>NC_133658.1:538449175-539844175 GCF_037893015.1 Macrotis lagotis
GAATATAAAATTTTAAAACATATTTATCATTTCTGCTTGTTAAATTAATTTGACTTCAACCACTATTAATGCAAATAAGTTTTGAATACCACTTATATATAAGCCACAGTGTTATCCATTGGGAAAAAATGGAAAAACAAACAAGAAACATTGATCTATCCTTGTGTAGTTTCTAATCTAACAACTTATTTTTAAAAACATTTTACCATGGGGTGGCTAGGTGGTGCAGTGAATAGAGCACCAGCCCTGGAGTCAGGAGTACCTAAGTTCAAATCTGACCTCAGGCACTTAATAATTATTACCTAGCTGTGTGGCCTTGTGCAAGCCACTTAATCCCATTGCCTTGCAAAATATAAACAAACAAAATACCCTAAAAATATGTCTTAAATGAAAATAAAAGCTACATGATTTTGCATGTATGATATATTTCTTTGCTTCTAAATGGTTAAGAAAAGGACTTAAGTGGAGACAGAAAGTTGGAATTCAAATTTTTTAAAAAGTGATTGCTAAAATATTTTTAAATGTTTTTTTAAATTAAGATATATTTTATTAAGACATATTAAGACATAAGCTCCTGGAGCCTGTTCCTACCAAAGGTAAATCAAGCCTCTACTCTGGCACTCATACAACAGATCCTACCAGGAAAAAGAGAAGATTCAAAGAAGATTTCAACTGCAGCAATCATGGAGGATCTTCACTGAAGGTCTGTCTCTTGAGGGAAGTGGGAAAGAAAGGTCCAGGAGGCAGAACAGAGAAAGCCAGCAGGAGGCTTTTAGCCACAGTGCAATCCATTTCCCCACAGTTCAATTATAACAGAGATCCCAGCAGCTAATAGCAAGCCAGCAAAGAGAATCCCAACCCCAAACAACGTCTGAACCCTCAATATACTGGCTAAAAGACAGGACCAGGTTGGGAACAATCTTCTGTTAAGTCAGAACTTGAACATAAAAGAGGGGGAAATCCCTCTGCAAAGGCAAGGCCTGGATTGAATCGACAACATCTTGACCAACAACAAGCCAGGGATCAGACCCCAGCCCCAGCAAAATAAAAGCTTGAGTCTATACTCCATAAACCCCAGGAGTAGAACTACAAACAACAAAGATAAGCAAAAAAGCTAAAAGAATGCTCACTATTGAAAAACTACTTCACAGATAAAGATAATAGGAACTCCATATCTGAAGAAGAAAGCAATGAAAATCACTCATAGAAGTATCTAATCAATAAATTGGACTCAAATAAAAAAATGCATCAAAGGACTTAAAAAGACTTTAAAAACAAAAGAAGAGAGGAAGAAGAAAAATTGGAAAAAAGAAATGAAAGTCATGCAGAAAAAATTCTGAAAAACTGACCAGAGAATTCAACACCATTAAAAAGGAAACACAAAAGGTAATTGAAGAAAAAAAATTCTAAATATTTGAAAGCAATGAATCTGCAAGACTACAAAATTACATCAAACAAAATAAAAAGGCTGCAAAAAATTGAAGAAAGTGTAAAGTACCTACTAGGGAAAATGAATGACCTGTAAAATAGGTCCAGAAGAGACAATCTAAGAATCATTGGACTACCAGAAAGTCTGGAACAGCAAAAGAATCTGGAAAGCATCATTCAAGAAACTATAACTGCCAAAATTAAAGAAGTCCAATATTTCATTAAACATCCATCTTTTCCCCTGACAATATATGCTGACTTTTGCAGAGCAATACATTCTGGGTTGTATTTCCAGGTCCTTAGCTGTCTGAAATGTTATTCCAATTCTTCCAATCCTTCAATGTTAAAGCTGATAGGTCCTGTGATAGTCCGATTGTGAAACTGCCCAAATCTACTAGAACAAGATAACAATATAGCAATTGAAAGAATACACAGAACCCTTCCAGAAAGTGACCCCAGGATAAAAACTCCAAGGGCTGGAATAACCAAATTCCAAAACCCTCAAATAAAGAGAAAATATTGCAAATAGCATAAAGGAAACAATTCAAATACAAAGTGAACACAATCAGACTAACACAGGACCTATCAGCTTCAACATTGAAGGATTGGGAGAATTGGAATAACATTTCAGTAAGCTAAGGACCTGGGAATACAACCCAGAATGTATTACTCTGCAAAATTCAACATATATTGTCAGGGGGAAAAGATGGATATTTAATGAAATACTGAACTTCCAGAATTTCCAGACACAAAGACTAGAAATGAACAGAGAATTCAATTTCCAAATACATGATTGAAAAGCTACATACAAAAGGTAAATGAAAAAGGGGACTGAAAAAACAAGACAGTTTTAAACAAATGTTGGTCCTTAAAACAGAACATATAACAATTCTAATTCATTAGAACTTCGCTAAGGATAAATAGAGCATAGAATATAATTGAAACTAAAGGATATGGGATTAATTTGATCATCTCTCAATTGAAGAGGTCCAAGATCACATCACTACGTCTGAGACAAAAAGCCCTGAAAAAAATGAGTGTTAATTTTCTCTTAAGTGTCTCATTATACCTTGATTTTAATGAGGGCATCATAAATTGCAAGAACCTGAGACAGTATCTCTGCTACTAACAATCATTTGTTAGGTTCTCAGGTGAGACCTCCAGAGTCTCTCAGTACTTAGAGATCTTCTAATTAGATTAGGGGGTAGAATTAACTCTGCATCACTTTAACAAGGTGTTAAGTACCTTGAGTGAGGAGGTGGGGGTAAAGTGGGAGACACAATGGGCCTTGTCAGTTAAAAATGTGTTAAATACCTTGAGCAGGGAGGGGAGGGTAAAGTGGGATACACAATGGGCCTTGATTCAGTTGAATAGGTGTTAAATTCCTTGAGCAGGGAGGGGAGGGTAAAGTGGGAGACACAATGGGCCTTGAGTCAGTTGATAAGGTGTTAAATACCTTGAGCAGGGAGGGGAGGGTAAAGTGGGAGACACAATGGGCTATGTTTTACTTTAACAAGTTGTTAAATCCCTTTGGTGGGGAGGGAAGTGTAAAGTGAGAGAGACAATAGGCCTTGGACCACTGAAAAAGGTGTTAAATTTCCTGGGTGGAGGAGGAGGGGAGATAAAGTATGAAAGAAAATGGGCCTGGGGGGGGAGGACACAAATGGTTCAAGAAATGATATGGATTTGATTGATACTTTGGCTTGTTAGGAGGGCTGTGTGTACTGGAAAGATACTTGAAGGGTGGTAAGCTAAAAATCAGTTATAATTATAATATGATACAATTTGAGTCAATGCTGCTTATCAAGCAATCAAGCAAAAAATTCTGTGAGGATATCTTGATTAAAAAGGGAGCTTATTAAACAATCAAAAAATTGAACTGTTATTGATATTACCTGATTAATAATATTAGAGCACCAAGGGAGGAGGCACAAAGATGTATAATTTTAAAGGGAAAGAAGGGAGAATGTGAATACTGAATAAATTCTATTCAATAGATTTAGCCCAATGAGGAAATAAGATGCATTCCTACTTGGGTTTAAAAATCTTACTTAATCTATGGTGAAGTGGGGGGGCAACTGGAATCCAGGGAAAGATAAGAGAAGAAGGGACTGTTAAAAGTTAAGTGAAACCAAACTGAAAGCTAAATTTTTAAAAGAAAAATCAAAGGGGAAAGTTAGGAATATTTTGGCAAGGAGTAAGAAGAGAAAAGGAAAGAGATAAATATAAATGGAGAAAGATAGCATTGAGGGAAATACAGAATTAATCATCTAAACAGTAAACGGGAATAGGATGAAATGTCCAAGAAAAAGGAAATGGTTAGCAGAATGGATTGAAAAACAGAACCCTACAATATCTTGTTTATAAGAAACACATTTGAAGCAGAGAGATGCACACAAGATAAAGGTGAAAAGTTGGAGCAAAATATGTTATGCCTCAGCAGAAGTAAAAAAAAATCTAGGGTAGAGATCTTAATTTCAGACAAAGTAAAAGCAAAAATCAATCTCATTAAACAAGTTAAGGAAGGAAATTACATCTTCTTAACAGATATCATTGGGAATGAAGCTATTTCATTACTAAACATGTATTTACCTAGTAGTATAGCATCCAGATTCTTGAAGCAAAAGCTGACTGAATTATAAGAAGAAATAGAGAGCAAAACATTATAATGGTAGACATCAATCTCCCTCTGTCAGAACTAGAAAAATCTTACAAAAATATAAACAAGAAGAAAATTTAAAAAGTTAATGAAATCTTAGAAAACTTAGATATGATAGAATTCTGGAGAAAACTTAAAGGAGATAGAAAAGAATATATGTTTTGGCAGTACATGGCACCTTAACCAAAATTGACCATGTAATAGGGTGCAAGAACTTTAAAATCAAATGTAGAAAGGCAAAAATAATGAATATACACTTCTCACACCATGATACAGTAAAATTTACATGAAATAAAGGTTCAGGGAAAACTAATACAAGAACCAAGAACTAATTGGAAATTAAATAACTTTATCTTAAATAATGGGTAGATTAAATTGTAAATAATAGAAATAATAAATAATAATATCCAAGAAAATAATAATAATGAGATATCATACCAAAATTTATGGGATGCAGCCTAGGCAGTTTTGAAGGGAAACTTTATTTGAATAAAATAGAGAAAGAGTAGATAAATGAATTGTTTATGCAAGTAAAAAGATAGAAAAAGAATAAATTAAACATCCCCAATTAAATACCAAATTAGAAATTCTGAAAATCAAAGGAGAGCTTAATAAATTGAAAAGCAAGAAAAACCATGGATAGCATAAATAAAACTAAGTGTTGGTTTTATGAAAAAGCCAATAAAAAAGAAAGAAGATAACCAAATTAACAGTATCAAAAATGAAAAGGCTGAGCTAACTACCAATGAGGAGAAAATGAAACAAATAATTTGGAGCTACTTTGCAAATTGTATGCCAATGAAATGGAAAATTGAGGGAAATGGATGAATATTTACAAAATTGCAAACTGCCCAGATTAACAGAAAAGGAATTAAACGACTTAAATAACCCCATTTCAGAAAATGAAAATGAAGAAACCATAAATAAATTCCAAAAGAAAAAGTTGCCAGGTCCAGATAGATTTACAAGTGAATTCTACCAAACATTTAAGGAACAATTAATCCCTTTCTACATAAACTATTTAAAAAAATAGGAGAAGGAATTCTACTAACCTCCGCTTATGACACCAACATGATTCAGATACCTAAACCAGAAAGAACCAAAACAGAGAAAATTGTAGACCCAATCTCCCTAATAAATACTGATGCATAAATCTTAAATAAAATTTTAGCAATGACAATACAGCAAGTTATCACAAGGAAAATAGACCTTGATCAGTTTGGATTTATACCAAGCAGGAAGGGATGGTTCAACATTAAGAAAACATGACATAATTAAATATATCAACAGTAAAACCAACAGAAATCATATGATTATCTCAATAGATGTTAAAATGTATTTGATATAATACCATATCCATTCCAATTAAAACACTCAAAAGTTTAAGAATACATGGAGTTTTCCTTGAAAAATAAATAGTATCTGTCTAAAACATCAATAAATATATTTAATGGCAATGAACTCTGAGCTTTTCCAATAAATTCAGTGGTGAAACAAGGTTACTCATTATCACCATTACTATTCAATATGGTATTAGAAATGCTAGCAGTAGGAAAAAAAGACAATAAATTGAAAGAATCAGAATTGGCAGTGAGGAAGCAAAACATTCACTCTTTGCAGATGATATATATGATGGTGTACCTAGATAACCTGAGAAAATCATCTTAAAAACTCCGTGAAAAAAAAGGAACAAATTCAGCAAAGTAGCAGGATACAAAATAAACCTACATAAATCATCAGCATTTCTATATATGAACAACAAAATCTATGAATATGAGATAAAAAGAGAAATTCCATTGAAAATAACTGTAGGCAACATTAAATGTCTGGGAATCCACCTCCCAAGACAAAGCCAGAAAGTGTATGAACATAATTATAAACCTCTACTCACTCAAATAAAGTCAAATCTAAATAATTTGAAAAATGTGAAATTCTCTTGGTTAAGTCAAGCTAATATAATATAAATGAAACTTTTACCTATATTAAATTACTCATTCCGTGCCATACCAAACCAACTACCAAATAATTAATTTACCAAACTAGTAAAAACAGTGACAAAATTCATCTGGAGCAACAAAAGGGCAATGATGATGAAAAAAATGTAAAGGAAGGTGGCTTAACTGTACCAGATCCAAAACCATACTATAAAACAAAAGTCATCAAAACTGCCTAGTACTGGTTAAGAAATAGAGTAATGGATCAGTGAGTTAGAGTTGGAAAGAAAACACACAACAATCGATTTGACAAATCCAAAGATACCAGCCTCTGGGATAAGAACTAACTGTTTCAAAAAAATTGTTGGGAAAACCAGAAAATATCATGCTAAAAACTAGGCATAGATCCATGTCTCACACCCTATACCAAAATAAGGTGAAAATGGGTACAGGATTTAGACATAAAGAGCAATATATTTGTTAAATCTATAGACCAAAGTATATTCTATCTATCTGATCTATGGAAAAGGGATAAATTTAAGACCAAACAAGAATTAGAGCATATTATAAAATGCAAAAAGTATGATTTTGACTATATCAAATTAAAAATTTTTGCACTCATAAAATCAATGCTACCAAAATTAGATTAAATGCAGAAAGCTGGAAACAATCTTCACAACTAGGAATTTTGATAAAGATCTTATTTCTAAAATATATAGAGAACTGCATCAAATTTTAAGATCATAAGTCATTCCCCAATTGATAAATGGTCAAAGGATATGAACATACAGTTTTCAAATGAAGAAATTAAAGTTATATATAATCTTATGAAAAAACTCCAAATCACTATTGATTAAAGAAATGCAAATTAAAACAACAATGAGGTATCATCTCATACTTATTAGATTAGTCCAGATGAGAAAAAGGGAAGATGATCAATGTTGGAGAAGATGTGAGAAGATTTGGAACACTGATACATTGCTGGTGGATGTGAATGGATCTCACCTTTCTGGAGAGCACTATGGAACTATTCCCAAAAAGCAACACAATTGTTCATACCCTTTGATCCAGCAATTCCAATTCTAGGACTATATCCAGAAGAAATTGTAAAAAATGGGAAAAGTCCTACATGTTTCAAAATATCCAGAGCAGCTCTTTTTGTAGTGCTAAAATTGGAAATTGAGGGGATGCCCATCAACTGTCAAATGGCTAAACAAATTATGGTACATGAATACTATGGAATATTATTGTTTTATAGCAAACAATAAATGATCAGATTCTAGAGAAGCATGGAATGACTTATGGGATCTGATGCTGAACAATGTCAGTAGAACCAAGAGAACAATTTACACAACACCATTATAAGATGTGCAACCTTGATGGAAGCAACCTCTCTCTGCAGTGTGTGGAGCTAGGATGATTGTATTTGATAGACTATATTATCTCCAATCAGAGGAAGAAAAACGAAACAAAACACAGAAAAAAAGCACCCCTACTGAATATAAACACTATATAAAAATTATCTCTTAGATATCTTTCCCTTAATCCTAATTCCTATTTCCCTAAATCTAATTACTAATTTATACATATGTTTAGCAAAATATGTACTTAAAATGCTAACCTGACTATTCTCAACTGAGGGGAGGAGGGTGGGAAGGGAGGGTAGAGGGAAACTTTGTAACTTGGGAATATGCTTTTACAAATAGATGAAAATAAATAAATAAAAACAGACTTTCAAAAAAGGAAGGGAATAAATAACTGCCTTTTGCTTTAGGAAAAAAAATTCTTTCTGGAAAGAAATTCTTCATTGTGCATTATTCAAATTCTTCTTGGATCATTGTAATGATCAGAGTTGCATTGTTTAAAATTAGTTTATCATCATGATTGGCATTATTCAAATTCTTCTTGGATCATTGTAATGATCAGAGTTGCATTGTTTAAAATAGTTTATCATCATGATAACATTACTGTTAAGATATACAAGATTAGCAAGTTCTGTTCACTTCACTTTGTGTCAATTCATATAGGTCCTCCAATTTACCCTTACTCATTTCTTATAACAGAATAGCATTCCATCACAATCATAAACCACAACTTTTGAGCCTTTCCCAGTTGAGCAGCACCTTTATTTCCAATTCTTTGCTACAACAAAAAAGAGCTACTATAAATATTTTTGTAATATTTTTTCTTTTTGAGATACATATCAGTAGTGGTATTCCTGGGTCAACAGAATGGTACAGTTTTACAGCTTCTTGTGCAGTTACAAATTCTTTGCCAGAATGTCTGGACCATTTCACAATTCCACTAACAATGCATTAGTGTCTCTGTTTTTCTATCTTTCCTTCAGTATTTGTCTTTTACCCTTTTATGTCATTAGCCAAAAAGTGTTGTACCTTAGAAGTGTGTAATTTGCATTTTTCCTAATCAATAGTGATTTAGAGTATGATTGTGGCTAGCTTTGTTTTGCTCTTCTGAAAACTGTCTATTCATATCTTTTGACTATGCATCAATTGGGAAATGACTCTTATTTTCATTAATTTGACCCAAATGCCTATAATTTTCAGAAATGAGGACATTATAAGGAAAAAAATACTACCCCTCCCTCCAACTTTCCTCCATACCTTCTAATTTGGGGTTATATTGGTTTCTTTTGTCCAAGTTTTCTAATTTCATGTAATCAAAATTAATTATTATATTTCTCAAGGTCTCTTATTAATAAAATGTTCTTTTATCCATTAATCTGAAAAGTATTTTCCCCATGATTCCCCAAATTGCTTATGATATATCAAATCAAATACCCACTTTGACTTTATATTGTTATATACAATAAAATATTGGTTTAAGCGTAATTTCATCCAAACTACTTTCAAGTTTTCCCAGCAATTTTTGACAAATGATTAATTGTTGACACCAAGCTTTGATTTTCAACTTTGTTAAATACTAATTTACCAAGGTAATTTGTTATGTATCAGGTACCACATCTATTCCACAGATCCTTCATTCTCTTTCTTAGTTAGTACCATGCTGTTTTGATGATTACCTACTGTGTAATATAATTTGAAACTTGATACTGTTAAGACTGACTTTTCATTGCTTTCCTTAACATTTTTGATCTTTAGTTTTTCTAGATGAATTTTGTTATTATTTTTCCAGATCTACAAAACAATTTCATGGTAGTTTGATTCAATGGCACAGAATAATTTAATTCTTTTAGAATTTTCATTGTTATTATGTTGGATACCAGTGAACAATTTATAGTATTGTAGCTCTTCAGGGTTGTCTCTGAGTGAAAAGTGTTTTGCAATTGTATTTATATAGTTCCTGGATTTCTCTTGGCAAGGAGAATATTAAATATTTTATATTGTCTGTAGAATTTCTCAGTCAATTCTTCCTATGTTTTATTGCTAATATACAGAAATGCTAGTGATTTATATGGGTTTATCTCATATCCTGAAACTTTACTAAAGTTGTTAATTGTTTCAGTTAGGTTTAGTTGAGTTTCTAAGTATACCATTATATCACTTGTAATAGTAACTCCTTGTAATGATTCTTTTCTCCAAAGGATAATTGATATTATAGCTGTGGAAAATCTTTTAACAGTTTTGAATGAAAATACTTAGTTTTTTCCCTAAGTTTCTCAAGTTTATTTTAATTTTGTAATAAACAACATTGGTGAATTTAAACTTTGCTACAGGCTTATTCATGGCAATTTGGGATAATATAAAGGATAGGTGTTTTGGCCCCATTCAATGATCTTCAGTTTCAGAAGTACCAAGGGCAGTTCATTGTCTTTACATCTCCTTTCACAGACAGTCAACAAATATCTGTAATGAGGCTTGAGCACTGGTACCATAGAAAAGGAATTTTAAAACATGAGTTGTAATATTTATAATTTATATAGAGGACAATTGATTCCCAAAGTTCAGAATTCAGCAGGAATGTAAAGATGTAATTTCTTGTTCCAGTTCTTGGTAATTACTTTCAAAAATTATTCCAAATGTGATTTTTGGAAAGAAAATGAAATAGAGGAAAATTAATCTGCTAGTAGGAAAAAGTACAATTCTGAGCCTAAAGAGAGGCAATTTTTGAGTTAAGTATTACTGAGAGAAATTCTGTCTTCTAATCCTCACTCAAGGTTCTATAAAAATCTGTGGAAATTACATCACTGTCTGGGGATAGAGTTGATTTGAAGATGTATGTTAATTAAAGATGGAAAATCCAGTTTATTTAATTATTGGATGACTGTGGGGATTTTATAAGTAAGCCCATAATCCATGGAGTCTATTAAAGGCAAGACCAACAAGGGTAAGTAGATTTTTGTAAAAAATATAATTTAAAATTAAAATAGTTCAATCTAATTAATTGATAATGGCTTTGGCGAAAGCAAATTAGGAAGCAGTTATAAAAGGTAAAAAAAAATTCTTCCAGAAAGCCAAGAATAGAGAATATCTAATTGAAAAATTGCTCATAAGGACACCAAATACAGCACAGATAGCCAAAGGTTAGAAGAGCTCCTAGATCCAGTGATCATCTTCACAAGAAAGAAGATAGGAACTGGGACTGCAATGATGATGAAGTGGATGAAAAGGAGAAGGAAAATCTTCTCTCGGAAAAAAGTCACAAAGAGGAAAAAAGAAAAAAGAAAAAGAAAAAAGAAAAGAAAATCCAGAGATTACAATGATGATCAACTGTAATACCTTGGCAGATAAAGCTCACTTTTTGTACAGTACTCTCAGGATCAACCTAAGTAAAATTAATGAAGAATTTACAGACAATAGCATTCCTCAGGAGCTGTTCTCTGCAGACCTGGTTAATGGTCATGGTGTAGCTATAATTGCTGCAAATTTGCAGAAGATTATAAATGACTTTTACATTGGCTTCTTTCTGTGATGGGACAGAAATCCCTGAGGAGGTTTGCTCAGTTGAGTGCCAATTGATGCCTTGGTTGGATGTCATCTTTATCTCCCTACCTTGCCCTCAAACCCAGCAAAATCAGAAGATTGTGAAGAGACCTTCTTAGATGAGCAGGGTGAAAAGAATTAAACAAAACAGAACTCCAAAACTACTACCACTACCACCACCAGTCACTGAGTTCTGCAATATCTCCTGCAATTCATAACAGAATCAGCAAACCCAATCAAAGTCAATGTCATTTCATGGTACTATGGGAAATATTTCAAAGAAATAAGCTTTTGTTGGACTTTTGATACTAAATTTTTCCTGATTTCAACTTTGGAAATAAAAAGCACACAATGAATACATTTTACTCTCAATCTATCTATGTATATTTCTTGTCTCCAAAAGTGAGTTACTGTCTACCAAAATATTTCAGACTTGATATGAGGAATCTTTTTTTGACCCACTTATGGTATGAGATGGATTTAGCAACATGGTTTACTAAAGCAAGCATCAGTTTTGATTCTGAACTACCCCAAACCCAGAGGATCAATGTACATTAATTTTGAAGAAGACGGAAAGATATATAATTATTGTAGGTCAAAGAATAAGCCAAAAGGTGTTGAGATGTAAGAATTTTGAAAAAACTTGAAAAATATATTGTACTAATTCCTTATTTGTTTAATAATTAAAATTTGGTATCTAAGTTTTCCTCTTTAGGTTATTTTTTAAATGAATCAATATTAATTAAGTATTTTCTATGTGCAAACCCCTAAGCCCTAGAAATATGAATAAGACAAACCCCAGTTTACATTCTAACTGGAACAGTAAATACACCAAGGAGGTTCCAGGTGAAAAGGCCCTCTTTGATTTAAGGGTTCAGTGGCAAAGGAAATGGGGATATAGAATTATTTTCATGAGAATTTCCATAAATTCATATCTGTTTCTGATGTTGAACTAATGGATAGCACCAATGACTTTGGCGTTGAGAAGTTTGTTTAGAATGGAGGGAGGCTGCAATATCTGTTGAGGGAGTCATCATATATTATCTCTTAGAATTTACTTCCTTGCATTTGGCCTAGAAACAAATCTGATGGTTCAGTGGCACACTTCTGGGGCTCTCGAGTTTGCTTACCTGTTAGTAGAAGTTGGGCTATATTTGATATTAGTATAAGTTTTTGGTGGAAGTATTTTTGGTGGACAGGATAGTGAATCCTTATTCCAAGATTGTTTCATTGGATAGTGATTTCAGGAATATGCTAGAAGCAGTACAATGACCAGTGGGGTAGTGGAGGTGAGGTGAGTTGGAGGTATTGTTATTCCTCTGTCTCTTGGGGTATGGGTTTCTGCATTGTCTTCACTTGCTTTTGAAGGGAGATAATGGCTGTGTTTTGACCTGCCTACGTCCTCCTTTCTTTCCCTCCTAAGCACTTCAAATCTATGATAAATTTTCCTCCCCTATGATATCTGTTTTTCATTTTATTTAAAAAGTTATGTTAAATTGTGGCTTTTTGAGATAAAGGCATCTCTGTTAATAAATTTTCTCAATTTGAATGTTATATTAAAACAAGATCTTACAGAATGTAATATATGGCTCACCATCACAGAGCAATCTTTAAGAAAATGCATCTTTATTTAAGTAATACAAAGAATCATAATTCCATAAAACTGGATGCTTTTCCAGAATCTCTTTATACAGTTCAATTAGACTTTTCCCTATATAGACTCAATAGCTTGTTGCTCCATATAGGAAGCATAATTAATGAACAAACTTAACATAGGAAAATACTGAGATATATTTATTTGAAACTTTTTTTAGTTGTTTTTTTTTGCAAGGCAAATGGGGTGAAGTGGCTTGGCCAAGGCCAAACAGCTAGGTAATTATTAATTTTCTGAAGTTGGATTTAAACTCAGGTACTTCTCACTCCATGGCTGCTGCTCTATCCACTGTGCCACCTAGCTGCCCCCATATTTGAAGCTTTTTTTGAAAGTTTTGATATGTGCTGCAGTTTCCAAGGAAGCAGAGATGCAATAATGTGGGTAGAAGATTTATGCCTGATATACTCCAAACTGCACCATACAAAGTGAATCCAATGTGATTTGACCATGGAACGTTCTGATCTGGAGTCAGACATATTACCATTGCACCATGACCTTGGGCAAGTCACTTGACCCTGATTGCCTTGCATCCAGGGTCCAGTCTTCCTGATTCATATCTGACTACTGGACCCAGATGGCTCTGGAGGAGAAAGTGAAGCTGGGACTTAGCACTCTACTCCCTCACTCAAATCCAATTCACATGCTTGTCATGTCAAAACCTCTCTGATGTCATGGACTTCTTTGAAAATGAAGGACAAAAGAATTACTCACAACTGAGAAAAAAAGACTGGGAAAATCTCTGGGATGGGACAATAAGTAAAGAAAATTCATGAAATCCCCTTTCCAATATCTTCTTCACATCTATGCCATCTAAAATAATACCCCAAGATTTCCTGCAAGGAGATTTCTTGCCTATGGGTAGGGAAAAGACATGCTGTTAGGGTGAAACTATAAGAATAATTCTTTTTTTTTCATTTGTGGTCCTGAAATGAAAAGGCAAAAATGAATTCATTCCTTTAATTTTTTTAAATCAGGTTGCTGCAGAATTACTCCAACCGAGGAAGAAGCATATCATAGGTTCAGAATGCAAATCATAGGGCATCTTTTATGTAAAAATCAAAGCTATAGTTATTATTATGATTTTTGCACTAAAAGCCATATTAAGAGATTTTCCTTTAGATAATAAACAAATGATTATTAATTACTCTACTCCTTAAAAATTAATCATTTCCTTGAGGAAAAAGGGATGTGAATGTGAAACAATGTGAAACACTGGACAGTGCATTAAATTGATGGTGTCAGAGTAATCCAAATGTCAGCTTTGACACTAATAGGGTGAAATATGGTTAAATTACATTATCCTTGACACTTGGGTTCTACTTCAATGAGGTAGTACCTTTCTTAATTTCTATATTACAGAAACCTAATGGTACTTGTCTTAATATAAGCTTTTAACATATACTTCTCAGATTTTATTCATAAGGGAAGGATATATGCTGTAACCTACATATGCTCATCATGCATCTATTTATTTTGCTCCAACAATATTAAGACTAGAAATTTTGGTATTGTTATGCTTAAGATCATGAAATTCTATAATTACCAGAAAATAAATGTTGATGTTCAAAAAGTAGATTTTCTTTCACTGAGAATCTAGGAGTCATTAAAAGCCCTTCACTATTTCCAAAATAAAATATATACCCATCAATTACTAAATTGTCTTTGAAGACATATATATGTATATATATATATATATATATATCAACCTTTATGAATTGCCTATCAAACTTATAGTCTGAACAAAAAATTTCTTATTCTTTTTTTCTTGTTTTAAAAATAAAAAAGTACTTAGACTGAATGCTTTGGCATTATTGTGGATTTCATTTAGACATCTCTATAATGGTCTTGGAGATAGGTGATGGATGTATGTCCTTGAGAGTCAGATTGAATAGTTTTAAGTTTCATCCTGTGGCAAAAAGGAGTAAATGAATATTTTTTGAGTCAAGGGACTATGATATTGAAAGTAGTTCAAACTGTTCAGGTCCTCAAACTCTTCAGTTTTTATGAACTATTCATCAACCTAACCTCACCTGCATATAATTGCCACTTCCATGTTTAAGAATTCTGAAATCTTATCTGGCCATAAACTGTATATCTTTTTCATCTTTCCATCTGCTTTGCTTTATCAAAACCTGCTCATCATCAATACGAAGACTTTCTATCCCTTCATTTCTCACTTCTTTACCAAGCCATTACTCCTGCATTAGTTACTTGCTCCTCCCTTCCCCATTTTGACCCCTCAGTGAATCACTTCAGCTCTATACCTCCCTCAGCTTGAGTCCCTGTATCCCTTATTATATCATTTATTTTACTCTATCAAATTTCAACCTTGTATGACTCTTACCATGTATTGCCTTTGCTCCTACATAGATGTTTCTGAGTAAATTGTGAAGAAAATTAGACAATTATTCTGACTGGGTCAATTTTTTTTTTTGTTACATAACCTCAATTGGTCCCTCTCAGCTACTAGGCAATCTTTTACATTTCTCTTATCAACTCACTATCTCACTCTCCTCAATGACTTGTCCAAAACTTTTCATCTCTAGTCAAAATTCTCAAGTTTCCCCTTCCCCCCACTCTCCTAGCTATGATCCCTGAATTATATTTTATCAAAAAGAGTAAGGCCATTTGTCTTGAGCTCATTCGCTTCTCTTTCTCATTACACATAAGGTATATGCTTTTTTCTACTATATTCTCCTAAACTACTGCCTCATATAAAGAAGAGGCTTTATTACTCAGCAAGACAAACCCCTCTATTTGCCTAAGTGATCCAATGTTATCCCATTTCTTCCAAAAAAGTACTAGTCCACAAACAGATTTCTTTGTCATTTCCACTGTTACTTAAGTCTTTCCCTATCCACTGACTCCTTCCTTATTACTGCCAAATAAGCCACCATTCCCAAGTCTTCCCCATTCTCAAACCAAATAAACAAAGCAAAAAATCCTCACCTGATCCTATAGCAATCCTAAATCTCTTCCCTTTGTGATTAAACATGAATCCCAGATAAATAGTATCTTGAGGACAGTATCTATAATAGGTGCCTCCGCTTCTTTTCTCACTCTCTTCTTAATCCACCATCAATTCTATCATTCTAATAAAACTACTTCTTCTGAAATAACCTTTTATATACTAACTGGCAAACATTCACATTTTCATAATCATTTTTCTAATCCTTCTGCAGCCTTGACATTATTGATCACCTTCATCTCCTCAATCCTCTTTTCTCTCTTGGTTTTTGACATACCACTCTCTCCTTATTTGCCCCACCCCTCAGGCCCCTTCACTAGATCCTTATTCAGGTAAAGGTACCCACTGGGCTCCATTATGGGGCCACTTCTCTTACTTCTTTTTGTTACTTCACTTGGTGATCTTTTCAATTCTCATGGATCTAATTATTATCTTTATTGTTAATTCTCAAAATTACCTATTCTATCATAACATTACTGTTAGTCCCTATCTCACATTTCCAACTAGCTTTCAGACAACTCAAACTGGGTTTCTATTTGAAATATGTCTCCAAAGTTGAAGTTGTTATCTTTCTCTCTTGACCCTCTCTTAACTTATTAACATTGAATGTGCCCTTTGCCCCCACTTAGGTGTTATCCTTAACTCTTCACTTTTTCTCATTCACCATAGCCAATCTGTTGTCAAGGTCTATTTCACCTTTGTAATGTTTTCTAAATACACCCCCTTCTCTATTACAGTTATCACTATAGTAAAGTTCTTCATCAAATCAAATGTGTACCATTTCAATAGCCCAGTAGTAGGTCTATCTTCCATAACTCTTTCCTCACTCTAATCAGTCCTTCATTTAGCCACACAAGTGTTTTTCCAAAAGTACAGGTATTATCATGTAATCAAGTTATTCAATAAACACTAGTAGTTCCCTCTTACCTTCAAAATCAAATACAAAATGCTCTGTTCAACATTTAAATCCTTCATAATTATCCTCTGATTGGTCCAGTCTCCTTACATCTTATTTCTCACTATTAATTCTTCAGTGAAATAAAGTGCACCTGTATTCAGTTAGATCTGAGTTCAAATCTAGCCTAAGATACTAAGGAGCTGTGTGCCTCTGAGTAAATCACTTAACTTCTATTTTCCTCAGTTTCTTCAGTTATTAGGAAAAAGATAATAATAGCACATATCTCACAGGGTTGTGAAGCTCAAATGAAATATTAAAACAATTGTTTAGCATAATATCTTTTTGCCTTTTATTCCCAGAATTTATATAATACCTGGAACACAGTAGGGGTTTAACAAATGTTTGGCATTTTGGCAAATGTAATATCTGTGTATAATAATATATGATCTTGCACATTCATATACACATGCATGATAAATATATATGTATATGTATATGTATATGTATATAGATAGATAGATAGATAGATAGATAAAGATATATATGGGGTGCATGTGAACTAAGGGATCTCTTAGAATTGATTGGATCCCATTAACTTTTCCTTTTTGAAAGTTCCTTTTTATCCTTATTATGATCAAAGAAAGGTTATTTTATGGAGGATATTCTTGGCAATTGAGTCCTACACTGGGACAAGAGTGGACAATGGAGATAGGGTTCTAGTTTAATTCCTAATTCTTGAGAATGTTTTATGCTTCCTTAGTAAGGGATTAAAAATTTCATATTATTTATCTGAGAAAATTGTAATAAAGATAGAAGGGTAGCCTGGGTTCCAGGACAATTGAGGTTAAAGGACTTTGTCAGGGTCATTGATAAACTTACTGAATGAAAAGGAGGAATTCATTTTACCTCTCAGATGTCTAGGCAATTCTTTATGACTCTATTCTATTGATGTATTGCCAAATTGCATCAGTGGAGGGATTCCTCATGTCACTGAAGTCACAAATCTGAAACAAAATGTATGTTTGGATGGTATATATATATATAATATATATATATATATATATATATTCCAATATATGTACTCTGATCCAAAAGAAATGCATAAGTGTGTGTGTTTGTGTGTTTATGTAGGTAAGTATTTATATATAAATACATATTTTTCTTGAACATATTTGTATATGTATTTTGATCTAGACCTATGATTTCAGTGATATGGAAAGTGCCTCCAATGAAATAGATTGCATGTATCTACAAATGTCCGTGTATAAAATGGCATGATCATGTATATTTGTATACACAAGAACATATGTACAAACAAATGCACTTGGATTGCATGTATGATATAATCATGTAAAATAAAGGATGCCATCAACTTTTCATAGAAGTGATTGAACCACATTAACCTCTCCTTTTTTAAAGTTCCTTCTTATCCATATTGTGGTCAAAGAAAGACTCATTTGTAGAGGATATTGTTTGAACCCTTCATTTATACTAGCTTCAGGCAATTAGTAGAAGTTCAGTACCAAATGTGAAAAATATTTTAGTACCATTTATTATTATTATTTATGTTCTAATCTGTAAAAATTTAATTTTTATATATTTGTCTCACTTTATTAGTTTGTTCCTTTCAAAAATTGGAGTAAACTAAGCTTAAAACACATAATTATTTGCCAGACTTTTACAAAAGCAAAATGGCTGCTTGGTTTCCTTTTAGCCCAAATGAATAAATCTGAGAATTTTCTGAGTTTACAGGTGAAGTTTTGGATTTCTCCCTGGTGTTTTCCATCACTTTCAATTTCTGGTGTATTACATGCCAATATTATAATACAGGGGAGCATTTAGAAAGTCTTATTGCATTTAGGTAAACAGAAGACAGTGCTTGTAAAGAGAAAGTCAAGAGATGCACATGTCTTAGTAGTAAGTGACCTTTGGTTTTGTTGTTTTTAATTCTATTTCTCCCAAGGACTCCCTGCCATGTCTGGTAGTCTGAGCCTATTCTAGCATTAAAGTTGCAAAGAATCACAAACATCCTCTTCTGGTTTATTAATGATAAAGAGTCTCCAGGGGTTCATAAAATTTTTTTCTGACCTCATCAGGGTTTGTCATGGTGGGAGCATAGGCGACATTGGTGGCTTGGAGATCTCATTGTCATGAGGTTGCCATTTACCCCTTTTGGTAGGCAAACAAGTGATAGAGATAAGATCCCATAGCACTCTTAATAGACCATATATCAATTAGTGCAGAAGTCATTGACCGTTTACCTCAACTTGAAGTCAGTCCATCCTTAGCTGAAGTTTCAATTGAAGTAAAGGTTTGAAAACCATTAGAATCCTTTCATGGGCAAAGCACCTGATGTTGATTGGATTTAAGCTGATATTTATGTGGAGGTAATTGTTCATAGACAAACTGACTGAAATATTTCAAGTCATATGCTTTGAGGAGGCTATCCTCCAGAAATTCTGGGATGCTTCCATTGTTCATCTCTAAAAAAGTAAAGGGAATAGATTATCCTTTGACAACCACAAATACTGATGTATTTCTTTCATCGACATTGCTGGCAAATTTTTGCTAAAGTCCTCCTTAATAGACTGAACCTTCACTTGAAAGATGGTCACCTAACTGAGAGCCAGTGTGGTTTCAGAAAAGGTTGAGGAACAGTCAATATGGTGGTTGCTGCCTGACAACTCCAGAAAACATGCCAGGAGCAGAACTTAAGTCTGTATATAATGTGTGTAGATCTGACCAGGGTCTTTGATACCATCAGTGGTTAGGGCTTTGAAAAGTTATGGCTGTCAGGAACCAGGATTCGGGAGACACACCCCAGGTCACCATGCCCCAGGTGCTGGAACATTGCGTGCAAACAAACAGACTGCACTAGTTCCAGGAAAGGACTTTCCTACAGAATAACAGGAAATTGCCAATCACAGAATGTTCCTTCTCACAGGCCAAGTTTCGGCAGCACCTCCCCATCCCCATCCGCCAGCTAACTTCCTCATTCCTGCTCTTGGATATAAGCCTGCACTCAACTCTATAAACTCAGACCTTGCTTGCCACCATCTCGGTCTCACTCTCCTTATTTCATACCCATTCCTATTCAGGCTGGGTCCTCCTCGACCCCCACTTAATTACTGACCCGCGGGTCGGTTCAAGTGGCGCCCATCGTGGGGCCCGAGGTTAGGACCCCTGCCCGGCAGATTAAAAGTGAGCAGATCGTCCGGACCAGTTATTAATCGCTCCACGGAGAGCCCTTCAGAAACGTGAGTAGCCATCTGCCGCATTTTTCTCATGGGTTCTAAGTTATCTAAAGAACAGGTCTTTATACAGGACCTTAAAAGCAATCTTAGAGAAAGGGGAGTTAAAGTCAAAAAGAAAGATCTTGTGAAATTTTTTCTCTTTGTTGATGAAGTCTGTCCATGGTTTCTTGTTAATGGCCCTGACATACACCCGGGCAAATGGCAGAAAGTAGGGAGAGACCTCAATAGAAAACTACAGACAGAAGGACCTGATGCCGTTCCCCCTACTGCTTTTTCCTATTGGGGGCTCATAAGAGACATAGTAGAAAGTGCTTCTGGAGACCCTGTTAAGCACCAATTACTTTCAGTTGTGGAATCCTGTCTCTGCCCCCTTTCACGAGCAGTTTCCCTGAAATCCCAGGAAGGGAAGGAAAACGTACCTTCACGACCACCTTCAGTAATCATTGAAATGCCCCCCGTTCAGCCTAAACCTCTACCCACCCCTTCCCGTAGGAACAGCCCCTACAGATGATAATTTGATATGCCCGGTCTTCCCAAAGCACACCCCACTTTCAAAAGCCAAAGCCCAAAGTGAGGGAGGAGATGCCTTAAGCCCAGAGGAAGAAGCTGACCTTGAGGATGAGGCAGCCAGATACAATAACCTTGATTGGCCACCTTTACTGGCACCCCCCCATACCTTACTGCACCCGCCTTTTTACCCCCAGAACAAGAAACGGCCAGCTTTACTGAGGCATAGAGACGGCTAACGACACAGGTCAAAAACCTACGGGAAGTTTTAGAGCTCCAGACCCAGTACGCCCAACTTTCAGGAGAGATCGCGGCGCTACAAAAAACCTTACAAAAATCCCTCCAAATCACAGCCCCCATCTATGATAGACAGAGAAAAGATGTCAGAAACAAGACCAAGATAAAGACCCGACAAAATATGCAATTTACCTTCCCTATTTTTGCCCCCTCTACTGGAGGACAGGGAGGGGCCCCCAATTCCTCCCAAGCCGAGGAAGGAGATGAAATAGAGGTTGAGCTCAGTGGGGATGAAGAAGGGAGCGGCAAAGAAGAAGAGGAGGAGGTTACAGAAACAGGGAGGGCAGGGCGAAAAGGAGGAAAGGCAAAACAAAGAGGTGAAAACTATAGAAACACTGATTTTAAAACTATTGAAGACCTACATTCATCTGTCAAGAATTATGGCCCCAATGCCCCCTTTACGCTCTCAGCCCTAGATTCCATTAGCCAAGGAGGCTACCTATTGCCATCAGAGTGGCTTAGAGTCGTCCAGGCGGTCCTTACCAGAGGACAATTTCTGACCTGGAAGGCTGACTTCTTTGATCACTGCCAGACTCTCGCAACGGCAAATCTTAAGGCTCCATCCACCCACAAATGGTCCTATGAAAAATTCGCAGGACAAGGGGAATTTGCCAATGAGACTAAGCAGCGCTCTCTCCCATTAGGGCTTCTGGCACAGACGGCCAATGCGGCCACTGCCGCATGGAGAGCCTTGCCAGCTTCAGGCTCCCCCCTGGCGCCCCTTAATAAAATTATACAAGGGAACCAGGAGGATTTTTCCAAATGTTAGTCGCCTTTTAGAGACTACAGAAAGGACCCTTGGTCAAGAGGCCGCTAGTGATCAATTGGTGAGAAGGCTAGCCTACGAAAACGCAAATTCCGCTTGCCGCTCCATTCTTCGCGGCCACTGGAGGGAAAAAACCTTAGATGAGATGATTAAACTCTGTCGGGATGTCGACCCCATTTCCTCAAAAATGTCTCAGGCAGTCCACCTGGCCATTGGGGCCGCTTTTCAGAACTCGGCCCAAGCCAGGACATGTTTTAGGTGCGGCCAGGAAGGACATTTCGCCCGACAATGCCCCAATACAGAGTCCTCCTCTAGGGAATCGGGCCACCACTCTATCCTGCCCTTAACCCCCTGCCCCAGATGTAAGACAGGTAGACACTGGGCCAATACTTGCAGGTCGGCCACTGACATTAATGGTAAGTCCCTGATTCTGGTTCTGGGAAACAGCCGGCGGGGTCAGCCCCGGACCCCTCTGAACAACACTCAGCAGGTCACGGGGAACAGCCTGCCCAAAAACAGTTATGCAGAGCAACCACAGGGAGCGCAGGGGTGGACCTGTGTTCCGCCACCTCCACAACTTTAACTCTTGAAGAGGGCCCCACACCCATACCCACAGGCGTGTATGCCCCCCCCTCCTGGTTTCTTCTTTCTTATCATTGGCCGCGCCTCCTCTACTCTCTGGGGCTTGGTAATCCACCCCACCCTGGTAGACAATGATTACACGGGGGAAATTAGACTCATTGCCGCTGCCCCCCAACGGTGTGTCCACATACATTCTGGACAACGTTTGGCTCAGGCCTTACTGCTCCCCCTGCATACATCATATCCCGCTCTTCAGGATAAATGGGGCTCTTCGGCCCCGGGATCCTCTGACATCTATTGGGTTCAGGCCCTTTCCCAAGAACGCCCTACACTTACACTCAAAATCCAAGGGCGCACTTTCACGGGCATTCTAGATTCTGGGGCCGATTCCACTGTCTTGTCAGCGGAACACTGGCCTTCATCCTGGCCCCTCCAACCCACAATCACTCACCTACAGGGGATTGGTCAATCCAAAAACACCATGCAAAGTTCCCAGTGGCTTGTTTGGGAGGACATGGAGGGCAATAAAGGAACAACACGTCCTTTTGTAGTCCCCAACCTGCCTGTTAATTTATGGGGAAGGGATATCCTGGCCCAAATGGGAGTGATTATGTGCAGCCCCAATACCACTGTCACTAAGCAGATGCTTGCTCAAGGATTTCTCCCTAATCAAGGATTAGGAAGAAACAGCCAGGGCAGTCCTCAACCTATCCAGATGCACTCGAAGATTGGGCGCACAGGCCTTGGATTCCCGAGCCATTTTTCTTAAGGGCCGCTGGTCCCCCTGCCCTCCAGGCGGAAAAAATTTCCTGGAAAAATGACCAACCTGTCTGGATCGACCAGTGGCCCCTCCCCAAGGCTAAGTTAGACGCAGCCTTGGAACTGGTGCAGGACCAACTTACAGCTGGGCACATTGAACCCTCCACTTTCCCTTGGAACACCCCAATCTTTGTCATTAAAAAACGATCGGGGAAATGGAGGCTTCTTCACGACCTAAGGGCGGTAAATAAAACCATGATACCTATGGGTGCTCTACAACCAGGGCTCCCCTCCCCTATTGCCATCCCAGCGCACTTTTCTAGAATTGTCATAGATCTTAAAGATTGCTTCTTTTCCATTCCCCTTCATCCTGAAGATTCTAAACGCTTTGCATTTAGTGTCCCTATCACTAATTGTGTAGGTCCCTCTCCCCGATTTCAATGGAAAGTGCTTCCTCAAGGCATGGCAAATAGCCCTACCCTTTGCCAAAAATATGTTGCTCAGACCATAGACCCCTTTAGATTACAGTATCCCCACCTCTATATCATCCATTACATGGATGACATCCTGCTCGCAGGTCCTCAAGACACAGAACTCAGCAAAATCACAGGTGATATGGTTGCGGCTTTAGAGCAGAGAGGTCTCAAAATTTCCCCGGATAAAATTCAGGCAAAGCCACCCCAGCTTTTTTTGGGGTTTGAACTCCTCCCAAACAAGATAGTGACCCAGAAAACTCAAATTCGTTTAGACAACCTGCACACCCTTAATGATTTCCAGAAGCTTTTGGGAGATATTAATTGGCTAAGACCCTATCTCGAACTTACTACTGGGGAATTGAAACCTCTTTTCGATATTTTGAAGGGGGACCCTAACCCGACCTCCCCCAGAACACTGACCCTTGAGGGACAGCAGGCATTAAGCCTAGTTGAAAAAGCCATCAGAAACCAAGAAATAGGATATTACAAACCACAAGAAGAGCTTTGGCTCCTTCTCTTTCCTACAAACCTCTCTCCCACTGGATTACTCTGGCAAAAATATCCCCTTTATTGGATACATAGTCCCGCTACGCCCAGTAAAATTCTTCCCACGTACCCTCAATTGACAGCCACCTTACTTAGGGAGGGCAGAACTACAGCAGTCAGACTCCTGGGAAGAGAACCTGACTACATTGTATGCCCATACACTACCTCCCAGGTACAGTGGCTCCTACAAAATAATGATGATTGGACTATAGCTTGCATCTCGTTTGCGGGGACAATTGCTAACCACTACCCCCAAGACAAGCTTATTCAGTTTCTCAAACGCACACCTGTGGTCTTTCCATGAGTTACTAGTCAAACCCCCCTCAAGAGAGCCCATTTAATTTTCACAGACGGCTCTTCCTCAGGGAAAGCCGCTGTTAGTATTGATGAGCATGTTACCTCCTTCTTCTTCCCAGGCCTTTCTGCACAACTAGTTGAACTCTCAGCCATTGCTTGGGTCTTTGAGAACGTCTCTAATCCTATGAATATTTATACAGATAGTGCTTATGTAGCTCACTCTATCCCCTTGTTGGAAACTGCCCCTTACATTCGTCCCTCTACAAATGCTTCTCCCCTGTTTGCTAAACTACAAGTGCTCATTCTTGCTAGGGACCACCCCTTTTTTATAGAACACGTTCGGGCTCACTCCGATCTTCAGGGTCACTTACTGAGGGAAAGTGTCTAGTAGATCAAGCAACCAGGGAAGCTTTCCTGGCAGCCCCAATCACCCCGGTAGAGGCTGCCACCCAGGCCCATAAGCTACACCACCTTAATGCTCAAACCCTCCGCTTGAAATTCAGAATTACACGGGAACAAGCCAGACAAATAGTTAAGCAATGCCCCGGATGTCTTGTGCCTCTCCCAGAGGCCCATCTGGGGGTCAATCCCCGAGGTCTGATCCCTAGCGAACTTGGGCAGATGGACGTTACTCATGTCTACTCTTTTGGCAATCTCAAATATGTCCACGTTACGGTAGACACATTTAGTGGCTTCATTTTTGCCTCCCCACAACCAGGTGAGGCTACAAGACATGTCATTAACCATGTCTTGGCCGCCCTGGTTACCCTGCCTTTACCGAAAATCATTAAGACGGATAATGGCCCAGGATATTCTAGCTCTACCTTCAAGGATTTTTGCCATAGAATGGGAATAAAGCATATCACCGGAATTCCGTACAATCCCCAAGGACAAGGCATAGTCGAAAGAGCTCACCAAACACTCAAAAATATGTTGGCCAAATTACAAGAAGAAGCGAGCCTGCTTTACCCCAAACGCAACAATGCCCGGACATTGCTTAATCATGCTCTCTTTATTCTCAATTATTTGACCCTTGATAATGATAAACGATCTGCAGCGGATCGCCTCTGGCACTCCACCACAGCTCAGGCGTATGCACGAGCCAAGTGGAAAGATCCTTTATTGAACAAATGGGAGGGACCCGACCCAGTCCTTATCTGGGGAAAAGGGCATGCTTGCATCTATGATTCCAAAGCACAGAATGCCAGATGGCTACCTGAACGGTTGGTTAAGATAATAAATCACACCACCGGCAGTGATTAAGTTCAGGGCCTTGACCTATCCTGAAACAGGGTCATCTTTTTCTCTCTTCTTTTCAGAATATGACATCTACCCTGCTGATTCCCCTGCTTCTGTCCACCGGGGTCTGGGCCGGCTCTGACCCCCCACCTGGGAAGGATTTACTGCACACCCTATATGGGAGCCCTCCCATACCTCCTCCCTATTCTCGGGCCACTATTAAGCCTTCTCCTGCTCCTCTCTTTCGGTCCCTGGGCATTTAACCGAATAACCTCTCTCATTAAAACGCAGATAGAGGCTGCCCTCAAGACTCCTGTTGCTATACATTATCACCGCCTCCAGGAGAACCCAGAGGAACCCGAGGAGGGCGTGGTCGAAGGCCTGCAATTCTCCAGACTCAGACAACCAGAATCCTGGTGCCTGAGGCAGTGGAAGCGCCTACGGGCAAAATGTCGACCTAAGCTGTAAGAGAGCCAATGATGGGAATAGTGGGGCCCCCATGTGTCAGAAGTCCGGTGTGGCTGCAGTTGGACCCCATGACGGGAGTAGAGTGGGGCCATTCTGAAGAAATCGGTTCGGTGTGCCCCCACTTAGCCTAAGACAGGGCTGCTGCCCAAATTCACCCTGACCTGGGAAGCCGACCCCATAGCCTAAGACAGGCCTCTTACCAACCAAAAGAGAAAAGGGGGACATGTCAGGAACCAGGATTCGGGAGACACACCCCAGGTCACCATGCCCCAGGTGCTGGAACATTGCGTGCGAACAAACAGACTGCACTAGTTCCAGGAAATGCCCTACCCTACAGAATAACAGGAAATTGCCAATCACAAAATGTTCCTTCTCACAGGCCAAGTTCACAGGCCAAGTTCCGGCGGCACCTCCCCATCTCCAACCGCCAGCTAACTTCCTCATTCCTGCTCTTGGATATAAGCCTGCACTCAACTCTATAAACTCAGACCTTGCTTGCCACCATCTCGGTCTCACTCTCCTTATTTCATACCCGTTCCTATTCAGGCTGGGTCCTCCTCGACCCCCACTTAATTACTGACCCGTGGGTCGGGTCATATGGCAAAATTTGGTTGTCCAGAAAAGTTCATCAGAACCAGGCTGGTATGATTACCTGGGTTCTGGACAGTGAACAATACTCTCATAATTTCCTCGGCACCAAGTGAATGAAACAAAATTGTGTCCTTGTTCATATGCTTTTTAGCAGGGCATTTTAATCTTATCAAATACCATCAGGGAGAAAAAACATGGCATCAGGTCTGCTACCACACTGCTAATAAATTGTTCAACTTGAAAATGCTGCAAGGCAAGACCAAAGTAGAGGGAGTATTTGTGCATGATCTTCTGTTTGTAGATGTTTGCATATGTTTCTGAAGCTGAAATGGAAGAAAATATGGCTAGATGCTCTGCTTCTTGTGATACCTTTTTAATTGAAATTTTTTTTTAATTTTCCAATTACAAGCAAAGATAATTTTCACCATTCATTCATTTACAAATCTCTGAGTTTCACATTTTTCTACCACCCTCCTTTTCCTCCCCTATTTACATGGCAGTGAAAAATCCGATAAAATTTGTACATGTACAAATGTACTCAACCCATTTGCATATTAATCATGTTGTGAAAGAGGAATTAGAACTAACAGGAAAGAATAATAAGAGAAAGGAAAACCAGAAGAGAAGTTTAAAAAAAGTAAACATAGTACGCTTTGATCTGTAATCAGGTTCCATAGTTCCACCACCCCCCTGGATGTGCATGGCATTGTCCATAGCAGATCTCTTAGAACTGTCCTTGATCTCTGAAAACTGTCCTTGATCTCTGAACTACTGAGAGGAGATGCATTCATCCAAGTTAATAATCTCATTTAGTTCCACTCACTTAATTCAGCATTAATTCATGCATATCTTTTCATGCTTCTCTAATGTCTACTCACTCATGATTTTTTTAAAGAAAAATATTATACCCTAACATTCTTATACAATAGCTTGTTCATCCATTCTGCAATTGATGGACATCCCCTCAATTTCCAGTTCCTTGTCACTTGTCTGTACTACTTTTGGCCTAAAAATTAACACCAAGAAAACACAGGTACTGAATCAGCCAGCACTACACCAAAAATAAGTTGAACATTTGATACAGCAGTTGAAAAAGTTTTGAATCCTGTGGATAGGTTTACTTATCTTGAAAGTATATTTTCTAGGGAGGTACACTTTGATAATATGATTAACATTCACATTGCCAGAGCTAGCTCAGTATTTAGGAGACTCTGAAAGAAAGTGTGGGAGAAAACAGGTATTAGACTGACTACCAAACTCAACATTTAGAGCGTCATTGTGCTAACATTGTTTATGCCTGTGAAACATAGGCAGTCTACCAGTGCCATGCCAGGAAACTGAATAGCTTTCATTTGAATTGTGATAAGAAGGATAAGATACTAAATACTTGTTCATTTCTTGAGTTAAACTCCAAGCATTCAAAGGTTACTGCAGAGAGTCCAACTCAGATGTGCTGGCCACATTGTTCAAATGTCAAACATACATTTGCCAAAGAAGACTATTTTGAAGAGAACACCCATAGGAGAAACATTCACAGAAGTATCAGGAGAAGTGATGAAGGGATACACTGAAGGTCTCTTTTAAGAACTTTATATTCATTGTGCATCATGGGAGACACTGGCACAGGATCACCCAGCATAGCATGCTTTCATCAGAGAGTATTGTGCTTTATGAGCAAGGCAGAATGAAGCAGCTCAAAGGATATGTGAGATATGCAAATTAGGAGCAAGCATTCCAGGTGGTCCCTTGGACTATTTATGCCTGATATGAGGAAGAGCATTCTGAGCTTGTATTGTTCCAATGAACCACAGTGATCTTCATCATAACTTGTCTCTAACAAAGTGATGTTGTAATGGTCTTCTTTGATGATGGACAAGAACCAACCAACTACTGGTCTTTGGATGATAAAATCATAATTTAGTACTTCCAAAGAAACTGGAAAGCCCTTAGTTAAAACAGATATACTAGAACTATAGGTAATGTAGTCTTGGTGGAACTAGATGCACAAACAATCATGTCTCTGGAGTGACATACCTTATCCAATAGCAAAAGAATAGATAAAGTAGCACTATTCGAAGTAGCATGGTATATTAAAAACATATATTAATGTGATTAAATACAGCAACAGAAAACTTAGTGAGTATTTGAATATCAACAAAGGAAGACAGAGAAACAGTAGTCAGGGGTATTGACAGACAACTTTTCCCAAAATAAGGAATAGTTAAGACATCTGAGGAACCTCAAACGTATGGCCTAGAATATTGATATAATAATGGTGTTGCAGTTATCTGGACATCTGCTAAATTGCTTTCTGACTGAACCAAATTAATGAAATCTTGATTTTCTTTGAGAATAATTTCATACCTTATAATTGGAGGAAGAGTATAAGAATGCTATTATTTTGTACCAGATTTTGCACAATGAACAATCAATTTTTGAAAGAAACATCGCAAAAATCTTTGGGTGAGAGAGAACAGTCCATGTTTATAAAAATTATAATGACAGTATCACCAAAATGAATTTACAAATTTAGTGCTATGCTAATCAAATAATCAAAGGGATATTTTAAGAGGGGGGAAAAACCAAAATAATAACAAATTTCTTTGAAGGAGCAAGAAGTATGAATTGTCAAGGGAAAAAATGAAATAAAGTAGGAGTGAAAGGGAAATAGCTTATTCGAATAACAAAATATGTTATTTGTATTAATCCCAAAGTATATCAATGGAACAGATTAGACAAGGAATAGTTAAGAGGGCAGAGCCAAGATGACAAAGGAAGACAGGAAGTTCCTTAAGCTTTCCCTGGCTTCCCTCAAAAATAAGCTTTATCAAACCTCCAAACTGATTATTGAAGAACAGAAAGCACAAAATAACAGAGGAGAGTGTTGTCCATCTAGGTCTGACTCAAGTGGAAGGGAAGCATGAACAGGAACAGGGACAGAGCCAAGGATAGCAAGCTGAAATCAGGGGGGCCAGGATGGGGAAGGGGTAAACTAGAAGTTTCCAGTCATAGCAGAGACCCCTGGGGTCCCAGCTCAACAGACCAATGGCAAAACTGGCGAGCTGGAAGGGGCTCTAACACAGGAAGCCCAGACTCACTGATCAGCCAACAAAACTGGACTGGATGATCAAGGTCAGTGAGCAAGCTGTGGGCATTCTCAACTTAGGCCTCTCCTGTAACAGAAGTAGCTTGGGACAGCAATAAAGCAGTAAACCTCAAAATGAATAAGAAAAGTAAAAGAAAGTGAGTATAGAAAGCTGACTTGTAAATATGGAAAAGCACAAGATCATCACAGATGAGGATGATAGAAAAAATAATCCATGTAAAGGCATATAGGAGAATATGTAGAGATCTGCAGCCCCAAAAGACTTCTTGGAAGAGCTCAAAAAAGGATTTTAAAAATCAAGTAGAAAAGTTGGGAAAAGAAATGCAAATAAATTCAGCATCTTCCAAAAATTAACTGAAAATGTCCTTTAAAATGCAAAAAGAAAATAATTTCATTGAAAACACAATTTGACAAATGAAAAAAAGAGAAAAGCTCCTGTAAAAATAGAATTGAACAAAGGAAAAAGGCATGCAAAAATTAAGTGAAAAAATAAATCCTTGAAGGATTACATTGGAGTAAATGGAGACTAATAATTATGAAACATCAAGATTCAGTAAAGCAAAATCAAAAAATGAAAAAATAAAAATATAAAATACCTCTTTGGAAAAAGAACCACCTGGAAAATGGATTCAGGAGATCTAATTTAATAATTATTGGACTACTTTGAAATCCATGGTCTGGATATCTTTCAGAAATTCGTCAAGCAAAACTACCAGGCAAAATTGTCCTTGGAAGGCAAGGAATAGTCAGAACTGAATTTAATACACTAACGTTTGATAAACCTCCTCAAAAAGCTAAACTAGAAAAGAACTCCCTAGTTTACAAGCATTTTTGAAAAAAAAAAACTAGAAAATATGGTAATACAAAAATTGTTTGTTTTTGTTTTTAATGTTATTTTATTTTTCTATTTATATGCAAATACAGTTTTCAACTTCAGCTTTTTGAAGCTTTTTGTTCTACATTTTTTCTAACAACCTCCTTTCTCCTCACAAAGGTAAGTAATCTGATATAAGTTATACATGCCACCAAATGCTTAACATTTATCCATATTAGTCATATTGTGAAAGAAGAATCAGAACAAAAGCCATAAAAGATATAAACCAAATTTTAAAAAAATGAAAATGGTATGCTTTCCCCCTGAATATAGATGGCATTTTTCATCACAAGTTTTTTAGAATTGTCCTTGATCTTTTAATTGCTGAAAGGAGTTATGTCCATCATATCTCATCATCTCACAATGTTGCTGTTAATGTGTGCAATATTTTCTTAGTTCTCTTTACTTCACTCAGCATCAGTTCATGCAAGGTTTTCTAGGTTTTTCTGAATTTACCCTCTCATGATTTCTTACAGAACAATAGTGCTCCTTCACATCTATATATACCACAATTTGTTCCGCAATTCCCAAATGATCACTATTCCCTCAATTTCCAATTTGTTGCCATTACAACTTCAAATATTTTTGTACACATGAATCTTTCCCCCTTTTTTTAAGATCACTTTGGGAGACTAAACTAGTAGTGGCATTGCTGGATCAAAATGTAGGCACAGTTTTATTGCCCTTTTGGCCTAATTCTAGAAAATATTTGGGATTGTTCTAGAGAATGGTTGGTTCCATTCACAACTCCACTAATAGTACATTAGTGTCTTAGTTTTCCATTTGGATCATTTTAGTCAATGTAATAGGTGTGAGATGGTACCTCTGAGATGCTCTATTTTTCATTTCTCTAATCAAAAATAATTTGGGGTATTATTATATGACTATAGATAATTTTAATTTCTTTACCTGACAACTGTCTTTTCATATCCCTTGACTATTTATCAACTGGGGAATGACATAGTCTAATAAATTTGACTCAGTTCTCCTTATATTGTAGAAAAAAGTCCTTTATTAGAAACACTATCTGTGAATAATTTTCCCCATATTACTTTTTTTCCTTTTTCTTTATAATATTGGTTGCATTGACTTTATTTGTGGGGGAAAACATTAATTTAATGTAAGAAAAATGATCCATTTTGAATTTTAAAATGTTATCTATTGTTTGGTCATAAAGTCCCCCATCTCTTCAGAGATCTAACAGATAAACTATTCCTTGTTCATCTAATTGGCTAATGGCATCCCCCTTCATGTCTAAATGATGCACTCACTTTGACTTTTTTAAGTATAAGATATGAGATGCTGGTCTATGCTTATTGTCTGTCTTACAACTATCCAGTTTCTAAGCAGTTTTTGACAAATAATATGTTCTTATTCAGAAGTTAGTGTCTTTGTGTTTATCAAAAGGAAATTGCTACTGTTACTTATTACTATTTCTTTTCTATCTAATCTATTCGACTGATCCAGCATTATATTTCTTATCTAGTACCAGACAGTTTTGATAACTGATGATTTTCATTATACAGTTTTAAATCTTTTATGGCTAGGACACCTTCCTTTATATTTTTTTAATAATTCCCTGAATATTCTTGACTGTTTCTTTCTCCAGATGAATTTTTTGTTACTATTTTTTCTAGCACAGCAAAATAAGTTTTCTTAGTTTGATTGCTTTGGTACTGAATAAGCTATTTAATTTAGGTAGAATTGTCATTGGTTAAACTTACCCAACAGCAAATGACATTTTTTCAATTGCTTAGATCTGACTTTATTTGGATGAAAGTGTTTTGTAATTGTATTCATTTGGTTTCAGGGTCCGCCTTAGCAGATAGAGTCCCAAGTAGTTAATGTTTTCTAAAGTTACTTCAAATGGAATTTCTCTAACTCTTTTTGGGTTGTATTATAGACCAAGATCTTACAGCAAATATCACAAGAAGTTTAAATGAATATCTCAGTTGAATATTTAATATAATAACCCCTCAAATTAGAAGACTATCATTTCATGATTTCCATATTTCATTTCAATTTCCATATTCAACATTTCCATATTTATCACTAGGAATTAAATTATTTGTCAATAATCAAATGGATGCAACTGTCATAATAGTGGGGTGGTCAAAAGTGGAAAAAATCTTTTATAAAATATCTTTGATAATTAGCTGATATTTAAGACAGAAACTTATGAGAAAAATCTGTGCCATAATGGATGAAAAATTAAAGGTTACAAAAATAAAATAATTCCAAGCTAATAAAAATTATAAAATTCTGTTCATAAATATATATATATATATATATAGACTTCCAATTATATACAATAGTAATTTCTACCAATCATTTTTCCAAGGTTTTGATTTACAATCCCCCCTTCCTTCCCTCCAATAGAAGTCTCATATTCTCATATTCTTTATATTTCTTTCCAGGACACACACACACACACACACACACACACACACACACACACACACACACATATATATATATATATAAATTGAATGTGTTGAGAGAAAAAATCCATAAGGAAGAAAAAAACTATTAGAGATAGCAAAATTATGCAATAAGAAGACATCTTTTTTAAAACATTGAAGATAATAATCTTTGGTCTTTGTCTAAATTCCACAATTCTTTCTCTAGATACAGAGATCACAGATCTCCTAAAATTGTCCCTGATTATTGCACAGATGGAAAGAGCAGGTCCATCAAGATTGATCAGCACCCCATGTTATTGTTAGGTTGTACAATGTTCTTCTGGTTCTGCTCATATCACTCAGCATCAATTCATGCAAGTTTTTCCAGGCTTCTCTGAAATACTATCCCTCCTGATTTCTAATAGAACAATAATATTACATCATAGCTTCTCTGTAATCCTGACTGTGACTTCTTGGTATTCGAATTGTTTCTTTCTGGCTGCTTGCAGGATTTTCTCCTTGATCTGATAGTTCTGAAATTTGGCCACAATATTCCTTGGTGCTTTCATTTTGATATCTCAGGAGGGGATCGATGTCTTTGGTTTTTTTTTTCCCCAAGGACTATTTTGTCCTCTTGTTCCAGGATATCAGGGCAGTTGTCTTTCACAGTATCCTGAAGTATAAAGTCCAGAAATTCTTTCTCTTCAAAGTGTCCAGGAAGTCCTATATTCTGAAATTATCTCACTGGATCTATTTTACAGGTCTGTTGTCTTGCCAATGAGATATTTTACTATTTTCTTCTATTTTTTTCATTTTTTAAAAAAATTGTGTTTAGCAGATTCTTGGTGTCTAATGAAGCCACAGATTTCAATCATTTTTAGAGAAGAGTTTTCTTCATTTACCTTTCATGTTTCCTTTTCCAATTGATCCATTCCATTTTTGAATGAGTTTTCCATTTGCCTAATTGTGTTTTTGAGAGACTTATTTTCTTTTTTTGCACTTGTCAAATTATATTTTCTTTCCTTTTTTAAAAAATGTATTTATTAATTTGTTTATTTAAATATTTATTTGCTTTTTCTTCCATATGCACATATTTATTTTTAAGCTACAAAATTTCCTTCCACCCTCCCTTCCCACCACCTTTTCTTTAGTGGTGAACAGTCAGTCACTTTATATATATATATATATTTTGATAAACAACTTAGAAGAGTTCCTCAGATTCTAAAGTTTTTTTTTATTGTTGTTGTTTTGTTTTGTTTTTCTTTTCTTCCTCTGAATGGGGATGACGTAGCCCATAGCTAGTCTAATACAATTGTCCTAGCATTCTGGACCATCAAGGTTGAACATCTCACAATGTTGTTGTTAATGTGTACATTGTTCTCTTCGTTCTGCTCCCTTCACTCAGCATATCAGATCCTGTAAATCATTCCATGGTTCTCTAGAATCTGACAATTTTTGGTTACTTATAGCACAAAAATATTCATAGTATTTATGTGCCATTCCCCATTGAGGGGCATCACCTAAATTTCCAATGATTTGCCTCTACAAAAAGAGCAGTTGTGACTATTTTGGAACATGTGGGACTTTTCCCCTTTTTAATAATTTCTTCTGGTTATAGACCAAAAATTGGAATTGCTGGGTCAAAGGATATGTGCAGCATTATTGTTCTTTGAGTATAGTTCCTTATTGTTCTCCAGTAAAGTTGAATCCATTCACAACTCCAGCAATTCATCAATGTCCCAATGTCTACAACCTCTTCAACACCGATCATTTACCCTTTTCCTCATCATGGCCAATCTGATAGGTGTGAGGTGATATCTCATTGTTGTTTTAATTTACATTTCTCCAATCAATAAGGACTTGAAGTATTTTTATGTGATTTTATATATGGCTTTAATTTCTTCACTTGAAAACTATCTATTCATCTTTTGTCCATTTATCAATTGGAGAATGACTTGTAATCTTATAAATTTGATACAGTTCTCTGTATATAGTAGAAATGAGACCTTTATCTGAGTTCATAGTTGTGAAGATTGTTTCCCAACTTTCTGCTTTTGATTTTATTAGTGCAAAAACCCCTTTTATTGTAATATAGTCAAAATCATTCATTTTGCAGTTTATAATGTATGCAAATTCTTGTATGGTTATAAATTTATCTCCTTTCCATAGATAATTTCTTGGCCTATTAAGTCATCTTTTATGTCTAAGTCCCATACACATTTTGACCTTCTTTTGGTATAGGGTGTGAGATGTAGGTCTATGCCTAATTTTTTTTATACAGTTTTTCAATTTTCCCAACAATTTTTGTCAAATGATGAGTTCTTAGTCCAGACGCTGATATCTTTGGCTTTGTCAAAGTGCAGATTGCTGCAGTCATTTCCTATTGTTTCTTTTGAACCTGTCCTAAACCACTAATCTGTTACTCTATTTCTATTTTTTTTTTTTTGCAGGGCAAGTGACTTGCAAATGTTCACACAGCTAGGCAATTATTAAGGGTCTAAGGTCGGATTTGAACTCAAGTACTCCTGACTCCAGGTCCAGTGCTTTATCCACTGAGCCACCTAGCAACCCCCATTACTCTTTTTCTTAACCAGTACTAGGCAGCTTTGATGACTACTGTTTAATAGTATAGTCTTAGATATGGTAAATCTAGGCTACCTTGCTTTACATTTTTTCCCACCAGTTCCCTTGATCTTCTTGACCATTTGTTGCTCCAAATGTCTTTTGTTACTATTTTTTTCTAGCTTGGTAAAATAGTTATTTGGTAGTTTGATTGATATGACACTGAATAAGTAATTTAAGCTGAGTAGAATTGTCATTTTGATTATATTAGCTCAACCTAACAATGAGTAATTAACATTTTTCCAGTTATTTAGTTTTGGCTTTATTTTGATGAGAAGTGCTTTATAATTGTGTCCATTTTCTGGATTTGTCTTGAGAGATGGAAACTCAAGTATTTAATGTTTTCTATAACTAATTCCAATGGAATTTCTCTTTCTGACTCTTGCTCTTGGGCTTTGTTGTCCATATAAAGAAATGTTGATGACTTATGTGGGTTTATTTTATATCCAGCTACTTTGCTGTATCTGTTAATTATTTCAGGGAGTTTTTTAGGTGATTTTCTCAGGTTCTTTATGTATACTATCATACCAACTGCAAAGAGTAAAAGCTTTGCTTCTTCATTGACAATTCTCATTTCTTCAATTTCTTTTTCTTCTATTAGTCCAGGTAGCATTTATTGTTTTTCACAAATATTTTATTTATTTTGAGTTTTACAATTTTTCCCCTGATCTTCCTTCCTTCCCCACACCTCCGCCCCCCCCACACACACACAGAAGGAAATTTGTCAATCTTTACATTGTTTCCATGGTAGACACTGATACAAATTGATTATAAGGAGAGAGAAATCATATCCTTAAGGAAGAAACATATTTTATTAGAGATAGCAAGATCAGACAATATGACATCAGGGTATTTTTCTAAATTAAAGGTAATAGTCCTTGGTCTTTGTTCAAATTCCACAGTTCTTTCACTGGATACACATGGTATTCTCCACTGAAGAAAGCCTCAAATTGTCCCTGATTGTTGCACTGATGGAATGAAAGAGTCCATCAAGGTTGATCATTGCCCCCATGTTGCTGTTATGGTGCATAGTATTTTTCTGGTTCTGCTCATCTCAATGAGCATCAATTCATGCAAATCCCTCCAGGCTTCACTGAATTCCCATCCCTCCTAGATTCTAATAGAAAAATAGTGTTCCATGACATACATCTATCACAGTTTGCTCATCCATTCCCTGTTTGAGGGACATTTACTTGCCTTCCAATTCTTTGCTACCATAAAAAGGGCTGCTATGAATATTTTTCTGCAAGTGATGTTTTTATCCTTTTTCATCATCTCATCAGGGTACAGAGCCAGTATACTCTCTATATCTCTCACTCTCTATATCTGGGGATGAGGGGATGTGGGGAGCAGCAGGATCTGGGCTGTCCTGATACAATGTGGGTTCGGCCCTTGGGGGACTAGATAGTTAAGTTGATTAATCAGGTATTAGTGCTGGGGAAGATCTGCAGCTCATACCTGAGCTTCAGGGTAAGGTGCAAAACTATGGAGAGGCTGTTTGATCTGGAGAAAATCTTGTTCTCCCACAAGAATGATGGGGACAGGAGAGACTCAGCTGGAAACATTGGGTTCTGGGCCTGGGTCTTCCAGATCAACCAAGATAACTTGATAGATGTCTGAGACACAGCATTGGAGCTCTCCACCATGCCCACAGCAAAGGCCACTGCAGCTGTTCTCAGGTTATTCCTTTTCCATCAGCCCACCAGTCCTGTGCTGGGTCTCTGTTCTCTGCCCCCAGTTCTCCCAGGTTCCCCTGTGACAGACCTTGTTGGGACATGTTCTTTTCTGTTTTTCTTCATCTTCCATGGTTCCAAAATCTATTAAGAAGCTTGATTAATATTAGTTCTAAGGGAAAGCCAGGAGACCTTAAAACACTGCTGGGTTTCTCTCTACCATGTTGGCCAGAAGTCTAATAATGGTCCCATATTATTAATAACAATACTTTACACTAATCTAGTGAAAGATAACAATATTGAATGTTGGGGTGATTATAGAAAGATCAGCAAAATATTGCAATTATTTTTAAGCTATGGCTATGTTCTGTCATTTTGGAAAGCAATTTGAAATTACTCAAAGAAAATGCTTAAAGAGTTTATTTTGTTTCACTTAGAGATTTAACTGCTAGATATAAACATAGACCTCAATAAGGCTTCGTAGAAGCCAATTGTTTATATATATATACATACATACATATACATATACATATAGTAGGAAAATATTTAAATATTTGGAAATAAAGTTATTTTCATTGATTTGGGAAGTATCTGAAGTAGTGATACATGAAGATCATGTAATATTATTGTGCTATAAGAAATGGCTACTATGATAAAGGATGGATTTGAATAATCATTTATATAATGCCATTCTATGCCAGAGAATATACCAAATATTTAATATATTATCACATTTGATTCTCACAAGAATCCTGCATTGTAGAAGTTATTGTTTGTCCCATTATAACTTTTAGAAAATTGAAGGAGTCAGTGGTTAAGTGACTTATGCAGAATTATATTGGTAGAGTCTAAGGTCAGATTAGAATTCAAATATTTCTTACTTCAGAACTAAAACTCTATTCACTACTTGAACTCAGGGAAGTATGGAAAGATTAAAGTGAATAACTTCAAGATGAAGGAGGGACACCCCTTCCACCAAAACTAGCCTAATATTTGAACTGATAATTTAAATGGGAAAAAATAAAAAATGCTCTAATTAAAAGTTTTGAAATGAAGACAAAATTTGACCTCAATATATTCAATGAATTTTTCCTAATCATGTATCATGTGCCAAGCATTACTACAGGTTCTTTTGATAGAATGTGAAGTATGAAATAATCCTTCTTTCAAGTGGTTTATATTTTGATGGAATAGTTGGAAAATAAGAAAATAAAATGTAGGAGGAGGCTTTTTCTTTCCCTTTCCCTTCTTTGAAAAGGAGTAATCATTGGTTTGGAATGCTACGTATAAGATTTTATTCATGTATTTTTTTAATTTTGCTAAACTTCTTTTTAAAGTCTTCATTTGAAGGAATTTCTGTCTAAGAGGAGTGAGAGTGATTAACTGGAATATGAAGATAACAAATAGCAATAATATTTTTAAAAATAATACCAATGGGGGCAGCTAGGTTGCATAGTGGATAGGGCACTGGCCCTGGAGTCAGAAGGACCTGACTTCAAATCGACTTCAGACACTTAATAATTGCCTAGCTGTGTGACCTTTGACAAGGCACTTAAACCCGCTGCTTTAAAAAAATACTTTTAAATTAATACCAATGAATTATTTAAAAAACTGAAGAAAACAAAAGGGAAAGACCATCTGAGCACATTGTTGCCATTTTGTTAAATATATATATATATATATATATATATATTACATGAACATTGAAATAAAAACTTACAATTTCATAAGCAATTCCATTTCCTCTTTGTATATTGAAAATGCTAATTTTTATCATAGTTGAGTTAATAAGTAGACTTTTTACAATATATGGAGAATGTCATGGAATGTCAATTCAAAGTGATTTAATAGTATACATAGCAATCAAAATTTTATTTAATGCAACCTAAGAGTGCATATATTCAGAATGAGAAATGATTGTTCAGTTATATTCTCTTTTTTATTTTTTTTTCTTTTTGTTTGCAAGGCAATGAGGTTAAGTGACTTGCCAAAGATCAAACAGCTAGGTAATTATTAAGTGTCTGAGACCACATTTGAACTCAGTTCCTCCTGACTCCAGGGACAGTGCTTTATACACTTCACCACCTAGCTGCCCCTTATATTCTCTCTTAATCAGAAAATAGACTGTTGTTTTCTATTTTTTCCAGCTCATTTTAGAATATTTCATACTAGCCTCTGACCCTCTGGTTGGAGGCCTAGAGTTTGGATCAAAATATTTCTCCTAGACTGTTACATCATTAGTGGAGCTGTGAACTCATCCATCCCTTCTGGAGAGCAATTTGGAACATAGCCCAAAGGGCAACAACAATGTGCATACCCTTTGATCCAGCAATACCACTACTGGACCTATAACCTGAAGAGATGATGAAAAAAGGTAGAAACATCACTTGTACAAAAATGTTCATAGCAGCCCTGTTTGTGGTGGCAAATAATTGGAAATCAAGAAAATGTCCTTCAAATGGGGAATGGTTTAGCAAACTGTGATATATGTATGTTATGGAACACTATTGTTCTATTAGAAATCAGGAGTGATGTGAATTCAGGGACACCTGAAGGAATTTGCATGAACTGATGCTGAGTGAGATGAACAGAACCAGAAAATCATTGTACACCCTAACAGCAACATGGGGGTGATGATCAACCTTGATGGACTTGCTCATTCTATCAGTGGAACAATGTGGGACAGTTTGGGGCTGTCTGCAATGGAGAATATTATCTGTATCCAGAGAAATAATTATGCAGTTTGAACAAAGACCAAGGACTATTACCTTTAATTTAGAACAAAAACTGATGTCTTATTGTCTGATATTGCTATCTCTTATACTTTATGTTTCTTCCTTAAGGATATGATTTCTCTTTCATCACATTCAATTTGGATCACTGTATACCACGGAAACAATGTAAAGACTGGAAAATTGCCTTCTGTGGGGGATGGGGGAGGGGAATAAGTTTAGGGGAATAATTATAAAACTCAAAATAAATAAAATCTTTAAGATATTTTCATCAAAAATGTTTCTCCCAAAGCATGCATTTAAAGAGGCTCAGAATCCAGCTTACCTTCATTTTCAACCAGCCTTCACTACTTGGTTTCAACTCCCTGAGAGTGAGTATGTTGATAAACATACCTCTTTTCCAAGTATCTTCTTTTAGGTACTCACCAGTCTTCTAGCTTCTCATTGTGTATTGACTTTTACATCACAATCTAAATTACTTGAAGACAGATACTGTTTTTTTCCCATTTTAGAAATTTATGTTTGTTATTTGATAAAAGAGATAGAAAGGTATGACTCTGTATGTTTCTCCAGATTTACATTATTTAAGGTTCAGAGAAAAGTGTAAGTATACTAATATATGTTCAAAAAAAGAGGGAGAGAGTGAGATATTTTATAGAGAGTGCAGTTCCCAGGCACGATACACTAAGATGTAGATGAATAAACATTTAATTTTGGTAAATTCAAAAAGCACATTTCAAAATAAGCAATGGGTGGGATTTTAAGCATTCTCTGCAACAATCCTAAGTATTCCCTGAAAGTCTTTGAGATTTCTTTTGGGTTAGACAGTTTTCTAGTCACATTAAACTAAATTAAAAAAATGATAAAATTTGGTTTTCTGAATAATATATTTCTCTTTAATTCTCTGCTTTTGAGTTCAAAACCCCAACTTCTCATACTGCCAATACCATCATTATAAAAGTAGAAAATCTGCTTATGGTTTAAAGAAAGCTCATTAAAACATCCAATTCAGTGGCATCCTCTTCACTACCTATCTCAACTAGAACTTGTTAAAATTTCTCTAAGAAGGCAAAGGGAATTGGGACTTTATGGGTGTGGACAAGATGGTGGTACAAAGAAAGGAAGATCCTGAAGAGGACACAATTTTACTGAGACAACTTCAAATAAAGTCACTAATTAGACTCTAAAGTAAGAGAATCCTTAAAAAACACCAGAGTGAAGCAACTTCTCAACTAAAATATCTTAGAGGAAATTCAGAAAATATGTCTCATATAGTTAAAAGGGGAAGTCAACCCAACACAGGCAGGAGAACTAAGAAACCAGTGAGGGACATTTAGCATATATATATATATATATATATATATATATACACACACACACACACACACACACACACACACACACACACACACACACACACATATACATATAGCATAACTCAGGTCCTGGCTCTACAAGCCAGCTGTATAGCAGAGCAACAGTGTGGTAACAACCCCAGCTCAAAAGGCAAAGTTAAAGCTGGGAAACACAAGTGCAGTTGGCTGGACTTTGTTTTGGTTGACCAAAATATAGGGATGAAACTGTCAGTAGTTGAGATGTGAGTAGAAAATGTATTAGCATTCTATCATAATGACATAATTCAATTTGTTCAGTCATTCTCCAAGTGGTGGGCATCCCCATAATTTCTAATTCCTTGTCACCAAGAAAGAACCTCTATAAATATCTTTATTCATATAGGTCCTTTTCTATTCTATTTCTTATCTTTTCAGGAATATGGACATAGTGGTGGCATTTCTAGGTCAAAAGGTGTGACTGGTTTTTTAGATCTTTAGGCATAGTTCAAAATTGCTCTAAAGAATTAATTAATTTCACAAAAGCACCAGTGTATTAATGACTCATTTTCTCTTCATTTCCTCCAACGCTTGTCATTTTCTCTTTCTGTCCTATTAGTCAATCACCTAGGTATAAGATAGAACTTCAGAATTGTTTTAATTTGCATTTCTCCAATCAATAGTGAAGGACATTTTTTAATTTGGCTGTGGAAAACATTGATAACCTCATCTAAAAACTGTAAATATATTTTATCATTTATCAATTAGAGAATGACTTTTATTTTTTATGAATTTTACTCAGTTTTCTATTTTTTAGAAATGAAGACTTTATGAGAGAAACTTGTTTCAATATTTTTTCACAATTACAATTACTAATTGTATTCTATTCTATTCTGTGGCAAGCTAATTTATTCTATTCTCTCTTCTTTTGCTCCTATCCCTCTTTCAAAGAATTTTTTTGTTTGACTACCACTTTACACAGTGTTCTATCACCACCTAACCCCTTTTTCCTACCCCTTCCCCCTCTTACTTTCTTCTAAGGTAAGATTGATTTTTATACTTAATTGAGTGTGCATGTTATCCCTCTCTGAGCCAATTTCAAAAACAGTAAGGTGCACTCATTCCCCCTCAATTTCCCCCTCTTCCACTCCACTGCAAAAAAAAATTTTCTTGTCTCTTTTTTTGTGAAATAACATATGTCATTCTACCTTACCCTTTCCCTTTCTCCTATTTCTCTTTCACCTCTTAGTTCCAAATTTTTCTTCTATTATGCCTTCATTTCCGATTCCCACCTGAGTCTTTTCAATATATGCTCCTTCTAACTGCCCTAATAAATAAGAAATTTCATGAGTTGTCAGAATCTTCTTCCCATTCAGGAATATAAGTAGTTCAACAACATTAAGTCCCTTAGGATTTGCCTTTCCTGCTTAACTTTATTTACTTGACTCGATTCTCATATTTTAAGATCAAATTCTCTGTTCAGTTCTGTTTCACGTGGAAAAGTTTGCAAGTCCTTTATTTCAATAAATGTCAATCTTTTCCCCTAAAAGAGTTTTCCTATTTTTCTGGGTAGTTGATTCTTGTTTTTAACCCAATTTCTGAGTCCTAAAATCCCTTAATATAGAAATAGTTAAATATTGTGTATTCTGACTGTGGTTCCATGATCATTGAAATGTTTCTGGTTAATTGTGCTGTTTTCTCCTTGAACTGGGCTCTGAAATTTGGCTATAATATTCCTGTCATTTTTCAGTTTAGGATCTCTTCTAGGAGGTGATGGGGGGAAGGGGCAAGATGGTGACAAGAATGATCATGTCTTAGGCTTTCTCATAAAACTCATAAGCTAAGGACTCTAACTAAATGTTCAAGAGCCAGAACCCACAGAGGGACCCAGTGAGGCAGTTCTCCTACTCAAGGTAACCTGGAAAAGAGCAGAAAGGCTCTGCTCCCCGGAGTCAGAGGGGCAGCCCAATGGAGGGGTGGCCCACCAGAGCAAAAGAACTTCAGCCTCCAGGAGGCAGCCCCAGGGTGCTGGGAGCAGAAGCTCACAGCAGCGGAGGAGTCTCCTGAGCTACACCCCTGGGGAGCACTGGGCACAAAGGGGGGGGAGGCAGGGGACCTCTGCCAGAGCAAGCACATGGAGCCCACCCCTCAGGGCACACAGCAAGCCACTTAGTCTTTCAGCAGCCCAGATCCAGGAAACAGAAGCAGGTGGAGCTGATAAGCAGGAGCCCCCAGGGCATGAGCCCCTTGAACCTAGGGAGGGATGTGAAGAGAGAGAGACTGAAGAGCTCTGTCCTTTGTACCCCGGAACTGGACTCTGGGGCTCTGACCACATTCAGATCCTGATCAAAGTCTAGGCCCCCCCATAGAACGGTAGGGCCCCCCCACCTCAGCCCCATGGCAGAGGGGAGAGCATATGCTCATGCACAGACCAGGAGGGAAGACAGAACCTCACATACTGAGACCCTTGTGGGAGTGTTCCAAAAGCTCAGGAAGCACCACCAAAACAGGCTTAGGCTGGGAAAATGAGCAAGCAGAGGAAAAAGAGAAACACCATTGAGAAATACATTATCGGTGATCCCAAGAAGGATCAATATACCCAGTCTGAAGATGAGGAAGCAGAAGCTCCTGCATCTAAAGACTCCAAGAAAAACAGAAATTGGGATCAGGCTATGACAGAGCTCAAAAAAAGGCTTTGAAAATCAAATGAGGGAGCTAGAAGAAAAACTGGGAAAAGAAAGGAAAGATGCAGGAAAAACATGAAAATGAAGTCAGCAGCTTAGTCAAGGAAATCCAAAAAAATGCTGAAGAAAATAGCATGCTAAAAAACAGCTTAGGTCAAATGGATAAAACAGTTCAAAAAGTTATTTAAGAGAAGAATGCCTTAAAAAGCAAAATTAGCCAGATGGAAAAAGAGATAAGAAAACTCTCTGAGGAGAACAAATCCTTCAGACAAAGAAGAGAATTCAGGGAGATTGATGAATTTACCAGAAATCAGGAATCAATACTTCAAAACCAAAAAAATGAAAAATTAGAAGAAAATGTGAAATATCTCATTGAAAAAAACAACTGATATGGAAAACAGACTTAGGAAAGATAATTTAAAAATTATTAGAATACCTGAAAGTCATGATCAGGAAAAGGGCCTTGACATCATTTTCAAACAATTACTACAGGAAAATTGCCCTGATATTCTAGAAGCAGAGGGCAAAATAGAAATGAAGAGAATTCACAGATCCCCCCAAGAAAGAAATCCCAAAAAAACCCCCTAGAATTATGATACCGAAGTTCCAGAACTCCCAAGTCATAGAGAAAATATTACAAGCAGCCAGAAGGACACAATTCAAATATCATGGAGCTGGAGTCAGAATCACACAGGACTTAGCAGCAACTACATTGGAAGCTCGTAGGGCTTGGAATATAATATACCAGAAGGCAAAAGAGCTTAGAATGCAGCCAAGAATGTACTACCCAGCAAGGCTGATTGTCCTCTTCCAGGGAAAAAGATGGACTTTCAATGAACCAGGAAAATTTCAAATGTTGCTGTTGGAATGGCCAGAGCTGAACAGAAGGTTTGATCTTCAGATACAGGACTCAGGTGAAGCATAGAGAGTGGAGGAGAGGGGGGAAAATATGAGGGACTTAATGATGATGAACTGTCTGTATTCCTGAATAGAAAAATGACACTTATAATACTCATATTAACCTTTTCATTTAATAGAGCAGGTAGAGGGAACTTTTATAGTTGAAGCACAGGAGAAAGCTGAATTCAAAGATAAAATGTGGTTTAAAAATGGAGTCAGTAAAAAGAAAGGGAAATGTAATGGGAGAAAGAAAAAGGAGAGGGGAATAGGCCAAGATATTTCATATAATTAGATTTTTCTTTTTACAATGAGCTATTGCAGTGATATGGAACAGGGGAGGAAAGGGGGAATGAGGGAATCTTTGCTCTCATCAGAGGTGGCTAGGAGAGGAAACAGCATATATATATATATATATATATATATATATATATATATATATATACATATATATATATACATACACACACATAATGGGGTATAGACATCTGGAATAAGAAGGGGAGAAGGGGGACGGGGGAAGAGGGGGTGTGAATGATGGAGGAGAGGATGGACCGTGGGGGGACAGTGGTCAAGATATAACACATTTTCTTTTTTACTTCTTGTAAGTGGCTGGGATTGGGTGCCCTGTCCTGGACCATAGGGCCAGGTGGATGCTGGGCCTTAGGGGTGGTGTGGACCAGATATCTGTCTGCTGTGCCACTCAGCTACCCTACAGCAGAGTCAGTGAAAGGAGACTGAAAATATAGTACATGGTAGTAGACAAATAAGAAAGGAGGGAATTGCTATCAGCAATGGCAATGGTGGAAAAATATGGAAGTAACTTTTGCGATGGACTTATCATAAAGAATGTGATCCACCCATGACAGAGTTTTTGGTGTTGGAACAAAGACTGAAGCACATTTATTATTATTATTATTATTATTATTATTATTATTATTATTATTATTATTGTCATTATCATTATTATTACCATTATTATTATTATCATTATTATATTTATTATTATGGGGGTGCAGGGCAAATAGGGCTGGGTGGCCTGCCTGGGGCAGCATAGCAGTGTGATGGTTGGTTGTCTGAGCCTGGATTTGGACCTGGGTGCTCCTGACTCAAGGGCCAATGCTCTGTCTGCCACCCAGCCACCCATACTATTATTACTATTTTATTTTATTTTGGGTCTTTTTTCTTTTTCTTTTTTTGTTTTTTGCAGGGCCTTGAGTTTCGGGTGGCTTACATGTCACATGACTGGGTGATTGTTGGGTCTATGGGGCCAGATGTGGGCTCAGGAACTCATGGCTCCAGGGCTGGTGCTCCATCCATTGCACCACCTGGCCATACCTACTATTATTACTATTATTTTTTGTAATTTTAATTTTTTTTCTCTCCCCTTTATCGCTCAAGCAAGTCTATATTTATGGGGGAGGGGTATTTTATTTACTCTTAAACAAGAATATTTTATTAATGTAAAAAACATTTGTACAAAATGAGAATAAATATTTTAAAAAATGAAAAAAGGAGGTGATCATTGAAAACTTTCAAACTCTTTTGACCCTTTGCTTCTAGATTATTAGGACAATTTTCCCTGAAAATTTCTTGAAAGATGATGTCCAGCCTTTTTTCTTTGAACATGGCTTTTAGGTAGTTCAAAAATTTTTAAATTATCTCTTTTGGTTGTATTTTTGTGGTCTGTTGTTTATTTGAGTGGAATATTTTATATTGTTTTCTAGTTTTTCCATTCTTTGTGTTTTGTTTTATTGTTTCTTGATTTCTCACAAAGTCATCAGTTTCCTTTATCTCCACTCTACATTTGAAGGAATTATTTTCTTCATTGAACTTTTATATCTCCTTTTCCATTTAACCAATTCTGCTTCTAAAGGCATTCTTCATCTCATTGGCATTTTGACCCTCTTTTTACATTTGACCAGTAAGGTTTTTAAAATAATTTTTCTTCAGTTTTTTTTTTGCATGTATGTCCTTCACTAAGCTACTGACTCAGTTTTCATCATTTCCCTCTATCTCCTTTAGTTTATTTTTAAAATTCTTTTTGAACTCTTCCCTGTCTAAGATCAATTCATATTTCTCTTGGAGACTTTGGATTTGGGAGCTTTGACTCTGTTATCTTCTTTTGAGTATGTATTATGTTCATCCTTATCATAATAGTAACTTTCCATGATCAACTTTTTCTTCTGTGGTTCCTCAATTCCCTAGCCTATGACTTGATTTCAACTCTTTGCTAAGGGAGGGCCCTGTTGCCAATGTGGAGGGTGAATTTTCCCAAGCTTCTAGGGTTTTGTGTAGCTGTTTTCAGAGATACTTCTAGGGACCTGCAAGTTTTCAGTTCTTCCAAGATGGTATGAACTAAAGACAGGCTTTCATTAAACTTCTGGCCCATGCTCTGGTCTGTGGGTTCCCACAGCATTTCTTTCTGCCTGAAATTGTGTGGAAGGTCCCCTGCTTCCTTCTACCAGTAAAATATATTGTGCTAATGCTCCTCCTCTTCCTGCGACTGTGGGCAGAAGAGGGTCCTTGCTCTGTTGCAGCAGTAAAATCTCTTCTGGTTCAGTTCCTCTTCCTGGAACTGGGGCCCCAGACTACAACCCAGATTTGAATATGAACAAAGCAACAGCATTCTGCCATAGTGATAGCAAAGAGATCCCTGAAATCTTTTTCTGAGCCACTTACTGTCTTTGGACTGAGATCTCCAGAAGTAGCTGCCACTCTGATTCAGTGGCTCTCAAAGACTGTTCCTATTTGTCTTGGGGCTGGCCTATGCTTCTGAGGTCTATGCTTGGCTATGCTCCACTCTCACCCCAGTACTGTAGATTTTTCCTACGGAACTTCCAAGAAGTCCTTGGCAATCTCTGGACTGGGAGATCTGGAAACTACCATGACTGCCACTGATCCAGTTTCCCTGCTCTCTGTTCCTGCACTGCTACTCTGATATGGCCATATTACACTGTGCTTTTCTCTCAGCCTGGTGCAACAGAGCCTTCCCCCTGATCTTCCAAGTTGTCTTAGGCAAGAAATTTTTTTCACTTAGTCTTTGAATGAATTCTGTCACTCTATACTTTTTTAGCTTCATTGTTTAAAAGTATTTGGTGTGGTTTGGGGCAGAACTCAGGTGAATCCCTGACTTTACAATGTCTTCTTGGGTTCGTGGATTTCCAATTTTACCTGATCAAAAGAACTCAAATGAACAGAAAATTTTCTCTTCAAATATAAGACTTGATAAGCATAAAAAGGTAAGCATAAAAGTGTCTACATCCATGCAAAGGAAGACAATATTTGTAATTCTTGAGAACTATATTTCTCTTAGGACAGTTGAAAGGAGTATACTTATCAGAGTGTATATATATATATATATATATATATATATATATATATATATAAATTGCTTATGATATGATGATATTTATAACATCTGAGAATTGTACTTCCTTTGGGACAAAATAAAGGAACTTATTTGTACAAGGGGTATGGATTCAATTTGACTATAAAATGATGATACTTTTAGTTCTTGAGGGTTGTATTTCTTCTGGTTTGGAGTTATTGAACAGAGTGTACTTGGACAGAAAGTATAGTTATAAATTGATTGTGATATGATGATCCTTATCAATATGAGGAATTATACTTCTATCAAGACACTTGAAAGGAGTATACTTTGATGTAGAGTATGGGTATAAGACAAATATAAAACAATTATGACATGAAAAAATGGATTATACTTGGAGAAGAAAGCAGAGGTAATAGAAGATAAATAATACCATATAAAAAGGCACAAAAGGCCTGTTGTAGTAGAGAGGGGGGAAAGGGTAATCAATGAATAAATCTTATACTCAACACATTTGACTCAAAAAGGAGCACTTAACACAGTGCCTGTCTTCTTTCCACCACAATGGCCAGAAGTCTGCCTCTCATTTTAAAATCTATCTTTGCTCTAAGTAAGAGTATGGCTTTCACATTCAAGATGTTAAAAACCAAAGAATGGTACAAATCCAGTGCTGATCATGGTTTTGGTGAATTAATTCAATGAGAGGAGAACCTCCCATCTAGAAATGGCTCGGAATAGGGTATAGAAATCTATCTTATCCTAGAGAAAAATGAGAGGAAAGGGATGAGATAAAGGGGAATGGGAGAGGGATGTGGGGGTGAGGTAATAAAAGAGAGGGAAGATTGTGGGAGAAGATATTCAGATATAACAACTGAGCACAGACAGGTTGAAAGGGAAGAGGGAATAGAATAAATGAGAGTGGGGAGGAATAGAGTGGAGGGAAATACAGTGAGTAATAGCAACTATGGGAAAAGATACTGAAGCAACTTCTCTAGTGCATTTATGATAAAGAAGATAACTCAGCCCAGAGACAGAGCCATTGGAATCAGAACAAAGAATGAAGTGCACATTTTTTCTCTCTCACTATTCTTTAGGTTCCTCTGTCATTGGGGGGGGGGCTTAAAGTTTACTTTCACAAGAAGATTGTTGTAATAATTTAAAATAAATGAACCAAATTGTCACTGAAAAGAATTAAGTAGAATAAAGAATAAATTAAAATTAAATTGTAAACTAAATACTGAGTGGATATAGAAATAATCAAGGACATTTACATCCATCCAGGACAATGATAATGACAATATCTTATATCAAAACTTTTGGAATGTAACCAAACTAGTGATGATGGTATATATTATGTCTTTGATTACATGAATAAAATAGAGAAAGAGAAGGTCAACAAATTGGGTACACGACTAACAAAACTAGAAAAAGAGAACAAATTAAATATCCCTAATCAAATGCCAATTAGAAATTCTGGAAGTCTGAGAAAAAAATAAAATTGAAAGTTAAAAAACTGAATTATTAAATAAAAATGGTTTTATGAACAAAACAATCATAAATTAGAAAATCTTTGATTAAACTAATTTAAAAAACAAATTATCAGTATCAAAAATGAAAAAAGATGAACTCACTAACAAAGAGGAGGAAATTAAAATAATTTGAAGTTATTTTGACCAAATGTATGCAAAATATTATTGAAATTAATGAAAATTTATAAAAATATAAACTTCCCATATTAACAAAAGAAATAATATACTTAAATAATCTCATTTCAGAAATTAAATAAGCCATCAATAAACTATCTAAGAAAGAACCTCAAAGGTCAGATGGAGTTACAGTGATTTTTATCAAACATTTACAGAACAATTAATTCCAATGTTATTTAAGAAAAAATATGTGATGTTCTGCCAAATTCCTTTTAATAGACCAACATGGTGTATATACCTAAACCAGAATGAGTCAAAGAGAGAAATAAAGTTATAGACAATATCCCTAATGAATATTGATAAGCAGTGTTTAATCTAAAACCATTAGACAGTATTATATGTAAAGAGAATAAACTAGAAGCATTCCCAATAAGATCAGGGAATTCTGATGATAATGGATTCTATTATCAATATTATTATTATATATTGTATTAGAAATATTAGTTATAGCAACAAGAGAAGAAAAAGAAACTGAACTAAATAGAATAGGCAATCAGGAAACAAAAACTCTTACTTTTTGCAGGTAATATAATGGTATACTTAAAGCACCTTAGACAATCCACTAAAAAATTACTTGAAAAAACAACTTTAGGAAGTTGTAACATATGACATAAATACACATAAATCATAAGCATTTCTATATATTTCACAAAATACAAGAGCAAAAGATAGGAGAAATTCCATATATAGACCATATGAAATGATTAGGAATCTACTTGTTAAGACAAACCCAGAACAATATGATGATATTTTGTTTAAGTTTATTATTTTTGTCCTTCCTTCTTGAAGAAGACCATGATATCAGGCAGGTGATGCCATGACAAGCACATGAATTAAATTTGAGTGAGAATTTTCTGGGCTTTTACCAGCCTCACTCTTTCTTCCAGAATCAACTGGATCCAGTAGCCATATATTGATCATATGGGGATAGCCCTGGATGAGGAGCTATCAGGCTTAAGTGACTTGCCCAAGGTCACAGAACTAGTAAGGGTCAAGTATCTGAGGACAGATTTGAACTCCTGTCCTCCTACCTCCAAGATTAATGTTCTATCCACTGCACCACCAACTGCCCTATCAACACAATTACAAAACAACTTACACAAAGACAGATTGAAACACCTGGAAAATGTCAATTGCACATGGGTAGACTTTGCTAACATAATAAAATTGAAAATTCTACCGAAAATAAATTGTTTATTCAGTGACATACCAATCAAATCATTAAAATTCTTTTTACATAGTCAGAAAAAATGGTGAGAAAATTCATCAGAAGGAACAAAAGGTCAAGAGTATCAAAGCAATTAATGAATAAAAATGCAAAATAATTTAGCCTGGCTGTACCTGAACTAAAACTAAATTATAAAGTGACAATCAAATTTTAATGGTACCAGTTAAGAAATAGTCCGATTCACTGGATCAGCAGTATAGATTAGATACAAAACAATGCAGTATTAAATGATTATAGTTACCTACTGCTGGATAAATCCAAAGACTCTAGCTTCAGGGATAAGAACTCACTATTTGACAAATACTGCTGGGAAAATTTGAAAATAGCAAGACAAAAACTAAGGGTAGACCATCATCACAAACCTTATACCAAGATAACGTAGAAATTGGTACAGGATTTAGACATTAAGAGCAAATTTGTAAATTTGTAAAAGAATAAATCTGTTAGATCTATGGAACAGAGTTGAGTTTATGACCAATCAAGAAATAGAGAAGTTTATATGTTGCAAAATGGATAATTTTGTCTTTCTTAAATTTAAAAAGTTTTGCATAAATAAAATCAATGTAAAAAAGATTAGAAGGAAAGGAAAGCTGGGAAAAATTTCCACACCTAGTATTTCTGATAAATGACTCAATTTTAAAATGTATAGAGACCTGGGTTTAATTTATAAGAATAAAAGTCATTTTCCAAATGATAAGTGGTCAAAGGATATGAACAGGCAGTTTTCTAAGATATTAAAGCTATCTATAGTTATATGAAAAAATGCTCCAGATAATTATTTATTAGAGATATTCAAATTAAAATAACACTGAGGTACCACCATAAACCTATTAGATTGGCTAAAATAATAAAACTAGAAAATTAACAATGTTGGAAGAAATATTACAAAACTGGGACACTAAATGGATTGTTAGTAGAGTTGTGAATTGGTTTGCCATTCCAGAGAGCAATTTGTCACTATGCCAAAAGGTTAGTAAAATTGTGCTTAGTCTTGGATCTCCAGCACCACGACTATGTCTACATACCAAAGAGATTATAAAAAAGGCGAAAAAAAAAGATCCACCTATACAAAAATATTTATAGCAGTACTTTATGTAGTGGCAAATTGGAAATCATCAATTGAGAAAGAGTTGAACAAGTTATAGTATATTAATGCAATGGATTACTATTATTCTATAAGGAATCATTAAGTGGTAGACTTCAAAAAAGCCTGGACAGATTTACATGAGCTGATGTTGAGAGAAGATGAAGTAGGAGAATCTTGTGGATGTTTTGTTTGTTTTTTGGTGGGGGTAGAGTTGTGAGGCAATGGGGTTAAGTGATTGCCCGCGGTCACACAGTTAGTAAGGATGAAGTGTCTGAGACCAGATTTGAATGTAGGTTCTCCTGACACCAGGATGGGTACTCTATCCAATATACCACCTAGCTGCCCCCCAACCAGGAGAATATTGTACACAATAACAGCAATATTGTGAGATAATCAACTATGATGGAACCATTTCCTCTCAGCAGTTCAGTAATCAAGGACATTTTGAAAGAACTCATGGAAATGCCATTCACAACCAGAGAAAAAATTGTGGAGTTTGCATAGAGAATAAAACATAGCATTTTCACTTTTTTTTAACACTTTTTAAATTTTTTAATGGTTTTTCCTCCTTATTTTTGATTCTTCTTTCACAACATATATACTATGGAAATATATTAAACATGATTGTACATGTACAACTTATATGAGATTGTTCATTGTAATGATGAGGTACCAGGAAAGGGAATGTGGTAGAAAAATGTGGAATTCAAAATCTTTCAAAAGGATGAAATTTGAAAACTATATTTGCATGTAATTGGAAAAACTAAAAATGAAAAGGACTAATTTGAGTACATATCTGTAGCTATAATTATTCATCCAATGTTTATTTGGCAGGCATTATATTGACTATTAACCCCTAATACAAAAATATAATCTTTAAATTTAAGTTCTGTTGATCCTGTTGACTCAAATATGTAACTTCAATATATACCATTATACAAATTCAATTTCATAATTTTCATAAGTTATGGCAAAATAATTTATAAGATAAAATCATTCTTTACTATGTATTTTTAAAAAACAGAGCCAATAAAATAATTGTCTAATCTTTTTGATAGCAGTCTTTGTTCACAAATCAATTCATAATCTAATGGTATCAAAATTAAAAGAAAGATTAGTTCTCTAATGATAAAATTATATCACCCCTGGACATCATTTTACAAAACTCCCAATGCAAGAAAAATTTGAAGTTTTGCTTTAAGATAAAAAAAAATTAGTGGATTTAAAAGAAAAAACAGAAAACAAAACTTTTGTCACTCAAAAGACACCAAAATTCATTTGATTACATTTCTGAGTCTTCTTATATAGAGAATCAATTTCTCCAAATATTAATTTGACATTCCATACCAATTGCATTCAAAAACTCATTTAGAGAAATTGCACTTAATAATCATACTAGCTAAAACTTATATAGTACATGATATGTGCCAAAACACTGGGAAAAGTACTTTTGAATCATTCTCTAATTCGATCCTCACAGTAACTTTGCAAGGTTGCTGCTCTCATCCTATTTTGCAGACCAGGAAACTGAGGTAAGTAGAAGTGAAGTATTTCCTCAGAGTCACACAGCTAGTAAGTTTCTAAAATCAGTTTTGAAATCAAGTTTTCCAGTTTCTGTGTATTAAAGGAAATCATGGTTTGGTCCTCACTTTTGTGAATCTAAGGGAAATAAGATGAAAAGCCATTTATTAGCACAGCAAGGTAACAAACAGATTGTGACCTACCACTTCATGCTGCTTTAATAGACAGGAGTAAAACAGTTTCAATAAAGGGGCAAGATAATCCTGATTGTTATTTGTTTTTCCTTCCACGAGGAGATGAGATAGATATAGAAGCTGGAATCATGATGTCCCAAATCCAAATTCAGTTTCAGATACATCTTTAATTTACAATGTTATAAATTTTTGCAAACCATGAAGATTTACTTTTTTTTCCTTGTACTTACTTCTACAATCTCCAATATAATCAGGGCTTTGACATCAGAAAAAGAAAATATTTCCCACTTTTATTCCTTATCTCCCTCAGAAAATCTAACCAAATGGTTAATGAGAGTACATCTCTTCTCAATATAGCCAAGAGAGCTGTTTTAATTATGAGACTTCATTAATCTTCTCTACCCATCTAAAGTCCCTTTATGTTTATTTATTCTCATTCAAAAATCCAAGTTAAATACAACTTTCAGAATTCTAGAGAACTTCTGTAGCAGAAGCCCCAATCAAAGCCCATTTCACTGCTTGCCAAAGAAATTTCCCTTTTGTCTTCTCAATCATCTACCCAAGGTTACAGAAATCTAATAAAACAACCTGGTCCCTTTCCTTCAGGTCAAGGTGGCTCTTGTTTTCATAACTCAACATCCAGCAAGATATCATAAATGCAACTAGACAATCACAGACCAATATAATGAGAAAGTTGAGAAAAATTATAGGAAGAGAAAGAAAAAGAGAGAGGAAAACTCTACTAAATGATCATTAGTGGGATTTTAATCAGATTTTCAGCAGCTACTTACCAAGACCTTTTAGCATTAGGTTTAAGGGTATTAACTTATTTTGTAAATCAGGGAGACCTAAGCTAATTCTAACCTCACTGGAATCTTTCCCTCAACTGGAAAAGTTGAAAATTTTCAGTCCTAACCCTCTATCTTGTGGGCCTTGACTGTGTTCATTCATCCTGAAACTTTGTGCACTCACCAGTTTCTTATTGTATCTGATTTGATCCCATATTGGTTGGGTCTCATCTGTATTCAATCATAAAATCAAATTCATTTATTCTAATTTAATTTTAGAGAGCCTTCAGTTTTTACTTGAGAAAGACCACCAGGATATCCAATACTGCTCAACATTCTTGTTACTTTTGAACTTGAAATAGTGTTAGAAAGAAATCAATTTGATCATTTGATGGAAGAGAGAGAGACAAAAAAGGTAAGGCTCCCTCAGGGGCTGTCTTTCTTATTATTCATATCACCATACAGTACCTGACACAAACTAGTCACTACAACAAATATGTATTGTATTGGACATTTCCAAGTTGAAGATTGTTTAGAAGAGGTCATCTTTGATGGCAAGATGACTGGAAACCCTGCTATATAAGGATTGGTTGAATGTTCATGGATATTCAGCCTGAAATAGCAGAGATAAATATACAGAATAGATATATCAATATTTAATATATCATTATTTTAAATAGGTATTCAATTTATCTGCTTGGCCTAAGAGTTCAAAAATAAGACCAGTAAACAGAAAGTACAGAGAAGAATATGTTTATTTCAGTAAATAAATAATCCTGAACAGTAGAACCATCCAAAACTGCTTTAGAAGTAGGTTGGATCTACCTTTCTAGAGATATTCAGAGAAAGACTAGAGGAATATATCGCTAATATAGAGGTGATTTTGTTCAGGTGTGAGTTAAACTAGATGACAGATGGCACTTTCCAATTCTACAATTCTTTGATTCTATAAAGCATTATTTCTAAAAAATATTCATTAATGGTTATCAAATTTTTAAATTACATGTGGCAATCAGATAAGAAGCATTAAATAAGAATTTATAATGTGCCAGTCATTGTACAGAGTGTCTAGAATAATGTAGAAAGGCAACAATGTGCTCCTTTCCCTCAAAGAACATAACTAATGTGAGAATCAGTATTCAAGCAGTTGAATTGGTAGAAGACAATTACAGTGAACAAAAGGTATTAGTCATAGAAGGAAGTCACTAGCAGAAAGAGAGACCTGGATAGACTAATTGAAGACTCTAACTTAAATTTGAGCTGAGTCTTAAAGGAAAACAAGAAGATATCAAGAAGAGGTGGAAGAGGGAGAATTCCAAGTATGAAAGACAGCCAGTCAAAAGACACAGAAGCAAGAGACAGAGTATAAGGGGAACAAAATAAGACTAGTGACACAATTATAAAGTGGAAGTTAGACTTCCAGCCAAGATGGCAGAGAGAAGACAGGCACAGTTCTAAAGTCTCCTGATCTTCCCCCATTTATCATATGAAACAAACCTCTTAACAGAAATCTGACCCACAAAACCCAGAAAGAAAAGCCAGGAAAAAGAACATCTACCTCAGGATTTCTTTCCTGCAGCAGCATCGGGCAAATTCGGGTGTTGAGTCTGGGTGCAGAGAATGGATCAGCCCCAGATCAGTCAGATTATCAGCTGAATTGGAGCCGGGGAGTCTGAGGAACCCAAAGCAGAACCTGTTGGATCAGTGGTGGGGCTAGACGGCAGGTGCTTGAGTCAAGTAGGGAGCAGAGGCACTGGTGTTGGTGCTGACACTCTGGACCTTGCCGAAAGGGCTGGGGGGACAGTTCAAGTGCAGGAGACATGTGGACACCATCCCTGTGCTCCTCCGGTCTAAGGAACTCTAAGTGCATGCCTCCATTACTGCTGAGGCTTCTTCCCTACTTGGAAGAAAGACTCTAATAACTCTCAAGAATTATACCTCTATTAGATAGAATGTACTTAGTTAGAAGTGACAGATACTCAGAATTTTCTATGACTCAGATAGAATGATTTTAAAAACACTATCTCCTTAAAAAGAGGGACAGGAAGGAGACAGGAGGAGGGGAGGATTGAATGGGGTAAATCTCATTACACTAAGAGGTAAAAAATACCTATGGTAATAAAGGGGAAGAAGGGAGGGGATGAGAAACACCTAAATCTTCTTCTCAACAGATTTGGCTTAAAGTCAACTTACACATATTTAGTTAACTTAAAAAAAAACTAACCTTTTAAGTATTAAAAGGGGAAAAGGGGAGGGGGGCTGAGAAAGGGAGGGTAGGGGGAAAAGGGATCAAACAAAAGGAATGGAAGGGAAAAGGGGAAAAGGGAAAGGGAAAAGAAAGGGGAGGGGGTGATATAGGAGGGTAACACACTGAAGGCGGTGGGATTCAGAAACAAAATACTGGGGAATATGAATAAAGGGGGGAGAAAGGAGGGAAAATACAAACAGAGGGAAGATAGCATGGAGGGTAATAAAGAATTAGTAATCATAACTTTGAATGTGAATGGGATGAACTCTCCCTTAAAACATAAGCGAATAGCAGAGTGGATTAAAAACCAGAATCCTAGGTTATGCTGCTTACAAGAAACTCATTTGAAGCAGAGATACATATAGAGTAAAGGTAAAAGGTTGGAACAAAATATATTTTGCTTCAGCTGAAGTAAAAAAAGCAGGGGTAGCAATCCTTATCTCAGACAAAGCAGCAGCAAAAATAGATAGTATTAAAAGAGATAAAGTAGGAAACTTTATCCTCCTAAAAGGTACAATAGGCAATAAAGTTATTTCAATACTGAATAATGTAAGCACCCAATGGTATAGTATCCAGATTCTTAGAGGAGAAGATGAAAGAACTACAGGAACACTTAGACAGCCAAACTCTACTAGTGGGAGACCTCAACCTCCCACTATCAGTCCTAGATAAATTGAATCATAAAATAAACAAGAAAGAAGTTAAGGAGGTAAATAGATAGTTGGAGGAAACTAGATATGGTAGACTTGTAGAGGAAATTGAATGGGGATAGAAAGGGATATACCTTTTTCTTTGCAGTACATGGAACTTACACAAAAATTGACCATGTACTAGGAAATAAAAACTTAATGATTAACTGCAGAAAGGCAGAAATAGTGAATACATCTTTCTCAGATCACAATGCAATAAAAGTCATATGCAATACTGGGCCAAGGAGCCAGAACCAATTGGAAACTGAATAACCTCATTTTAAAGAATGAGTGAACCAAAAAACAAATTATAGAAACAATTAACCATTTTATCCTAGATAATGAGAATAATGAAACAACATACCAAAACCTATGGGATTCACTCAAAGCGGTTCTCAGGGGATATATTACAGCTGTAAATGCTTACGTGAATAAATTGGAGAAAGAAGAAATCAATGAACTAATCATGCAACTAAAAAAATTAGAGAAAGAACAAATTAAAAATCCCTAATTAAATACCAAATTAGAAATTCTAAAAATCAAAGGAGAAATTAATAAAATCGAAAGCAAAAAAATATTGAATTAATAAATAAAGCCAAAAGTTGGTATTATGAAAAAACCAATAAAATTGATAAACCTCTGTTAAATTTAATTTAAAAAAAAGGAAGGAGAAAACCAAATTGCTAGTATCATAAATGAAAAAAGGTGAACTCACCACCGAGGAGGAGGAAATCAAAGTAATAATTCAAAATCATTTTGCCAAACCCTATGCTAATAAAATTGTTAATCTAAGTGAAATGGATGAATATGTAGAAAAATATAAGTTGCCCAGCTTAAATGAAGAGGAGATTAAATACCTAAATAACCCTATCTCAGAAAAAGAAATTCAACAAGCCATCATTGAACTCACAATGAACACATCTCCAGGGCCTGATGGATTCACAAGTGAATTCTACCAAACATTTAAGGAACAATTGGTTCCAATTCTATATCATCTCTTTGGAAAAATAGAGAAAGATGGAACTTTGCCTAACTCTTTCTATGACACCAATATGGTGCTGTTACCTAAACCAGGAAGAGTTAAAACAGAGAAAGAAAATTATAGACCTTTCTCCTTGATCAATATAGATGCAAAAATATTAAAAAAATCTTAGCAAATCAATTACAACAAATTATCACTAGGATAATACATTATTATCAAGGAGGATTTATCCCAGGAAAGCAGGGTTGGTTCAACATTAGGAAAACTGTTAGTATACTCAATTATATCAACAACAAACCTATCAGAAATTATATGAACATATCAATAGATGCTGAAAAAGCTTTTGCCAAATACAGCATCCATTCCTAATAAAAACACAACAGAAAGTAAAGTAGATATAAATGGACTGTTCCTTAGTATAATTAGCGGTATCTATTTGAAACCATCAACAAGCATTATATTCAATGGGGAGAGGCTAGAGGTATTCCCAATAAGATCAAGGGTGAAACAAGTGTGCTCATTATCACCACTACTATTCAATATTATATTAGAAATGTTAGCTTCAGCAATTAGAGAAGAAAAAGAAACTGAAGGAATTAGAATTGGGAAGGAAGAGACAAAACTCTCACTCTTTGCAGATGACATGATGGTCTACTTAGAGAATCCCAAGATATCATCCAGAAACTACTGGAAAAAATAGCAATTTTAGCAAAGTTGCAGGTTAGAAAGTAAACCCTCATAAATCTTTAGCTTTTCTGTATATGGCTAGCAAGATACAGCAGGAAAAGCTAGAAAGAGAAATCCCATTCAAATTAACCTTAGACTATATAAATTACCCAGGAGTCTATTTGCCAAGACAGACTTAGAAACTTTTTGAAAACAATTATAAAACACTTCTTAAACAAATTAAATCAGATTTAAACAACTGGGCAAATATCAACTGCTCATGGATAGGTAGAGCTAATATAATAAATATAAATATAAATATATAAATATGTAAATATAAATATATATATAAATAAATATATAAACATAAAAATATAATAAAAATGACAATTCTACCAAAATTAGTACCCTACCAAACAAAATTCCAAAATATTTCTTTAAAGAGTTTGAAAAAATTGTAAGTAAATTCATATGGATAAATAAAAAGTCATGAATTTCCAGGAACCAAATGAAAAAAGGTGCAAAAGAAGGGGGCCTATCCCTACCTCATCTAAAATTATATTATAAAGCATCAGTCATCAAAAATGTTTGGTATTGGCTAAGAAATAGAGTGGTGGACTAGGTGTAAAAGCAGGAGGTAAACTGTTGCTTGCTAAACCCAAAGAGTACAGCTATTGGGATAAAAACTCTCTCTTTGATAAAAACTGCTGGGAAAATTCAAAGTTAGTATTGAATAAACTTAAATTAGACCAACACCTAACACCCTTTACCAAAATAAGATCCAAATGATTACAGGATTTAGATATAAAAAATATACTATAAGCAAATTAGAAGATCAAGGACTAGTTTGCCTGTCAGATCTATGGAAAGGCGAGCAGTTTATGACTAAGGAAGCATTGGAGAACATCACCAAAAACCAACTAGATGATTTCAATTACATTAAATTAAAACAATTTTGTACAGGTAAAACCACTGTAACCAAGATCAAAAGAAATGTAGTAAATTGGGAAACAATCTTTACAACTAATGATTCTGACAAAGGACCCATTTCTAAAATATACAGAGAACTGAGTCATATTTTTAAAACAAAAAGCCATTACCCAATTTACAAATGGTCAAAGGCTATGCAAAGACAATTTACAGATGAGGAGATCAAAGCAGTCCATAGCCATATGAAAAATTGGTCTAAATCATTACTTATCAGAGAAATGCAAATTAAAGCTTCTCTGAGGTACCACCTCACACCTCTCAGACTGATCAATATGACCAGAAAGGCTAATGATCATTGTTGGAAGAGTTGTGGGTAACCTGGACACTATTACACTGTTGGCTGAGCTGTGAACTCATCCAACCTTTCTGGAGAGAAATTTGAAACTACGCCCAAAGGGCAACAAAATTGAGCATACCCTTTGACCCAGCAATTCCACTACTGGGTCTTTACTCTGAAGAGATGATGAAAAATGGTAAAAACATCATTTGAACCAAAATATTTGTAGCAGCCCTGTTTGTGGTGGCAAAGAACTGGAAATCAAGTAAATGTCCTTCAGTTGGGGAATGGCTTAGCAAACTGTGGTATATGTATGTCATGGAACACCATTGTTCTATTAGAAACCAAGAGGGATGGAATTTCAGGGAAGCCTGGAGGGATTTGCATGAGCTTATGCTGAGTGAGATGAGCAGAACCAGAAAACCACTGCACACTCTAACAGGAACATGGGGGTGATGATCAACCTTAATCTACTTGCTCATTCCATCAGTGCAACACTCGGGAACAATTTCGGCCTGTCTGCAAAGGAGACTGCCATCTGTATCCAGATAAAGAGCCTTGGAGTTTGAACAAAGTTCAAGGACTACTCCCTTTAATTTAAAAAAATACATATCTTATTGTCTGATCTTGTTATCTCTTAGACTTTTTGTCTCTTTCTTAAGTATATGATTTTTCTCATCACACTCAATTTGGATCAATGCACAACATGGAAACAAAGTAAAGACTGACGATTGCTTTCTGTGGGGGGGTAAGATTAGGGGCAGAAAATTGTAAAACTCAAATAATATCTTTGATAAAAAAAGTTAGTAAAATGTACAAATACTAGAGAATTGAAAGGAATTAGATTGTAAAAGTCTTTAAAAGTCAGAGGATATTATGTTTGATATTGCAACTAGTAGGGAGCCTCTTAGTTTACTGAGAACAGGTGCAAATGAAATGGTGGCCTGAACTATATGAATATCACTTCAGCAACTGAGTACAGGATAGGCCATAGTATGGAACTGTTTGTGCTGGGAAACTAACCAAAGTCATCTTCTCCATGTAACATACTGGAACAGCAATTTTTGCAATAACATATGAAGTAGCAGTTTATTTTGTGCCTCTTTTTATTTTAGCTTTGAAGTCTTCTCTTTCAAAAAAATAATTGTTAGTGGTATTGAAACTTCACCATCAATAAGATAGAACTGAAAACCTTTTGCAGCTAGTTACTTATCACTTAATGCTATGTATATCTTCTAAGCTACACATGATCATCAATTAATATTATGTATATCTTCTAAACTATAAATTTTCCTCAGGATATTCTCAGGAGAGTGACTGTGCTTTGTGTAAACTTGAGATCCTTTTCAACCCCTAGCACAGTACTCTAAACATAGTAGTTGCTTAATCACTATTTGTTGGATGCAGAATAAATGAATGATGCATATTTCACACATTCTTATGTGTGGTTGCTATATTTATCAAACATCTTTGAGGCCATACTTGTGGCAATGGTAGAGAATTAAAGAGGATTCAGCTCCAGTTCCAGCTCATCACTTTGGCTCCCTATAGACTTTTAATATATACTTTTGATGCAAATGGCTAGCTGCCAACTCCCACTTAACTAGGGAATTGTCTACTGGTGTGACTCAACAATTCTCTGAGGGCTGCCATCTGTCTCAGAGATTGTAATAGGAAAAAAAAGGAGGATAAAAGGAGCACGGTGAAGGATTTTTCCTTGAATTTATCCTTGTCCTGAAGTGGAATTGGATACCTGAAACAGGTTAAATTTTTTTTTGCATTATACATATACATTTGAACAAATGGAATATGCTATGCCACATATGAATTGTTTGAATACCTTAAAATGTCCATTTTAAATGGAAAAAACATTGTATTGAATTTGAACTCAGTTACTAACTGCACAACTTTGGAAAATTTCATTTCATAAGCTAGATTTCACTTTTCACTTTTGTGAAATTAGATGATTAGAATATATGATCCATAATATCTCTTCCAACTTAAAATTCATTGATTCTTTTCAATGATGAACTGGCATTTAAAAGACCAATGTGAGAGTTGTGGTCCTTAGAGTTGTCAGGCCAGTCTAGTTGTAAAAGGAGCATGTAGAAACTCCATATCAATGTTATAGAGATGAAGTAGGGAGCCAGGATATCCACCATATGCAAAAGGGAAAGGATGTGAAGGACAGAGAGGATGCAACAGCTTCAAGATGTATCACTTAAACTGTACCTTTAAACCCAGAGGCTATAACTGAAGCTATCAAAATGAATGAGCTATCTAAAGAATGGAGAAAAAGGAGAGCCAAGGATTAGCTCTTGTAATACCCAAAGCTGAAGAGTAGGAGAATAAAAATCAAATAAAAAACTTTCAAAAAGAGAGAAGAATAATTAACATTATGCAGTATTTTGTAAGCTAAGGGGACAGTTTTAAGAAGGAATAATAAAGGAAATGGAGACAAAAAATGAATCCCTGAATTTTTTTACTAACAAATTCTTTACTCCTCCCTCCACCCTTGTCCCCAAGTTTGAGGACATCTTGTGCATATTAAAAGTTAGGGGAAAAAAACTAATTGAGAGACAAAGGCTAAAGACAGCAATGAAGGAAGGAATAAGTTTGGGAATGACATCCCTGAGGACTAAGAAGATGGTAAGTGATGATGAGTCAAACAGGAAAGAGATCAAATGCCCAGGTGGAGGAGTCAGAAGGCAGTGGCATCCTGGCAAGTGACAGATGCTGTCCCCGGCTTCCCTGGTGGCACTTTGTCACTATTCACAAGTACTAACGTTCTCCTTGAAGCACACTAAACATATGGCAAACAGAGCCTAGAGACAAAAATCTGCAAAGGGAGCAAATGTCTAAATGAAGGGGGGGGGGATATGAAACTGAAAAGTTTCCAAGAGTGAATGGAGAAGTTTAAACTTTCTTTTTGCTACTCATGCAACATGTTGCCCCAGGCTCTAATCACCCCTTGCCTGTCCATTTTAATGGCTCTTTCCTTAAGTTAATCTTCTCCAGCACCTTTTCCATTTAATTGTGATCCCCATTTTTGATACTTTGTGAAAGCTAATTATCCTCCATTTATCTGTGAATCCCTGCATTTGACATCCATTAGTCCAGGAACATAAATGATGTAAATCCTTTTATATCTTGCTACACTACCTAATTGTTCCTCATTTGTTTTTATTCTCTCCAAATTTAGTATCATATGCAAAGTTGGAAATCATGTTTTCATATCATAATTAGAGTACTAGGAACCTCAGAGAAAATGCCTGGTGGATAAGCTTGCCTTTGTTTTTCTTTTTAATGTGGAATTTAAAAGTGAGGAAATAAATTAGGACTGAAGGAAATAATGGACTGAAATGAAAGTATCTAAGAATATAGATGAGGGAACATGATAGAGAAAAACAGGGGAAAAGTTCATCCAGTATTAGTTCCAAATTGATGAGCCAAAGTACAGCTCTTCAAGAGACAAGAAATCTAGTTTCAGATATGCCACTAATAAACTATGAGACCTAGGTCTAGACATAAAATTCTATGTTTCTCAGTTTCTATAACTGTAAAATAAGGGGAGATGGATTAAATTTCTTTCCCCCTCAATGAGTCTGTTGGTGAGGAGAAACAAGCTGTCATCTGTATCCACCTCTGTGGATACAAGTTTGGAGTGTTGCATAAAACTTTCCTTGAGTTATAGCCTGGTTAATTTTGTTTATTCTTTGTATGTATAAAAGTATATTTCTTTGTATGTTCAAAAATGAGCTCTCCTCTACTATTTCCTTTCTTAGGCAAGGGAAATGAAGGGAACAGAACATAATTGTCTGTTGCAGTGCTGTAGTATTTCTCTCCCAGTTTTTTGTCATGTCTTGACAATGAAGCCATCAATCCTTCCTGTATGTCTTTAATCTTATCATTTCCCTCTCAATCTATCCACTGCATTTGACATTATTAACCACTCTTTTCTACAGCTCTCAGCTTTCATGACTATATCCTCTTTTCCTGCAACTTCAGTCTCTTGTTGTTTTATCATCCACATAATGGTTCCAGTGCTCCTTACATGTATTGTTACCCAATGCTAAGTCTGAGGTCCCCTCATTTTGTCTCTTGGTGACCTCATCAGTTCCCATGGGTTTAAGAATTCTAACTACATAAAGATAATGTAGATTCCCAGATCTACATATTCATCTCCTTTCTCTCCCAAGAGTTTCAGTACATATCACCAGTTGCCTATTAAACATTTCAAACTATATGACTCAGAGATAACTCAAACTCAACATATCCAATATTGACCTCAATATCTTTTGCCTCAAACCTATTTTCCTTTTAAATCTACCATTTTTGTTCAAGATATCACCCTTCTTCCAGTCTCTCAGATTAGTAACATTTACTTAATATTTCTAGTAACATATGTTGTATACACTCTATAATATGTACACAAACACAGTTACTCCTTTTAGTCTGGTCCTCATTAACTTTTGCCTAGATGGTTAAAATAATCTGCTAATTGGTTTCTCCAGTTTTCTTCCCCTTACTCCAAAGTGATTTTCCTTAAGCACAAATCTAAGCATATGATTCCCTATTCAACAAATTTTTCTATAAACTTTTAGATTCAAGTGTAGATTCTTTTGTTTAACTTTAAAATTTCTTCACAATATGGTCTCCAAACTTTCTAGTCTCATTGTATATTTATCTTTCTCCAGAATATTTCAATCCAGCCACATTGAACTTTTTTCAGTTCCTCACATGTAAAATTCCCTACATGTAAAGATGTTCTGATTTCCCTCAAATGCTAGTGCTCATCCTCTCTAAGTTGGATCTAACTACTTTCTATTTATTTGTATTTATTCTCCTTATGTTTGCACTGCAATGCCTTTGCTGTCTATTCCATCAGAATGTAAGCTATTTTCAATTAGAGATTTACTCTTTTATTCTTTATTGTGCTCTGTTAGGACCTAGCATAGTGACTAGAGTATAGTAGGTGCTCATTGATCAAATGAGTGAATGCATACAATCCTGGGATTGGAAGAGAGAAATAACATTCAAAAATGAAGGAAATTTCAATCCTGCTGTTATTTACCTTTATCAAACAACTCTTTTGTATTCTGTTTTGAGTGTCACATCTTAGAATGACATTAATGAATGGGAACATGACTAGTTGTTAACTAGGAAAGAATGTGAGGAGATTGAAGATGGAGAAAATGGGAACATGAAGATTTGGTGGGAGAATGGAAACTAGAATAGGTTAAGGTGAAATATTCTAAAAATATTCGAAGGATTATCATAGAGAAAAGGGATTAGATTATTAATTAGTCTAGAGCGGAATTGTGATGGGTGGAAATTTCAGAAAGGAAATTTTCCCTATGATTATAAGAAAAACCTTTCAAGATGTATAAAAATGAAATGGGTTGTATCAAGAGTTAGTGAGCCCATTGTCACTGGAGAAATCTGTTCTGTTGCAGGTTAGATTAGAAGACCACTGAGAATCCTTTTTAACTTTTCAATTATGTGGTTCTGAAGTATAAGGACTGGGTTGAATATTAGATTTACTGATTATAAATGTCATTTGACCATCACTTAATTTCTTAACCAACATTTCCTCATCATATAGATGTTAATAAAGATATTTGCATGTTTCGATTCTTTAAATGTATCTCTTCACAGATAATATTGTTCTAGTTTCAGATAGTCTGAGAATACTGCAAAATCTACTCAGTTAAATGCATAGCAGTTCAAAAGGAATAATTTAACTATCCCTACTGAAAATGTAAATGCATTAAAAAATACTTAATCCCTACTATTTGATAGAACACAATTTGCTGAATTAGTCATAAATATCGATTGATCTCTATATATCTGTTATCTTATATATGAACTTAGAGATCTTTCTACAAATAAATAGGACTAATAGGTATTAACAAATGCAGAAATGTAGATGCAACTGAACTTCATGAATTTTCTTCAATTATTTGTCATCTATTTCATTCCCCCAAACTACCTAAAGCTAATGCAATTATTCTATGACAATATCCACCTTGGCCAATCCATTTTAAAAATTAATTTAAGATTTAACTCTTCTGTAGAGATTTTCCATCATCTTAGTCCTGCCTGCTACTGACTCTCATCCTTCCCCCTCTTTATTTTTTTAGCTTGGTTCTGTGTATCTCAATATCATAGTTCTAATTGTGATCCTATAAGCATACAAGGGCAGGATAGTTTTCTCATTTCATCCCTAGATCCTTTCCTTATGAAAGGGCTTTTTGGCCTGTTATATTTAGGGTAAATTGATTCAGATTGCTTGAATTAAAAGATCTTTTTAGTCTCTTCCAAGGTCCTAGAGAGAAATAATTGCATTTTTTGACTCTGTATTTTCTAAATCAACACATGTTTGGTGCAGTCCAGCACAGTCTCTTCTTGAATGTGCTAGGAGCTTAATAAATGTTTGTTGTGTTAAATTATATCATCATTGAACTGCTTGTATTCCTGCATGGGAAGAGGATTCTGATAACACATATAAACTTTCTCATTTATTAGGGCAATTAGAAGGAGCAAATATAGAAAAGGCACAAATGGGAACTGAAATTTGAAGGTATATATATTAAAGAAGATGGAGTTAATGGGAGAGAAACGAATATACTTAGAGAAAGAGAAAGGAGTGGTAAAATGGGGTTAAGTTATTTCACATTAAGAAGCAAGAAAAAGCTTTAGCAGTGGAAGGGGGAAAGGTGGGGAGAGTTGACTCAGAGAGGAAATAACATACACACTCAATTGGGTATAGAAATCTATCTTACCCTAAAGCAAACTATGAGAGAAAAGGGATGGGAGAAAGGGGAGGGGAGGAGGGAACAGTTTATATGACAGAAGGAGGGAAGATTGTGGGAGTGGATAATCAGATACATTATAATTTTGAGGAGGAACAGGGTGAAAAAAGAGAGAGAGAATAGAATAAATGGTAGTGTGGGAATTAGTAAGGAAGGAAATATAGGTAGAAATATCAAGTGTGGATATAAAATATTGAAACAATTTTATCTGATAAAGGCCTAATTCCTCAAACTTAGAGACCTGAATCAAATTTATAAAAAAAAAAATAAGAGCAATTCCACAATTGAAAAATCAACAAGAAATATGAACAGTTTTGAGATGAAGTTAACAAAGCAATCTATTTAAATTTTTTTAAAAAAAATATCCGAGAGGCAGCTTGGTGGTATGATGGATAGAGCACTGGCCCTGGAGTCAGGACGAATTGAGTTCAAATCTATCCTCAGATATCTAATAATTACTTTGTTGTGTGACCTTGAGCAAATAATGTAACTCTATTGCCTTGCAAGAACCAAAAGAGGAAAAGAGAAAACAAAGGAAAAAAGTCTTACCTCATTAATGATAAGGAAAAATATGAGTTGGAACAATTCTTTTATTTTTTCTCAGTGTTAAAATTGTATTTTATTTAAGATTTTTGCATTAATATTCATTAGGGAGGTTGATCTATAATTTTCTTAGCTCTGGTTCTTCCCGGTTTAGGTATCACCACCATGTTGCTGTCATAAAAGGACTTTGGCAGAGCTCCTTCTCCTATTTTTTTTTTAAATAGGATATGTAGATTCAGAATTAATTGTTCCCTATATGTTTGATAGAAGTCACTTGTAAATCCAATTGGAACTGGATACATTTTCTTAGGGAGTTTATTGATGATTTCTTCAAATTCTTTTTTTCTGAAATGGGTTATTTAAGTAATTTATTTCCTCTTAAGTTAATCTGGACAGTTTGTATTTTTGTCAATGTTCATCCATTTCGCTCAAGTTATTCAGTTTGTTGGCATAAAATTAGGCAAAGTAGCTCTTAATTATCTCTTTAATTTCTTCCTCATTGGTGCTTAGTTCATTTTTAATTTTTGATACTGGTAATTTGGTTATATTCTTTCTTTAATTATTTCTTTAATAATTCTTCAATAAATTGTTTAATAAATAATTTCTTTAATTAATCGAGGTTTTTCTATTGTATTGACTTTTTCATTAGACCTACTCAGTTTTATTTATGAGATCACTGACATTCTTGCTTTCAATTTTATTAATCTCTCCCCTGATTTTCAGAATTTCTAAATCGGTATTTAACTGCAGATCTTTAATTTGCTCTTTTTCTAGATTGTTATTTGCATACATAATTCATTGATCAATTCTTTCTCTATTTTATTCATATATGCATTTGGAGAAATAAAGTTTCCCCTCAAAACTGCCTTGGCTGCCTCCCATAAATTTTGGTCTGGTGTTTCATTATCATTTTCTTAGATATAATTAATGATTATTTCAATTATTTATAAGATAAAGTTATTTAATTTTCAATTAGTTCTTGGTTTATCATTCCAAGACCCTTTTTTTATTTTTAGAAAAGTTTTGTTTATTTTGACTTTTACAATTTTTCCTCCTTTCTTTCTTCCCTTCCCCCAACCTCACCCCCCACAGAAGGCATTCTGTTAGTCTTTACATTGTTTCCATGATCCTTTATTACATATAATTTTTATTGCATCATGGTCTGAGAAGTGTGTATTTAGTATTTCTTCCTTTCTGCATTTGATTCTAAGGGTTTTGTGCACTAGGACATGGTCAGTTTTGGTATAGGTGCCATATTTGGTCAAGAAAAAGGAATTTTTTTTCTATTCCCATTAAGTTTTCTCCAGAGGTTTATCCTATCCAAGTTTTCTAAGATTTCATTCACCTTCTTGATTTCCTTGTTGTTTATTTTGTAGTTATCATTATATAGTTCTGAGAGAGAGAAACTGAGGTTTCCCAAGAGTTGGAACAATTCTGAGGTACTACCTTATATCTATTGGATTGACTAATAGGACAGTAGAAGAAACATAACAAATATTGGAAGGCAAGCAGGGAAATTGAGATAGTGATGCAACATTTAAGGAGCTGTGCAATGATTCAACAATTTTGTAAAGCAATTTGGAACTATGCCCAAAGGACAATAAAACCATGACTACTGTTTGACCTAACAGTGCCAAAGCTATATTCCAGAAGAGATGAATTATGGTTAGAAAAGAATCTATGTGTATAGGCATATTTATGACAGCTCTCTCCTGGTCATGGTGAGCTTGAGATAAAGGGAATACCCAATGGTTGGGGAGTGGCTGAAAAAGACTGATAATATGCAGCACCCATTATTATTAAAAACACTTGACAATATAGGAATAAATGGATTTTTCCTTAAACTAATAAGCAGTACTGTCTAAAATGAACAATAAACTTTATTTATAATTGGGTTAAACTGGGAGCATTTTAAGTAATATCAGGAATGAAACAAGGATGCCAATTATCACCACTGCTATTCTCTATAGAATTAAAAATGTTAGCTTTAGCAATCAGCAAAGAAAATTAATTTGAGGGTATTGAAAATAGCAATGAGGAAACAAAACATTCCTTCTTTGCAGACAATATGATGAAAGACTCAGTGAATCCTAGAAAATCAACTTAAAAACTCACAGTTTCAGAAATATAACAGGACAGAAAATAAACTCATATAAATCATCAGAATTTCTTTTTTCTGAATTTAGTAATTCTGATTTATCTTTTCATCCATATGCACATGTATATTTTTGTTACAAAATTTCCTTCCACCCTCCCTTTCCACCTCCCTTCCTTCAGCAGAGAACAGTCAAGTAAGCCTGGATACATATTTTGATAAATATGTTTACAGATTACTAAATTTTGGCATGCAAAATTAGAATTAAGAGAAAGATACATATGAGATGATTTTTATAAAGTATTCATCAGATTCTGATGGGTTGAATTTTTTGGTTTTATTTTGTTTTTCTTCCTCTGGATGGGGATAATACTGTCCATAGATGATCTAATATGGTTGTCCTAGCTCTCTGAACTGCTGAGAGGAGCTGCTTCCATCACAGTTAATCATCTCACAATGTTGTTGTTAATGTGTACATTGTTCTCTTGGTTCTGCTCTCTTCATTCAGCATCAGATCCTGTAAGTCATTCCATGCTTCTCTTCAGTCTGACCATTTATTATTTCTTATAGAACAATAATATTGTTAAATAATTCCCCAATTGATGGTCATCCCCTCAATTTCCAATTCTTTGCCACAAGCAAAAGAGCTCCTATGATTATTTTGGAATGTGTGGGACTTTTCACAATTTTTATGATTTCTTCTGGATATAGAATTGGAATTGCTGGATCAAACATTTTAATTCTCTTTGGGCATAGTTCCATAATGTTTTCCAGAATGGTTGGATTTATTTATAACACCACCAACAATAAATGGATTAATAACACAATCCTCTTACAACTCCTCCATCATAGATAATTTTCCCTTTTTCCTCATCTTGGCCAATCTGATAGGCGTGAGGTGATACCTCATTGTTGTTTTAATTTGAATTTCTCTGATCAATAATGATTTGGAATATTTTTATATGAATATATATATATATCTATATCTATATATATATATATATCTTTAGTTTCTTCATTTGAAAACTGTCTATTCATATCTTTTGACCATTTATCAATTGGGGAATGACTTGTAACTTATAAATTTGATTCAATTTTCTATATATTTTAGAAATGAGACCTTTATCAGAAGTCCTACTTGTGAATATTATTTCCCTTTCTGCTTTCCTTTTAATTGTGGAAGCATTTACAGCATTTCTTTTTATGAACAATAAAGCACAAAGGTAAAATATTAGAAAGAAAAATTCCATTTAAAATAACTGAGTTTACATAAAATATTTGGGAAGCTACCTCCTAAGGAAAACCAAGAAATTTTATGGACATGATTACGAAATGTTTTCACACAAATAAAGTAAGATCTAAGGAATTGGAAAAATGTCAGTGGCTCAAGCTGACAAAAAACAATTTAAATTACTTACTCAGTGTCATACCAATCAAACTATTGTAAAATTATTTTACAGAACTAGAAAAAATAGTAACAAAATCCATCTAAATCAACAAAAGATCAAGAGTAACAAGGGAACAGATGAAAAAAATGCCTCAAAACGTGGCCTAGTTTTACCCAGATATACAACTATACTATAAAATGGCAATCATCAACTGCCTGGAAGTGGTTAAGAAATAGAACAATGGAACGGTGGTTTAGAGTAGAAAAGAAAGAATAGAAAAATAACTGCTGTAAACTATTGTTTGACAAAAACAAAAATATTAGCATTTATGATAAGAACTTATTGTTATATAAAACCTTTTGGGAAAACTAGAAAAATAATATAGCAAAAAGCTATGCATAGATTCACATCTCACTCTATACCAGAATAAGGTCAAAATATATTGAGGATTTAGACATAAAAGACAATGCCATAGAACAATTAAGAGAAAAAGAAAAACTCTGTCTTTTGATCTCTGGAAAGGGGAGAAATTTATAATCAAACAAGATATAGAGAAAGTTATAAATTGTGTAATAGATTATTTTAACTATATTAAATTTAAAATATTTTGCATAATAAAGCTAATACAATGAAGATTTGAAGGAAAATGGAAAGTTGGGAAATAATTTTCTCATCTATCATATCTGATAAACTATTAATTTCTAAAATATATAGAGAACCAAATCAAAATTATAATATTATAGGATTATAAGTCATACCCCAGTGGTGAAAAGATATGAACAGATTCCAGATGAATAAATTAAACTATATATTAGGCAAGTGAAAAAATGCTCCTGATCATTATTGAAGAAATACAAATTAAAACAAATCTGACTTGCCATATCACACTAATCATATTGTTGAAGATAACAAAAAAAGGAAAATGATTAATTAGGAGAGTATATGGGAAAACTGGGCCATTAATGCACTGTTGATGAAATCATGAATGGATCCAGCCACTTTTAGAGAGCAATCTGGAAATATGCCTGATGAGCAACAAAATTGATCAAACCCTTTGTCCCAGAAATTATTATACTAAATCTATATCCCCCACCCCAAAATAAATTGGAAATTGAGAGGGTATTCATAAATTGGGTATTTGCTGAACAAGTTATGCTATATGAATGTTATAGAGTAAGATTGTTCTGTTAGAAATCATGAGTGGTCAAACTTTAGAAAAGCATGGAAAAAAATTACATGAATTGGGCTGAATGAAGCTCCAGGCAGAGGGGCCTGCATATGGTCATTCACAGATTAGAGCACAGGCCAAGAGAGGATTCAGAGCTTCCCATAAGACCCTCAAGGAATTAAGGTCCCTGGGTGGGTCCCCAAAAACTCCAAAAGCATTGAAAGTGTAGTGAATCAGTCATTGGTTGGGGAAATGAGCAAATAACAAAACAAAAGGCTATAGAAGAGTTCAGAAAAGACTTTGAAAAGCAATTAAGTGAGGTAGATGGAAAATTAGGAAGAGAATGAGAATGATGCAGGAAAATAATGAAAACCAAGTCCACAGTTTGGTGCAGGAGCTGAAAAATAAACACTGAAGAAAATAACATTCTAAAAATCAATTTAGGTCAAATGTAAAAAGAAGTTGAAAAGGTAAATGAGAAGAATACCTTAAAAAGCAGAACTGACCAGTTGAAAAAGAAAATAACTCCTTCAAATGTAAAATTGAACTAAAGTAAGTCGATGACTTTGCAAGAAACCAAGAAACAATAAAACAAAGCTAAAAGAATGAAAAACTAGAAGACAATACTTCATGGGACAAAGCAGCTGATCTGGAAAACAGATCCAGAAGAGATAATTTAAAAATTATTTGCCTACTTGAAAGTCAAAGAATCTAGACTTCATTCTTCATTAAATAACCCAACAAAATTTCCCTGAGAACCTAGTAGCAGAAGGTAAAATAGAAATTGAGTGAATCCAACAATCTCCACCTGAAAGAGAACCCAATCCAGAAAAAACTACCAGGAATATTTTATTTATTTTTTATTTTTTTATTCTCATTTTATACAAATGTTTTTTTTACATTAATAAAATATTCTTGTTTAAGAGTAAATGAAATACCACCCCCATGAATATAGACTTGCCTGAGTGATAAAGTAAAGGGGAGAGAAAAAAATTAAAATTACAAAAAATAATAGTAATAATTGGAGGTATGGCCAGGTGGCGAAATGGATGAAGCACCAGCCCTAGAGCCACGAGCACCCGAGCCCACCTCCAGCCCCATAGACCCAACAATCACCCAGCCTTGTGACATGAAAGCCACCTGATCCCCACTGCCCTGAAAAAAGAAAAAGGAGAAAAAAAAGACCCAAAATAAAATATAATAATAATGATAGTAAGGATGGCTGGGTGGCAGACAGAGCATTGGCCCTTGAGCCAGGGGCACCCGGGTGCAAATCCAGCCTCAGACATCCAAAGATCACCCTGCTATGTGGCCCCAGGCAGGCCACCAAGACCCATTTGCCCTGCACCCTCCCTGAAATAATAATAATAAAAAATGTGCTTCAGTCTTCATTCCAACACCAAAAACTCTGTCATGGGTGGATCACATTCTTTATGGTAAGTCCATCACAAAAGTTACTTCCATATTTTTTCCAATGTTGCCATTGCTGATCGCAACTCCCTCCTTTCTTATTTCTCCACTACCATGTACTATATATTTTCTCTCTCCTTTCACTCTGACTCTGCTGTAGGGTAGCTGAGTGGTGCAGCAGACAGATCCCTGGTCCTGGGGCCAAGAGGCCCTGAGCCCCCATACCACCCCTTAAGCCCAGAATCCACCTGGCCCTATGGTCCTGGACAGGGCTTGCAATCCCAGCCCCTTGCAAGAAGTAAAAAAGAAAATGTGTTATAATCTGACCACTCTCCCCGCATGGTCCATCCTCTCCTCCATCACTCACATCCCCACCCCTTCCCCCTGCTCCCCGCTCCTTCTTACTCCAGATGTCTATACCCCCTTGAGTATATGTGCTGTATCCTCTCCTAACCACCTCTGATGAGAGCAAAGGTTCCCTCATTCTCTCTTGCCTCACCCCTTCCATATCATTGCAATAGCTCATTGTAAAAAGAAAAATCTTATTATATGAAATATCTTGGCCTATTCCCCCTCTCCTTTTTCTTTCTCCCATTACATATCCCTTTTTTTCCTATTGACTCCATTTTTACACCATATTTTATCTTTGAATTCAGCTTTCTCCCGTGATTCAACTATAAAAGCTCCCTCTACCTGCTCTATTAGCTGAGAAGGTTCATATGAGTATTATCAGTGTCATTTTTCTATTCAGGAATACATGAAGTTCATCATCATTAAGTCCCTCATATTTTCCCCCTCTCCTCCACTCTCTATGCTTCACCTGAGTCCTGTTTCTGAAGATCAAACCTTCTGTTCAGCTCTCGCCATTCCAACAGCAACATTCGAAATTCTCCTGGTTCATAGAAAGTCCATCTATTTCCCTGGAAGAGGACATTCAGCCTTGCTGAGTATTTCATTCTTGGCTGCATCCTAAGCTCTTTTGCCTACCGGTATATTATATTCCAAGCCCTATGAGCTTCCAATGTAGTTGCTGCTAAGTCCTGTGCAATCCTGACTGCAGCTCCACGATATTTGAACTGTGTCATTCTGGCTGCTTGTAATATTTTCTCTTTGACTTGGAAGTTCTGGAACTTGGCTATAATAATCCTAGGGGTTGGTTTTTTGTGATCTCTTTCTTGGGGGGATCTGTGGATTCTCTCCATTTCTATTTTGCCCTCTGCTTCTAGAATATCAAGGCAATTTTCCTGTAGTAATTCTTTGAAAATGATGTCAAGGCTCTTTTCCTGATCATGACTTTCAGGTATTCCAATAATTTTTAAATTATCTTTCCTAAGTCTGTTTTCCATATCAGTTGTTTTTTCAATGAGATATTTCACATTTTCTTCTAATTTTTCATTTTTTTGGTTTTGAAATATTGATTCCTGATTTCTGGTAAATTCATCAATCTCCCTGAATTCTATTTTTTCTTATCTCTTTTTCCATCTGGCCAATTTTGCTTTTTAAAGCATTCTTCTCCTCAATAACTTTTTGAACTGTTTCATCAATTTGACCTAAGCTGGTTTTTAGCATGCTATTTTCTTCAGCATTTTTTTGGATTTCCTTGACTAAGCTGCTGACTTCATTTTCATGTTTTTCCTGCATCTCTCTCCTTTCTCTTCCCAGTTTTTCTTCTAACTCCCTCATTTGATTTTCAAAGTCTTTTTTTGAGCTCTGTCATAGCCTGATCCCAGTTTCTGTTTTTCTGGGAGTCTTTAGATGCAGGAGCTTTTGTTTCCTCATCTTCAGACTGAGTATAATGATCCTTCTTGGGATCATAAATAATGTATTTCTCAATGGTTTTCCTCTTTTTACTCTGCTTGCTCATTTTCCCAGCCTAAGCCTGTTTTGGGGGTGCTTCCTGAACTTTTGGGGCACTCCTACAAGGGTCTCAGTGTGTGAGACTCTGTCCTCCCTCCTGCTCTTTAAATAACCATATGCGCTCCTGTCTGCCATGGGCCTGAGGTGGAGGGGGCCACTGATGTTCTGTGCGGGGTCTTAGACTGAGATCAGTATCTGAATGTGTTCAGAGCCCCAGAGTCCTATTCCAGGGGCAGAGGACAGAGCTAGGCAGTCTCTCTTCACTTCCCTCAATCAGCTCAATGGGCTCATGCCCTGGAGGCTCCTGCTTACTGGCTCCACCTGTTTCTGTTTCTGAATCTGGGCTGCAGAAAGACCACACTGCTCTGCTCGCTGTGTGCCCTGAGGACTGGGCTCCATATGCTTGCTCTGGCAGAGGTCCCCTGCTGTTCCCCCACTTTGTTCCCAGTGCTCCCCTGGAGTGTATCTCAGGAGACTCCCTCGCTGCTGTGAGCTGGGGCTCCCAGTGCCCTGGGGCTGCCTTCAGGAGGCTGAAGTTCTTTCGCTCTCCCAGGCTGCCCCTCTGGCAGGCCGCCCCTCCCACCCCGGGGAGCAGAGCCTTTCTGCTCTTTTACAGGTTACCTTGCATAGGAGAACTGTCTCTCTGGGTCCCTTTGTGGGTTCTGTCTCTCGAAAGTTTAGTTAGAGTCCTTAGTTTAGAAGTTTTATGAGAGAGCGCCTAAGACTCTGTCCTTTCTTGCTGCCATCTTGGCTCCGCCCACTACCAGGAATATTTTCGGCAAAGTCTAGAACTCCCAAGTCAAAGGGAAAATTCTACAAGCAGTCAGAAAGAAATAATTCAATTACCACTATACTACATTAAGGATTACATAGGATTTAGCAGTGTGAACATTAGGGGCTTGTATGACTTGGAGTATGATTATCCAGGAGGCAAAAAAACTTAGATTGCAATGGACAATTAACTTCCCAGCAAAATTAACATACTCCTTTAGGGGTAAAGATGAACTTTCAGTGAAACAGGGTACTTTCAGACATTCCTGTTGAAATGACCAGGGCTGAACAGAAAGTTTGATCCTAAAGTATAGGAGTCACGTGAAGTATAGAGAGTATGGATGGGAAGAGTTAATTATAAGGGATTTTATGATGGTGATGTGTTTATATTCCTGAATGGGAAGAAGATACTTATAACTCATATGAACCTTCTCATTTATGTATGTATTTATAGACAAGGCACAGGAAGGAGCTGAATGTAATAGTATTACAATATAAAGACGGAGTCAATGGGTGAAAAAAGAATGTACTGGGTGAAAGGGAAAGGAGAGATAGAATGGGTTAAGGTATTTCACATAAAAAGAGTCAAGATAAAGTTTTTGCAATGGAATGGAAGGGGAAGACTAGGGGGAATGAGTGAGTATTCATTCTCATCATAAATGTCTCAGAGAGGAAGTAAAATACACACTCAATAAGGAGTAGAAATCTTATCCTAGAGGATAAAGGAGAGGAAAGATATGGGAGAAAGGGGAAGGTGGAAGGAAGTGGGGTATAGGTGATAGAATAGACAGATGATTGTGGAAGAGAGTAGTATTGATACAAAACACTTCTGAGGAGGGACAGGGTGAAAGGAGAGAGAGAATAAATCAATGGAAATGGGGAGGAATAAAATGGAGGGAAATACAGTTAACAATAGCAACTGTAGTAAAAATACTGAAGAAATTTCTCTGATGGTTAAGATAAAGAATACAGACTATCCCAGAGATAGAGCCAAAGGTTCCTGAACACATAATGAAGTACATTTTTTTCTTTCACTTCATTTCTCATGAAGTTTATATTTTGGGGGGGGAAGGGGTGTTTATGTCTCCTTTCACAATAAGATTAATATCACAATGTGAAAATAAAAAAAAATCATTTTTACAAAGAACTTTAGAATTGATTGCAAGGCATGGGAGACACTGACACAGGACTGTCCAGCATAGGGTGCCCTCCTCAGTGAAAGTGCTGAGTTCAGTAAGCAAGGAAGAATAAAAGTAGCTCAAAGGAAACATGAGTCCTATAAGTTTAGAATAAACAACCCAGGTCTTTACTTGGACCTCTTAGGCCCACAGTTGTAAGTACTGTAATTTGTCTTATACTGATGTCAGTTTGTATTTCATCAGTGAAGGACAAGAATCAAACTTACCCTATCCTCTAAGTACAATTTCTTCATCTATGTTCAAACTTTTAACTATCCTAAGAGAAATACAATTTTCAAGAGTTGCAAATTCTATCTTCCTTTTTAGGGTTGTATACAATTCTAATATTCTAGACTAACATTTGTTTGTTTTTCTCCCTTTTCTGTTTACCTTATTTTGCATCAATTGAGTCTTATATTTGAAGATCTCTATTCAGTTCTACTTTTTCTATCAGGAAATTTTTGAAGTCCTCCATTTCCCTGAATATCCACCTTTTCCCTTTACAGAATATGCTGAATTTTGCAAGATAGCAAATTCATGCTTGCAGTGCAAAATCCTTTGCCCTCCAAAATATGCCAGGTCCTCTAATCCTTTAATGTTGAAGTTAATAAGTCTTGTGTAGTTTTTATTGTGGTTACCTTTGTATTTAAATTGCTTCTTTTTGACTGCTTGCAGTATTTTCTCCTTTATTTGAGAATTCTGGTAATTAGCTATGGTAGTCCTTGGAATTACTATCCTGTGATCTCTTTGAGGAAATGTTCTATGTATTCTTTCAAAGTCTATTTTGTTGGGGGGGGGGGTTGATCTGGTATAGTTTTCCCTGATTCATTCCTGAAACATATTTTCCAGGCTCTATTTTGTTTTTTTGATCTAGGTTGTCTAGTAGACTAATAATTCATAAATTATCTCTTCTGTATCTATTTTCCAACTCTTTTTTTCCCTAAATGTACTTTAAAATTTTCTTCAGTGTTTTCAGCATTTTGATTCTGTTTGATGGAATCTTGGTGTCTCATTGATTCATTAGTTTCTAGCTGTCCAATTCTAATTTTTAGGGTTTTATTTTCTACAGTTAGCTTCTGTGTTTACTTTTCTAGTTGTTTAATTTTATATTTTATATTTTCCTGTACTGCATTCCAGTTGACTGATTTAAGTTTCAGATAAGTTGTATTCCTTTCCTACTTGGTCAATTTTATTTTAAGAAGTTACCTTTTTCCCACTTGCTTATTTTTACTTTTCAAATAGTTGATTTCTTTGGTCAGTTTTTTCATCCTTTTCTTACATGGCTCTCATTTTTTTTCTAGTTTTTTCTTCCTCTTGTCTGTGGTCTTTAAACTCTTTAAAATTCTTCTACAAGCTTTTGGATTTTAAGTCCATTCATTGACTCCTTGAGATTTTCCATGTAGGTAATTTGTCACTATTTTTTTTTCTTCTAAGATTGTATTTTTATCATCTCTAAATGAATAGTAGTTTTCTATGGTAAGACTTTTTTGTTGCTGTTGTGGTTCATTTGATGGTTGAGCTCTGTTCCTGAAGTATAGGGAGTACAATCATGAGCTTTTTTGGGTTGGGGTTAGGATCTGATCTCTGACTTACCACTTTCTAAGATTTTTGTCTATGCAGCCCAGGCATTGCCTATGCAGGTTTGTTTCCTCCCTTATGTCCAGATTCTGCTTATGCGGTGGTTTGTTCCCAACCCAATCTTGCCTTTTGCTCCAGTGTTCCAAGGGTTCAGAATTTGTCTGGGATTGAAGCCCTCCATGTTGAATTGCTATCTAGTTGCCAGGACTATCCTGTTGTCTAGCTGCTGGTACCTGGAATGCTCTGTGACTAAAATCCTCACACTGGTTTTTCTGCTCTCCTGCCTAGTTGGGCTTTACTTCTCTTTTTCCCTGAAAAGTCAGACCTTCACTGAGGATACTGCAGGATGTCTACATTTGAAAACTTGTTTCAATCTTTTCTTTTTTGGTGGATTCTCTAGCTTTAATGTATGTGTAGAGGCTTTATTTAGTATAGTTTATGAAAAACCCTCTCAGCTCTGTCCTCATCCCTCATTTAGGTAAATTTTCCCCTACAATATAAGAACTATATGCTTAGTCTAGCCCACTGGAGGATAACATGCACTTCTCTACATTTGGGAGTGAGGAGTAGAATCTAAAACCAAAAAAAGTGAGAAAATTTCCCAAAACATAGCTAGTCCCTTCATGCCAAGAAACAAGGGTTATAGTTGGGATAATCATTCAGAATTGCCAATTTGAGTATATGTTTTCTATATTTAAGGAGTTCAGCCTAAGATGCCCTTGCAAATATTAAAATTGGTCTTGGCCCCAATAGTTAGTGAGGATGAAGAAAGAAATGATTTCATAATTTTAAAAGGTTTTGTGCTTTTATTAAGCATATTAAGAATTGTTGATTTGTGAAACATCACAAAATGATAATGAGAGCAACACGGAAAGGATCCTAAGCTCTACTTTGTAAACTCTCAGTAAGTGCAAATATTAGGAAGATTGTTCAGGAGGGAGGAAGGTGTATACTGCAGAAGATACTATAACTAATCTCTGAGTGGATCTCATAGAGGAAATTGCTAATGTTCTCATGGAATATCCTAGGAAAGGAAAAATGCAACTTCTGAATAGTGCATTATTAAATGCTAATAGATAAAAGGTATCAGATTCAGAAAAGATGACTCCTAAAGAGTTCCAGAGAGCTTCTGTTTGATGCCTATTTTAAAAGTTGGAAATTCATTTGTTGTAGTATAGTAGAGATTTGAAAAAGAGCAGCTAGTAATCACCTTAAGTAAATGAAGAATGCAGGGAAACCTTCATGGCAAGTTCTTATATGCAACATAAAAGGAGGAAAAAACTTCTAGCTGTGTGCAAAGTTTTAAAAAGATGCTATAGAAAATTTTGACTAAAGGCAAAAACAACGTAGGAATCGTTAAACTTTTGTATTGCTTTTTTCTGCTTGATTGCAATGTATTCTTGTCTCAGAAGTTCTGAGTTTGGGCTATTATATTCCTGGAAGTTTTCATTTTAGCTTCTCTTTCAGGAAGTAATTAGTGTATTTTTTCAATTTTGATTTTATTCTCTGGATATAGCATTTGAAGCATTTTCCTCCATAATTTTTTGAAGTGTGATGTCTAGGATCTTTTTGATTATGATTTTCATATAGTCTGATAATTCTTAGGCTATCTTTCTTCAATATATTTTCCAAGGTCAGTTTCTCTAATTAAATAGTTTATATTTTTCTTTTATAATCTTCACTCTCTTGACTTTGTTTTACTTTTTCTTGATTCATGGAGTCACTGGATTTTATTTATCCAATTCTAATTTTAAAGGAATTGATTTCTTCAGTGAGCTTTAATACTTCTGTTTCATTTGGCCAATTCTATTTCATAAGGAATTGTTTTCTTCAGGGCCTTTTGTAACTGTTTTACAATGTGACTTCTCTTTTTAAACATTATTTTCTTCATTTTTTGCCTCTTTAACTAAGTTATTTATTCTTTACATAATTTCGCATCATTTACTTTTCCCAATTTCTCCTCTGTTATTCTTACCTCTTACTTTAACACTTCTAGCAATTCTTGTTGGGTTTATTTCACCTTTTCATTTTTCTTTGGGATTTTGTATCTGTTTACACATTGTCTTCTGAATGTAAAAAAAATGTTTATGATGTTATACTAAATCTAGTGATCTAGAGCTGTGCTTTGACAAGCATTACTTTTACTAAGCATTTATCAAATATGTGAAACAGGATATCTTAACTTCAAATCAATACTGGAAAAATCAACAAGTATGGATTTAGTGCTCACTGTATTCTAGGAACTATTCTTTGTGTTTTGTTGAGATGGATACATTCATTACCTACCTGTAGCCAAATATTTTTTTATGAAATAAATTGATTTCTTGGTTTTGGTTGTAATTCCTGGACATTTGTGAAAAAATATACCTGTAATTATCTCTCTTATGACTATTGATCATAGTGCTGGAAGAACCAGTAGAAATGTAAAAGGAAGGAAATTAGGATATGACTCAATGAAATTGAAGAAATATAGACTTTAGATATCTCTGCAATGAAAAATATGGCTAATATTTAAAAAAAAACATTTTCAATTTTCTGAATTCTAGATTCTAGACTGACTAGATTTTTTTAACCAGAAATAGATGATTGCATTTGTCATCTTTAATTCATAGGCACTGAGACTCATTATCTTATACACAAGGTGGAAGTTTGAATCCTATTGATCAGTGACAACGCATGTGTACAGAAAAGTACATTAGGCATCAATGAACAGATACTCTATGACTTATTTCCTACCTGTTGCAAATTGGATGAAACTAGCTAAACATGGTTGGCCATCCTGTTCAACTACATATTCAAGGTATAGGATAAAAGCCTTATGCATCATGATATTTTATTTCATATAAGGGAAAATATTTTCTTTGTTTGATATAAGGGATATTAGGGAAAACTTCTCAAAAGGGAAAGAGACTTCCTTAAAGGTTTTGAGGCATTTTCCAAGTCTGTAGCTATAAACATTTTATATATATATATACACACACACATACATACATATATAGTTGTATATCAATATATTTCATATGAATAACACATATAATATTTTGTATAAATTATTATGATTTCAATTTATGAAGAAAAATGATTTTAAAAAATTTTTGTGATATTTGCCTGTTCTTCCACTCTAATGTGAGAATCTTAGGAAAAACTAAAATTTACTACTCTAAGGGTTGTGCATAGCGATTAAAAAAAACTGTAAGTACTTGAAGAAACTGAAGAAGAAAAAGGGAGTAGGAAGGAAAGAGTAGGAAGTAAGATGAAGAATAGACAACTGAAAATATTTGTATTTTCTGTCTCCATTTGACAATAATTGAAATATTGGATAACCCTATTAGGAATGGTTTCATCCTTGGGACTCTGAATTTGGCCTCTTTCAGCTTCATGTCATCTGTAAAATTAAAAGATATATACTTTCAATCAAATTAAAGATAAAATTCCTGAAGCTCAAGCACAAAGCATGGATTCTTGTTAAGAATCCTCCCTCAGAGATCACAGAGATCTATCAATGATGACTCTTTGGACCAGTCATTTAACTCTGTTTTGATCCATATTTCTATATAACCATGTAGAGCATTCTCTATATTGTCCAAAAGCTTAGAATAGGAGAATTTTGGTGAAACACAGATGAGCTACGTCTCTAACTTTTAACCTCATCAAAATCAACATTAACTAGTCTACAATGATGCATTTTAATAATCTATAATAGTCATTTGGTATCTTTCCCTAAGTACTAGCATGGCATTCTCTTAGCAACATTCTGTAATTTTGCAATCAAGGAAAGTCATAGATATATACGGCTTGCAGACTCTATATTCTTCACTGCTTTTGAAAACAGTATATTTTTCCTTCTTCAGTACTGTACCTCTTCTATTCTCCAAGCTCAGTTTGATCAACTGAGGTTCGACAATTGGATCTATCAACTATTTCACTGATGCTAGTTGACTTATTTCTTTCAACTCAGCTAGAAACTTATTGATCCTCTACTATATTCAATACTTGGTTAAGAAATTTTGTCCCAAATTCCTTACTTCCATTATTAATTATTAGCCTCAGTTCATCCTGAGCTTCAGCAATAATGAAATAAAAATACATAACCTTGGTATTCATCTCCTGAAATTTACCCTTCTTTCCATCATATGCTATATGTATTTTTTTAATCTGAGATTGTCCATGAATTCCCTCTGCCTCATAAGGGGATAAAATTTTTTCCTCCTCAGTGTTTATGTCATCATTATTTTATTCTTGACAACTTCTTATCTTTTGAGAATTATTTTGTCCTGATAAGTATAGATCAGTGGAAGATAAATTTGTTTTCTCTAAACAGTCTGAAAAGACTTCTAAAATCTATGTGTTTCTTGCCTTTGCTATGGATAACATAGAGACTAGAGAGAGGGAAATAAAATAACATTTTTAAAAATTAAAAAATGAAAATAAAATTTTGGTTGCATATCAGATTTTATATATGGCTTTCTTCTTCTTCAGCTAGGTGACACAGTGGATATAGCAGTGAGAATGGAATGAGGGAGACCTTGCTTCTAGGTAGCATGTTACCAGGCAAGTGAAAACCTCTCTGACACAATTTCCCCAATTTTAAGAAAGGGATAATATCACCACCTTCATATGAATTGCCCCTTCTCATGAAAATATTGTCCTCTTAATTTCAGTAGAAATAAGAAAAAGTATCAAATAACAAGGGAAAAAACAACTTTGAAAGAATTCTGATCAATCCAGTGATGAACCAAGACAAAAAAAAAAAACCATAGTTATATAGAAATGTGGATCAAAAAGTTTAATTGAGAAGTATTTAATATGCCTCTTGACAGAAGACTGATGGAGTCTGGGTGCATAATGAGATATTTTTAGATGTGACAAATGTCTAAATTTGTTTTTCTTGACTATGCTTTTTGTTTCAAAGGATTATGTTTTTTCTTTATTTTTGTTGTGAAAACATTTACAATTTTCATAAAAAAAGAAAAGGAGGTCGTGGAAACATTTTAGATTTTGTACAGCAGAGAATAGGAGGAAATTTCAAAGGAACCAAAGATAAGTGGAATACTTTTAAAATTAACAGGTAGAATTTATTATATCTTTTTAAAAAATAAATTGTACAATGGAAATCCAATGTTTTCCATATAATCTTTTTCTGTTCTATTTTGCATATAGTTTTCTTAATTGTGTTTAATAAATTCAGAAAAATACAAATTAAAAACCTTAACATCTGATACTGAAAAAATGTCTTTCCATTTTGAAACTATATAAAACAACACTCTGATACCTATTGAAGCCTTAGAATTAGTTCTGAAAGCATTTACTAGCAGGAATGACATCAAAATACCAAACTGGGGGGCTAGGTGGTGCAGTGGATAGAGCACAGCCTTGGAGTCAGGAGTACCTGAATTCAAATCTGGCCTCAAACACTTAATCATTACCTAGATGTGTGGCATTGGCCAAGCCACTAAACCACATTTCCTTGAAACAACCTAAAAAAATAGCAAACTATAAAGGCTTTGATTACTCCCTGCATCCCCCTTCCCAATTGATAGTCTGTTGGCCTTAATATATAGCTAGTTATATATGTAATCATTATTAGAAGTTTGTTCTCTAGCCTATATATTCTTTGACCATTTTTGTTTCTCACTTGTTTTAGTCAACTCTGACTCTTCATGACACCATTTGGAATTTTTTTGATGAAGATACTGAAATGGCTTGTCATTTCCTTTTCTATCTCTTTCTACAGATGATGAAACTGAGACCAACAGGTTAAAATGACTTTCCAAGGATAACACAGCTAATAAGTATCTGATATTGGATTTGAACTCAGGAAGATGAGGCTTCCTTACTCCAGCAAGACCTTTGTATCCATTGAAAAGCCAAGCTACTAATAGTACTTATAAAAAAGTAACTCTTTTTTGTTATCTCCATCCTCAATGCCTAGATTATAATTCATCCATGGTATTCTAATCTAAGAGTAATTTAGTATCTCCTAGAAAGAACTATATTCAGTCACATAAATCATCTACCAGGCTATGCAGTTGATTCCCTCACTCACCACTACTTTATTCTTACTCTTTATAAATTTTGTATATGTTGATGTGATTTCATATATGTTTCTCATCAAGAGAAATAAGGTTCTTGAAAACGGAAATGGCATCATTTTTTCTTTGTATCCTTAGTGTTCTGGAACACAGCAGGGGTTTAGTAAATATTTATTGAATAGAATTGATGAATTTACCCCGTTAACATAAGACTTTCCAATAGCATTATTAGTAAAGCACACACATCATTGTTCCAGGCACAAACAGAGGAGTAAGTGTACTTTACAGGTTTCCTTCTCATGGACTTTTTCCTCCTTTGACTATATAGTGGTCTTAATGCTTTAAGTGACCATTATTAATCCTGCCATCAATATATGGAGTTTATTCTCATTGCTCATGGAACTCATCATGTCACTCCACAACTGGCATTGTGGAGACAATCAGTCCATTTAAGAAAACTGTCACTAGTGCAGATGAACTGAAAATCAGTTTCCCAGAATCATTGATTTAAGGTGATGTGTGAGGTTTTATTTTAGAGAAAAGACTGTTACCATACAAAGTGAACAATTTAGTATGGTTGTAGTCTAAGTGCCAGGCATTTGTCTTCCCTATTCCCCTTCACTTTGAACATGCAAAACTCTTCCATTCCAAATGCAGCTTTCTAAAATGTGGGCTCTGTAATTTATTTAGCTTTTCCTATGCCAATTTCATAATAGTTAGACAGCAACTCCCAGTAAGTGGTTGATTACATTCAAGCATATACACAGCTGGGCAATTAAGTGAATTCACTTGCACCTTAACAGACCTTAGGTGGTATGATTATCTCATGAAAATAATTATGAATTGCTCTGTCATGCCTTTCTGTGTTTTCAGGGGAAATGAGTTTTCAAATTGGCTTAGGGTCAAGGGTTATTTTTCCAGTTTTGATTTTAACTGAGATTTGATTTGGTGCATTTCTTTTGATGAAGCTTATACAAATCATTTTTATGGATAATACACAAATGCTTTGAAACTGAGCAAAGTGGAAAAAAGATTTAGGTAGTTTTGTCTATTTTTTATTCTAATAGGATTTGAATAGATTTTTTGGGGTTTCAAATTTTTCCTTGAAACAAAGCATGGTGTCAAAAATATTAATGAATTGAAGCTAAGAAAACAAAAGTTTTATTCTTCGACTAATATATTGTGTGACCTTGGACAAGTCATTTAAATCTGAGTCCCAGTTTCTTAATCTACAAAATGGGGTTGTTTAAGCTATAATTTTTATTTTATTTTATTCAGTGTTGAAATTAATCAAAATAAATACCAAATTAGAAGAAAGAATGAAGGTTAGAAGGTAATCTGTGCAATTATATCAATACTAATTAGATCATTTTAATCAAAATTTCAACTCAGGAAAATGGGAAATAAATAATAGACAATGAATTCATTTCCATTTAATAAAGGAATTTTAATTGACATAATAAGAAGGCAATAATTTTTTATAGTGAAAAGCATATTAAAGTATTTGACTTTGATTCCAGGATCTATTATTTACTGTTCACTTTACAATAGACTTACTTCTAGGACTTCAATTTTCTCATCAATGAAACATTAGTTTGTTGAACTGAATTAAGATCAAGTAAGGTTGAATGCACATTTGTACACCCAAAGACTAGTGCAGAAAAGGAAACAGGGAGCAAGAGGGAAAGCAGAAATGGGACTTTGTCGGGATTTTTATGATCAGGAGCAGAACAATTTTCTTATTCAGAGAGTGAATCAAAAATGATGAAGGAGATTTAAAAAGGCTAAATGAAGTTCAGCTAGGTGGTGCAGTAGATAGAGCACCAGCCCTGGAGTCAGGAGGACCTGAGTTCAAATCAAACCTCAGACATTGAATGCCTAGCTGTGTGACCTTGGGTAAGTCACTTAACCCCATTCCCTTAAATAAAAAAATTTTTAAAAAGGGAAAACTGTCCAAAATTAAGATCTTTGTAAAGGGGAGAATAAGGGAAAAAGAAGAGGAAAATATATGAGGCTCTGGTACATTCAAATATTTAATTAGCATACATGACTATGAATATGAGAAGGATAAACATCAATAATAAAGAAATGAATAATATAGTATCAGTTATAAAGCAGAACACAAAACTACATTGTTTATAAGGAACACATCTGAAATACAGAGATTAAATACATGACAGATATAAAATATCATACAAGTACAACCACTTCAGTATGTTGCATTTTATATACATATATGATAGGATGCCTAATTGGTTGATAAAAGGTGGACATGATGCTACAAAACACCAGAACTGATAAAATTAATTTCAGAATTTATTTGAGACCAATTCCAGGAAATAGAGAACGAAAGACTTGGATGTTTATAGATATCAGGGAATTTGGCTCATCAATGCCTGTGCTCAGTTTGCATTCCTAGAAATATTCACACTTTCTTTCTTTTCTCTTTTCTCTTTTCCTCTCCCTCTTTTCTCTCCTCTCCATTTCTCTCTCTCTTTCTCTCTCTCTCTCTCTCTCTCTCTCTCTCTCTCTCTCTCTCTCTCTTCCTGCCTCCCTCCCTCCCACCTTCCTTTTCACTAGAAAAGAACTACTCTTTTCTTCACAAATTCTCATAAACATACACAACTTTCAACATTATCTCTACCAAAGAAAGAATCAATACATAAGACATGAAAAGCATGGTAAACTCATCTGGAAACTCAGGTTACCTAAACAAATGAGAGAAACAATGGAAAGGGGAAGCATACTTGAACAAAATGGAGTGGAGATTTTTTAAGCCATAAAATGAACAGTTTCAATAATATTAAATTGAAAAGTTGTTGCACAACTAAAATCAATATGATAAAATTAGAAGAAAGACAATTAAACAAAGGAAACAAAGTCTTGGCAATAAGTTTCTCTATGTACTCTCAATATATAAGAATGGAAACATTTATGAACTGATAAACGCATCAGCAAATATGAACAAACTTTTCTAAAAGGTAAAAAGGCAAGTCATTGGCATTCATACAAAACTAATAATCTAAGTTTGTTAAAATGAAATTGAGAATAACTCACACTCATCAGATTGGCAAATCTGACAAAAAGAATAATGAAAATTATAATACTTTGAAAGAACAGTTATACAAATAAATTATTGTTGGAGCTCTGTAATCTAGACCTCTGTAGTCCTAGAAAGCGTGTTATAATTAGACTCCAAAAGTACAAAGTACCACTGGCAATATACAACAAAGACATCAAAGAAAGAGAAGACTTCATTCATACAAAACTATTTATAGTAGTATTCTTTGTTACAACAAAGAACTTGAAATAAAGTGAGAACTCATTTACTGGAAAATTGTTGAAGAGATTATTCTTTACCAAAGTAATGGAAAATTATTATTCTGTAAGATATGTCAAAGGAGAATACATGTATGATCAAATGAAAATGCAATGAACAGAATGAGGATAACAATTTATTCAGTAACATTGTAAAGGAAAAAGAGCTTTGAAATACTAAAGAGCTCCAATCAATACAATGATCAATCAAGATTACCAAAAAAATGATGGAAATGTGCTTTTCTTCTTTTAACAGGTATGTGATGAACTAGAGGTAAAGAATAAGACATACATTAAACAACTAATATGATGTATGAATTTGATTTAGGGAAGCACTTCTATTTTGAGTCTCAAAATGGAGATAGAAAAAACAATGTCAAAATAAAAGAAAATAAAGGATGCCAAGAAAACATTTGAAAAATGAGAGAAGAAAGTAGTATAGATAGAGACACAGACAAATTAAAAACCATTGACAACACCATGTTCAATGCATTTATATATTTTTAAAAAATATGCTACATAGATTTGTAGTTCCATATACTGTTACCCTTTTATATTATCCTATACATACAAATGAGTTTATGATTATTGTCATCATTTTCATAATTTTAATTTAGGGAAGGGGATTTCTACATTCCTTCTTCTCCTAGCAGTATTATACAAATCAAACTCTGTTCCCAATTGGGGTCAGACAATCATCTGAAATTTGAATTTTGGTGTTGTTTGTTGAGGATAGTAGAATCACTTTTCATGAAAACAGTAGGGGAATTGGCATGCTTTCAAAGATTTTGTAATCAACCATCAGAGCAAGAAAACATTATTAAGTGACCTCTATGAACTATATATGATAAGGCAAGGGATACAGTGATAATCCTGGAATCAGAAAGATTTCAGTTCAAAGTTTCAGATTTTTTTAGCTATAGGTTCCAGGTTAAATCGCTGAACCTCTATAGGCCTTGAATTCTTCATATGTTAAGTGAGAATGATAATAACTTCCCAAACTCCAGGGCTCTTGTGAGAATAAAATAGGATGGCATTTGTAATGTTATTTGTAAACTTGAACGTACTACATGTTTATAACTTTTATTTTAATTTACTTGATAGAACAAATATCATCTTTGAAACCCATCCCCAGTTAAAGTGATTTTTAGAAATGTAGCACAATTAAATAAAATTTTGCAATAAATGCTTCTAAACTACTACTGTGTATTGATATAAACCAAAAATCAAAAAAAGTAAAATGTGTACATAAACAAATGTTTTCATCATTGGTTATATGTAGGACAGCTTTCATTTTATACTACAATGATAAAGTTTAAATAGGGAATTTGTTGTTCATGCTATTTCCCGAAAACTTCATATCTGCCAATGGGACCTTATTAATGGCAGTCATATGGCATTAAAAATCCCCAGGCATGAAATTCTGAGCAATTGAAAAGTGATAGGTATCACAAGACACCAGAAAAGCAATGGTAAGGAAAAAAAAGAATATAAACCAGAGTTTGGCATATGCTATTGGACTGGCAGGTAATCAATATGAATGTTTGCATAATTCCAAAGTGAATTGGGTCTGGAAATGAGTAGAAGGTTTAGAATATTCTAGAATGCATTTAGGAAATTGGTTTTTCCATTGGACAATATGGTTTATAGACAAAGGGGTCATAGAATTTTTACTTTGTCATTTTGTAGGTAATAAATATTAATAAAATAAATAAATGAAATGAAAGCAATTTTCCCAAGGACACACAACTAAATGACAAACCTGAGATTCAAGTCCAGGTTTTTGACTAGGAGTTCAAACTAGTCACTGACATATAAGCCCATATCTTTAGTATTGATAATCTTTTAGGCATTCTGAATGACTATTAATACTAAAAAGTATTAACAAAATGAAAGTACAAGTACTCTGAAATATTTTGCAAAGTATCTGTTAAGGGTTTGAACTCCTTAAGGACTAAGCTAAGCAGACGCAACTTTATGAAGACCATCTGAATTCAAAGGAGTAATATCTGATCATGAACTTATTGACAGCAAGGAAAATGTGAGGGCAATTTTTTTTTATATTAACTTGAAAGCTATGTTTCATAGTGAATGTGAAAACATTATAAGGATTGACTATTGACTACTTGGGACTTAGAAAGGAAAATTTAATAATGGAAGAGTTGCAAAGGAATCAGACTTAGAAAATATGAAATGTTAGAATATTATACATATTCTGACAGAAAATATTAAAACTAGTGCTAAGGGATAAAGAGCAAATTAATCTTTGAATATATGTTAAGAGGGAGCTGAAATGATGCTTCATTTACCCACTCTCTAATGATGGTCCTGGAGACACATTGGAAACCTAGGGCAGCAGGAGGGGACATTAAGCAATAGAACTGCACTATGGAACCTATAGAAAAGAGTAAAGATAGAGCAAATTTGTTTGAGAAAAACTATAGCATTTCATGGAATTTCTGCTATTTGTCATTCTTGAGCTTTTCTTTACAACTCAGATTGATGTGGCAATCATTAATGAATTCATGTTCTAACAGAATCCATGTTCATTTGGGGGGGGGGGGTGTAAGACAATGGGATTAAGTGACTTGCCCAAGGTCACACAGGTAATTATTGTCTGAACAACTATAGCTATGGACCTCTGTTTCTATGAGTTTAGATGAGTGTGAGTCCAGGGAGATGTGATTAGTTCTCTGGCAGACTGTATATTGTTTTGACTAAAAATTTTGCCTGAGGTGGTTATTGCAAATAACCACATATAAGTTAGTGTGTTTATCTTCAAGTCAATCAAAAGAAGAATACCACTAGAAGCATGAGCAGTAGAGTTAACAATATGCAAGTATTGTAACACTCAAACTGTAGGAAGAAGGTCTACATAGGTGAATTAGGAATCACTTAGAGTAAGTAGCAGAGATGAGTGAAATAGAAATTTAACACCTGCCATCTAAATAGTAGCAAAGTGTAAGCTTTAACAGATGGCACCAAAAGCTGTGAACATTACCTGAGGTATCTTATAAGTAGGAGAAAAGATGAAACAGTAAATAATAAGGGGAATAGATATTAAAACAGTAAAGATAGGGAAAAAGTAATACTTAATTACACTTAGTTGTTTTTTTAATTTCTATGCTTACTCTATCTTGATTAAATTAGAATGAATGAGAAGAAAATCAATTTTCATGTAGTATTGTAAAAATAACAAAAACAACATTATATTATTTCTTTTGTGACTACTGGTAATTGTAGTAAATAATTACATAATGCAATGGAAAGAATATTAACCTTGGAGTCAAAGAACCTGAATTTATTTCCCTATCTTTAATAAAAGGGGATTGGTCTAAATGATTTCTAAGATTGTCTTTGATGCTATGATCCAGAACCTCTTAGTATAAATATAGTAAACATAGTCAGAAATATTTGGATTCAAATACCATCTCTGCTATCCGTTTTCTATATAATTATGAGGAAGTTATTTAACTTCTTTAAGTTTCGATTTCTTCATCTGTAAAATGATTATAATAGCTTGTAGTTATTGGACCTGCCAGTCCAATCAATATGACAGGGTTATTGTGAAACTCAAATGAGATAAAGAATGTAAAGTAACTTGAAAGCCTTAAAACTCTATGCATGTCAATAATAATTATTATTTGTCTTAAAAAAAGAAAAAAATAGGTCTACATTGTATTTGGTAATAAGTTGGTAAAAACTTCTTCTGCTAATGGAGATTAGCATTTATGAGTAACTAAGGCTAAGAGACTCATGCTGGGTCTCACAACATAAATGTTTTCAGATACAGGTCTTCATGACTCTGGGGCTGACTCTGTCTTTTATGTCACTCATTCACCCTACATCCTTCCAAACTCAATGTTTTCTTTTTTTTACTCCAAAGGAGTTCTTAACATGGAGTCCATAAATAATGTTTCATTATTGTTAAAGGATAGCTAGTTTCATTGTACTTAGAGAATTTTTGTACTTCTATGTATTTTATTTTCTATAATTTAAAACATTGTTCTGAAGAGTCCATGAACTTCAGGCCGATGCTATAGGAATCCTTAACTCCTAAAAGATTAAAAAGTCCAAGTCTGTAGTATCTTAACTGCACAAGAACTTTTCTCTCATTGATAATACATACCTATGAAAACTATTAAAACATGTTCATATTTTTAGAAACATACAGCAACAACACACAACTTTCTTACTTTCTGATCATGAAATAATTTAGATCCATTAATCTGGATGGAATTTCAAGGTGAAAGCTGACCATGGGACAATGTGTTGTGTAGTATATCTGACCCTAAGTTCTTTAGTTTAGTTTAGTAAAATAGTAAAGCATACTTTCATTCACATATATTTTACTGACATATACATTCACATTCACTTCATTTATATCTCTTTTAAGATAAAGGAACTTTACCATAATGACAAACTTCATCTCTACATGGTACAGATGTGAGCAAAATTGTGACAAGGATCTTGTTTCCCACTGTCCAATAGTGCATTTAGTCATGTATTCACTGTACAAATTTTTGTTATTGTTATTTTGATATCATTGCCACTGTTTCACTTATAAAAAGCAGTTTCACTGCTGAAAAGAAAACAATCATTCATACTTGACCCTCTAGTAATGGAAAAGATAGAAATTAAGAATTAGTAGGATATTGAAGGAAAAAAATGTACTTGTATATTAAAGGAACAGAGAGCCAGAAAGACAAAATCTGAAAGGCTTTAATTACTTATACTTCTCTTAAAGTCTAATGACTTTAGGATCAATGACCATATTTTCTATGGACAATGTTTATTGCCCACTGAAGCGATTCATAGCCTTTAATAAATATTAATATCCATCTGTTCTAAATGTGTAGTCCTTGGACAAATTATTACATTGGTTGGCTCTATTAACCTTTATACAGGCTCACTCAAAATTCTGTTCAACTCTTTTCTTTACTCTTTTCATTTTGTCTCAGGTAAATAAAAATTCAGGTATTCACAGGTCAAAGTAGGCTGATTTAATCATTTATGGGATAGATAAATATTGAATAATGCTAGATGATAAGTTTTTTGCATATGCATTATGTAGAGATTTTGTGATCAAAGGAACTATTCTGCCAAGTTATACCAACTTGAAACCTCACTAGAAAACTGATTAAATTTCCAAAATCAACTTATATATTTGCAAGCCTAAATCATAAATTTATCTTTCATACCTTTTAAGAATGAATTAAAATGATGAACATATGCAGGAGTATATGATTCTATATTTTGAACCATTTTGATCAAACCAAAGAAATTCCCATGTAATAACTCAGACTGATCAAGAGTTTGAAGGACTGTCATGGATAAGAAGGATTATATTTGTTATTATTGGCCCTAGAGACCTGAACCCACAGGGACTCTAGATTGAAATTGTAAAGAGATCAATTTAGACTCAATGTCAAAAATATTTCCTAATAACTCATCTGTCCAAAAGGAAAAAGCTGACTAAAGAGAGAGGCACTTCTAAAAGAAGGTCTTTTAGGCAAAGACAAATTATTAAGTATGTTATTTCTCTTGAGGGAGTATTGAAGGTAACTCCTCTTTCAAGTCAAAAGGCATTTATTAAGAACCTTTTATGTGATGGACATTGTGGTACATTCAGGGCATAGAAAGAAAGCCAAAAAATAAAATTAATTCCTGTTCTCAGGACCCCCCCAAATTGTAAAGGGGGGAGACAACATGTAAACAGCTGTGTACAAACAAGATAGAGAATAAATTAGAGATTAATGTAAAAAAAGGCCCTAAGATTAAGGAGACCTAGGGAAAACTTCGTGAAGATGGGAATTTGGCTGAGACTTGGAGGCATCCTGGCAAGCTAGGAAAGAAAAAGAGTTTGAGCATTCCAGGATTGGAAAGTAGTCATTGAAAATGCTCAGAAGTCTTTGTCAGCAGAGAAACCTTTAAAGAAAGCATGTAGGAAATTCCAGCCAAGATGGTGGAGAGAAGACAGGCACCGAGTTAATCTCCTGATTTTCCCTCATATATAATATGAAACAAACCTCTTTTTGGCAAGGCAAATGGGGTTAAGTAGCTTGCCCAAGGCCATACAGCTATGTAAATATTAAGTGTCTGAGGCCAGATTTGAACTCAGGTTCTCCTGACTCCAGGGCTGGTGCTCTATTCACTGTACCACCTAGCTGCCTCAAAACAAACCTCTTAACAGAAATTCAATCTACAAAACATAGAATGAAAAGCCAGGAAAAGAAAATCTACCTCAAGATTTGTTTTCCAAGGTTGTGGGTGATTCTAGGCACAGAGGGTGCACATTGCCAGGAGCACGGAACTGGGTGAGAGCCAGGGTGAGAGCCTGGGAGCCTGGATTAGCCTCTGATTAGCAGCAGGGCTGAATCATTGGGATCCTGAGGACTTGAGAACCAAACTGTCTTGTTCAGAGGCTGGGCTAGAGCCTGGTTGGCCACAGGTGTGTGGGTCAACTAGGGGCCACAGGCATTGGGTATGGTGCTGACCATCTGCAGCTTGCAGGCAAGGCTGGAGGGAGAGTTCCAGTGAGGGAATGCAGAAGACAATGGTCCCTGGGTTCCTTTGGTCTGGAGGAACTCAGAGTCCTTAGCTTCATTTCAGCTGAAGCTTCTTCACAGAACAAACACAATTACAGACCACTTTCTGGCCCAGGTGAAGGTGTGAGCAGCAGAACCACCTCAGCTGTTAAATGGGAGGGTGATTACCTCATGCCAGGGTAGAGCCAACCATTGATCAAAGGTAAAAGAATTCAATAGCTTCAACTTCTACGCCAAGGGAAAGGGCCTCAATCAAGCACCCCCTACTTGCCAACTGTACATAATTCACCCAGTGAATAACAACTCTAGGGATCCCAACACCAAACATCTGTGAAACAACCCCTACCCAGCAGAAAGTCTTAGGATAATGAAGAAAGGCCTGTGAACAGGTGGGTCCATAGAAAACTTCTTGGAATGAAAAGACACTAACTCAGAGAGACTTAGAACCTCTGAGGAGAATATGACCTGGTTTCCAGTACAGAAAGACCTCCTTGAAGAAATAAGGAAGGAGTTTAAAAATCAATTGGAAAATTTGGGAGAGAAAATTAACAACTTGCAACAAGAAAACAATTCTCTAAAAACCTCAATGGGTCAAATGGAAAACTCTTTCAAAAACTGAATAGACCAATTGGAAAAGGAGTTGCAAAATATAAAGGAAGAAAATTCTTCTCTTAAAAAAAACAACAGAGTCTGTGGAAATGACTTCATGAGACAGCAAGAGTTTGTTAAGGAAAACCAAAAAATTGAAAAAATAGAAGAAAATGTAAAATACCTCATCAGCAAAAGCAAAGAATTCGAGAGTAGATCAAGAATAAGGGACAACCTGAAAATTATCAGCCTTCCTGAAAACCTTGAAGAGATAAAAAGGCTGGCCATAATATTACAGGATATAGTGATGGAAAACTACCCTGATATCATGGAAGCAGAGGACAAAATAGTTATTGAAAGAACACATCAATCCCCTCCATATAGAGATCCTAAAATGAAAACATTAAGAAATGTTGTGGCCAAATTCCAGAACCATCAGATAAAAGAGAAAATCCTGCAAGCAGCCAGAAAGACACAATTTAAATACCAAGGAACTACAATAAGGATTAAGTAGGACCTGGCTGCATCAACATTAAGGGATCGAAGGGCCTGAAATGAGATATTTTGAAGGGCAAGGGAATGCAACCAAGGATCCACTATCTGACAAAATTTAGCCTTCTCTTCCAGGGGAAAAGATGGTCATCAAATGAAATGGGTGACATCCAACAATTCCTGATGAAAAAACTAGAGCTAAATAGAAAAATTTAAGCATCAAACAGGAAGCCCAAGAGACACATAAAATGTTAAAGGGGGGGGGTAAAAGGAAAAAATATGCTATCCAATAAGATGAAATTGGCTATATCCCAGCATGGGGAAAAGATTTCTTTTTTTAGATTTCTCAAGGCCATGGGTTTAAGTGGCTTGCCCAAGGCCACACAGCTAGGTAATTATTAAGTGCCTGAAGCCGGATTTAAACCCAGGTACTCCTGACTACAAGACCAGTGCTCTATCCACTGCGCCACCTAGCTACCCCCGATTATCATAACTCTTGAGAATTGTAAATTTATCAGAGAGAATATACTTAGCCAGAACTGAAGGACACTCAAGACTTGTCCATGAGACTGGTATCCAATGGGATGAAACTGGCTATATCCCTACTTGGGGGAAAGACTCTAATAAATCTTGAGACTTGTAATTCTATTAGAGAGAATATACTAAAAAGGGATGGATACTCATGATTTTCTGTGATTCAGATAGAATGGTTTAAAAACACTTCCTTCTTAAGGTGAACAGTAAGAAGGTGGGAGGATGGAAGGGAAGGAATGGGGTAAATCTCATTACATTAATTAGTACAGAAGACCTGTTGTAATTGAGGGGAAGAAGGGAGGAGATGTGAAACACCTGAATCTTCCTCTTATCAGACTTGGCATAAACTTAACTTAAACATGCAATCAGTTAACTTAAACATCTTATCTTTCAAATATTAAAAGGGAAAAAAGGTAAGGGGGTGAATGGAGATGGGGGGAAGGGGATCTACCAGAAGGAAGGAAAAAGGGAATTGGGAAAGAAAGGGGAGGAAGTGAATATAGGAAGGCAAACACAATGAAGGTGTTCAGAAATAACATACTGAAGAATAGGAATGGAAAAAAGGGGAAAATAGAAAGAGAAGGATAGCATGGAGGGCAATCAAGAATTAGTTAAATATAACTTTGAATGTGAAAGCAATGAACTCTCCCTTAAAAGGCAAGCAAATAGCAGAGTAGATTTAAAACCAGAATCCTACAATATGATGCTTACAAGAAACTCATCTGAAGCAGAAAGATACATATAGAGTAAAGGTAGCAGGTTGGAGCAAAATATATTTTGTTCAACTGAAATGTAAAAAGCAGGGTAGCAATCCCTATCTCAGATAAAGTACATGCAAAAATACATAGCATTAAAAGAGATAAGGAAGAAAAGTATTTTCTCCTAAAAAGGTACCATAGAAAATAAATTATTTTCAATATTAAATATATATGCATCCAATGGTATTGCATCCAAATTCTTAGAGGAGAAACTTGAAGAATTACAGGAATACATAAACAGAAAAACTCTACTAGTGGAAGACCTCAACCTCTCATTCTCAGGTTTAGATAAATCTAATCATGAAATAAACAAGAAAGATTTTAAGGAGGTAAATAGATTGTTAGAAAACCTAGATATGATAGACTTATGGAGAAAACTGAATGGGGACAGAAAGGAATATACTGTTTTTCTGCAGTTCATGTCACTTACACAAAATTTGACCATGTATTAGGACATGAAAAACTAATGATCAATTGCAGAAAGGCAGAAATAGTGAATACATCTTTCTCAGATCATAATGCCATAAAAATCATATGCATACTAGGTCAGAGACATATAGACCTAAAACTAATTAGAAACTAAATAACCTCATTTTTAAAAGTGAGTGAACCAAACAGTAAATTATAGAAAGAATTAATTATTTTATCCTAGATAAGGACAATAGTGATGCAAAATACCAAAACCTATGGGATACATTCAAGCAGCTGTCAGGGGATATATTATAGCTTTAAATGATTACATGAATAAATTAGAGAAAGAGGAAATCAATGAACTAATTGTGCAACTAAAAAAAATTAGAGAAAGAGCAAATTGAAAACCCCTCAATTAAGTACAAAATTAGAAATTCTAAAAATTAAAGGAGAAATTAATAAAATTAAAAGCAAGAACACTATTGAATTAATAAATAAAACCAAGAGTTGGTTTTATAAAAAAAACAATGAAATTGATAAACCTCTAGTCAATTTGATTAAAAAAGTAGAAAACTAAATTATAGTATCATAGATGGAAAAGATGAACACACCAGCAATGAGTAGGATATTGAAGGAACAAAGCAGAATTATTTTGCCCAAACTGTATGCTAATAAATTTGATAATCTAAGTGAAATGGATGAATATTTACAAAAATATAAGTTGACCAGGCTAAATGAAGAGGAAATTAAATACCTAAATATCCCTACCTCAGAAAAAGAAATTCAACAAGTCATCACTGAACGCCCTAAGAAAAAAATCTTCAGGTTCTGATGGATTCACAAATGAATTCTATCAAACATTTAAGGAATAATTGGTACCAATTCTATATAAACTTTTGGAAAAATAGGTGAAGATGGAAATCTGCCTAACTCTTTCTATGACACCAATATGATGCTGATACCTAAACCAGGAAGAATTAAAATAGAGAAAGAAAATTATAGAACTATATCCCTAATGAATATAGATGCAAAAATCTTAAATAAAATCTTAGCAAAACTATTACAAGTTTTCACTAGGATATACATTATGACCAAGTAGGTTTATCCCAGGAATGCAAGGTTGGTTCAATATTAGGAAAATTGTTAGTACAATTAATTATATTAATAACAAACCTTTCAGAAATCATATAATCATATGAATAGATCCTGAAAAAGCTTTTGACAAAATCCAGCACCCCTTCCTACTGAAAATAATATAAAGTGTAGGAATAAATGTATTGCTCCATAGAATAATAATCAGTATCTATCTGAAACCATCAACAAGCATTATATTCAATGGGGATAGTCTAGAGGTATTCCTAATAAGATCAGCGGTGAAAAAGGGATACCCCTTATCATGAGTACTATTCAATATGGTATTAGAAAGGTTAGCTTCAGCAATAAAAGAAGAAAAAAATTGAAGGAATTAGAATTGGGAAGGAAGAGACAAAACTCTCACTCTTGGCAGATGACATGATTGTATACCTAATGAATCCAAAAAATATCATCTAAAAAACTACTTGAAAGAATTAACAACTTTAGCCAAGTCACAGGATATAAAATAAACTCTCATAAATCCTCAATATTTCTACATATAATTAGCAAGATACAGCAGGAAGAATTAGAAAGAAAAATCCCATTCAAAGTATCCTCAGACAATATAAAATACAGAGGCAGACTCAGAAACTTTTTGAAAACAATGACAAAACACTTCTCACACAAATAAAATCATATTTAAATAACAGTTTAAAAATCAACTGCTCATAGATAAGTTAATATAATAAAAATGACAATTCTACCAAAAATTGGGCCATTAATGCACTGTTGATGAAATCATGAATGGATCCAGCCACTTTTAGAGAGCAATCTGGAAATATGCCTGAAGAGCAACAAAACTGATCAAACCCTTTGTCCCAGAAATTATTATACTAAATCTATATCCCCCACCCCAAAATAAATTGGAAATTCAATTCTTTTGGACTCACCTTGCATGATCAAAGAGGAAGTGAGCTATTCATTTAGTGGGAGAATGGGATATCATTCCATTCAATAAAAAAATGAATAAAACTGTTTTATAAAAATTTATGTTGAATGCTTAAGGTTAAATGTGCAAATATCAGATATGTGTATATAAAGATATATACATACATATGGATATATATAACATATATAAATAATACATATCAGATAATACATATAACAATGAACAATAATAATAATATAAACAGATAATCCTTAAAAGTTGAAAAATATCATATATACATACATATTATTATACATATATGTATTTATACATATATATTTATATATGTATGTATGTAACATATACATGCCAAAACATTTAATCCTCACAACCACTATTGCAAAAAACTCATTAGCATACACTTTTTACAAATGTGGAAGTGGAATCCTAGTGATTTGTCCACTGGTCAGAAAATTTTATTTTTCATGGTTTTTTTTTTACCCCAGCTACATGCAAAGGCTAGTTTCAACATTTACTTCCAAAACTTTGAGTTTCCAATTCTCTCGCTTCCTCCCTCCTGACTCCCCCCATTTAGAAAGTAAGTTACTTTGTATAGGTTAAAAATGTGTAGCTATGAAACACAATGTTATAAAGTAAATACAACATCCCTCCCCCAAAAGAAAGAGAAACCTCAAGAAAAAGAAAATGAGAAAAAAAGTGCTTTTCAATCCATACTCAGATATCATCAGTTTTTTATTTGGAATAGAAAATATTCTTATCATAAGTTCATTAGAGAAATTGCTTTAATATTTTCCCACATTGTGTTTGCTAGCTGCATTTCCCTCCATCCTATTCCACCCAACCCCATTTACTCTAGTCTTTGTCTCCTTTCACCCAGCCCCTCCTCCAAAGTGTCTGATTACTCTCACCCATGACTTACCTCTTTTCATCTACACCACTCTACCATTTACTTATCCCATTTCTCCTATCCCTTTTCTCTCCTATTTTCTTCCAGGTAAGATAGACTTCTTAACCCTATTGAGGGTGTATGTTATTTTGTCTCTGAGTCACTTCTGATTAGAGTAAAGTCTCCCTCACTCCTCCTCACCTTCCCCCATCTTCCTCTCCATTGCGAAATTTTTTCTTTGCCTCTTTTATGTGAAATAACTTACTCCAATATACTTCTTCTTTCCATCTCCCAGTATGTACATTCCTTTCTCACCCATTAACTCCATCTTCTTAAAAGATTATACCATTATATTCAGCTCCCTCCTGTCTTGTCTATTGGTATATACCCCTTCTAAATGCCCTAATAAATAAGAAGGTTCATATGATGTTATCAGTATCATCTTCCCTTGCAGGAATGCAAGCAGGTCAACATCATTAAATCCCTCTTAATTTGTCCTTCTACTTCATCCTCTCTATGCTTTATCTGAGTCCCTAGTCATTTCATCAGGAAAATTTAAAACTCTTTTATTTCATCGAATATCTATCTTTCCCCTTGATATAGAATGTTCAGTTTTGCTGACAGTTGATTCTTGCTGTAATCCAAGTACTTCAAGCCCCATGAACCTTTACGGCAGAAGCTGCTAAATCTTTTGTTGTCCTGACTGTGGTTCCATGATATTGAAATTGTTTCTTTCTGGCTGTTTTTAATATTTTGTCCTTGACTTGGGAGTTCTAAAAATTGACTGCAATATTCCTGGGACTTTTGTTTGTAGGGATGTCTTTCAGGAGGAGATTGATGAATTATTTCCATTTTATCCTCTGCTTCTAGTTTATCAGAGAAATTTTTCTGGAGAATATCTTGAAAAAAATGAAGTCAAGATGTATTTTATCATGGCTTTCAGGTAGTCCATTAATTTTTAAATTATCTCTTCTGGATCTGTTTTTCAGGTCAGCTGTTTTTCCAATGAGATACTTCACATTTTTTTCCTATTGTTTCATTCATTTGGTTTTGTTTTATTGTTTCTTGATTTCTCACAAAGTCATCAGCTTCCTTTAGTTCTATTCTACATTTTAAGGAATTATTTTCTTCAGAGGATTTTAGTATCTCCTTTTACAACTGGCCAATTCTGCATTTTAAATCATTCTTCTACTCACTGAATTTCCACTCACTAAGCTCTTTTTTTTCCCATTTGAGCCAAACTGTTTTTAAAAGGTTATTTCTTTAGCATTTTTTGGTATCTCCTTCACCAAGTTTTTAAGTTAGTGTTCATGATTTTCTTCCACAGCTCATCTCCTTTCCCAAATTTTTCTCTACCTGGTTTACTTGATTTTCAAAATCTTTTTTGAGCTCTTCCATAGCCTGAGGCTAATTAATATTTTTCTTGGAGGCTTTGAATACAAAAGCTTTGACTTTTTTATCTTCTGAGTGTGTATTTTTATTCCCCATAGGAACAAATAATTGTCTATGTTTGGATATTTTGTCTTCTTTTTTTGCTCACTTCCCCAGCTAATGACTTGATTTTAACTCTGTTAAGCTAGGTCTCTGCTTCCAGGATGGAGGATGCACCATCCCAACCTTTTGAGGGGATTTTTAGCTATTTTCAGGGACGCACACTAGGGACTTAAAGTTCTTCAATGTCTTATGAGAGACTCTGACTTCTCTCCTGGTCTGTGAATGATCAAAAACATTTCCCACCGCCCTGTAGCAATGAGGATGATATGCAATTTAGCTATAGAAATAAAGCTCCTTTTCTTGAGACTGAGTCCCCAGATTGTGGATCTGAGTTCTGGCAAAGCAACAGAGTCTTGACTCAGTGAGATCAAAGAGACCTCTGCAGTCTGCCAGACTTCCTCAGGTCTGCTCCTAGTTCCCAGGCCTGGGTCTGCACTGAGTTTTATGCTGAACTGGGCTCCACTTTCACTCTGTTGTGGCAAGGTTTTCTTACTGAGTTTCCCAATTGTCCTCAACAATCCCTGGGTTGAGAAAACCATCACTGCCACCATTCTGCCATGGCCCCAGGTGGCCCCAGGGAACCAGACATTAATTACTCTGTTTCTAGAATCTTGGAACTGGTTTGCTGCTGTGAGGATCCAGGCTGTGATGTGTGCACCCTTTCTAACACAGGTTTAACAGCACCTTCCCAGGGATCTTCCAAGCTGTCTTGGGCTGGAAAATAGTTTACTCTGTCTTTTGTGGCTTCTACCATTCTAGATTTTGGTTGAAACACAAAGGTATTTGGATGAGAGACTGAGGGAATTCCTGCCTTTATTGAATCATCTTGGCTCCATTCCCCTCCCAATTTTGAGTGACTGAGTCAGGTTTTGAACTCTGGTCTTGCTTACTCTGAATCTAATACTCCAAAAACCATGTTTCTTTGATGTCTATCTTCTAGTAACTAATGTACCTCTATTTGTTTTAGCATATTTGCATAGATAAACAAGTGATAGCTGTTATATGGAATTTTAAAATTTGCGAAGTCATAAATTTCATTGGATTCTTACAGAAACAAGAAGCAATTGCTATAATCATTTCGACTTTATAGATGGTGACATAGACAGAGAATTGCAAGGCTTATTTTTGTTCATAAATGTCAGAGGTAGGATTCAAATCCAGATCATAGTTACTATGAATCATATTTTATGGATAAAGAAACTGAGGCTCAAAGAGATGGAGTGACTTGCCATGTTCACTAGGTTACTAAGTGTCAGAAGTATGTCCTTCCTTTCTCCAAGTTCAGCATCATTTTCTCCACCATCCTTATTATGCTTTTCCCCTTTCTTTTCTAAGACCAACAACTTTTTTTCTCCCTTGAAATGTTATGATCTCTGAAATCATAGGTACAAGGGATTATTGCCATATATTCAGGAATTTGAATAAAAGCTCATCTCTTTTAAAAGAAAAAAAAATGCTGCCCTCAAGGCAGAACTGCATTTTCCAAAAGACTGTAGTGACAAATTAGAAGGCTCAAAATCCATGGTCTGAATTAACAAAGAACAACTCTGAAAAAAGGAACACCCAAATTTGACAACTCACCTATATCACAGCTGTCACTCAAAAATGTTAACTAACAAAAGTAATTAACACTTCACCTGTATAGGCAACCATGTTTATTCATTAGTAAGGTTAAAAACCCATCTTGTATTTCATGGAAGATTTATGCAAATAATAGAAAGCAATTAAGATGTTTCTTCCCAGGTGTCACTACCAATTTGGGCACAAACTCTCATAGAATGAAGATGAGCAGGGTCCTTATGCAGAAAACTAGTTGCAAAGGAAAAAAGGGGGGGGGAGGTGGGGCAGTGAGTACCACAGTGAGATTTGTAAAAGCTCTGAATAGTTACCAGTCATAAATAAAGTGAAAGTCAGAATAGAGGAAGAGAGAACGAAAAATAGTAAAGGTGAGCAAAAACAATAAAGTATGTAGGTCTGCACAAATCTGAATGAGGGTGAAATGGACATGCTAAAAAGACACTGGAATGAACCAGAGAAGAACAAAGACAGAAAAGGAAATTGTGAAAGGAGAAGCATTAAGTACTTATGACTGGAGTGACTTCAAGAACTCTTGATTCAAGGAACATACATTTCTGCTGCTCAGTTCGGAGATTACATCAAAGCCAGAGATACTTATCTGACAGGTGATCTGAAGGAACAAAGGAGAAAAAAGAGAAGCATTTGGAAAAAATAGAGGTCTTATTAAAGAAGGGATAGAATAAAATTGTTTCTGGAAATAAAAAAAAAATTCTGTTAAGAATTTTTTGAATTTTGGAAAATACTGGATGAAAATTTGTACAGGCATGTACTTGTTTTCAGTTCCAAGGTTGTGATTTATTCAGGAATTATAATTCCAATTTTAGTTTCTGATTTGCTAAGTTTTTATGACTCTTTTCCAAAGTCTGTTTTCATAGTGATATTGCAATTTTCTCTCCAATTCTTCTAGCTGGTCAATTTAAAAATCATTTTGCTTTGTTAAATTCCTGAATTTATGGGTGTATAATTTTTTGGAAAATACAAAAAAAAAGGTAAGGTCCAACTAACTCATTAAAGAATTACAGAGTGTGAAGTGTATAGAGCACCAGTCCTGGAGTCATTAGTACCTGAGTTCAAATCCAGCCTCAGACACTTATTAATTACCTAGCTGTGTGACCTTGGGCAAGCCACTTAACCCTGTTTGCTTTACAAAAACCTAAAAGAAACAAAAAACAAAAAGAAATACAGAGTGGTTTAGTGAACAATGTTAGATTTAGATTCAAGAAAATAGATCCCATGCTTTTAAAAAATATATCAGCAAGAAAAAGGTACATTGCTTCTTTTTTAAAATTTTTTTTAGGTTTTTGCAAGGCAAATGGGGTTAAGTGGCTTGCCCAAGGCCACACAGCTAGGTAATTATTAAGTGTCTGAAACTGGATTTGAACCCAGGTACTCCTGACTCCAGGGCCGGTGCTTTATCCACTGCACCACCTATCTGCCCCAGGTACATTGCTTCTTAGCAGCCTCAGTAATTGCAAGGTAGACCAATTGTCCACATGCTTTGCTAAAAAGTCTTTCCAGATAGGAAACTCAGTCAAGACCCTGATGAAATTACAAGCCATACCATAGTCATCGATATATACAGTATGGTGAAATGAACCTTTGTCAAATGAGCCACAGTTACTGATCTTTTTCAAAAAAACAGATATGAATTATGACATGACATACAAGCATGTAAATGATCATGAATCTATATTACAAGTAGTTGTTAATGCTTAAAAAAATTCACATTAATGATTGGATATCAAAGGCATTCCAAGCTAGTTTGCATATTTTCAATGATTTGATTAAAAGTGCATATGTCATGTACATAAGATTTGCAGATGACCCAAAGGATCAATAGGATGGTATATTGAGGTTGAATTTAATAACATAAAATTCAAAAGAGATTTAAATTTTACTCTTTAGTACAAAATAAATCAATTTTAAAAGTATAAGGCGGTTAAAGTTACATATAATCATATGAAAAAAATGTTCTAAATCATTATTGAGTAGAGAAATGCAAATTAAAACAAAAATGAGGCATCATCTCACACTGATCAGATTGGCCAAGATGAGAAAAAGGGAAAATGATCAATGTTGGAAAGGTTGTGGGAGGATTGAGACATTGATGCATTGGTTGTAGAGTTGTAAACAAATCCAAACATTCTGGAGAGCAATATGAAACTAAGCCCAAAGAGCATTCCCTTTGACCCAGCAATTCAAATAAAAATTAGAAAATCCAGCTTACCTGTTCCAAAGTATTCATATCAGCTCTTTTTGTAGTGACAAACAATTAGAAATTGAAAAGATGCCCATCAACTGGGGAATGACTAAAAATTCTATGGAATATTATTGTTCTAAAAGAAACCATAAATAGTAGGACTCTAGAGATGCATGGAATGACTTACAGGATCTGACACTGAGTGAAGGGAGCAGAACCAAGAGAATAATGTGCAGATGATCAACCTTGATGGAATCAAATCCTTTCAGCAGTTCAGAGAGCTAGGACAACCCTTAGACCAGCTAGGGAAAATGTTATCCCCAACCAGATGAAGAAAAAACAAAACAAACAAACAAAAAACAAAAAAAAAAACCCTTCAGAATCTGATGAACACTTTATAAAAATTAACTCTTATGTATCCCTTTCCTTTAATCCCAATTCCTCACTCTGAAAATTGCTAGTATGTATACATGTTTATCCTAAATATGTATCTACAGTGCTAACCTGACTGTTTACTGATGAGTGGAGGGAGGTGGGAAGGGAGGGTGGAAGTAAATTTTGTAACATAAAAATACTCATGTGCGTATGGATGAAAATAAATAAACTTAAAAAATATAAGGCAGGGGAGGCATAATTAAATAGCAGTTGTTTTGAAAAAAAAGGAATCTCATAGTTTTAACAGACAGAATGTCCAATATGAAGTCTAGTATGTCCAGAAAGTCCAGTATGAAATAGTAGCAAATTTAAAGAGAGAAGAGAAAGAAGAAAGGAAACAGAGAGAGAGAGAGAGAGAGAGAGAGAGAGAGAGAGAGAGAGAGAGAGAGAAAAGAGAAAAAGAAAAGGTAATGCAATTTTGGATATATTAAGGATGTATTCAATACTGGACATTATTCTTTAGTAAGGATATTGCTAAGCTGAATAATGTCCAGGAGAGAGCAATCAGGATGACTGAGGATATAGATAATTGGTGTTCAGTCCAGGTTATACGAGTATCATTTCAAGGAATTGGACATCTTTTGCCTGGAGAAGAGAAATATAAATGCTTCTTTGGGAGAAGGTGGGAAGACATGATAAATCACATACTTGAAAGGCAGTCGTGTGGAGGAGTGATTGGATTTATTTTATTTTGTTCCAGAGGTCAGAATCAACAGTAATGAGTAGGAGTTAGAAAAAAATAATTCAGGTGAAATTGGTTGCCTTCAAGTGGTGGTCCCTCTTTCCTTTGAAATTCTTCAAGAAGATACTGAATAACCATTTGTTAGATAGGTTACAGTGGAGATTTAGTTGACTTAATACACCCCTGAGAACCATTCCAACTTTCATATTTGGTTATTCTCTAATGTAACCTGAAAAGTTTTAGGGAAGATTTAATGATCAAGAAGAGGTATTTACATTTAAATAAGTGAGAGTTTTAATAAGGTACATTGTGCTATTCTTGTTTCATGCTCTTTTTGTTTGTTTGTTTTATTTTTTATTTTTGCAAGGCAGTGGGGTTAAGTGGCTTGCCCAAGGTCACACAGCTAGGTAATTATTAAGCATCTGAGGCCAGATTTGAACTCAGGTACTCCTGACTCCAGGGCCCGTGATCTATCCACTGCACCTCCTAGCTGCCCCAGGGCTCTTTATTGTTAAATCATCTCTTCCCACCTCAAATTAGGTTGATCATTTTGAAGAGTTGAGTCTTTAAAAAGAAATGAGGGGCAGCTAGGTTGTACAGTGGTTAGGCCCTGGAGTCAGGAGGACTTGAATTCAAATCTGACCTCAGACATTTAATAATTACCCAGCTATGTGATCCTGGGCAAGCCACTTAACCCCTTGCAAAAAAAAAACTAAAAAAAAATAAAGAGCCCACATTCTTGGAGAATTTTTAAAAAGAAGATCTTTGATGTTTGTTTTCTGGCATATTTATCAAATGATTATTGAGATATTTTCTGCCAAACTTATAATTTCCTTGATGCTAAGTTCATCAGCATTTATTTACTTCCTTTAAAATGTTTTGGTAACAATTCAAGTAAGTGACAAGCAAGATGGTTGGTGATGCCTGAGAGAGGCTCCATATGATGCTGTGATATGGTGTATATCTGCACAAGGTTTGCAATAAGTTTAGTTGATTGAGAAAATAGAATAATATTTCTTTCAAAATATAACTATCTATAAAATAGTATTTTGAAAGCATAATATTTAAAAAGACAAGGTATACAAGAGCAAGAGTCAATGAAATGCTGATAATTTAGTGTATTTCTCTCAAACTTCACTATTTTAAATAATCATGCATCATAGAACTAAAAAGTATTCCAAAGATTAATTCCCACTTTCTCATGTTACAGATGAGGAAACTGAGGCCCAAGAAGATTGAATAATTTACCCAAGATCACAAAGTCAATGACTATGAGATAGAATTTGAAAACCAAGTCCTCTGACTCCAAGGTCATTGCTTTTTTACCCATTTCAACCAATTGCCTGTTTATATTAATGGTCATTCTCTCAAAGCCTAAAAATAAAGAATCAACATGATTATTATCTACCATTCACCTTTATGCAAAATGACCAGAGAATCTCAGATATTTCAAATCACTTCTTCAAGTTATACTTTTAATTAACAGCAGAATTCCATGGTCTCCTAGTTCTGCCCAGTTTTCCCTTTACAACATACCTAAGGAAAAAAAAATAAACTTGCAGCTTAAACATTTCTTCAGAGTCCAATTTTTTTTTTTCCAAAGTAGATGGCTCCAACTCTGGAACTTTAGGGTTTATGATACTGGATGGTAAACATCCTTCCAAATACCTTCTATTTATCTTTCTTTTTCTTTAATCAGAGAAGATATTAAATACTTGGGAAGGGCTTATCAAAAAGCTCTGAATTACTTTCTTAATAATCTTAAATAGCTGAGTACTCACTCAGATTCCTTTGCATAATCCCTCATTGTTTACAATAGGATAAACTGACAAAATAAATTAATTGAACAAAAATAACTCCCCCAAAACAGGCCAGGTAAAGACCTAAAGATGATTTTTTCCTTGGATAATTATTTACTTAAAAAACTGGTTTATGAGCCTTAATCTGTCATTAATAAAAAGAAACTAAGGAAAAACTTCAGTATTTTTCTCCTTTATGATAAATGTATCACATTTATTTAGATTTGGCTAGTTATACTTAATAGATATATCCCTGAAAGTTTCACAGCTTAGGTTTTTTGACACTTTAAAGAGAATTTTAAAACTTCTTTCCCTCATGCAACTTTTCAGAATACATTTTAAAATACATTTTCTTAAAAGTAATACCCAATACACAATGAATCTGTGATTTTATTGATTTCCTCCAATGACGCATGTCACATCCCATCCATGCCTTGCCTTTTTGTGTGACTTTTTTCCATATCCTCTCACATTTTGCCATAGGGGTCATCCTGTGTGATAAAAATGTTTTTGTTTCTCTTGAAACAATGATGATACCAGTAGAGTACTTGGGCATCTATCACCTTTATGCAGTCAATTTTCATGTCTAACTAAAAATACTTTTTTTTTTGAACAGGGGAAAACTGAAGACTGAAGGCAATAGAAAAAAAGCTAATATATATCAAGAGACTATAGATTAGAAGAAAAGAAAGTTTGTAGAGGAAATATTTCAAAAGAGATGGGAGGAGATGAGAACAAGGATATATGTAGAGATATTAGACTTGATGAGGAGAAGGACAACCTCTTCAAAAGAGTCATGAGTAAAGGGAGAGGGAAAAGGAATGCTGTCATAACTGTGAGTTCATACATCTAGTACTGGAAGTTACCTTAGAGGTGATCTAGGACAACCTCATTTTGCTGATATATTAAGCATACCCAAGAAGGTCCAAGTTCATAGTCAGGATTTGAACCCAAGGTCTCTGACTCTAGAGGTAGTTCTCTTATTTTTGTAATATCAAAATATTGGAGAATGGGGTAGAAAGTGGAATTGTGTGACAAATGTCCTTTATTTTCTCAGTAAAGCATGAGAACAGGTCCTGTGCTTTAAGGGAGTAAGAAGGTAACAATGGAAGACCGAGGTGGGGGTGGGGGTGGGGGGTGGGGGGAAGAGATAATGTAGAGTAGCTGGTGTGGAAAATACAATAGAATCAATAAGGGAAGAGTTAAAACATGGCACTTTGTCAGTGGCATAATGAGATAATAATTTTCAGTAGATTTCGCAAGTGGCTTAGCTCACTTCCTCTAAAACTATACAGTAACATGTGAATAGGACTAGAAGGTGGATTACAGGGAATTCTGGACTGAGGTTGGTATGGCATGAATAACAATAGAAAAAAAGTCAAGAATGTAGTAAAGAATTGAAGTGGTTAAGAATCAAGTCTGAGAAGGGAGGAATGAATAGCATGAGCAAGGGTGATAGCCTGAAAGATTATTTAGGAGGAAATGGAAATTAAAATTAGGAGAAAGAGGCTTAAGGAGAGAAAGAGATAAGTAAAGATTAAATAGGGACACATATAATTCCAATGTTTTGACCATGGAAGTAGAATTATCTCTGTCCTTGTATCTCTTTCTCTCTAAGTCTTTCTCTCTTTATATCTGAATTTGCCTCTCTCTCTCTTTCTCTCTGTCACTCTGGCTCTGGTTCTGTCATTGTCTCTCTTGTATCTGTCTCTTTCTCTGTCCATCTCCATCTACCTATCAATCTACCTACCTTCCTATCACTTGATCGATCTATCAATTGATCATCTATATGTTATAAGCAAATAGAGATGAGAGAAGTAGAGGGAAAATCAAACCAGAAAAACCAAGAAGCCCAGAGAAGAGAGGGTAGCTAACAATGTAAATTACAGAGAATAAGAGTGCTAGATAATTGCTGTTAGATTCCAGGCAGTTTCATTTATCTGGATAATAAGGAACCATAATGTAGAATATGTACAACTAAAAAAAAATATTTCACATAGGGCATGAAAACTTATGCATTTTATTTCTTGTGGATGACATTGATCTGATTCCATCAAGTTCTGTATTTTAAAGCCTCCTATATGAAACCATTAATTACTTAAAGGAGGTTAGCCTATCCCTACTGTAATAAAAATATACAGGAAGAAAGTTTATGTCTTGAATTTGCTATAAAACTGGTTCATTAGAACATATGCCTTGGACAGATGCCCTATGAATGGAAAATAAGTAAGTCCCCAAAATGAATAGAACAAATTATGTTCTGTTTTCAAAAATTCATAGTGTTTTAATGATTTTATTCTTATCCAAGAACCAAAGGTATGTCTTTGTAATAATAATTATCTTTAGGGATGTTATAAAACTTAATATTGTGAATGAGCTAGTGGTTGTTGTTCACCTTTGAAGGAGCAAATTTCTGGGTCACTCAAAGGTAAGAGCCAGTTATAAAGTGGGAATAATTGGATTGCAACATCTAGCCAACAAAATCTTGCTTAAGAGAAGGAGATTATAGGTTGTCATCAGAAAGTTATGATACCAAAAATGAGGAATTATAATCATACAGAAAAAGATAATAGACAACCCATGTATTCTAATGGTAACTATGAAATAACAAGAAAATGAGTTAAAGTTTCCTCACACTTTTGTGAAAACTGAACCCTCATTGAATATTTCTGCTCACCTTGAGAATGGATAAGTTCCAGTTTGTACTCATAGAAAGAGTATTTAAATCAATTTAAACCAAATTCATCAAAGTATCTACCTACAGGCATGATTGTTTTCCAAAATTAAAATAATACACCTGTGAGTCACAACATCTTAATTTTAAAATTGGTCCCATCCTCTGCTTCACTTGGGTTTCCTAACTTGTTTCAGTCTCCTTGTTTCACACTTCTTACTTTCTCCTTTTCCACTAGGGATAGACCTAAAAACAAAGAGCAAGTATGTTTTTTTTTTTTCTGAATAGTCATCTTTAATAGCTTCATGTCTTTCTATAAAATATTTCCAATTGGGGGCAGCTAGAGCACCAGCCCTGGAGTTAGGAGGACCTGAGTTCAATTCCAGCCTCAGATAATTAATAATTACCTAAATGTGTGACCTTGGGCAAGCCACTTAACCACATTGCCTTGCAAAAAACTAACTAAAATATTTCCAATTATAAAAGTGAAGAAATAAAACTGCATTTGGTAGTTCTTTGAGATTTCAAAGAATTTTTCTCATCATATTTCTTTGAGTTTGGTAGTATATTATCTCACCATTTTATAGATGAAGAAATAAGCTCAAAATATTTCAGTGACATAACTGCTAAGTGTCATGAATGGATTTTGAAACCAATTCCCTAAGTCCAGGTTCCTTGACCCTAATGTAAATCATTATATTAAATTGATTCAAGTGATTATTGAGTGTGTGTATATGTATATATGTATATATATATATATATATATATATATATGTACATAGATATATTACTAGTTTTCTGATCTAGGGAATGCAAAGAACTTAAAACCACAATACAAGTTCTTAGAATATTTAGGTGAACATAGCACAGACACACACATATAATATAAATGAAAAAGATAATTAGAAATATAACAAAATATGCTAATTGACAAATAAGTGGCATAGACAATGAATGTGTTAGAAATTAAGAGGAAATGAAGAATATTTTGAGTTAGGATGACAATTGATGTCAGCTTTCTAGATGGAATTTATGCAATTGACATAATGAAATTTATTCATTAGAGTAATACACAAAAATATTCTGAACAATAAAACTATCTGTCCTTGGTTCACTAAACAGAATAAAACAAAGAAAAATAAATATTTGGAGTCAAATAACAGTAGACTCTTAAAAAAGCTTCCTTTGGGTAGAACTAGCCTAGAATTGCTGCTCCTGCTCTCTAATTTCTCCCTGCTGCATCAGAAAATATCTTTGTAAATTTTGTACTGTAGATAGGGAGCTTTTCGATGCTACATAAATGTCAGCTATATTTATTATTATTTTATTCTCTTCAAATCAGTATGTTGTGAGATACAAGAAGCAGTACAAATATAGGGAAAGACAGTAATGTTTTGAAACAAAAGATCCAAAAGAGTGAAGCCAATAAAGAAGACCTGAAAATATTAGTTCAGAGCATCTGGGACCTTGTTCCAATCCTACCTTCATTTTAATACTTGCCTCAGAAACTCAGAAGAACTAGGTTGATTTTTCTCTCATTTCTTTTCTCTTCCTCTTGAATTTTGCTGCAGTTAATTTCCAAAGGCCTTTTAAGCCATGGACTCCTGGGCACAGTGTGCCCTCTCCTTGGTCTCCCATGGACAATAAGTCACAAATTATCCATTGACTGAAAGTGAAAGAAAATGATATCCTGCATCACAGATATTACAATAAGTTTCCCACAGAAGTGAGTGCTGGGAATGAAATTGTGAAACATTGATCATCCTTGCTAGAAAATATAATTTATATAAAAATGGTACATACTTGGCCTGACAATTTTTAATACTATAGATGTTCTTTTAGAAGCCTACAAATCAAAGGATGCCACAAGGTTATAGAAAGAACATGAAAGTTTAAGTATTACTAATACAGAGAACCTATCCCATTTATATTTTGGCTAAAAATATAATATTAAGAGCTTTATATTTATGTAACTCCAATAAAGTGTTGTTTTGATTCCTTTTTGTGGTATAGAGTTTTGTTGTATACTCTGGTACTGAGGTATAATTTCTAGTGCTCCAACAAACTAAAAAGACCCTGATAAAGAGTTCAGGCATAGATTTTGTGTTTATTTTACCTTTTATCTCTAGTTCTTATCAGAGCTCATAGTAAATACTTTATAATTTTTTTGAAGATTGATTATTAACAAGTTAAAATTGAAGAGAATTACTTTCTCTCTCCAGGTGCTAAGATTAAGAAGAAAGTAGAGGGTAAACATGATGCCTAGGGAGGGGAGAAACAGCTCAGGCTAGAGTTTCTCTGACCATCAGTATTGAGACCAAGTGGCTCCAGTGCAGCAAGCATGCTGCTAGCATTGGAAGAGTCAAATGGAAAAGTTGGTGAACAGTTTCCTCCCCCAAACACAAGATCTTTGGACAGGACCTCTTGTGGACTGGGAGCAGAATTCAAAATGAGTAAGAATAGTCACAGAAAAGCCTGCCTTATAAAGCTACTATGCCAATAAGAAAGATTACAACACCATCTCATATGGGGACAGCAGAGCAAGTACTATCTGATTAAAAGCCATAATCCTACCATATACTATTTATTTAAAAAATGCATTGGAACAGAAAGATAAATACAGAGTAAAGGGAAATGGCTAGAGCAGAATATATAATTCTTCAGGTGAAGTAAAAAAATAAAAAAAAATAAAAGGGGTAGAAATTCTAATCTCAGACAATGCAGAAGCAAAAATAGATCTCATTGAAAATGATGAAGGAAATTACATCTTCCTAAAATTAAAGTATTATCAGTACTAAATATATTTGCACCAAGTGTTATGGTAAACAAATTGTTAGAGGAGAAGCTAAATGAATTTCAGAAAGCCATATAAAGCAAAGATATATTCAATTGCCCTCTCTCAAAATCAGATCAATCTAACTAGAAAATAAAAAAAAAAGAAAGAATTTAAAGTGAAGAGAATTTTAGAAAAGTTAGATATGGTGAACTTCTGGAGAAAATTGAATGGAGATAGAAAGAGAAATATACATTTTTTCTCAGTGGTATTTATAAAACCCATAAAAAATTGACCATATATTAGGACATACAATTCTCACAATCAAATGTAGAAAGAAATATTAAATACAACAAATAAAGATTCACTTCAAACAAATTGGAAACTAAATAACCACATTTTAAAAAACAAGTAGATCAAGGAAAAAAATCAGAAATAATTTTATTCAAGACAATGACAATTATGAGACTACAAACAAAAAATTGTGACATGCAATCAAAGCATACATTAAGGGAAATTTTATATCTCACAATGCTTATATGAATAAAATAAAGGGGAGATCAATAAATTTGTCGTGCAAAAAAGAAAACTAGAGAAGGAACAAATTAAAAATCCCCAATCAAATAAAAAACTAGAAACTTTGAAAAATCAAAGGAAAGTTTAATGAACTCAAAAGTAATAAAATTTTTGTAATAATAAATAAAACTAAGCATGGATTTTATGGAGAAAATAAATTGCATAAAACCTTGGTTTATTGATTAAAAAATAATAAAGAATACCAAATTACCAATATCAAAGACGAAAGGGATGAATTCACCAACAATGGGAAGGAAATCAAAGTAATAATTTAGAGTTATTTTGCACAACTGAAGGTCAACAAATCTTAAACAATATCTCTAGACCCAGATGGATTTATAAGAAAATTCTACCAAATACTTAATAAATATTCAATTTCTAATTCTATATAATTATTTAAAAATAAGAGAAGAAAGTATTCTGCCAATTCCTTTTATTTCCAGCAATTCTTCCTATTAAATCCATTTTAAAAATGGAGTTTGTCAGACTGGATAATTATGACCAGAAAGAACAATGATCAATGTTGGAAAGGATGTAGAAAATCTGGAACACTAATACATTTTTGGTGCAGCTGTGAACTCATCCAATCTTTCTGGAGAAGAATTTGGAATGATTCTCAAAGGGCAATAAAAATGTATATATATATATATATATATATATATATATATATATATATATATATATATATATATATCCTTTCATCCAGCAATACTGGGTCTATACCCTGAAGAGATCATGGAAAAGAATAAAAACTTCACTTGTATAAAAAATATTCATAGTAGCTCTGTTTGTGGTGGCAAAGAACTGAAAATTGAATGAATGTTCATCAATTGAGCAATGGCTGAACAAATTGGGGTATATGTATGTTATAGAACACTATGGTTCTATTAGAAACCAGGAGGGATGGGAATTCAGGGAAGCCTGAGAGAATTTGCAGGAACTGATGCTGAGCAAGATGAGCAGAACCAGAAGAATCCTAACAGGAACATGGAGGTGCTGATCAACCTTAATACACATGCTCATTTCATCAGTGCTGCAATCAGTCACAATTTTAGGTTATCTGTGATGGAAAATACCATCTCTATCCAGAGAAAGAATTGTGGTGTTTGAACAGAGACTAAAAACTATTACCTTTAATTTAAAAAAACCCATTATTTTATAATGTAAATTTGCCATCTCTTATACTTTATTTTTTTTCCCTTAAGGAGATGATTTCTTCTCATCACATTCTACTTGGATCAGTATATACCACGTAAAAAATGTAATGACTAAGAGACTGCCTTCTCTGGGGGATGGTGGAGGGAAGCATGATTAGGAGGAAAATAGTAAAATTAAAAGCAAACAAATGAATAAACAAACAAACAAATAAATAAATGAAATAAATTCCTACCCCCCCCCCTCCAAAAATGGCCAATAGAGATCAGGAATCATATACACGAATTTGGAAAAAAGTGACCAAAGAAAGAGTATTGTACATCACACAGAAACAAATTCAGGCATCAGGTCCCTAGTACTGGCATCTTCCATGACCTTAGCTAACTTTCTTAAATCCTCCAACAGAGGAGCTTCCCCATAAACCATTCAGATGATTTCTAATCCTTTTCCAAACATAATGAGTATCATTATACAATACAAGTGTTACACAAAAGTGAGTATATCTATAAGCACATTTCATATTCATTCTAATTTCTAATACATGTAGTTCTTCCCCAACAGCCACAATGATATCCCTCAAACCTGTTTATATGTGATAAAATTGCTCATTAATTCTGCTTTGGATTTGAAATCCTTTCATCACCTTTTTTACTTAACTCTTCTATAAACCCTGCTTAAACGTTCTGATTTTTCATTGTAGACATAGACATTGCCATTACTTCAGAAGACATTATAACACTTATCAGCATTACTACACCCATAACTATACAACTAACACATCTTCTTGATGAACTTGTACTGCTTTATTACCTTTACTTATAAGATGGTTCAACACTTCATCATTTCGAGATGAATTCAAACCTTTTGTCTTCACTGTAATAAGTGTAAAGTGTGGCCTAGTGATAATGAATACAGTGAAATTATTCCTAAAATCAGGACCTATACATTCAGTCACAGTACAGTTATGAGGTAACATTCCACCCTTTAAAAGTTCTGTTAATCAGTTCATGCCCAAACATAAATGCATGATGGTTTCCCAAACACGCTCACAAAATCCCAATATCCGACATCCAGGCATCGAAGTTGTTCTGCCTGTGTCCTACTGCCATGTTCACTGGTACCAGTGTTTGCCATTGCCTTCCACAACTGACTGTCAGGATGCCTTCTCAGTGTTATCCACTCAGGTGTAATTTATCTTCCATATGATGTCAGGTATTTCTCATCTTATTTTGTCCAAGTCTGCAATTCAACTCCATCTTTCACATACATTTTCCTAAATGATGTCTGACATTGTATAAGAGGAGTGTACATAAAAGATCATTATATCATAAAGATCCATTAATATACAATAGTCTAAAACTACAATGCAGAGGTAAAGAAGCATAAGCAGTAATATTATTAGTTATACCCAACAGGAAAAGATTATAGCATACTCCACTGTCTTCTGATAAATTAGGATCAAACTATAGATGGAATGAAAAATTTCAGAGTCATATTACTTAATTTAATATATTTTTAGGTGTGTCTGCTTTCCCAAAACAAACAATGTATCATCTATATCAGATTCCTTTCTGTCATAGGAAAGGGAGAGGAAAGGAAGGGAAGTAGAGAAATCTGGAATACAAAAACTTACAATAATATGAATGGTGAAAATTACTTTTACATATAATTGAAGAATTAAATAAAATAGCATTAAACAAAATTAGGGGCTATTAGATATCTTAAAGGAAAAACCTTAAAAGAAAAAAGAAATTAAGAGATTGTCCTCTTTTCTCAAAGAGTTCAGGATTCTTTCTCTCTTTCAGTTCTACTGGCCCCAGGTTATTTCTGTATATATTTTGATATCCTCCTAAGCACCCTATCCTCAAAGTCACCAATTTTCTCATCTCTCATTATATAAAGCTTTATCATCCTTAACCACAAACAACAGTGATGATGTGTTAGATCTCTCTATCATCTATAACTATTTATTCTATAATGTGAGCCCTGAAGGTCTCTGCTCTGCTCATAATAAGTTGTTCTGAGGTAATGAAATTGGGAGAGCAGTGGACCTAGAACCTGAATGCAAAACAAACTATACATACATAAATATATATATATATATATATATATATATATAATATATATATATATATACTAGTTATATGAACCAAAGCAAAGCACTTAATTTCTCTCTGCCTCAGTTTCCTCAACAGTAAAATGTAGACAATAATACCTCTCTCAAAGGGCTGTTATGAGGAGGAAATGAGATTGTAATTTATAAAGTACTTAACACAGTGCCTGGCATATGATATATATGCTTATTAAATCCTTATTTACTTTCTTGACCCTTCCCTTCCTCATTTTTTCCTTCCTTCCTCCTTCCCTTCCTCCATCCCCCCTTCCTTCCTTCCTTCTTTCCCCTCTCATCTTCTCTCTTCTATCATTTTCACTCTTTCCTACTCCCTGAGTTCATCATCTCTTTCTTCTCTTGAAAGTCTCAATCTTAATGACTGATTGATCATTCCACTCCACACTGTCATCTACACTTGAAGCTTTTCCACTTCCTTATTCTGATCCTTCTCTTGATTGGTATGGGTTACCTCCATCAACATCTTCTCTATTTTGAATCTCAGTCTAGTGAGTAACATTGATTTGCATAGTCATGCCTAAAATCATCTTCAGATTTATATTATCATCTTAATTAGAACCTCACTGATATCACTGATAAAGAGAAGATACTAGACACTGAAATCCTTCTTAAGCATCCAAATTACTGCAAAGATTATATCTCCAATGGGTTGACCACATCGTTTGAATGTCAAAAGCATATTTACTTAAAATACTATGTTACCAAGAATTCACATAAAACAAGACTTCACAAAGAGAACAGAAGAAATGGTTCAAGGACACTCCCAAGTTCTCTGAAGAATTTTAATATTTTTTGTGAAACATAAGAAATACTGTCATAGGTACATAGTGTACCTGTATCAAGGAAGGCTCTGTGCTCTATGAGCAAAGAAAAATTAAAGTAGTACAAACATTACAAGAAAGTCTCAAATCTTAAAACATCTCCATTCCAAATGTTCAAGCTGATTATTTGTGCTTGATCGGTGGTAGAACTTTCCAGGCTCTTACTAGATTGATCAACCATGCCTAAACACATGTTTGTCCCAAACATTATGATACCTTTGTTCTTGTTCAAGTGCATAAGAATTAACAATTCTATCAAATATCTAGGTAGCTTGTTAGAAAGAGTACTGGGCATGGAGTCAAGAAGACCTGAGTTTGAATTTTTCCATACACTAACTAGTTCTGTCACCCTTCTCTTAAACTCTCTTAAGCTCAATTTCCTCATCTATAAAATGAGGATGATAACAACTATAGGGTTGTCCTGAAAATCAAATATCAAATGCTACATAAATATTGGGTCATTTTTAATATAGTAACTATTTTTCCATTCCCTTTGACAGTGTTCCAAAGACTTTCTCCACTCAAGCTCCCTCCAACATCTCTGCCTCACTCCCCAAGCACATAATAATACCTTCTACTTTGTTAAGAAAATTTAAATCATTTCCCTTGATCTCTCCTATGCTACAGTTGACAACATTTCTACACAATTTTCTATCTTCTCCTCCTCTTCTCTACTCACTGAGAAATATACAAACCTTCCTTTACCAAGGCCATCCTAGTAGTTGTGATCTTGTTTCCAATATATCTCCTTACCTGCAAGAGGTAATCCTTTTAATCCCACCCCACACTTCTTTCATCTTCAACAATCATTTCTTTGTTTGCCTACAAAAGTGCTCATATCTCTTCCATTCTGAAAATAGCTATCAACCTATATCTCCTCTCTTTCATAACCAACCTCCTTGAAAGGGCTCTCTATATATCTATTTACATATCTCTTACTCATTTTTTATTCCATTTCCATATTTTTCCTCTTGGTTTTCATAACCCTGCTGCCTTTTCATTTTCCTGATTATGTAGTTACTCCTTTTGAACCTCCATCACTGTAACACTATTTAGAGATCTCATCAATATGAGTGGGTTCAATAATCCTTTCTTCACAGATGACTGAAAGTTGTAGAATCTTACTGCTAAACACTAATCCCATTTGAATGATTGTTTGCTAGATATCTCTCACTGGCAACTCAAATTCAGTTTGTCCAAATATGTAAATCATTGCATTCATATTCTTGCAATTACCTTTCCTCTAAATTAACATTTCAATTATGAACACTGAAATTCTTCTAATAATTATCCAGGATCACAGTTTTGGAATAAATTTTAATTATTTCCTCTTCTTTACCCCATCTCATGTTGAATTAGTTGCCAGTTCTCATTATTGTTTCTCTACTCCATCTTTTGAATACATCATTTGGTTCTTCTATACAGCTCTTCTCTAGACCAGCAATCTAGAAATGGAGGTTGGACACTTTTGAAGAGGGAAAATGATTTGCTCTAAACAGTGTAATTAAACAGGAAAAGGGTAGCAAAATAGTTCACATTTTATCCTTACCATGGCAGTCAATCACCTTGACCCCCAGAACATTCCTCCCTACCCATCTTTAGTACCAAAAATATGTTCCACAATACTCCATATTGTCATATTCCTAACATATACCTTTTTGAACTAGATATCAATCATGCAGGGAACTTATGACCTAACCACAACCTTAGCATTTTTATTGGTGCCATTAAGAAAAATCTCCATCTGTCTTTCTATCCACAAGGGCAAAACACTGATATAATTTCTTAATGAAAAAAATTGGTGAATATACATATAATTTGACTATGTCACTCCGCTGCTCAAAATTCTTCTATAATTCACTATTGCTTTAGATTCCTTTAGAATTTTGCTACAGCATTTTTCAGATGTTTCATATTGTTCCCCTTTTATCAACTCTATGTTCTAGCTAAAATATCCATTAGCATTTCTCTGAATTCTGAATTTTATGTCCCTCTCTTTACGTAAGTTGAAAGGCACCCAGCCATTCCTGTAATCCAGTGCCTTTTCAACTTTTTCCCCTTGCCTTTAGTTTCCTTCAAAATTAATATTATGCAAAAAATTTTTCCAATTATTCCCCTTCCTCAGTTATCTGTGGTTTTGCCCCCTATCAAATTACCTTTTACTTAATTCTTCTATGTGTATTTTTTACTCACATATTCCCTAAAATGAAAGCATTTTTCTTGAATGGAGTTATTATTTGGTATTTATCTTTTAGTCAATCACAGTAAGTTGCCTAAATTGAATTTATACAATGGTATTTTATAAGTATATGTTCCATTCTACAAAGCCATTAATATAAAGAAACTTTTGAATCATATGATTTTTTTATATCATCTTTTAATACTGTATAGCCCTGTTAACTACAAAGAAACTTCCTTAGAGTCTTTAGACAAGATGAGAAATGAATACAAGAAGAGTGATACTACAACTTCTTGAGTAGGGAACCTGCCTAAAGAAATTTCACCATCAGTAATGAATACAACTTTTCTATTCATGAGAAAAATTTGACTATAGGGTCATTTTGTCCATGTCCATAAAATCATGACTATTTTTCCCAGATAAAGAAAATAATTTTCCCCTTTTTCCAGTATTGTGATTCAAGCTTGGTTAAATCTGCCAATATATGGTGGTGCAGTGATCCAGGAGTATTTCAAGGTAATCAAATGTCAGTAATAGAATATAAGTACAAATTTACACCTCTGCTGGAGGTTGAAATTTCTGTGTTAATCTGCTTTCTCTGAAAATTAAGAATGAATTCTAGACCAGAAAGAAACTTATAGAAGGGAGACTTTGTCAGCAAAGATTTAACAACCAAAAAAAAAAAAAAAACCAGAGAAAATTTAGCAACCACATAAAAATCTAAAAGCTTAGATGAGATCACTAGTTCATCCAGACTAATTGTGTTTGAAAGATTTCTGAAGGGTCTCCTGTATGTTTTCAAAGGCCTCCCTTCTTCTTGTTTTTATCTCCCAAGTCATCAGTTGAATATTGTTTGAGTAATCTTCATAAAATTCTTGAACAGCCTTATTCTACTCAAAAATCATTTATACTCAATTGTAGTTTAAATGCCTCCTCTCCTTTGAAAATATATTTTTTTGAGATTTGACTTCAACAGACATAGTTAGGAATAGAGAAGCACATTGTAAGCACTGGGTTTAGCATAAATAATGGCAAGAATATCAAATAGTGAACTTTAGCTAGTGTGGAAAAATAAAGATAAAATATCTTGTGTAAGAAAAAGAAACATACAACAACTTTAGTAAGATTGCAGAATGCCATTTTCCAAAAGTTAAGATTTCATTTAGTAGGTAATCAAAATTGCTTAAAAGTTTTAAAGGAGAACTGCTAACAAGGCAATTCAATCAATCAACCAGCATTTGTAAAATATGTTTTGCTTGGCAAGCCCCTGGAGAGGGATGTTCTAGACTTTATCACTTAAATAATTCAAGTTAATATCTATATATCAAAGAAATAACCTGGGACCTTCAGGTTGATTATATATATATATATATATATATATATATATATATATATATATATATATATATATATATGTAGTTTAATGATGAAAATGTAATACTCACATCAGGGCCGTCAAAGGTGGCCAATAGATAGCAATCATGGATTCTCACAAAGACTACCTCAAAACTCTTGTGCTAACTATAGAAAACAGAAAAAAAGGAGGAACTACCAAGTATGTTAATATGGATCAGCTGATATTTTGTGGTTTACTTTGCTCATCTCTGTGTGAGATCATCTGTGCGATTTATCAGTACTGTTTTGGCTAGAGTCCCAGACATGTGACTTTGTACATGTAACTGTTTTTTTAAATGTTAATCAATGGATTTTCTTTTGACTTTCATTCATATTGGTTTACTTAATTCATTAAGAGGCAATCCTCATTATTATTATTATTATTATTATTATTATTATTATTATTATTATTATTACTTTCATTGACAGAAACTTTTTCTAGGAAACCCACATTCTGACTTTCACTGCTTAAAGGGATATGCATTTTAGGACTTCTACAGCTTAAAGAATCAACATCTTAGGCTTTTAATTGACAGGAAAAATACAAAGTGCCTACTGTGTGCTGGGCATTTGGTTCAGCAATGGGATACAGACAAAAAAAAGGTAGAAAGCAGTCCTTTCCTTGATAAAGGCCTATACTATTATAAAAATGAGAAATAAGCACATCAAATATATATATAGCTATCTATGAGTATGTAATTGTATAAGTATCTATATGTATGTAAGGGGTATGCATATATGCTTATGTACATGCTTTATATGTGTATGCATATGTTTAATATATATGTATATATACATATATATATACATATATATATATATATATATTTGGGAGGGGGAGGAGATAAAGTAAACAGCATGCAGCAGAGATTAGAAGAAGAAAACCTATAAGGAAGCAAAGGAAAAGTATCCATATAAAGAAATAAAATTATTAATCATTAAAGTTGAGCAAAAAAAAGCTGTCTTTCTAGGAAAGTTCTATATGCACTATTTTTTAAAATTTATTATTTTCATCAATATGAACATGTACATTTTTTAAGTTACAAAATTTCCTTCTACCCTCCATTCCCACCCCTCTCCCCTCAGCAAGAAACAGTCAGCTTAGCATTGTCCCTACATATTTTGATAAACATAATTACCGATTAGTCATTTTCCATATGAGGAATTAGGGTTAAGAGAGAGATAAATAATAGACAATTTTTATAATGTGTTCATCAGATTCTGAAGGGATTTTTTTGTGAGATTTTTTTTTGTTTTGTTTTAATTCCACTGGATGGGGGTAATATAGTCCATACCCAGTATTATACAGTTGCTCTAGCTCAATGGCCTGCTGAGAGGACAAACTTCCATTAGGATTTTTCATACCACAGTTTTGGTGTTGATGTGTAGCTTGTGCTTTTTGTTCTTCTCCCTTCCCTCAGCAGCAGTTCCTCTAATTCATTCTATGCATCTCTAGAGTCTGACCATTTATGGTTTCTTATAGAACAATAGTATTCCATACTATTCATGTACCATAACTTGGTTTGCTATTTTCCAACTGATGGCCATCACCTCAATTTCCAGCTCTTTGTCCTACAAAAACAGTTGCTATGAATGTTTTGGAACATGTAGAACTTTTTCCTTTTTCTATAATTTCTTCTGGATATAGACCCAGAATTGGAATTGCTGGATAAAATGTGTGAAGAATTTAATGCTCTTTGGGCATAGGTGCATATTACTCTCCAGAAAGGATGGAACCATTCACAACTCCATCAGCAAAGTATTAATATCCCAATCCTCCCACCATGTCTCCAATATTGATCACTTTCCCCTTTTCTCATCTTCGACAATATGATTGGTGTAAGACATGATCTCATTGTTGTCTTAATTTGCAATTCTCCAATCAATAATGATTTGAGACATTTTTCATATGATTATATATAGCTTTAATTTCTGCATTTGAAAACTGTCTGTTCATATCTTTGATCATTTATCAATCTGGGAATGACATGTGACCTTGATGCAATTCTCTATGTAGTTTAGAAATTAGACCTTTATCAGAACTCCTGATTATGAAGATTGTTTCCCTATCTTTCTTCTTTCCTTTTGGCTGCATTTATTTGATTAGTGTAATAACTTTTTAAATTTAATATAGTCTAAATCATTTATTTTGCAATTTATAATGTTCTCTAATTCTGGTTTGGTTGTAAATTTATCCTCTTTCAATAGATCAGATAGATTGAGTATTGCTTGCTCTATTAATTTATCTACAGTATCACTCTTTATGTCTAAATACTTAACCTATTTTGATATTATTTTGGTATGGGGTATGAGATGTGGATCTATACTTAGTATTTTTTTGGTTAGAAAGATTTTATTCATTTTGAGTTTCATAATTTTTCCCCTAATCTTGCTTCCCTCCCCCACCCCACATAGAAGGCAGTCTGCAAGACCCTACATTTTTTCCATGGTATACATTGATCTAAGTTGAATGTGATGACAGAGAAATCATATCCTTAAGGAAGAAAAATAAAGTATAAGATATAGAAAAATTACGCAATAAGATAATGGATATTTTTCTAATTTGTTCTCTGTTCAAACTCCACAAATCTTTCTCTGGATACAGATTTTATTCTCCATCGCTGACAACGCAAAATTGTTTCTGATTGTTGCACTGATGAGATAACTATGTCTAACAAAATTGTTCATCACCATCCTGTTGCTATTAGGGTGTACAATGTTTTTTTTTTCCTGATCTGCTTATCTCACTCAGAATCAGTTCATGCAAATCCTTCCAGGCTTCCCTGAATTCCCATCCATCCTGCTTTCTAATAAAACAATATTGTTCCATGACATACATATACCACAGTTTGTTCAACCATTCCCCAATTGAAGGGCATTTACTTACTTTCCAATTCTTTGCCACCACAAACAGAGCTGCTATTTTTGTACAAGTGATGTTTGTACCCTGTTTACATGATCTCTTCAGGGTATAGACCTAGTAGTAGTATTATTGAAAGATCAAAGGGTATGCACATCTTTGTTGCCCTTTGGGCATAATTCCAACTTACTCTCCAGAAAGGTTGAATGATTTCACAGTTGCACCAACAATGCATTAGTGACCCAGATTTCCACAGACCTTCCAACTTTGATCATTGTCCTTTCTGGTAATATTGGCCAATCCGAGAGGTGTGAGGTGGTACTTCAGAGATACTTTAATTAGCATTTCTTTAATAAGTAATAATTTACAGCAATTTTTTCATATGACTATGGATCTCTTTGATCTCCAACATCTGTAAATTGCCTTTGCATATGATCTGACCATTTATCAATTGAAGAAAGGTTTATGTTTTTGAAAATGTGACTCAGTTCTCTGTATATTTTAGAAATGAGTCCTTTGTCAGAAATATTAGATGTAAAACTTGTTTACCAGTTTCTACATTTCTTTTGATCTTGGTTACATTGGTTTTGTCTGTGCAAAAGCTTTTTTATTTAATGTAATCAAAATTATCTAGTTTGATTTAGTGATGATCTCCATCTCTTCCTTGGTAATAAACTGCTTCCCTTTCCATAGATCTGACAGGTACACTATTCCTTGATCTTCTAGTGTGATTTAATATTTTTTTATGTCTAAATCCTATATCCATTTTGGTCTTATCATGGTATAGGGTGTGAGGTGTTGGTCTAATCTAAATTTCTTCCATATTAACTTCCAATATTCCCAACAGTTTTTATCAAAGAGAGTGTTTTTATCCCAATTAATAGATGCTTTGGGCTTATCAATCAGCAGATTACTAGAATCATTTTCTGCTATTGCACCTAGTCTATTCCACTGGTCCACCACTCTATTTTTTAGCCAATACCAGGCAGTTTTGATGACTGTTGCTTTAAAATAAAATTTTAGATCTGGTAAGGCTAAGCCACCTCCTTCTGAACTTTTTTCATTGAATCCCTGGAAATTCTTGACATTTTATTTGTCCATATGAATTTCCTTATAACTTTTTCTAACTCATTAAAGTAATTTTTTTTTGGAATTTTGATTGGTAGGGCACTAAACAGGTAGTTTGATTTTGGTAGAATCGTCATTTTTTATATTAGTTGTACATATCACTGAGTAGTTGTTATTTAATTCTGATTTTATTTGTGTGAGAAGTGTTTTGTAATTGTTTTCAAAAAGTTTTTGAATCTGCCTTGGCAGATAGACTCCCAGGGATTTTATATAATCTGAGGTTACTTTGAATGGGATTTCTCTTTCTAGCTCTTTCTGCTACATCTTCCTAGTCATATATAGAAATATTGAAGATTTATGACAGTTTCTTTTATATCCTGCTACATTCCTAAAGTTGCTAATTATTGCTAGAAAGTTTTTAGATGATTTTTTTTGGATTCTCTAGGTATACCATCATGTCCTCTGCAAAGAGTGAGAGTTTGTCTCTAGCTTCCCAATTCTAATTCCTTCAACTTATTTTTCTTTTCTTATTGTTGAAGCTAACATTTCTAATATATTAAATAGTAGTGATGATAATGGGCATTGTTGTTTCAACCCCGATCTTATTGGGAATCCCTCTAACCTATCGCCATTGTGTATAGTGCCTGTTGATGGATTCAGATAGCTACTGCTTACTAAGGAACAATCCATGTATTCCTATACTTTCTAGTGTTTTTATTTGGAATGGGTGCTGTATTTTGTCAAAAGCTTTTTCAGCATTTATTGATAGAACCATATGATTTCTGATAGGTTTTTTACTGATATAATTAATTATACTAACTATACTAATATTGAACCAAACCTGAATTACAATCCTACTTGGTCATAGTTCATTATCCTAGTGATAACTTGTTTTAATCATTTTGCTAAGAATTTATTTAGTATTTTTGCATCTATTCATCAGGGAGATGGGTCTATAATTTTCTTTCTCTTTTTTAACACTTCCTGGTTTAGGTATCAGCACTATATTGGTGCCATAGAAAGAATTACACAGAGTTCAATCTTCTCCTATTTTTCCAAAGAGTGTATATAGAATTGGAACCAATTGTTCCTTAAATGTTTGATAGAATTCATTTGTGAATTAATCTGACCCTGTAGATTTTTTCTTGGGGAGTTCAATAATGGCTCATTGAATTTCTTTTTCTGAGATAGGGTCATATTTAGGTATTTAATTTCCTCTTCATTTAATATGGGCAATTTATATTCTTGTAAATATTCATCCCTTTCACTTAGATTGTCAAATTTATTTTCATAGAGTTGGGCAAATAATTCTGAATTATTACTTTAATTTCCTCCTCATTGGTGTTGAGTTAACCTTTTCATTTATGATATTGGCAATTTGGTTTTCTTCTTTCTTTTTTTAAATCAAATTGACCACAGGATAATAAATTTGATTAGTTTTTTCATAAAACTAACTCTTGGTTTTATTTTTTAGTTCAATAGTTTTCTTGCTTTCATTTTTATTAATTTCTCCTTTAATTTTTTTTATCATATAATTTGGTATTTACTTGGGGGTTTTAAATTTGTTCTTTATCTAATTTTTAGTTGCATATTTAGTTCATTGATTTCCTCTTTCTCTAATTTATTCTTATAAGTATGTAAAGATATAATGTATGCCCTGACTGCCACTTTGAGTGTATACCATAGGCTTTGCTATGTTGTTCCATTAATGTCATTATCTAGGAGGAAATAATTCTTTCTATAATCTATAATCTGTTGCTTGATCCACTTATTCTTTAAAATTAGATTATTTAGTTTTCAATTAGTTTTGGGTCTATATCTCCCTGGCCCAATATTACATATGATTTTTTTTGCACTATGATCTGAGAAAGAAGTATTCACTTTTTCTGCCTTTCTGCAATTGACCATTAGGTTTTTATGTCCTTGTACATGGTCAATTTTTGTGTTAGTGTTAAGTATTGCAGAAAAAAATTATATTCCTTTCAAACCCCCATTCAATTTCCTCCATAAGTCTATCATATCCAAATTTTCTAAGAATCAATTTACCTCTTTAACTTCCTTCTTGTTTATTTTATGCTTAGATTTTTCTAAGTCTGAGAGCATGAAGTTGAGGTCTCCCACTAGTAGAGGTTGATTTTCTATGTCTTCCTGTAGCTCTTTCAACTTCTCCTCTAAGGATCAGAATGATCTATCATTGGTTGCATTCATATTATTATTGAAATTGCTTTATTGTCCATGGGATCTTTTTGGGGAATATGGTTTTCTTCCTTATAGCTTTGGATGAGATCTCTACTTTTGCAGCAGCCTTTTTTGAGGTAAGGATAGAAATCACTGCTTTTTTCACATAAGCTGAAGCAAAAGATATATTTGCTCCAACCTTTTACTTTTATTCTTTAAGTATCTCTCTGCTTCAGATGAGATTCTCATAAGCATCATATTGTAGGATTCTGGTTTATAATCCATTCTGCTGTTTGCTTATGTTTCAAGGGAGAACTCATATCATTCTCATTCGAAATTCTAATTGCTAACTCATTTTTGCCTGCCATGATATCTTCCTTCTGTTCATATTTTCCCCCCTTTATTCCCTTTATCCATATTCCCCAGTATTTTTTTCTTAATACTGCCACCTCCAGTGTGTTTGGCCTCCTATGTAATCCCCCCTCACCTTTCTTTCCCCTTTCCCTTTTGCCCTTCCTCCTTCCCTTCCTTCTGTTAGCTCCCCTTTTTCTCCCCCTTCCTGTCCCCTTCCCCCTTTCCCATTTTAATACTTTGAAGGTCAAATAAGTTTCTTAACTAAACTGAAGCCAAGTCTTATGAGAAGAAGATTTGAGGTGGCTCTAATCTCCTCCTTTCTTTCCCTCTATCAAAATAGGTCTTTTGTACCTCTTAATGTAATGAGATTTACCCCATTCAATCTCCTCCATCCTCAGATTTCCTTACTGTCCCCCTTTTAAAGGAGGTATTGTTTTTAAATCATTCTATCTGAGACAGAAAAGTGATGAGTGTCCATCATTTCTGGCTAAGTATATTCTCTCTAACAGAGTTACAAAATTTTGAGTTATTAAAGTCTTTCTCCAAGGTAGGGATATAGCCAGTTTCATCTTATTGGACAGCAGTCTCATAGGTGAGTCATGAGTATCCATCACTTCTGGCTAAGTACATTCTCTCTAATAAAGTTACAGTTCTCAAGAGTTATGAGCACTACCTCCCAGGTAGTGATATAGCCAGTTTAAATCTTAATAGATTTCAGGGACAGCTAGGTAGTGTAGTGCATAGAGCACCAGCCCTGAAGTCAGGAGTACCTGAGTTCGAATCTGGTGTCAGACACTGAATAAATTACCTCACTGTGTGGCCTTGGGCAAGCCACTTAACCCCATTTGCCTTGCAAAAACCTAAAAAAAATCTTAATGGATTTTCCTTTACCCCCCCCCCCTTGTTTTTTTACCTTTGCGTGTGTCTCATGATCCTCCTGTTTGATGTCCACAATTTCTACTTAACTCTGGTCTTTTCATCAGGAAATGTTGGAAGTTTCCCATTTCATTAAATGTCCATCTTTTCCCCTGGAAGAGATGGTACTACTTTGCCATATAGTGGATGCTTGACTGCATTCCAAGCTACCTTGCCTTTCAGAATATCATATTTCAGGCCCCTCAATCCCTTAATCTTTATGCAGCCAGGTCTTGCTTAAGCTTTCCTGTGGCTCCTTGCTATTTAAATTATTTCTTTCTGGTTGCTTGCAGGATTTTCTCTTTTATTTGATAGTCCTGGAATTTGACCATAACATTCCTTGTTGTTTTCATTTTAGGATCTATTTCCTGGGGGGATCAATGTATTCTTTTAATAGTTATTTTGTACTTTGGTTCCATGATATCAGGGTATTTTTCCATCACTAAATCCTGTAATATTAAATCCAGGCTTTTTTTTTTCTTCAAAGATTTCAGGTAATCCTATAATTCTCAGGTTTTCCCTTATCCATCGGTTCTTGGGTCAGTGGTTTTTCTGATGAGCTATTTTACATTTTCTTCTACTTTCTCCATCTTTTCATTTTGTTTAACAGAATCGAATTATTTTCATTTACCTTTTTGCAACTTTTTCCAATTGATCAATTCTATTTTTGAAGGAGTTTTCCATTTGCCCAAGTATAGTTTTGAGAGAATTATTTTATTTTTGTATTTCTTCAATTGTATTTTGCAAGGATTTGTTTTCTTGTTGCAAGATGTTAATATTCTCTTGCAACATATTAATTTTCTCTTGAACTTTTTTCCCCAATTTTCCAATTGATTTTTAAACTCCTTCCTGATTTCTTCAAGGAAGTCTTTCTGGGCTGGAGACCAATTCTTATTCTCCCCAGAAGTGCTATATCTCTCTGGTTAGAATATCTCTCTTCTAAGTATTTCTCCATTGGTCCTCCTTTTTGCTGACTTCTCTTCATTTTTCTAGGATCTTGTGTTGGGAGAGGTTGAAATTCCTAGAGGCTTTGTTCTCTTGGCTTAGTAATGCCAAAAGCTGGGCCAGTACAGTATGCTGGTTTCTTTCTCTGGAGTGATTGAAACCCTCTACCAATCCTGGAGGGAGTGAGGAGGGATTGAGGAGGGGCAACAAGGTGTGAGTTTACCTTGAACAATGGGCTGGGCCCAAGGGGAGGAAGCCAGTCTCTGTAGTCCATACTTGAGCCTGAGAGGGTGGGGGTGTAGCTACCATTTGCTCTTGGAACAGTGCTTCTCTAAATGTATGGAACTCAGTTCCTGCACCCAGTTGGATGATCACCAGGTGTGCACACCTCCCCTCCCCCCACCAGCCAAAGACTCCACAGCTAAAGCTGATTAAACCTCTGAGGCTGAGGCCGGTCTTCTGGCTTCCCCCAGCTGTGGACCCTGTGCCCCTCTCTGCTCTCATTTCCCAGTTTGTCCACGGTCCCCTGGGACAGACCTTGTTGGCAGGTTTTCTTCTCCTTGCTTCTTTTTCTGGGTTTTATCAATCAAGTTTGTATTAAAATGTTTCTTTCATTATATTTTTTGAGAGGACTCCAGGAGCACTTAACGCAGTGCCTGTCTTCTCCTGGCATCTTGGCCATAAGTCCCCTATACCTAGACTTTGCCATATTATTTCCCAGTTTTCCCCAAAATTATTTGCAAATAGTGATTTCTTATCCCAGGAGCTAATGTCTTTCAAGTTGTCGGATAGTAGATTGCTGAAGTCATTTACTGTGACTTCTTTAGAAACTATTCATTACTCTATTTCTTAACAAATACCAGGCAGTTTTGATGACTGCTACAAAGACAAGAAAAAAGAGTGAAACAAGTTCTCAACTCAAGATATTATGTAGGTAGTAGCTCAGCATAGATGGGGAAAGCTGGAGTATCAGAGACAGGTTCTTAGTCACAGTACAGCTCAGGTCAAGGCTCATCAAGAAAGCATGGCACCCAACCAGTAGGTCAGCAGTGAGGGTTCTAACTCCAGCTCAGAAGAAAATATCTGACACCTGGAAAAGCTGGTGCAACAGATGGGATTGGATTGGGAACAAATCAATGTATAGGTAACTCCTTGGCATAAAGGAGAAGACAAACCACTGCATAGGCAAATAATAAACCAGAGACCAGTGTACTGCATAAGCCAAAAAAGCTTGGAACTATATTCATTGGACCCTAGAAATAGAGTTCAACATATCAAAATGAGCCAAAACATTCCCAACATTCCAAAATCCATAGAAAGTTACAACTCTTATAAGAATGATAAAAACACTACCTCAGAAGAAGAAAATAATGAAAAAAAAAGTCCTACAAGTAAAACCTCAAGGTAATTTATTAATTGACCACATATCTAAAAGAACCTCTTGGAAGAGCTCAAAAAGGATTTTAAAAGTCAAATAAGAGAGAAAAAGAAAAATGGAAAAAATAAAGAAATGAAATCAGTACAGGAGAGCTGGAAGAGCTAGGCAACCTTCTGTTCCCTTTCTATTCTTGCCCTTTTATTGCTCTAGGTGAATTTTGTTACTACTTTTCTTAGGTCAGTAAAGTAGTTATTTGGTAGTTTGGTTAGGCACAGAAAAAGTAATTTAATTTGGGTAGAATTGTCATTTTTATTATATTATTAACATTATTTATAATTATTAATTATATTATATTTTAAATTTTTATTATTTTAGCTCAACCTAACAATTTGACATTTTCCCAATTATTTATATTTGATTTTATTTGGGTAAGAAGTGCTTTATAATAATGTTCATATAGTTTCTGGTTTTATCTTGGCAGATAGATCCCCAAGGATTTAATGTTATCTATAGTTATTTTAAATGGTATTTCTCTTCCTATCTCTTGGTCTTGTACTTTATTTTTCCTATTTAGAAATGCTGATGATTTGTATGAGTTTATTTTATATCCTGCTACTTTGCTGAATATGTTCATTGTTTCAAGGTGTTTCTTTAGATGATTTTTTCGAGTTCTCTAGGTATACCATCATATCATCTGCAAAGAGTGAAAGTTTTACTTCCTCATTGCCAATTCTGATTCCTTCAATATCTTTTTCTTCTCTTATTGCTACTGCTAACATTTCTAATTTATATTGAATAGCAATGGTGATAATGGTCATCCTTGTTTCACCCCTGATTTTAATGAAAATGCTCTGAGTTTATTCCCATTACATATAATATGTTTGATGCTTTTAAATTAATACTATTTATTATTTTAAGGAAAATTCCATTTATTCCTAAACTTTCTAGTATTTTTATAAGAATGAATATTGTATTTTATCAAACTTTTTCAGCATCTATTGAAATAAGCATATGGTTTCTGTTGGTTTTCCTATTGATCTGTTTAATTACATTGAGTGTTTTCCTTATGTTTAACCATCCCTGCCAATCTAGTCTAGATCTTACCTGATCATGATATATTATCCAAATAATAGCTTGCTATATTCCAATTATTAAAATTTTATTTACCATCAACATTCATTAGGAATATTGGCTTATAATTTTCTTTATATGATTTGGTTCTTCCTGGTTTAAATTTCAGTGCCATGTTGGTATCATAAAGGAAGCCTTCCTCTCCTATTTTTAATAGTTTTTGTAAAATAGGAATTAATGTTTGCTAGAATTCACTTGTACATCCATCTGACCTGGAGACTTATTCTAAGGGAGTTTATTGATAGTTTCTTCAATTTCTTTTCTGAAATGGGGTTATTTAAGTAATTTATTTCCTCTTCTGTTAATCTAGGCAGTTTGTATTTTTGTAAATATTCTTCCATGTCACTCAGGTTATCCATTCTATTAGCATACAGTTCATCAAAGTAGCTGGTGATTATGTCTCTTTCATTTCCTCCTCATTGGTGGTTAGTTCACCCCTTTCATTTTTGATACTGGTAATTTGGTTATGTTCTTTCTTTTTTAAATGAGATTAGCCAAAGGTTTGCCAATTTTATTGGCTTTTTCATAAAACAAATGTTTAGTTTTATTTATGAGATCAACCGTTTTCTTGCTTTTAATTTTATTATTCTCTCCCTTGATTTTCAGAATTGGAGATCTTTAATTTGTTCTATTTCTAGACTTTTTAGTTGGATACTCAATTAATTGATCCCCTCTTTCTCTATTTTATTCATATAGGCATTTTGAGATATAAAGCCTCCTCCTAAAGCTGCCTTGGCTGTATTCCATAAATTTTGTTATGATGTCTCATATTATCAATTTCTTGGAAATAATTACTGATAATTTCTATTATTAGCAGCTTGATCTACCCATTATTTAAAATAAAGTTGCTTAATTTCCAATTAGTTCTTGGTTCATTTTTCCATGGCCCTTTATTACATGTATTTTTTTGCACCATAGTCTGAGAAGTGTGTATTTATTATTTCTACCTTTCTTCATTTCATTATGAAGTATTTGTACTCTGGTACATGGTCAGTTTTGGTGAAGGTGCCATGAACTGCCAAGAAAAATTGTATTCTTTTCTATCCCCATTAAGTTTTCTCCAGAGGTCTGTCACATCTAAGTTTTCTAAGATTTCGTTCACCTTCTAACTTCCTTCTTGTTTATATTGTGGTTAGATTTATCTAGCTCTGAGAGAGGAAGGTTGAGGTCTCCCATTATTAAAGTTTTGTTGTCCATGTCTCCTTGTGATTCACCCAGTTTTTCCTCTAGGAGTTTAGATGTTATACCACTATGTGCATACATGTTTAGTAATGATATAGCTTCATTAGCAATTGTGCCTTTTCAGAAGATGTAGTTTCCTTTCTTATCCCTTTACATGAGATTGATTTTTTTTTATTTTATCTAACATTAGAGTCACTACCCCAGACTTTTTACTTCAGCTGATGCATTATATATTTTGTTCCAAATTTTTATCTTTACCCTGTGTGTATTTCTGTGATTCAAATGTGTTTATTGTAAACAACATATTGCAGGATTCTGGTGTTTAATCCATTCTAAGAGTTCATCCCATTCACATTTATAGTAAAGATTACTAATTCTGTATTTCCCTCCATGATATCTTTCTTCCTTGATATTTTTCCCTTTATTTTTCTCTTAATCCTCCTAACCAAAATTTTACTACCTTTTCCCTTTGACTTTTCTTTTAAACCTTTAGCTTTCATTTTATTTTCACTTATTCCTAATCACTCCCTTTTACCAGTCCCTTCTTCCCTTAGCTTTTCCTTTCCTAGCCCAACCCCCCCTTCCCTGTAGATTGAATTATACTTTTAAACCCAAATGGGTATCTTTTTATTCCTTCTCTGGGCCAAATCAATTGAATAGAATTCACTCAGTGTTCACATTCTCCCTTCTTTCCCTCTAAAATTATAAATTTTTGTGTCTATTCCCTTTGTGTTATTTATTGCTCTCATACTATTAATCAGGTATCATCATAACAGTTTGATTATTTGAATACTTCATAAGCTCATATTATTATCAATGTGTCATCACGTATTGTTTGCTTGATTTCTTGATAAGCAGCACATTGTCTCAAATTTCATCAATTTATAATTATAGTCAGTTTTCCTTAGTTCTTTTCAAATATCTTTCAAGTACACACAGTCCTCCCCATGAACCAAATTATCATCCAAAACCATATCATTTTTTGATCTATTTGTACCCTCCCTCCAGGCCTATTTTCTCTCATACATGATATTTCTCCTCCTCCCCGAACCCAAGATCAAGCTATTTAAACCCTTGTTAAGGGAAGCAAGACTTATTATCTCCTACTTTATACCCTCTCCATTCCCATCCTGGGTACTTAATCCATTTTTAAGTGAAGCAAGGCCTATTTTCTGTCACACTTTACCACCCTACTACCCACCCAGGGTACTTTATCCCTTGTTAAGTAAAGCAGGGTTTAAGCCAAACCCTGATCTAATTAATTGCAAGAATTTTAAAGCTCTCCAAGTACTGGGAGGCACTGGGGGTCTCACCTGAGAACTTTACAAATGATTGTAAGTTACAGAGACACTGACTCAGGACCTTGAAGCTTTTGATGCCCTCATTAGCCAAGGTACTAAGCTCAGTAGGATTAATTGGGTCAAAGGATAATGAGACACATTTAAAGTTGACACCCCTGTTTTTCTTCTTTTTTGTCTCAAATGTAGTGATGTCATCTTGATTTTCTTCAAAGGAGAGATAAGATCCAATTATACCCATATCCCTTAGATTCATTCTCTTCAATTATATTCTACCCTTTAATTATCCTAAGAGAAGTAAAGTTCTTAAGGATTAGAAGTGTCATCTCTATAATGCTTTTATCATTTCTATAATGCTTTAAGCCTTATATACAATTTGATGATCTTGAGCAAGATTTGTTTTGTTTTGTTTTAACCTCCTGTTTACAATTTATCTTTTTTTTAATGCAGCTCTTCAATGTATATTTGGTGATTGAATTCTCTGTTTGCTTCTGGTCTTAGTGTCTTGAAATGTTGGAAGTCCTCTATTTCATTGTGCATCCATCCTTTTTCCTGACAGCAAATGCTGAATTTTGCAGGGTAGTTCATTCTGGCTTCTAATCCCAGGTCCTTTGCTCTCCCATATATGCTATTCTAGGCTTTCTGATCCTTTAGTGTTGAGGCTGATAGGTCCTATGTGAGACTGATTGTGTTTTCTTTAAATTTGAAGTGCTTTCTTTTTGCTTCTTGCAATATTCTCTCCTTTATTTGAAGGTTCTGGAATTTGGCTATTAGAACCCTTTGAGTTTTTATGCTGGGATCTCTTTCTGGAGGGGTTAAATCGATTCTTTTCACTATTAATCACTAATATTACTATTAAGTGCTCAAACAGAGTATACATGACTTTCAAGTTTCCTTTAAGATCAGAGATACTGTGCTTGTGGGGGGGGGGGGCGGGAGGGGATTCCTAATCTGAGTAGAACACTTTATGTCTTCTCTAGTTCCTTTTTTCTTCTTTTTTGTATTTATTGTTATTTTATTTTTCTAATTGCATGTTATGAAATTTTTTCAACATTCATCCACATGCACAGGTATATTTTTAAGTTACATGATTTCTTTCCACCCACCCTTCTCATACGTTCCACCCAGTGGCGAACATTCAGGTGAATATTGTACTTTTACAATTAAATTTAACATGTCTACTGATTAGTCATTTTCTGTATGAAGAATTGAGATTAAAGAAAAGAAAGAAATCCATGAGATAGGATAGAAATAAGACAAATTTTTTTAAGAGAGTGTGTAATGTTCATTCATATTCTGTAGGACATTTTCTTGCTCTGCTTCTCCTCCCTCTGTATGAGGATAGCAATGCCCAAAGCTCTTCTCTTAACATTGTCCTAACTCTGAACTACTAAGAGGAACTACATCCACCAAAGTTGATCATCTCACAATGTTGTTGCTAATGTGTAAAATATTCTCTTTGTTCTTCTCCCTTCACTCAGCAACAAATCCTGTGAGCCATTCTATGCTTCTCAAGAGTCTGAAAATTTGTGTGTTTTGTATTGAACTTAAGTTCTTCTTTTGAAAACTGTCTTTTCAACCCAAATTGACCATTTATCAATTGAGGACGGACTTGTAACCTTACAAATTTGATGCAGTTCTCTGGATATTTTAGAAAAGATACCTTTATCAGAACCATTTGCTATGAAAATTGTTTTCCAGCTTTCTGTTTTCCTTCTACTTTTTACAGCATCAGTTTTATTAGTGTAAAATCTTTTTTAATTTAATAAAATCAAAATCATTCATGTTGTAATTTATAATATACTCTATTTGCTGTTTGGTCATAAATTAGATCAGACAGATAGAAAATTTCTTGGTCTGTTAATTGGTCTAAGTGGGTGTACTTTATGTCTAAATCCTGTACCTATTTTGACCTTATTTTGGAATAGAACTCTGGTTCCTTCTTACACTAAAACTCAAACTGAGATCTGACCAAACTGAAGGCATAGAGTGGCTGTGAGTTGGCCAAGGTAATGTACTTAATTAGCAACATGCTTGAATCTACAACCCAAATCTTCTAAGTTGGTTTAATGCCTAATCTACATCTAGGCTTCTGCTTTCTCTGTACCACCAATAAAATAGAAATGGTGATCAGTAAAGTGTACCTATCTACTGTGCATATACACACAGTTAATATGATTTATATTATATAAAACCACATATTCACATTATCTACATTTTATTGATTTTTCATTTTTTTTTACTTATTTCCCAATTACATGTTAATATGATTAGGCCACAAATGTGAATGTTACAGGCCACAAATGGGAGTCAGTAAAATGAACCAGAGAAAGAAATGACAAATAAATCCTATATCTCTACCAAGAAAACCCTACATTTGGTGACAAAGTGTAAAACATTACTTAAAAAAAACCCAAATAAATCTCAGAGAATAAGCATTATTACTGATTATTAGTTTGGATCCATTGTAGAACCCTGATTTTTAAACATAAAAGAAAATTAAAGCTATGACCATTTACTATGTATATGACCCTGTAGCAGACCCTGCAAATCATAAAATTTAAAATAATCAAATGGTCAATAATTATTTAATAAATACTTGTATGTTAAGAGCTAAGGGTACAAAAACAGACAAAAAATATTCCTGCCCTTTAATGAAGTTCATATTCTAATAACAACATAATAACCTTGAATGTTCAATGAAACATGCATCAGTAATGCATCAGTTATATTAAATTGATTAAAAGGCAGTATGTTTTAAGCATAAAACAATTTCACATTTTAAAATAAAGAAACTATTAACCAGGTAAGTTGTAATGAATTGTTCAAAGCTTCATTCAAGAAATTCCAGAAAGCCTGAGACTAGAATCCTTCTCATTTAATTTCTGAGACAGCCATCTCCTTCCCACTGAGCCATACTATTTTAAATATTTCAGAGAGGGTAAAACCATGACCAAAGGTAAAACAATATTATATGATGTTAGCTGGATCATAGGAGAAGAGAGACCTCTCTGATTAGAGTCTCAGGTATGCATTAGAAAACATTGAGAATTAAAAATAGAGAGCATAAATTTGATATAAAAAGTTCAGATATCATGAAAAACCTTGAAAGGCATAAGATGAATTTGTAATAAATACAATGGGAAATAATTAACCTCTGTTCTTCCTAAAGACGTACAGAAATATAAATTTCTTGTTACTGGCAATCAGCATTTAATTCCTGTCTCCATTCTTTACTATTTGTGCATCTTGGGCACATCATTTAGCCTTTCTAGGCCTCTGCTTCCTCATCTGTAAAATGGACTAGAAGGTCCTAAAATCCTTTCCATTTCTACATCTAGAAATTTTAAGGTGTCTAGCAGTGGAATGCAAATGAAATGGAGATAATAATGGCATCTATCTTCTAGGGCTGTTGTAAGGATAAATTGAATTATTATTCGTAAAAGACTTTGTGAATCTCTGAATTATGTATTAAATAAGTTGTTTTTCAGTCATTTTAGTCATGTCTGATTCTTCATGACCTTATTTGGGGTTTTCCTAGAAAAGATACCAGGATGCATTGCCATTGCCTTTTCCAGTTTATTTTATAGATGATGAAACAAAGTTAAGTTACTTCCTCAAGGTCACATAGATAGTAAGTATCTGAGGCAAGACTTGAACTCAGAAAGATGAATCTTTTTTACTTCAGGTCCAGCAATATATCCACTGTGTCACCTAGCTCTTCAAAGTGCTGTATAAATGCTAGTTTGGATTGTTATAATTTTCATTTTCTTTCAATCATCTAAAATATTATTCTCAAAAAGAGTATCCATAAACTTTACCAAACGTCCAAAAGAATGTACAAGAAGCAAACCAAAAAAGAAAAAAAAGCTGGAAAGACTCAGTAAGACTCTGAAATAACTTACATAACTAGGGAAGCTTAAAAAAAACAAAATATTTAATAGAAAATAAAAGGAGAAGAAACCACTCTGTTGCATAAGTGGGCATTTATAGCATAACAAGTCTGTTATGCAAATAATTATAGAGAAAAACCTGACTTTCACTTATTTCAGATTAAAGGTTTTTATTGTCCTGAATTATATACATCAGGTGTGGAGAACCTAAGTTCTGCCAAGGTCCATTTGAATATTTATAATATCATTTTCCTACATGGGAAAATGTTCAATTTTAAAGCTCTTAGATTTATTGAATTTTGACTCTGCCTGCAGTTCTCATGGCAGCTCCAGACCAAATGACCTGTACTAGGCATTGACACCTCTTGATCTACATTATCTCATCAGTACCCTATTTGTCTTGATCCTTACCTATTGCATTAGATATTGCATTAGAAAACAGTGGGAATTAAAGGTGAAAAATACTCACTTTTTGCCAACACCAACATTTTAAGAATAACTAAATATCCAAAAAGTAGAGAAGTATATATATATATATATATATATATATATATATATATATATATATATATATCCAGTATACTTTTATGGATGGACTTTTGAAATAGTAAAAAAAAATTATCTTTCTTAGAGCTATATTAACCCAGTGTTAAAGTGTTTCTATTACCACCTTCTAACTTCACACTCCTGCTTTCCCCTCTAAGCAGAAGCCTTACCTTAAAACAAGTATTGCAGTAAAACAAAACAGCATTTTTTTCCCATATCTGAAAATGCATATTTCATTCTGCATCTTTAGTCCTATACTAAAAAAAGCAAAACTATACCCAACAGAAGTTCACAGTTTCTTACATTACAAAACTTTCTTATTCTTTGCATGTTGAAATATTAGTTTTAAGTAATGATTAAATTCGTAAGAGGGAAAGCAAAAATATTCTATTTAAAAAGAAAAATACTTGTTTTTTTTAAATAATTGTGTTAAATTTTTTAAAGATTTGCATGAGATTTATTAAAATGAACTCTGGACTCTGAGGAAAAATGTTCCCAATTCTGGTTGTGTTTTCACTACTAATTATTACAAAATCTCAAAGTCACTTAACTTATCTAGTCTCAGTTTCCTTGTTAATATCAAGTTTGGAAATGCAAAGCCTCTAAGAAAAACATTATTAGGCCTTAGGCTATGCAAGAGCTCAGAAAAGATTTTCAAAATCAAGTAAGGGAAATAGAGGAAAAATTGGGAAGTGAAATAAAAGTGATGTGAGAAAATCTCAAAAACCAAACCAGCAGTTAGGTGAAGGAGATACTAAAAATACTGAAGAAAATAATGTTTTAAAACCAGTTTGGTTCAAATGGAAAAAGTAATCCATAAGGCCAATGAGGAGAAGAACGCCTTAAAAAGCAGAATTGGCCAGATGTAAAAGGAGATTCAAAAGCTCTGTGAAGAAAATAATTTCTTAAAATGTAGAATGAAGGGAAGCTGATGACTTGCTTTTGCATGTATCTGAGTAAAATTTTAAAAATTAAAAAGAAGATAAAGGAGTGAAATGCAAAATAAAAGTGTTATAGTTATTGTCTTCTCATGTCAATATGTACACAATTTAGTCTTAGTGCCTAATATTTTTTTCCCTTTCTATTTACCATTTTATGCATCTCTTAATATTTGTATTTGAAGATCAAATTTTCTGTTCAGTTCTGATCATTTTATCAGGTAAGTTAAAAAATCCTATATTTCCTTAAAAATCCACTTTTCCTCTGAAAGTATTTGCTAAATATCGCAGGGTAGTTGATTCTTTGTTATAATACAAGTTCTTTTATTCTCTGAAATATTATACTCTAGGTCTTTAATTCTTTAATATTGAAAATATAATTCCTTTGTAATTCTAACTGACTCACTGGTATTGAAATTACTTCTTTATTTGCAATAAGTTCTCCTTTCTCTGATAATTCTGAAATTTGGATATAATATTTCTTGAAGTTTACATTTTGGGAACACTTTCTGGAAGTGATTGTTTGATTCTTTCAAGGATGATTGGATCGTCTTAAGAATTTTAGGGCTGTTTTCCATGATAATTTCATGCAGGTTATTGCCTAGACTCTGATTTTCTGATCATGGCTTTCCCTTGAATCAATAATTCATAAATTATGTCTCCTATCCTATTTTCCAGGTTTGTCATTTTTTTCTCAGTGCTTCTTTACATTTTCTTCCATTTTTTAATCATTTGATTTGGTTTGCTCAAAACTTGGTGTCTTATAGCATTACTTTTCACTTCTGCAATTCTAACTTTTAGGATATTTTCCCTTCAGTTAACTTCTGTGATTCCTTTTTGAGTCGATCAATTTTTATTTTTAGATTATTTGTTTTCTTTTTCACTTTAGTTAATTTTTCAAGGTCTAATTGAGTTGCTTTTCTTTTCTAGTTGACCGATTTTATTTTTAAGGCAGTTGTTTTCCTTTCTATTTGGTCAATTTTATATTTAAAAGAATTGTTTTCTTCAATCAATTTTTCATGATTCCCCTATATGACTCTCATTTCTTTTTTTCCTTATCTTTAACCAAAATATTAATAAATTTGTTGAACATACAAAGACCAAGAATATATAACTGAGATACTTAGAGATCTAATTTTTTGGGTTTTTTTTCTTGTCATTCTTTACAACAATTCTTTCAACCAATACTGAATTTTTCACAGAGAAATTTACAAAATTTTTTGGGGGGAGGGGGGCAGCTTCCTACTGCCTTAACAAGTTGTGAACTCCAGTAACATACAAGTTTTTTTCTATAATAATCCTCTATGCTAACTATATGAGTGATATTATTTTAATTTGCATTTCTATAATCTATAATATTTTGGAGCATTTTTTCATATGGCTATGGATAACTTTTATTTCTTCATCTGAAAACTGCCTGTTAGATGATCATTTAACAATTGAAGAACGTCTTGTAATCTCATAAATTTGAATCAGTTCTCTATGTTTTAAAAATGAGTTCTTGGTACTTCCAGGGAAGAACCAAGATAGTGGCGTGAAGTATGCTGCTACTAGAGATTTTCCCTATACAACATTAAATGAAACTTCTAAAGAGATATTAAAGGTACAGGTCCCACCAAAAAAAATAGAGCACAATAAGTCATCAATTGTAAAAATCATGTAAAAATCTTTAGTGGAGGTCTGTCTTTTTGCAAGGAAAGGGGAAGTAGAGTCCAGCTAGATAGGAGGGTCAGAAAGCCAGTGTTGAGAGGCTTCTAGCCATAGCACAGCCCAAGTCTCAACAGTATGTAACAGCCTAGGTCCAAGCTCAACTAGATAGCAGGCCAGCAGGGAAGGTCTCAATCCCAGACAAAGTCTGATCCTTGGGAACACTGGTGGAATAGAGAGAGAACTGGCTTGGGAACAAACTTTTTATAGGCAATTCCTGGGTTGCATAGGCAACACCTTATAAAGTGATAAGCCAGGGACCAGATCCTGACCCCAGCCCAAAAAGCTCAGAACTATATTCCCTATACCCCAGGAACAGAAAGGAGCAAAAATAAAAGTGCTAGCTATAGAAAACTACTACTCAGAGATGATAAAAATGCAATCTCAGAGGGAAAAAGCAGTGATAAATTATCTATGTGAGGAGCCTCAAAGGAGTTTATGAATTTGATTCAAATTCAAAACCTCATGGAAGAGCTTTAAAAAAAATTTAAAAATCAAAGAAGAGAGGAAGAAAAATGGAGAAAGAAAATGATAGTCATGCAATGAAATTAGGAAAAATTGAGTGAAAAAATCTAATCAATTAAAAGTAAAAATGAACAACTGGAAAAGAATGTACTGTTGAAGCCATGGAAAGGATAGAAATTTCTCACCAAACAAGATATAGAGGACATTATGAATTGCAAAATGGATGATATTGACTATATTAATTGAAAAGTTTTTGCACTAATAAAACTAATGTAGCCAAGATTAGAAGGAAAGCAGAAAATTGAGAAATAATTTTTCATAGCAAGGGATTATGATAAAAATCCAATTTCTAAAATTAGACTTAAATTTATAAGGTAATAAGCCATTACTCAATTGAAATAATGGTCTTAGGACATGAAAAGGAAGTTTCCAAGTGAAGAAATTAAAGCTATCTATAATCATGTGGGAAAAAATTGGTCCAAATCATTACAGATCAGAGAAATGCTAATTAAAGCAATTATGAGGTATCCTCACATGAATTTATGACTAAACAGAAAAAATGAATGATATTGGAGAGATTGTGAGACAATTGGGACATTAATGTACTGTTGATGGAGTGTGAACTAATTTAACAATTCTGGAGAAAAATTTGAAACTATGCCCAAAGAACAATAAAATTGATTATATCCTTTGACCCAGTAATACCAATACTAGGCCTATATCTAGAAGAAATAAAAAAAATGGAAAAAGTCCCATTTGTTCTAAAATATTTGGAGCAGCTCTTTTTATAGTGGCAAAGAATTGAAATTTGAGATGTCCATCAATTGGGGAATGATTGAGGGATTTATGCTATATGAATGTTACGGAGTACTGTTGCTCTATAAGAAACCATCAATGGTTAGATTTTAGAGAGTCCTGGAAAGGTTTACATGAATTGATGCTGAGTGAAGGGAGCAGAATCAAGAGAATATTGTACACATTAAAAACAATATTGTGAGCTGACCAACTATGAAGGATACAGCTCCTCTCAGCAATTCAACTATCTAGGACAACCCTGGGATGGTTTCCACATCCAGAGGAAAACAAAAAATAAACAAAAAAAATAACCCATGGAATCTGAATGGATATTATTTCAGTTTTTAGCACTTCTCTTATGTTTTTCCTTCCTATCCCATGGTTTTCTTTCTTTACCCTCAATTCTAGTTACTCAAACACAAAATAAATAATATGTTAACATGTTAAACACGAATGAATCTAGAAAACTTTCACTAGATTATTTGCTGCTAGTGGGAGGGGGTTGGGAATGCAAGATGCTAGAAAACTATGTAAATATTAAATATGCAAATGAATGAATGTTTTAAAACTATCATAATTGGAAAAATAAAATAAAATCAATCAAAAATTGAGCCCTTTATCAGAAACACAAACTGAAAATTGTTTCTCACTTTTCTGTATTCCTTCTAATCTTGATTGCTTTGTTTTTATTTGCACAAAATATTTAATTTAATATAGTCTAATTCATCCATTTTGCAATTTATATTTTCTATTTCTTCTTTGTTTCTATACTTCTCCAGTATTCACAGATCTGACAAACTTGTTCTCTTAATTGGTCTATATATGTTTTCATCCTTTAATGTCTAAGTCCTGTACCCAATTTGACCTTATTTTGGTCTAGGGCATAAGAAGTGGGAGTATGCCTAGTTTTACAATACTCTTTTCCAGTTTTCCCAGCAGTTTTTATCAAATTGTGAGTTCTTATCCCAGAAGTTAGTGTCTTTAGGTTTTTCAAACTGTAAAGTACTGTAGTCATTTACTAATGTTTTCTTTGCATCTAATGTAATCTATTGATGTATTACTCTATTTCTTACTCAGCACAAAGGCTAACTAACTCTGAATGTATTTTCATGCCATCTTCTTCCATTTATGTTTCTCTTTCCTTTCCTCTATTCCTCCTCACTAATGTTTTATGTCTGATCTGTCCTTTTTTTTCCTATGAGTCCTTTCCCTTACCTTCTCCCTTTCCCCTGTAACTTTAACTTTACTTTTACTATCCTTTTTTCAGTCTCTTTCCACCCTTTTTGCCTCCTTTTCATTCTACACCTTGCTTGTAGGATATAATGAGTTTTTAAATCATATTGGGAATGTGTATTATTTCCTCTTGGACCAAATCTGTTGAAAGTAAGATTTACTCAGTGATCACACACTTCCATTCTCACACTTAACTTTCTGCCCCTTCCTGTGGTGTTATTGACCCTCTAAAGCTTTGCCTTCTAGTATAATCCTTCATTTCTTGCCTTGATAGTTTTAACTCTTTCCTGAAACCTCAAGCTCTTTCAAGAGATAATCCTTTTATCTTTCTTGATAGAAATATAATTCTCAAGGATTTAATGACTGGATTATTTTTTCAGCAACATCACCTTAGTCATTTCATACTTTCCTCATTTGTTCCATTAAAAATATACTTCTCAAGAGCCATAACAAACATCAAATATTAATAAATAAAATTAATTTATAAATAAAATAATAATTAATAAATAAAATACATAAATTATTAGAAAATAAAACACACCCTCTTTCCAAGTACCCTCTATAGAAATATAATCCTAATGAGCTAAAGTATCATGTAAATCAAAATCACTTCATGATTCATTTATGCTCACTCCCTCTAATTATAATCCCTCTGATTGTAGCTAAAGTATCAAGTAAAACACAATCATTTCCTGATCTATTTATGTTCACTCTTTAAATACACTCTCTCCCACTATCCTAATAGAAATACGACCCTAATGAATTAAAGTATCAAGTCAATCAACATCACTTTATGATCCATTTAAACCCACACACTCTGAGTACCTTCCCTCCACCTATAAAAAAATACTATGAGTTAAAGTTTGACTAAGGCATCATAATTTTCATAGCCATTCTATCCTCATATAATCTTTCTAAGTATGTTTCTTTTAATTATCAAAAGAGAAGCAGAGTTCTGAAGACTTACAAATATTTTCTTACCAAGGGAGTATGTAATCAATTTAATGTTAACTAGCATTTTCCCCTTTCTTGAATCTTGTATTTGAAGATGGAATATTCTGTCACTTCAGAAAATTTAGAAATTCATCTATTTCACTGAAAGTATATCTTTTCTCATGAAAGAGTCAAAGTAGTTGGTTCTTGGCTATAATCCAAGTTCTTTTCTCCTCTGGACTCCTATTCCAGGCCCTCTGATCCTTTAAAGTTGAAATTTATAAATTCTGTATAATCCTGACTGTGGATCCTTGTTATTTAAACTTATTTTGTGCTGCTTGAATTATTTTCTGCTTTAGTTGGAAATTCAGAAATTTGACTGTAATATCCCTTTGAATATCTCTATCTGGAAGTGATCAATATATTCTTTTAAAGACTAATTTGTGTTCTTTATCTAGGATATTGAAACAGTTTTCCATGATAATTTCTTGAAAGATATTTTCCAGAATTTTTTTAATCAACGTTTTCAGGTAGATAAATAATTCATATATTGTCTTTCCTGGATCTAGTTAACAGTTTACATCTAGTTGTTTTTCCTAAGAGATACTTTACATTTACTTCTATTTTTTCAGTCTTTTGGATTTGTTAAATGGAATGCTGATTTCTCTTAGAGTCATTAGTTTTCATTTGTCCAATTCTAATTTTAATGGTTTTATTTTCTTCAGTTAGTTTTATTTTTTCTTTTCTAGTTGGTATTTAATTTTTAGTTTTTACAAGGCAATGGGGTTAAGTGGCTTGCCCAAGGCCACACAGTTAGATAATTATTAAGTGTCTGAGGCCAGATTTTGAACTCAGGTACTCCTGACTCCAAGGCCAGTGTTCTATCCAGTGTACCACCTTGCCGCCCCCACTAGTTGCTATTTTTTTCAAATTGATTAATTTTACTTTTTGATGAGTTAATTCCTTTTTCTAGTTGCCCATTTTAACTTCTAAAGGAACAAACTTATTCAGTCAATTTTCCATAATTCTCCTGTACTGATTTCATTTCTTTATTTTTTCCATTTTTCTTTTTCTCTCTTATTTGACTTTTAAAATCCTTTTTGAGCTCTTCCAAGAGGTTCTTTTAGATATGTGGTCAATTAATAAATTACCTCGAGATTTTACTTGTAGGACTTTTTTTTCATTATTTTCTTCTTCTGAGGTAGTGTTTTTATCATTCTTATAAGAGTTGTAACTTTCTATGGATTTTGGAATGTTGGAAATGTTTTGGCTCATTTTGATATGTTGAACTCTATTTCTAGGGTCCAATGAATATAGTTCCAAGCTTTTTTGGCTTATGCAGTACACTGGTCTCTGGTTTATTATTTGCCTATGCAGTAGTTTGTCTTCTCCTTTATGCCAAGGTGTTAACTATACATTGATTTGTTCCCAATCCAATCCCATCTGTTGCACCAGCTTTTCCAGGTGTCAGATATTTTCTTCTGAGCTGGAGTTAGAACCCTCACTGCTGACCTACTGGTTGGGTGCCATGCTTTCTTGATGAGCCTTGACCTGAGCTGTACTTTGACTAAGAACCTGTCTCTGATATTCCAGCTTTCCCCATCTATGCTGAGCTACTAACTACATAATATCTTGAGTTGAGAACTTGTTTCACTCTTTTTTGTTGTCTTTGTAGCTCTAATGTCTGTGTATAGTCTTCATTTAAAGTTATTTCAGGAAACTCTCCAGGATTTTCCTAGGTTTATAACACCATCCTATCATAAATTTTTAAAGAATTGTTTTCTTCAGTAAGCTTTTGTACTGCTTTTTTCATATGACCAATTCTGCATTTTAAAGCATTTTCATTATTGGAATTTTGAACCCCTTTTATCTTTTGACTAGTGTTTTTATGAGGTTATTTTCTTCAGTATTTTTCTGTAGTTCTCTTTTATCAATGTATTAATTCATTTTCATAATTTTCTTGCTTCACTCTTATTTTTCTTCCCAATTTTACCTCTAACTACCTTACTTGATTTTCAAAGTCCTCTTTGAGCTGTTGTGGTCTGAGATCAATTCATATTTTTGGAGACTGTGTATGTAGAAGATTTGACTTTATCTCCTTATAAATGTATAATTCAATCTTTGTCATCATTGAAATTTTTCTTGGTCAGAAATTATTTTTCTATTTGCTCAGTTTTTTACGCTATGGTTTGATTTTATCTCTGTTAAAGTAGTGCTCTGCTTTTGGGAAGAAGGGCATGCTGCCTGAAGCTTTAGGGTTTTTATGCCATGGTTTTCAGAGACACTTCTTGGAGTCTCTAAATGTTCAGTTCTTTCAAGGTGGTATGATTAAAGACATGTGTTCCTATTCTCTTGGCCTGTGATCTGGTCTGTGAGTGACCAAAAGCAGTCTTTTCTGCCTTTGATATATAAGAAGGATCCCTTGTCCCCTTTGGTCCCCAAATGGTAGTATGATAATACTCCTCTTAATCCTGGGAATGCCAGCTAAGACTGTGACTGAGATCTTGATTTGGGCAAAACATCAGAATACTCTCTCACGGCTAGACCTCTGTCAACTCCTGAGCAGTTGTTTGACCCCCTTACCATTGGTGGTCTGAAAGTTCCTGAAGTAGCTGTTGCTACCATTGATTCAATAGATTCCAAAGTATGCTCTTGGTTTTCTGGGACCAGGATTGGGCTGGTGTAGCCTGAGTTGGTCTGTGTTCCACCATCACTGAGATGTGACAGATATTTCTTGCTTACTTCTAAATTATCTTTGGCATCTCTGCTCTGAGAGGTCTGAAAAACACAACTGATTCAGTTGCCACAAGACCTGGTTTGCTGGGTCTGAGCCTGTACTAATTTTTCTGGTGATATACGGCAAGCTTTTCTCACCCTTCTTCACCGCTGAAGAGAGAGGGGTGGGAAGGGAGGTTGGGAGGAAATTTTGTAACTTTAAAATAAGCATGTGCATAAGGATGAAAATAAATTTAAAAAATAAAAATTGAAAATAAAAGTACTTGGAGGAGATTTGGATCATCTTATCCAACTCTTGGCAAGCATCTTTAACAAGAGGACACATTCTTATTTTGTACTTATCTTGAAAGTAATAATCAGAGTATAGCAGAACAAAGTTATCTTTGTTGTATTTTTCAGAATTTTTTTTATAAGCACAGACATTACCTTGTTGAAGAAGGTACTGATTTGTTCTACAAAACCAATTTTTTCTTTTTAGTTCATAAATAACAAGTCAAATAGAATCTTTTATGTTCTTCAGCCTTTTGTGCATTAAATATTGATGAAGGTTGGGGGCAGCTAGGTGGCACAGTTGATAGAGCACTAGCACTGGAGTTAGAAGTACCTGAGTTCAAATCCGGCCTAAGAAACTTAATAATTATCTAGCTGTGTGGCTTTGGGCAAGTCACTTAAACCCATTGCCTTGCAAAAACCTAAAAAATATATTGATAAAGGTTAAATATTCTATGAAATATTGTGCACAAGAATTGAACTTTTCTTTTTTATATTATCATTTCTCTGATCTCTGTATTGCTGAAAAGATCTAAATTGGATCATAGCTGGTCATCTCACAATGTTGCTATTAAGGTACAGAATGTTCTTTTGGTTCTGCTTACTTCTTTCTATGGTTTTCTGAAGCCTGCCTCCTCATGATTTCTTGAAGAACAAAAAGATACCATTATATTCATATACTGCAATTTGTTTAGTCATGTTCCAATCAATGGGCAGCCCCTCAATTTCCAATTCTTTGCCACCACAAAAAAGAGCTGTTTTGAATAGTCATGGACATATGAGTCATTTTTCCCTTTTTGTGATCAAATAGTGGGTTATATATCAAAGGGTAAAGGTAAGAACAGTTTATTGTCTGTTGGCCCTAGCTCCAAATTCTTCTACAGAATGATTGGATCTGTTCACATTTCCAACATCAATTCATAAGTGTCCCAGGTATATCTTCTCCAGCTTCTATCATTTTCTTTTTATGTCATATTAGCTAACCTGATAGACGTGAGATGGTACCCCAGATTTGTTTTGGTTTGCCTTTCTCTAAGCAATAGTGATAGCATTTTTTCATGTCTATAGATAGCTTTAGTTTCTTCATCTGAAAATTGTGTATTTTTGACCATTTATCAAATTGGGAATGATTTGGTTTCTTATAAATTTGACTCTATTCTCCAGCCCATTGAGGCCTTTATCAAAAACCCTAGCTATAAAAATTATTTCCCAGTTTTCTGATTTCCTTCTAAAATTGGTTGTATTGGTTTTACTTGGGTAAAATTATTTCAATTTAATGTAATCAAAATTGATGATTTAGCATTTCCCAATGTTATCCATCTCTTCTTTGATCTAAAGATCTTCTTCTTTCTTTAGATATGATAGACAAATGATTCCTTGCTCCACTAATTGGCTTATACCCTTTGGGTGTTAATCATGCAACTATTTTATCCTTATCTTTCTACAGGATGAGAGATTGTGATCTATGCCTAGTTTCTACCATACTATTTTCCAGTTTCTCTAACAATTTTTGTCTAACAGTATGTTTTGGGTTCTTTTTTAGGTTTTTTGCAAGGCAAATGGGCTTAAGTGGCTTGTCCAAGGCCACCAGCTAGGTAATTATTAAATTTCTGAGGCTGGATTTGAACTCAGGTACTCCTGACTCCAGGGCCAGTACTTTATCTACTGCACCACCTAGCTGCCCCCTTAACAGTATGTTTTTATCCCAGAAGTTAGACTTAGGGTTTATTATACAATATATTAGTATAACTATTTATTACTGTGTCTTATGAACATAACCTGTTTTTTTGACAATAACAGGATGCTGTGATAACTGACAATTTATAAAATAATTTTAGATCTAACATGGCTAGTCCACTTTCCTTTGCAATTTTTCTCATTAATTTCAATTATATACACAAACTTTTTCTCTTACAGATAAATTTTGTTAGTATATTTTGCTCCATAAAATAATTTTTGGAATGTTTGATTACTATGGCCCCGAGTAAATAAATTTAGATAAAATTGAAATTTTTATTTTATTAGCTCAATCTGTTCATGAGGAACTAATATTTTTCTAGTTCTTTAGATATGATTTTATTTATGTGAAAATTTATTTATAATTATATTTATACAATTTGGGTTTAATTTGTCAGGTAGACTCCCAAATGTTTTATGTTATCTACACTTACTTTGAATGAAATTTTTCTTTTTTCTCTTACAACTGTACAATGTTGATAATGTATGGAAATGTTGAGGACCTATATGGGTTTATTTTATATCCTGCAACATTACTAAAGTTGGTTATTGTTTCAAGTAGTTTGTTGGTTTTAAACAGATACTTTAAAATTCTTTAAGTATATCATCATATTATCTGCAGAGTGAGAGTTTTGTTTCTTCATTGTCTATTTTAATTGCTTTTTTAATTGCTAAGCCCAATATTTCTAGTACAATATTGAATAATAGTGTTGATAATGGACGTTTCTAGCTTATCACCATTGAATATGATCTTTGCTGATGAGTTTGCTTATAATTTTAAAGAAAATCAGTTTATTCCAATGTGCTAATAGGAATGAATGGTGTATTTAGTCAAAAACTTATTCAGTATCTATTTAGATAATCACATGATTTCTGATAATTTTGTTATTTATATGGTAAATAATACTAATATTTCCTAATATTGGACCAGTTTCTGGTATAAATCCAACCAGGTCATAGTGCATTGTCCTGATGAAAACTCATGGTAATCTCATTGTTTATACTTGATTTGAAATTTTTGAAATATATTCATTAGAGTAAATGGTCTGTATTTTCTTCCTTGGTTTTTATCTCTTCCTGGTTTAAGTATAAACATAATATTAGTTTCATAACAGGAATTAGGTAGAAATTTTATTTTATTTGTCTATTTTTCCAAATAGTTTATATAGAATTGGAACTAATTGTTCTTTAAATGTTTGATAGAATTCACTTGTGAAATCATCTGCCTGTGTGGAATTTTTCTTTGGGAGCTCCTTTATGGCTTGTTCGATTTCATTTTTTTTAATGAAATGGAGTTTTGTGAGTATTATATTCCCTTTCCTGCCTTCCAGTTCACTTGGTTTGTCAGATTTATGGGTATATAATTGTGTAAAACGTTTCTAAATTATTGCTTTGATTTCCTTTGCATTGATTGTAAATTTTTGATTTTCATTTTTGGACACTGACAATTTGGTTTTCTTCTTTCTTTTTTAATGAAATTAACCAAAGGATTATGTAATTGCTTTTATTCCATGAAACAAACTCTTGTTTTTGTTTTAACAATTTGATCATTTTCTACTTTCAATTTTTTATTAAACTCTCCTTTGATTTTCAGGATTTCTAATTCATTATTTAATTGGGGATTTTTTTTTAATTTGTTCCTTTTATAACTTTTTTTTAGTTGCATGCCAAATTCATTCATATCTGCTTTCTTCATTTTTTTTCAATTATGCATTTAGAGGTATAAAATTAACTATAAGATCTACTTCTTTATCTTAGGTTTTGGCACTTTGTCTAATTATTGTTGTTCTCTTAGATGGAATTATGATTGTTTCATTGATTTGTTGTTTGATCCACTCATTCTGTAGGATTAGTTTATTTTGTTTCCAATTAATTTTTTACTCTACTTTTGAATGGTTCTTTATTTCATATACTTTTTATCCCATCATAATTTGAAAAGGATGTCTTTAATATTTCTTCCTTTCTGCATTTGAGTTTTTGTGACTATTTATATAGTAATTTTTTATGTAGTTGCCATGTATCATTGAGAAAAAAGGCATATTTTCCATCTCTTTCAATTTTTTCCAGAAGTATATCATAGTTAAGATTCCCTTCATCTCCTTAATTTAATTCTTGTTTCTTTTGCACTTATTAAAGTTTTGTTCTTTATTTCTCCCAAGAGCTCCCTAGGGAGCTCACTTAACTTCTTCTCTAAGACTTTGGATTTTATACCACTTGGTGCATATATGTATTTATTATGAATATTATTTCATTATCTATGATTCCTTTTAACAAAATGTAACTTCCCTTCTTAGGATTTTTAATTAGTTTCACATTTGTTCTCCCTTTATCTGAGATCAGGCTTGTTACTCCCCTAGTTTTCCCCATCTCTCCAAAGTAAAATATAATCTGCTCTAGTCTTTTACCTTTACTCTATGGGTATCATTCTGGTTCAAATTTTTTTTCTTATAAAAACAATATTGTAGTTTTTACTTCATTCTGTTATTATATTTTATTGGATAATTCATCTCATTTTCTTTCACCATTATGATTACTAATTCTGTTTCTATCCATCTGATTTTTCTGCACTTGTACTTTATTTCTCTCTTTTCATCCTATCCCTCCTCACCACTATTTTGCTTTTGACCATTACCTCCCACAGTCTGCCCTTCCTTCTATTACTCCTTCCTTTTTCTTTCTCATTTCCTCTCCTATATCTGCCCTGTCTTCTATCAGTGCCTCCTCCTCCTTTCTTTTCACTCTTCCCTCCTACTTCCCTGTAATGTAAGATAAATTTCTAAATCCAATTATGAATGTCTGTTTCCCTCATTGAACCAAATCTTTTAACAGTCGGATTCAATCAATTCTCACTCTACTCCCTTCTTTACCTCTAATATAATATAGGTTCTTTTATACCTCTTTATATGATGTGATTTGCATTACTTCCCTATCCTTTTCCCTTTTTTGGGGTCTTAATTTTTTTAAATATCATTAAATCAAAATCATATGAGCATACCCCTATGATCTGCCTATGTGTATACTCCTTCCAATTGTTTTATTAGTATTACAATTCTCAGAGTTACAAATAGTTTCTACCTATGTAGGAATGTTATTTACTTAATTTTTTTCTTTCTATTTCCCTTTTATGCCTCTGTTGATACTTGTATTTGAAATTTGAATTTTCTGTTCAGTTCTGATCTATTTTCTCTGAAATAATATGCTGAGGGGAAGCTAGTTGGCGTAGTGGATAAAGCATCAGTCCTGGAGTCAGGAGTACCTGGGTTCAAATCCAATCTCAGACACTTAATAATTACCTAGCTGTGTGGCCTTGGGCAAGCCATTTAACCCCATTTGCTTTGCAAAAAAAATATAATATGCTGAATTTTCCAAAGAAATTAATTCTTGATTGTAAAGCAAGCTCTTTTGCTTTCCATAATATCATATTGTAGGCCTCCCCATCCTTTAAGTTTGAAGCTGCTAAGACCTATGCAATCCTAACTGTGGCTGTTTTATTTAAATTGCTTCTTTTTTTGGCTACTTGCACTATTTTCTTCTTTACCTGATAATTCTGAAATTTGGCTTTTCCTTGGAGTTTTTAATTCAGGGATCTCCTTTGGAAGATTATTGGCAATTTCTTTAGTTTACTCTCTCATTCTAGGATATGAGAGAAGTTTTCCTTATAATTTTCTGATATTGTCTTTTTTTAATCATGACTTTCAAGTCCACCAATAATTCATAGATTATCTTTTCTAGATCTATGTTTCATGTCAGTCACTTTTTCTTTAAAGCACTTTATATTTTCTTCTTTATTTTTCCAGTCTTTTAAAATTTTATTTTATATATTCTTGATGTATTATAGAGTCATAGGCTTCCAATTGCCAAATTCTAATTTTTAAGAATATATTTTCTTCAGTTTGTTTTTGTATTTCCTTTTCCCTTTGATCAATCATGTTTTTAAAGGACTTGTTTTCTTCTTCTATTTGCCGAATTCTACTTTTAAGATAATTGTATGTTTTTATATTTCCTTTTCTAATTTTTCATAATTCTCCTGCATGATTCTCATTTCTTTTCCTGATTTTTCTTCTACCTCTCTTATTTGGTTTTTAAAATCCTTTTTGAGCTCTTCCAGGAGGACTTTTTGGACTTGAAACCAATTCATAATCCCTTTTGAGACCTCATATGTAGGCATTTTGTCACTGCTTGCTTCTTCTGAGGTGACATTTTTAACTTCCTGGTCACTGGGAGAGTAGATTTTATGGTTAAGTGTCTTTTTTATTTTATTGTTCATTTTAAAAGTTAAACTCTGTACCTGGGGCACAGTACCAGTCTTCTTGTGCTAGGGGTCTGGTATCCTGGTTTTATGCCCTGGGATCTCAGGTGCTGACAGCTTGCTTCCTGTGTTAGGAGCCAGCCTGACCAAGTCCCTCCTGTTTCACGAATGTACCAGGACACCTAGTATGCTTTCTGCACTGGGGCTGAGACATTAACTGTTGGACTAGCGTAAAACTAGCCTGCTGAGTCAGGACCCAGGAGCTTTGGTTATTTATCTGTTTTGTACTTAAGAGCCTCCTGCTGGCTTCCCCACTCCCGACCTGGGCCATGCTCCTCTTTTATCCAAATAAGGCAGAGCTTTCCTGAAATCCCTCCAAGATATGTTGAGGTGGAAAATTGTTTTACTGCTTTTTTTGTGTTCCATCTCTTCAGAATCTATTAAGGGGTTTCATTTAAAGTTGTTACTGAGGGAAATTAGGAAAAGTTCAAGAAGCTTTTTACTTCTCTCCATCATCTTGATTCTCCCCCAAGAAATGGAGCTTGACCATATTCTTTTCATACACTTTTTCATATTTAACAGAATAATATTGCTTTTCAGTTTCATAATTTTGACATTATTCTCATCTCCTCATCCTTCTTAAGCCCAAATTCTGACACATCTTGCTGTTTCTACTTCATAGAACCACACAGAAACTTCACAATATCACATTTATCTGATACTATTGATTTACTCACATGGCTATTTATTTAATTTGGCTTTTTAATCACCTTTAATATGCATTTCTTCAACAGTTTTCTTTGTGGTCTCTCTACTTTATCTCCTCCTACTGGAGTTCTTCCTATACACTAACACTGAACTGATTTTCCTTAAGCACTACTTTGACGAGTTAGCTTATGACAACTAACTCCATTGACTTTTTACTGTTTCCATGAACAAATACATGCACTTCTTTATTGCATTAATATCTTTTCAAAGTAGTCTTAATAGATATTTATTGCCTTTATTGTATATTATACTCCAACCCCAAACTTTATTATCTATCCAAAATGGCCTTCTTTGTGTTCTTCATACATGATACCTTATCTCTCATCTTGGTGTCATTGCCATGGGTTAAGATGAATGAGGGAATGAAAATAATGCCAAACTTATGAAAACTGGAAATCTGAGAAACTGAGAAGATGACTCTGCTTAAAAATGTATCCTGTTTTGGTTCCCTTGACCACTCCCCTTATCATACCTTCTTCATTAAAATGCCTTTTAATTTATGCAAATTTTAATGAATTTATTGCAACTCATTTAAATAGAGGGAGACTCTCCTAGAAGGATATATAAGGCTTAGCTACCTACCCTTGCTTTCTACTATGAATTTTTTTCACCATGTTCGTCCATGTATAGGGAGGCTATTAATAGACTTTAGTCTAAATTCTATTGATCTCAGATTATGACAAAGGAAATAGGACCTCTCACTGGGAAGGATTATGATGACAGCAAGTGTTTCTTCAATCACAGCCAATTAAATACAGCAAAAGGCATTTTGGGACAGAGGCAGTCATACTGTATAAGAAGATGGAGGGGGTTGTGGAGGAGGTAGGCCATAGGGTGAAGAAAATGAGAAGAGGAATGGGACACACAGAGTCACATTATGTAATAAATTAGAGTTGCTAGCATTCCTGCATCATGTACCCTATCTAATATAGTTGTGGTCAGGAGACAGGAGTTTGGTATCTCATTTTTAGGGTTTTGGGGTTTCAAACTACCTCTTATATCTGTAATTTTAGGGTTAGTTTATTAAATATAGATAGTAAGAGCAACACTTTAAAGTTAGTTTTTTACCATAATGTTTCAATGTGTTCTGCTGGACTTATTATGTACATCTGGAGCTCATCTGGGTCTTAAAGACAATGGGCAGTTAGTGTAACTGAAGAGCTCTTACAATAAGAACTAGCTAGTTTTCCCCAATTTAGTACACAATCTCTTCAGTCTCCAATTACTATGCCAGCATTTCATCATCATCATCATCATCATCATCATCATCATCATCATCATCATCATCATCATCATCATCATTATTATTTAGTCCCTTCTACTTCCTTTCCTAGGATTCTCTTAACTGTCATATTGCTGCTCTATGCTTATGTTTTCATTTAAAACACTGGAGGGGTGGCTGGGTGATGCAGTAGATAGAGCACCAGCCTGGGAGTCAGGAGTACCTGAGTTCAAATCCAGCCTCAGACACTTAATAATGACTTAGCTGTGTGGCCTTGGGCAAGTCATTTAACCCCATTGCCTTGCAAAAACTAAAACAAAAAATATAAATATAAAAACACAGGAAAGGTTTTTTAATGCAATGAATTATGCATTTCCCCCACCTTGGTATTATATTCCATTTTACAACATATTATTTTTTATTATAAGCCTTTTTCTTTTGCCTTTTTGACATATCAAATTGTAAAAATTAATTTTTGTCTTATTATAGTTATTACTGAATTTGGTGTAGTTCTTATTGGAAGCTTTGGAATTTTGCTATTATCTTTTTTGAAAATACATAGATATATCTAAACATATAATCAAATTATAGATATGTATATATAAAATATGCATATACATAGATATAATATTTATATTATATTGTGTTTGTCATTTCTCAGAACTATAGGTTTCAAGTACCTTTGAAATATTTCTGGACAAATATTATCAGTTTCCCAACCTATTTACCTGTACTCATAATTGACTTTATTTATAGAACTCTTCTCCAAACACCTGCTGTCTTCAAACCATTAGAAATGGTTTATAATAGGGCATATATGCCCTATTAGAATATGTATATGGGGAGTTAGCTTCTTCTATAATTCTTTTACATCTTCCCTTTAATTAAGAATCTACCATTCTTATTTGTATTCATGTTGGACTAAGGGACTCCCTCCTTTTTCAGCCTTGTAATTCACAGCACTTAGTACAGTATTTTGCATCTAGTAGGTACTTAATAAATACCTATTGTTTCAAATTATTAGCTAAACTTCTAGTGCTTTTAAGCCATTGCAAATATAGCTGGATTTAACATTTCCTAGATAATTCCTAGGCTTGCAGCCAAATAAATTGCAATGTCTATACTGCTATACATTTTATATGTATATATATATATATATATATATATACATATATACATATATATATATATATATATGTTAAACTGTCAAAATAATTTGTAGGTGCCACACTTCATACTTTATTATTTTCCTTCATATCTAATAAGTGATACCATTATTCTGGTTCTCATATTATTTTTCAAAGTATTGTATGAAAGCAACATTTTTGTATTTAAGGTTCTGACAGATTTATTTGCATGTACATATAGTTGTATAGCTATATAGTTATATATGTATATATATATGTATATATATTCATCCAGAGAAATGTGTTTATGTAGTTTTGTAGTGATCATATAAATGTATATGTTTTCAGGGGAAATATATGGAATTTTAAATAAGATGATTTTTTTTCTTATTGTTTTGTCAAAAGTTTACTTATCACTTTCTCTTGCCAGCATATATTTCTATATTAAAAAAATAAATTCTGTTTAGCTCCTCTTTATAACAAAAGTCTTCTGACATCATAGACTTTATAAAAAAATCCACTCTTCCCACTCCCTTGTCATTTCTTTAAGAACCTTGCATCTTTAAGCCATTATGTTTTCTTTTCTTTAAATCCTGGAAATTTTCCAGAGGTTGTTAAAATATATTTCCTTGGCATTCTTGATTGTTTAAACTCATATATTAGAAATCATCAGCAAACAGAGCTTTCCATAAAGAAAGATCAGAAAATTAGGAGAACATTTTCATCATAAATCTATTATATATGACTTGAATTTTCAAAGTTTATATTAATTTTATAATGACATTACCAACCTTGCCATTTTTATCCATGTCCCCTTCCAAATTACCTTCTGCTTTCTTCTGTATATTTTTAAAAGTTTCATGAATTCTCATTTATTCATTATGGTTTTTATCACTGTCACTAACCTAACTCTCCTACCAAAATCCTCTCTCATAACTAAAAACCTTCCCTTGTAGAGAGAAAGTTATTATCACTCCAATCAAAATAGCAATGAATATTGCTCATGGCCAAGCATACCTATCTCATTCTGCATCAATAATCAATCAAATCTTTGCTAAAAGATAGGTGGCATGCTCATGCTTTATTATCAGCCTTCTGAAGACGTGATTGGACATTACATTAAATTCAAAGTTGCTTTTTTCTACAATGCAGAGGTTATTATGTAAATGATTCTCTAAATTCTACTCAGTTTCTTTTTTTTTAGGTTTTTGCAAGGCAAATGGGGTTAAGTGGCTTGCCCAAGGCCACGCAGCTAGGTAATTATTAAGTGTCTGACACCGGATTTGAACCCAGGTACTCCTGACTCCATCTACTCAGTTTCTTCTGAACATTTTATTGAGGTGTTTCAAGGTTTCCTGGATCTATCCTTTACATCATTATTTACATTACTATAATATTACCTTATATTTACATTGCAAATATGGTCATCCATTCTCCCAACTGATGCCCTGCCCCCTGCCACACACACACACACACACACACACACACACACACACGTGCACAACTAGCTACCATAAAATGCTGTTATCAATATTTTATCTATACCCTTCTTTTTGACATTTTTGGCAAGCAGATCTACTAGACATTTAGATGGCAATGTGGATAGAAGATTAGACCTGGTGTCAAGAAAAACATTTCAGTCTCAGTCAGTTTTAGAAGCTGAGTAACCCAAAGCAAATCATTTAACTCTCTATGTGCTTCAGATTGCTTTTTGAAAAATTGTAATACTAATAATACCTCCTCCATCCTAAAGTTAGTGTGAGAATAAAATATACTATTTGTAAAACATGTCCTGTTGTTACTAGTGTGAATTTGGTACTACCTGTGAGGAATCATATTGCAGACCAGGGAATGCAAGTGTGGAAAGAAAATAAAGATTTATTAAAAGACATAAGAAAACAATAGAGAAAGAGATAAAAGAACAGTCAAGCAGAATTGGACCAGAGATTCAGAGATGACTGGCCCCCAAAGGGAGGTCCAACACAGATTCTTATGATCTTGCCCCTTAACCAGAAGGCAAAAGGTGAAATCCCTTCCCCCTTACTGGACCAGAATTAGGTAGAGCTTGAAGCCTGACCAGATCAGGATGCAAATTTTACATTAAACAATGAAACAATGGTAGTCAATTTCCATCTCAAGAGTGGGGGACTTCCACCCAATTTATCAACATTTAGCAGCCTTTAAGATTGCAGATTTTGTTTCTGCTACATTCATAATTCTCTACATCTTTTTCCTTATTATTAAGATTAATAGTAGTTTTATTTTATCAAGCTGTATGTTTAGTTTGTTATTTTTGAGAGTATATTTGAATGTTGCTTTCCAGAATCATTGGACCATTAGTAGCTCCAGCAAAAATCAGAATATATACCCTTTTTCCCCCATTTCCTCCAAAACTTATCATTTTCTCTTAGGAGGTTCATCTTTACTGATCTAGTAGGTGGAAGGGGGCATCTCAGATATGGTTTAATTTGTATTTCTATAATTAATCATTAGAAGTACATTTCAAATGTAGTTATTAGTAGCTTATTTTCTTCTTTTGAAAACTGTGAACTGTCTATGCAATCAGGAAGTTATATAGTACAATGGGTAGAGCACTGACCTTGGAGTCAAAAGGACCTGAGGTCAAATCTGGTGTCATATACTTGACATTGACCAGCAGTGTGACCTTGGACAAGTCACTTAAGCCTTGTTGCCTTGCATCTAAGACCATCTCTAGTCACTTCATTCATATCTCTGGCCATTGGAACCAGATGGCTTTGGAGGAGAATGTGAAACTGGAGACTTAGCTCTGAGCCCCCTCACTCAAATGCAGTTCGTGTGTTTGTCAAGACATCACCTTTCTGATGTCCTGGTTTTCTTTGAAAATGAGGGTCAAACATTACTGCTGTGGACTTATGAAATATAAATTATTACTTATACTTGTTTAAAGATTAAGAATAATTTATTCTTATACATTTTTTCAAACTTTTCTTTATGGATCTTAGAATTTTATCAGAAAAACTTAGATAAAGTAAATTATTTTCTTCTAATTTTAATTATATTTATTTTGTTTCAGGAAAATCTTTTATTATTCTCTAAGATACTTGATTTATATTCTTCAAATAAATTTTGGGTTACTTGCATTTTTTGCATTTGTATGTTTGGTGGTTTGATTGACATGGTACTGAATAAGAAAATTAAGTTAGGTGCTTTTATCATTTCTATTGTATTAATATGACTCAATTTTTAAAACTTATTTATTTATTTTTGAATTTTACAGTTTCCCCCCCTAATCTTTCTTCCTTCCTCCAACCCCCACAGAAGGCAGTCTGTTAGTCTTCACATTGTTTCCATGGTATACATTGATCTAAGTTGAGTGTGTTGAGACAGAAATCATATCTTTGAGAAAAAAATAAAATATGAGATAGCAATAATACATGATAAGATTAGTTATTTTAATTAAAAGTATTAATCTTTGGTGTTTGTTCAAACTCCACAATTCTTTCTCTGGATACATATGGTATTCTCAAGCACAGATATCCTCAAATTGTCACTGATTGTTGCATCGATGGAATGAGCAAGTCCATTAAGAAGGATCATCAATCCCATGTTGCCATTATGGTCTACAAATGTTCTTCAGGTTCTGCTCATCTTGCTCAGCATCAGTTCATGCAAATTCTTCCAGGCTTCTCTGAATTCCCATCCATCCTGGTTTCGAATAGACAATAGTGTTCCATGACATACATATATGGCAGTTTGTTCAGCCATTCCCCAATTGATGGATATTGACTCAATTTCCAATTCTTTGCCACCATACACAGGACTGATATGAATATTTGTGTACAACTGATGTTTTTACCCTTTTTCATGATCTCTTCAGGATTGAGACCCAGTAGTGATATTGCTGCATCAAACGGTCTGAACATTTTTGTTGCGTTTTCGTATCATTCCAAACTATCTCCAAAAGGTTGGATGAGTTCACCACTTTATCAACAATGTAATAGTGTCCCAGATTTCCTGCATCCCTTCCAACATTGATTATTGTCCTTTCTGGTCACATTGGCTAGACTGAGAGGGTGTGAGGTGGTACTTCAGAGATGCTTTAATTTTCATTTCTCTAATAAGTAATGATTTAGAGCAATTATATGGCTATGAATCACTTTGATTTCCTCATCTGTAAACTGCCTTTGCAATATCTTTTGACCATTTGTCAATTAGGGAATGATTTTTTATAAGTTTGACTGAGTTCTCTATATATTTTAGAAATGAATCCTTTGTCAGAAATACTAGTTGTAAAAATTGTTTCCCAATTTACCTTTCTTTTCGTCTTGCTTACAGTGGTTTTGTCTGTACAAAAACTTTTTAATTTAATGCAATCAAACTCAACTAGTTAGTTTTTAATGATGTTCTCCATCTCTTCCTTGGTCATAAATTACTTCCCTTTCCATAGATCTGACAGGTAAACTATTCTTTGATCTCCCAGTTTGCTTATTATATTGTCTTTTATTTCTAAATTCTCTATCTATTTTGATCTTATCTTGGTATAGGGTGTGAGCTATTGGAATATGACTCAATGTTTTGCACACTAATTTCTATGCTAATTCTTTGTCTATATTTCTGTAAAGAATGTTTTTTCATTATATAAATATAATCCCTGTGTTCTTCTTAGTAAGAAAATGCCTAAATGTTCGATAATTCTGCATTAAAGTTAAAAAGAATACTTTTTTCTCTATTATTTTCTGTGCTTTGATAATAATGAACAAAGAAATTAATGTTATTGTGAACTTAATTTTTACCTTGAGACTTTTCTGAAGTTATTATTTCAGATAGTTGAATATCCATAGTTCTCTTATTCAAATATCATTTCCAAGAGTCACACGTTTGTTTCCTCCACTGTCCTAACTAACTGACTCAACTTTTATATTAGGCACTACGCTGCTTAATTGATTAATAAATCATAAGGAATTATTATTAAATGCTTATTATATACCAATTACTGTTGTTAGCTTTGTACATACACTGAAAAAAAGCAGTCCTTGATTTCAAGGAGTTTACAAAATAACTGGAGAAGTCAAGAAGTAGTCCGAAGTTAAGGTCTGTGGACTGGGGACATTAACCAGTCCCTTTTTTCCTAAACCAGCTAGGGAATTATGTACTGAATTCATTGCTGGGGGAGCCAGACCTTTACTAGAGACTGTATTCCATTTTCCCTTTTATTGACACACTGCTTGCATTGCTTGCATTCTACATTTTCCAAGAAAAAAATTATTTTTGCTTAGCCTAATATGTCTCATCCAAAAAGAAATCAGTAAAAGCAATAACTGAAGAATTAATATGAACCAGGTACAAGACAGATGATTCATGTCTACCAAAAGAAAGTGATTGATATGTGTAAACATACATTATAAAATGACCAACATAATTCATTAACTCATTCAGTCCTGGAAACAACTTGAGCTGGGAGGCTGTGATATATAAGTTTCTCTGGGGCATAAAAGAGTTTCAGCAAGACTTCTTCCTCATTTTTAATGAATGTTTTTTTTTTTAATTTCAAACAGATATCAGCATATCCTATTCTCATTCTCCTCTTATTTCCTCTCCCAGAAATAAAGCAAGAAAAATTAACTTTCTGTTACAAACAAGTTAGCATCAAGCAGAACCAAATTTCTTATTGACCATGTCTATAAAAATAGTTTCAATCTGCCATCTGAGTCATTCACTTCTTTTCCAGGACACTAGTAATATGTCTTATCATGAGTACTCAGAAAATGTATTTGGTTATCATGTTGATCCAAGGTCCCAAGTTTCTTTATCAGATATATCTTATTTTAATCATCCATGATCTGTTTTTTTGTTCTTCCATAAATAATACCATTGAGAACATAAAAAAATCATTTACCATATGCAGTCAGTAAAAAACAAATTTCCTCATTGTCTATGTTCTAAAATACTTGCTTCATATTGCATTGAGTCCTCTACATTTCTATTAGCAAATGGATAGTTTCTTTTTCAAATTTATATGCCATAACTAATTTATGGATACTCGATTAGAATTTCATTCTGTCACTTCAAAAAATAGCTATAAATATCTTTGTACATCTTTAAAATTTGTTTTGTTTAGGATCAATACTTTGTTTTATTTACTTTTCCTTTAGCTCCTCCCAGCCCTATTATTCTCTTTTCTCCTATACTATATTATTTTTAAGCAAAATGTATTTCTGCAACCACTGATTTATGTGTGGATTTTTCCTTTTTAAGACCAGTGAGGTTCAAATTTAACCCACTCCGCCACAAACCACCCATTTCTTTTTGTTTATAATTTTGTCTATTGGTAGAGTCTAATTATTTGAAATCAATTTCCCTAACCTTTCTCCACTCTTCCTTTCCCTTACCTCATACAGAAAATTTTTCATATTCTTCCCATTATTTTCTTAATAACATTAAATTTAACAGTCACTTCTAGATTTGTCAAATTTTACTTCCTCTGTGAACCCTGATGTTAATAGAAAACAGAGTCCATGTGTATTTTCTTTCTATATTTAATGTAAGCAATTTCATCTTGTTTAGTCCTTTATCATGGTTGCTTCAAGCTTACCCTTTAATGTTTCTTTTCTCTTCTGAGTTTCTACTTCGAAATTTCTAAGTAGCTCTGATTTTTTTCATGATTGCTTGTAAATACTCTATTTCTTTAAGACAACAATTTTTATAGGATTATACTTAGTTTTACTGGGTAAGCTATTTTGACTTTGAGTCCACATTCTTTCTCTTGGACAATATCATGTCATATTTCAAATAATTCTCTGCTTTAAAGCCATGGCTACTAAATAATAAGAGATGCTGACTGTGGCTTCTTTCTACTTGGATTCTTTCTGTTTATTTTCAGTATCATTTCTTTCATCTTGAAACTCTGGATTTTGCTCCTTATTTCACTAGAATTTTCCTTTGGGGTTTCTTTCAGGAAGTCACCAGTGAGTTTTCTTGATTTCTTGGACACTGGATTATAAGAGATCTTGATTTCTTGAAATATTGTGTCTAGGTTTTCATTTTTGTGTTGTTATTCATACAGTTAAATCATTTTAATTTTTTTACCTCAGTTGTTTTATATCAGCTATTTCTTTGCTATCAAATACCCTATATTTTTTTCTTTTTTCAGAACTACGATTGTTTTTTAATTTCTTGTTACTTTGCTCAGTGGTTTACTTCTTTTTGGTTCATTCTAGTTTTCAGGGAATTAGGTAAAGTTTTGTTCTTCTATTGCCAAACTGTTCATTTCTTTTCCAATTCTTTCTTCATTACTATCATTTCTTTTCTGTTTCCCCCCTAAGGCACTCTTTATTCACTTACTAAAGCAGCTTTTATCTCTTTTTTAAATCTTGCTTACTCTCATTCATGAATTCTAGTTCAATCTGGAATAATTCTCTCTCTCTCTCTCTCTCTCTCTCTCATTCTAAGTATTTTGAAGTCATTCTAAATTCCAGGTTTGTCTTTAGCTTCATTGCCACCATAATAACACATTACTATGGATTTCTTCTTTCTTTGTTTGCCCACTCTTTCAGTCTACTTTCTGATTTAAGACAATATTAAGGTTGGGTTCTTTAGTATTCCAGAGGGAAGTTTGGACTGGTCTTCATGCTACTTTCAGCATTCCCAAGATAATCTCATCCTGAGAAAATCTGCATCCTGTTATCCTAGTAAGAACTTTATAAATTCTTAATCTGGTTTCAGTCTATGTGAAAGTAGAGTGATGTTAGATTCTACCTCTATCTGCCAGCTAGAAAGATCTATTGATTTATTGTGGCAGAATTATAGGGTCCCTACCTGTACTGCTTATTACTCTTATGGTTATGCTTAATATTAGAAGTGATACCCTGCTTCAGGCCTGAAGTCAAAACCATAAGACTTCTGCTCTGAATTTGCCCATTCTTAATCTCCCAGAGCTTCCCTATGCAGGAAGTAACTGCTATGTACACTCTCACTCTGACTTGGATCTAAAACCTTTACTTGGATAACAAAAGTACCAGTTGTGGGGGTGTAGCCAAGATGGCAGAGTGAAGGTAGGAAATCCAAGAATGCTCCAAATGCTTTTAAATTATCAATCTAACCAAATTCTAGAGTGGCAAAACTCACAGAAAGACTGACTGAAACAATTTTCTGACCCAAGACAACTTGGAAGATGTACAAGAAATGTCTGTCCCACCAGAGTTGGTAAGGGCCACAGTGCAGTTTGGTCCACAGCTGCATTGTGCTGGAGCAAACCAGATTTCCAGGAATAGCCTGCAGGATACCTGGCTCACTGGGGGCACTTGGATCCTTGGTAATGAGGGTAGTTATTAGACCTCTCAGCCCAGGCATCTCCAAGGACAACTTGGAAGGTCATCCAGAAAACTCTGCTGCACCAGAGTGAGTGTGGAGCCCAACACTGAGTAGACCAGCTCAGGAACCAGAAGCAGGTCTGTGGAATCACCTAGCAGCAACTTCCAGAACAGTCAACCCATGGAGGAAAAGGGGTAGAGGAAGACTTCAGAGGTCTCTTTGCTATCACTGGGGCAGAACTCTTTTACTCTGCCCATATTCAGATCCAGACAAAAATCTGGGATGCTATACTACCATAGAGTGACTGGGACCTTCCTCACTGTTCCAGGGCAGAGGGGAGTGTGGGTGGTCATCCACAGACCAGAACACAGGCAGGAGAGTAGTCAGAGCCTCTTATAAGACATTGAAGGAATTTGAGATTTCTGGAGGGGTGTACATGAAAACAGTTGCAAAAATCTTCAAAAGCTTGGTAAAATGTGTCCTCCACCCTGGAAGCAGAGCTCCACCTTAACAAAGACTTATAATCAGATCAAAGAATGGAGACATGAGTAAATAATAGAAGAAAAAGAATCTGACAATAGACAATTACTTTGGTGCCATGAAGGATAAAAATATACACTCAGAAGATGACAAAGTCAAAGCTTCTAGAGCCAAAGCCTCCAAGAAAAATATGAATTGGTATCAGGCTGTGGAAGAGTTCAAAAATATTTTGAAAATCAAATAATGCAGGTAGAGGAAAAATTGGGAAGTGTGGGAAAATCATGATAACTAAAAATAACTTGGTGAAGGTGATAGAAAAAATACTGAATAAAGTATCATTTTAACAAAAAATTTGGGTCAAATGGAAAAAGCAGTGCAAAAGGTCAATGAGGTGAATAACACCATAAAAAGCAGACTTGACCAGATAGAAAAGGAGATAAAACAGCTATCTGAAGAAAATATCCCTTCAAATGTAGAATAGAGCTAAGCAAAGCTAATAGTCTTTGTGAGAAATCAAAAGCAATAAAACATAACCAAAAAAATGAAGAAATGTGAAATATTTCTTTGGGGGAGAAACTGGCCTGGAAAACAGATCCAGGAAAGATAATTTAAAAACCATGGAAATACCTGAAAGTCATGACCAAGAAAAGAGCCCATTTTTAAAGTAATTCTCCAGGAAAATTGCCCTGATATCCTAGAAACAGAAGATAAAATTGAGGGAATCCATGAAAATCCATCTGAAAGAGATCCCAAAATAAAAACTACCAGGAAGGTTATAGACAAATCCCAGAACTCCCAAGTCAAGAAGAAATTATTTCAAGGAACCAGAAAGAAACAACTCAAATATTGTGGAGCTACAGTCAGGAAAATGCAGGTTTTAGCAGCATTTACATTAAGGGCTCATGGGGATTGAATATTATATTCCAAAAGGCAAAAGAGCTTGGATTACACTGAGAATCAACTACCCAGCAAAACTCAACATCCTTTTTCAGGGAAAAATATGGACATTCAATAAAATAGGGAATGTTTCTGTTGAAGGGCCCAGAGCTGAACAGAAAGTTTGATCTTCAAGTACTGGACTCAGATGAAGCAAAGAAAAAGTCTATGGGAAGGGCAAATTATGAGAGGTTTAATGATGTTGAACTCCTTGTATTCCTTCATGGGAAGATGACGCTGATAATTAATATGAGCCTTCTTATTTATTATGACAGTTAGAAGGAACATATATAGATAGATAAGGCATGGGGGGAGCTGAATATAAAAGTAAAATATAAAGTTGGAATTAATTGATGAGAAAGAAACATGCTGGAAGAAAGGGAAAGGAGAGGTAGAGTGGACTAAGGTATTTCACAAAAATGATGAAGGAAGAACTTTTTCAAATTAATAGAAAGGGAAAAGGTAAAGGGGAATGTATGAGCTTTCATTCTCATTGGAAGTAACTCAGAAAGGAAATAACATATACACTCAATAGGGTATAGAAATCTATCTTACCATAGAGGAAAAAAAGGAGAGAAAAGTTATGGGAGGAAGGGGATGGGGGAGGTAAGTGAGGGTGTAGGTGATAGAATAGTAGGAAGATTGTGGGAGAGGGTAATCAGATGCAATATGCTTTTGAGCAGGGATAGGGTTAAAGGAGAGAGAGAATAGAATAAATGGGGATGGGGAGGAAGGAAATAAATATAGCAACAGCAACTGTGGGGACAAAATATTAAATATTAAAGCAACTTCTCTGAGGGACTTATGATAAATAATGGGATCCATCCCAAATACAGAGATAATGGTACCTGAATAAAGACTGAAGTACATTTTTACTTTATTTTTCTTGAGGTTACATATCTTTGTGAGGGGAGGGAGTTATGTCTACTTTTTTTAGGTTGTTCTTTTTTGGGTTTTTTTGGGGGTTTTTTTGTTATGTCTACTTTTGCAGCAAGACTATCATACTAATGTGAAAATAAATAAATTTATCAATTTTTAAAAAAATGATGGGGGAAAAATCCTCCAGTTCACACCTGCCTCAAGCACAGTGACCCACATAGGTCTGAAAATATCCTGAGATAGGGAAGAGAACATTTTCCTTGACACATACTGTCCTGATCCCTGGAGGGCTTCCCAGGTATAGTGTTCACTCACATGAAATATTTCTCACCCAACCCATCTGGGTTGTACAAATACCTCCTGGTCTTTCTCCTTAGATTAACTGTTGCTTTATTAAAGATACACTGTAATCTTTTCTAGATTTCTCTCCCAGTATTCAATATAGTGCATTTTCCAGGTTTTATAGTTTTTGAGAAGAATTGACTCCTAATTCCATATTGGATTTTCCTCTATTCTATAAGGTTTCTAGTTAGTAACTTCATATTTCAACTACAAACTGATATTATGTGACCAGTCAACTAAGTTTGATTTTTCTAGCAGATTTCTTCTGATTCCAATTTCCCATTTCTGCACTTTAGTAATTCTCTCTACTAATTAGTCAAAATGCTATTAGTCAAAGAGAATTCAACTTCTGAATACTCACAGACTTTTTCTCAAAGGAAAGAAGCCATAAATTGGAGATCTCTCCTTCCTATGCACCAGTTTGACTTCTAATCTATTTACTTGTGGTTTATCAATAAGTGAAAAATTAGCAGTTGTCTTTCCCCACCTGAAACACCAGACAGTTAAGTGCCATCTTTATATTTTGAAACTTGAGGAAAGACAAATGGCTGCTGGACAAGTTACCTCTTTAGTGCATTTAGAGTTTTAGCTCTGCTTCCAAACCACAGTATACACACACACACACACACACACACACACACACACACACACACACACACACACACTTAAATATTCATGCTCATATTCATATATATATATATATATATATATATATATATATATATATACACACAAAACAGAAATAAGGGATCACCGAGAAGGCACTAAAGACTGGAGGGATCATAAAAGTTCCCAAGAATAAGTACTATTTTATTGTATTCGTTTACTTCATGAGTATTATTTCTCCCAGTTAAATATGAACTACTTAAAGGATTGTTATCTCCTCCCTCACTCCCCAGACACACATACCTGCAACAAGGTCTGTACTTAGTCGACATGGACTAAATTATTATTGAATGTAATTGCACTGAAGTTAATAGGTTGCAATTGTTGAACTAGTGGGAATTTGGGAACGTAAATGATGATTTTAGTTTGCCTTCTTACTGCCTGGATAAGTCATCAATCAATAACAAGTCAAAAACTGATAGTATAAGAGCCAAATTAAATTTTTGTTATAGCACTGGCAAAATGAGGAAGAAAACATGGTTTCCTCTCAGTAAATTTTATATTTTCATTATGTTTCTTGAGGTATATAACTACTACCTAATTCCTGATAAACTTTGTTGCTCGCATCCTTGCAGGAGTATACTTTAAAATCCTCCTTCTGGATGCAAAGAACACTGAAGGAGATTACTATACAAGGAAATTCTATTTTAAGCAAAGTTCTCAAAAGTTTATGGAACTAAGGCAAAGTATCTGCAAATATTTTTTTCTTATTTTTTCCATGTGTAAAATGGGAATATACCTTCTAATGGATTCCCCTGCCTCAAGATTCTTTCTGCTATAATCCATTCTCCACATACCTGCCAAAAAGGTCTTCCTGAAAAAAAACTGCTCTATCTCACCCATACCCTGTTTAATGGGCTATAACCTTTGCAATCTAATATAAATTCTTTTTTCACATTTATAACTATAATGAACTAGGCCCCTTTCTTCCTTTCTAATATTCTTATAGTTAACTATTCTCCATGCATTGTACAATCTATTAAAATTAATCTACTTACAAATCCAGTTTCCTGACTTTGCTCTACCTGTCATCCAGCCCATCCAATAAGCTGACCTTTCAGCTCTGTCTCTTAATTACCCAAGGTTCTGGAGGAGGCTTTCTTTTTGGTCCTTTCTAGAATCTACTAAAGACCTCTCTCATATTACTTTTCACTTTCTCTGTGTGTGAGATAGGTGGAAAGAGTGTGCACAGAAAAATCTATCTGTCTATCTATTTATCTAACCTATCTATCTATATTTTTTAACCTCCTCATTTTCTGTAGTATATTCCATTATATTTAAACTCTGGAAAGTCAATAAATCTTTTTGTCTTTCTTTGTATCCTCAAAAAAGTGACATATTTCCTGGAATATATTAATTGAATAATAAATGCTCATGCTAATTGGAATGTAATTTTTGAGATTAATAATTTTGTTGCATAAATGTTTATGAAGCCCAGAGATGCTGGCTTAGTTTAAAACATTGGCAAGGATAGAAAATTCACGAATCACAGAATGTAAAATACCTACAATGTTGAGCAGGGGTTGGCAAAATACAGTACAGTGGTCAAATTTTCCCACTGTCTGTTTTCATATGGCAATAATCTAGGGATAGTTTTTTTTTAATTTTAAATAAAGTACCACAAAATTTTAAATACAAAAGGCATGCTTAGTTCCTAGTGCAAACACATAGAAAGCTGACCAAATTTGTCCTGTGGAAAGTAGTTGGGGAATGTGTCCTGATTCTTCTTAATATTGATTATCTCCAATTTTTCCTGAATAGATCTCATTTGCACATAGTTTTCATTTTTCTCATCCATTAGAATGTGAGCTCTAAAAGAGCAATAATTGAATTTTGCTTTCCATTTTCTCCTTAGCACAGTTTAATAAATATTTATTGACTAACATTGATAATTATATCAACTTGCTAATATATGACTATACCTCTGAGAGAAAGATAATTTACTATTTGCAAAATGATAGAGGGAAAACTGTAAAATTAATTTTACCCTCTTTATATTACTGTTTTTAAAATAATGAATTGATCAATTCTTTTTAACAATTCATATTTTTAAATTTTATGATCCAAATTCTCTTTCTCGCTCCAAATCCTCTTCCATTCAGAAAAACAAGCAACATATCATTGATGGATTTGAATTCATGCAAAATGTTTCTGTATTGGTCATGTTAAAAACAAAGACAAAAGAAAACATAAAAAGTATGCATCAATCTACGTTCAAGTGTATCAGTTGCCTCTCTAGAAATGGTTAGCCTTTTTCAACATGGGTCTTTTGGAAGTATCTTAGATCACTGAATTCTTCAGAGGTGCTGTGTTTTATTACTGATCAACAATGCCATATTTTGAGTATTTCACTTTGCTTAAGTGCATATATGTCTTCCCAAGGTTTTCTGAAACCCTTTTGCTAATCATACCATTCAATATTATATATACAATAGTATTCCAACACAATTATTTCCCATAAATACTTCAGTCATTCCCTAATTGATAGTGATCTCAATTCCCAATTCATTATCATGAAATAAAGAGCTACTGTACATATTTTTGAACATATAGGTTCTTTTACTTTATCTTTAGTCTCCTTAGGATACAGATCCAGTATCAATATTACTGGGATAAGAAGTAGACACATATTAATAAGTATTTATTTAGAGTTCTAAATTTTTCTTAATGCTTGTATCAGTTCAAAACTCCTACAATAATGCTCTGGTGCCCCTGTTTTCCACATTCTCATCAGCATTTATCAATTCCTGAATTTTGTCATGTTAACCAATCTGGTAGGTATAATGTGGCAAAATTCTTTTAAGATGCTGTTTCTAATCATGAGTGAATTAGAGGGTAATTCCAGTTAAAATGACAGACAGAAATCATGCACTGTTTTAAGGTCTCTTGGCTTTCCCTCAAAATCAACATTAATCAAGTCTCTTAATACATTTTGAATCCACAGAATCCATGAAAGAATAGAAGGGAACATTCTCCAGCAAGGTTTATCACAGTGGGATGGGGGTAAGCATGGACATACTCAGGGCAGAGAGCAGAGACTTAACACACAGGCAGAAAGGCAGCAGGGTGAATGGAAGGAAGCCTTTGTGATGTGGGTGAGGTGAGCGGAATAGGCACAGTCCAGTGAGTAGATTAGAAGAGCTCCAACAGGCCTGCCCAGGACACCAATTCAGCCAGTTTTTCTGGTCTGGAAGGCCCAAACTGGGAGTCCCAGAGGAGCCCCTTACATACCTGTGGGAGGACCAGCCTTTCTCCAGTACAAACACAGAAAAAGGTTTTCATACCTTCCTCCAAGGCCCAGGTAGAAGCAGCCAAACTTCCCCATTTCTGACTATCTAGAGAGACCCTCTAGTGTTTTTAGCCCTAACAACCTAACCCAGTGATTAGGCTGCCTGAGGACAGCCCAGATCCATCCCCAGGCTAAGGGAGTCACCCCTGCCACACACAATCAAGAGAAAACTTTTTACATCCTTCCTGGTTGATCCATTGAGTAACCCTCCTGGAGTTCCTAGCCCAATCTAAGGTTATCAACACTGAAGATCTGTGAAACAGCCCATCCCCCAACACAAGAATCTAGGGAAAGCTAACATCATAAAGATACTAGGTCGGAAAAGGCAAACAGAAGTGGGACTCTATGTGAAGCTTCAAAGGAGAAAATGAGTTGGTCTCCAGTCCAAAAAGAATTCCTAGAGGAAATCAGAAAGACATTTTAAAATCAAATTGAAAAATTGAGAAAAGAAATGCAAGAAAAAAATTAACATCATGAAAGAGAAATTAACATCTTACTACCAAAAAATGACACAAATCCTTTTAAAATACAATTGGACAGATGCAAAAAGGAAATTCCCTCAAAAAACACAAATGGGCAAGTGGAAAAGGACAATAACTCCTTTAAAAATATAATTAACCAAATGGAAAAGGAGATGCAAAAGTTAAATGAAGAAAATTCTTCTCTGAAAAAGATATTGGAATCTGTGGAAATTAATGGCTTCATGAAAGAGCAAGAATCTATTAAACAAAATTTTAAAATAGAAGAAAATAGCTCATTGGGAAAAATTGACCTGATAAATAGATTCAGGAGAGACAATTTAAGAATCATAGGAATATATATCTGCAAACTTTGCTCGAGAGAGAGAGAGAGAGAGAGAGCCTGACTCCATATTTCAGGATATAGTTAAGGAGAATTTCCCTCACATCCTGGAATGAGGGCTAAGTCATTAAAAGATTTCATCGATCTCTTCCTGAAAGGGATCACAAAATGAAAACACCGAGGAATATTGTGGTCAAACTCCAAAATTATCAGGTCAAGGAAAAGAATTCTGCAAGTGACAAGAAAGAAGCAATTCAAATACCACTCAGTATTACACAGCATCAAAATTACACTGCATCAAAATTAAAGGACCAAAGTACATGGAATATTAAATTCTGGAGAGCAAGGGGAGCTTGGATTGCAACAAAGACTCATCTATCCAGCAAAATTGAGCCTTTTCATTCAGGGCAAAGATAGACAAAATAGGTGACTTTCAAACTTTCCTAATGAAAAGATAAGAGTGGAACAGAAATTATGATCTTCAAACAGGAGATTCAAGAGATAGTTGAAAAAACAAACAGGAAAATAAAAAAAAACCCTGTTATCAATAAGATTAAACTACTTACATCTCCATCTGGAAGGAAGATTCTCATAACTTTTGAGAATGGTATCTTTATTAGAGCAAATATACTTAGACTGAAAGTATAGACATTCTTTTTATGAATATGACATATGAAATGATTTAAAAAATTGTTTCATTAATAAAGGGGGGACTATAAAGAGATGGAAAGAAGAGGGAGGTTGAATGTGGTAAATTACATGATGTTCAGAACTGGAAAAGACTCATTGCAATAGAGGGAAAGAGGACAGAAGGAAAGAATTGCCTTCATCTTACTTTGATTAGATTTGACTCAAAGAGGGATTAATAGACATACTCAGTTGAGTTTAGAAAGTTATCTTACCTTTCAAGTTTTGGGAGGGAAAGGGGGCAAGGGACTAATAGAAGGGAAAGGAAGAAAGAAGGAGAAAAGGGAAAGGGGAAAAAAGGGAGGGTGGTGGACAGAAGGGGGAAACACATTGAGGGAGGAGGTATTCAGAAACAAAACAAAGAGGAGGAGGGATAAGTTGAAAGAAGGAAAAAAATACAGAGGGCAGATAGCATGGAGAGCAATAAAGAGTTAATGATTATTACTGTGAATATGAAAGAAATGAACTCTCCCATAAAATGGAAATGGATAGCAGAATGGATTAAAAACCAGAATCCTTCAATATGCTGCTTACAAAAATAACATCTGAAGCAGAAAGGTACATATAAATTGAAACAGCTAGAGCATAATATATTATGATTCATCTTAAGTGAAAAAAGCAAGGGCGACAATTTTTTTTATCAGACAAAACAATTGCAAAAATCTCATTAAAAGAGATAAGGGAGGAAACTATATTCTTCTAAAAGGTACTATAAAGAATGAAGCAATTTCAATATGTATGCACCAAGCAATAGAACATCCAAACCTTAGAGGAGAAGCTGAATGAGTTACAAGAAGGTCTACATAGCAAGACTCAATCTCCCTCTCTTGGAAATAGATAAATCTAACCATAAAATAAATAAGAAAGAAGTTAAGAAGGTGAATAGAATGTTAGAAAATTTACACAGGATAGGCCTCTGGAGAAAACTAAATGGGGATAGAAAGGTAACTAGTTAAAAATTTACCATCTATTAGGGCACAAAAACTTTATGGTCAAATACAGAAAGGCAGAAATATTTAATGTGCCCTTTTCACACCACAATGCAATAAACAATCATGTTTAGTAAAAGGCCATGGAGAGATAGACCTAAAGCAAATTGGACTCTAAATAACTGAATTTTAAAGAATGAGTGAATAGTACAACAAATCATAGAAAGAATTATTGCTTGCGTACAAGACAATACTGAGACAACAGATCAAAACTTATGGAGTACAACTAAAGCAGTTATTATTAGGGGAAATAATATATCTCTAAATGCTTACATGAATAAACTAGAGGAAAAGGAGATCAATGAACTAAGCATGCAACTAAAATGTTAGAGAACGAACAAATTTAAAACCTCTAATTAAATACCAAATTATAAATTCTGAAAATAAAGGTGAAATTAAGAAAATCAAAAGCAAGAAAATGATGAACTAATAAAATCAAGAGTTGGTTTAAGAAAAAAAACAAAAAATAAAATGGATAAACCCTTGGTTGATTTGATTAAAAAATAAAGAAGAAAATCAAATTACTAGTTTCAAAAATGAAAAAGGTAAATTCACCACTCATGGGGAGGAAATTAAAGCAATAATTCAGAATTGTTTTGCCCAACTGTTGGCCAATAAGTATTATATTCTGAGGGAAATGGATGAATATTTACAAAAATATAAGTTGCCCTACTTTAGAGGAAATTAAATACCTAAATAACTCTATTTCAGAAAAAGAAATTCAACAAGCCATCAATGAACTCCCTAAGGAAAAAAATGTTTAGAGTCAGATGGATTCACAAGTGAATTCTACCACACATTCAAAGAGCAATTGGTTTCAATTCTATAAAAACTGATAGAATAGGTGAAGAAGGAGGTCTCCAAAATTCCTTCAGTGGCACCAATATGGTGCAGATGCCTAAATGAGTAAGAGTCAAAACAGAGAAAAAAATTATAGACCAATTTCCCTAATGAAGAAGTATGAAAACGTTTAAATAAAATATTAACAGAGCAATTATAGCAAGTTATCACTACAATAATACTTAATGGTCAAGCAGAATTTATACCAGGAATGCAGAGTTGGTTCGATATTAGGAAAACTATCAGTATAATTGACCATATCAATAACATACCTAACAAAAATCATATAATTATCTCACTTAATGTTGAAAAAGCTTTTTACAAATACAGCACCCTACAAATACTAAAAAGCATATGAATAAATGAAGCAATTATCTATCTAAAATTATCAACAAGATTTATATTACAGGGATAAGCTAGAATCATGCCCAATAAGATCAGGGTTAGAACTAGGACACCCGTCTGTTATCACCACTAGTATTCGATATTGCATTAGAAATGTTAGTTTTAGCATTAAAAGAAGGAAAGGAAATTGAAGGAATCAGAACCAGCAATGAAGAAACAAAACTCTTACTTTTTGCAGATATTATGATGGTATAATCAGAGAACCTTAGAAAATCATCTAAAAAACAATAGTAAACAGGGACTTTAGCAAAGTCACAGGATATAAAATGAATCTTCATAAATCCTCAGCATTTCTATATATTACTAGCAAGAGACTGCAGCAAGAGTTAGAAAGAGAAATCCCATTCAAAGTAACTTAAGACAACATAAAATAATTTAGAGTATATTTGTCAAGGTAGACTCAGAAACAGCCAGAAAACCCATTTCACACAAATAAAATCAGATTGAAATAACTGGACAAATGTCAATTGCTGACGGGTAGACCAAACTAATATAATAAAAACAACAATTCTATCTAAATTAAATTAAATGTCAAACTTCCAAAAAATTACTTTACTGAACTAGGAAAAAATAGTAACTAAATTCATATAGGATAACAGAAGGTCAAGTATATCAAGGGAATTATTTTTTTAAAAATATAGGAAGGAATCCTGGTCATACCACATCTAAAATTTATGTTAAAAAGCATCAGTAATCAGAATTGATTGGTACTGGATAAGAAACAGAGTGGTAGAGCAGTGGAAGAGATTAGGTTCAAAAGAGACAGCAGTAAATGGCTGTAGTATCTACTGTTTGATAATCCCAAAGATTCTAGCTTCTAGGATAAAAAGTTATTCTTTGATTAAACACTTCCGGGAAAACTGGTAGAGAGTACAGTAGAATCTAGGCATGAACCATCATCTGACATCCTATACAAAGATAAAGTTGAATGAGTGCAGGGTTTAGACAGAAAAGGTAATATAAATGAATTAAGAGAACAAGGCATAGTTTACCTGTCAGACTTGTGGAAGGGGAAGGAGTTTATGTCCAAAGAAGAGATAAAGAACATTATTTAAAAAACTGGATAATTTTGATTCCATTAAATTAAAAGTTTTTGCACAAACAAAACCATTGTAACCAAGATTAAAAGGAATGTAGTAAGTTGGGAAAGAGTTTTTTATTACTAGTGTTTCTGACAAAGGACTCCTTTCAAAAATATATAGAATTGAGTCAAATTATTTTAAAAAAAATCATTCCCTAATTGATAAATGGTCAAAGGCTATGGAAAGGCAATTCTTAGATAATGAAATCAAACTTATCTATAGTCATATGAAAAATTGCTTTAAATCATTATTGATTAGAGAAACGCAAATTAAAATATATCTGAGATACCACCCCTCACCTCTCATATTAGCAAGAGTGACTAGAAAGGAAAATGATCAATGTTGGAGGGGATATGGGAAATTTGGGACTCTAATGTATTGTTGAATGAGTTGTGAACTGATCCCAACTTTTTAGAGAGCAATTTGTAATTATGCACAAAGGGTAATAAAAAATATACATACCTTTTGATCCAGCAATACTACTGATAGTTTTATATCCTGAAGAGATCATGAAAAAGGAGAAAAACCCCACATATACAAAAAATATTCATTGCATCTCCCTTTGTGGTGGCAAAGAATTGGACTTTGAGGGAATCCCCATCATTTGGTGAATGGCTGAACAAAATGTGGTATATATTTGTGAGGGAACACTCTTCTATAAGAAATCATGAGGGATGGAATTTCAGAAAAACCAAGAAAGTCTTGTATGAATTGATCCGAAATAAGCAGAACCAGAAGAACATTACACTCATTAATAACAACATGGAGTCATGTTCAATCATTCTTGATTTGTTCACTTCAGTAGTACAATAATGAAAGATAATTTTGAAACACTTGTGATGGAAAATACCATTTATATATATATATATATATTTAAACTGTGGAGTTTAAATGAAGATCAAGCTTATATTCTTTAATTTTTAAAAGGTGTCTTATGTACAATGTCATTTTTTTCTCTAATGTTTTCTTTCTTCTGTTTGGATCTGATTCTTTTCTCACAACATTTTCATTGTCAATCTACGTTTAGCATGTTCATAAATATAGAGCCTATATCAGGTAGCATTCTGTCAGGGAATGGGGTGGGAAAGGAGGGACAAAGCTTCTAGTGAATTCTTGTTTACAGATAATGCTTGCTCTTGTTTTTATCCACATAAATATCATTTTTAGAAAGTCTCCATTTATTCCTATAATTTCTCATGTTTTTAATAGGAACGGGGGGGGATGTTTTGTCAAAATCATTTTCTGCATCTATTGAAACATTCATATGACTTTTCTTGTTTCGTTATTGATAAATTCAATTATGCTGCTATTTTGCATAATATTGAATGTGCCCATGAATTCTGATATGAATTTCACTAAGTCATAATGTATGACCTAATGAAAAAATGCTGTAATATCCCCACTAGTATTTTATTTAAATTCTTACATCAATATTCATTAAGAAAATTGGTCTATAGTTTTCTTTCCCTATATTTTCTCACCTTAGTGTAGATATTGAAATCATATTTGAGTCAAAAAAAAGAAATTTGTAAGAAGTATTTTTTTCACCTTTTTTTTCTTCAAATAGCTTATATATTATTGGACATATTTTTTCTAAGTGTTCTCATTTATGGAGCAGTCAATTATTTTTCTTAGATACAATTAATTATTCTATTCCCGCTTCCAGTAATTTGAGAAATTTATATTTTTGTTCAGCATTCATATATTTCATTTATTTCATCAGTTTTACTAGCATATAATTGCATAAAAGATTCTAATAATGTAATTATCTTTTTCATTTTTTATTCTTGTGATTTGGTTTTCTTTTTTTTTCAAATCAAATTAACTAATGACTTATGTATTTTATAATTTCTTTCAAATAGCAAGTCCTAGTTTTATTATTAGTTAAGGTTTTTTCTTTTAATTTTATGAATTTCTTCTTTGATTACAGGTTTACAATTTTGTTATTTTTTAGAGAATATGAATTGTTTTTTTTTCTTTTTTAGTTGCATTTCCAATTCATTGATCCACATTTTCTATTATTTCTATTTTTCCAGATCAGGTCTTTTTTAAAAAAATATATTTATTTATTTTTGAATTTTGAATTTTTCTATCTCACGTCCCTCCACCCCACCCCCCACAGAAAACAGTCATTAGTCTTTGCTTTGTTTCCATGCTATACATTGATCTAAATTGAATGTGTTGAGAGAGAAACTATATCCTTAAGGGATAATAAAATCAAATATAAGAGATAGCAAGATTACATAATAATATAATTTTTTTAAATTAAAGGTAATAGTATTTGGTCTTTGTTCATACTCCACAATTCATTTTCTGGATACAGATGGTATTCTCCATTGCAAATACCCCAAAATGGTCCCTGATTGTTGCACTGATGGAATGAGCAAGTCCACTAAGATTGAACATCAACCCCATGTTGCTGTTAGGGTATACAATATTTCTATTTCTTTGCCACCACAAACAGAGCTGCTATGAATATTGTTGTACAATTGATGTTTTTACCCTTGTTCATGATCTCTTCAGGGTCTAGACTCAGTAGTGGTATTGCTGGATCAAAGTGTATGTACAATTTTATTGCCTTTGGGCATCATTCCAAACTGCTCTCCAGAAAGGTTGTATGAGTTCATAGCTCCACCAACAATGCATTAGTGTCCAAGAATTCCCACATCCTATCCAACATTGGTCATTGCCATTTCTGGTCACATTGACCAGTCTGAGAGGTGTGAAGTGGTATCTCTGAGATGTTTTACTTTGCATTTCTCTAATCAGTAATGATTTAGAGCAACTTTTCATATGACTATGGATCAATTCGATTTCCTCTTCTGTAAATTGCCTTTGCATATCCTTTGACCATTTGTCAATTGAGGAATGGCTTGTTTTTATTTATAAATTTTTCTCAGTTCTCAATATGTTTTAGAAATGAGTTCTTTGTCAGAAATACTAGTTGTAAAATTTGTTACCCAATTTACTAAATTTCTTTTGATCTTGTTTACAGTGGTTTGGTCTGTGCAAAAGCTTTATAATTTGATGTAACCAAAATTGTCTAGTTAGGTTTTTAATGATGTTCTCCATCTCTTCCTTGGTCATAAATTGCTTCCCTTTCCATAGATCTGATATATACTATTCCTTGATCTCCTAACTTGTTTATAATATTCATTTTTATGTCTAAATCCTGTCTCCATTTTGATCTAGGGTGTAAGGTGTTGGTCTAATCTAAGGTTTTTCCATACTAACTCCCAATTTTTCCAAAAGTTTTTATCAAAGAGAGAGGTTTTATCCCAATAGCTGGACTCTGGGTTTATCAAATAGCAGATGACTATAATCATTTCCTGCTATTACACCTAGTCTATTCCACTGATCCACCACTCTTTTTCTTAGCCAATACCAGACAGTTTTGATGACTGATGCTTTATAATATAATTTTAGATCTGGTAGGGCTTGGTCATTTTCTTTTGTAATTAATTTCATTAAACTGCTAGAAATTATTGACTTTTTATTTCTCCATATGAATTTTCTTTAAATTATTTTCTAACTCATTAAAGTAATTTTTTTTGGAATGTTAATTGGTAGGGCACTAAATAAGTAATTTTATTTAGGCAGAATTTTCATTTTTATTATATTAGCTCAGCCTATCCATGAGCAGTTGATACTTGCCCAGTTTTGAAAACCTGATTTTTTTTGTGAGAGAAAAGTTTTGTAGTTGTTTTCATAGAGATTCTCAATCTTCCTTAGCATGTACACTCGCAGGTATTTTATGTTGTCTGAAGTTACTTTGAATGGGATTTTTCTTTCTTTCTCTTGCTGCTTTATCTTGCTAGTAATATATAGAAATGCTGAAGATTTATGTGGGTTTATTTTATACCCTGTGACTTTACAGAAGTTGCTGATTATTTCTAGCAGTTTTTTTAAAATGGTTTTTGGGGACTCTCTGGGTTTATCACCATGTCATCTGCAAAGAGTGAGAGCTTTGTTTTTTCCATCCCAATTCTAATTCCTTCAAGTTCTGTCTTCTCCTATTGCTGAAACTAACATTGCTAACACAATATTTAATAGTAGTAGTGATAATAGGCATCCTTGATTCATTCCTGATCTTACTGGGAATGTTTCTTGATTATCCCCATATATAATGTTGATGGTTTCAGATAGATACTGCTTATCATTATAAGAAACAACCCTTTTATCCCTATGCTTTCCAGTGTTTTTAGGAGGAATGGATGTTGTATTTTTTTCAAAGACTTTTTGATTGTCTATTAATATAATCATATGGTTTCTGATAGCTGTGTTTTTCATATAGTTAATATAGTTAACAGTTTTCCTAATACTGAACCAACCCTGCAATCTTGGGATAAATTCTGTTTGCTCGTAGTTTTATTATACTGGTGATAACTTGCTGTAATTGCTTTGTTAAGATTTTATTTAAGATTTTTGCACCTATATTCATTAGGAAGTTACATCTATAATTTTCTTTCTCCGTTTTGACTCTTCCTGGTTTAGGTATCAGCACCATTGGTGTCATAGAAAGAGTTAGGCAGAGTTACATCCTTAGATATTTTGCCAAAGAGTTTATATAGAATTGAAAGCAATCATTCCTTAAATGTGTCATAGAATTCACTTGTGAATCCATCTAGCCCTGGAGATTTTTTCTTAGGGAGTTCAATAATGACTTGTTGAATTTCTTTTTTTTTTTTCTGAAATAGGGTTATTTAAGTATTTAATTTCCTCTTAATTTAACCTGAGCGCCAAATTTTTGTAAATATTCATCCATTTCTTTTAGATTATCAAATTTATTAGCATGAGGAAATGTACTATCTTTATATTCCCACCTATCACAGAAATTGTATATAATAGACATTTAATAGATGATGACTAACTTGAATTAAATGAATTTAAAAGAATGGAATTGTTGAATTAGTGAACATTTAAGAAAATAAAAGTTGCTTTTTGATTACAAAGATGTTCTTTTATTTTGCTATTTTTTGTCCTTTCACTTAGTGTCTGACACATTGTGATTAATCAAGAAAATCTAATTGACTGATTGGCTAATTTTATTGTCCGCCTTTTACATTCTGGATAAACTGGAATCAATAGAAAGTCAGACAGTTGTTGCTGAAATACTTTTTCAAAGTAAACAAACAAGATTAAAACTGTGTCTGGAAGGGAAGGGGGCTTAGAAAGGTGCTTCAGAAATATGTTTGAATTTCTTGAATCTCTTTAGAGCTGCTTGGAATCCTGTGTGGTGGTATTGAGGTGTTTATATTTTATATGAAACTCAAGTAGCAAAAAATGCTCTTCAAGAGATGGAGAATTGATATGCTGAAAAATGAATGTCAATATATCAGTGTCATTCAGAGAATCCATGATGTGTGTGGAGCTTGATGTGTAAAATTGCTGCTTAATAGGATTTCCAAATGACATATTTATTAGCCATAGATGAATCTGAAAATATGGAAAGATACAGATAAGCATCCCACAATGCTCAGGCTTATCAGAAGCAGCTTTGAACATGCTGAGGGTTTCCTCAGCTACTAGAAACAGAACTATTTAGAATGGATTTTCTTCACATTTCTAACCTAGTCACCCATTTAAGGACCTTCCTATCCATTCCTACTCCCTGACCCTCAAAAAGCAAGCTACAGAATATGATTCACAAGCATTTATTTGGGAATTGAGAATGTGAAAAATAGGTGTGGAGGAGTGAAGAAATAACCATTAGGGCAAGGAGAAAAGTCATCATTTTCCACAGAACCCAGAGGAAATGGGAAACAGTCTGGAGAAAGGAACCTGCAAAGAGAGAAGATATTAAAGCAAGTTAGAATGTTTCAACAAAGAGAGAGTGATGGCCTGAAAATCAGTTGGTCAGTTAATAGTCAACAAGAATTATATAAAAGACAATGTGAAAAAAGAATGATCAGGAAACTTGAATTGATTCCTTCTTTCAACAAAAACTTATTAAACACTCTTTGTGTTATATACTAGAAAAGATAAAAGTTTAAATGAGACATAGTTCCTGCCCTTGGAGAAGATTATAATCTAGAAAAAATAGAATTTATCACTAGAATGCAGATTATTATGTGTTAAATTACTGATGTGCTTTATAAAATTCAAGATAGCATTATTTATGACTAGATTTTACCATTAACTTGCTGCCTGAACTTGGGAAAGTGACTTTCTCAGGACTTCAGTTTCTTTAGAGGTAAAATAAGCATCTTGTATAAGATGACTTCAAAGATCCCTTCTAGCTGTAAGATTCTATAATTCTAAAGAAAAGTATACTATATCGGGGCAGCTAGGTGGTGCAGTGGAGAGAGCACTGGCCCTGGAGTCAGGAGTACCTGAGTTCAAATCCGAGCACAGACACTTAATAATTACCTAGCTGGGTGGCCTTTGGCAAGCCACTTAACCCCATTTGCCTTGAAAAATCCTAAAAAAAACAAGTATATATCATCCATGTTCCTTATGGTATTTAGTAGGAGGTGTGATTGAGAATATGATGTTAATTAGCATTTTAGGAGATAAAAATCTAGCAATCTATTATTGATTGTGGAGGTTAGAATGAACCAGGACATCTTCAAAACATTCCCACAGTCCTAGCTTTTAAAATACAGAAAGAAGTTATCCTTTGAGTCTCAGTACTCAAAGACTTATGCATACAGATATTTATATGTGCAGACAGTCACTGTGTTTCCTTCCAAATAGTCTTACTATGAACAATCAGGGAATTTGTAGTCATAAAGAAATGTCAAATTGATTCAGAAAAAATAACATTATATTTTGGGGTCATTTTGGTCAATATTTTTATATTACATATGAAGAAACTGAGGTGCAACCTAAAATCTGTTCATGAGTGGCTGTTAGTAATTAATTATTTACAAATACAGGCACAGGAACTAACAAAAGGCTAATATAAGAATATGCCTGTGGCATATGAGTGAGATTCTCAGTCTGTATGGAAAAAAAAAAACAGAAAAGGGGAAGAAGAATTCTTACTCTGAATGACTTAGCAGCTGGAAATTCACCAGCTGCAGTTTGAACACATTGTTTAGATTCGCTAGCTGAATCTAAAACATTGATAAGCAATGCAGTTTGATCCTGCTTTCCCGTGGGCATAGATGGAAGTTAGGGAAGCTACCTAGACTCGAATGAAAGAAGTAAGAGAAAACAGAGATGATGAGATGTAGGAAACCTTGCTAAAGGTGTTGACAAGAAGCATTTTGATTTCTCTTCTTCTTATTCCCTATCTTGTACTCCCCACAACACAATACTCACTTCCTCAATTCATTTAATAAACATTTATTGAATTCCAACTGTGTTGAAGGCACAATAATGGATACTGTCAGTGAAACAGAGAAGAAGAAATAATTATGCTTGTTCTCAGAGAATTTATAATCTATCTACTGGGGGCAGAGGTCACAAGAAAATGAGTAAAATAACAAGACAAAATGTGATGGATTTCATATAAGGTATGAATAAAGTACAATAAAATGTCATGGAAAGTAGAGATCTTACTGCATTGTTGATGAGGAAAACCTTCATTTGAACTGAACCTTAAATAGAGGATTTATTTCCAACAAAGTAGGTGCATTACAAATAAAGATAACAGATGCAAAAGTGTTTTCTGTTCCTTATGAAAATGTGTCATATGTCTAGAGATAAACAAGAAGCCCAGCTGCTCTGTTCACAATTTACACTACTAGAAACTGAGTAAGATTCTCATCTATCTCCAGGATTATATAATAGCCTCCCAATTTTTCTCCCTGCATTCAGACTCTTTCCTCGCCAATCAACTTTCCACATAACTATGAAAATGTTGTTCCTAAAATACAGATCATATTATACCTCTCCTATTCAATAAGTACGTGTTGCTCCATTAAAATTCACCTTTCTCCCACACTTTCCTTTGGTTTTTAAACTCCTTCAAGATCTGGATCTTGTCTACCTCTCCAGGTTTATTGCAAGCTACTCTCTTTTATTCACGCTATACTACTCCAGTCAAAATGATCTAATTGCTCTTGCTTAGAAATTATATCCCATCTCACATCTTTGTGACCTTTAGCCAGGCCCTCTATCATTCCTGGAAGAAATTCTCTTCTTAAACCTGTCTCAGAAAATACCTGGCTTCTTGTAAGCCTCAAGTCACATGCCAATTCATTCAGAAAACCTCTGACAATAACAATAATAACTATCATTCACTTAGCACTTTAAGTTTGCAAATTATTTAACAGTCCTATGAGTTGGGTGTTATTATTATCACTATGTTACAGATAAGGAAACAAAGGGACACAAAGATTAAGAAATTTACCCAGGATGACATTACTAATAAGTGTCTGAGGCTGGATTTGAACTCTAGTCTTTTCTGATTCCAGGCCTGGAGTTTCATACAATATGCTTAACCTTAGTTGTAAGCACTCTCCCCTGAGAATTATTTTGTACCTACCACTAACCTGGTCTAATTCCTATTCCTTGTAAGGTACATTCTATTTTCTGTCTCAAAGTCATTGCCAAAGCTCAACTCATAGACTATTTCCTATAGGAAAATTATCTTAACCCCACCTAGTACCTCTCCCAACTGATTCCTAAACATCTATTTTGTATATATTTTTGAATATAATTATTTATTTAAACTTTATCTCTCCCACCAAAGGTAAGTAATTTGAGAGCTAGGAATAATGCATTTTTTTCTTTCATTGTCATTATCTAGAAAATGGCTTCACTAAACCCTTGTTGATTGATTGGCATTGTATTTAAATTTTCATTTGAATGTTGATTTCTCCTTCACCACCCTCCCTCCTTCAACAGAATGCAAACTCCTTGAAAAAGTTATTGATTTGGTTTTTTTTTTTTTGTCTTTAATCCTTGGATCCTAGCACCCATTTGGCACTTCTTAAAAGCTTATTGTTCATTGTCAGACAAAGAATAACAGACAAAACTGGAAAGATAAAGAGATAAGATAGGACACTGGGATAACTAAGTATAGGTGCTCAGCAGGCAATTGTAAATGTGCTACTTGAGTTTCAGAATGAACATCTAGTACAGTACCTGACTGTGTAAGTGTCTCATATCTGTGTATTGAATTGAATTCAGTCAAATATATTCAGATCAAAGTGAATTGGGGATATTTAAACTGAATGGAGTTCAAAACTGAACACTTGGGAGTAGATACATAAAGAAAGAGAAGTTATGATAAAGCAGAACAATAAAACTTAAACAGCTCAAGGGCATACATGCCTCTTGAAATAATTATTGATGGAAAATATCAATGAATCAATCTTTGACATACACTCCTCAACAGAGGGCTTTCCCTTTTTTTCTCAATTCCACAGTTTCCAAAATTTCTTTTTTTGACAAAATTGGTTTAAGTAGTTTGTGGGACCTTCTAAATGATAACAATGGCCTACCATACAAGCTTGGAAATAATCATTCTCCACTATTTTCAAAAATCTCTTTATAGACACAAATAGTATTTACAAATTTTATTTTTCCCTTCACTACTATGAGAATTTCTGTTTAACTGTCCCTGGCAATATCATAATTATAAATTAACTATTAATTTGCTTTTGGAATGGAATAATACATCCTTCTCTGATTCAGCTCATGACCAATAATAGAATTTAGAAGCAATTTTCTGTTGCTATAGAAATTCAAAATTATTCTCTCACTTTAAAGAGGCAATCCCCATCACTACCATATATATCAGACCTGGTATAGAGATTGAAATACAGGAAATGCAGCTTCTTTTCCTTCTCTGACTCTCAGGAAGAATTGAGAAATAGGTACAGAGATTCTTTTTGGAAGGATGTTAATGATTTGACAAGTAAGAATGCATAAGACTTCCAATTAGGAAAATTCATATGCATCTCTATTACTATCTTTTATTACTTCCCAATAAGAGGTCATCTTTTGATAATTAGGGTTTTTTTGTGATCATTGCCTTTCAGTAGATTTCTTCCCTGGCAAGCTCAGATGTTCTTTATTTCTGGTAGGCAGAGCAGCAAGAATTCTCTTCATTTTATCTTTATGGATTGATAGAAGCTTTATGTGCTCAAAATGGACTAGAATAGGTACTGATTTTTAATCTATGTACATCCTCTGAAGGAATACCTTGGGTACATAAAGAGATTATTATTAAGAATTACATGCTCTATTTTTGGAATTCATTTCTTAAATATATGTGTGTGTGTGTATATATATATATGTATGTATGTGTGTGTGTGTGTGTGTGTGTGTATATATATATATATATATATGTATGTATGTGTGTGTGTGTGTGTGTGTGTGTGTGTGTGTGTGTAGCCAAGATGCTGCATGAGTGGCATTAGATGAAATTGGCATCTTCTCATTCCCTTTTCCATATCTTTTGGGAAGCACTCCTAGATAACTAAAATAACCATCACTGATTTCTCAGGGAGAAAAGAAATGCCTTGAGGAACAGTCAAAAAAAAAGAAAATAAGTATCTTCCTAAGTTTTTATATCTAATGAGAAATTCTGATGAGAACAGGAGATACATCACCCATGTTCTGATAGAGGAAAAAATAATAAACCCAAAAACAGATTTATATATATATATATATATATATATATATATATACATATGTGTGTGTGTGTGTGTGTGTGTGTGTGTGTGTGTTTGTGTGTGCAGTTGGAGAGGGTCATTTGATTATAAGTTTCAAAGGAAGTTGTTTTCTATAGCCTCCCTCTAGTATGTAAAGTCTGGGATAATGAAGACCAGCATGTAAAAAAAAAGCCTTTAAAAGAAAAGAAACCTGTCAGTGAAGAATAATAGAAGTACTTTGTCCAGATCTGAATCTTTTAGTTGTAGTAAGGAAAAAAACCAACCAAACAAAAAAAATCACCCCCCTCCAAAAAAACCCCACCTTTTCTTACTCTATGAACTGAATTCTAGAAAGATAGTCCCCTGGAAAAGGTAATGAGTACCATCTACTGGAAATGAAGGAGAATGGTACAGCAATATAGAAATGAAAGACAAACTTGACGGGCACAGAAGACAACTTTTGAAATCTCTGGAAAGCTGTAAGATATGGTTTGTGGAGGACAACGAACTAAACCTGTGGCAAAATGGATACCACATACTAAGAGTTGAGGGAATAAACAGGAAGTAGAATGAACTATTATCTTTCATTTTTAAAGAGATTATGACTTCAGAGGTGTGATATGGAAAACAAGTCAACTGGATTTAAATGAAAGGTCCCTGTGTAAAGTCACCAGCTTCATTTTCTCCTCTGGAGTCAACTGGGTCTATTGGACAGTTATGTTTCAGAATGACTACAGATGACCCTGGATGCAGTAGAAACCATTGGACTTTTTTACACTAAGATTTTTAAAAGTTCTCAGTTTAAGTGAGACAACACCCATTCATTGATCTAGGCTAAGTAAAAAAGAAAGTCAAAAATTGCCTCTTTTATCTAATCCACAAAAAAGTCAAGACTCTCAGTGTTTCTGGCCCAAATGGAAATAATTGTTATTTACATTCACTCTGATTCCATCAGGACTAATGCAATGACCAAGTAAAGCTTGGCCTGTGGTGGCTTGTTGGTCAGTCATAAAGAGCTAGAGTGATTTGGAACCAAGGTATCTTGCAGATTTTAATAATCAAAAAATTTTGACAGAGTACCCACAGGAAAGAGAGGAAGAAAAAAAGAAAGAAGGAAAGAATAAAAGAAAGAAGGAAAGAAGGAAGGAAGGAAGGAAGGAAGGAAGGAAGGAAGGAAGGAAGGAAGGAAGGAAGGAAGGAAGGAAGGAAGGAAGGAAGAGACAAGAGCTGTGTTGTCCAAATTGTTTGTCATGGCATCACATGGCATCACATCTCTGATTCTTTAAGAATGAAGGACAAACAACAACAGCAGCAGTAGCAGTAACAACAGCAATATGTGACAATGCTTTCTGAAAAGAGCTGAAAGTGATCAGATTTCTGGAAACTACCCACTCTATATAGGCAAAGTGGATATAGAGTTAAGCATCATTGTAAAGCAGAAAGTCTTGGCCACTTTCTGCTGAAACCTAGTAGAATACCATTATAGATCTCTAAGACTGCATAAGTCTGGTTGTTCTCTAATGATATCTTTTCTATCTATGAACTGTTCGTAATTTGAGCCTTGTGCACCTATACAATTATGAGAGGAATTGGCAAATACAAAGAGAGTAAGGATGCAGAAGTTCCTAAAATATCTGGGTATGGTCACTGAGTTGAAAAATTGAATTATCGCCCAAATAGTACTCTGGTTCTTTATGCCAAGAAAGAGGACTCTAGGAGGAGATAAGGGTTATACTTTTTTAAATTTGCATGGAAATCCCCCCACACAGATTTACAGTCTTTGTAAAGTATTCAATAATGTATCTTTCTCGTCTTCTTCCACCCAAATAAAAATATCTACATACCAATGACTAAATTGTAGTGGGGCATATTCTACTAAGCCAAATTATAAGATCTTTAAAAAGTCCCCTCCTAAATTATTAAGTAGGAGAGTTAAGTGCATCATGAAATTATTTCCTAGAGAAATGCTAATATCTCACATGAGAGTCAGATAAAAAAAAGATTTGTCCACTTTCCCATACTTTCCATTACCCAGCTGAATTCTCATACAAGGATTTATTTGCTCTGATATTTAGCCTCATAAAATGACTGTCCTATATTTTCCTGTAACTGAAGTGATAGAATGATCAAGTGATCAGGATGGATTTAGCAATACCCAAACACAATTACAATTTGTGACCAGAAAATTCAAGGTATATATTTTTAGCTCACTGGGAACACTATTAGTCTTTGCCAAAAAGCAAAACACAGAATACCTCATGAATCTAATGTGCACATACAACAGTAAAGCAGAGGTAGAGAACTTGCATGACTCATTTTATGAGTACCACCTCTGCTTGCCTGTAGCTAACTCTATCAAGTTCTTCCTTATGTTACCATTTAAATTCATCCAAATAAATTAATTGATGGAAAGATATTGGAGATTATGTTATTACTTCTGCTGGCTCTAGTGGTGTTGCCATCTGACTTTCAGGCAGCAGAATGAGATCTAAATTAAACACAAATAATTGTTCACAATTAGGAAATGAAATGCCTGGAGAACCCCAAGGTAATTGAAATGGCTGGTGTACTGTGGTGTCTTCTAATTTATCAACAATTTAGGATCTCTTGCATTCACTTGGCTTCTGTCCCAGCGATGACAGCAATAAGAGGCAGAATGCTCCATTACAGGAAAAGAATCATGACAGAGAGAGACTGGAAACAATGGAACTAATTTAGTATAATGGAAAAAACAATGGACCCAGAAGTCAAGAGACCTGGACTGGGTTCTAATTCTGTTGCTTACTATTTTGTGACCTTGAATGAGTCACTGATAATCTTTGATCTTCAATAGCCTATTCCTTATCATAAGTAATCAGAAGATGATTACTCAAGCTCTGATAGTCATTTTTCACTATTGAGGAGATTTGGGGAGAAATAGTAAATATGCAGTATTGAATCAGTGTGTGGGAATCCTAGTATCTACCTAGTATTCATATAATGCTATTTATTATTCTGAATGTTTTTGGGGAAATGTTGTGCTTTTATCTACTAACATTTTATTTTTAAGAATATTGGGATAGCTATCTCTCTAGTTTGCTAGAAGACCAAATATCAAGATAGACTTTAACTTTAGATCAGTCTCTCTAAAAGGTCTTATTTTCTTTATTTTATTTCTCTTTGCTAAATTTCTTAACTTCCTTCAATGCAACCCCTTGTCCCATAGAAAGATTCACACAGAGCAAGAACCATATGTATATCTTACTCTTAAAAATTAATAAAGATGGGTTCAACAAGAGATGGCAGTCTTCATAGAGGAAAAAATACCCCCAAATGTTGTTTTAGGAAACACTAAAGCTAAAATTTATGAGAAAATAAGTTTAGCACTAGAAAGAACCATGATGATCATTTAAATCTACCTTGTTGTTTTAAGGATAAAAGTGTTGAAGCACTAGAAATATTGCCTAAGATTCAATGGAGAGAATTTACAGAACTTATATTTGAATCCTTATCTGTTGATTTCAAATCTAACACCCTTTACAATGAATCATAGCAGATGTATCAGGATCCTTAATGTTCATTTAGTGTTCCTAATAGGTGACAACAATGACTACAAAATAATTGGAAATGGATCACTGTGTCTAAAAGAAAATTTAAAAATATGTAAGATCTTTCCTTAGCACAAATTTCACTATCCATGATGGGCACAGTTGGAATCTCCTCTTTTCCTGATTAGAAGCAATCTAATAAAGGACATTGAGAGTCTGGCAGGTCTATACATGTCATGCAGAGAAACAGAAGGGTTCATTGTATGATGTTTTCCAGTTAGTGTATTCACTACATCAAGAACATATTTTAAAAATGATTTTCTTGAAATCTGTTTTCTGATTTCATTTTTAAGAAGAAAAAAGAAATCTTTTCAGTAACTATAAAACTTATATTTTGTTAGAGGAAAAAAGTAGCACTGGACTCATGGAAAATCTCTTTAACTTTGGCTAGAGTTAATGAGAAGAAAGAAGGGCATTTTTTTGGTATCCCTTTTAGGAGTAGATCAATGTATTAATTCATTAATTATCTTGCCCTCTAGTTCCATGATATCAGGGCAATTTTCCATCACTAAATCATGAAATACTGAGCCTAGAATTTTTTAATCCTCATTGTTTTCAGGAAGCCCAGCAATTCTTAAGTTGTCTCTCCTAGATTTATTCTCTAGGGCAGTAGTTTTGCTGATGAGGTATTTTTCATTTTCTTTTAATTTTTTTGATTTTGGGTTTTTTAAACAGATTCTTGTTGCCTAATGAAGTCATTAGTTTCCACAGATTACACTGTTTTTAGAGAAGAATTTTCTTCATTTACCTTTTGTAGCTCCTTTTTCCAATTGATCAATTCTATTTTTGAAGTTTTCCATTTGCCCAATTGTGTTTTTGAAAGAATAGTTTTCTTTTTGCAATTGTACAATTGTATTTTCCAAGGATTTGTTTTCTTGTTGTAGGGTGTTAATCTTCTCTTGAATTTCTTTTCTCAATTTTTTCAGTTGACTTTTAAACTACTTCCTGATCTCTTCTAAGAATTCTTTCTGCACCAGATATCAATTCATATTTTCCTCAGAAGTTCTAGCTCTCTCTCTGAGTTAGGAACATTGTCTTCAAGGTAGCTTTTGATGGATCCTCCCTTTGATGGATTCCCCTGCTGGCTGTTCTTCATTTTCCTAGGATCTTGTGTTGGAGGAGGGGGCTGGTTCAAAAACCTTTGCTCTTTAAATCCCTAGAGGTTTTGCTCACTGAGCTTAGTAGCTCCAAGTGAGCCAGATACTTCCTTTCGAGTGTCTGTGACCTTGATTTGTGGCCAATTTCCTAGGCCTGGGAGGGTAGGGAAGGGCAGGGGTGCCTGGACTATCCTATCACTATGGCCCTTCACCCTTGGACTACATAGTTTATCTCCTTATTCTATTTTATTCTAGATTGTTAATCTCCTTAATCTACCTTTTTCTAGCCAGGAGACTGTAGCAAAGCACCTGGCTTCTCTACACCACCTTGGTTGGAACTCTCCTCTTCTGTTTTTCAAACTCACAATCTTATGAGAGAGTTTAGAGAGTGCACTGGAGGAAATAAAGGAATGGATAGTTAATGCTTTGGGAGAAAGGGTAAAAGGAAAGAGTGACTTTGGATGATTAAAGGGAATTTAAAAGGGAATAAAAAGAAGTGGTATCTAAGGATCACATTGATATCTATTGAGGGGAGACAGGTCGTTGAGTATAGAGGTAGTACTTAACCCAAATTGCTGTTATTGTTATTGTTGATGCTGTTATTTTGACTGATATTGTCAAGAATTATTGCTCACTTTAATCAGAAACATAGAAATAGCCCTTGGAATCAGTGAAAATTCTGAGGTAATAATAAAGGAGAGATAAAGATAGAAATTCTAAGTATTTGAGAGTTGGGCAAAGTTCCTTTCAGATTTTGATTGTTTAAATCTTTAGTAGAAAAAGTAAAAAATTCAGATAAGTGAATAATAGAGGTAGACTTTGGCATTGTTAATTCATCTACATGGAAGAACGGATGAGATTTACATTTTATCAGTTGGTGAATCCTGAACCATATGCTAGGACTGTTTGGTGATTATTACATATGTAATCAGTTCTTGTTTTATAACCTAGTTTTCAAAGAATAAAAATAGAATATATATGCTCAATCACTATAAGCTCATTAAGATATATGACAGACACTCCTAAGTCCTTGTTTGGGAAGAAGATTCAAAAGAAAAGACTACACAAGGGGATTTCAGAATTAGGATTTTCCTATTGGTTCTAAAGTTTTGGAAAAAGAATGAACTGCAATGAGAAAGGAATGTTTAAAGCAAATGTAAGCTTAAAATATGGGTCAGGTATTATAGTCCAACTTAGCAGAACACTTCAAACAGCCTTCACCTGGTACTCCTATGGGATAATGACAGTGATCCTCCAAGGTGGGTCTGCAAGCCTCAAACACACACTTCATTATGCTTGGGCATTATAGAGAATCTGAGGGACCCAAACACAAGGAGGCTTTCTCATAATCTCTGCCATATAGTTTTTTGTAGATATAGCCTCTCATGGATTCATCTCTTGAGTTCAACTATTTATTGTAGGGGCATTACCTGATTATATTCTATACAACCTTCAGCTTCTCTCTCAGGTAAAGCCCTCTAATAATTCTTCCTCAATTAATAGTGGTTGTTCTCTTAGCTTAAACATATTTTGTAGTGTTTCCCAGATCTTTCAGAATGGGTAGAAACCTCCCTGCTCTGTTATTCATTTATTACAAGTGAGCCTATCTATGCTCAAGTTTCATATGATTCTCATTTTTGTCTTCAGAAAACTAGAACATAACTCAGGTAATGATTATTTGTATAGTAGTTCCTGAAGAACATTATTTAAAGGTGTAGGGCTCATCAGTTTCTAAAACATGGAGGAAAAAACGGGCATGCCTTGGAGAGGGCATTCAAATGGGACATTTATGCATAGTAAAACAAAGTAAAATGATTAAAATCAAGATGAGCATCCATAGTTCCAGGAATCCCAACACTCAGTGGTTTAGCTTATTTCAGATTTTGTCTTAGGAGTTCCACCTTTGTGAGTAGTGCAGTAATAAGGCAAAAAAAAGTCTTTCTGCATGTGTGTCCCTTTCATTTGCCCATTCTTCCCACTGAATCAGTTATTATTTGTAGGAAAGATTCCACATTTATAAGGAAAATATTTCATTCTTATTTTTCTTGAAATCTTAATTGGTTAACTTTGCCTGAACTAATTATCTCCTGTTCCTAACTATTAACTGTTATCACACTGGTAAAAGTTGATATTTTAAGGTATAGATGGACCAATCAACTGCATTTTACCCCAGTTGGCAATCTGCTGGAAAATCAGACCCGAGTCTCAAATGTAGGCCCTATATATTATTTAGAAACTGGGAAGATAAAGAAGAGGAGAAAAAAATAGAAATGTAGAAATAGAAATGATGTCCAAAAAACCAAACAGAGGAATAAGGAAAGAGAATGACAAAACCAAGTGGAAAGTAAGACACAGATCTCAAGGTGAACAGCTAGTTGGAAAATTGGAGATCAAAATTATATTGTGCACAGCATCAGAATGGATTCAAGCAAGGCTAAAATTCTGTACCAAGTAGAGCTGAGAACACCAGGTTTAAAAAAATGTGTAAAAATTGTTTTAACACGTAATCAGGGAAATATATATATATATATATATATATATATATATATATATATATATATATATACACATATATATATGTATACGTGCATACACATGTGTGCCTATACATACAAACACATGCACATATTCATGAATTCATGCATGCATAAAACACATGATCCGAACTATAAGAATGTCAGGATATAAAAGTTTAAAGATCAGAAGAAAGCAGAAAAATACATAAAGATCCAGAATCAGAATAGACAGGGTCAGAGACAAGACAGGAAGAACAACAAAAGGAGAGGAAAAGAAAACTTTTTGCCTTTGTGACATTAGTGATTTGAATACAATAGATGCTAATTAAATACTTATTGAGTTGAAGACCTGTGGTAGAAGAAAAGCAAAATATTAAAAATTCAAAGGACCTTGGGTTCAGAGTTTTTGTACAAACACTTCCATAACATAGAAAAATAAAAAATATGATTGCCCATGAAATTCAAAATCTGTTATGTACAGCTTGTGATTCCTTTTAAATATATAATAAATTACTGTGCAGTTTTCTTTTTATCTTCCCCTCTCAATTTGAATTGGTTACTAGTCGACACAAATATGTATGTGTGTATACATAATATATATGCATACAAATATATGCATAGATACATGCATGCATGTATATATAAAATCATATATACATGTATGTAAATAATTCTATTTATCAGGTCTTTCTTTAGCTTTCATTCTCATCCACATTCTAATCCAGACCAGATCCAAGTTTTTGTGAGCCTCTAGTTGGCAAAGTTTGTTTTTTTTGCAGTAATAGTTTGTACCATTTCTATATAATTTCTGAAGTAATGAATAACAGATTTCCTTCATGTTGGTAGATGGGAGGCATAGTATGGAAACCCAGATACTCTCCTTCTATTGTCCTATTTTAGTATTGTATTGTATTCTATTATATCATATCATATCATATTATTATATTATATTATATTATATATTTATTATATTATAGCACTTCAAGCAAAATGATATTCCATTAGATATATATACAGTCACAGAGAGTAATAATTTATTGTTTACATCATCTTTGATCTTTGGATTACATATTTTCTCATGGATCCCTTCATTCTCGATTTTCTTTGACAACTTTGTATAAAGCAAACAGAAATGGTTTATAATACAAAACTTTATATGTTCTTGTAACTTTCCCATAATCTTGTCTAAGATATATGTGAAATGTTTGGAATGACTCATTTCTCAAAAATGTGTCAATTTATTTTTTAAGGAAATTTCAAATTTTCAACAAGTTTCAAGTCAAATTTGTCATCATCTTGATTACAGGAAAGGATTCCTCTAATACTTGATTGCTCTTCAAATATCTGAATGGTTCAAATGGAAGTGATTTTACCATATATATATTCCCTCATATCAACTCATTCCACATGACTCTCATCCAGGACTATCCATCAATTTAACATGTGGTTTTTACCCAATGAAATGCTTCTTTGCATTGTCCTGATATTGTCAACAAGCCAACATAGTATAGACTGGTTATCTCTTGCCCTTGATAAGGAATAACCTTTCCTCTACAGTTATCCATTTCTCTAATGATATCCTCTACTACATCCCTTTTGTAATATTCTATGGGCTGCTGATGTCCACCATGTTCCATATATGGTCTCCTTGGAAATGGCATGCCAGGAAAAGTTTAAAAGCTGCCTCTGAAAAAATATAATACATTTCTAAGTTTAAATTGTATTATTGGCTTTGATTTTTTTTAGCATTTACCTATTTCTGAGACATAAACACTCACATTGAAAATTTAGCAAGTGATTTGTGAGAGCAGATTTTAGCTGATGCCAGCATACCTCTGCCCATATGAGAGATCTTTCTCTTAGGGGAAGCAAGGTGGTACAATGGATGGAGTGTTGCTACTGTAGTCAAGAAGACCTGAGTTCAAATCTGACCTCAAATACTTACTATCTATGTGACCCTGAAAAAGTCACTTAATCTCCTTCTGCCTCAGTTTATTCATCTGTAAAGCAAGATAATAACAGCACCAATCTTCCAGTTTGTTTTGATGATGTAATGATATAGTAATTGTAAACTGCTTAGTACAGAACCTGACACATACTAAGTGTTATATAAATGTTATTATCATTATTATTATTTACTGATGTAGGTTATTCTTAGGTTCTCCTATGTGTTCAATGTTGCTTGTTAGTGATGGATTATTTGAAGGAATTTTGATATTCTCCTGAAACACACAATACATAATCTTTACAATTTTCCCAACCCATGGAGATTTATCCATTGCTCTTATTTTCCTATGCATTATTCATTTTCTATGAAAGATCTTTGAGCTTTCCTTTTATTTCATTTTACCTTAATGTGGAAAATAATTTTTCATTCTCCAGAAATAATGGGCAACATATGTGAGAAGGGTGCACTATCTTTCTTTTTTGTTCATACCATTCACAGTTTATTTAAAATTAAGAACAAGCCCACTGGGGACAACTAGGTGGTATAGTGGATAGAGGACCAGCCCTGGAGTCAGGAGGATCTGGGTTCAAATTTGGCCTTAGACACTTAATAATTGCCTAGCTGTGTGACCTTGGGCAAGTCACTTAACCCCATGGCCTTCAATAAATAAAATTTAAAAAATAATAAAACTTCCTTGCTCCAGGGGGTGGAACCCCTATGCCAGCATCATTAAGGGTTCCTTATCATTTGGATTCACTACACACTAGGTTAAGTCCTGGGAGGATCTGCTTTCTAATGAGAAAGATGGACTCTTTCCTAGAACCTCCACCACACTTCACTGAAGAAAATCAATTCAGTTGCCTGTAGTTTTCCCAAAATGGGAAATAGATCGGTGCTCCATGCATGAATTGATATGGTAAAGATGCTTTTGTCCTAAACAAAAGAAAAAATGAAAGAGAGGAAAGATTATAGCACACAGCAACAGATATTACTTAAAACAGCATTCATTAATCTAATTTATAAATGTAACTATATTTTCATGGGAAACTGATATTTAAATCTTTTTTTGGATTTGAGTTAGTCTTGGATTATTTGTTTTATAGTATTCTAATAATTTTGTTATAGGAGTAAACATAACCCCCCCCCAAGAAGTTGAGAAACCTCAAGAAAGTGAGAGAGAAAAAAAAATGTACTTCAGTCTGTATTCAGATTCCAATGGCTCTGTCTCTGGGGTTAGTTGCATTCTTTTTCATAAGTCCACCTTGCTTCAATATTTTTCTCACATTTGCTATCACTAGCTGTATTTCCTTTCACCCTATTTCTTCCTTCTCATTTTTTTTCCTTTTCTCCCTCTCCTTACTTACTCCTGTCCCTGCTCAGAAGTGTGTTGTATCTGAATACCCTTTCTCACAATCTTCCCTCCCACCTATTGCCCACTACCCTTCACCAACCCCATTCCCCCTTATCCCATCCCTTCCTCTCATTTTTTTCTCTAGGATAAGATTGATGTCTATACCATATTAAGTGTGAGTGTGTGTGTTATTTCCTCTCTGAGCCATTTCTGATGATAATGAAGGCTCACTAATTCCCCTCACCTTCCTTGTTCCATTCCATTGAAAAAGCTATTTCTTGATTCTTATGTGAAATATCTTAGCCCCTTCTTCTTCCTCTGCTTTCTTTTCCTTCCAATGCTTTCCTTTACCACCCATTGACTCTATCTTATTACTATATTAAACCATTATGTTTGGCTCCTTCCTGTGCGCCTCTTATAAATGAGAAAGTTGATATGAGTTATAAGTATCTTCTCCCCATGCAAGAATACAAACAGTTCAATATCATTAGGTTCCTCAAAGTTAGTCTTTCTTGGCCACCCCCTCTATGGTTCACCAAAGTCCTGTACTTGAAGATCAAACTTTCTGTTCAGCTCTCGTTGTTTCAATAGGAAAGTCTGAAAGTCCCTTGTTTCATTGAAAGTCCATCTTTTTCCCTGAAAACAAATGTTCTGTTTTGCTAGGTAGTTGATTCTTGGTTATAAAATGAGATATTTTGCCTTCCAGAATTTTATATTACAATCCCAATGAGACCTTAATGTAGATGGTACCAGATCCTGTGTAATCTTAACTACATAGCCAGAGTAGTTGAATTGTTTGTTTCTGGCAGCTTTTCGTATTTTTTTCTTTGCTTGGGAGTTTTTGAATTTGGCCATAACATTCCTGAGTTTTTCTTTTAGGATCTCTTTCAGGAGGTGACTGGTGAATTCCCTCAATTTCTGTTTTACCCTCTGCTTCTAGGATCTCAGGCCAATTTTGCTGTATTATTTCTTGAAAAATGAAGTCTAGACTCCTTTCCTGGTCTTGAATTTCAGGTAGCCCAATAATTTTTAAATTATTTCTTCTGGATCTGTTTTCGAGGTCAGTTGTTGTGCTAATGATATATTTCGCATTTTCTTCTAATTTTTAGCTCTTTTTGGAATACTTTCATCTTTTCTTATTTCTTGCAAAGTCATCAGCTTTCTTTAGTTCCATTCTGCATTTAAAGGAGTTATTTTTTTCAAATAAAAATTTTAATCTCCTTTTCCAGCTGGCCAATTCTGCTTGTTTAAGGCATCCTCTAGATTTGCCTTTTGTTTTGATTTTTCCATTTGGCCTAAACTGGTTTTTAATGTATTTTTTTCTTCAGTATATTTTTTTGTATTTCTTTCAGCAAGCTGCTGATTTAGTTTTCATGATTTATCCAATTTTACCTCTACCTCATTTAATTGCTTTGTACAGTCTTTTTTGAGCTCATTCGTAGCCTGAGCCAATTTTATATTCATCTTAGGGGCTTTGGATAAAGAAGCTTCAAGTTTGTTGTCTTTTGAATCTTCCATGGGACCAAAGTAATTTTCTATTGTCAGAGTCTTCTTTTTCTTTTTCTTTTGTTTGCTCATTTCCTCAGCCTAAGACTAATTTACAGAACTTCCAAGGCTTTGGGGGATTTTTGGTAGACCATACTGGGACTTTTATTCCTTCAAGATCGTGTGCTCTCTTGCCTATGCCTTGATATGTAGATGAACACAGGTACTTTCCCTCTACCCTGGAGCTGTGAGGAGGGACCCTGCTTGGCTATCTTAGTATGGAAGCAATGGATCTGAGTGTGGGCAAACAGCAGAGTCCTGCCCCAAGGAGAGAAGAGAGACCTCTGCAGTCTCCCTCAACCCCCTTACTGTCTGTGGGCTGAGCTCTGGAGGTGCAGGCTATTTTCCCCTATTCCTTCAGCTGGTTCTCACCACAGTGCTGCTCTGAGGCTGGTGCTCCTCAGTCCACACTCATTCTGGTGCAGCAGAGTTCTCTCCTTGCCCCTTCAAGTTGTTCCTGGTGATCCCTGGGCTGGGCTGGGCTGTGCTGTGACATGGCCGCAGCTTTTTTTACAACCTCCAGTCCAGGTGAAACATACCTTTTCCATAGGAATTCTAAGTTAACGTGGACTGGGAAATTGCATCACTCAGTCTTTCTGTGGGTTTTGTCACTCTAAATTTTGGCTAGAGTAATAATTTGATGACTTTTGGAGTTTTTTAGTTTCTAGGAAATACAGGCTTAATGCTGCCATCTTGGCTCTGCCCCTAATATTTAAATCTTTCCAGAAATTTAAGCAACCTGTGAAACTACTAAACATTTAACATTGAAGGCTATATATTTTTCAAATAAATCTTAGTCCATATTTTTTGATAATCCAAGAAATAATCCTTTTGTTGAGGGTCACTAGCTTCTATATCACTGGGACAGTTGATGATGGCTTCTCTTTGACTACCAGTCAGCTCCAACCAGAAGGAATCTTAGAATCACTCATCTTCTTTAATCCATGACTTGACTTCCAAGTTTAGAAATCCTCATCTTGGGAATGATATTCATTCACCTAAATTATAAATGAGCATCTAGGTGACATAGTTCATAGAGGATAAGACCTGATGTCAGAGGGATTCATCTGAGACGCGTATTAGATATGTTAACCTAGAAAAACTTTTAACCCTATTTGCTTGAGTTTCCTCATCTATAAAATGAACTAGAGAAGGAAATTGCAAACCACTCCACTATCTTTACCAAGAATACTTCAAATGGGTCACAAAGAGTTGAAAACAATCCAAAAACAATTGAACAACAAAAATTAGAAAGCAAAAGTAAATACAGATTATGATGTTGTCATGTAATACTTCCTCCTACTTATCAAGGAAAGTTAAGGGAAACAGACACCACAGTAGGAAAGTAGAAGGAAGGGAAGCCAAAGAAAGAGTTACTCCCCTTCTTAAAGATCCACTAAATTATTAAAACTTGCTGAACAGAGGTCAAAAAGATGATGCTCCATCATCTCAAAAGCATAAGATTCCTGAATAGCACATGACCAGTAGGAAGAAGCCAGGGACTACATTAGCCTCAAAGTATGTAATTCCCATAGTACTAAGGCCTTCATATGTGGTTTGCCAGAATTATGAAGAGAAGAATATTTCTGGAAATTCTATTTCAATCCCCCATTACTACTAGAGAAATACATATTCATGCAAAGTGATATATGTACTTATAGAAAGATGTCTTTGGTCTAGTCTTAAATATTGTCTCTTTCAAAGAATGCACTAGAAGACTTCACCTGTTTTGAAAAATTGAACAAATATCCAGCACTTACACAAATGTAAACCTCAAGTCACTATGAGTATATCATTTCTTTTCCAGGGCACTTGAACACGCAGATATGGAAGCATTTATAATCTACTCAAGTGAATGCTTTACATCTCCTCCTGAAAGTATAGAATAATTATAACAAGGTCTATTTCAGTGGTACGTTTAAGTTGCATCTCAGGAAGGAAAAGGTATTAGAAAGGCACTTTAACTCTTCTGAAATATTAAGGAACTTTTGAAGTATCTAAAGATGCAAAAGAATCTGCCCTGATGATAAAATTTAGATGCTAGAAGAAAAGAAAAATTGTCTCAATCCCAGCAATGGAAAGGAATTTTCAATGGAACTGAAAAAGAAACAAAATGTAACAAATAGTAGAAGAAGAAAAAATAATAATTTATGTATGTCAGTATTGTTAGTTTGAAAATGGATGCTTGGAAGCCAAAAGGCAGGATAGGGAATGAATGATACTGTAATGGAGCCATCTATCTGTTTTGAAAAATGATCCTTTATGCTGGCACAATTTTGGTAGGAAGAAGTTGAAATTTAGAACTGCTTATCTGTTGACATTCTTTATTCCCATTTTATCTGAAATTTATAAGCAATCTTGACAAATCAATCTTACAAATAATTTTTAAAAATCAAGTCCCTGACTCTACTCAGTGGAATTGTTCATTCTTTTCCATTTTCCTCATCTCCTTGTCTTCTCTAATCACCTGCAGTTTATTAGCCCAGTGGCTAGAATATGATCCTAATGTTCAGTTCCATTCCATAGAATAGTGAATTTTGCTTAGTTTCACAGCATGCTGCCTACCTAACCATAAACAATCATCTCACAAGTATATGACATAGGCACAAAGAGGCCAAAGGAAAGCATAAATTTTTGCTGTTACTTAAAAAATAAGGCCAACTCGATGTTTTACAGATGATCAATCAGCAGAGCCAACTCATGGGACATTGTCATTGATTTACAAATTCTGTTAGTACTTATAGAATGCAAATAAGTTAAATCAGAATCTAAGGTTTGCACAATTGTTCCAATCATTCATGTCTTCACTATTACATGGTAAAAAGGACCTTGGAGATGTAGTATAATTTTCAAAGTTGAATTATGATATTTGAATGCATTAAATATTATAACTGGGTCTTCAGTAGTTCTCATTTGTATTGACAATAATTCTGTATGGAACAGGAAAATTGATTGGATTTAGGGAAAATTTGCATTATTGGTTCTATCATGTCTGTCTTATAAATTCAGAATGACTTACCAAAGAGTTTCATCCTTATTCTGTGTCTCAGTTTCCACCACAAATTTGACTAGTCACTGTGACCTACAGACTTCAAAGATTATGAATTGTTGGACCAATATTGGTAAAGCTTATTTGAAATCCTATTATACAGAATCAATACTTCTGTATAACTAAATTATGTTAGAAGAGAGAACAACACCCCCACCACCACCACCACCACTACTACTACTACTACTACTACTACTACTACTACTACTACTACTTTACTACTACTCTTAACAATAATAATTGCAATAATGACAATGACAATGATAACATTTATATAGTGCTTACTATATGCCAGTCATTATACTAAATTCTTAAAATTATTATCTCAGTTGATCCTAACAATAATAAGTGAGGTGGATGTGATCAGTTTCCTCAGTTTAAGAGATGAGAAAACAGAAGAAAATATGTCATGACCTTTCTAAGATTCACTCAACTGACACATATCCAAGTTAGGATTTGAATTCAGATTTTTCTGACTCCATGCTCCTCTCCATGCATTTGGTTCACCCTCTTTAGTAGGCTTCCAGCAAAAGATATATGAAAACAAGTGAGGACTATTTAGTTTCTGACTCTTTCCAAACTCTCAAATTTTCTGTATTCTGTTTGTTTGCTTATTTATTTGATACAAATTTGGATGTAATCCTGGCTTGGAAGCCTTTTTCTCTTTTGGAAATCATCTATAAGTTATCTTTGGAGTTGGCTAGGATAGTAAGAGATTAAATGACTCATACATAGTCATATGGATGAGTCACAAGACATAATTTGAAATTAAGACTTACTGATTCTAAGTCTTTTACAAATTATCTGTTAATATCATTCTTATGAACCCTTGAAATACTTTATATTATTATACTGGGGTCATATTGGGTATACTATAGCATTATCTGAGCCCAGGCTACTTTAACTTGGATCACACAGTTCAGCACACTCAACTGTAATCAATCCATGCACCGAATAAACACTATAACAATTCCCTTGCTTTTCTGTGCAAACCTCTATCCAGTAAGCCAAAGATTTCAAACTCAAATAGAAATGGGGGACCAAACAATACATAAGGATCACTGTGGGCTATTCATTAACTGGGTAAACAATAATATTATCTATGATTAATTATATTTTATTTATTCAATACTTCCTAATTACATTTTAACCTGTTTGGACTTCACTTGCAAGCAGTGTGGCATTTGTGTTTGATATAGCTACAGTAAGTCATTTCTGTCTCTCAGAGTCAGTTAATGTTCCTATTGATAACTCAGAAACATTGGATGATTCTCAAGTCTCTTCTGAATGACATAATAAAGCTGAATTTTATTCTTTAAATATATTTTACATTAAGTAGATGTCATTGTATTCCAGTTCTGTGAAAACACATCCTGTAAAGTAGCTTCCTATTAATTAGAATACCATATTTTATAATATGTCAGATAACCAAGTTTCATACATTACAAAGGGAATCTATTTTAACACACTCCTTCGCTGTGGGGATGAAGATGCACTACCTGTTAAGCAGGGAAGCCCAATTTCCTGAAAGAGTGAGTCATATGGTAGAACAATCTGATATACTGCAGGCAGTCTTTAACATGCTGTTATTAATGTTTCTTGAAATAAGTTTTAAAGGCGTTTCTACATTTTTAAGACTAAAATTTAAAAAAAAAACTTTTGAAGAAAAACAATTCACTCAACAAAACGTGATTTGAGAGCTTGGAGAAGTTTTTCTTTCCAATACAGAAGAAGAAAATGTTTGGTTGTACAGAAAAGCAAGGGGATTGTTATGGTATTTATTCTGTGCATGGACTGATTAGAGTTGAGTGTGCAGAACTGTGTGATTCAAGTTAAGGCAACCTGGGCTTAGACAGTGCTATCGATAGTTCACCCCTAACCTGACTGCAGTTTAATAATATAATATATTTCAGTGATTGGGAAGAAAGACTATGACAGAGAATTTATAAATAGACTTCTACAAACAAAATGCATCCTGGGACTTTGACTAACCTGCTTGCAAACAGTCAATAGGAGCAAAAAAAAGTGAGGGGAAATAAAAATCCATGCCTATTTAATCCAGAAAAGCTCAGGTGGAAAGATGCATTAAGAGGCAGTGAGACCCTTCATCTAATTCTTTTAGTCTGATGATGTATATACATTTTTAAAATAGATTATCAGCTTATATATTGAAATATATCTTTGGGCCCAATAAAAGTTGTCAGTTTAAGTTAATATATTTGGGAATTTTCCCCTGATGTAATACTGAATTAAAAAAAATTAAAGATGGGGTACTTGGAGGGAATAATAACAACCATTAGACAATATCTTTTTTAGTATCTTTATAGAAAAACAATAAGCTTAGTCAGGTGTTCTTTTCCAGACTGAAGATCCATGAGCAGATGTTTTATCCCATGGTATAAACTGTGTTAATAATAAGAGAAAGGATTTTCAGCTTAGTTTGATTTTTAATAGTCTGGTCTGTCTGTTCAAAATCATATTTGTGCAACATAGGACTGATAGTATTTTTAAAACACTATGAAGTGGTATTTCAAGTTTGCATGTTAATCAGTACCCATGGGAAGTTAATTGCATTATCTCATAATAATGGGTAAATATTTTTAACCAAATTAGACTTTTTGCATATGCAAACAGAAACATAATGAAAAATTTGTAGTCTATATTAATACACATAACTGAACCCATTTTCAATCATTGAAAATTTCCTTAAATAATTTAGTTATCCAACAATAAATCAACAAGTACTTATTCAGTATCTAATATGTGTCAGATGCCTAGTTTGTGTATAATGAATATATATATATATATATATATATATATATATATATATATGTATATACATATATATATATCCACAAAAGTGAAATGGTCCCTGACCTCAAGGACATATTTTATCAGGAGAGATAATGAATGAACAAATGAATGTATGAATGAATGAAGCATTTATTAAGTGTTTATTGTATGCAAAGCACTGATCTATGTATTAGGATATAAATAGAAAAGCATTTTCAGGAAAACTAAATGGCACAGTGGATAGAATGCTGGGTCTGCAGTCAGGAAGATCTAATTTCAAATCTGACCTCAAATCTGGACAAGTCACAACCCTATTTTCCTCACTTTTGTTTTCTGCAAAATTAGCTAAAAAAAAATTGAAAACCACTCTAGTGTCTTTGCCAAGAAAATTCCAAATGGGATCACAAAGAGCTATAAATTACTGAAATAACTGAACAACATCAGCACCAACAAGCCAATCCTATTCTTGAGAAACTCACTTTCCAAAGGAGAGCTAACACATATGAGGAGCTACAAATCAAATTGAAAGGTCAAATGACCTTTTAAGTGAAGCATAAAATAGATGTCATCTCTATTGATAAAATTTTACTATCTTCTAATATTGAAGCTTTTGATATGAGGCTGGAAGTATTACAACAACCCAGGTTCTTCCGTTTAGGATCCTGTGTTCTCTCAAATACAATTCAAAGAGAAATCACAGTCTAACTGGTGGGAATTGTTTGATATACTCTTATCTCTCCTTCAGATTGCCTTTAAACTTCAGCTATCCTTTATAGGCATTGGATTGGCAATTTGTAGGAATGGTTGACCCCTTCTCCATTGGAACTGAAATATATTATTAGTCCAAGAGCTGTTCCATCTTTTGGCCAATACAGAAAATGTTTCAAATAAACAATAGGTAGCTGGGAAAGGGAAAATACCAGCAACTAGGATTAATAGAAAAGACTTTCAAGAGAAGGTGATAATTGACCTGAATCTTAAATGAAACAAGTACTTTTAATATGTGGAGAGTAAATTCGAGGATTTGGGACTACCACAAGAAACAAAAGATTATAAATAATGGATTGTCTTTTTTAAGGAATAGAAAGAAGGTCAGTTTTACTGTACTATATAGTATGGACAGGAAATAACTTATAATGCCATAAAGATAAATTGAGGTCACTTTATCATGTACTTAATTTTATATAATATTTTATTCATTTATTTTTCTAATCACATACAATTATAGTTAACAACAATCATTTCTGCAAGTTTTTGAGTTTAACATTTTTCTCCAACTCTTCCATCCCCCCTGACAGAAAGCAAGCTGATGTTGGTTATACATACAGAACTATGTTAAATATAAACATATTAGTAATTTTGTGAAGGAAGAATCAAATCAAAATAAAAAAAACATTTGAAAGAAAAAAATATAATGCATAAGACAACTTTGAAAAAATTGATGTGAGAAAGCTCTGTTCTACATTTAAACTCCATAGTTCCTTCTTTGGATATGTATTGTATTTTCCATCATAAGTCTTTTAGTATTATCATTGATTATAACACTGCTGAAATGAATGAGATAGTAAAGGACTGAAGTGGTAATGAGAGGAAAGGAAGTAGAAGAAATAAGTGTAGAAATATATCTTCTAGAAATTTAACTGTAAATGAAGGTGATGTGTATGATGTATTTTTTGAGAGTGGTAGAAAGAAGGAAACAGGCATGCTATAGGAAGCAAGAAAAAGAATCAGCAGACAGACAGAATGTATGGGATTAATTGAAAAACAATCTTCTGAAGAAGACAGGTGATGAGATAAAGGGTACATGAAAAGTAGTTTGTTTTCATGAAGGGCCACAATTTTATGAGAGATTGAACTATAAAAGTAAAGCATTAGAGATAATATCAATATGTGGAAAACTATACTTTAATACTTTACAAATCTTTGACCAAAGACTCATGGTTTGAATTAAGTAGATCTAAACAAAAGATTAATGGGAATAATTACTCTTACTCCTCTATACCATGTTTTTATTGTTTATAAATCATCTGTTCTTATCCATGAAACCAATCTAAGAGGTTTTTTGGATGTTTTTTGCAAGGCAATGGGGCATAGGGACATGCACAGGGCCATACAACTAGACAATTATCAAGTGACTGAGGTTAGATTTAAACTCAGGTCCTCCTGACTCCAATGCCAGTACTCTATCCACTGTGCCATCTAGCTGCCCCCTAATAATTGGTTTAAAGGGATGTCTGGGCTTACGATTTTGGGGTCAGATCAAAGATGGTGGCATGAAGCTAACATGGTCCTGGAACTCTCCCCTACCAAAGATAAATGACACTTTTGCATGGCCATTAGAGCTACTGATCCCACCCAAAAATTCATGAAATGCTAGGATGTGAGTCATTGACTCTATAACTTACAATCATTTGTAAAGTTCTCAGGGGAGACCTCCAGTCTCCCAATACTTAGAAATCTTTAAGATTCTTGCAACTAATTAGATTGGGATTTGACTTAACCAGTGCTTCACCTAACAAGGGATTAAGTAACGTGGGTGAGAAGCGGGGTACAAAGTGGGAAAGAGAATAGACCTTGCTTCACTTAGAAATGTGTTAAGTACTCTAGGTGGTGGTGGGGGCAAAGTATGAGAGAAAATAGGCCTGGGCAAAGAGGCACAACTAGTTCAAGAAATGATAGGACTTTGGATGATACTTTGGCTCATGAGGATTGTGTGTACTTGAAAGATCCTTGAAAAGGGAGTAAGATAAAAATTGTTATAATTATCATTTGATGTAATTTGTGTCAATGCTGCTTATTAAGCAATAAAGCAAACAATCTGTGATGATATATTGATAACATTGTGAGTTTATCAAGTTATCAAATAATCAAACTAGGACTGATGATATGGATTAATCATATTAGAGTGAAGAAAAACACAAAGAAAAGAGGCACAAAGATTTAAAGTTTTAGAGGGAATGAAGAGAGAATGTGAATGCTGAGTAAATTGTATTAAACAGATTTAGCCCGGAGAGGGGATAAGATACATTCCCACTTGGATTTAAAGATCTAACTTAATCTATAAGGAAGGGGGGGGATTGAGAAAGGGAAAGATAAGGGGAAAAGGGACTGATAAAAGGGAAGGGAAAATATACTGAAAATTAAATTTTTAAAGAAAAGCAAAGGAGAAATATAGGAAAATTTTGGCAAAGAGGATTAAGAGAAAAGGAAAGAGAAAAATATAAATGGAGAAAGAATGGAGGGAAAAACAAAATTGGTAATCTTAACTGTTAATGTGAATGGGATGAACTGTCTCATAAAAAAGAAGAGGATAGCAGAATAGATTAAATACTATAATCCTACAATATACTGTTTACAAGTGAAGCAGAGAGATACATATGGGGGAAAGGTAAAAGGTTGGAGCAAAATAGCCCTAATCTGCAATTAAAAAAAATCCGGAGTAGCATGCCTAATCTCAGATAAAGTAAAAGCAAAATTAAATCTCATTAAAAGGGATAAGAAAGGAAACTACATCTTCTTAAAAGGCACCATTGGTAAGGAAATTATATCTTTTACTGAGCATGTATACACCTAGTCATATACCACCCAAATTACTGCAGGAAATGCTGAGTGAATTACAAGGACACGGACAGCAAAACTTTAGTAATGGAAGACATCAATCTTCCTTTCTCAGAACTAGATGAAGTCTATCAACTAGATCAAATCTATCAACAAAATGAACAAGAAGGAAATTTAGAAAGTGAATGAAATCTTATAAAACTTTGATATGAAGACCTCTGGAGAAAACTTAATGGAGATAGAAAAGAAGAAACCTTGTTCTTGGCAGTAAATGACACCTATACCAAAATTGATGATGTAGTACAGCACAAAAACCTTATAATCAAATGCAGATAGGCAGAAATAGTAAATACACACTTCTCAGATCATGATACAATTAAAAACTACATATAATAAAGAATTATGGAAAGATAAGGCAAGGATTAATTGGAAATTAAATAACTTTATATTAAATAATGGGGGGATCAAACAACAAATAACAGAAATACTAATTATAACCAAGAAAATACTACTAATGTGATATCATGCAAAAATTTGGGGTACTCAATCAAGGCAGTTTTGAGGGGAAACTTTATATTTCTAAATCCCTATATGAATAAAATAGGGAAAGAGGAGTTCAATGAATTAGGTATTCAATTGAAGAAAGGTATAAAATGAACAAGTTAATGATCACAAAATAACTACCAAATTAGAAATTCTTTAAGGGAGAGATTTAAAAAATTGAAATTAAGAAAACCATTGATCTCAGAAATAAATTAAGGATTGGTTCTATGAAAAAGCCAATAAAATAGTCAAAATTTTGGTTAATCTGTTAAGAAAAAATAAGATAACCATATTATAATTATCAAAACTGAAAACGTGAACTAATGAAAAATGAGTAGAAAATTAAAGAGATAATTGAGAGCTACTTTGTCATACTGTATTCCAATAAATTGCATAACTAGAGTAAAATGGGTGAATATTTACCAAAAAAACCCAAAACTGCCTAGATTAACAGAAAAGAAAATAAATTACTTAAGTAACACAATTTCAGAAAAAAGAAAGTGAAGAAAGCATTAATAAACTGCCTAGGAAAAAATCTCTAGATACAGATGGATTTACAAGTGAATTCTAGCAAACATTTAAGAAACATTTAATACCTATTGTACATGAACTATTTAAAAAAACAGAGAGGAAGGAGTTCTGCCAGACTCCCTTTTTTTAAAATGGTAGTCTGCCAATTTTAATTTTAAAGGGAGTGGTATGCACAGGATTAAAATTCTATTCTAATTTTTTAAAGAAAGATTTTATTTATTTTGAGTTTTAGAGTTTCCCCCCCTATTCTTGCTTTCCTCCCCCCACCCTCCACAGAAGGCAGTCAGTTAGTCCTTTCATTGTTTCCATGGTATATATTGATCTCAGTTGAATATGAGAGAGAAATCATTTCCTTAAGAAAGAAAAAATAAAGTATAAGAGACAAAGTAACATAGAAAGAAAATTTATCTAACTTGAAGGTAATATTCTTTGGTCTTTGTTCAAACTCCACAATTCATTCTCTGGATACAGATGGTATTCTCTATTGCAGATAGCTCCAAATTGTCCCTGAATGTTGTACTGATGAAATGAGCAAGTCCATCAAGGTTGTTCATCACCCTCATGTTGCTATTAGGGTATATAATGTTTTTCTATTTCTGCTCATCTTGCTCAGCATCAGTCTTTCCAGGCTTCCCTGAATTCCCATACCCCCTGGTTTCTAATAGAACAATAGTGTTCCATGACATGCATATACCACAGTTTGCTAAGCCATTCCTCAACTGAAGGACATTCACTTAATTTCCAATTTTTTGCCACCACAAACAGAGCTGCTATGAATATTTTTGTACAAGTGATGTTTGTACCTTTTTTCATAATCCCTTCAGTGTATAGCCCCAGTAGTGGTATTTTTGTTCCCCTTTGGGTTTAATTCCAAATGCCAGAAAGACTGGATGAGTTCTCAGCTCCACCAACAATATATTAGTGTCTCAGATGTCCCGCACCCCTTCTAACATTGATCATTGTCCTTTCTGGTCATATTGGCCGGTCTGAGAGGTGTGAGGTAGTACCTCAGAGATGCTCTAATTTGCATTTCTCTAATAAGTAATGATATAGTGTTGTGGCTTGCTTCCTTGGGGCCCACAGAGGTGACCTCCCTGCAGGAGGGGAGTTGAGAATAAGGAGTCAAGCCACTACTGCCTTATGCTTCCAGCTCAATTTTATTACTGCTTGCTTAGCTATTACATATAGGTCCTCTGGAATAATGAAGGAACGGGGGTGAAAGCATTGTGTACGTTTAGCATCTTACATTACAGGATAGGAGGGTAGGTTAGGGAGGAGATGATAAGGCACAGCTGTGTCTAGTGCCCTTGGTCAGTGGGGCAGAATGTCCAGCTCCCAAGGACTCTGGCTCCCAAAGACTCCAGCTCACCTTATATCTCAGGGCAGCAAGCCAGCTCCTGAGACTCTCCAGGTGGTGGTTTCTTTGAGAATGATTTGTGTCATGGCTGTTAGAATAGCCTGTGTACCCACAATATAGAGCATTTTTTTCTGTGACTATGGATCACTTTGATTTTCTCATCTGTGAATTGCCTTTTCATATTATTTGACCATTTTTCAATTCAAAAATGGCTTTTCCTTTTTATAAATTTGACTCAGTACCCTATATATTTTAGAAATGAGTCCTTTGTCAGAAACACTAGGTGTAAAAATTGTTTCCCAATTTACTACATTTCTTTTGATCTTGGTTACAGTTGTGTTGTCTTAATTTGATGTAAGCAAAATTATCTAGTTTGTTTTTAATGATGTTTTCTATCTCTTCCTTGGTCATAAATTGCTTCCCTTGATATGGGTCACAAAGGTATAATATCCTTTGATCTCATTTGCCTATAATTTGTTTTTTATGTCTAAATCCTATATCCATTTTGAACTTATCTTGCTGTAGGGTGTGAGGTGTGGGTCTAATCTAAGTTTCTTCCATACTAACTTCCCATTTTCCCAACAGGTTTTATAGAAGAGAGAATTTTTATCCCAATAGTTGGACTCTTTGGGTTTATCAAACAGCAGATTACTATAATCATTTCCTGCTATTGCACTAAGTCTATTCCACTGATGCACCACTCTATTTCATGGCCAATAACACAGCTTTGATGACTGATACTTTATAATATAATTTTAGATCTGTTAAGGCTAAGCCACCTTCTTTTGCACTTTTTTTCATTGAATCCCTGGGAATTCTTGACTTCATTTCTTCATGTGACTTTATTTCAATTTTTTCTAATTAATTAAAGTAATCTTTTGGAATTTTGATTAGTAGGACATTTAACAAGTAGTCTAATTTTTGTAGAATTGTCATTTTTATTATATTAGCTCAACCTATCCATGGATAATGTTTAACCCAGTTATTTAATTCTGATTTTATTTGTGTGAGAATTGTTTTGTAATTGATTTCAAAAAGTTTTTGAGTCTGCCTAGGCAGATGGATTCCAAGGTATTTTTTTATTTTCTCTTTTACTTTGAATTTGATTTCTCCTTCTAGCTCTGTCTACTGTATCTTGCTAGTCATCTATAGAAATTTTAAGGTTTTATGAGAGTTTATTTTATATCCTGAGACTTGCAAAAGTTGCTAATTATTTCTAGTAGTTTTTAAGATGATTTTGGGGGATTCTCTAGGCATACCCTCATGTCTTCTGCAAAGAATGAGAGTTTTGTCTCTTCCTTTCCAATTCTAATTCCTTCAATTTCTTTTTCTTCTCTTATTGCTTAAGCTTACATTTGTAATACAATATTGAATAGTAGTGGTAATGAAGAACAACCTTGTTTCACCCCTGATCTTATTGGGAATGCCTCTAGCTTATCCCTATTGCATATGAAGCTTGTTGATGGTTTCAAATAGATACTACTCATTATTCTAAGGAATGATCCATTTGATCCTACACCCTCTAGTGTTTTTAGTAGGAATGGGTGCTGCATTTTGTCAAAAGCTTTTTCAGGATCTATTGAAATAATCATATGACTTCTGATAGGTTTGTTATTGATATAAGTATTTATACTAACAGTTTTCCTAATACTGAAACAACCCTGCATTCCTAGGATAAATCCTACTTTATCATAATGTATTATTCTAGTGATAATTTGTTTTGTTTTGTTAAGATTTTATTTAAGATTTTTGCATCTATATTCATCAGGTGGATAGGTCTATAATTTTCTTTCTCTATTTTGATTATTCCTGGTTAGGAGTCAGTACCATATTGGAGTCATAGAAACAGTTAGGTAGAATTTTATCTTTACCTATTTTTCCAATTAAACAAAATTGGAACCAATTATTGCTTAAATGTTTGATAGAATTCACTTGTGAATCCATCTGGCCCTAGAGATTTTTTCCTTAGGGAGTTCAATAATGGCTTGTTGAATTTCAATTTCTGAGATAGGGTTATATAGGTTTTTAATTTCCTTTGCATTTAATCTGGGCAATTTATATTGTTGTAAATATTGATCCATTTCAATTAGATTATCAAATTTATTGGCATAGAGTTGGGCAAAACAATTCCAAATTATTAATTTCCTCCTCGTTGGTGTTGAGTCCACCTTTTTCATTCATGATATTGGCAATTTGGTTTTCTTCTTTCATTTTTTAATCAAATTTACCAGAGGTTTACCAATTTTTTTTTGCATAAAATCCAGATCTTGGTTTTATTTATTAGTTCAACAGTTTTCTTGCTTTTTTTATTTTATTGATTTCTCCTTTAATTTTTAGAATTCCAAATTTGGTAATTAATTGGGTGTTTTTAATTTGTTCTTTCTCTAATTTTTTTAGTTGCAAATTTAGTTCATTGATTTCCTCTTACTCTAATTTATTCATGTAAGCATTTAAAGAGGTAATATATACCCTGATAGCCCCCTTGAGTGTATGCCTTAGGTTTTGGTATGTTGTTTCATTATTTTCATCATCTAGGATAAAAATTAATTCTTTCTATAATGTGTTGCTTGATCCACTCAAACAACACATTAAATTGAGGTTATTTATTTTCCAATTAGTTCTAGATCTATACCTTCCTAGCCCAATATTGCATATGATTTTTATTGCAGTATGATCTGAGAAATTGCCTTCCTGTAATTGATCATTCAGTTTTTACACCCTTGTACATGGTCAGTTTTTGTGTGCCACATACTGCAGAAAAAAGTATATTCCCTTTAAATTCCTTTCTATCCCCATTTAATTTTCTCCATATGTCTATCATGTCATATCTGGGTTTTCTAAAAAACTATTGACCTCCTTAACTTCTTTCTTGTTTATTTTATGATTAAATTTATCTAAATCTCAGAGTGGGAGGTTGAGGTCTCCCAATAGTAGAGTTTTGCTCTCTATATCTTCCTGTAGCTCTTTCAACTTCTCCTCTAAGACTTTGGATGATATCACATTGGGTACATACCTATTCAGTATTGAAATAACTTTCTTGTCTATGATACCTTTTAGGAGGATATAGTTTCCTTCCTTATCTTTTATAAAACTATTTTTGAAGCTGCTTTGTCTGAGATAAGGATTGCTACCCCTGATTTTTTTCACTTCAACTGATGCAAAATATATTTTGTTCAACCTTCTAACTTTACTTTATATGCATCTTTCTGCTTCAGATGAGTTTTTTGTAAGCATCTTATGGAAGGATTCTGGTGTTTAATCCACTCTGCTATTTGTTTACATTTTAAGGGAGAATTCATCCCTTTCACATTCAAAGTTTTAATTACTATTTCTTTGTTGCCCCCATCCTATCTTTCCTCTGTATTTTTCTCTTTTTTCCCCTTTTATCCATATTCCCCAGTATTTTGTTTTGGAATGTCACCAACTTCAGTGTATTTTCCCTCCCTTATAAAATCCCTCCCCTTTCTAACACTTTTCTCTCTTCCCCCTTCTTCCTTGCCTTCCTTCTGTTAGTTCCTCTTTTTCTCCTCCTCCCCATCCCTCCTCCCCTTTTCCCCCTTTAAATACTTGAAAGGTAAGATATGTTTCTTAACTTAAGTGAGTGTGTGTAAGTTAACTTTAAGTCATGTCTGATGAGATAAAGATTCACGTGGTTCTCACCTCCTCCCTTCTTTCCCTCTATTACAAAACAACTTTTGTACCTCTTTATGTAATGAGATTTACTTCATTCAATCTTCTCTATCCTTCTGTCTCCTTTGTGTCCCCTTTTTAAGAAGTTATTGGTTTTAAATCATTCTATATGAATCACAGAAAAGTCATTCATCTTTTTGAATAATAGTCTCATGGATAAGTCATGAGTGACCATCATTTCTGGCTAAGTATATTCTCTCTAATAGAGTTATAGTCTCAAGAGTTATGTGCATCTGTCTCCCAGGTGGGATATAGCCAGTTTCATTTATTGGATAGCAGGTTTTTTTTCCCTTTATACCCCCCTCCCTTTTTTACCTTTTCATGTGTGTCTTGAGCCTCCTGTTTGGTGTCTGAATTTTCTATTTAGCTCTAGTCTTTTTCTTCACTAAATGTTGGAAGTCTCCCATTTTATAAAATGTCCATCTTTTCCCCTAGTGCAGGATAGTGTATTCTTTGCTGTATTCCAAGCTCCCTTGATCTTTGGAATATCTCATTCCAGGCACTTCAATCCCTTAATGTTGGTACAGCCAGGTCGTTCATAATCCTTACTGTGGCTCCTTGGTATTTAAATTGTTTCTTTCTGGCTGCTTGCAGGATTTTCGCTTTTATTTGATTGTTATGGAATTTGGACACAACATTCCTTGGGTTTTTTTTTTTTCATTTTAGGATCTCTTTCTGTAAGGGATCGATGTATTATTTCAATAACTATTTTGCCCTCTAGTTCTGTGATATCAGGGCAATTTTCCATCACTAAATCCTGTAATATTATGTACAGGCTTTTTTTTCTCTTCAGTGTTTTCAGGAAGACCTATAATTCTCAGGTTGTCCCTTCTTGATCTATTCTCTAGTTCAGTGGTTTTGCTGATGAGGCATTTTATATTTTGTTCTACTTTTTCGATCTTTTGGTTTTGTTTAACAGAATCTTGTTGTCTCATGGAGTCTTTAGTTTCCACAGATTCCATTCTTTTTTAAGAGAAGAATTTTCTTCATTTACCTTTTTGCAAATCTTTTCCAATTGGTCAGTTCTATTTTTGAAAATATCCATTTGCCCAAGTGTAGTTTCAAGAGAATTATTTTCTTTTTGCATTTGCCCAGTTGAGGATTCAGGAGAATTATTTTCTTTGAGAATTTACCCAATTGAGGATCTGAGAGAATAATTCTAATTTTTTATTTGTCCAATTGTATTTTCCAAGGACTTGTTTTCTTGTTGCAAGATGTTAATTTTCTTTTGCAATGTATTAATTTTTACCATTTTTCCAATTGATTTTTTAAGTCCTTGCTGATTTCTTCAAGGAATTCTTTCTGGGCTGGAGACCAATATATATTCTCCTCAGAAATGCTAGATCTCTCTGGTTTGTAATCTATTTCTTCTAAGTATTTCTCCATGGGTCCACCCTTTTGCTGGCCTTCTTCATTTTCCTAAGATCTTGTGTCTGGGGAGGGGGTGGCTCTTGGAGGTTTGCTTTTGAAAACCCTAGAGATTTTGTTCACTTGGCTTAGAAATTCCAAGGGCCAGCCAGGAAGTGATGTTGGTTACTTACTCTGGAGTTTTTGAGTTGCTCAGCAGCAGGGTCTGAGTTGACCATGAACAAAGGGCTGGGCCTTGGGAGAGGCAGTTAATCTGCCTTTCTGATGAGTGAACTTTGTTGCCCACACCTGAGCCTGAGGGGATGGGGGAGGGAGGCATTTACCATTTACTCTTGGAAGAATGCTCAGCAAAAAGTATGGAGCTCAGGTTCATTACCCAGCTGATCAATTTCCAAGCATGTTCTGCAGCTCTCTGTGCTGGAACTCACCTTTCCATCAACTGAGGCTCACCAGAGGACCTCTCCACCTGGCCAAAGATTCTGTAGCTAAAGTTGATCCTTGGAACCACCACTCACCAAAGCCGTTGCAGCTAAGTGAGGTCCTCTGGTTTCACCCCACTGTTGTCCCTGCTCTGGCCCTCTCGTCTCCACTCCCAGTTCATCAACAGTTCCCTGAGACAGATCTTGTTGGTAGTTTTCCTATCTTCTCTTTCTGAGTATTATCAATCAAATTTCTGTTAAGAGGTTTCTTTCATGTTATTTTTGAGGGAGAAACAGGGGCACTTAGAATAGTGCTTGTCTTCTCTTTGACATTTTGGTCAGAAGTCCCAAACTTCTTTTATGACACCAACATTTTTCTGATAACTAAACCATGAAGAACCAGACAAAGAAACTTATAGACCAATCTCCCTAAAGCATATTGATGAAAAAGTCTTAAATAACATTTTAGCAATGAGATCACAACACGTTTTTGCTAGAATAATACCCCATGATCAGGTAGGGTTTATAAAAGGTATACAGGGATGATTGAACATTGAGAAAACACTCAACATACTTAAACATATCAATAGCAGAACCAACAGAAATCACATGATTATCTCAATAGATACTGAAAAAGCCTTTGATAAAATACAACATTCATCCCTGTTAAAAACACTTAGAAAAGTTAGGAATAAATGGCTTAAAATAAAAATAGTATCCATCTAAAATCAACAACAAATATTATATGCAATGGGAATTAATTTGGAGCATTTGCAATAAAAACAGGGATGAAACAAGGATGCCCTTTATCACCATTACTATTCAATATAGTATTAAAAATGCTAGCTATAGCAATAAGAGAGGAAAAAGAAATTGAAGTAATCAGAATTTGCAATGAGGAAGCAGAACATTCACTCTTTGCAGATGATATGATGGTATATTTAGAGAACCCAAAAAATCATCTAAAAGCACTTTGATACAATTAACAAAATCAGCAAATAGTAGAACATAAACCCTCTTAAATAATGAGCATATCTATATATGAATAACAAAGCCAAAGAGCTAGAAATAAAAAAGAAATTCCATTTAAAATAACTATAAACAACATTTAATACTTGGGAATCTACCTCCCAAGACAAACCCAGAAACTGTATGAAAACAATATTAAGGGAATTTTCACCCAAATAAATTCAAATCTGAATAACTGGAGAAATGTCAAATGCTCATGAGTAGGTTGAGCTAATATAATAAAATGGATAATTCAGCCCAAATCAAATTATTTATTCTGTATCACATCAGTCAATCTACAAAGTAACTACTGAACTAGAAAAAATAGTCACAATATTCATCTGGAGCAAAAGAAAGGTAAAGAATTGCAAGGGAACTAATTGAAAAAATGTAAAGGAAGGAGGTCAAGCTCTACCTGAAATAAATACTATAAAGAAGCAATCATCAAAACTGCCTGGTTCTGGTTAAGAAATAGGGTAATGGATCAGTTGATTAGGATAGGTTCAAAAGAAACTGCAGGAAATGACTAGAACAATCTTCTATCTGACAAAACCAAAGACATCAACTTCTGGGATAAGAACTCACTATTTAACAATATTATTGCAAAAACATGAAAATAGTATGGCAAAAACTAAGCATACATCCACATTTCACATGGAATACCTAAATAAGTTCAAAATGTATATAAGATTTTGACATAAAGAACAACACCATAGATAAATTAATAGACCAAGAAACACTCTATCGGGCCAAGATGGTGGAGAGAAGACAGGTACAGTTCTAAAATCTCCTGATCTTTCCTCATATATGATAATAAGCAAACCTCTTAACAGAAATCTGATCAAGACAATCCAGTAGAAAGAAAATCTATCTCGGGATTTGTCTTCCACAGTTTTGGGTGGGTCAGGGCACAAAGTGCGGATCAGCCATTGATCCACTTGATTAGTGGTAGGACTGGGGTCCAGTATCCTGGGAGCCCCAGAGCCAGACCTGCTTGATCAGTGGTGGGGCTGAAGTCTGATCAACTTCGGGGGCTTTCATCAGCTGGGGAGCAAAGGCATTGGAGTTGGTGCTGACTGTCTGGAGCTTGATGATTGGGGGGGGGGGGATTCCAGTGAAGAAGAGCTGTGAAGATAGTCCCTAGACTCCTCTGGTGGGGAAGACCTCCAAGTCTACCCCTTCCTTTCAGCTGAAACCTCTTCACAGAATAAACACAATTTCAGACCTTCTGGCCCAGGCTCAGGTGTGTGAGCAGCAGAATACCACTCTAGCTGACAATAGGAAGAATGATGATCTCATCCCAGGATATAGTCCAACATTGTTTGAAGACAAAACAGCTTAAAACAGTCCCTGCAGGCCAAGGGAGAGGGCATCAATGAAGGTGACAGATGCTCTAGAGAAAGCAAACAGGACCCCCTACTGGCCACCGGGAGAAATTACATGCAGTCACCAAAAACTCCAGCACCCTCTACTGACCAGCTGGAGATATTATACACAGTGAGAAAATTCTCTAGCACTTCCTACAGGCCAACTGGAGATATTACACTCAGTGAGTAAAGCCTCTAAGGATTCTAACACCAATCCTCTATGAATCAGCCCCTCCCAACTCAAGGTCTTAGGAAAATGAAGAAAGGCCAGCAGAAAGATGGATGCAAAATAAAAGTTGGAAGGAAAGACCCTAATTCGGAGAGACCTAGAAACTCAGAGGAGAATATAATCTGGTACCCAGCACAGAAAGACTTCCTTGAAGAAATAAGGAAGGAGTTTAAAAATCAAATGGAAAATTTGGGAAAAGAAACCCAAGAGAAGATTAATTAATAATTTGCAACAAGAATACAAATCATTGGAAAATACAATTGGACAAATACAAAATGAAACTACTTCTGTCAGATCCATAATTGGGCAAATTCAAAATAAGAATAATTCTCTCAAAACCTCAATTGATCAAATCATTCTATTTCAAAAGTTGAAATGATTGGAAAAGGAGTTACAAAAGGTAAATGAAGAAAACTCCTCCCTAAAAAAAGAATAAACTCTGCAGAAACTAATGACTTCATGAAACAGCAAGAGCCTGTTAAACAAAACCAAAATAATAGAAAAAATAGAATAAAATATAAAATACCTCATCATCAAAACCATTGATCTTCAGAGCAAATTGAGGAGGGGCAACCTGAGAACTATTGGTCTTCCTGAAAACATTGAATAGAAAAAAAAGGCTGGATTTAATATTACAAGATTTAGTGATGGAAAATTGCCCTGATATCATGGAACCAGAGGGCAAAATAGTTATTGAAATATACATATATCCCCTCTGGAAAGAGATCCTAAAATGAAAACCCCAAAGAATGTTGTAGCCAAATTCCAAAAGTATCAGAAAAAAGAGAAAATCCTGCAAGCAGCCAGAAAGAAACAATTTAAATAAAAAGGAGCCACAGTAAGGATCATGCAGGACCTGACTGCATCAGCATTAAGGGATGTAAGGGCTTGGAACATGATATTCTGAAGAGCAAGGGAGCTTGGAATGCAACCAAGAATCCACTATCTGACAAAACTGAACCTTCTTTTTCAGGGGTAAAAGATGGACATTTAATGAAATTGAAAAATTCCAAAAATTCCTAATGAAAAGACCAGAGCTAAAGAGAAAATTTGAACATCAAACAGGAAGTTCAAGAGACAAATAAAAAGGCAAAGAAAGGGGGGTTGGGAGAAAAAAAAACTGCTATCCAATAATGTGAAACTTGCTCTATACTAGCATGGGAAAAAGATTCTCATAACTCTTGGGAATTGTAACTCTCTTCTTTTTTTTATTTTATATGTTTATTTTTAAAGGTCGATACATATTTAGACAACTTAAATATATAGTTCCAAAAGAAATACTCTGAGAAAAGCAGCAATGGTCTCATAATGTGTTCTCACATTCAGACACTGGCTGGTATCATCCGAGTTCTATGATTAAAAAAAACTTACTTTATTGGTACACATCTTTCTTATCTGCAGTGAAATCTACAATCTCTTGTGTATGCATTAACCTTTCAGCATCTATGTCAGGAATTTCAAGCCCAAATTCATCTTCCGAAATAGGAAGATACTAAAAGCTTTTCTGGGTCAAACTTATCATATAGTTTCAAGACATAAAGGACACGGTCCTTTATGCTCCACAGTGTCAAATGGGGCAAGTCACTATATTGGTGGCTCAACTGTAGGGATATCCTTGAAACCTGCATGGACCCACTGCCACTGCATGCCCTCTTGGCCCCGCCAATTGTCAAAGGACTGATCCCAGACACGGAAGCAAGACAAGTGTGGGACCCTGGGGGCAGGAAAGTGTGTTGAGGCCATGACCAGGATCAGACACAGGCAGAGAGGACACAGGCCACCATGGCTACACCGACCCTGAGAACTGTAACTCTTAACAGAGAGAATATACCTAGCAAGGAGAGATGGACACTCATAACTTATTCATGAGACCACTATCCAATGTGATGAAACCGGCTATAACCCTACTTGGACGAAAGACTCTAATAACTCTCAAGAATTGTAACTATATTAGAGAGAGTATACTTAACGAGAAGTGATGGATATTCAGAAATTTCTATGACTCAGAATGATTTCAAAACAATTCCTTCTTAAAAAGGGGGATATGAAGGAGCTGGGAGGAGGGATGGGTTTGAATGGGGTAAATCTCAATACATTAAGAGGTACAAAAGAGCTATGGTAATAGAGGGGAAGAAGGGAGGAGATGAGAAACACCTGAATCTTCCTCTCATCAAACTTGGCTTAAAGTTAAATTACATACACACTCAGTTAACTTAAAAACCATCTTACCTTTCAAGTATTAAAAGAGGGAAAACAGAAGGGGGAGATGGAGACAGGGAGGGGATGAAAAGGGAAACTAAGGGAAGTAAGGGAAGGAAAAAAGGAAAGAAGAAAAAAGGGGAGGGGTGGATATAGGAGGGCAAACACATTAAAGGAGGTGGTATTCAGAAACAAATACTGAGTAATATGGATAAAGGTAAAAGAGGGGGAAAATACAAAGAGGAGAGAAGACAGCATTTAGGGCAATTAAGAGTTAGTAATTATAATTCTGAATGGGAATGGGATGAATTCTCCCTTAAAATATAAGCAAATAGCAGAGTGGATTACAAACCAGAATCCTACAATATGCTGCTTACAAGAAACTCATTTGAAGCAAAGAGATACATAAAAAGTAAAGGTAAAAGTTGGAGCAAAATATATTTTGCTTCAGCTGAAGTGAAAAAGCAGGGGCAGCTATCCTTATCTCAGACAAAGCAGCTGCAAATATAGATATTGTTAAAAGAGATAAGGAAGGAACCTGCATCCTCCTAAAAAGTACCATAGGCAATAAGGTGATTTCAGTACTGAATATGGATACAACCAGTGAGACAGCATCCAAATGCTTAGAGGAGAAGCTGAAAGAACTACAGGAAGACATAGACAGAAAAACTCTACTAGTGGGAGACCTCAACTTCCCATTCTCAGATTTAGATTAATCTAATCATAAAATAAACAAGAAAGATATTAAGGATGTAAATAGATTGTTAGAAAACCTAGATATGATAGGCTTATGGAGGAAATTGAATGGGGATAGAAAGGAATATACCTTTTCTGCTGCAGTATATGTTGCATATACAAAAATTGACCATGTACTAGTGCATAAAAACCTAGTAATCAATTGCATAAAGGAGGAAAGAGTGAATACATCTTTCTCAGATCACAATGCAATAAAAATCATATGCAATATTGGCCTGGGAGATAATAGACCCAGAATTAATTGGAAACTAATAACCTTATTTTAATCAATGAGTGGATCAAACAACAACTTATAGAAAAAATTACTTATTTTATCTTAGATAGTGACAATAATGGAACAACATACCAAAACCTATGAAATTCACTCAAAATGACTGTCAGGGGATATATTATATCTTTAAATGATTCCATGAATAAATTAGAGTAAAAGAAAAGCAATGAACTAAATATGCAGCTAACAAGGTTAGAGAAAGAACAAATTAAAACTGACAATTAAATATCAAATTAGAATTTCTAGAAATTAAAGAAAAATTAATAAAAGCAAAAGCAAAAAAACACCTATTGAATTAATAAATATAACCAAGAGTTAGTTTTATGCAAAAAAGCAATAAAATTGATAAACCTCTGGTCAATTTGATTAAAAAAGAAAGAAGAAAACCAAATTGCTAGTATCATAAATTGAAAAGGTAAACTCACCAGCAATGATGAGGAAATTGAAGTAATAATTCAGGAAATTAAATACCTAAATAAACCCATCTCAAAGAAAGAAATTCAACAATCCATCACTGAAATCCCTAAGAAAAAATCTTTAAGACCTAATGAATTCACGAGTGAATTTTACCCAAAATTTTGGAAACAATTCATTCCAATTCTATATAAACTCTTTAGAAAAACAGGGGAAGAAGAAACTCTGCATAACTCTTTCTATAACAACAATATGATGCTGATACCTAAACCAGAAAGAGATAAAACAGAGAAAGAAAATTATATACCTATCTCCCTGATGAATATAGATGCAAAAATCTTAAATAAAATCTTAGCAAAATGATTACAAGTTATCACTAGGATAATACATTTTGACCAAGTAGGATTTATTCCAGGAATTCAGAGTTGATTCAATATTAGGAAAACTGTTAAAAATTAATTATATCAACAACAAAAATATCAGAAATTATATGATTATATCAACAGATACTGAAAAAGCTTTTGACAAAATACAACACCCATTCCTGCTAAAAACACTAGAGAGTGTAGAAATAAATGGACTGTTCCTTAGAATAATAAGCAGTATCTAACTGAAATCATCAACAAGCTTTATATTCAATAGGGACAGGCTAGAGGCATTCCCAATAAAATCAGGGGTGAAACAAGGATGACCATTATCACCACTACTATTCAAAATTGTATTAGAAATGTTAGCTTCAGCAATTAGAGATGAAAAAGAAATTGAAGGAAATAGAATTGGGAAGGAACAGACAAAACTCTCACTCTTTGCAGATGACATGATGATTTACCTAGGGAATCCCAAGAAATCATCCTAAAAACTACTGGAAACAATTAGCAATTTTATCAAAGTTGCAGGATATAAAATAAACCCTCATAAAGTCTCAACTTTTCTACATATGACTTACAAGATACAGCAGTAAGAAAAGTGTAAGAAAGAGAAATCCCACTCAAAGTAACCTCAGATAATAAAAAATACCTGGGAGTCTATTTGCCAAGGCAGAATCAGAAACTTTTTGAAAACAATTACAAAACACTTCTCACTCATATTATATCAGATTTAAATAACTGGGTTAAACATAAACTGCTCATGGATATGTTGAGCTAATATATTAAAAATTACAATTGTAGCAAAACTAAACTACCTATTTAGTGTCCTACCAATCAAAATTCCAAAAAATTATGTTATTGAGTTATAAAACATTGTAAGTAAATTCATATGGAGAAATAAAAAGTCAAGAATTTCAGGAGATTCAATAACAAAAATAACAAAAGTAGGTGGCTTAGCTCGACCTGATCTAAAATTATATTATAAAGCATCACTCATCAAAGCTGTCTTGTTCTCCTCATAAATCCTCAACTTTTATAGATATAGATATATATACATATATATATATATGTATATATATATATATATATATATATATATATATATATATATATATATATCTAGCAAGCTACAGCAGGAACAACTAGAAAGAGAAATCCTATGCAAAGTAACCTCAGACAATATAAAATACCTGGGAGTCTATTTGCCAAAACAGACTCAGAAACTTTTTTGAAAGCAATTATAAAACACTTCTCCCACAAATTAAATCAGATTTAAATAACTGGGCAAACATCAACTGCTCATGGATAGGTAGAGCTAATATAATAAAAATGAAAATTCTACCAAAACTAAACTACCTGTTTAGTGCCCTACCAATCAAAGTTCCAAAAAATTACTTTAATGAGTTAGAAAATGTTGTAAGTAAATTCATATGGAGAAATAAAAAGTCAATAATTTCCAGGAATTTAATGAAAAAAAGTACAAGAGAAGGGGCCTTAGCCCTACCTGATCTAAAATTATATTATAAAGCATCAGTCATCAAAAATGTTTGGTATTGGCTAAGAAACAGTGGCGGATCACTGGAATATACTAGGTACAATAGCAGGAAACCATTATAGTAATCTGATGTTTGTTATACCCAAATCTTCCAACTATTGTGATTAAAAACTCCCTCTTGGATCAAAACTGCTGGGAAAATTGGAATTTAGTATGGAAGAAACTTAGATAAGACCAACATCTCACACCCTTTACCATGATAAGATCCAAATAGTAATAGGATATAGGATTTAGACATAAAAAACAATAGTGTAAGCAAATATCTATGGAAACGGGAGCAGTTTATGACTAAGGAAGACATGGAGAACATCACTAAAAACAAACTAGATAATTTTGATTACATTAAATTAAAAAACTTTTGCACAGATAAAACCACTGAAACCAAGATAAAAAGAAATGTAGTAAATTGGGAAACAATCTTTCCGACTAATGATTCTGACAAAGGACTCATTTTTAAAATATACAGAGAACTCAGTCATACTTTTTTAAAAAAAAAGCCATTCCCCAATTGACAAATGGACAAAGGATATGCAAAAGCAATTTACAGATGAGGAGATCAAAGCAATCCATAGCCATATGAAAAACTGCTCTAAATTATTACTTATTAAAGAAATGCAAATTAAAGCTTCTCTGAGGTACCACCTCACACCTCTCAGACTGGCCAATATGACTAGAAAGGATCATGATTATTTTTGGAAGGACTGTGGGAAATCTGGTACACTATTACACTGTTGGTGGAGCTGTGAACTCATCCAACATTTTTGGAGAGAAATTTGGAACTCTGCTCAAAGCGCAACAAAAATGAGTATACCATTTGATCCAGCAATACCACTACTAGGTAGATACCCTTAAGAGATGATGAAAATGGGTAAAAACATCACTTGTATAAAAATATTCATAGCAGCCCTGTTTGTGGTAGCAAAGAATTGGACATCATGTAAATGTCCTTTAATTGGAGAATGGCTTAGTAAACAGCGATGGTTCTATCAGAAAGAAGGACGGATAGGAATTCAGGGAAGCTGAGTGAGATGAGCAGAATCAGAAAAATCAGAAAAACACGTACACACTAACAGCAACATGGGGATGATGTTCAACCTTGATGGACTTGCTTATTCCATCAGTGCAACAACCAGGGACAATTTTGGGCTGTCTGCAATGGAGAATACCATCTTTATCCATAATAAGAGCCATGCAGTTTGAAGAAAGTTCAAGGACTATTCCCTTTAATTTAGTAAAAAAAAGCAGATAATCTTATTGTCTGATCTTGTTATCTCTTATCCTTTTTGTTTCTTCCTTAAGGATGTGATTTCTCTCTTATCACACTCAATTTGGATCAATGTACAACATGGAAACAAAATAAAGTCTGACAGATTGCTTTCCATGGGGGGGGGAGGGAAGTAAGATTGGGAGAAAAATTGTAAAATTCAAATAAAATCTTTAAAAACAATAAATAGATAAATAAACAAACAAACAAATAAATAAAATAATTTAAAAACTGTTTGGTTCTGGCTAAGAAATGGAGTGGCAGACTAGGTGCAATAGCAGCAAACTATTATAATAATCTACTGTTTGATAAACCAAAAGAGTCCAACTATTGGGGCAAGAACTCTCTCTTCAATAAACACTGCTGGGAAAATTGGAAGTTAGTGCTGAAGAAACTTAGATTAGACCAACACCTCCCATCCTATACCAAGATAAGATCCAAATGGATACAGAATTTAGACATAAAATCAATATTTTATGCAAACTAGAATATCAATGACTAGTTTACTTGTCAGATCTATAGGAAGGGAAGCAGTTTATGACTAAGGAAGAGATGGAGAACATCACTAAAAACAAACTAGATGATTTTATTTGCATGAAATTCAAAAGCTTTCACATAGACACTGTAACCAAGATCAAAAGAAATGTTGTAACCTGGAAAACAATCTTTACAACTAATGTTTTTGACAAAGGACTCATTTCTAAAATATACAGAAAGCTGAGTCAAATTTATAAAAAGAAAAAGCCATTTCCCAATTGACAAATGGTCAAAGAATATGCAAAGGCAATTTACAAATGAGGAAATCAAAGTGATCCAAAGTTATATGAAAAAATTGCTCTAAATCATTACTTAATAGAGAAATGCCAACTAAAGCTTCTCTGAGGTACCACCTTACACCTCTCAGACTGGCCAATATGGCCAGAAAGGATAATGATTATTGTTGGAAGGGCTGTGGTCTATCTGGGACACTATGACATTGCTGGTGGAGCTGTGAACTTAGCCAACCTTTCTGGTGAGTCATTTGGAACTATGCACAAAGTGCAAAAAAAAAAATGTGCATACTCTTTGATCCAGTAATACCACTCCTGGAACTATACCCTGAAGAGGTGATGAAAAAGGGTAAAAAATATCACTTGTACAGAATATTCATAACAGCCCTGTTTGTGGTGGCAAACAATTGGAAATCAAGTAAATGTCCTTCAATTGGGGAATGGCTTAGCAAACTGTGGTATGTCCATGTCATGGAACACTATTTTTTTGTTAGATACCAGGAGGGATGGGAATTCATGGAAGCCTGGAGGGATTTCTCCAATGAGCATGTCCTTTGACCCAACAATACTAAATATAGGTTTATATCTAGAAGAAAATGTTAAAAAATGAATATATCCTACATCTTCCAAAATATCCTGAACAGCTCCTTTTATAGTGGCAAAGTATTAGAAAAAGACATAATTTTCCTACATCTTGTCTTTTAACTAGAGAAACATTCCCAAGTCCTTACATTAATCTTCACACAGTATTTTTGCAGTAATCAGCGTGGCTTCTTTCATATGGAATATATTCATTCTAATACATGCTGTCCAGAAATAAAGGCAGTACTACAGATGTAGTCTTACTAAAGAAGAATGATTTTATTTTATCTGATACAATTTAAGGCATTTTTATCAAACACAGAACATAAATCCAGCATTGTCCTAGGCATTAAGGATAGAAAAATGAATATAGAAAATATTCCTTATCCTCAGGAAAATTATAGTTCAGTGGTAGAGGTGGAATGAATGTGTGCATACTTGGAAAATTAGATTTAAGATAGATATAGATGAGAGAGAGAGAGAGAGAGAGAGAGAGAGAGAGAGAGAGAGAGAGAGATAATGTTTTCAAAAAGGAGGGCTTGGGTATAACATAAATGGTGAATATAAAAAAATGGAGGAGATAGGTAGAGCCAAGAAAGAGGAGAGAAATGAGGAGCTCCCTTGAACTCTTGCACTCCAGTTTTCATCAGAAACAGTGTTAAACTACCCTTTAAGCAAATTCTTGACCAACAGACCCTACAAAAAGATGGAATGAACCAATTTTACAACTGAAGATATCTTGCAAGAACTCCAGTGAAGGTCTTTCTTATTCAGGAATAAAGGGAAGTGGCCTAGTGCAGGTGGTTATAGGAGAAAGCAGTGGGAGGCTCTTGCGTAGAGCACAAGGGCCTGGGCTGTGGGCTCAGCAGGCCATCAGTACAGTAAGCCAGCTGTGAATCCTCCAGCCTCAATACAGATGGCAAATTGTGATTCCCAGAACCAATGTGCAGCTGGTATGACTAGACTGGGAAACCAACCACAATGGGGAAGACAAAAACATCTGAGACCCCAGAATGAAAAGTCGATGATGTCCCTGATGCCCAGCACAGGGAGTGTGGGACAGTGCTCCTTGCAACCCAGAAGCAGGGTTCAATTCTAAAAACCTCAAACTAGGTTAAAATATGAACAAGAAATAGAAAAAAAGTCCTGAGCATAGAAAGATACTATGAGGCAATGAAAATCATAGAAGAGGACAGTGGACAAAAGCATACATGTAAAGCCTCAGAGGGGAATAAGAATGAAACTGAAAATGTCCTTTTGGAAGAGTTCAAAGAAGATTTTAAATATCAAGGAGCAAAATTTGGAAAAGAAACTAGAAGTATGCAAAACAAAGTCAACAGCATGAAACAGAAGCAAAACAACTGACTGAAAAAAACAATTCCTTCAAAAACACTACTGGACATATGGAAAAGATGCAAAAGCTAAATGAAGAAAATAATTTCTAAATTAGAATTGGGCAAGTGGAAACTTTAGGGGACTATATAAGATATCCAGAATCAATACAGCAATATTTTTTTAAAAAATTAAAAAATAGAAAAAGTGTAAAATACCTCATTGTAAGAGCAAGTGATCTGGAAAATTGCTGCAGGAGAAATAATTTAAGAATAATTGACTATTTAATAACCAAGATCGAAAAAGAAACTGGAAAATATATTTTGTCAAACAATCAACAAAAACTTCCCTGATATACAAGAAACAGAGAATAAAATAGTAATTTGAAACAATCCATAGATTATCTCCTGAAAGTAATCCCAAAATGAAAATATCAAGGAATATTTTAGCCAAATTCCAAACTTTTCAGGTAAGGGAGATACTACTTTAGGCAGCCAGAAAGAAACCAAATACCAGAAAATCATAGGCAGGATTACACAGACTTGGCAGCTTTAATTTTAAAGGATTAGCTGACCCAGAATATATTCCAAAGGACAAAGAAGTAAAGATTACAAACAAGAATCAACTAACCTGCAAAACTGAGCAAAACTGAACTTTGGGGGGGGGAGAACACAATAAAATAGGGTACTTTCAAACTTTCCTGATGAAAATACCAGAGCTAAATATGTTCAAACATCAGACTCAAGAGATATAAAAAAGATAAAGACATAAGAAAACTGTGAAACAAGAAGATTTAACTATTTATATACATATATAGGAAGTTGACACATAACTTGAGAACTGTATTTCTATTAGAAGGAACATATTTAGATAGTGAGATTGGGACTAAGTTAATTTTGATGTGATAATATAAAAAATTAAGATGGGGAAAAGAGGATTATATTGGAAAAAGTAGAAAAAGAAAGCTAGAATAGGGTAACTACATCACATGAAGAGGTCAAATGATATATTTCAATAAAGGGCAAGAAGGGAGGGGGTGAGAACTGTTTGATCGCTGCTCTGAATTTGACTCAAATAAAGAAGACTCTATCACAAAACCTTTTTCTTGCATCCTTTATGTGAAATAACAGCCTATTCTACCTCTCCTTTACCCATTAACTCCATCTTTATATTATATTATTCTTTCAGATTCAGTTCCCTCCTGTACCTTATCTATATATGTATGCTCCTTCAAACTGCTCTAATAAATGAGAAGGTTCTTATGAATTATCAGTATCATCTTGACATGCAGGAATATAAGCAGTACAATATCATTACATCCTTCATAATTTACCCATCCCATCCACCCTATCTATGCTTCAACTGAGTCCTGTGCTTGAAAATCAAACTTGCTGTTAAGCTCTGGTCATTTATCAGGAAAGTTCAAAAGTCCCCTATTTCATTGAATTTTCATTTTTTTCACTTATCAGCTTTTTCTATTAAATAGTTTTCTGTAGTGACTGCTCTTTTAGCATTTTTGCTCATCTCTGTTGTTTTAGCTCTGCTCCTGGTGTGGAGGAAGTATAAATCCAAGCTTTTTTGCTGGAGCTACAATCTGATCCCTGATCCAAGATGTTGGCTATGCAGTCCTGACCTTGCCTTTGCAGAGGTTTGTTTCCTCCCTTATGTCCAGGCTCTTACTTAGCAGTGATTTGTTCCTGATCCAGTCCTATCTTTTGCCCCAGTTTCCCCAGGGTTCAGACTCTGGGTTTGGGATCCTCCTGGCTGGCTTGCTATCTAGCTGCTGGGACTTCTGCTATTTTCAAATTGTTGGGACCTGGCTTGTTCTGTGGCTAAGTGCCTTTTACTGTCTTACCAACCCTTCTGCCTCCTGGACTTACTTGCCTTTTTCACCCAAAGAGACAGAGCTTCATTGAAGATCCTCCATGATGTCTACCATTGAAAACTTCTTTGATTCTTCTCTTTTTTCTTGGGATGATCTATAGCTTGAATCTTAGAATAGAGGCTTCATTTGTCTTTGGTAGGGAAAAGTTCTGGGATGATGTATTCTCATGCCACCATCTTGACTCCACCCTGCAAGTCTCCCAATTGTTTTACCAATGAGATATTTCATATTTGCTTCTAGTTTTCCATTCTTTTAATTTTCTTTTATTGTTTCTTGATTATTCACAAAGTCTTCAGCTTCCCATAGCTCCATTCTACTGAAAAGGAATTACTTTTTTCAAAGAGCTTTTGTATCCCATTTCCAACTTACCAATTCAGCCTATTTAAACATTTTTCTCCTCATTGGCCTTTTGAACTGCTTTTTAAGATGTTATTTTCTTCAGTACTTTTATTGTATCCCCTTCACCAAGCTGCTGACGTGGTTTTCATGATTTTCCTGCATCACTCTCATTTCTCTTCTCATTTTTTCCTCATTTCCCTTACTGCATTTTCAAAATCTTTCAAAAATCTAATTCATAATTTTCTTGGAGGTTTTGGATATAGAAACTTCACTTTTGTTATCTTCTAGGAATGTATTTTTATCCTCCATAGGGCCAAAGTAATTGTCTATGGCTGGATTTTTTTCCTTCTGGTGTTTGGTCATTTCCCCGGCCTATGACTTGATTTTAACTCTTTGTTAAATTGGGACTCTGCTTCCAGGAAGCAGGACAGAAATGTCCTATGCTTTTGAGTGGTTTTGTATCTGTTTTCAGGGATATTCCTCATGTACCTCAATTCTTTCAAGGTTTTATGAGAGTCTCTGACTGTACCCCTAGCCTGTGATCTGGTCAGTGGTTGACCAAAGGCATTCCCTTCTTCCCTGAACATATGAGGAAGGCCCCTGCTCTGCTATGGCAGTAAAGCTCCTTTTCCTGAGACTGGGGCCCAGACTATGACCTGAATCTGAGTATGGACAAAACCATGGAGTTCTGTCCATGAAATAGAAAAGAAACATCTGCAATCTCCCCTGACCCCCTTACAATCAGTAAGCTGAACATTCTGGAAGCAGTTCCTGAGTGGATCCCTGTCAAGTGGCTCTCCAAGTCTGTTCCTGGTTCTTGGACGGGTCTATGTTGAGACCTGCACTAGAGTGCTCAAGCTGATGCAAGTTGTCCTTGGCAATCCATGGGCTGATAGGTGTGGAAATTGCCATGATAGCTTCAGACCAAGGCCCCCAGGTACCTTGGTACCCTGCAGGCTGTTTCTGGATGGCTGAAGCTAATTTACTCAGGCATGGCCAGCATGATCCAGAGTACCTTGCAGCCCAATTAACCACAGTGTAACAAACCTTTCTTGTGCATCTTTCAAGTTATTCAAGGTATTTGGAGTAGTCTAGAGGAGAGCTCTAGGGATTTCTTCCCTTCACTCTGCCATCTTCATTCCCCCCCCCAAAACAGTTCTCAGCAGAAATTTTAAATTTCTAAATGCTTACATGAATAAAATATAGAAAGAAGAGATCAATGAATTGATTATAAAACTAAAAAAAGATAGAATTAAAACCCCCAATGAAATATCAAATTAGAATTTCTGAAAATCAAAGGAGAAATTAAAAAACTGAAAATAAGAAAATTATTGAATTAATAAACAAAATTAAGCATTGGTTTTATGAACAAATAAATAAAATAGATAATCTTATACAATCCCAGAAAACCAATGGGAAAAAATGAACAAATTAATTGAGCAAAGTTGCAAGATGTTAAATAAAACCACAAAAATCATCAGCATTTTTAGAGATTGGCAAAAAAGGCCAGAAGCAGGAGATAGATTTAAGCAAATGGAGAAAATGTAAAATATATGAACAATATCACAAAACACTTTTCACACAAATAAAATCAGATCCAATCAATTGGAAAAATATCAATTTCTCATGGGTAAGCTGAACTAATATAATAAAACTGACATAGTAATGTAATAATAAATAATGATTCAGTACCATACTAATAGAACTAAGAAAATATTATTTTTAGAACTAGAAAAAATGACAACAAAGTTCATCTGGAGCTAAAGGCAATAATATTAAGGGAATTAATAAAAAAAATGCAAAGGAAAGCAACATTCATCAAAACTCTTTGTTAGGGGCTAAAAATAGAGTGGTGGATCAGTGGAATAGCATTGCTACGAAAGAAAAAGTTATATGCAAGTATAGTAATTTGATAAACCCCAGACTTGTAATTTTTGGAATCATTATTTGACAAAATCTTCTGGAGACCTGGAAAATAGTATAGTTAAACCTAAGCATAGATCAATGTCTCTCACCCTATACAAAGATGAAGTCAAAATGGATAAATGGTTTTAATTCCCACAGTTACAAAAATATTTATATCAGACCTTTTTGTAGTGGCAAAGGATTTGAAACTGAGGGATGACCATCCACCGGGGAATGGCTGAATATATTATAGTATCCAAATGTGAGAGAATGCTTTTGTTCTGTAAGAAATCATGAGCAAGGGCTTCAGACCAAGATGGTGGAGAGAAGACAGGCACTGTGCTAAGGTCTCCTAGCTTTCCTTCATAAATAATATGAAACAAACCTTTTAACAGAAATTCAATCAACAAAACCAAGGAAAAAAAGGATGCTCAGAGAATAACATCTACCAACAAGGTCTGTCTCCAGGGATTGTGGGTGAGCTGGGGGAAGAGAGCAGAGAGCCATCAGGGGTGAGGTGAGCCCCAGACTAACCTAAGATCAGCTGTGGACCTTTGACTTTGGAGCAGTGGTCTCGGGAGCTCCAGTGGGGCTGGAGAGAATTACAGAGTGTGGCCGGACATTGATTCCCTGGGATCAGCTGGTTGGGAAGATCACAATTTCATTTCAGCAGAGTCTTCTTCCCAGAACAAACACAATAACTGCCCTCCCCCCAATCCCAGGTTTAGACATGGGCAGCAGAGCTCCCTCAGTAGAAGAGGGAGATTAATATTCTCACTCCAGGGTCCAGCCCATGTTGTTCAAGGATAACAGTATCCAGCAGTGCCACACATCTCCTCCAGATCTAGGGAGAGGGTATCAAATCAAGATCACACACACTCCAGAAAAAGCAACAAGCAACTCCTACTGGACAGCCCATTTGGAATTACTACACCCAGTGAGCAAAGCCTCTATGGACCTCAAAACCAATGGTCTATGAACCAAATACAAGATCATAGGAAAATGAAGAAAAATCGCTACAAAGGGTGGTCCATAGAAAACTTCTTTGGAGAAAAGACCCTAAGACAGAGAGATCTAGAGTTTCTGAGGAGAATATGATTTGATCTACAACCCAGAAAGACTTCCTTGAATAAATAATAAAAGAATTAAAAATCAATTGGAAAAATTGGGAAAAGAAACCCAAGAGAAAATTAACACCTTGCAACAAGAAAACAAATCCTTGGAAAATATAATTGGACAAATGCAAAAATTTCTCTCTAAACCTCAATTCGTTGACGGCAAAAAGAAAATAATTCTCTCAAAATCTCAATTGGACAAATGAAAAACTTCTTCAAAAATGAGTTGCGGAAAGATAAATGCAGAAAATTCTTTTTCTAAAAAAAACGAATGGTATCTATGGAAACTAATGACTTCATGAGAAAACAAGAATCTGCTAAACAAAACAACAAAATTGAAAAAATAGAAGAAAATGTAAAATGCCTCACTGTCATAACCACCAACCGTGAAAATAAATCCAGGTGAGGCAACTTAATAATCATTGGGCTCCCTGAAAATACTGAAGAGAAAAAATATCCTGGACTCAATATTATAAGATTTAGGGATGGAAAATTGCACTGATATCATGGAACCAAGGGGTAAAACGTTATTGAAAGAATACATCATGGGGTGGCTAGGTGACGCAGTGGACAAAGCACCGGCCTTGGAGTCAGGTGTACCTGGGTTCAAATCCAGTCTCAGACACTTAATAATTACCTAGCTGTGTGGCCTTGGGCAAGCCACTTAACCCCATTTGCCTTGCAAAAAACTAAAAAACAAAAAACAAAACAAAACAAAACAAAACAAAAAAGAATACATCAATCCCCTCCTAAAAGGATCCCAAAATGAAAACACCAAGGAATACTATGGCCAAATCCCAGAACTATCAAATAAAAGAGAAAATCCTGCAAGAAGTCACAAATAAACAATTTAAATACCAAGGAGCCACAGTAAGGATTACACAGGACCTGGATGCATCAATATTAAAGAATCGAAGGGTGTGGAATATGATATTCCAAAAAGCAAGGGAGCTTTGAATGCAGGCAAAAATTCACTATACTGAAAAACTGAGCTTCCTCTTCCAGGGGAAAAGAAGGACATTTAATGAAATAGGAGACTTCCAACGTTTCCTGATGAAAAGACCAGAGCTAAATAATAATTTGGACTCCTAACAGGAAACTCAAGAGATATATTAAAAGGTAAAAAAGGGAAATGAAAAAAAAAAAGTTGCTATCCAATAAGATGACACTGGCTGTATCCCCATCTAGGAGAAAGACACACATAACCCTCAAGAATTATAACTTGATTAAAGATAATATACTTGGTGAGAAATAATGGACACTTATGACTAAACTGTGACTCTGATAGAATTATTTAAACACAATATATCCTTAAAAGGGGGTCAGTAGAGGGCGGCTAGGTGGTGTAGTGGATAAAGCACTGGCCTTGGAGTCAGGAGTACTTGGGTTCAAATCTGTTCTCAGATACTTAATAATTACCTAGCTGTATGGCCATGGGCAAGCCACTTAACCCCATTTGCCTTGCAAAAAAAAAAAAAACTAAAAAAAAGGGGGGGGGTCAGTAAAGATATAGGAGGATGGAGGAGATTGAATGGAGTAAATCACATAATACAAAAGACCTATTGCAACAAAGGGGAAGAAGAGAGGAGAGGAGAACCACCTGAATCTTACTCTCATCAGACTTGGCTTAAAGTTAACATACACACACTCAGTTAAATTAAGAAACTTATCTTACCTTTCAAGTATTAAAAGTGAAAAAGGGGAGGAAAAGAGGGACTAAAAGAAGGAAGGGAAGGAAGAAAGGGAAAGGGAAAAGGGAAAGAAAGGAGAAGGGGGTTGGATATAAGGGACAAACACAATGAAGTTGGTGGTATTCAAAAAATATACTGGGGAAATGGATAAAGTGAAAAAATTTGAAAAAAGCAAAATGAGGGAAGATAGCATTGAGGGCAATAAAGAGTTAGTAATTATAACTTTGAATGTGAATGGGATTAATTCTCCCTTAAAACGTGAGTAAAACTCAAATAATATCTTTAATAAAAATAAATTTTTAAAAAATGTAAGTGAATAGACTAGATTAAAAACCAAAATCCTACAATATACTTCTTACAAGAAACTCATTTGAAGTAGAGAGATACATATAGAATAAAAATAAAACGTTGGAGCAACATGTATTTTGCTTCAGCTGAAGTGAAAAAAGCAGGGGTAGCTATGCTTATCTCAAACAAAACAGCTGCTAAAATAGATTTCATTAAAAAAGATGCAGAAGGAAACTATATCCTAAAAGGTACCATACACAACAAAACAATTTTAATACTAAATGTGTATGCACCAAATGGTATAGCATCCAAATTCTTAGTGGAGAAATTGAAAGAGTTACAGGGAGACATAGACAGCAAAGCTCTACTGGTGGGAGAACTCAACCTCCCACTCTCAGATTTGGATAAATCTAACCATAACATAAACAAGAAGGAAATTAAGTAGATAAACAGATTGTATGATAGACCTTTGGAGGAAATTAAATGAGATAGAAAGAAATATATGTTTCTTAACTGCAGTACATGGCACTTACACAAAATTTGACCATGTGCTTGCCTAATAATCAAATGCAGAGAGGCAGAAATAGTGAATAAATCCTTCTCAAACCGTAATGAAATAAAAATCACATGCAATATTGGGACATAGAGAGGTACACATAAAATTAATTAGTAATTAAATAACTTCATCTTAAAGAATGTGTGGATCAAATAACAATTTACAGAATTAATGACTTCATCCTAGATAATATCAATAATGAAACAACATACCAAAATTTATAGGATATAGCCAAGGCAGTTGCCAGGGGATATATTGTATCTTTAAATACTTCCATAAATAAATTAGAGAAAGAGGAAATCAGTGATCTAAACATGCAACTAAAAGCATTAGAAAAAGAACAAATAAAAAGCTTCAATTAAATATTAAATTAGCAATCCTAAAACTTAAAGAAGTTAATAAAACCAAAAGAAAAAACTGTTAAAATAATAAATAAAACCAAGAGTTTGTTTTATGAAAAAGTAAAATTGATAAACCCCTAAATAATTTCATTGAAAAAGAACAAATAAAACAATTTGTCATAAATGAAAAAAGTTGAACTCACCTCCAATGAAGAGGAAATTAAAGTAAAAAACTGGAATTATTTTGCCTAATTGTAAGTCAATAAATTTGATATTTTAAGTGAAATGGATAAATATTTACAAAAATATAAGTGGCCCAGGTTAAATGAAGAGGAAATTAAATACCTAAATAACTTTATATCAGAAAAAGAAATTTAACAAACCATTATTGAATTCCCTAAGAAAAAATCTCCAGGGTCAGATGGATTCACAAGTAAATTCTATCAAACATTTAAGGAACAATTGGTTCAGCTTCTATATAAAGTCTTGGGGAAAATAGGTGAAGATATAACTGCCTAACTCTTTCTATGACACCAATATGGTGCTTATACCTAAACCAGGAAGAGTCAAAAGAGAGAACAAAAATTATAGATCTATCTCCCTGATGAATATAGATGCAAAAATCTTAGATAAAATCTTAGTGAAAGGATTACAGCGAGTTATCACTAGGATAATACACTATGACCAACCAGGATTTATCTCAGGAATCCAGGGTTGGTTCAATATTAGGAAAACTTAGTGTAATTAACTATATCAATTTCAAACCTATTAAAAATCATATCATTATATCAATGGATGCTAAAAATGTCTTTGACAGCATGCACTACCCATTCCTACTAAAAGCAATAGAGAGCATATGAATAAATGGATTGTTCCTCAGAATTATTAGCAGTATCTATCTGAAACCATCACTAAGCATTGTATTCAACGGGGATAGGCTAGAGGCATTCATAATAAATCAGGGGAGAAACAAGGATGCCCATTATCACCACTATTATTCAATAAGAGAAGAAAAAGAAGTCAAAAGAATTAGAATTGAAAAGAAAGAGACAAAACTCTCAGTCTTTGTAGGAGACATGAGATATACTAAAAAGTCATACCTAGAGAATTCTAAAAATCATGTAAAAATACTAGAAACAATTAGAAACTTTAACAAAGTCACAAAATATAAAATAAACACTCATAAATCCTCAACATTCCTACTATGCCTAGCAAGGTACAGCAGAAAGATCTAGAAAGAGAATTCTAATTCAAAGTAACTTCAGAAAATATAAAATACTTGGGAGTCTACCTGCCAAGGCAGACTCAGAAACATTATGAAAATAATTACAAAACCATTTTCACACAAATAAAATCAGATATAAATAACTGGGCAAATATCAATTGCTCATGGATAGACCAAGCTAATATAATAACAATGACAATTCTACATAAATTAAATTACTTATTTAGTGCCCTACCGATCAAAATTCCAAAAATATACTTTAATAAGTTAGAAAAAATTGTAAGTAAATTCATATGGAGAAATAAAGAAGTCATGAATTTCCAGGGATTTAATGAAAAAAAGTGTAAAAGTAAGTGACTTATCCCTACCCAGATCTAAAATTATATTATAAAGCATCAGTTATCATAATTGTCTAAGACATAGAGTGCTGGATCAGTTCAATAAACTAGGTGCAAAAGAGATAGCATTAAATGATTAAAGTAATCTGCTGTTTGATAAACACAAAGAATCCAACTTTTCAGATAAAAACTCTCTCTTCAATAAAAACTGTTAGGAAAATTGGAAATTAGTTTGGCAAAACTAGGATTAAACCAGCACCTCACACCCTATACCAAAATAAGCTCAAAATGGGTACAGGATTTAGACATAAAAGACAATATTATAATCAAACTGGGAGATCAAGTTATTGTTTACCTATCAGATCAATGGAAAGAGAAGCAGTTTATGACCAAGGAAGAGATGGAGAATATCTTTAAAAATAAACCAGGTAATTTTGATAGTATTAAATTAAAAAGCCTTTGCACAAACACAACCCTTTGTAACCAAGATCAAAAGAAATGTAGTAATTGGGAAACAATTTTTACAACTAGAGTTTCTGACAAAGGACTTATTTCTAAAGTATAGAGAGAACTGAGTCAAATTTATTTTTTAAAAAATAAGCCATTCCCCAATTGACAAATGGTCAAAGGATATGCAAAGGCAAGTTACAGATGAGGAGATCAAAGCAATCCATAGTCATATGAAAAATTGCTCTGAATCATTACTTATTAGTGAAATGCAAATTAAAGCATCTCTGAGGTATCACCTCATACCTCTAAGACTGGCCGATATGACCAGAAAGGACAATGATCAATGTTGGAAGCAATGTGGGAAATCTGGGACAATAATACATTTTTTTTGTGGAGCCATGAACTCATCCAACCTCTCTGGAGAGCAATTTGGAATTATGCTGAAAAGGCAATAAAAATGTGCATACCCTTTTATCCAGCAGTACACTACTGGGTCTATACCTTGAAGAGATTGTGAAAAAGGAGAAAAACTTAACTTGTACAAATGTATTTGTAGCAGCTTTTTTTCAGGTGGCTAAGAATTGGAAACTGAACGAATGTCCATCTATTGGGGAGTGGCTGAATAAATTTTGGTATATGTATATTATGTAACACTATTGTTCTATCAGAAACCAGGAGGAATGGGAATTCAGGGAAGCCTGGAAGAATTTGCATGAATTGATGCTGAGTGAGATGAACATAGCCAGAAGAACATTATATACCATAACAGTAACATGGGGTTGATGTTCAATGCTAATGACCTTGCTCATTGCATCAGCACAACAATCAAGGACAATTTTGGGGCATCTGCAATGGAGAATATCATCTATACCAGAGAAAGAATTATGGAGTTTGAACAAAGACCAAAGACTATTACTTTTAATAAATAAAAGTTATCTTATTATACAATTTTGCTCTCTCTCTCTCTCTCTCTCTTATAATTTATTTTTCCTTAAGAATATGATTTCTCTCTCAATACATTATATTTAGATCCATGTGTAGCATGGAAACAATGTAAAGATTATCAGACTGTCTTTTCTGGGGGATGGTGGAAGGGAAGCAAGATTAGGGGAAAAATTGTAAAATTAAAAAATAAACAAATTTTAAAAAAGAATCATGAGCAGGTGGATTTCAGAAAAACCTGGAAAGAAATATTAACTACTGCTGAGTGAAGTGAGTAGAAGAAAGAGAACTTTATACATAGAAACAACAACATTGTGTGGTAATCAACTATGATAGACTTAGTTCATCTCAGCAGTATGAGGTTCAAATACCATTCTGAAAACATTTGATGGAAAATAACATCCATATTCAGAGAATGAATTGTAGATTCTGAATGCAGATCAAAGCATGCTATTTTTTACTTTTCAAAATTTACCTAATATTTTTTTCATAGGTTTTTCCTTTTATGTTCTGAGTCTTCTTAGATAACATGAATAATATGAAAATATGTTTAATATGATTATATATGTATAACCCATATTAGATTGCTTGCTATCTAGTGGAGGTTATATAATGGAAAGATGAAGAAAAATGTGAAACTAAAACTATTTCAAAATTAATGTTGAAAATTATTTTACATATAATTGAAAAAATTGAAATTATCATAATTAATAAAAGACACAGGCTTGCAGAATGCAAGACAATAGAGCCCAGTGGGATCATCACCTCCTTATTCCAGACACTATGCATCACTAATTGTAATTTAGTATCACATTAACTTTTTTGGCTTCCATTCAGTAGAGTGGTAGGGATAGAAGCCAAATTGTGATTTGAGAAATTATCAGTAATGAGGACATGAAAGCAACAAGTATAGACTTCTTTCTGCAAGTTTGTTAATGGAAAAAGATGAGAGAAACAAAATGTCAATATATTTCATAAATAGGATAAAAGCAAGTTAATATGTTTGTACAGCCTGAGAAAGTTCAATAAGGCAAGAATATAGTAAATCTGTACTGTAGCTAATATCTAGGTAAGGTTAAGTTGCACAAAGTTAAAGTATTTTCATTCAAAATTGTAAGATTTGTCCCACCATTATTATACCACATTAAGGAAAATGTAAAGGACATAAATGGTGGCCCCCCTTTTTTTTAAAAAATGACTAAACATATTCATTAAGACTGAGTTAGAAGGCAGGTAAGGTTAGGATCAAGTTGGTAGATTTAGAGAGCAAGGATCAGTGAGAACCTGAAAGGTATGATGAGTGAATAGACATTTTAAAAGTAAAGACATTGTCTAGCTTAAAGAATAGATAATTGTGAAATGTAAGGGGAAACTAAGGATTCAGAATATAGAAAATAGAATAATTCTTCATAATGATGAACAGAGTTTTTGTTAATAAATTTTGGTTGAAGTCAATTAACAATTCCATCCAGTCTCAGAATGTGTCATTTAAATATGTGTAAAGAAAAAAAGTAGATTCCCTTTACTACAAGACATTGATGTTTCTGACATTTTCCTTCCAACCCTGTCTCTTAGTATAGTACATTTACAATGAGGAAAAATGTCAATAACTGTCAGTAAGTCAGAAGATATTCGAAGATTCTATGCCCTCACTATCCCTCTGCTCTTGTCATTCCCCATCAGAATAACATAGAAGTAAGCATTGAAAATTAAATTTGCCTCTGTAAGAAACAAGCAAAAAGATGAATGCCAGAGATATATGAGAAAATGAATGTGAATTCCTTAAGAGGTTTTAATTTTAATTTTAATTGTATCTACAATGAGAACAAGGACTGTCTTATATTAATGTTTCTATCTTTTTTCATTTAGCGTACCTTTTGCTTAGCAAATCCTTAATAAATGCTTTATTCATTCATTCAAAAACTAATAAGAAATGATATAAGCAGATCCATATAAATTTTGCATAATGACTACAAAAAACGTAACTGAAAAGAAAAAAATAGTTTTAAAAAATTGAATGCTGGATAGTTACAATGATCCAGCTTGACTAAAAAAATAATCAAGAAAATGCACCCCCAGGGGCAGCTAGGCAGACCAGTGGATAGAGCACCAGCCCTGGGGTCAGGAGGACCTGAGTTCAAATTTGACCTCAGACAATTAATAATTGCATAACTATATGACAATGGTCAAATTACTTAACCCTACTGTCTTAAATAAATTTTACAAACTTTAAAAAAAAGAAAATGTACCTCCTTCCTTTAATTACTGAAACAGAAGAATCCTGCATAGTCACACTGTTTTTTTACTTTGATTAACTGATTTTTTTCTTCTTTTTCTTTTTCTATCATTATTTCAGCGGATGGCTTGCTGAACAGGAGAGAAGGAAATAACATATTAATAAATAAATGTTATATACAAAAAAATTATCAAAAAAAGGGAAATGAAAAACAAAACTGAGATCCTTTGACAACTGGAATTGTGTCCCAGACTGTGTTTTATTTTGTTTTCGTGCTTCACATGTGCCTTGAGTAGAGGACAGAGATCATAATCCACCTCAATTTACATATCACCATTATCATTATTATCTAATGGAGAGAACTTCAATTTGTAGTACAGGCTTATAGAGAAGAGGCAGCTACGATTAATGTAGTCATTAAGTCAGCCAACATTAGTACATACTCTGAAACAGATGGGAAGACTAATTGTTTTTGCCTTTTTATGGGGCCATGCGAAACATCTATAGTACCATGATATCATTAATACAGGTTTTTAACACAGTTGGAAAGAAATGGATTTGGATATTACTGTAACAGTGTGGTTTCCTCCTCATGGCCAAATCTTTACTAAGATATCCTGTAAAGATTTCCATCAGATTTCCATCTAAAACTAGCCTTTCACTGTTTTAAGTCAAGCACTATAAAATGAGGTTTATGGTTGATCACATCCCACCAGATTCTCTTTGAAAAGGCTGGGGTCTGCTAAACAGAACTGAAATTTTATCTGCATCGGGAGAATGAGTTTGGTGTCTCAAAATTCCAGTGAATGCCAGTGAAATCTCAGGTCTTACCCTAACCCCACTTGTCTAGGCTTTCCAAAATTAAATGGCACTATGATTTCAATAGTCAGATATTGTTTAAATTGAATTTTAGGCAATTTGAGGTAATAGATCAAGAGCTGACTTCTGAGCAAGGAAGAAGTACCATTTCTGGCACCTTCTGATTGTGTGACCTTGAACTAGTTATTGATCACTCAGGTTTCTAGACAATTCTCTCAGATTATTAATTGTACAGAACTTACTAAATTTTATTGATAGAGGAGACTTTCTTATATAGGTGCTCCCTATATGGATAAAGTCACAGTACTAATTTCTATTCCTAATCAATAATAAAGCTATGTAACATCTCTTCATTAAGATACATATACACACATATACAGATACTCAAAATATGCATCCTAAAAGAAAGAATAAAATTTTCAAACTTAAAGAGATGAACATAGAATATTTTTAAGAGTCACAAAAACAAGGATGGCAAGAACATTTATTAATGGTTCCATTGCTCCTGCAGATGTTTAGGGTTCTTACCTCCTAAAATTAGATACCATCATTATGATAAAAAATTAATGGAAAGTCTAAGAACTAAAGTACTAAACTGCTACAGCTGATCAATATTCACCTTCAAATAGCAACAAACTAGTGCCTCAAAACAAGTTGTGGAATAGCATAACCAGTAAAAGGCAGGGTAAAACAATCATTAAGCCCAACAAACTTGCAAGATTGACAAGAAAGCTCTGTCTCACTCAGGCAAAAGGTAAGTACAATCCAGGATAAAAAGCATCCCAGCTAGGGGCAGCTAGGTGGTGCAGTGGATAGAGCACTAGCCCTGGAGTCAGGAGGACCTGAGTTCAAAATCAACCTCAGACACTTAATAACTACCTAGCTGTGTGGCCTTGGGCAAGCCACTTAACCCCATTGCCTTGCAAAAAAAAGCATCTCAGCAGCAATCCCAACCTCAACAAATCACCAGAAAATCCTGAGCTTCAAGGCAGAGGAGCAAGCAAACAGCATCATCAGGAACCCACATGACTCAAAATAACCTGGAGAACTGCCAGACATAAGCTCTGAGAATCACCAAGTGTTTTAATGTAATCCCAGGCAAACAGGGAGCTTCTGTCAGTAAGACCACCCTTTGCTTCATCATAGACCTGGGAAATGCAAAGACACTCCATCAATCTCAGTACATGCTTAAAACTTACACTAGAACCACAGTTCAACACCAGATAAGCTACCATATACTTATGGTCTCAAGAAGAACAATCCACCAACAACCCTCAGCACAGGACCAGAAACAAGTGTTCCTAAAGGACATCTGGGTGTAACACCCAGTAAGTAGCTAGAACCTTCAGCCCATGGTTAAGAATTTTGAGATAATGCCCCCTTTTGCCATGGAGAAGAGATCAAAAATTTTTAAAGTAAAAATAGATAAACCAAAAAGAATCTGAAAACAAAATATTACTGTGAGAGAAAGGATAATAAAGACACAAAATCAAGGAAGATAACACAATGTCAAAATATCTTTATGTAAACTCTTAAAGAAAAGGAGGGAATGTAATCAAGCCAAGAAAGAATTCATGGAAAGGATCAAAAGAAGCTTAAAATTCATGTAAGAGAAGTAGAAGGAAAAAATGGAGAGAGAAATGACAATGATGCAAGAAAGTTATGAAAAAAAGGAATCAAAAGCTTGGGAAAAGAACACCTTAAAAAGAAAAATTGATCACATGGAAATGGTAGAACTAGCCAAAAAAAAAAGAAAGTACAAAAGCTAATTCAAGAAATTATCTCTTTAAAAGTTTTAATTAGGCAAGTGTAAATCAACGACTCTATGAGAATTCAAAAATTAAACAAATTCAAAAGAAACGTATTTAAAGCAGAGACACACACACACAAGGTAAAGGTAAGAACCTAGTGCAGAATATGTTTGAATTGAAATAAAAAATATGGATAACAATACAATTCTTAGCAAAATAGACTTAAGTAAAAGAGATAAGGAAAGAAAATACATCTTGCTAAAAGGTACCATGGACAGTGAAGCAAACTTAATACCAGACACACACACACACACACACACACACACACACACACACACAGACAAATGTACATGGTATAGCATCTAAATTCTTTTTTTGGTTTGGCAAGGCTATGGAGTTAAGTGACTTACCCAAGGTCACACAGCGAGGTAATTATCAAGTGTCTGAGGTCATATTTGAACTCAGGTCTTCCTGATTTCAGGACTGGTGCTCTATCCACCATGCCACATAGCTGCCCCATAGCATCTCATTCTTCATGGATGGGCTAAGTGAGTTGTAGGAAGAAATAGACAGCAAAACTATTCTCATTGTGGACCTCAATTGTCCCCTCTCAGAACTCTATATAAACCAAAAAGAAAGCAAAAATGTAAATAATATTAGAAAAAAATTGATATGACAGTCCTTTAAAAATAAAGGATTTCGACAACAAAAATCAGTAAGAAGCCCCAGGCAATAAAATATAAAATTGGGAACAGAAATGAATATATCTTTTCCCTCAGCAGCACATACCAAATGCACAAATATTGACCATGTAATATAATAGAGCAGAAAAAAATCTCAAAATCAAGTATAGGAAGACAGAAACATTACAGGTTTTTCTTTTGGAATCATAGTGCAATGGAAATTACATTCAACAATGGGCAAGAAAAAAGAGTGATTAAAATTATTTGAAAACAAATTAATAAAATCCTAAAGAATAAATGAGTCAAAGAAAAATTATTGAAACGATAACTTTGGTAGAGTAAGAACAATGAAACAATATACAAAAATTTATGGGATGGAACTAAAGCAGTACTTAGTACTTATTTCTCTAGAGTCTTTCGACAACAAAAGGCAATAAAAAAAAATTCAATGAATTGGAGATGCAAATAAAAAAATCTAGAAAAAGAGCAAAGAAAAAAATATTCAATAGAGAACCAAATTGAAAATCCTGAAAATCAACTATGAGTTTAATAAGACTGAAAATTTAAATTACCTATTCAGTTGATGAATATATCTAGGAACTGGTTTTGTGAAAAAAAATAGATAAGTCACTGATTAATTTGATGTAAAAATGAAAGAATAAAATCAAATATCCAATATCAAAAGAGAAAAGGGCGAAATCACCATCATTGAAGAAGAAATTCAAGCAAACATTAGGAAATATTTCCTTAATTATATACCAGTAACTCTGACAATCTGCATATAATTGATGAATATTCATGAAATTATTAATTATCTAGGGTGACAACTCAGAAAATAAGATGCCTAAATAAACTCATTTAAAAAAAAGAAATTAAAGAAGTCATCAATGAACTTCTTAGAAAAAAAAATCTTCAGGATTAAATGGATTCACAAATGACATATCAATTAATTATCTCAATAATTATGAAAATATTTGGAAAATTAGGTGATTGAGAAGTTCGAACAAATTTTTATGACACAAATATGTTGCTGATACCCAAACCAAGAAGAGATAGAAAATTACAGAATTTCCATAATGAATCTTGATGCAAAAATCCTGAACATAATACTAGCAAGACAATTACAGTACTATATCACAAAGATTATATGTCATGACCAGGTATGATTTATACCAAAAATGCAGGGTTGGTCAAAAATATTAGGAAAACTATCAACATATTTGACCACATTATTATCAAAACTCATGAAAATTTTATGATTATTTCAATACTTGCTGAAAAAGCTTTTGACAATACAGACTTCATTCCTTCTAAAAACAATAGAGAGCATAGGAATGTTGGGTTTATCATTGAAAATGATAAACAGTATCTACCTATAATCTTCAAATCTTCACCAAGCATCATCAATAATGGGGGTTAAACTAAATACCTTCCCAATAAAAGCAAGGTTGAAATTAAGTTTCCTCTGATCACTTCTGCTACTCATTATGGTACTAGATATATTGCTTATAGGAATGAGAAGAAAAAAAAATCAAAGGAATTAGAAATAAGTAATGAGGAAACAAAACTATTACACTTTGTAGAGTTGTAATGTCATACTTAGAGAACTCTCTAGAATCAAATAAAAACTTACTTGAAATATATATATATACATATATATATATTTATATATATATGTATATATATATATATATATATATTAAAGAAATTCATGTAGATCATCAACATTTCTTTACATGACCATCAGTGAGATAGAGAAATTCCATTTAAAATAACCACAAACAATAGAAAATACTCGGGAGTTTCCCTGCCAAGACAAAAATACTATATCAAAATAAATGCCTAATGGGTATATGTTCTAGATATAGAAATCATGTAACAAATAAATTAGGGAATCAGGGAACAAGATGCCTTATATACCCTTGAAGAAGGAAAGTGTTACTGGAATCAAGAGAAAGAATTATGGAAGATACAATGAAAATATTTTGTACAACCAAAATTGATGCAGTTTAAATTAGAAATGAAACAGTAAACTGATGGGAAATCTTTAAAGCAATTTTCTGTTAAAGATCTTATATCCATGAAATATATTTAAAAAAGCCATTCCTCAAAGCATAAATAAAGGACATGAAAAATTCTCAAAAAAAGTATCCAAAGTTATAATCAACTATATAATCATCATTAGTAAAAAGGGAAATGCAAATTCAAACAATTCTGCTGTATCACCTAATTACCATAATATTAGAGATATATAATCCTCCATACCCCACCCAAGTAGAAAAAAGAAGAAAAATGTTGGAGGAACTATAAGGGCAGTAGAAGGCAAAGTAATGCATTGTCAATGAAGCTGTAAATTTTAAAAAGCAATTTGGATTTTAATTACTAAATCACTAAACAATGCAATCATTTATCTCAGCAAAACTTCTACTGTTAAATCCAAAAGAGATAAGATAAAAAATCGTAAGAACCCTTATTATGAAAAGTTCATAGAATCAGTTTTATGTTATAGGAAAAATATAGAAATGCAATGGGTGCTCGTCAGTTGGGAAATACCTGCTCCAATTATGCTCTATGAAAATAAAGAAATTTTATTGCATATAAGACATGATACATGGAAGTTTATGAGGATCCTGAAGAACTGATCTTGTTAAATGTTTAGAAAGAGGAAGATATTTATAAAAATGATTTAATATTATAAAACAAAACAACTTTGAAAGATTTAATTTAATAAGTATAATTTTATAAGATTTTATAATTTCAATTACAACATAATTATTGAAGACTAATAGTAAAACTCAACTCTTATTTTTACGATTCCAGTGGTTCCTTTATTTTTTAATTAAATATAGATTTTTATTTATTTACACATTACTAAAATAGTCTTGTAAGAGTAAATATAATCCTCCCTCCCCCCACAAAAATAAAAAAAATCTCAAAATAAATAAAATGAGAGAAGGAGAAAAAGTGCATCAGTCTGGCTCTGGGGTGGATCATATTCTTTAACATAAGTCCATCAGAGAACTTCCATATTTTTTCTATGGTTTCTGTTGCTGATTGTAATTCCCTCCATCCATTCCTCCCCACTACCATTTATTAGATTTTCTCTCCCCTTTACTCTGTCCCTTTTCAAAAGTGTGTTGTGGGGCAGTGGACAGAGCAGCAGCCATGGGGTCAGGAGGCCCTGCACCCATATCCCACCCCAGAGTCCCAGCAACCAACTAGGCCCTTGCTCTTGGACTAGCCATCCTATCCCACCACCTTGCAAAAAGTAAAAAAGAAAATTTCTTATATGTGACTACCCTCTCCTCCATCACCTACATCCTCCCCCCCTCCACTCCTCCTGTCCCCTTTCTCCCATCCCCTTTCTCTCTTTTTTTCTAGATTTCTATATTAAAGCAATAAGTATGTATGTTGTTTCCTCTCTGAGCCATTTCTGCTGAGAATGAAGGCTTCTTCCCTCCCCCTCCTCTTCCTCCTTCCAATACCATTGCAAAAGCTATTTCTTGGATCCTTTTACATGAAATATTTTAACCTGTTCTATCTCTCCTTTCCCTTTCTCCAAGTACTTTACCTTTTCACCCATTGACTCCATTTTAAAAATATATTACACCTTCAAATTCAGTTCTCTCCTGTGCCTTGTCTATAAAAACTCCTTCTAACTGCTCTAACAAATGAGAAGGTTCATATTAGTATTGTCAGTATCATCTTCCCATGCAGTAATACATGCAGTTCATCCTCATTAAATCCTTCATAATTTGACCTTCTCATCCATCTTCTCTATGCTTTACCTGAGTTCCGTACTTGGAGAGCAAACTTTCTGTTCAGCTCTGGTCGTTTCAACAGGAACATTTGAAATTCTCCTGTTTCACTGAAAATCCATCTTTTCCCCTAGAAGAAAACATTCAGTTTTTTGGGGTAGTTGATTCTTGGTTGTCATCCAAGATCTTTTGCCTTACAGAATATCATATTCCAAGCCATACAAGCCCTTAATGTGGATACTGCTAAGTCCTGTGTGATCCTGACTTCAGCTCCAGATATATGAATTGTTTTGTTCTGACTGCTTGTAATATTTTCTTTTTGACTTGGGAGTTCTGAACTTAGCTATAATATTCCTTGGTTTAATTTTTTAGATCTCTTTCAGTAGGAGAAGGGTGGATTCTCTCAATTTCTATTTTGCCCTCAGCTTCTAGGATATCAGGGCAATTTTGCTGTAGAAATTCTTCAAAAATGAAGTCAAGGCTCTTTTCTGTAGCATGACTTTCAAGTAGTACAATAATTTTTAAATTGACTCTTCTAGATCTTTTACCAGGTCAGTTATTTTTTTTTTCAGTGAGGTATTTCATATTGTCTTCTAGTTTTTCATTCTTTTGGAATTGTATTATTGTCTCTTAATTCCTCACAAAGTCATCAGCTTCCTTTCTCTCCATTCTAAATTTGAAGGATAAGAAAGATAGTTTTCTTATCTCCTTTTCCATCTGGCCAATTCTGCTTTTTAAAATATTCTTCCCCTCATTAACTTTTTGGACAGTTTTTTTTTTCCCATTTGACCTAAACTGGTTCTTAACATGCTGTTTACTTCATCATTTTTTGAATCTCCTTTACCAAGCTGCTGACTTGGTTTTCATGTTTTTCCTTCATCTCTCAATTCTCTTCCCAATTTTTCTTTACCTCCCTTACTTGATTTTCAAAATCTTTTTTGACTCTGTCATAACCTGAACCCAACTAATATTTCTTGGAGGCTCTAGATACAAACTCTTGGACTTCTGAGTGTGTGTTTTGATCCTCCATGAGCTCAAAGGTCAGGTTCCTTTTTATCTGTTTACTCATTTTCCCAGCCTGTGCCCTGGTTCTGGGGTGCTTCCTGAGCTTTTGAGCATTATTAGGACACCTCTCACAAAGACCTCAGTTCCTTCAAGGTCTTATGAGAAGCTATAACTGTTCTCCTAACCTGTGCTCTGGTCTGTGGATGACCACAAGCACTCTCTTCTTCCCCAGGGCTGTGAGGAAGATATTCTATGGCACTATGAGGGCCAAACTGTGACCATGGTCTGAATATGTACAAAGCAGAAGAGTCCTGTCCCGGGGACAGAGGAAAGACATCGACAATCTCCCTCCACCCCCTTACCTTTTATGGGCTGAGCACTCTGGAAGCAGCTGTGGGACAGGGGCTCCCTGCTGGGTGACTCCATGGGCCTGCTTCCATTTCTTCAGATCTGGACTGCACTGTTGGCCTTGGCTGTGCTGAGAGCCACACTTGCTCCCTCTGACAGAGGTTTCCCAGCTGATATTCCAAGTTGTACTTGGTGTTCCCTGGATTTAAAGGTCAGAAACTGTTTTGCTGATACAAGCCAGTTGTGCCAGTGCCAGGGATCTAGGCACCCTCCAGACTATTCCCATAAGCCTGGAGCTCCTTTGCTCCACCAAAATGAACCTGACTTCACTGTCACTCTTTCCTACCCCATGGAACAGAGCCTTCCCACAATCTTCCAGGTTACCTTTGGCTGGAGAATTGCCTCACTTGATCTTTCTGTGGGTTTGTTCTCTCAAAACTTTAGAGTCATAATTTTGAGGATTTGGGAATATTTTGGAGAGTGCTCTTAGGAAAAGCTGTTCTTCTGTTGCCATCTTGGCTCTGCCCCCTCATAAAGCTCAATTCTTAACATTTGACAGAGTTGATGTACTAGGGAAGCAGAATATAGTATAGATTTTAAAATATAGCCAGGGTGCTGATTTATTTCACTTGACTATTGTGATTTCCTACAAGTATATTTTTACAAGTGGTGATAATGAATGTTAATAATAAGTATGACAAAAAGGATGAAATGAAAGTCAAAGTTTTTTTTTTAATTCATAGAAGAGAATAAGTAGGACGGCTTTATCACAGATCTACTTGAAATATATTTTTAAAAGCTGTATAAAAATATGTTTTGCTATAAATTTTTGTTGTTGTTATAATTCCCCCTTCTGTTCTTCTTTGTAAGTAGAAATATTCATAATTGTATTTTTTTACCAAAATACAATAAAAACAATAAAATTATATTAAAATCCTGAACATGCAAAAAGAAAAGAAAATTTAGGAGAACTGCTTACCAAATAGCTGATAATCAGTGTTTCAAGAACTTTGCTAAGATTTTTTTTGTCTTCAGAGAAAAAAATTAAGTAAAACAAAGCATTTTTACAATGACATGGAGTTATGAACACAATTCCATATCTTTCTACACATCTGATGGGTTTTCCCATGAGTAATATTATAAAAGTTTAGAACTCTAACTTTTTTTCATACAAAGAAAAAATGTTGACCAAGATGTCTTTTTCCATGTAAAGAAATCAATCCAATTTCCTAGTCTATTTGATAATGATTCCTTTAAATTACTATTAATGAGAAATTAGACTAGACCATTGCCTTCAAATTTTTTAATTGATATTATATTTTTGCAAATGCATGTTATGAAAGATTTTTCAACATTAATCCAGATATATATATGTATATCTTTAAGTTAGAAAATTTCCTTCCACCCTCCCTTCCCACCCTTCTTCACTCAGCAGCAGTCCAGCTAACATTGTACATAAATACTTTTGATAAAATGTTTACAGAGTAGTCATTTTCAGTATGAGGAATTAGGATTAAGGGAAAGAGATACATAAGAATCAATTTTCATAAAGTGTTCATCAGATTCGGAAAGATTTTGTTTTTGTTTTTGTTTTTTTGGCTTAGGTTTGCTTTTCTTCCATTGGATGGGAATAGCATTGCCCTTAGCCGGTTTAATACAGTTGTCCTAGCTCTCTAATCTGCTGAGCAAAGCAGTTTCCATCAAGCTTGATCAACTCACAATGTTGTTGTTAATGTGTACATTGTTTTCTTGGTTCTTCTTCCTTTGCTCAGCATGAGATCCTGTAACACATTCCATGCTTCTCTAGAGTCCAACCACTTATGGTTTCATATATATATGTAAGTACATATGTATGTATATCTCTATAGATCTATAGAGATATACATACATGGATCTAGAGATATACATACATACATATGTATATTTCCAATTCTTTGCCACTACAAAAAGATTTGCTATTAATAATTAATATTTTGGAACATATGAGACTTTTCCCATTATTTTATGATTTCTCCTGGAAAGGCCTAGAATTGGAATTGTTGGATCAAAGGGAAAAAGCAATTTTATTGCTCTTTGGGCATAGTTCCATATTGTTTGCCAGAATGATTGGATCAATTCATAACTCCATCAATGTCCCAATACTCCCCCAAGCTCTTCAACATTGATAATTTTCCCTTTTTGGTAATCTTAGCAAATCTGATAGGCATGAGATTATACCTCATATTGGCATTAATTTGCATTTCTCTAATCAATAATGATTGGAGCATTTTTCATATGATTATATATAGCTTTAATTTCTTCATTTGAAAACTGTCTATTCATATCTTTTGACCATTTATCAATTGGGGAATGACTTGTTGACTTACAAATTTGATGCAATTCTCTATATATTTTTGAAATGAAACCTTTATCAGAACTCCTATTTGAGAAGATTGTTTCCCAGTTTTCTGCTTTCCTTCTCATTTTGGCAGCATTGATTTTATTAGTGCAAAAAATTTTTAATATATTCAAAATCATTTATTTTGCAGTTTGCAATGTATTTTTGTCTATTAATTTATCTATGCTGTCACCCTTTATGTCTAAATCCTATAGCTATTTTGACCTTATTTTAGTTTAAGGTATGAGATATGGGTCTATGCTTAGGTTTTGCCATACTATCATCAAGTTTTCCCAACATTTTTTGTCAAATAGTTCTTATCCTAAAAGCTGATATTTTGGGGTTTGTCAAACAGTAGATTGCTGTAGTCATTTATTATAGTTTCTTTCATACCTATCTTAATCCACTGATCCATTACTCTATTCTTAACCAGGACTGGGTAGGTGTGATGACTGCCACTTTATGGTATAGTTTACATCTGGTAGACCTAGGTCACCTTCCTTTACATATTTTTTTTCATTAGCTTCCTTGCTATTCTTGAACTTTTGCTACTATTTTTTTTGCTACTATTTTTTCTAGCTCATAAAATAGTCATTTTGTAGTTTGGTGTGGCAATGAATAAGTAATTTAATTTGTGTAGGATTGTCATTTTTATGATATTAGCTTGACCTAACCATGAACAATTGATATTTTTCCAATTATTTGGATCTCACTTTATTTGGGTCAGAAGTGCTTTATAATTTTGTTCACACAGTTTCTGGGTTTATTCAAGATTTTTGCATCAATATTCATTAAGGAGATTGGTCTATAATTTTGTTTCTTCCTAGTTTAGGTATCAGCACCACGTTGGTGTCATAAAAGTAATTTTGCAGAATTCTTTCTTCTCCTATTTTTTAAAATAGTTTATGTAGAAAAGGAAATATTTGTTCCTTAAATATTTGGTAGAATTCACTTTTAAATCCATCTTTACAAACTTTGAAGTTCAAATTGGCATTTTGGATTGCATGTTAGAAATCCTTTCTGAATACCAAATCTTTGAAATAATAAAAACTTGTGAATATTTTTAAACATTCAGTAATTAAACATTTATTAAGTACCTATTATATAATAAGCACTCTGCAAATCATTGGGAATATAAAGAAAGGCAAAAGTCAGTTCTTGCTCTCAAGGTACTTAGTCTCATATGGGAAGACAGTAGGGAAGGGCTGTCCAAGAATATAATATTCTGCCTTGATTGGATTCGATTCATCTAAATCTTCGAGAATATTTTCTATGCCCACATATGAGATAGTTTGTGCATCCTCCTCTTGACTTTTTTACAGTATTCAAAACTGTTAGCTATTCTTGTTCTATATATTTTTTCTTCTCTGCTTGTTTGCAATACTGTTTTATCTTGGTTCTTCTACTAACAATCTGAATTTTCCTTCTCCAAAACCACTGTTTATATGTTTCTCCTTAGTTTGATATAAGGCAAAAGTGTTTCAAAAGCAAACTATATTTTTAGACAAGAAAGAGTGCAGGGTGTGATGAGGAAGTTCGTTAACTAGGTTACTACATGGTTTGTGATTTTTGAAAAGAAATAGAGCTATGTATTTTGTCACTCATCCTTTTTGATTTATCTCCATTTCCATGTTGATGGTGTGGTAAAGGAATAAAAGCATGAGAGAATTCCATTCATTTACAATCTAGAATGAAAAAAAATTAGGAGACTGAACACCATTTTCTGTTGATGTGGTATATTAGATGGATCCCTTTCCTATCATTAGTCAATAATGTCACTTTCATACAACATAAAATTGTACATAAGCTTAATATAATGACATTCAAGATCAGACAGCAAAGATTGGCCAATCATAAAACAGTTTTAATTCTTTATTTCTGGTCCTAGGAATCCCTCAGATGCACTAAAGACTCTCCCTGTGCTTCCAACATCTTTTGTAATCCAAACTCCAAATTTCATGTGCATAGAATTCTCCTCATTTGTGGATATTGTTTACTCCATACTCACATATCTTTGTGTGGAATGGAGTTGGAGAAAGGAGAGATTCTGGTCTTCCAGCTTTGAGAGAGAGAATCTACACTGTTCTATACTCTTTTCAAGTCTCTCAAAGCTGGGGACTTTCACTAACTCATCAGCTTTCATCAATTCTGTCACTGAGACATTTGTGGAGCAATTGAACCACAACAATAAGGAAAGCCCCTTGGAATTGGGCTTTGAGGTTTGGATTGTATTTCATATTCAGTTTTTCTTAGATGATATTGTTTGTTTAATCATGAGGATTAACAAATTTATGACAATGCAATATGTTATGAAAGAATTATGATTGCTTGATATATGCATATTATCAGCCAACCAGAGAAAGATTCATTAGACTCAAACCCTCATTCTAGCAGGATGAAGAAGGTTAGAAATAGAATCAGTTGTAGGTACTGATCATATAGGTATAGCCCTTGACAACAGAAAAATTCTAATACCCTTCTATTTATCTTTAATGGAATTGCATTTTTATTGCTATATTCAAAGTTTCTCAAGACTATTTACTCTAGATTCATACATTTATGAAAGGATACAGTCCCCTTTGTTACCCTTAGCATAAAACTTCAAAACTCATAATCACCATGGATATGCAAGATTAATCTAGAAAGAGCAGTTTTTTCTTCTATTGCAGTTATTAATGTAACTGTTTTCCAGAGCCAGATCTTGATTGGCAATGACAAATGGCAATGCATTAACCAAAGGAAAAATTCTGGGAAAAAAGCAAAGAAAGATGTCCTCCCTATCCATGAACCATTTTCAGTAATTGAATTTTATAGCTAAATAAAGCAATAATTGGAAATCACTAGAACTTTAATAGGGTAGTGAGATCTATGCATATAGAAATTACTTTGGCATTACTGTATAGAATGTATTGGAGTGATAAGAGACTTGTAACAGGGAAACTAGCTAGGAGATGGTTGAAATTATGCAAGTGAGAAGTAGTGAAGATCTGATCAAAGGTACTTGCTGTGTGAGTAGTAAGTTCCCAAAGGTTCAGCCAACTATGTATATCTAGAGCTGGTCTTGCTCATACTCTGAAGTATTCTTCACTTGTTGGCATATTGTCCTTGGCTGCCCAACAAACATTTAATTGAATATGACAAAAGAAATCATTGTATTCACCTTTAAAGTCACCCATCTTTTTTAATGATGCTGTTTTTGTTGAGGACATTATTGTCCTCATCATTAAGCTTCACGGCTGTAGTCATCCATTGACTTTTCATTCTCCTTCATCCGTCACTTCCAATCATTTGTCAGGTCTTATCAATTTTTCATATACAGCAACTCTCATATATTTTTTCCTCTCCACTTCTATGACTACTCAAGTCCTCATCAGGGTTCAACTAGACAATTACAATAGCTCCTTATTTTGTCAACCCAATTAAAGTCCTTTGACTCTCAAATTCCTCAAGTTAACATTATATAATTAACGCATAATTATGGTCATCTTATTACCTTGCTCAAAAAATGTTAGTATTTTTCTATTGCTTCCAGTATAAACTACCTACTCCTCTTTTTAACATTGAGAAACTATCATCTTCACACTATCTGCATCCTAACTAAACTGACCTACTTAGAGTTCTGCATACATAATATTCTTTGTCCCTATACTTTTACATACAAGTTGACCCAAATACTTAAAATGCGTATCTTCCTCACTTCTATATCTTAGAATTCTTAATTTCTTTCAAAAGTGAATTAATTAAGCTTAACTCAAATGGCATCTCCAATTTGAGGCCCTTACTGAGCCTGTCCCAAGCAATGGCTAATATACTTTCTCTCCTTAACCCTGAAATTACTTTATGTTTCCTGGGTATAAACTCTGCTTTTATTTGCATTGTTTCATTTTATGCAAGAATTCATTCCATTCACATTCATGATTACCAATTCTGTATTTCCCTCTATTCTTTATTTTCTCTATTTGTACTTTTCTCTCTCTCCCTTCACCTTATCCCTCCTCACTAATATTTTGTTTCTTACTGCTGCCTTCCTCAATCTGCCCTTGTTTCTATCAGCCTCCTTCACTTCACCCTAGGATAAATTTTTAAATTGGAAATTGGGAAACTTTAAATTGGGAATGTATGTTATTATCTCTTTAAGTCAAATCAGTGGTTTTACTAAGTGCTCACACTCTCCCTTCTTTCCCTCTATTATAATAGGTCTTTTGTGCCATTTCATGTCTTGTATCCTCTCATGCCTCTTCCTTCCTTTTTCATGTCAGAAATAATTTGTACCTTGTATCTAGATCCATCTGGTATACTCCTTTCAACTGTCCAAACAGGAGTACAATTCTCAAGGTTTGTAAGTATTATTACATCATACTGACATCCTCTGTACAAGTATACTCCTCTCAACTGCCCCATTAGAAATAAAATTCTCAAGACTTATAAGCATCATCACATCATAATCAATTTAAGCCCACATCCTCTGTCAAAATAAACTCCCTTGGGGGTGGCTAGCTGGCAAAGTGGATAGAGCACCAGCCCTGGAGTCAGGAGTACCTGAGTTCAAATCCGGTCTCAGACACTTAATAATTACCTAGCTGTGTGGTCTTGGGCAAGCCACTTAACCCCATTGCCTTGCAAAACAAAAACAAAAAAAAAAAAATAGACTCCCTTTACTATCCCACTAGAAATATAATTCTCAAGAGTTATAGTATCATCACAGCATTATCAATTTTTATACACACTCTCTAAGTATATTCCTTTAAGGTGTTCTCAGAGAAATGTAGTACATGAGAGATATAAGTATTATCATCCCATGTAGGGATGTTGAAAGTTTAGTCTTATTGACTAACTTTTTTTTTCATTGCAATTACCTTCATATATATCTCTTGAGTCTTGTATTTGATGATCAAATTTTCTGTTCAGATCTGATCTTTTTATCAGGTAAGTTTGACAGTCCTCTTTTTCAATGAAAATCCATTTTCACCAGAAAGAATACACTGAATTTTGAAGGGCAGTTGATTTTTGTTTGTAATCCAAACTCCTTTGCCCTTCAGAATTTTTTATTCCAAGCCTTCCAATTCTTTATTGTTCAGACTGTCAAGATTTGTATAATCCTGAATGTGGTTCCCTGGCTTTTAAATTGCTTTCTTTTTGACTGCATACAGTATTTTCTCCTTCAGTTGAGCATTCTGAAATTTGATTACACTTTCTTGGAGATTTTATTTTGGGATCTCTTTCTGGGTGTGATTGATGAATTCTTTTAAGGATCATTTTATTTTCTTGTATTAGGATGTTAGGATAGTTTTTCATCATAATTTCCCTCAAGATACTTCCCAGGCTCTTGTTTGGTTATGGTTTATTAGATGAATAATTCATAAATTATCTCTTCTGGATCTATTTTCTAGGTCAGTTATTTTTCCTAAGAGGCACTTTATATTTTTTCTATTTTTTCAACCTTTTGGTTTCGTTTGATTGAATCTTGGAGTCTCATAGAGTCATTAGTTTACTTTTTTTCCACTTCTAATTTTTAGAGTTTTATTTTCTTTAGTTGAGTTTTGGGTTTCCTTTGCAAAGTGGTCAATTATTCTTTTAAAGTACAATTTTCTTTCATGACTCTCATTTCTTTTCTGAATTTTTCTTCTTCCTCTCTTCTTTGTTTTTTAAAATACTTTTTGAACTTTTCCAAGAGGTCTTTTCAGGTTTGAGACCAATTCATAATCCCCTATGAGGCTTCAGATGGAGGCATTTTGTCAACACTATTTTCCCCATTAGCATAGTAGTTTTCTATGATTAGTGTTCTTTTTGGGGTTTTGCTCATTTTAAAATTTGAGCTCTGTCCCTGCAGCAGAGGGCATACAGTCTCAAGCTTTTTATGCTGGGGCCAGAGTTTTCCACTCTGGCAATCTGAAAAGCCAGCATTTTACTTTAGGGTCTGTTTAGAAGTTTCATCTAACATTGTTTTGTGGAATGTACTGGAAGTTTTCTAGTTTCTTGTCATCATCTTGGTTCTCCCCAGAAAATTCTTGCATCTTGTTTCTGACAGAAATATATAGAATGAAGATAAGCTCCTTCAGAACAGAATCTTTTCATCTTTATGACTAAATGCTCAGCCTAGTGTATGGTGCAGAGTAGAATAACTGCTTATTGGTTGACTTTTTCATAAACGTTAGTTTGGTAGAGCAATGTCCTATTCATCACATGCTAGCATTGACTCATTCCTGCTAGCACTGACTCATATGGGCAAGAATTTTAAGAAAACTAGTCTCAGGTTCCCAATTAAGACATATCATAAAATCATAGATTTGAAATTGATAGAGGACTTAAAGATGACTTAATTGAATCTTAACATTTTATATATAAGGAAACTGAGGCCCTAAAAGTTTGAATGGGTCTTCCACAAATCAGCTATATAAGTATCAGTGTCACAATATGAACCCACTTCCTCTAATTCTACATCACCATATTCATGCTCCACTGTAATAACTCACACTGCCTATAGCCCCTTAGCCTGGTGGCCAGAGAATTAAAGTTGAAAAATAATAGACAAAACTTATGCCTAGCTAGAAAAGCACAACAGTGCCAATACAGAGATGACAAATGAAGTAGGTGTCATCCTAATCTATTATCATTAAATTTCTAATGAGAATGCATTTGACAAACAATTACTCAAGCTTCAACTATTAATATGAATCATTCTTCTTTGAATTTCTTTCTCCCTTATTGGAAAATTCCTTCTTTAATTGCAAGTGGAATTTATTTCAAATTATACCAGCGATAACTATTGATGGGTGAATTGGAGATGGCTGGAGGATGGGGTTTTGCTTGGATAAGAAATAAAAAAATTGTGCAATTAGTCTTAATCTAATCATCTGACCCTCTGGAACATAAGTACAGGATGGAATTCAGAAATCTAATCTGATTTCCATTCAGGATTTAATATCATGACCAAGAGCCAAAATACTTGAATGTCACCGAATCATAGATATATACTGCTGGAAGCAGTTTACAGACTATTGAGCATAATATATTTTGCAGATGAGAAAATATGGGACCCACAAAGGTTCAGAGACTTGACTAAGGTTAAACAGTTAATTGCTAACAGTTCCAGGGCAGGAACCCCACTTCCCTTTTAGTAACTTTTTACTATACTTTGTTGCTATCTTTTGCTTTGTTTAGCCTACTTGCTATAAGATGGTATTAAAATTACTCACCACCACTACAAATATTTTGAATAAACAAATAAGGTTTTAGGATTATAAACCTTAGACCCAGAAACTATATTATAAAGTTCATTTGTGGGAAAATTTTTTATTGTTACTACTAATGATGCTATTGCATTAGCATGAGCAGCATTTTATCAGCATATTATGGAAGTAATATTCTAAAATATTAAGTTAGTCTAACTTATTAAAGTACAAATATAACCCTTGTGAAATACTTATAATAGTCTTCCAGGGTTGAACAAAGATGGCAGTACAAAAATAGTAAGTTCCCAAGCTTTTCCTGAAACAGACCCTACACAAAAACAAAGTGAAACAAGTTCTCATGGAGGAACTTAAATAAAAGTCAGTCTCTTCTAGGTAAAGAGGAAGTATAGCTCAGCATAGTAAGAAAACCAATGGGAGGGTCTTACTCACATCATAACTTAGGTCCAGGATCATCGGTCAGTAATAAAACAGACCAATAGCAACAGATCTAACTCCAGATTTGAAGACAAAGTTCAAGTCCTGGGAATACTGGTGCAATAGACAAGACTAGGTTGGGCTACTTTAATGCAGAAAAACAAAGCACTAGCCTGAAACACCATAGCAATGTCACAGACAATCAGTAAGCAAGAGACCAGATGGTGGCCCCCAGAGCAAAAAGCTTGGGACTATACCTCCTGCCCCCAGGAGCAGAGTTCAACTATCAAAATGAGCAACCACCGCCAAAAAGAAAATGCTAAACAAAGACAGCTACTTTTCTGACTGGGGTGATAAAAATGTCATCTCAAAAAGAAAGTAGAGATAAAATGCCTACATATGAAGTCTCAAAGAAAAGAAAATATAAAATGCCTATCTATGAAGACTCAAAGAATTTCTTTAAAGTAATCAATAAGGATTTTGAAAAACAGATGAGAAGAAGAAACACTGAGAAAATAAATGAGTCACACAGAATGTGAATGGGATAAACTCTCCCTTAAAAGGTAAGCAAATACCCGAGGGATTAAAAAACCAGATTCCTACAATATGCTGCTTACAAGACACTCATTTGAAGCATTATATACATACATTTTATATAGATAGATAGATAGAGAGAGAGAGAGAGAGTTAGAGAGAGAGAGAGAGAGAGAGAGAGAGAGAGAGAGAGAAACGGTAAAAAGTTGGAGCAAAATATATTTTGCTTCAGCTGAAGTGAATAAAGCAGGATTAGCAATCCTTATCGCAAACAAAGCAGCTGCAAAAATAGATCTCATTAAAAGATATAAGGAAATAAACTATATCCTCCTAAAAGCATCATATATTAAAGTAATTTCAATACTAAATATGTATGCACCAAATGTTATAAAATCCAAATTCGTAGAGAAGAAGTTGAAGGAGTTACAGGAAGACACAGACAGAAAAACTCCACTAGTGGGAGACCTCACTCCGGCTCTCTGATTTATATAAATCTCATCATAAAATAAGCAAGAAGGAAGTAAAGGAGGTAAATAGATTTTAAGAAAACCTAAACGTGATAGACCTATGGAAGAAATTTAATGGGGATAGAAAGGAATTTATTTTTTTTCCTGCAGTACATGGCACTGACACAAAAACTGAGCATGTACTAGGGCATAAAAAACTAATAATCAATTGCAGAAAGGTAAAAACAGTGAATGCATTTTTCTCAGATCAAAATGCAATAAAAATCACATGCAGTAATGGAGCAGGGAGATAGAGACCCAAAACTAATGGGAAACTGAATAAACACATTTTAAAACATGAGTGGATCAAACAACAAATTATAGAAAGAATTACTTATTCATCCTAAATAATGACAATAATGAAACAACATATCAAATTTATGGAATACACCCAAGGTAGCTGTCAGGGGATACATTATATCTTTAAATTCTTACAGGAATAAATTAGAGAAAGAAGAGATCAATGAACTAAACATGCACCTAAAATATAAAAAGAACAAATTAAAAACCCCCAATTAAATACCAAACAAGAAATTCTAAAAAATAAAGGACAAATTAATAAAGTCATAAACAAGAAAACTATTAAACTTATAAATAAAACCAAGAGTTCATTTTATGAAAAAATAAAATTAATAAGCCTTCAATTACTTTGATTAAAAAAAAAGAAAGAAGGGGGCAGCTAGGTGACGTAGTGGATAAAGCACCAGCCTTGGAGTCAGGAGTACCTTGGGCAAGCTACTTCACCCTATTTGCCTTGCAAAAATCTAAAAAAAGACAAAAAAAGAAAGAAGAAAACAAAATTACTAGTACCATGAATGAAAAAGGTGAACTCACTACCAATGAATAATTCTATGCCAATAAATTTGATTATCTAAGTAAAGTGGATAAATATTTATAAAAAATATAAGCTGTGCAGTATAAATGAAGAGGAAATTAAATACATAAATAAACCTATCTCAGAAAAAGAAATTCAGCAAGCTAGTATTGAATTCCCTAAGAAAAAATCTCCAGGGCCAGATGGATTCACAAGTGAATTCTATTAAAAATTTAATGGATCAATTGCTTCCAATTCTCTATGAAGTCTTTGGAAAAATAGGTGAAGATGGAAATATGCCTAACTCTTTCTATGACACCAATATGGAGCTGATACCTAAGCCAGGAATAGTCAAAACAGAGAAAGAAAATTATAGACCTAGCTCCCTGATGAATATAGATGCAAAAATCTTAAATAAAATCTTAGTAATATGATTACAACAAGTTATCACTAGGATAATACATTATGATCAAGTAGTATTTAATTCCCAGAATGCAGGGTTGGTCCAATATTTGTAAAAATGGTAGTATAATTAATTATATCAATAACAAACCTATCAGAAATCATATGATTGTATCAAGAGATGCTGAAAAAGCTTTTGACAAAATACAGCACCCATTTCTACTAAAAACATTAGCGAGTATAGGAATACATGGATTCTTCTTTAGATTAATAAGCAGTATCTATCTGAAACCATCAATAAGCATTATATACAATGGGCATAGGCTAGAGGAATTCCCAATAAGATCAGGGGTAAAACAACGATGCCAATTATCACCACTACTATTCAATATTGTATTAAAAATGTTAGTTTCAGCAATAAGAGAAGAAAAAGTAATTGAAGAAATTAGAAGGGAAGGAAGAGACAAAACTCTCACTCTTTGCACAAGACATGATGGTATACCTAGAGAATCCAAAAAATTCAACTACTAGATATAATTAGACTTTAGCAAAGTCACAGGATGGAAAATAAACCCTCATAAATCCTCAACATTCCTATATATGACTAGCAAGATGCAGCAGAAAGAGCTAGGAATAGGAACAGAAATCTCATTCAAATTAACTTCAGACAATATAAAATACTTAGGAGTCTGCCTACCAAGGCAGACTCAGAAACATTTTGAAATCAATTACAAAACACTTCTCATGCAAATAAAATCATATTTAAATAACTGGGCAAATATCCACTCCTCATTGATAGGCTGAGCTAATATAATAAAAATGACAATTCTGCCTAAATTAAACTTATTTAGTGCTCCACCAGTCAAAATTCCAAAAATAATACTTTCATGACTTATAAAAAATTGTAAGTAAATTCATGTAGAAAAATAAAAAGTTGAGAATTGTCAGAATTTAATGAAAAAAGGGGCAAAAGAAGGTGGCTTAACCCTACAAGAACTAAAATTATATTATGAAGCATCAGTCATCAAAACTGTCGAGTGGATCAGCCTAGGTGTTACAGCAGAAAATGATTATAGAGAAAGGAGAAATCATTGAATTCAACATATATTTAAAACAAACTTAGAAATAAGATAAATGAAATTCTCAAATATCAAATCAGTAATTTTAAAAATCAAATAATAAATTAATAGAATCTTATATTAGAAAGCCATGAATAAATAAATAAAACTGAATTAGTTTTATGGAAAAAACAGAATAAAACAGATAACCTTTTGATTAATCTGATTAGGAAAAAGAAAACCAAATTAATAATTTTGAAAATGAAAGGGAAGAATTCATCAACAATGATGAGGTAATTAAAATAATAATTTGGAGCTATTTTGTCCAAATGAATTCCAACATTTCTGATAATATAAGTGAAATGGATGACTATTTGGAAAAATATTATTTTCTTCATTAACAGAAGAGGAAATAAAATATATAAATAACCTCACTTCTGAAAAAGAAATTGAAGAAAACAATAAATTCCTTAAGAATAAATCTCCAAGGAAAGATGGATTTATTAGTGAATTCTATCAGACATTTATAAAACAATTCTAATTGTATATGAATTATTTGAAAAAATAGATTGAGAAGTTATGTTAAATTGTTTTTTATGTTGTCAATATGGTGCTGAAGCCTAAACCAGCAAGAGCCAAACAGATAAAAATTCTGGATCAATTTTCCTAATGAATATTGATGCAAAGATTTTAAATAAAATTCTGAGAAAGAGATTACAGCAAGTTATTACTAGGATACTACACCATGATCAGTTAGGATTTTTACCAGGTAAACTTGGGTGGTGTAATATAAGGAAAACAATCAGCAAAATGAAATTATTGGGGGTCTTCAGTAACAAAACTCACATAAATCATATGATTATCTCAATAGTTGCTGAAAAATATACATTCCTCTTAATAATTCTAGAGAACATAGGAATAAATTGAGTAAATTAATAAGCAGTAAGTATCTAAAACCATCAACTAGTATCATATGCAATGAGGACAATCTGGAAGCATTCCCAATCATATCAGGAGTAAAACAAGGATACCCACCCATTATCACCACTATTATTCAATATTGTATTATAAATGTTAGCTTTATTAATAAGAAGGGAAAAAAGAAATTGAAAAAATTAAAATAGGCAAAGAGGAAACTTTCACTCTTTGCAGATGATTTGTTGGCATACTTAGAATTCCCAGGAAAAGCAGATTAAAAACTACTTGAATCAACAACTTTAGAAAAGTATCAGTATATAAAATAAATGAACATAAATCATCAGGATGTTCAATAGAAGAGATAGAAAGAGAAATTCCCTCTAAAGTAATTGTTGACAGCTTAAAATAGTTGGGAATCTACCTTCCAAGACAAACCCAGAAACTATATGAAAACAATTAAAAAACATTTTTCACTGAATAATGTCAGATATAAATAATTGAAATGAATATAAATTGCTCATTAGGCCAAACAAAAAAATAAAAGAAATTAATTCTTCTAAAATTAAAACCCTTATTCAGTGCCATACCAATCAAACTTCGCAGAAAAATCAAAGACTTTAGCCTTTCGGTAAAGAAATCACTATTTTAAAAAACCTGCTGGGAAAACAGGAAAATACTATAAGAAAAATTAAGTAAAGACCCACATCTCACACCCTATACCAAAATACTATTAAAATAGACATAGAATTAGATATAAAAGGTGATAGCAAAGGCCAATTATGAGACCAAGAAACAGTCTGTCTGATCTATGGAGAGGAGAGAAGTTTATGGATGAACAAGAGCTAGAGAACATATTAAACTGCAAAAAGATGGTTTTGAATATATTAAATTTGAAAGATTTTTCACAAACAAAATCAATGCATCCAAGATTAGAAGGAATACAGAAAGCTGGGAAACAGTTTTCACAGCTAGTATTTCTGATAAAGGACATTTTTAAAATATATAGAGAACTGAATCAAATTTATGAGTGCAAGTCATTCACCATTTGATAAATAACCAGAGTATATGAACAGACAATTATCAGGTGAAGAAATTAAAGCTATTTATAGTTGTAGAAAAAATGTTCCCAATGACAATTGATTAGATAAATGCAAATTACAATAACCATGAGGTACCACCTCACACCAATTAGATTGGCTAAAATAACAAAAAAGGAAAATGATCAATGTTGGCAAAGATGTGCAAAAACATGGACACTGATTCACTATTGTTAAAGTTGTGATCTGATCTTATCATTCTTTAGAGCACTTTGAAACTATTCTCAAAGGCAATAAAACTGCTTATGGTTATATTCCTATATCCCTATATCTAGGTTTATATCCCAAAGAGATCCTATAAAGGGGGAAAGGACAGAAATGTACAAAAATGTTCCTAGTAGATTTTTTTAAGTGACAAAGAATTAGAATTTGAGGGGATTCCTATCAACTGGGGAATACTAAACAAGTTAAAATGAAAGAGGATTGTTATGCAGTACTATTGTTCTGTAAGAAATCATGAACAGGGGTAGCTAGGTAGTACAGTGGACGGAGCACTGGCCCTGGAGTCAGGAGTACCTGAGTTCATATCCGGCCTCAGACACTTAATAATTCCCTAGTTGTGTGGCCTTGGGCAAACCACTTAACCCCATTGCCTAGCAAAAAAAAAAAAAAAAAAAAATCACGAACAGCCAGATAAGAGAAAAACATGAGAAGACTTACAAGAACTGATGCTGAGTTGAAGTGAGCATTGAACACATTAATGGCAACATTGTGAGATGGATTGTGATAGATACAGCTTCTCTAAGTAGTTCAGCAATCAAAAACAATCCTGTTATAGAAAATGATATCCATTTCCAAAGACAAAACAAAACAAAACACAAACTGTAGAGTCCGAATGCAGAGTAAAGTATAATATGTTCACTTTTTTAAATGGTATTTTATGTTCTTTCTTTCTCATGGTTTACTCCTCTTAGTTCTCATCCTTCTTTCACAATATGTCTAGTATAGAAATATGTTAAACACTATTGTACATGTCCATCTAATAGCAGATTGTTTGTTGTCATGGAGACTGGGGATAGGTAAGGGAGGCTGATAGTGGGATTTATTAAACTTGCCAATAAATGAATGTTGAAAAATATCTTTGCATGTAAATGAAAAATTCAATTATATTTTTAAAAAGATATAATCATGGAAAGATTACTGAATTTCAAGTCCTCGGAAATGTCTCCAAATTATAACTCTACTTCGATGTGAGCATCTACATAGTAATCGAACATGATTTTCTCTTCTCTGAAATTCAAAGTTTCATAGATGTTTGCACTCACCTCTCAGGATATAAGTTTATTAATGGCAAAGGAAAATACAAATGATTTTTATTAAAGTGAATTTATCTTTTACATTTTTTAAACCCTAAACTGAATATTTGTAAAATTTCTCCCCCCAATGACATTTTTTCTACTTGTCACATGTGATTGGCTTTATGCTTTTCCATTATAAACAAGAATTTACTACAATATTTATTATTTCTATCATTATCATATTTTGGGGTATTTTTGCAAGGCAAATGGAGTAAAGTGGCTTGCCCAAGGCCACACAAGTAGGGAATTATTAAGTGTCTGAGGCCGGATTTGAACTCAGGTACTCCTGACTCCAGGGCCAGTGCTCTATCCACTGCACCACCTAGCTGCCCCTATCATTATCATTATTAATAGCAATAGTAGTGGTAGTCTTGTAATAATGGATGATTATGTGTATGGTATTTTAAAGTTTTCAAATTACTTTATATGCATTGTTTCTTTTGAAACAGATCAAACTCAGACTGTCTATTAATTGGGTAAAGCAAGTAGAAATAGACATCAGATTAGAAGCAAGCATAGAATTGAAAAGGAAAAAGCACTGGATAAACTTAGAGCAGGGCAAACAAACTATTTTACAAAATTGCAGTTCTTCAAAATGTGAGTAATGAGAAGAACTTCTATTCTGGATTTGATTCTTCAAAAATAAATTATTAATGGAGAATTGAGTGTGTCATAGTCAATGATCTATAAAAAAGTAAAAGGAGGAGTTAATCTTTTCAAGCAACCCAAATTGGAAAAAATAAATTTCATAGAGCATAGAGAATAAACATACAATAATTAAACAAAATCTGATAAGAAAATCTTTCCACTGGAGAGAAATATGGAACTATGCCCAAAGAGCAATAAAATTGTTCATACCCTTTGACCCAGCAATTCCACTTCTAGATCTATATCCAAAAGATATTATAAAAAGGGGAAAATTACTACATTTTCCAAAATATTCATAGAAGCTCTTGTTGTAGTCACAAAGAATTGAAAATCGAGGGAATGCCCATCAATTGGGAAATGTCTAAACAAGTTATGGTACACAAATACTATGGAATACTATTGTTCTATAAGACACTATGAATGAAACAAGCCATTCCCCAATTGATAATGGTAAAAGGATATGCAAAGGCATTTTTTTATATGAGGAAATCAAAGTGATCCATAGTCATATGAAAAATTGCTCTAAATCATTACTTATTAGAGAAATACAAATTAAAGAATTTTTTTATCAATGCAACAATCTGGGAAAATTCTGGGATATCTGCGATGGAGAATACCATCTGTATCCAGAGAAAGAAAATTATCTTATTATGTAATTTTGTTATCTCTTATAATTTATTTTTTCCCTTAAGGATATCATTTCTCTCTCATCACATTTAACTTAGATCAATGTATACCATGGAAACAACGTAAAGCCTTCTGTGTCTGTTGGGGGGAGGAAAGCAAGATTGGGGGGGGATTGTAAAACTCATAATAAATAAAACCTTTCCTTTAAAAAATTAATTTAATTTAAAAAAGAAGAAATCATAAATAGTTGGACTCCAGAGTAGATGGAATGACTTATGGGATCTGATGCTGAGGGAAGGGGGCAGAACCAAGTGAACAATGTATACGTCAACAACAATATTGTGAGATGAGCAACCTTGATGGAAGCAGCTACTCTCAGCAATCTTTTGGCTAGAAAAACTTTATTAGGCTGGCTATGGATTATATTACCCCGAACCAGAGGAAAACAAAACAAAACAAAACAAAACAAAACATACCAAAAAACCCAACCCTTTAGAATCTGATGAACACTTTATAAAAATTATCTCTTAAAAATCTCTTTCCTTTAATCCTAAATCCTCAGGTTGAAAATTACTAATCTGTAAACAAACAACGATTTTAATCTATCATCTGTTTTTTCAAAATATGTATGTACAATGCTAACCTGTGTGTTCACTGCTGAGGGGAGGGGGGCTAGATTTGGAAGGTGGAAGGAAATTTTGTAGCTTAAAAATATGCATGTATATATTGATGAAAATAAATATTTTTTAAAAAAGAAAAAAAAATCTTTCCCCAAAATCCCCTGTGGTGAAATAATGAAGGATCCCCCAAAATTAGGGGACCAATATGATATCAAGGAAAGATGCAGGGGTGCTCCTATTTTATAATCATGGTAGTATACTCAAATTAAGACAGTCTGGAATGGCGACCAAACAACAACATATTGATTCCTGAGGTGACTTCCCCAAACACCTAATGTTAGCAATGTTACAAATCAAGTAAAGGGAGGAGGAAATATAGAATGTGCTAGTATGAACCGCTGATATCTGGGGGTGTGCTATGCTCAGTACTGGACTACATTCTCAGATGCTTCGGCATTCTGTCAGTGTTATTTGTGTTGGAGTCTCAGGCATTCAAGACTAAGGATTAAACAGTTTTGTTCCACTTGGTCCTGGTCAATGTGATTTCTTCTGACTAAAATTAATCCTGGTTTACATTATTCATGACTTTCATTGATAGGGATGTTATACTTATGGCTTCCACTAATTGAAACTTCTGCCAGAATGTCCACATTATTCATGACTTTTATTGCTCACAGGTCCTCATTATGGCTTTCACCAACAGGGATACTGCAGATTTGCTTGGCAATTATTTTGTAAATCTCTTAAAAAGCTTAAGTTAAAAAGAAGAGGAAGGGAGATTACTCATCTATATGACCCACATAAAATGAAATAAACAGAGATTTTAATCTATTATCTGTTTTTTATTATTTAAGAACTACTTTGATATAATTTGTTTTAATCCTATGTATTTATTTATTCATTTAAATATATTATGAATACATAAACTTTACTAGATGGCCAAAGAAGTCCATGGCACAAGAGTCATTGCCATAAAGAGTAGCTAGTAAAATAATAGCTGATTATGGACATCAAAGTTCACATAATATTAAATCTTATAAAGGAGATTGACTAAAAATTCAGAGTATCAAATATCTATAAGCAAAAATTAGGTAATAAATACCTCTTCTAGATCACTGACTTGTCTTGGCGAAGGAGCTTGTGAAGCTCAATGAAACTATGAACTGTCCTGTATAAAGTTATATAAGACAGCCAGGTCATAGTAGAGAGTTCTGATAAAACTACAGAAGGAAATGGTAGACCATTCCACTACGTTTGCCAAGATAATATATAAGCAGTATTAAAATGATAAAAGATATGACCCTGTAATTGGATACCCTGAGATCAAAAGGTATCCAATACATTACAGAGAAAGAGTAGAGCTCAACTAAAGTTAGCTCCAGAAAGAATAAATAAAATGATTGGATTAAAAATAAGAGGAAACTCAGTTGTGCGTGAGTCTTATGAAAGGAAAGTTCAGTGCTATAAAGGTCAGTCTTGCATAGGGACCCAGCATGAAAAGTATATGAATCAATGTAAGCTGAATGTGGTCAAACAGGAGATGGAAAGAGTAAACTTCAACATTTTGGGTGTCAATGAATTGAAATGGGCAAGAATGGGTAAACTTAATCCAGTGATCATTACATATACCACTATGGACAAGAATCCCTTAGAAGTGGAGTGGCATTCAAAATCAATAAAAGGTTGAGAAATCATTACAAGCATATAATCTCAAAAATTGCAGAATGATATATTCAAATCCAAAGCAAACCATTCAACAACACAGTAATACAAAACTTTTCAACAACCCCAAAGAAGACTATAAACATTGACATCACCAGAGCCTCAATATCAAAATCACATTGATTGTATCCTGTGGAATTAAAGGTAGAGAAGCTCCAGACAGAGAGATAAAAGAATATCTGTAGCTGATTGTGATTCAAATCATGTAATTCTCATTGAGAAATTCAGACAAATTTCAAGAAGTTAGGAAAATCATCAGAACATATATGAATGGCTTGGATAACATCCTTTTTGAGAACATAATTTTAAAAATAGATTTAAGGAGTTAGATCTTATAGATAGAATGCTTGAAAAAAAGAACTTATGGAAAGAAGTGCATAATATGTTACAGGAGACAATGACAAAAAATATCCCAAAGAAAAAGAAAATAATGATGTTCATCTGATGAGGTCAAGGAGTAACAGTTAGCCAAACATGGAACAACTTATTGGTTTAAGATTGGAAAAGGAGTACAAGGCCATATATTGCCACCTTATTTATTTAAGATATGGGCACATAACACCATGTATATATCAAGCTGTACAAATTGAAAACTGTAATTAATATTGCTGGGGAAAGTATCAACCGTCTCAGATATACAGACAATACCACTCTAATGGAAAAAACTAAAAAGAATTAAGAACCCTCTTGATGATAGTGATGTAAGAGAAATTAAGAACAGAATTAAAAGAATATTAATAAAAAATGACTTCCAGATCAAGATGATAAAGAGAAGCCAAGCACTGTCTTAAGCTCTCCTGACTTTCCCTCAGAACTAACATGAACCAAATCTCTTAAAAGAATTTGGATCCACAGAATCCTGAGAAGAACCTAGGAGAATATCACACAACACAGCAAGGTCTGTTACAGGTGGGCATGACTGGGAGCAGAGACCAGAGACTCTGCCCAAGGGTGTTGCAGTCAGACCTGGCAACTAATATGAAAATAGCTGCAGAAGATTTGGCTATGTGCACAGCTGGTGAGAGAGATCCATCATAGCAGCTAGACATCTTTCTAGTCAGCTGGAGTGGTCTAGAAGACCAGGGTCACAAGCCACCATGTTTTCAGCAAAGTCCCCATGTTTCCAGCTGAGTCCCCAAACCCCCATTCCTATGAAAGAAAGTGATTCTCCCCTCAACAAACAGTAACAGCTTTCCCACACCCCTTCAGGCTCAAGTGTGGGTAGCACATCTCCCTCCAGTGCTGATTAAGGATTAAGTAGATTGACTATCTAACTCAAGGTCTTAGGTCACATTGTTCAAGGATAATCCAGATCCTGTCCCCCACCCCCAGGCCTATGGAGTGGGCCACTAATCAAAGTCATAGACACTCCAGAGAAAGCACCTCATATCCCTTACTAGCCAGTCCACTTGCAGTTACTAAGCCCAGTGAACATAGCCTCTAAGGATCTCAATATCATAGGTCTGTGAACCAGTCCCTAAGATCCTAGGAAAAGCTCCAAAATGAAGAAAGGCCAGCTGTAAATGGGGTCCATTGAATCTTAGGTTGAAGAAAAGTGTCCTAACTCAGAGACACATAGAACTTCCGAGAATATGAATTGGTCTCCAGCCTAGAAAGACTTCTTAGAAGATATCAGGAAGGAATTTAAAAATCAAATGGAAGGGGAAGCTAGGTGATGCAGTGCATAGAGCACTGGCCCTGGAGTCAGGAGTACGTGAGTTCAAATATAGCCTCAGAAGCTTAATAAGTACCTACCTGTGTGGCCTTGGGCAAACCACTTAACCACATTGCCTTGCAAGAAAAAAAAACCTAAAAAAATTAAATTTAAATTAAATTTAAAAAATCAAATGGAAAAATTGGGAAAAGAAATTCAAGCAAAAATTAAGAGTATGCAAGAGAAAATTAACATCTTACAATAAGAAAACAAGTCCTTTGAAAATAATTCTCTCAAAAATACAATTGGGCAAATAGAAAATTCCTTCCAAAAAATAGAACTGACCAACTGAAAAAGGAGTTGCAAAAAAGGTAAATGAAGAAAATTCTTCTCTAAATTGGAATCTGTGGAAACTAATGACTCCATGAGATACTAAGTATCTGTTCAACAAACCAAAATAAAGTGAAAAAGTAGAAGAAAATGTAAAATACTTCATTGGCAATACGACTGACCTGGAGAATTAATCCGAGAGAGACAATTTAGGAATCATAGGGATTCTTGAAAATTTTGAAAAGAAAAAAAAAAAAGCCTGGACTTCACACTTTAGAATATAGTGATGGAGAATTATCCTGATATCATAAATCCAGAGGACAAACAGTTATTGAAAACATACAGTGATCCTATCCTGAAAGGGATCCCAAAATGAAACCACCAAGGAATATTGAGGCCAAATGCCAAAAGTATCAGATAAAGGATAATTTTTTTCAAACAGCCAGAAAGAAATAATTCAAATGCCCAGGAACCCCAGTAAGGATTACACATGACCTGTCTGCATCAACATTAAGGGATCGCAGTGCCTAGAACATGATATTCTAAAGAGAAAGGGAACTTGGAATGCAGCACAGTATTCATCATCCAGCAAAATGGAGCCTTCTTTTCCAGAGGAAAAGATGGGCATTTATTGAAACAGGTTACTTCTGATGAAAAGACCAGAGCTAATTATAAAATGTGGATTTCAAATAGGAGACACAAGAGATACAAGAAAAGGAAAAAAAGGGAAAAGGAAAATTAAACCTGTTATCAAGTAAAATGAAACTAGCTATATCCCCACCTGTGAGAAAGATTCTCATAATTCTTGAGAATTGTACCTCTAATAGAGGAACTATACATAGCCAGAAGTAATGAACATAAATGACTTGTTCATAACTCTGATAGAATAATTTAAAATTTGTATCACCTTAAAAAGGAGAGACACTAAAGAGGAGGGAGAATGAAGAAGAATAAATGGGGTAAATTACATCACATGAAAAGGTGCAAAGGACCTATTGCACTAGAGGGGAAGAAGGGAGGAGGTGAGAACCACCTGAATCTTACTCTCAGCAGATTTGACTCAAAGAGGGATAAAGACACACACACACACACACACACACACACACACACACACACACCCTCACTCAATTGAGTACAGAAACTTATTTTACTTTTCAAATATTAAGAAGGGAAAGGGGGAAGGTGGAGGAAAAGAGGAACTGAAAGAAGGAAGGAAAGGAAGAAGGGGTAAAGTGAAAGAGGAAAGAGAAAGGGGAGGTATATTAGATGGAAGGGAACAAACACAACGAAGGAAGTGGTAATTAGAGGCAAAATACTGCAAAGTAGAGATAAGGTAAAGAAAAGGGGGAGAAATACAAATGGAGGGAAGACAGAACAGAGAGCAATAAAAAGTAATTATAACTTTGAATGTGAAAGGGATAAACTCTCCCATAAAAAGTAAGTGGATAGCAGAGGGGATTAAAAACCAGAATCCTACAATATGATGCTAACAAGAAACTCATCTGAAGCAGAGACATATATCAGAGAAAAGGTAAAAGATTGGAGAAGAATATATTATGCTGCAGCTGAAGTGAAAAAATGAAGTGAAAAGTGAAGTAAAAAAGCCAGGGGTAACAATCCCTATCACAGCAACTACAAATATAAATCTCATTAAAAAAGATAAGGAAGGAAACTATATCCTCCTTAAAGTTACCATAGACAATGAAGCAATTTCTATGGTAAACATGTATGTACCAAATGGTATAGCATCCAGATTCTTAGAGGAGGAAGCTGAATGAATTACAGGAAGACATTTATCCAAAACTCTATTGATGGGAGACCTTCTTCCCTCAGAATAAGATGATTCTAACCATAAAATAAACAGGAAGGAAATTTAAGAGGTAAATAGAATTTTAGAAAACCAAGACACAAGAGACCTTTGGAGAAAATGGAACTGGGATAGAAAGGGATATGTCTGTTATTCTTCAGAACATGGCACCCACACAAAAATTGACCATGAACTAGATCATAAAAATCTCATAATCAAATGCATAAGGGCAGATCTAGTGAATACTTCATTTTCAGATTATAATGCAATAAAATTACATGCAACAATGGAGAGATAGACCTAAAACAAATTGGAAGACTGAGTGAATCAAAAACAAATTGTAAATAGAATCAATGATTTCTTCCTGGACAATCACAATAAGGAGACTACATACCAAAACTTACAAGACACAACCAAAGCAATTAATAGGACATATATCTCTAAATATATACATGAATAAAATGGAGAAAGAGAAATAAATGAACTAAGCATGCAATTAAAAAATTAGAAGAAAAACAAATTAAAAACCCCAATTAAAAACCAAATTAGAAATTCTCAAAATTAAAAGAGAAATTAATAAGAATCAAAAGCAAGAAAACTTTTGAAGTAATAAATAAAACCAAGAATTAGTTTTATGGAAAAAACAATAAAATAGATAAAACTTCAGTTAATTTGATTATAAAATAAAGAAGAAAACCAAATTACTAGTTTCATAAAGGAAAATGATGAACTTATCACCAATGAAGAAAAACATTAAAGCAGTAATTCCTAACAGATTTGCCCAGTTGTATACCAATGAATTTCATAATCTAAGTGAAATTGATGAATATTTACAAAAATATAAATTGCTCAAGCCATCAATGAACTTGCTAAGAAAAGATCTACAGGGAGAGATGGATTCACAAGTGAATTCTATCAAACATTTAAGGAACAATTAGTTCCAATTCTAAATAAACTCTTTGGAAAAATAGATGAATAAGAAATTCTGCCTAATTCACTCCATGATATCAATATGGTGCTGATACTTAAATCAGGAAGAGTCAAAACAGAGAAAGAAAATTATAGAGCAATTTCCCTAATGAATATGGATAACAAAATCTTAAATACAATCTTAGCAAAGCAATTACAGCAAGTTATCACTAGGATATACACAGTTATCTTCCAGGAAAGCAGGGTTAGTTCATAATTATAACAAACTGTTAACCTAATTTATTCTATCACTAGTAAACTCATCAGAAGTATGATTATCTCAGTAGATGCTAAAAAGCCTTTGAAAGAAATAACAACACTCATTCCTACTAAAACTCTAGAGACCCTAGTAATAAATTGATTGTTACTTACACTTATAAGCAGTATCTATCTGAAACCATCATCAAGCATTATATGCAATGAATAAACTAGAGGCATTCCCAATAAGATCAGGAGTGAAACAAGAATGCCTGTTATCACCATTACTATTCAATATTGTATTATAAATTTTGACTTCAGCTATAAGAGACAAAAAAGTAATTGAAGAAATCAGAATTAGGTAGGGAGAAACAAAACTCTCTCTCTTTGCAGATGACATAGTGATTTACTTAGAGAACTCTAAAAATAAATCTAAAACAGTACTTTAATTAGCAACTTCAGCAAAGTCATAGGATATAAAATAACCTTCTGAAATCCTCAGCATTTCTATATATTACCACTAAAATATAACAGCAAGAATGAGAATGAGAAATTCCTTTTAAATTACTATAAACAACATAAAATACTTGGGAGTCTACCTGCTGAGGCAGACTCAGAAAATCTATGAAAACAAATATAAAATTATTTTTACATAAACAAAATCAGATCTGAATAACTGGGCATATATCAGTTTCTCATGGTTGGACTGAACTAATACAATAAAAATGACAATTCTGCCTAAATTAAACTACTTATTTTGTGTCATACCAATCAAACTTCCAACAAATTACTCTGTGAGCTAGAAAAAAATGTAACAAATTCATATGGAGAAGCAAAAAAGTCAAGACTATCAAGGAGATTTAATGAAAAAAGTGCAAGAGAAAGTGGCTTAGCCTTACCAAATCTAAAGTTATATTATAAAGTATCAGTCATCAAAACTGTCTGGTACTGGCTAAGAAATATCTTTTTGAATGTTTGATTGGTATGGCACTAAATTACTACTTTTAATTTAGGTAGGATCAGTGGAATAGACTAGGTTGAAAAGAGAAAGCAGGAAGCAATTATAGCATTCTGCTGTTTGATAAACCCAGGGTCCAGTTTCTGGAATAAGAACTCACTATTCAATAAAACCTGCTGGGAAAACTGAAAGATAGTCTGGCAGAACCTCAGATTAGATCAACATCTCATATGTTAGAGATAGAGACAGAGAACATCATAAAATAAATTGGATAATTCTGATTACATTAAATTAAAAGGGTTTTGCTCAGACAAAACCACTGTAACCAAGATCAAAAGAAATGTAGTAAATTGGGAAGCAATTTTTACAACTAGTATTTCTGACAAGGGCTCATTTCATAAATATATAGAGAACTGAATCAAATGTGTAAAAAAAGTCATTATCCAATTGACAAATGGTCAAAGGGTATACAAAGGCAATTTGCACATAAGGAAATCAAAGCTTTCTATAGTCATATGAAAAGTTCCTCTAAATCATTATTGATTAAAGAAATGAAAATTTAAAGCCTCTCTAAGGTACCACCTCATACCTCTCAGACTGGCCAATATGACCAGAAAGGACAATAATCAATTTTGGAATGGATGTTGAAAATATGGGACACCAATATATTTTTGATGGAACTGTGAACTGCTCCAAACTTTCTGGAGAGCATTTTGGAATTATGACCAAAGGGCATTAAAAATTTGCATACTCTTTGATCCAGCAATACCACTACTAGTTCCATACCCTGAAAAGATTATGAAAATGGTAAAACCACCACTTGTTAAAAATATTCATAGCAGTTCTTCTTTTGGTGGCAAAGAATTGGAAATAGACGGGATGTCCACCAATTGAGGAATGGCTAAACAAATTGTGGCATATTTATGTGATGGAACACTATAGTTCTATTAGAAATCAGGAAGGATGAAATTTCAGAGAATATTGGAAAACCTTGTATGAACTGATGCTGAGTGAAATGACCTGAACCAGAAGAACAGTGTATACCCTAACAGCAACATGGGGTTGCTTTTATCTGTGGATTATATCACTGACCATGTAGAGAGAAATAGATGAATTTTATATTCTTTTGTTCGAAGATCAATGCAGATGGCAGCTTCAGTCATGACATTAAAAGACACTCCTTAGAGGGGCATGCACTAACTTGAATGCATATATTTGGATCCCAAGTATTATGTACACTGCCTAGCATATAATAATTTGATTAATGTTTTTCTAACTATTCCCTCATGAAAACATTTGTTATAAGTCAAGATAAAATGATTTAATCTTTTATAGGATGTGGTAAATCAAGCAAAATAAAAGCTAAAGTTTAGTGGGTGCAAAAGCACAGGATACCTTGTACTTCATTAAGTGAACTAATAGCAAAGCATTCTCGCATTCTGAGATGGATTTTGTCCTAGTGAGTAGTTTTTGAGAGTTCCTTGGAAAGCAAAGACAAAATGAGTCAAAATTTAAAACAATTCTTATTACTCATTGTAAGAACAAACGCTAAAACTGAAATTTAAATATTTTGGCCATGCAATGAGAAGACAAGACTTATTGAATAAAACACTGATGTTGAGAAGGACTGGGGGCCAAAAGGAGCATGGTAGAGGAATAGATGTTCTCCAGATTTCATACATAGCCAGAAAATCTCCAGATAATAATTAGAGCAATAAAAATAAAGGGGAAGACAATGTTGGAGTACCTCAGAAAAATCTAGAGGAACTAAGATTTGAATGGCAACTGTAAACACCTTCAGGCTGATATCACATGTTGTGACTGTGGGTGAGGAGGAGTAAGCAGATGCTCAATGAGTATAGTACATAAGAGAGAAAGAACATTTTGGGGACAACCTGCCTGGGGTTTAGGGTAGAAGAATGTAGTCCTTGATGCTGAGCTTCTAGATAAAATTCAGAAAATAACAATAATGAGGACCTGTGATCTTAGGGGAAGACTATACTAAAAATTGGTATTAAAACTTAATTATGATAGTATTAAGCTACTAAAAATAAAATAAGCAAATTAAAAGTAAAAATGAGTAAATCAAAGAAAAAGGACCCAACCATTGATAATTACTTTGGTGTAAAAGAGGATCTGGGTTCGTATTCAGAGAAAGATGGTGAAGGTAAAAAATAAAAAGCCACTTGTATCCTAAAGAGAGGCATTAATTGATCACAAAAATAAAAAAGAAATATTGGAAGAACTTTAAAAGGAATTCAAACGCAACTAAGAGAGAAAATAAAGAAACATTGGAAAAAATAAAAACAATCCAAAAAAGATAAGGAAAAAAGTTTAACAATTAGAAAAGGAGATACAGAATCTTAAAGAAGAAAATAATTTCCCAAAATTCAGAATTAGGCAAGTGGAATCAAATGACATTATAAGATATTAAGATATTAAAAAACCTATGAAAATAGAAGGGAATTCAAAACATCTTATTAGAAAGACAACTAATCTGCATAACAGATCAAGAAGAGACAATAAAAGAATCACTGGACTACCTGAAAATTATGATAAAAAAGAATTGATATAATATGAGAAGAAATTGTTAAGGAAAATTGCCCTGAACTTCCAGAATAAGAAGAAAAATTAGAAATAGAAAAAATGCAGCAATTGCCACTTTAAAAAGATCCTAAGAAGTAAACAAACCTAAAAATTCTTAGTCATATTTCAAAGTTCTCAAGTTAAAGAAAAAATATTTCAAGCAGCAAGAAAAATTATTCCTACAGAAAAACAATCAGGATTTCACAAGAACGAGCAGTTTGAACACTTAAAGATCACAAGTACATTTGATTGATGGAAAAAATTTTACATATTTGTATTATAAATTTGGCATCAGACACTTAATAATTGCTTAGCTATGTGACTTTGGGCAAATCAATTAAACACATTGCTTTAGATTTTAAAAAAAGACATCATAGAGGAACTTCAGGAAAGTTCTATCTCATGGGGATAAAGGGTATAGCCTAACATAGGTAAGAGAACTGCAAAACTAGCAAGAGGTTGGAAATGCAGCCAATGTCTGGGTTCAGCAGGACAATGGTGAAGCAGGCCAGCAGTGAGAGTTCCAAACCCAGCTTGGAAGACAAAGTCTGAGTGCCTGGAACACCAGTACAACAGGTACAACTGATTTGAGTGATCCTAAAATAGGGAACATACTGCTAGGAAGTGAAACATAGGTGATACAATAGGTAAGCCATAAGTCAGGGACACAACCCTGGTGACCAGTACACTATATTTTCAAGTAATTCAAAAATTAACTAATCAATTGAATAAAGAAAAAAAAGAAATCATGATTGAATTGACTTCAGAAAATCATGGAAAGATTTGTTACGAACTGATGTTGAGTGAAGAGAGCAAAAACAGTAGAACACTATACACATTAACAGTATCATAGTGAAATGATCGACTATGATGGACACAACCCCTCTCAGCAGATCATAATCAAGAACAATCGTGAGAGATCTTTTAAGGAAAATGCCATCTAAATCCAGAGGGAATAAACTATGAATTCTGAATGCAAAACCTATTATGTTCTCTTTTTAAAATTTATTTTACATTTTTTCTTCCTTTCTTATGTTATTATGCCATAATTTTAATTCTTCTTTCACAAAAGACTAATATGAAAATATATTAAATATGATTATACATATACAGCCTCTATCAGATTGTTTACAGCCATAAGGAGAAGGGGAGGAAAAAGACAGTGGTAGAAAACTGTGGAACTCAAAAACTTGTAAAAGGATGAATGTTGAAATAATTGCATATAATATGGAAAATTATTTAATTAATTTAAAAATAAGTAAACAAGAGTAAGGGAGTAAAGATAGGTTTAAAATGGATAATTTCAATTTTATTAAATTAAAAATGTTTTCCACAAATAAAACTAATGTAACCAAGATTAGAAATAAAAACTGAAAATTAAGTGGGAGGATTTTACAGATAGTTTGTCAGATAATGGTATCATATCTAAAATAAATAACTTTTTCAACTCTATAATATTGATAAATGATCAAAGGATAGATGAAATCAAAGTAAATTATAGCCATATGAAAAAATTCTCTAAAACACAATTGATTAGGTAAACGTAAATTAAAGCAAACAATATGCCATTTTAAAGATTCTCGATTGGTCAGCATAATAGAAAGAAAAAGTGACAAATGTTGGAGGTAATGTGGAAAAAAATTATATACAGTAAAAAGAGCAATATTGTTTTAGAAAGACTCTGAAAGTGATGAAAAAATAATGTAAAGGAAGGTGCTCTAGTTCTACCAGATATAAAACTATACTATAAAGCAGCAATCATCAAAACAGCCTGGTATTGGTTAAGAAATAGAGTAATGTACCAATGGGTTAGGATAGGTTCAAAATAAACAGTAATAAATGACTGTAGTAATCTAGTGCTTGGCAAAACCCAAAACATTGGTTTCTGGGAAAAGAATTCACTATTTGACAGGAATTGCTGGTAAAACCAAAATATAGTATGGCAAAAACTAGACAAACACTTACATCTCACACCCTAGACCAAGATAAGACTGATATGAGTAGAGAATTTAGAAATAAAGGGCAATACCATAGAGCAGAATAGAAATGCACAATGTATCAGATCTATTGAAAGGGAAGCAATTTATGATCAAATGAGAGTTAGAGAACATTATAAATTGCAAAATGGATGATATTGACTACAAGTCATTCCTCAACTGATACATGGTCAAAGATATAAGCAGGCAGTTATCAAATGAAGAAATTAAAGTGTTTTACATGTATATGTATGTGTGTACACACATATATATGTGTGTGTATACATAGACATATAAAATCATTACTAATCAGAGAAATGCAAATTAAAACAACTTTGAGGTACTACCTCATACCTATCAGATTGACTAAGATGGGAAAAAGGAAAAACCATCAATGCTGGAGAGGTTGTGGGTGGACTAGGACATTAATGCTCTGTTGGTGTAACTATGAACTAATCCAACCATTCTGGAGAGCAATATGGAGCTATGTCCGAAGAGTAACAAAAACTAATTATATCATTTGACCCATTAATACCAATACTGGGCCAATATTCAGAAGGATTCATAAAAAATAGGAAAAGTCCTGCATCTTCCAAAATATTCACAGCAGCCTTTTTTGGGGTAACAAAGATTTGGAAATTGAGGGGATGCACATCAATTGGAGCATTATTGAACAAGTTATGATATGTGAAACTTATGGAGTACTATTGTTCTATAAGAAGCCATGAATTGTTGGACTCTAGAGAAGCATTACAGGAACCGATGCTGAGGGAAAGGAGAAGAAGCAAGAGAATATTATACACAGCAGCAACAACATTGTTAGTTTATCAGCTTATCAAATGCAACTATTCTCAGCAGTTCAGAGACAATTTAGGACAACCCTGGTAGACCTGTTTTGGACAATGCTGTCCACATTGCAAAATCAAAAGAAAATGAAAAAAAGCCTACAGAATCTAAATGAAAACTACATTCACTTTTTAAAATTTCTCTTTTATTTTTCCTTCCTATCTCATGGTTTTGTTTCTTTTCCCTTAATCATAATTTCTCATACAGAAAATGACCAATATGTAATCATGCTAAACACAAATGTATATGTACAATATTCACCAGACTTTTTGCCACTGAGTGGTGGTGGGAAGGGAAGGTGGAAGGAAATTATGCAACTTATAAATATGCATATTCATTTGAATGATTGTTTGAAAACTTCTCATAATTTGATTGAAAAATAAAATAAAGTATCAATTGGGAAAAATTAAAATAAAAATGCTTTGAGTGAATAAATTATTTTGACTATTATAAATATCCAATATAACTATAGAGCATATGAAGTTATAAGCTGCTTATATCCAGAGAAAGAACTGAGAAATAGATGTATGTATAGAAAAAGTTTACAAATATATATTTGTAGTATAAATATAAATGTGTGTATATATATATGCCTATATACCCACATACATATATATATATATATAAATATATATTTACTTACATATACATGCATTATATACACACATATTTTTGTCTAATAATCATTTCTCTATGGTGAGAAAAGAAAAAAGAAAAAAGAAATTTACATGATAATTTTGTAATATATTTCAAAGGAAGAGCAAATTGTATGTAGAAGATTGGTTGTTTCAGGTACAATCATCTTTTTTATTGTCCTATGCTATGGAGATGCTTGTTTTATTTCATTAATTAAAAACAAGATTTAATTATGAAAAAAGGAAAGCTAATGGCCATTTCCCCCATACATAAAATTGGTAATTTATAAAAAAGTGGCAAAAAAAGCTGTCCAAAAGAATATTTACCATATACTGAACCAGTGCATTACCTCATTTGCCTAAAACTAACAGTCTTTCAAAACATTTTAAATTAATATATTCAAACAAATTAAATTGTAGACAATCATATTTTACTCTTAGGTATCTATGATTACTATATTATTATTTCTTTGGCATATTATTTCATTGATATGTTAGAAGTATAAATGCACAGCACAAGTATTTCCTTGAGTTAACCAGAGAATCATACCTTTCTATTTGAATTATACTTTATTCACATATGACTAAATATAAAATGTTTAACAGCTTTCTGGTTCAGTGTTATATACTGGGAATAAGATGAATCTAAGTTAGATTCATAAAACAGTGAAGAGAATATGGGAAAATTGATTGTGCTTTGACCAGAACGTTGAGAACTTCCCTACTACTAAAAGTATAGTTAAGCTTCTTGCTCCATACTGCCAATGTGGTATTCAAGCCCTTTTTGTAAATTGGTGAAGTGGCCTACATTTCCTTTGGGCCTTATGCAGGTAAAATGGTAGCTATTGTCGATGTCTTTGGTTGATGGCCCATACTGTGGGGTGAAGAGGCAGCTTATACCATTTATGTGTATACTATTTAGAGACTTTGTTTTCAACTTTCTACATAGTGCTAGGCTGAAGTATGTCTGGGCTGCTTGGGAGAAAGAAATAATCAATAAAAAACAGGAAGTCCCAAGATGGGCCAAGAAGATTGAAGCCAGAGAAAGGAAAGCTAAGATGACAGATTTTGACCATCATAAAATCATTAATGCCAAGAAAATGAGAAACTAAAATATCAAGCTTGAGGTGAAGAAGCTTCAGAAGGCTTCCTAAGAAAGTAACTGCCCAGAAGGCACTTACCTCAAAGGTCTCTGCCATAAAGATCCTAAATCTTCTGCCAAGAAGGCAGAGGACCAGAAGGCAGTCTCAGGTCAGAAGGGGAAAAGGGCCTCAAAGCACCTGGCCAGAAGGCCAAATTAAGAAGTGACTTGCACAGAAAACTGGCCTGCTCAGAAAGCCACTTCTGTTCCAAAGGTCAAACAAAAAAAATAAGATTATTAGTAATCAAATAAAGGTTTTTCTATATAGACATACACACACACACACACACACACACACACACACACACATATACACAGAGTATAACTAAGTAGAAAGTTAGTTCTTGGATTCTCAATACATTTGAATAATCACCAAATTATTGCTTGAGTTTTTAAGTGGGTTTAATCAGATATTTGTAATTTTAAAAATGCAGAGTATAAAGGTATGCTTATTAAAAGTATCAGTCTATTACATATAATCTGAATGTGTTGCCCCAACATGTAAAGACCTTTATTAAAATTAGAATTGAAACATAAGCTTCTTTAAATAAAAGAAAAAGGAAATTATTTGCACATATGTAGGCAAATCAGTACATCATTATATTAATTATATTGTAAGTGAAATATATAAAATGTATATATTTCCTTTCATATGTTTATGTATACGTTACTAAACATATTATACAGGGAAATATTAAAAAAAAAAGCTATGTGGTATCCAGTGATTAGAGCTCTGGACCTAGAATTAGGAAGATGAGTTGAGATGAAGGCTCAGAAGTTCAAATCTGCCCTAAGATATGTAGCATCTCTATGACCACAAGCAAGTCATTTACCTTGTCTCTTTCTCAATTTTCTCACTTGTAAAATGGGAATAATAATGCCACCTATGCTCCAAAGCTGCTGAGACAATAAAAATGAGACGTTTGTAAAAATTTTCACAGATCTTAAAGTGTTACATAAATATTAATTCATTTTCATTATTGTTATTATTATTACTAAAAAAGGTCACATAAGGCAAAGTCAATATATGTATTTGAAACGTTAAAACGAAGGGGAGAGAACTGTATTAGGAGAATGAGTGATATAACAATAATTCTGGAACTTTATGGTATAAGGGTCTGAAATAAATATCAGAATGCTAGAGTAGGAATTCTGATCCAAGAATCTGTACTAGATTAGGAAACCAAAATGCATGGTATTGTAAGGGGCTGATAACTTATCTGGCATAATTTCATTTCCCAAAATTTTAGTTATTAAGAATAACTACTTATATTCCCTGTCCCAGACAACATACTGAATAGGGTGCATTAAGACTCCATTCCTAATTCAATCAGTTTTATGAGTCATGTACTAGTGTGATATCATGCTCTAATTTCGTAAAAGTAAGATTTCTGGATCTAACATGCATCCATATTCATACCAATTCAAAGAATAGTGGTATAGAAAGAACAACTATCCCTTCCATATCATGAGGGCTAAGGGATCAGTGTAGCTGCGATCTGAAAAAAATGTTGTGGACTGCCTTTCCTACAAGAAAAGAAGTTTAAATTGTTTTTCTCTTTCTTGTGGGGGCTGTTTATAGTACCTTACTTTAATATTTGGGTTACATATATAGTCATAGGTAAACACTAAAAAATAGTATATGAAAAAGCAGATATTCTGTGTCATATCTTATCTGTGGCTTCCTCAAAACTCCCCCAAATTCCCACTTAATTTCTTAAGTAGACCCATAAAATGTTAAATGGGAAATTTTTCATTGTCAAAGGGAAAATTGAATATTCCTAATGAGCAGAATTGCTTTCTTACTGATTTCCTACTCTTTGTTTGTGAACAGCTATAATATGGAGACCACACAATCATTTTTTTAAAAGTCTGTGTCTCTTGATGTCCTTTACCACTGAAGAAAATTATGCTCAATAAGAAGTATTCCCAATTAATTTTGAGTTTCTCCAGATATTCAAATTTATGTATCACAAAGCATCATTTTGGTTGCATCAAGCCTAAGAATACAAGAGAGGTATTGAATGAATTCCAACAACACTCAAAAGACCATCCACAGAGGAAAAACCAAGTGGATGAAAAAGTGAAAATTGTCAAGATTATGACATGCAATTTATATAGAAAACTCATAGAATTATACATAAGTATGCTCATCTGGAACAGTTAATATAAATGGAAAATATTTGAGCTCAGATGAAAGAAAGAAAAGATGAAGAAGTAGGATAAAAGAAAAAAAGGCTGGATTACTTTTTTTAGGTTTTTGCAAGGCAATGGGGTTAAGTGGCTTGCCCAAGGCCACACAGCTAGATAATTATTAAGCGTCTGAGGCAGGATTTGAATTCAGGCACTCCTAACTCTAGGATTGGTGCTCTATCCATTGAACCACCTAGCCACCCAGACTGGATTACTTTTAAAAAATTTCAAACCTCTTTTAATTTCCCCAAGCATTCCAGGAAAACAAAGATCATTCTTTCTAATACAAATATTCTCCCTGTCTTGTTGTATGATGTAAGACATGAAATAGTTTCTAAAGAATAAAAACTGGATATCAGACAAAACATTATAGAGAATTATGTGGAGTAGCAGAGGGGTGGACAAGGAGTGAACACTTTGTGAGGTATAACTAATAAAGAACTTTGAAAAACAGTGATCTAGTAGCATCCTCACCATATCCAGAAAAATTGAGGACTTCCTCCATTATACTTAAGATGGTCCTCTTTTGGGTAAACTTGAGGAAAGGGAAAATTGAAGATCATGCAGTATGAGCAGATACAAATAAATTATCATCTGTGTCATTAGCCAGAATTTTAAAATCAATGACATTACAAATTCATTTGAACATTTGTGTACTTGGGCTTTGCTTCTCAAACATTGCTGATGGAATTCTAAAAAAAATCATTGTATGTATAAAAGGAATCTTCATAAATTCATTCTCATTTACAAATTAGGAACATGGATAATAATGTGATTTTTCCTCAGGATCACAAAGCTGGTTAGAAGCAAAACTGGGTCTAAAATCTAGAATATTTTTACTCAGTCTAGTATATTTTACTAAAGTATCCTTTAGTTTATCCATATTCAAAAAAGCAAAAAAAGTGAGGAAGTCACAGAGTGAAGCTTTAGGAAGATCACTTTCAAATGATACAGAATCCAGAGGAAAAAAGTGATCTACAATAACCAAACACCAAGAAAAGATAAATAGATATGTTGAAAACTTAGTTATAGTGTTGAGGTTGTTACATTGAGGCTATATATATTGCTAGCTTAGTTAGTACTGGGGCCAAATACAACAGTTTCTAAAACCTATTCCTAGCAAAATGAAGGCTGCCAACCTGAAGGACTGCAAAAGTTCAAAAAGTATATAGTAAGAGTACCCTCAAGATGTAAGCATAGAAAAAGATTCCTTTAGCATGAAAGGAAACAATGTTTTTCAAAACAATATGTCATGCTCTTGTTTTTGATTTTTAAGGTCTTTCCTTGAGGACATGAATTCAGATGACTTAGGTAGTCCCAAAGTCCTTTGTTAGCTAATGTTCACTTCAGGTACAGTGTTTTGTGATACCTTGTTTCACCCAGTTTTTGCTTCAAACTTAAAGCCAGATTTTCCAGGTATAGATCAAAGCAGTTCCTCAGTTTCTTGGCAGATATACCACTGAATCCATGACTTCTCTTCCCTAACCAATCATCTTCTATTTGTGCTCAAAATTGCTAACAGCTGTGATCAACATGGAAACTCTGGCCCAACTCCAAAGGAGGAGGAACTTGGAAAGAGCATATATTGACAAAATAATAGAAGCCATCATCTAAACCTGTGTTTACTTGCAAAAAGTTTGCAAACCCAAGAAATGTTGACTCTTGGTTGACTAGACAATGAATTTGAAAAGGACACACCACTATTGATTTGGCAGACTGGATACTGGTGAAAGTGATGTGCTCCTTAGAGTTGCATTTAGGCTTAAGAAGTTACACAAATAACAAGGTTCATAACTATGGGAAACTGGGATTAGAAGAAGCTATGGGTGCAAAAAAACCAAGAAAATAATTTCTCAAATACTTAGTAATGTAAATATTTATGTTAGAATGATGTTAAAATGTTACTGATCTCTATTTGTATATATTATTTGTTGACATATATGACTATGTTAATGCATTACCACATCCTGTTAGAACAGATGGAATAAGTTCCGCACACTCGTGTTTTTATTTTTTAAATAAATGCCAATATTAACACAACAACATTATGCTGTCCCTAGTATTTATAAAGAAAGTGTGGAATTCATTCATTAATTATATATTTCATATAGCTTTCAAATTCTTAAAGATTCAGGTGTCTTGAATCTATGCCTTCTTTGTGTTTATAGGAAAATTTCACTATAACCTCTGGTTATTGTTATTTTATAAGTATAATCAACAATACTTTATATTATTATTGCCCCAAATATCCTCTTCTTTGCTTATCTTGGCAGAATTTATTTCATTTTTAAAACCAATTATGCAATTTGTCAAAGGTCAGAAAATTAGAATTCTAACATTATAAGTTTCAATGTGAATTAAATATTTCCTCTTCTTTTAAATTATTTTTTTTATTTTTATGTGTTTATTTCCCCTCCCACCCAATTCTCTCTCATTCAAAAAATAAAATCCTCTTGATAAATTTATTTAGTCCAGGAAAATAACTTTACCAATTTTGGCCATGTCTAAAAATGTCTATCTTATTTTAAGCACCTTATCATTTATCTGACAAGATTTAGTGGCATGCCTCAACATTAATCTTCTGGTATTGGATTTTTGGGGAGTTTTGTTATTGAATTCATTATAATTATAAAATTTTTCAAAGTTTTCATGCCATTCTTATATATAAGATTGAAGAGATATGAGTGAGACAAAGATGAATTTGGAATTCATTGAATGACTAGAAACTTTAAATAATGATTGATGGTTCCACATCAGCCTGAAGGGAGAGTCTCTATGGAAATTACCTCAGGATATTTTCATCATAATTTATCATTTCACATTTTTAAAGACTGGAATGAAGTCACAGTTTTTCAGAAAGCAGATTTATAGATAACATAAAGTCATAAGAGATATCTAACATGTTTCATAAAATAATCCACATTTCAAAATATATATAAAAATCTAAAGATTGGTGGGGGAGAGGAGTAAGTTGAATGCAAATTCAATATGTCAACAATATTTTGAGACCAACCACAAAAAACACAATGAAATCTTAACTACTTTAAGAAAGATATTCCAAAATAAAGAAATGAGAGGTCACTGACCAGGACCCTTGAAATATAACATTGAATTCTGGGTGGTATATTTTTAGAAGGATAATTATAAAATAAAGGTCATCCAGAGGAGAGTGACCAAAAATGTTATGCACTTTAAAATCATTCCAGACAAGGATTTATTCAAAGAGATGATTATTTAGTTTATTTAGTCCAGAAAAGGAAAGCCTAAAAAAGATAATGATACTATGAGAGTTGGAAAGCCAAGACGAAAAGTCAGAACCAAGAAGGTGGAGAGGTCAGGAAACTGCCTGAGCTTTTCACAGTTTCCCTCTAATATAACTTTAAATGTAACTCTAAGTAAACTGGAATGACAGAACCACAAAAAGACAAAATGAAATAATTTTTCATTTCAAGATACCAAGGAGAAACTTCAATAAAGATCAGTAGTACAGCAACCCAGAACTTTGGGCCCAATGTTCAGAGCAGAAAGAATAATGTGAACCCAGAATTCTGGCACAACAAGCGAGACTGGGCTTGGCTACCACAGTGCCAGGAACAAACTCCCAGGACAAGAAGACCCAATATGGAAAGACAGAGACAGACCCCAAGTCCCCTGCACAAGAAGCTTGAGACTGTGCCACCTGTGCCCTAGAATCGGAGCTCAACTTTTAAAAAATGACCAAAAAAAAAAAAAACCAAGGAAAGCCTTAACTATAGAAAACTATTATGGTGGCATGGAAGATCAAAACACCATCTCAGAAGAGGAAAACAGGGGCAAAATGACTACAACTGAAGCCTCAAAATGGGTGATGAACTGGTCTCAAATCCAAAATATCACCTTGAAATTGCTCAAAAAGTATTTTTAAAATGAAAAAGTATAAGAAAAATTTAAAAAGAAATGAATTTTTAGGATAATTCTGAAGAGTCAATAATTTGGAAAAGAATGCACAAAAATTGACTGAAGAAAGCAAAATATGTTTAAATAAAATTGGCCAAATTGAAACAGAGCTACAAAAGCTAACTGAAGAAAATAAACCATTTAAAATTAGAACTGGGGAAGTAGAAGCAAATTATATATGAGAAAATAATACTCGTTAACTCTTAAGAACTGATTTTCAATTGATAAAATTAGAAGGATTATACTTAGACAAAAGGTCTGGGTATAATTTGATTATGATGCAATGATATCAAAAATTAAGACATAAAAATAAATTGTATTGGGAGAAGAAGGGTGAGGCAGAAAAGGGTAAATCCCATTGCATGAAGAAATACAAAGGACTTATTATATTAAAGAGAAAGAGGGAAGGGGAGAGCAAAGACTGAATCTTAGTCTCACAGATTTGGTTAAAAGAGGACATAATATACACTCCTAATTGGATTTAGAAATGTACCATACTATGTGGCAAAACACTATGAAACACACAAAGTGCTTCACAATATGCACTTCTATTTAGCCATGATCATTATAGTAGTTTGTTAATTGGAATAATTCACTGTTCATAAGTGTTCTAGGATTCCAGCTTTATAATGAAGTGTTAATATGTCACACTTATTTATTTTAGCAAATCAGTATTTTTCCATATTTGATTATAGAATGTTAACTGAGTTTTTTTGAAATTTATTTGCAAATAAAGTTTTGCCACTTGCACTATGGGTTGTGGTCCACCTAGAAGAATATTATAATGTCTGCTTGTTCTGAGATGGTTCACTCAATGGGAATCTATATTTTGGATGTCTGTGATCTATCTACAAAGAAAAATCAGGAGTTATTATATTATAAAATGTTCCTGGAAGTCATAATGGTGTGATTTTTCATAAATTATAATATTAGGCTTGTGTTCATGGACATAATTAAGGCACATCATTTTGTTGGTTAAAAGTTGAAAATGGTAAGATATATATTACTTTAACTGAATGATCTATTCCTAATTCCAAAGCAGGCAAAACTAAAATTCAATTAAATGATAAAAACCAAAAAAGTGAAATCTGTCTTACCTTATAGGGAAGTAAGAAGGAAAAAGAAAGAAAAGGGAAGGAAAGGCTGATAGAAGGGAGGGCAGGGGTGGGGGGAGCAAGGTAAAGAAAAAGCAATGAATGATAGAAGAGAAAACAGATTGCAGGAGGTGGTGCTCAAAAGAAGAACATCATTAAGGAGAAATACATTGAAAACAACAGAGAAAAATACATAAATGGAGAAAAATAGGATGGAGGGTAATACATAGTTCATAACCATATATGTGAATATAAATGGGATGAACTCTCCCATAAAATGAAACAGAAGAGTAGATTAAAAAGCTAAATCCTACAATATGCTGTTTACAACAAATACATCTGAAGCAGAGCAATACACATAGAGTAAAGGTAAAGAGTTGGAGGAGAATATATTATGTTTCACTTGATATTAAAAAAAAAAAACAAGCAAGGAGAGCAATTTTGAACTGAGCCAAACCTAAAGCAAAAATAGATCTAATCAAAAGAGATAAGGAAGAAAACTGCATCTTGCTAAAAGGTACCATAGACAATAAAGCAATGTAAATTCTGAACCTATATGCACTAAATGGATAGCATTCAAATTCTTAGGGGAAAATCTTAGTTAGTTACAGAAAGTAATAGATAGCAAAACTATAACAGCAGGGCACCTCTCAGCTTTCCTCTCTCACAATTAGATATATATTACCACAAAATAAAAAAGAAAACAGATACAGAGCTAAACAGAATTTTAGAAAAGTTATATATAATAGACCTCTGGAAAACTGAATGGAGATAAAAAGGAATATATATTTTTCTGAATGATACAGGGCACTCACACAATAAATGATTATGTATAATGGCATAAAATCTTCACAATCAAATTCAGAAAGGCAAAAATGTTAAATGTATTTTTCTCATATCATGATGCAATGAAAATCACATGTAATAAAGTGCCATGGGAAGATAGACGAAAAATTAATTATAAAATAAACAACCTAATTTTAAATAATGAGTCAAGGATCAAATTATAGAAAGAGCCAATAATTTCATCCAAGACAATGACAATAATGAGAAATCATACTGAAAGTTCTCAAATGCTGCCTAAGTAATTCTTCAGGGAAATTGTATAGCTACTTGTGCTAATTTTGGTCTAACAATTAACACCAAGAAAAAAGAAGTGCTCTAACAGCCAGCATCACAGCATTATATGGAACTAGAGATTAAAGATTTGAGTACTGTGGACAAGTTCATTTACCTTGGCAGTGTTCTTTCCAGGGGAAATACATATTGACGATGAGTTTGACACACTCATTGCCAGAGCTAGTTCCATATTTGGGAGGCTCTGAAAGAAAGTGTAGGAGAGAAGATATATTATACTAACCACTATAGAGTCATTGGGTTGACCTCATTGCTATATACCTGTGAAACATGAATAGACTACCAGCACTATGTTAAGAAACTGAATTGCTTCCAATTAAATTGTCTTAGGAAGATTCTGATGATCACCTGACAGGAGAAGATACCAGTCACTGAGGTCTTTCTCGAGCTCATTTGCCTAGCATTCCAGTTTTATTACAAAAAGTGCAACATTGATGGGTTGGTCATGTTGTTAGAATGCCAGAAGTATGTTTGCCATAAAAACCCAACTATTCTATAGAGAACTCAAACAGGGCAAGTGATCACAAGGGGGTTCAGAAGAAGCAATACCAGGATAGCCTAAAGATTTCTCTTAAGAACTTTGGAATTGATTGTGCAACATGGGATCACTAGCATGGGATCATCCAACATGGCAGGCCCTCATCAGTGAGGGTACTATGCTCTATGAGAATTAAAGCAGAATAAAAGCAACTCAAAGGAAACATGACATACATAAGTAGCGAGTATATAACCCAGGAGTTCATAGGCACTATTTGTGCCCTAACTTTGGTAGAGCATTCTAAGCTACTATTGCCCTGATCAACCATAGTGAAACAAACTGGATTTTTGTATTAGACATAGTGATGTCATTTTGGCCTTCAATAATGAAGGAAAACAATCAGCTAACTATGTTACTAAATATTTACCTGAATAAAATAGAAAAAAGAGGAGAGTAATGAAATGAGCATGTAACTAAGAAAGAAAGAATAAATTGAAAATCTCAAATTAAATACTAAATTAGAAATTCTGGAAAGCAAAGGAGAGATTAATAAAATATAAATTAAGAAAATGTTTAAATTAGTAAATGAAATTAAGAATTGATTATCCAAAAACAACAATAAAACAAATAAACTTTGGTTAATTAGATTTGTAAAAGAAAGATGAAACCAAATTAGCATTATAAAAAATAAAATTAAAAAATGAATAGGGTAAATTCAACAATAATGAAGAAATTAACTATTTGAAATTGTTTAGCCCAATTGTATCACAGTAAACCTGACAATCTAAGTGAAATGCATGTATAATTAGAAAAATATAAATTGCCCAGAGGAGCAAAAGAGGAAATAAAATGTTTAAATAACACCATTTGGATGGAGGGAGACTGAATGGGTTAAATCTCATTACATCAAGAGGTAAAAAAGGCCTATTGTAATTGAGGGGAAGAAAGGAGGAAGTTAGAACCACCTGAATCTTCATCTCATCAGACTTGAATTAAGTTAACTTAAACACACTTAGTTAAGTTAAGAAGCTTATCTATCTTTCAAGAATTAAAAGGGGAAAAGGGGAGGTGGGACTGGGAGGGAAGAAAAGGGGGAAACTCACAGAAGGAAGAGAAGAAAGGGTAAAGGGAAAGGAGAAAGAAAGGGGAGGGGTGGATATAGGAGGGCAAACACACTGAAGGGGGTGGTATTCAGAAACAAAACACTGGGGAATATGGATAAAATGATAAAACTGAAGTAAACCTGAATTTCTGGCATAAATTCTACCTGATCAAAGTACATTGTCCTGGTGATAAATTTCTACAATTTCTTTACTGATATTTTATTTAAAATTGTTGCAATTGGTCAATAATTTTCTTTATCTGTTTTGGCTCTTCATGGTTCAAATATCAATAGCAAAATGATGTCATAAAAGGAGTTTGGCAGAATTGCTTCTTCATATATTTTTTCAAGTAATTGTTATAGAATTATAATTAAATGTTCTTTCAATTTTTGGTAGAATTCACCTGTAAATCCATTTGTCCCTGGAGATTTTTCTTAGGAAACTTACTGTTTAATTTCTTTTTTGCAAATAAGTTTATTTATTAATTTTTTTAGAAAGATTTTATTTGAGTTTTACAATTTTTCTCCTTTTCTTGCTTCCCTCCCCCACCGCCCACAAAAGGTAGTCTGTTAGTCTTTACATTGCTTCCATGGTATGCATTGATCTAAGTTGAATGAGATGAAAGAGCAATCATATCCTTAAAGAAGAAAAATAAAGTATAAGAGATAGCAAAATTACACAATAAGACAACAGGTTTTTTCCCCCAAAATTGAAGGTAATAGTCTGTGATCCTTGTTCAAACTCCACAGTTCTTTCTCTGAATACAGATGGTATTCTCTATCACAGATAGCCCAAATTTATCCCTGATTGTTGTACTGATGGAACGAGCAAGTCCAGAAAAGTTGATCATCAACCCTATGATGCTGTTAGGTTGTATAATGTTTTTTTTTTTTTTGGTTCTGCTCATCTCACTCAGCATCAGTTCATACAAATCCTTCCAGGCTTCTCTGAATTCCCATCCCTCCTTGTTTCTAATAGAAAAATACTGTTCCATGACATACATATACCACACTTTATCAATCCATTCCCTAATTGAAGGACATTCACTCAATATCCAATTTTCAATTTTGAAAGGCTCTAGGATCTTCAAAAGCAAAACTCTGAGAGCCAGCCCCCCCATCACAAGATCCTAGAAAGATGAAAAAAGGCCAGAAAAAGGGGGAACAATGGAGAAATACTTAGAAGAAATAGATTCTCACCCAGAGAGATCTAGCATTGCTGAGGAGCATATGAATTGGTCTCCAGCCAAAAAAGACTTTCTTGAAGAAATCAGGAAGGAGTTTAAAAATCAACTGGAAAAATTGGGAAAAGAAGCTCAAGAATAAATTAGCACCTTGCAACAAGAAAACAAATCCTTGGAAAATAAAATTGGACAAATACAAAATGAGAATAACTTTCAAATCTTCAATTGGACAAATGCAAAAAGAAAAGGATTCTCTCAATACTACATTTGGACAAATGGATAACTCCTTCAAAAATACAATTGACCAACTGGAAAAGGATTTGCAAAAGATAAATGAAGAAAAATCTAAAAAAAAGTATGGAATCCACAGAAACAAATGACTTCATGATACAACAAGATTGTGTTGAACAAAACCAAAAGATAGAAAAAATAAAAGAAAATGTAATATATCTCATCAGCAAAACCACTGACCCCGAGAATAGATCAAGACAGGAGAATCTGAGAATTATAGGCCTTCCTAAAAATATTGAAGAGAATAAAACTTGGACTTAATATTACAGGATGTGGTGATGGATAATTGCCCTGATATCATGGAACCAGAAGGAAAAATAGTTATTGAAAGAATACATCAATCCCCTCCAAAAAGAGATCCTAAAATAAAAACAACAATGAATGTTGTGGCCAAATTCTGGATCTATCAAATAAAAGAAAAAAAAAATACTGCAAGTAGCCAGAAAGGAAAAAGTGTAAATGCCAAGAAGCCACAGTAAGGACTACATAGGACTGAGCCACAGCAATATTAAGGGTTTGAAGGGCCTAGAATGAGGTATTCCAAAGAGTAATGGAGTTTGGAATGCAGTCAAGAATCTACTACCTAGCAAAGCTGAGCCCTGTCTTCCAGGGAAAAAGATGGACATTTAATTAAATGGGAGACTTCCAAGATATCATGATGAAAAGACTAGAGCTAAATAGAAAAATTTGGACATCAAACAGGAGACTCAAGAGACACATGAAAAGGTAAAAAAAATTGCTATCCAATAAGATGAAACTGGCTATATACCTACTTGGGAGAGTCTCGTAACTCTTGTGAATCATAACTCTGTTAGAAAGAATATACATAGCCAGAAGTGATGGACTCTCATAACTTTTCTGTGACTCAGATAGAATGGTTTTTAAAACAATACCTCCTTTAAAAAGGGAGACAATAAGGAGAAGGAAGGAAGGAGGGACACTGTATGTGGTAAATCTCAGTACATCAAGAGGTAGAAAAGACCTATTATAATTGAGAGGAAGAAGGGAGGATGTGAGAACCACCTGAATCTTGATCTCATCAGACTTGACATAAGTTAACTTAGACAGACTTAGTTAAGAAACTAATCTATCTTTCAAGCATTAAAAGGGGAAAAGGTGAGGGGCGGATGAGGGGGAGAAAAAGGGGAGCTAACAGAAGGAAGTGAAGGAAGAAGGGTCAAAGGGAAAGGTGAAAGGAATGGGAGGGGTTGATATAGGAGGGCAAACACACTGACAGGGGTGGTATTTGGAAACAAAATACTGGGAAATATAGATAAAGTGGAAAAAAGGGGAAATACAAAGAGAGGGAGAAGACAGAATGGAGGGCAATAAAGAATTAGTAATTACAACTTTGTGATTGGGAAAAACTCTCCCTTAAAACATAAATGAATATTATGGGAGATTAAAAACCAGAATCCTACAATATGCTGCTTACAAGAAACCCATTTGAAACAGAGAGATACACATAAAGTAAAGGTTAAAAAGTTGGAGCAAAATATATTTTGCTTCAGCTGAAGTGCAAAAAAGCAGGAGGGATAGAAGTCCTTACCTCAGAAAAAGCAGCTGCAAAAACAGATAGCATTAAAAGAGATAAGGAAGGAAACTATATCCTCCTAAAAGGTACCATAGACAATAAAGTAATTTCAACACTAAATATGTATGCATCCAATGGGACAGCATCCAAATTCTTAGAGGAGAAGTTGAAACAACTACAAGAAGACATAGACAGCAAAACTCTACTAGTGTGATTCCTCAAGCTCCTGCTCTCAGATTTAGATAAATCTAATCATAAAATTAAAAAAAAGAAGGCAGTTAAGGAGGTAAATAGATTGTTAGAAAAACTAGATAAGGTAGACTTATGGAAGAAACTGTATGGGGATAGAAAGGAATATGCATTTTTCCCTGCAGTACATGGCACTTACACAAAAATTGAGCATATACTAGGACATTAAAAACCTAATGATCAGTCGCAGAAAGGCAGAAATAGTTAATATATCTTTCTCAGATCACAATGCAATAAAAATCATATGCAATACTGGGCCAGGGAGCTAAAGAACAGACTAATTGGAAACTAAATAACCTCATTTTAAAGAATGAGTGGATCAAGCATCAAATTATAGGAAGAATTAATTATTTCATACTAGATAATGACAATAATGAAATAACAGACCAAAATCTGTAGGATACACTCAAGGTGGCTGTCAAGGGATATATTATATCTTTAAATGCTTACATGAATAAATTAGAGAAAGAAGAAATCAATGAACTAAATACGCAACTAAAAAATTAGAAAAAGAAAAATTAACCTCCCAATTAAATAACAATTTATAAATTATAAAAATTAAAGGAGAAATTAATAAAATCAAAAGCAAGAAAACTATTGAACTAATAATTGAAACCAAGAGCTGGTTTTATGAAAAAAACTAATAAAATTGATAAACCTCTGGTCAATTTGATTAAAAAAAGAAATAAGAAAACCAAATTGCTAGTATAAATGAAAAAGGTGAACTCACCACCAATGAGGAGGAAATTAAAGTAATAATTTGGAATTATTTTGCCCAACTCCATGCCAATAAATTTGACAATCTAAGTGAAATCAATGAATATTTACAAAAAATATAAGTTTCCCAGATTAAATGAAGAGGACATAAAAAACCTATCTCAGAAAAAAAAATTCAACAAGCCATTACCGTACTCCCTAAGCAAAAATCTCCAGGGCCAGATGGATTCACAAGTGAATTCTATAAAACATTAAGGAACAGTTGGTTCCAATTCTATATAGATTCTTTGGAAAAATAGGTGAATACTGAACACTCCCAAAGTCATTTTATGACACCAACATGGTGCTGATACCTAAACCAGTAAAAACTAAAACAAAGAAAATTATAGACCAATCTCCCCAATGAATATTGATGCAAAAATCTTAAATAAAATTTTAGCAATGAGACCACAGCTAGTTCTGACTAGGAAAATACATCATGATCGGATAGGATTTATACCAGGTAGGGAGGAATAGTTCAACAATAGGAAAACACTAAACATAATAAAATACATCAACAGTAAACCAACAGAAATCATATAAGTAACTCAATACATGTGGAAAAAGCCTTGGATAAAATACAATATACATTCCTCGTAAAAACACTAGAAATTCTGGCGGCTAGGTGGTGCAGTGGATAAAGCACCAGCCCTGGAGTCAGAAGTACCTGGGTTCAAATCCGGTCTCAGTCACTTCATAATTACCTAGTTGTGTGGCCTTGGGCAAGCCACTTAACCCCATTTGCCTTGCAAAATCCTAAAAAAAAAAACACTAGATATTTTAAGAATAAATGGAATTTTTCCACAAAATTATAAAGAGTATCATTCTAAAACCATCATCAAATATTATATGTAATGGGAATAAACTCAGAATATTTCCAGTGAAATCAGGGGTGAAAGGATACCCATTATCACCATTACTATTCAATATAGTATTTTAAATGCTAGCAGTAGCAATAAGGGAAGAAAAAGAAATTGAAGGAATTAGAATAGGGAAGGAGGAGACAAAATTCTCACTCTTTGCAGATGATGTGATGGAAAACCTTGAGAACCTGAGATAATCTTCTAAAAAATTCCATGAAACAATTAACAAATTCAGCAAAGTAGCGGGATATAAAATAAACCCATATCAACCATCAGCATTTCTATATATTATCAACAAAATCCAAGAGCAAGAGATAGAAAGAGAAGTTCCATTTAAAATCAATATAGACATTAATTTCTTGGGAATCTATCTCCCAAGACTAACCCAGAAACTATATGAACACAATTATAAAGCACTTCTCACCCAAATAGAGTCAGATCTAAATAATTGGGAACATGTCAAATATTCATGGTTAGGTCAAACCAATATAGTTAAAATGACAAGTCTACCCAAATTAGTGCCTTACCAATCAAACTACCAAATAACTACTTTACAGTTAGAAAAACTAGTACCAAAACTCATCTGGAGCAGCAAAAGGGTAAGAATAGCAAGGGGACTGATGGAAAAATGTAAAGGAAGACTTCCTAGCTCTACTAGATATAAAAATATACTATAAGAAGCAACCATATAAACTACCTGGTCTTGGTTGGGAAATAGAATAGTGGATCATTGGATTAGGATAGATTCTAAAGAAGCTGCAGTAATTGACTACAGCAATTTAATATTTGACAAACCCAAAGCCATAAGCTTCTGGGATAAGTACTCACTATTTGACAAAAAATGTTGGGGAATCTGAACAATGGTATGACCAAAAACTAGGCATAGATCTATATCTAATACCCTATACCAAACTAAGGCCAAAATGGATACAGAAATTAGACATAAAGAGTGATACCATAGTTAAATTAATAGAGTAAGAAATACTCTGTCTATCAGATCTATTGGAAGGGGATGAATTTATGACCAAACAAGAATTAGAGCACATTAAAAAGTGAAAAATGAATGATTTTGACTATATTAAATTAAAAGTTTTACGCTAATAAAATCAATGCTATCAAAATTAAAGGGAAAGCAAAAAGCTTGGAAACAATCTTCACATACTAGAAGCTCTAATAAAGGTCTCATTTCTGGAATATATAGAGAATTGCATTAAATTTAAAGGGCCCCAAGTCATAACCCAGCTGCTAAATTGTCAAAGGATATGAACAGATAGTTTTGAAATGAAGATATTAAAACTATATATAATCAAATGAAAAAACTCCTCCAAATCATTATTGATTAGAAAAATTCAAATTAAAATAACAATAAGTTATCATCTCAAACATATAGATCAGCAAAGATGAGAAAAAAGGGAAAATTATCAATATTGGAGAGGTTGTGGGAGGATTGGGACATTGATGCATTGCTGCTGAAGTTGTGAACAGATCCAGCCTTTTTAGAGAGCAATATGGAACCATGCTCAAAGAGCAATAAAACTGTTCATGCCCTTTGACCCAGCAATTCCAACTCTAGGACTATATCCTGAAGAAATTCTTAAAAAGTAGGAAAAGTCCTACATGATCCAAAATATTTGTAGTAGCAGCTCTTTTTGTAGTGGCAAATAATTGGAAATCAAGGAGATGTCCATTAATTGGGGAATGGCTAAGCAAATTATGCTATATGAATGCTAGAGAATCATGGAATGACTTATGGAATCTGATGCTGAGAGAAGGGTATATAACGAAGAGAACAATGCACACATCAACAACATTATGAGATGGACAGGCTTGATGGAAGCAGCTCCTCTCTACAGTCCAGAGAACTGGGAAAACAGTATTTGACTGGCTATATATTTTATCCCCATCCAAAGGAAGGAAAACAAAACAAAACAAAATACACAGGGAAAAAACTGTTCTGAATCTGATAAACATTTTATCTCTTATGTTTCTCTTTCCCTTTATCTTAATTCCTCATGCTCAGAATTACTAATTTGTAAACACATTTATCAAACTATATACATACAATGCTAACCTGACTCTTTATTGCAGGAAGGGAGGGTAGAAGGAAATTTCTTTACTTCAAAATATACACATGCATATTGATGGAAATGAATAATTTTACAAAAATGTTTTGCCAATTAAGAGTTTAATTTTGTCCTTTTTGGCCAGGCTTTCCCTATGCAGTGCTATGTTTCCAACCCAGTCCTGCTTATTGTCCCAGAATTTCCTGGACTTGGGCTTTATCTGGTTAGGGGACCCTCCCTGCTGCTCTGCTATCTAGTTGGCTTACTGAACTGGGATATGCACTGAGCTGAGGCTAAACTTCTATGACAAGAAATGACTAATTGACAAAAACTATGGAAAAACTGGAAAATGGTATGGCAAAAACTAGGCATAGTCCAATATCTCACACTCTTTACAAAGATAAAGTCAAAATGGGAACATGATTTAGATATAAAACCAATTAGAAAAATAAGGAATCGTTTAGCTGTCAGATACATAGTCAAAATTTATGACCATACAAGAGATAGAGAATATTATGACATACAAATGGATAATTTTGATTACATTAAATTGAAAAGCTTTAGAAAAATAAGAGTAATACAACTGAGATTAGAAGATAAAAAGAAAATAGAAAAATATTTTTGCAGACAGTGTTTTTGAAAAATAACTAATTTTAAAATATATAGAAAACAGTCAAATTATAGGAATACAAGTTCATCAATTAATAAATTGTCAAAGGATATGAACATGAAGTTTTCAGGAAAAGAAATTAAAACTATCCATAGTAATATTTAAAAAAGTTTCAAGTCACTAATAATAAGAGAAATGCAAATTAAAACCTCTGGGATACCATCTCATACCTATCAGATTTATTAATATGACAGAAAATTAAAATGTAAATATCGAAGGATATGTGGAAAAACTGAGACACTAATTCATTTTTGGTAAGGTTTTACAATGCTCCAACCATTCCAGAGAGCAATTTAGAACCATGACCAAAGAATAATAAAACTATTCATACCTTTTGAACCAGAAACACTACTATTAGGTCTATATACAAAAGAGATCATAAAAAAGTGAGGGTGGGAGATCCACATTTGCAAATATATTCATTGCAACTCTTTGTGGTGGTAAAATAGTTGGAATTTGCTGGAATGTCAGTCAATTGGGGAATTACTGAACAAATTGTGGTTTGTGGATCTAATAGAATATTTTTGTTCTATAAGAAATGATGAGTAGTCTGATTTCAGACAAAAAAACATGGAAAGATTTACAAGAACTTTAGGTCTATATTCAAAAGAGATCATAAAAAAGTGGGGGGAATCCACATTTGCAAAGATATTCGTTGAAACTCTTTTTGTGGTGGTAAAATAGTTGGAATTTGCTGAAATGTCTGTCAATTGGGGAATGACTGAACCAATTGTGGTTTATGGATCTAATAGAATATTTTTGTTCTATAAGAAATGATGAGTAGTCTGATTTCAGAAAAAAAAAACATGGAAACATTTACATGAACTGATGCTGAGTGAAGTAAGCAGGACCAAGAGAACATTATACATAGTAACAACATTCTGTGATGATCAGCCTTTATAGACTTAGTTCTTTTCAGCAATACAATGATCAAAGACAATACTAAGAGACCTGCAATAGAAAATGCTATATACTTTCAGAGAAAGAACTATGGAATCTGAATGCAAATCAAAGCATACTATTTTCACTTTTTAAAATGTGTTTTTTGTTTTGTGTTGTTTTATCCTTCTTGCAGTTAACTTTTTACTGAACCATGTCTTTACTCCATCTGGTCATGACAAAGAAGGCCAGAGGTAAAGTGCTAGTAAGTCAGTATTAGTTTATTAATTATTTGTAAATTATTAATTAATTTGTAAAGAACCAATTTGCAAATCATCAGATTACTTCAATCCTTGGAGCTCCACATTGCTGTTGTGGAACCAAATATTTTTTACATAATTGTAAGTGGGCAGGTAGATCATAGAAAAATGAGATTTGATCTTTAGTGTTCTTCCCGGGGCAAATCCACCATGTATACAAATAACTTGTGTTTATCTAAGTAGAAGTCCTATAAAAATAGCGGAGATCATTTTATAATTTGGGGGTTACAGTACAGAATAGATTGTACTGATACACTTAACATTTTATGAAAATGAATAATGAAAACTATCTTTACATATAAGTGGGAAAAATTAATAAATATATATATTATTTTTAAAAAGAAAAGAAAATTATGGTAGAATACAAAAAGAGCACTGAAGATTCTAAGAATAACACACTATGGTCTACTAATATTAATTTACTAATGGTACTTTAAATGAGAGATGTGTATCCAAAAAATAAAAAATATAGAGGCAAGAAAGAAAAAGAAAAGATGTAATATGGAGGCAGGATGAGGGGAGGGAGAATTATATTAAGAAATGAATTAGACCTAGACTACTCAGTATCCATGAAACAAAAACAAAAAGATAGAATTTGTAGAATCAGATTTTAAATACAAGATTATTCTACAAAATCAGAATTTGGGATTATAGGGCCCTACCAATGTGAGATCTCATCTCATCTCCTTCAATTCAACTTAGACTACCAACTTGTCTATAAGTTTATTCTTAGTAAATTCCCCAGGTTAGCTACAAGTGAAGTAACTTTCTCATGGTCAAAAATCTAGGATACAGAAGAAGCAGGATTTAAGTCCAGTCTTTCTAAAAATAAAGACTGTCCATTCAAGATGTTGTCTCTTTTTCTCCTCAGTGGAAATATTGTAAAGTTGAGTGGACTTCCTTAGCAAGTTATGGGCTCCCCTTTACAAAATATTTTTAATGCAGTTAATCAATAGACCACTATTAATTACCTACCATAAATTACTGGGCTCCACTAAATATTTCAGTTCAATAAGCAATTATTTTCTTTTATGTACCAGATATTATGCAATGTGCTATAGGTACAAGTTTGTTTTGGAGGAGACTAAATATATATATATATATATATATATATATATATATGCATATATATATATATATATACATATATATATATATTCATAAATTAAAAATGTAATGAATGGATGGATTGGGTGAGTCACTAGAATCTAAAGAGATTAGGGAAAAACTTCATATTATACATGATAGGAGCTGATTTTGTAAGGAAACAAGAATGTTAAGCGGCATAACTAAAATTCATGTCAAGCTTGAAGAAAAGATTATACAAAGTTATGGTAATGAGAAATAGATATTCATTTGTAAAGATCATTTTGGAAATATGGGAAAGGAAGTATTAGATAGTAAAATGGAAAGATAGTTTGACTCAGGGATATGAAGGATTTTGAAAACCAAATATTGGAGTCCATATTTGATTTTAGAACAGAAAAGGAGACAATGGAGTTTATTGAGTAGGAGAGTATTTAAGTCTATTCCATTGCTTTAGGAAAATACTTTTGATAGTTATATGGAGAATGAATTGAAGGGAGAAATATCAGATAAATAAGAAAGACCAATGAGAAAACAATTGCTATAATACAATCTAAAAGTAATGAGGATTAGAGCTTTAAAAAAAGATTATTTGGCTCTATAAATAGAAGAAAAACAATGAATTCTGATGATGTTGTAGAGTTATCAGTATCAAGATTGGGTAATTAGTTTGATTTGAGTGTTACAGTGAGGATTTTCTCACATAAAAGTTTCAGAAATTTCAAACCATATGGCCAAAATCCAAAGGTGAAGGAGAACAAAACGTATTCTGTATAAAAACATTTGCCTTATTTGTAAAAGTTTTATAAATAATTTTCTGAAAAAATTATTGGAATAATTAATTTTTCCTCCAAGTCTTTGGTTTCTATCCATTAAAAAGTCATGTAATATTTCCATAATTTAGTGCATTAAAGGAAATACTATTAACCTTTCAATCACCTCCTCCCCCAAACTCTATTTTTTATCATATCTTTGCCAAAAGTTTTCTACTCTGAAAGAAATAACCAAATTATAAGGGAAAAAACACATGTAAACACAGAGATAACCATTTCAATCTAAGTCCTCCTATCCCATGTTTTAGGTCAAATCATTGAAGGGATAGTTCTTGGAAAAAAATTTGTGTGTCCAAATCTTTTTAGATGCTATTCAAGGTGATCACTTTGCATGATGAGAGCTTCAGTTGAATCTACAATTTGCACTCCCCTAGGGTGTCTGGAAGGAACATAGAGTATATTGTAGGACCTAGAAAATGTTTGAGTTCTAGATGGATAACTCCTTAATTTATTTTTTTCCTTTCCTTCATGTCAGATAAATAGTCCATATTCTTGAACCTGATTTTTATTTCTGGGCATATGACACAGTTCCCTATAGATATTTTAAATAGTTTATAGAAATATACTAGTTGAATTATCATGGAAAGAAATCATTTTTTCCTGGGAATAAGATGAAGTATTTCATTCTGATATCAATTATCTTTATTTGACATGTTTTAAAATATACTTTTTTCATTTATTTTTTATTTTTATCCATTTGTACATGCATATTTCCAAGTTACCAAATTTCCCTCCATCCTTTCTTCCCATCATCCCCCCCATAAGGAACAACTGGGTTAGCATTTTACAAACATATTTTGTTAAACATATTTTCAAATTAGTAATTTTTGGCAGGAGGAACTAGAATTAAGGGAAATAAATGCATGAGATTATTTTTATAAAGTGTTCATCAGGTTTGGTAGGGATTATTTTCCTGTCTTTTTAGTTTGTTTTAATTTTCTTCCTCTGGTTGGAGATAATATAGACCAACCAATCTAATACAGTTGTCCTAGCTCTCTGGATTGTTGAGAAGAGTTGCTTACATCAAGGTTGTTCATCTCAAAATGTTGTTGATGTGTATATTGTTGCCTTGGCTCTACTCCCTTCGCTCAGCATCAAATCCAGTGATTCCTTGCCTCTTTAGAGCCTGACAATTTACAGAATAATAATATTCCACAGTATTCATGTACCATAATTTCTTTAGCTATTTCCCAATTGATGGACATTCCCTCAATTTCCAATTCTTTGCCACTGCAAAAAGAGCTGCTACTATGAATATTTTGGACCATGTAGGACTTTTCCCATTTTCTAACAATTTCTTCTGGATGTAGTCCTAGAATTGTATTTGCTAAGTCAAAGGGTATGAACAGTTTTATTGCTGTTTGGGCATAGTTCTATCTTGCTCTCCAGAAAGGCTGGATCGATTTACAACTCCACCAACAATACATCAATGTCCCAAACCTCCCACAACTTCTCCAACATTGATCATCTTCCCTTTTTCTCATCTGGGCTTATTAATAGGTGAAAGATGATACCGCATTGTTGTTGTAATTTGCATTTCTCTAATCAATAGTAATTTGGAATTTTTTTCATATGATTATATATAGCTTTAATTTTTTTTCTTTGAAAACTGTCAGTTCATATCCTTTGACCATTTACCGATTGGGGAATGACTTGTAATCTGACTTTTAATTTGATGCAATTCTTTGTATATTTTAGAAATGAAACCTTTATTAGAATTCCTGGTTCTGAAGATTATTTCCCAGTTTTCTGCTTTTCTTCTAATATTAGAAGCATTGATTTTATTAATGCAAAAACTTTTTTTAATTTAATATAGTCAAAGTCATTCACTTTGCAGTTTATAATGTGTTTTAATTCTTGCTCATAAATTTATCCCTTTTCCAGATAGAGTATTTCTTGATCTATTAATTTGTCTATAGTGTCCCTCTTTATTTCTAAATCCTGTACCCACTTTGACCTTATTTTGATATAGGGTGTGAGATATGGATCTGTATCTAGTTTTTGCCATACTATTTTCCAGGTTTTCCAACAATTTTTGTCAAATAGTGAATTCTTATCCTAGAGACTGATGTCCTTGGGTTTGTTAAATAGTAGATTGCTGTAGTCATTTACTACAGTTTCTTTTGAACCTATTCTAATTCACTGTTTCATCAATCTATTTCTCAACCAGTATCAGGCAGTTTGATGACTGTTACTTTATATTATAATTTTAGAACTGATAAAGCTAGGCCACCTTCCTTTACGTTTTTTTCTTCAGTTCCCTAGATATTCTTACTCTTTTGTTGTTCCAGATGAATTTTGTTATTTTTTCTAGATCAGTAAAGTAGTTTTTTGGTAGTTTGATTAGTATGACACTGAACAAGTAATTTAATTTGGGTAGAATTTGACATTTTTTCAATTATTTAGATTTGAATTTCTTTGGGTGAGGAAAGCTTTTTAATTCTGTTCACAGTTCCTGGATTTGTCTCGAAAGGTAGATTTCCAAGTATTTAATGTTGTCTACAACATTTTAAATGGAATTTCGCTTTCTATCTCTTGTTCTTGAGTCTTGTTTTTTATGTATGGAAATGCTAATTATATATGTGTTTTTATTTTATATCCCGCTACTTTGCTGAATTTGTTAAATGTTTCAAGGAGTTTTTTAGATGATATTTGTGGGTTCTCTAGGTATACCATCATATCATCAGCCTATTCTGATTTCTTCAATTTCTTTTTCTTGTGTTATTGCTACAGCTAGCATTTCCAATACCATATTGAATAGTAACAGTGATAATGGGCATGCTTCTTTCACCCCTGAATTTATTGGAAATGCTCTGAATTTATTCCCATTAAACATAATATTTATTGATGGTTTTAGACAGATAATATTTATTATTTTAAGGAAATCTCCATTTATTCCGAAACCTTCTAGTCTTATTAATGGGAATGAGTGTTCTATGTTATCAAAAGCTTTTCAGCATCTATTACATAATCATATGATTTCTATTAGTTTTGCTATTGATATGTTTAATTATTTTGTGTGTTTTCCTAACATTGAACCATACCTGCCTGCCTGGTACAAATCCAGCCTGATCATAGTATATTATTCTGTTAATAACTTACTGAAGTCGCATTCCTAAAATTTTATTTGAGATTTTAGCATCAATAATCATTAGGGAGATTGATCTATAATTTCTTTGTCTGTTTTGGTTCTTTCTGGTTTAGGTATCAGTGCCATGTTAGTGTCATTAACGGAGTTTGGTAGAACTCCTTCCTTTCCTAACTTTTTAAAATAGTTTATGTAGAATAAGAGTTAATTTTTCCTTAAATGTTTGATAGAATTCACTCATAAATCCATCTGCACCTGTAGACTTTTTCTGATAGAGTTTATTGATGTTTTCTTCAAATTCTTTTTTTCTGAAATTGGGTTATTTGATTTATTTCCTCTTCTATTAATCTGGGCAGTTTGTATTTTTGCAAATATTTATCCATTTCACTCACATTGTCAAAATTTTTGGCATGTAGTTTGGGTAAGAAGTTTCAGGTTATGTCTCTAATTTCCTCTTCATTGATGGTTAGTTCACCCATTTCATTTTTGATACTGGTGATTTGGTTATCTTCCTACATTTTTATATCAGATTAACCAAAGCTTTTTCTATCTTATTTGCATTTTCATAAAAACAACTCTTAGTTCTTTTTATGAGATCAATGATTTTTTTTGCTTTCAATTTTATTAATCTCTCCATTGCAATTCAGACTTTCTAATTAGGTATTTAATTGGACTTGTTTAATTTGTTCTTTTTCTAGCTTTTTTAGTTGCATAGTCAATTCACTGATCTCTGATTTCTCTATTTTATACATATATAGGCATTTAGAGATATGCAGTTTCCTCTAAAAAAATGCATTTGCTGCATCCCACAAATTTTGGTATGATGTCTCATTATTATCATTTTCTTGGATAGAATTATTAATTCTATAATTTGTTGTTTGATCCACCTACTATTTAAGATAAAATTATTTAATTTCCAATTAGTTCTTGGCTTATCTTTCACTGATCCTTTATTACATCTAATTTTTATTGCATCATGGACTGAGAAGTGTGTATTTATTATTTCTGCCTTTCTGCATTTGATTTTAAGGTTTTTGTGCCCTAGTACATGTCATTTTTGGTGAAAGTCCCATGTATTGCCAAGAAAAATGTATATCCTATTCTATCCCCATTAAATTTTCTCCAGAAGACTATCATATCTAAGTTTTCTAAGGTTTCATTCACCTTCTTAACTTCTTGTTTGTTTTGTTGTTAGATTTATCTAGTTCACTAAATCCCTCATATTTTACCCTTCTCCTCCACTCTCTATGCTTCGCCTGAGTCCTGTATTTGAAGAACAAACTTTCTGTTCAGTTCTGGCTATTTTCACAGGAACATTTGAAATTCCCCTGGTTCATTGAAAGTACATCTTCTTTCCCTGGAAGAGGACATTCAGTTTTGCTGGGTAGTTGATTCTCGGTTGCATTCTGAGCTCTTTTGCTTTCTAGAATATTATATTCCAAGCCCTATGAGCTTTTAATGTAGTCACTGATAAGTCGTCTGTGATCCTGACTGCAGCTCCATGGTGTTTGAATTGTGTCCTTATAGCTGCTTGTAATATTTTCTCTTTGACTTGGGAGTTATGGAACTTGGTTATAATATTCCTGGGGGTTGTTTTTTTGTATCTCTTTCCTGGGGAGATTGGTGGTTTCTCTCAATTTCTCTTTTGCCCGCTGCTTCTAGGATATCTGGGCAATTTTTTTATAGGAATTCTTTAACAATGATGTCAAGGCTCTTTTCCTGATCATGACTTGCAGGTATCCCAACAATTGTTAAATTATCTTTCCTGAATCTGTTTTTCATATCAGCTGTTTTTTAATGAGATGTTTCACATTTTCTTCTAATTTTTCATTCTTTTGATTTTGAAGTATTATGTCTTGACTTCTCATAAAGTTGGCAGCTTCCTTTAGGTCCATTCTACTTCTGAAGTATTTGTTTTCCTCAGAGAGCTTTCTTATCTCTTTCCATCTGGACAATTCTACTTTTTAAAGCATTCTTCTCCTCAATAGCCTTTTGAACTGTTTTATCCATTTTTGACCTACGTTGCTTTTTAACATGTTATTTTCTTCAGCATTTTTTGTATCTCCTTGACTAAGCTGCTGACTTCTTCATGTTTTTCCTGCATCTCTCTCATTTTGACCCCAATTTTTCTTCTATCTCCCTCACTTGATTTTCAAAATCTTTTTTGAGCTCTGTCATAGCCTGAGCCCAATTTACATTTTTCTTGCATCTTTAGATGCAGAAGTTTGTACTTTTTCATCTTCATATTGAGGATTTTGATCCTTCTTGAAATCATAGACAATGTATTTCTCAATGGTGTTCCTCTTTTTTCTCTGTTTACTCATCTTCCCAGCCTGTGCCTGGTCTTGGAGTGCTTCCTGAGCTTTGTGTGTGAAGCTCTGTCTTCCCTGCTGGTCTGTGAATAACCAGAAGTGTACCCCTCTTCCACGGGACTGAATTGGGGGGCCATGTTGTTCTATGGGGGCCTAGACTGTGATCCGGATCTGAATGTGGTCAGATCCACAGAGTCCTGTTCCAGGGAAAGAGGACAAATCTTAGAAGTCTCTCTCCACTCCCCTCCCTTTGGTGAGCTGAGCACTCAAGGCTCAGTTGCCTGGGGGCTCCTGCTTACGGGCTCCACCTGCTTCTGTTTCTTGGATCTGGGCTGCCTTAGCCATGCTGCTTGCTAAGTGCCCTGAGGGCTGGGCTTCATGGCTTGCTCTGGCAGAGGCCCCCTGCTAATCTTTCAAGTTGTGCCTGTTGCTCCCTGGGGTGTAGGTTAGGAAATAGCCCCCACTGACATGAGCTGCAACTGCCAGCACCCTGGGGCTACCTCTGGAAGACTGATGTTCCTTCACTCTGGCAGACTGCCCATTCAACCACAGGAAGTGGAGCCTTTCTGCTATTTTTCAGGTTACCTTGGGCTAGAGAATTGTCCCACTGAATCCCTCTGTGGGTTGTGGCTCTCAAAAATTTAGTTTGAGTCCTTGTTTTATGTGTTTTGAAACATTATATATAGAGAGAGAGCACCTAAGAGAGGCTCTTCTCCTGTTGCCATCTTGGCTCTGTCCCCTGTCTGCTCCTGAATTCATTTTAAAATAAAAGTGTCTAAATTTTATTTTTTTAAAAATATCTCACATGAGCTGTGGACCATGAATTTGACATTTTGACTTAATACAGAAAATAGAAACATTGCCTAGTAAATGAACTCTGTAAAAACTAGAATAGATACACAAATCAGTGTTTACATACAGCAGTAAGAAATATGACAATATTATTTTTCAAAGAATTTGAGGGAGTTCAACAATAAAGTTAATGGAGTGTATGTAAAAATGGCAATTATTTCTATTTTGACCAGAAACCCTGAAGGTCTTTAGCCCTATCAAATTAATCTTTTTTAGAAAAGTAGTCAATCTTTGCCTTATTGCTTATGTAGCCTTAATTACTGAAAAGGCATTGCCTCAGTTAAACTGACACCTAGGAATGATCTTTACTTAAAAAGCCCAAGGTCTCCCACTGCTTCCAAAGCCATCTCCAATAATTCTGATCGATATCCTGCCACTGAACCCAGATTTTCCAAATTAGAAATTAAGATTGTCAACTTTACCCAGCTCTCCCTCACTTCAATTGACTTGCATATCATTCCCTTACCTCCTTGATGTTATGTACCTTTATGAGAATGAAGGACAAACTATCACAATTTGGGGTTGGGAAGTAAATTCTATTCCGAGGATTTTTAAATGAGGAAAAGAAGGTGAGAAAAGGAATAGACTAGTGTAAAAAAGAAAAAGATGGTGGAACTTTCTATTTCTGATAACCAATGTACATGAAAGGAAGAGAATACAGCAAAGAGGAAGGAATAGATTTAGTAGACAATTAAATGTGCTTCACTCAGGCTAGTCTCTTGGTAGTTTAAGTCTAAAATTGGACTTACTCATAATCCATATAACAGATAACAAAAATGTTGTTTACATAAAGGATGTAAATGTACATAAGGGAAAGGATGTTCAAACAATTAAAGGGATATTTATCCAAAACAAAGCATGGATTCAGTTAAGTACAACATCCCAATGTAATTTATATTGCTAGTACATGGTCACAATTCAGTGGAACCTAAAAGGAACACTATTCTCTTCTCCTGGCTATTTTGTACTCAGAGAATCAAAATGCTGTGTCAGTGGTCTAACTTTATTACCATAATCCAATTAATTATTGAGAACACTTTTAATCCCTTTAATAAAAAAAAAAACTTGACAAAATTTCAAGGAGGAAAAGGATAGAAATAGACAATTATGAATGAAATAATATCCATCAAACAAGTATATATAAACAGTATGCACTGATAAGAAATGAGATACTAAAAAGTATTAGAAAAGTATTTAGTATTTAGTATTAAAGTATTAAAAAGTATCTACCCACGTCTCAAGAAACACAATTGACAAATGAGAGCAAGAACAAAATTAATAGTTAATAGTAAAATTTATCATGTTTTGGGAGAATTCAAAAAATGATTTGCAGGAAACAGTTTTTAAGAAAATCAACAATAAAAATGGACATGATTAAAAGATGTAAGCAAAAAAGGCCACTTTTTAAAACATCACAATTATGAAAGTATATCTATACTCTCAAATTCATGTTCAATCATTGTGAAATTTATTTTTCCTAATTTCACATCAATAAAATGTCCATGCACTAGCATGTCAGTTATATCTCCTTAATATAAATCACACTCCAGTTAAAATCTAGAATTATAGGTTTAGGAATGAAAGGTTCCTTATAAGTTGTGTTGTCTGAACAACTCATTTTAATGATAAGACTTTTCCAAAGTCACACAGATTATAATTGGAAACCAATTCCCCTAACTATATCCATAATACTTTTGACTATGTATCACTTTCTTCATTTCAGTTTTTGTAAAGCAAAGCAAGGTCTCATTATCTACATTTTTCAGGACTATTATTCAATTATTTCTTACTACTTCACTAATAACCTTCTTTCACTATGAATATCATTACTTATTAAATAGTAATGAATTTATTTAGATTTATCTATCTCTACATAGATAGGGGGAGATATATATATATATATATGTGTGTATATATATGTAATCAAAGAGGTTCTATTCTTGCTTCTGGAAAGAAGGATCTCCTTTGACTGCCAATTGGTAATGCATTCACCATCTTCTAGAATGGAAGCTTTGGTCTTTCTTGAAGGACTTCAAAACATCTCCAGTTACCATTTTGCTAGATATTTTGTCTCTGTCTGATAGAATATAGAACCATTAAATTCAGGAATTGTGCTTTGTGATTGCATCTATAGCACTTAGCACAGTGCCTAATGTATAAAAAGTATTTATAAATGCTTTTTCATTCATTCATCTTTTATTTGGATTTCTTACATAGAACAGTTAGCAGTTTACCTCTAAAGGAAGATACAATGTTCTTCATACTGTCTAGCTAGATTTGAAGTCATCCTGTGCTTCCATTAGAATCTAGTTGGGGTTTTGAAGGACAAAAACCAAATTTCTTGTATAATTTCAGTTCTGAGAGAGAAAGGAAAGTATTATAGCCTAAAGTATACATTAGCAAAAATATAAAATGTGAATATCATTTATTTGATATCAGGATCTTTATTTTCTGTAGATCAAAGGTCAAATACCATAATTTCCATTCTTCTTCTGTCACTTCAGCAGAGGCTAATTAGCCTTAAATTTCAAAACTTCACTTCTGATACTTCGTAACAAGGATGGCACAGTACTGAACAGTATGCACATCAAAAAAAAGTATAATCTTTCATGCCTGCATATATATATATATATTATATATATATATATATATATATATATATATTTTCTGAAAGCATTGCCTTTCTGCCATTGCTTTTACCTCCTCACAGAAACAAGGAATATATTGATCATAAGGGATATCTTCTACTCTTCTACTTGCCTATCCTTTGAAATAATATTTCTACCTTAGTCGTGGAAGGTTGAGCTTATCTCCTTTCACTGAAAATTTTAGAAAATATGCTCATGGGGGTGGAGCCAAGCTGGCAGCATGAAGGCATCATTTCCCAGGGAACTCCTTCCCCCAACCTCCAAAAAAAAGAAATGATGGCTCTAGAAAAAATTTAGAGGGGAAGAACACACAAAAAGATTCAGTGATAGATTTTCCCAGTTCCAGATAACTTAGAAGTTCCATGGGAAAGGTATCTTTCACCAGGACCAGGGGGTGAGAAGAAAGAAAGCCTTGGCAGCACAGCCCAGAGATTACCGGCAACAGCTTGAAGGGGCAGGGAGAGAACTCTGCAACACCAGAATGAGTGTGGAGTGAGGAGTACAAGCTGCAGAATCTGCCACAAGAATCTGGAGAAAGGAGCCTCCACCCCTAGAGACAGTAAGGGAAGTCCGCAGAGATTTCTCTGCTCTCCCTCCTGGTAGGACTCTGCTGTTTGCCTACACTCAGATCCAGGTTGCAGTTTTGGCTTCCATACTAAGATAGCTGGATCCCTCCTTATAGCCCCAGAGCAGAGAGAAGTATGGTGGCCATCTACATATCAAAACATACCCAAGAGTGCATAAGACCTTGGAGGAATGAAGGTCCCAGTGGGGCATCCATGAAAACAAAACTAAAGCCTTGGAAGTGTTGTAAATTAGTCTTGGACTGAGGAAATGTGTAAACAACAGAAGTAAAAGAACCTGTCCATAGAGAATTACTTTAGTCCCATGGAAGATCAAAACACATGCTCAGATAATGACAAAATCGAAACTTCTGTATGCAAAATCTCCAAGAGAAATAGAAAATGGGCTCAGACTATGGATGAACTCAAAACAAGACTTTGAGAAGCAATTAAGGGACATGGAAACTGGGAGGAGAAATGAGGGCAATGCTGAAAAATCATGAAAACCAAATCAAAAGATATACAAAAAAATACTGAAGAAAATAATATGTTAAAAACAGTTTAGAACTAATGGAAAAAGCAAAACAAAAGGCAAATGAGAAAAAGAATGCCTTAAAAAAAAGCAGAAAAGGAGATTAAAAAAAAGCTCTCTGATGAAAATATGGGACAAATGCAGAATAGAACTAAAGGAATTTGATGACTTTGCAAGAAAGCAGGAAGAAATAAAACTCTGCCAAAAAAGCCAAAAAATTAGAAGAAAATGTGAAATATCTCATTGGAAAAACAACCAACAACAGATAGAGAATAATTTTTAGAAGAAATAACTTTTTAAATTATTGGGGCTATCTGAAAGCCATGACCAGGAGAAGAGTCCAGACTTCATTTTTCAAGAAATAATACAGCAAAATTGCCCTGAGATCCTAGAAGCAGATAAAATAGAAATCAAGAAATTTCACCAGTTACCTCCTAAAAAAGACCCCAAAAGAAAAACTTCCAGGAATATTATAGTCAAATTCCAAAACTCCCAAATCAAAGAGAAAATTCTAAAAACTGCCAAAAACAAACAATTTAACTATGGAGGCTCCACAGTCAGGATCACACAGGATCCAGCAGCATCTACATGAAGGGCTTCTAGGGATTACAATATGATATTCCAGAAGGCAAAGGATCTTGATTTACAATCGAGTATCAACTACCAAGCAAAAATGAACATCCTTTTTCAGGGGAACAGATGAACTTTCAATGAAACAGGAAACCTTCAAACTTTCATATTGAAACAACCAGAGCTGAACCAAAAGTTTGATCTCCAAGTACAGGACTCTGGTGAACCATAGAGGGACTGGAAGAGAAGGACTAATTATGAGAAACTTAATGATATCGAACTATTTGTATTCCTGTGTGGGAAGAAGATATTGATAACTCATATGAACTTACTCATTTATAAGAGCTGTTAGAAGGCGCATATATAGACAGGACATAGGAAGGAGTAGAATATAATGGTATAATATAGTAAAAATTTGGAGTCAATGGGTGATAAAGGAAAGTACTGGGAAGAAGGAAAAGGAGATGAAGAAGAAGCTAAGCAATTTCACATAAGAGTCAAGAAAAAGCTTTTTCAATGGAGTGCAAAGGGGGAAGGCAAGAGGGAATGAATGAGCCTTCATTCTCATCAGAAATGACTCAGAGAGGAAATAACATACACACTTGATAGGGTGAGGAAATCTATCTTACCCTAGAGAAAAATAGGAAGAAATGGACAGGATAAGGGGGCATGATTGGGGAATAGGTGATAGAAGAGAGGGAAGATCGAGGGAGAGGGTACTCAAATTAAACACACTTTTGGACGGGACCAGGTTGAAAAGAGAGAGAATAGAGTAAATGAGAGTGGGGAGAAAGAGTGGAGGTATAGCTACTAATAGCAACTTTAGGAAAAATATTGAAACAACTTCTCTAGTGGACTTATGATAAAGAAAGCAACTAACCTCAGAGACAGAGCCATTGAAATCTGAACACAGACTGAGGTACATTTTTTTTCTCTCTCTCTATTCTTGAGGTTTCTCATCTTCTTGGGGGGAAGGGGGTTTATGTTTACTCTTATAACACATTCTATTTACATCCATGTATGGCATAGAAACAATGTAGAGTGTTTCAGACAGCCTTCTGTGGGGGGGGGTAGGGAAGGGAAGGGGAAAAAGTGTAGAATTCAGAGTCTTGCAAAAAATAATGGGTACATATTACGATTGTATACAATTGGAAAACAAATAAACTGTTAAAAAGAAACAAAGGATAATAGAAAAAGAAAACATGTCACATTAAGAGAGAATATCCTTCAGAGTTTTAATTACATGCCCTTCAGAATTCCATGACATATAAGTTAACTATAAACAAACATAAAGGTGCATTTTTGTCTTTGAATGCTTTTCTGTCAGCTGGAATTTCAAATGGGATTTTTAAAGGTTGTTAAATATTGACATATATTCTAAATTTTAGTGAGCATCTATCCTAACCCCACTCCCCAGAAATCTGCATCACATTGTGGGGCTATATCTATGATAACATTCAACAGGGCAAGTCATGCATACATTTACATAACGTATCTTTTAGCAAGGGAATAGGTGAGAGCTTATATGGCAATATCTGCATGACTTTCTTTCTTTCCCGTCAATTATCCCTGAGTCATCCAAGTAGTTTAAACTTTAGGTCAATAAAATGAATTTCAAAGCAAAAACCTTCCACACCATTGACAAATTAACTCTGTGGGGTTACTTCAAAAAAAGAGCTGACTTTTCCATTGCCCTTACTGCATGCAATGAATGTTTCTTCAATCTTTGACTTCATTCAGGAGAATCCCTTATTCCCATTTAATTTGGCTTTTTCCATAAGAATGTTTTCAAGATCATCAGTGCCATCACTTGCTACTTTCTTCCACTGAAGATAATGTAGAAGAGGTCAGATTTAGTTTTTAAGTATTTTTGGTTTTGCTTGAATTTTGTTGAAATCATTCAGTAGAAATGATCAGTCTCAAAAGCCTGTAAGGAGAATTAATAGATTAAACCCATCTGACATGTTTTTCTTGACCATATATCTTTCCATGTAGTATGCATACATTTACCTCAGCAGAGATTAGAGGTGATGTTTGATTTTCATGACTGGGACCAAGAGCTTAAATTGTGCTATTATATTACAAGACAATTAAAATCATTTTGGACAATTAGATGGAGCTATCAATATAGCACTGGGCTTAAAGTCAGGAACAAATATTCCTAAATTCAAAAAAAACACAGTTTACTAGCTGTGTGAACCTGGGAAACAATCCTATTTGCCTTAGATATGTAAAATAAGCCAGAGAAGAAAATGGGAAACTACTCCAACTTCTTTCCCAAGAAAATCCAAATGAGTTGACAAAAAGTCAAACGTGACTAAAAAGCAACTGAAAAACAAGAAGAAGCTCACATTGCTATCTTGTCTCTGGAAATGTACCTACTGATAAACCATCCCACTCTTATCTTTCCTCACTGGAATAATGATCAATCTTCCCCTATTTTCCTTCTCTTTCATTTTAAGCCTCAGTAGGAAATAATATTCAAAGTCTGAAATCTATGTATATTTAATATATACTTATGAATGAATAAATTATTTCACCTGGAAACTGACTTTTTAGAAATGTAAAGGTACTATTGTATGCATCTATTGCTTTTGTTTGTTTTTATAATTTCATACTAACCTGCATCTACTACAAAGATAGTACAATTTTCAAAATTTCATAAGATAATTTTTAAAAATTCATGTTTAAGTTACTCATGATTATTGTCTTTGTTTTCTGCTTGTGTTATATTCTGTTGAAGAATACTATTGTAGACTCCAATGTGAATAATAAAATAGCAAAAGAAAAATCTTGAAGTACTATAGTGTCACAGAAAAATGATAGATTTTTCCAGCTTGCTATGATATGAAAATAAAAAATTATAAATGTCTATGGCAAATGTCATGGATGCAGAAAACTAGAGTGAAAGACCTGGCTTAAAGTGAAATTTTTTAATTTCATCTAGAAGAATGCCTTAGTTAACTGGAAAAATTCAAGGAAGAAACTATCCTACTTAATTACTATAACCTGAGCCAAACTCAGTTTATACCTAGAGCTGCAATGCAGTCCTGATGAGAACCACAATATGAGCATTTCCTCACAAAATTATAAAACTTTTCATATTTCCTTTCCTCTTGAAAGCAGGATTTAGCAATTAAAAATGAAAAAAATCTAATATTTTGATTACCTCCATGTATAAGCTTATACAAAGGATTTAATATACCCATTCACACACACACACACACACACACACACACACACACACGTATGTATGTGCACACACACACACACACACATTTTGACAATCTTTCCTAACCTAGAGAATAAAGCATCTTTATTCCTGCTGTAGTCCCTCTACCTACATTTTTAATCTGATCTCCTCTAGGAAATTTTAAATAGTAATGTTTTCATTTTTGCACATTTAAATTCTTATACTACATTTTCCCCATATATTTATAACCTGACCAATATTTCCAAACCTGGAGGGAGTAGGGGCAAAGAATCTCTTGTTTGTCCTAAATCAATTTAATTGTCATTCTCTTTCCTTTCACTTTCAAGCTAACTAGGGGATGTGGAAGAAGGGGAAGAGGGGAATTGACACATGATACCCTCATTTCAAAATACCAAGACTTTGCTGAACCCTTTCTAACCTATTTCCTGTCATCAGACCATTAATTAAAATTCTTACTTATTTTTTTGACAATGATGTCCCTAAGTGATAAATTCATTTTTTTATGATTCATCCCCTTTGTTCCCTATGCAATTATTGATATTGTTTTTCCTTTGTATTTCAATTTCCCCTCTTATGATAGTGGTACATTCTCTTACTCTATTTTCTATGTTATAGTGGAAAGAACAATTAATGTTCATATCATTGATAAATTTTCCTATATACAATAAAACATTTATGGAAACATTTTTGTGGTAACCCTGAACTAGAAACAAAGTGGATACCTATCAATTGAGGAATGTCTAAATAAATTGTGGCACATGAATATAATAGAAAATCATGGTTTTGTTAGAAATGATGATAATAAATGCAGAGAAATATAGAAAGACCTATTAATCAATGTAAAATAAGCAGAAGCAAAAATGTCAAATATGCACAAGGATTATAATATTGTAAATGTAAAGAGCAATCACAAACAATCAAATGCTGTAGAATTAAAAAGAATATTGCCCTCCACTGTCCTCTAGAAAAGATGTGGTTCAATTACCTGCCAAGTTCATTTTGCTCTACTTGTACACCTATCTTGCTTCCACTATGATCTTACTTTTATGACAAACGTTTTATTGCTATAGAATTATAAAGTCATTAACAAGAATGTCTTCAAAGAAGAGATATAAGAAGACACATTGACCCAATACACTTGTAAAGGTTAACCAAGTACACAAAGGGTAACCAAGACAAATTGACTCAATACACTTGTAAAAGTAGGTAGTCAATGAGTGTGAAATATTCCAAATGTTCAATTTTTTCAAAATGTTTTCATCAATTTCTATAGTTCTTTCACTTCTTCCGCTTTCTCTTTTTTGTCAATTTAAAAATATTCTATGGCACATGGAATGACTCTCTGGGATGAGAAGAGGAAGTGGAAAAGAGAGGAAATTTATATAAAACGAAAAGATATTACATGTTCTCACATATAAGCCCATCTCTCATGTGCGATGTTTATCAAAATCTCCACTGGAATTCCATAGCCTTATCAAGTCTTATAAAACTATTAAACAGAATTAGATAGAAGTGTAATAAAATTTAAGAAACATAGACATGTATCTAAAAAAACAGGAACCATGTGAATTTTCTACCACCTCCATTTGGAATATCCCACATCTTCCTGGTTTCTGTGATGTACAACTTGAGAAGAATAGAATTCATTTGTTTGATGAAAACCAATTGAGTCTACATATATAGAAAGAGTCACCAATGATAATGTAAGTCACTAATGATAGCCAGTACTGGTTGAGAACTGAATTTTCAGCATTACTAGAATGGTTACAAGCACATCAATGGACATACCTGCAAAGTGTCCATACTGGGGACTTTTTGCCAAGATGACAAAAAGAAGACAGGCACTGTGATAGGTGCCCTCTCTTTCCCCTCAGAAATAACATGAGAGAAACCTCTTAACAGAAATTCAGGCAACAAAACCCAGAAAGAGAAACTAGGAGAATACCTACCAAGAAGGTTAGGGGACTGTGAGTGAAGTGGGAGATGAGAGCAGAGGATCAGCATAGAGGCAGCTGGGGGAAACCAGAGGGCCAGTATAAGCCATAGATTTTGGTGAATGGTGGATGTGAGATCCAACTTTAGCTGTGGAGTCTTTGGGGGGGGGGGGGGCTATTGGATCATGAGTTCCAGCACAGTCTCAGAGCCAGTGACCTGAGCTCCATACTTTCAGCAGAGCCCTTTGCCCAGAACAAACAATAAACAACCCCACCCCCACCCCCTCAGACAACAGATTTCACTCAACAGTAAGAGATTAACTCCCTCCCCCAGGGCCCAACCCAATATTCAAGGTCAACTCAGACCCTGCTGATGAGGACCTCACTCCAGAGAAAGCAACCAGCACCCCTACTGGATAGCCCTTGGAATTACTAAGCAAAGTGAACAAAGCCTCTAGGATCTTCAAAAGCAAACCTGTGAGAGTCAGCTACCCCCCCAACAAGAGATGAAAAAAGGCCAGAAAAAAGGCAGGCCCATGGAGAAATACATAAAAGAAATAGATTCTAACCCAGAGACATCTAGCATTGCTGAGGAGTATATGAATTGGCCTCCAGCCCAGAAAGACTTCCTTAAAGAAATCAGGAAGGAGTTTAAAAATAAATTGGAAAAACTGGGAAAAGAAACTCAAGAGAAAATTAATACATTGCAAGAGAAAATTAACATCATGCAACAAGAAAACAAATCCTTGGAAAATAAAATTGGACAAATACAATATTAGAATAACTGTCTCAGATCTTCTATTGGGCAAATGAAAAAAAGAAAATGATTCTCCCAAATACTCACTTGGGCAAATGCAAAAAAGGAAATGATTCTCTCAAAACTACATTTGGGCCAATAGAAAACTCCTTCAGAAATAAAAAGGACCAACTGGAAAAGGAGTTGTAAATGATGAATGAAGAAAAATCTTCTCTAAAAAACAATAATGGAAATGGTGGTAACTAATGACCTCATGAGGCAACAAGATTGTGCTAAACAAAACCAAAAGATACAAAAATAGAAAAAATGTAAAATATATCATCAGCAAAACCACTGACCTCACAAATAGATCAAGATGGGAGAATCTGAGAATTATTGGCCTTCCTTAAAACACTGAAGAGAAAAAAAAAAGCCTGGACTTAATATAACAGGATTTAATGACAGAAAATTGCCCTGGTATAATGGAACCAGAGGGCAAAATAGTTATTGAAAGAATACATCGATCCCCTCCAGAAAGAGATCCTAAAATGAAAACACCAAGGAATGTTGTGGTCAAATTCTAGGACTGTCAGATAAAAGAATAAATTCTACAAGCAACCAGGAAAAAAAAATTTAAATACCAAGGAAGCACAGTAAGGATTACACAGGAACTGACTGCAGCAACATTAAGGGATTGAAGAGCCTGGAATGAGCTATTCCAAAGAGCAAGGGAGCTTGGAATGCAATCAAGAATCCACTACATGGCAAAGCTGAGACTTCTTATCCAGGGAAAAAGATGGGCATTTAATGAAATGGGAGACTTCCAAGATTTCATGATGAAAAGACCAGAGCAAAATAGATAATTTGGACATCAAATAGGAGACTCAAGAGACACATGGAAAAGATAAAATTTTCTATACAATAAGATGAGACTGGCTATATACCGACTTGGGAGAAACTCTTGAGAATTGTAACTCTATTAGATAGAATATACATAGCCAGAAGTTATGGACACTCATAACTTTTCTGTGACTCAGATAGAATGATTAAAATCAATACCTCCTAAAAAAGGGGGTCAGTAAGGGGAAGGGAATTTGGAGGGAGACTGAATGGGGTAAATCTCATGAAATCAAGAAGTACAAAAGGCCTATTGTATTTGAGGGGAAGAAGGGAGGAGATGAGAACCACCTGAATCTTCATATCATCAGACTAGGCTTAAAGTTAACTTAAAAACACTTAATCAGGTTAAGAAACTTATCTTACCTTTCAAGCATCAAAAGAAGAAGGGGGCAGGGAGGGGGAGAAAAAATCATAAATAACAGAAGGAAGGGAAGAAAGGGAAAAGGGAAAGGGAATAAAAGTGGAGGGGGAAGTATATTAGAGGGTAAATACACTGAAGGTAGTAACATTAAAAAACAAAACATTGGGGAATATGGATAAAGGGCAAAAAGGGGAAAATACAAACATAAGGAAGATAGTATAAAGGGCAATAACAAGTTAGTAATTATAACTTTCAATGTGAATGGAATGAACTCTCCCTTAAAACATAAGCAGGATAGCAGAGTGGACTAAAAACCAGAATCCTACAATATGCTGCTTACAAGAAACCCATTTTAAGCAGAGAGATACCTATAGAGTAAAGGTAAAAGGATGGAGCAAAATAAATTTTGCTTCAGTTGAAGTGAAAAAGCAGGGGTAGTAATCCTTATCTCACACAAAGCAGCTGCAAAAATAGATAGCATTAAAAGAAATAAGGAAGGAAATCATATCCTCCTAAAAGATACCATAGACAATAAAGTAATTTCATTACTAAATATGTATGCACCCAATGGGACAGCATCCAATTTCTTAGAGAAGATGAAAGAGCTCCAGAAAGACATAGACAGCAAAACTCTACTAGTGGGAAACCCCAAACTCCTGCTCCCACATTTAGAGAAATTGAATCATAAAATGAACAAGAAGGAAGTTAAGGAGCTAAATAGATTGTTAGAAAACCTAGATATGATAGATCTATAGAGGAAACTGCATGAGGATAGAAAGGAATATACTTTTTTCCTGCAGTAAATGGCACTTACACAAAAATTGAGCATGGACTAGGACATTAAAAACCTAATGATCAATTGCAGAAAAGCACAAATAGTGAATACATCTTTTTCAGATCATAATGCAATAAAAATCACATGCAATATTGGGCCAGAGAGATGTAGACCCAGAAATAATTGGAAGCTAAAAAACCTCAATTTAAATGTTGCTTGAGTGGATCAAGCAACAAATTATAGAAAGAATTATTTTGTCCTAGATAATGATAATAATGAAACAGCATACCAAAACCTATGGGATACACTCAAGGTGGCTGAAAGGGGATATATTATATCTTTACATACATACATTAATAAATTAGAAAAAGAATAAATCAATGAACTAAATATGCAACTAAAAAAATTAGAGGAAAGACAAATTAAAAACCCCCATTCAAATACCAAATTAAAAGTACTAAGAATTAAAGGAGAACTTAATAAAATTGAAAGCAAGAAAACTAATGAACTAATAAATAAAACCAAGAGATTTTTTTTGAAAAAACTAATAAACTTGGTAAACCTCTGGTCAATTTGATTAAAAAAAGAAAGAATAAAACCAAATTGTTAGCATCATAAATGAAAAAGCTGAACTCACCACCAATGAGGAAGAAATTAAAGTAATAATTTGGAATCATTTTGCCCAACTCTATGCCAATATATTTGACAATCTAAGTGAAATGGATGAATATTTACAAAAAAATGTTGTCCAGATTAAATGAAGAGGAAATTAACAACCTAAATAACCCTATCTCAAAAAAAGAAATTCAACAAGCCATTATTGAACTCCCTGAGAAAAAAATCTCCAGGAACAGATGGATTCACAAGTGAATTCTGTCAAGTATTTAGGGAACAATTGTTTCCAATTCTATGTAAACTCTTTGGAAATATCGGTGAAGATAGAACTCTGCCTAACTCTTTCTATGACACCAATATGGTGCTGATAGCTAAACCAGGAAGAGTTAAAACAGACAAAGAAAATTATAGACCTATCTCCCTGATGAATATAGATGCAAAAATCTTAAATAAAATCTTAGCAAATCGATTACAACAAGGTATCACTAGGATAATACATTGTGATTAAGAAAGATTTATCCCAAGAATGCATGGTTGGTTCAATATAAGGAAAACTGTTAGTACAATTAATTATATCAATTATATAACTATCAGAAATCATATCATTAGATGCTGAAAAAGCTTTTGACAAAATACAGCACCCATTCCTAATAAAAAATACTAGAGAGTGTAAGAATAAATGCTTTGTTCCTTAGAATAATAAGCAGTATCTATATGAAACCATCAACAAGCATTTGATGCAATGGGGATAAGCTTGAGCCATTCCCAATAAAATCAGAGGTGAAAGAAGGATGCCCATTGAAACCATACTATTCAATATTGTATTAGAAATGTTAGCCTGAGCAATAAGAGAAGAAAAAGAAATTCAAGAAATTAGAATAGGCAAAGAGGAGAATAAACTCTCACTCTTTGCAGATGTCATGATGACATGCCTAGAGAATTCCAAAAAGTCATCTAAAAAACTACTAAAAGTAATTAGCAACTTTATCATAGAGCAGGATATAAAATAAACCCTCATAAACCCTCGACATTTCTGTATATGACTAACAAGATACAGCAGAAAACACTAGAAAGAGAAATCCCATTCAAAGTAACCTCAGACAAAATAAAATACCTGGGAGTCTACTTGCCAAGGCAGACTAAAACTTTTTGAAAACAATTACAAAACTCTTCCCAAGTAGATAAAATCAGATTTAAATACCTGGGCAAGCATCAACTGCTCACAGATCAGTCAAGCTGATATAATAATAAAAAATGACAATTCTACCAAAACTAAACTATTTGTTCAGTGCCCTACCAATCAAAATTCCAGAAAATTACTTTAACGAGTTGGGAAAAGATCTAAGTAAATTTATATGGAGAAATAAAAGGTCAAGAATTTCCAGGAATTCAAGGATAAAAGTGCAAAAGAAGACAGCTTAGCCTTATCAGATCTAAAATTATATTATAAAGCATCAATCCTCAAAATTTTCTGGCATTGGTTAAGAAATAGACTTGTGGATCAGTGGAATAGACTAGGTGTAATAGCAGGAAATGTTTATGCCCATCTGCTGTTTGGTAAACCCAAAGAGTCAAGCTATTGGGATAAAAACTCTCTCTTTGATAAAACTGTTGGGAAAAATTAGAAGTTAGTATGGAAGAAACTTAGATTAGGCTAACACCTTATACCCTGTACCAAGATAAGACCCAAATGAATAAAAGATTTAGACATAAAAATTATTTTAAGCAAACTAGAAGATCAAGGAGTAATTTATCTGTCAGATCTATGGAAAACAAATTAGATCATTTGACTACATTAAATTAAAATACTTTTGCACAGACAAAACCACTGTAACCAAGATCAAAAGAAATGTGGTAAATTGGGAAACAATTTTTTCAACTAGTATTTCTGACAAATGGACTCATTTCTAAAATACACAGAGAACTAAGTCAAATTTTCAAAAAATACAAGCCATTCCCTAATTGACAAATGGTCAAAGGATACACGAAGGCAATTTGCAGCTGAGGAAATCAAAGCAATTCATAGTCATATGAATAATTGCTGCAAATATTTCTTATTAGAGAAATGCAAATTAAAGCATCTCTGAGTTACCACCTCACACCTCTCAGACAGACCAATATGACCAGAAAGGACAATAATCAATGTTGGAAGGGATGAAAGAAATCTGGGACAAGTTCATTCTTGATGGAGGTTGAAGTCATCAAAACTTTCTGGAGAACAGTTTGGGATTGATGAACTGGGGCTGTTATGATCCTACTCAGTCATATTCATCTCATGTTGCTTAAACCCCAGACATAATCTTTACTTCCTACCACTGGACTCTTAGATGCTGCATTTGAATAAGTAAACTTTTCACGTTTTCTTTCCCACATCAGCAATCGAAACATTTTCTAGCTATCTTCACACCATGTCTGTATCCTCCATTTGTCTATAGTTTTCTCCCATCAGAATGTAATCTACTTGAGAACAGAGACCAGGTTGTTTATATTTTAATTTTTAATCACTTAACAAGATATTTGTGCCTAATAAAAACTTAATAAATGTTTTATATTTTTGAATACTTAGCAAATGCATCTACTGTATTTTTCCTTAATACCACTTGTTAGTTTTTCCGTTTTTCTCAAATTTTCTTGTATTGTGTATCTGCCTTCATGTTACATTTATCCCCTAAAGAAATGCAGATTACTTCAGACCAGGGCTATTTTTGATTCTTATATTTGTAATTCCCGTCATATAGACAGATTAATGTAATGGAAAGGGAGACAAATCTGAAGATAAGAAGTCTTTGAATAGAGTCCAATCTTTGATATATAATGGCTTAGAGACTCTGGGGAAGACATTTAATTTCTCGATGTTATAGTAACTATCTGTAAAAATCAACTACAGAACAGCTGCCTATCTGTACTGGTAGAAAGAATTTCCTTAATGGGAATCCTTTATACTAATAAAAATCAACACCATCAAAAAAAAAAAATCCCAGGACCTATTACAATGACTTACACATATTAGGCAATTTTTCTCCCTGTAATTTTAGTTCCTCAAGCATGATGTGGAAAATATAGCCTACAGTGTGTTATATTCTAGAATATTCAAATAATATTAATATTTTAATTCCCAACTGCAAATATTGCTTTTCTACTATTTCTTACAAACATAAATTATTCATTACTCTAAATGTGTGTCCTTCCAGATATTTTTATAAGACAACTATATAGAATCTTGGCATTTGAAGTGTGTATAATTTAGTAGAGCATCTCTCATAAACAAAACCTGACAGGGATAATCTGTCAGTGACCCAAGTGTGATCACTATGCCAGTTTTCTAATCTACTAAAAATTGGCATGGTTAGGGAACATTTCCTTTTCTGAACATTTCCTAACAAAGTAAGTCAACTTGTTCCACGGAATTTGATGTAAAATAAGGCCAACAAGTCACCCCCCAGCCATGGAAGCAGGCAGACACCATTCAATTACATTTCTTTGCTAATGGGTACCTGCTAATTAAAATGATTTCAGTAATCAGAAGTTCCAAGTCATCTGTGCTGCATTGTTATGGTATTCTCTAATTCCCCTCTGTAAATGCATGACTTAAATGAAAGGTAGGGATGTTGTTTCTTGTCACATAAATCAAAACTAAGAAAATGCCCAAGACAGGGGAATATCTTCCATTACCTAGTTACCCAACTATTTCAAATGATCAGTGACAGTATCGGGAAGAACCAGGATAATCATGAAAAGTTACATTTCTCAGGAGAGATGGAAATACCTAAGATTCTAACAAACTGGGAGTAAACTTGCCCCAAATCTAGGGAATACAGGTAATCTTAATGCAAACTTCCGGATTTGCTAAATGATTTTTCCCCTTTTTATAGGAATCTTAAGAAGTAGTTATTCATGAGGATAAGAAACAGAGGGGAAACTCAATTTAATCATAGCCCTACAGCTGATACCTAAGACTTAGTACCAATCATCTAATCTCTCCATGCTTATTTTCTTCTCTGTAAAATGTAGATATCAGAAGCAGTCTCCTTAATGTAGCTATCCTAAGGAATAGTGAATAGAAATTAGTTATAAATATAAAATGACATATAAATCTTTTAGCACTGAGGATTCAGAGTATTTTAAATACATGAAGGACACAGAAATAAGACTATCATTCCAGTACCCAACCTCCACACAAGAAGTGGAATCATATCATGATTCCATGGAAAGAATACTTGACCAGAATTTTATACTATATTTTCCACTTACCAACAATATGATTATTAGGGAAACATTTAGCTTTGAATCTCAATATTCTTTAATAAAATTCAATTGCTTTCTAGGATGATCTCATAACCATGGTATTTGTATTCCTATCAAAGCACAGTGAGACCCTCTTCAACGTTTCCTCTATGGACTAAGTCACTTACATTTTGTTTAAGGTATATACTCAGATCAATAATGAACCAGTTGTGCAGGACTAGAACACATTTTTGGCCTCCCTATGGGGAGAAGAATTTAAGAATTCTTCTTTCACATTGTAGTCTTTCACAATACATGAAGAAAATGAGATTTGAAGATATGTAACTAATCTTAAACATGTAATGTAAGGTACAACATTTATTTGTTTTGTGACTTTATGAAAGTCACTCAAATTCTCTGAAGAATATTTTTCACATCTGTGAAGAAGTTTTGATGTTTATGCCAGGACTATTATAGGAATAAGATGGGCTAGATAATTGCTTTTAGTGATAGAATGGTTTAATAATCATTGTTGTTCACATATGAATCTAGCAGAATATTGAAACATATATTCCTACTGATAGAATCTTATGATTTATTATTGTCATTTATAATAAACCTTCCTTGTCTCCAATGAATTTTGACTAGATAAAAGATTATGTCTTTTCTGCTCCATACATAATAAGAATCTCTTCTGAGCTGCATATGTCATGAAATAGATTTCTGGGAAGAGACTGAGGTGAAAATTCAATTTCAAAAAATATTAACAATTACCAGATGGATCAGTTGCCAAAGGCATATCTTAGTTTCCACATTATGGAGGGGGATTTCATTCTAAAACTTTCAATTTATGGGTCACATGTGTGATATAAAAGCATATTGGGGAAAATGCTTTATTGCATGCTATTTTCTTTCCTGGAGCACGGCAGGTAATATTGCTCCTCAAGGTTCTAGACTCTCCTCAAAATTTTGGGGCAGGTAGATCATTTCTCTTATATCAACTGAAGCCTCCTTTGTCTTTGTTTTCCTCTGTTAGGAACAAATGACTAGCACTCTAAACCTATCCACAAAAGGATATTTATCTCAAAGATATAGCCAGAATAAATATACAAATGTTTTCCCTAGTATCACAAAAGCATACTCTTTCCCATTCCACTTAAGTCATTTGGGGAAAGTAGAGTCAACTAATCTCTGTTCCTCTATAGTACTGAGCCTATTCAATTTATATCCAGCCATAGAATGCCTGTCAGCCATCTAATCTTTCTGCTGGTCTGGAGTCTCAAGGTCCTCCTGAAAGTTTTCTGTTGCTTCTAAGGACATCAATGCTGGGTTGGTTGCAATAACCAACTTGTTCTGTAACTCTCAGAATCCTATCCTGATTCTTCAAAATCTAAAGGTCTGAAAAATACAGATGCCATGGACTGGGAACCATTTCTTAAGACCTCAGGGCTCAGGGAAAGAAAATTAAAGGACTTACCATTTGCAGTATGATCTCTCACAAGATGCTGTGACCAAAGAAATCACTGAATAAGGCAAAGACCTTTGAAGTAAAGAGAAAGAGTTTGAACCTGACCATTTTAATGGCTCAGAAACCAGTCAAATAATCTCCTTCTCACCACACAATTGGCCACCCCCCCACCCTTTACAAAATATTTATACATGATTCAGTTTCTGTAAAGCACTATCCTTAAATGTCATAACAATTTAACCAAAAACAACCTCCCTCATGTCTTCTGTGGAAGGTATGTCACCTAAAGGGCAGAGAAGCTCTTTAGAATTTTAACATTTTAGCCACATTTTGTAACTTTTTCAGAAAGGAACAATTTGTGGAATTGTAAGTACATGGAAATAAGTATAATTTTATTTTGCTTTATTTTGTTCCAGGAAAACTTATGAGAAATTATGACTGTGACAATATGGACAAAAAATGCATCCTTAATTGTTGGAAACAAAGCAAAAGAAAGCAGGATATATTGCTCATGTTACAAGGTAGAGCAAGAAGGAGTATCCTGGTCATCTCCATGAGATAACTATTTGGGGGAACTAGAGTTAGTGTGGAGAAGAGCTCATCCCAGACAACCATCTGGTAGCTTCCTATTTTAACGAATTGTTCTTGATATATAGGTGCTAGGTTGTTTCCATGCTACTGAAGGCCTGCAAGTGCTGTGAGAACAGTCTAAATTTAGCCACCTCTAAATTCACATCCCTGATGCAAAATTAAGGTTGCCACACAATAGTTATGCTTCTGATTAGGCAGAAGTTTCTCCATTCCAGCACTGACACTTAACCCCCACCATGTGATTATGAGAAAGTTATTTAACCTCTCTAATTTCCATTTCCATTTGCTGAGTAAGGAAGTAGGACTGGTTGAGCTCTAAAATCCCTTCCAGCCCTAAATCTGTGATGTGAAATTACTTTAAGAAAAGCCAGGTAGACGTAGTGGGCTCTTTATCATCTGCCAGACTGAAAAAATAGAGACACATACCCAAGGGTAAAGACAAAACAGGTTCCACTGGTAGCAATCAAATGAATTGAATTAGTTTTTGATTACCTCTTGTTTCAAGAAAGGAAGATTTCTATAGGATTAGGACACTAAGATAATTATTCATCAAAGAAATGGGCAATGATTGGAGTCCCTAGGTACATAATACACAATTACTTTATATGTACATATTCATATATATATTTACATATACATATAAATATATAATACATAATTACTTTAGATGTTGTTTATTTGAAACTTCTTTTTTCCTTTTACTAGTTTCCTTTAGTTCTTTCAATCAAGTTAATTATCTTAGGTGTAAAATAAGTAGAAGGAAATTAGATTATGATATGAATGAAGGAGTACCATCCCATTCTAAAAGATTTCAATTTCTTCTACATTGTAAATCTAAAATTAATATTTTTCTTATATGTCTTCACCTTTGGTAATGATGATAAATAACATCATAGTCTCTGAGCATACCTGCAGTGTTGCTTTCCATTATAACTATGATAGCTTTTCTTATAGTCTGAGAGTTTTGAAATTAGGTATAAAGAAATTTAAAAAAATTTTCCTACCCTACTAATATCTCTTCAAAAACTGTAGTAATCCCACTTTGTCAATCCAAGCTAATGTAATTAGGATATGTTAAATGCTTTCTATATGCAAAGTAAATGCTTCCTCTGTTTTGGTATGCAAAGACAAGACAAAACAATCCAAAAAAATATTCTTTAGCTGAAGTTTACATACTACTGGACTGCCTCTATCCTAGTAGAAGATTATAAAGCAAGAGCTACATATCATCAAATTCTTCTGCAAGCAAAATTTGGGTAATTAACCCATTGTAACTTATATTCTCTCTCAAGGCTACCCTTAGTTTTCATTTTTGTCTTTATCATTCAGTTGTGTCCTACTCTTCATGTCCCAATAGACCAATTGTCTTTGGTATGATAGTCAAGTAATTTTCTGTTTTCTTCTTCAGTTTTATGCAGGTGTTATTAAATGATTTTGAATCCTGGAGTTTCTGACATTGGCCCAATGTTCTTATCCACTTCACTATCACCTATCATTTTTCCAAGATGGGTGTTGCAGAAGTACAGAATATAATGTGATAAATATTAGACCTGTACCTTTCATAGATGACCCTCTTTGACCCACAAACTCTGGAACAGTTAAACAGATCTAGAAATAATTATACTTGGAGACAGTGTAAAATAAGACTTGATACCCACAGTAAAAAATTTTTAATTAATTTGAGTTAATTAAGTGAGATTTGAGAAAAGATCTTGAGATCAATGCATAACATCTGCAAAAATTTGGAGAGGGAACGGTTAACCTCAGAAGAAGAGAAGTTGCTTGCAGAAAGAGTTTCTTGCAGTGACTGTGGCAAAGGCTATGGCTTCTACTCCTTGATCAGTGGGTAAAGAATATCAGAAAAGGATAAATCAGTGCTGAAGAATGGGATATCTTCCATTGGAAAATGGTTTGCTTTAGAAGTCATAAAATGAAAAATATATATGGTAGCTTTATTCATTCTTTTTGTTTCTTTGTTTTAATTGTGTTGTGACAAATGTTGATAATAATCAAGGTATAAGAATGTCAATATGACTATGCTTAATTACCATATACAGATTTTTTTAAAAAAAATCTCTGTAACATATAAGTACCAGGGGAGTAGAAGCAGGTAACTAAACTAAGCTCTCCCCAAACCACTCCAAATACCTTTAAATAATGACTATCCAGATTCTAAAGTTGCAGAACCCACAAAAAAATGAGTGAAATAATTTTATAATCTAAGATAACCTGGAAGATCATCAGGAAGGATCCACTGCCCCACAGTAAGAGAGGAGAACAGAGCAACACAAGACACACTGGAGTGAACCAGCCTCGGCTATCCAGTAACAGGAAGATAGGCAACTGAGTCAATGGAAGCAGTGGTGTTCCAGACCTCTCAGCCTAAAGAATGCCAGACAAGTTTGAAGGACAATAGGCATACTCTACCACACTGGGTAATAGCAATGCCAGCACAATGCCAGACACAATACAGCAGATCTGACCTCAGCAGAATAGAAGTGTGCCTCAAGAGCCACTGAATTTGTAGCAGAAGATGCTTCCAGTCCCAGCACAACAGAGATTACTGTTCTAGTGGAGCTGGGACCCTCCTCACAATTCAAGGGCAAAAAAGGAGGGCTTGTGGTCACCCTCAGACTACAACATAGGCAAGAAGATTAGTCCTAACCTCTAAAAATACCTTGGAAGAATTAAAATTTGCAGGTCACAATAAATATCTCAGAAAATAACTGCAAAATTCTCAGAAGCTTGAGACTGCATCTTCAACCCTGGAAGCAGAGTCCCACCTCAGCAAAAAATTAAAGTCAAGGGATAGGCTGAGGAAATGAGCAAGTAATAGAGGAAAATACAAATCTTACTTTAAAAATTACTATGATCCTATGGAAGATCAAAATGTATATTCAGAAGATGATAATAAAGTCAAACTTCAACATTCAAAATCTCCAAGTAAAATATGAATTGGATTCAGGCTGTAGAATAGCTCAAAAAGGATTTTGAAAATCAAGTAATTTAAGTAGAGGAAAAATTTGGAAGAGAAATAACAGGGAGGCAGGAAAACCATGAAAATGGAATCAGCAGCTTGGTGAAGGAGATACAAAAGAAAATGCAGAAGAAAATAACGTCTTAAAAACAAGAATGGGCCAAATGGAAAAAGTGGTCCAAAGAAAAAAGCCAATGAAGAAAAGAATGCCTTATAAAGCAGATTTAGTCAAATGGAAAAGGAGGTACAAAAACTCATGTAAGAAAATAATTCCTGACTTCCAGCCAAGATGACAGAGAGAAGACAGGCACAGTTGTAAAATCTCCTGATCTTTCTCTATATATGAAATGAAACAAAACTCTTAAGATAAATCTGATCAACAAAACTCAGAAAGAAAATCCAGGAGAAAGAACAATTACCTCAGATTTGTCTTCTGCAGTCCTGGATGAGTCAGGCTCAGAGGGTAGATCAGCTGTGGATCAGCCTGATTAGCAGCTGGGTTGGAGATTAGTAGACAAAGCAGAGGAAGGAGTTGAATATAATGGTATAATATAGTTAAAAGATGGAGTTGGGGTGGCTAGGTCGCACAGTGGATAGAGCACCAGTCCTGGAGTCAGGAGTCCCTGAGTTCAAATCTGGCCTCAGTCACTTAATAATTACCTAGCTGTGTGGCCTTGGGCAAGCCACTTAACCCCATTGCCTTGCAAAAATAAAAAATGATGGAGTCAATGAGTGATAAAGGAAAGTACTGGGAGGAAGAGGAAGAAGAAGGGGCTAAGATATTTCATATAAGAGCCAAGAAAAAGCTTTTTTAATGGAGTGGAATGGGGGGAGGAAGGTGAGAGGTAATGAGTGCATCTTTATTCACATCAGAAATGTCTCAAAGAGAAAATAACATACACACTTAATCAGGTATAGAAATGCTATCTTACCCTAGAGAAAAATGAGAGGAAAGGGATGGGATCAGGGGAATGGGGGGGATAGGTGATAGAAGAGAGGGAAGATCATGGGAAAGGGTACTCAGATACAACACACTTTTGAACAAGGACAGGGTGAAAGGAGAATAGAATAAATGAGAGTGGGAAGGAATAGAGTGAAGGGAAATACAGCTAGTAATCTCAACTGTGGGGAAAATATTGAAGTAACTTCTTTGGTGAACTAAACACAGACAGAAATATGTTTTTTTCTCTCTAGGTATTCTTGAGGTTTCTCATCTTTTTGGGGGGGTTGTGTTTACTATCACAACAAGATTATTATAATAGTATAAAATAAATAAACCTGAAAGAAGAAGAAAAAGAAATGCAATGAAATCTTAACAAGTAACGATCATATTCAAACATAACTCAGAAGGAAGCACCAAAGATTCTTGTACAGAACTTTACCACTTTTTCTTGTTAATTGTTGTAGTTCATACATTTTCAGTTTTGTCTGATTCATCATAATCTCATTTTTTGGTAAAAATTCTGTAATGGTTTGCTATTTTTTTTCTCCTGCTTACTTTATTGATGACGTATCTAAGTCAAGCAGGGTTAAAGGACTAGCCCAAGATCATTTGCTTTTCCCAATTCCAAACCTGGTACTCTATCCACTGCTCTATCTATCCCACTTACTTAACAACATCCTTTCTAAAATGCTATCAGAAATTAATGCGATACTTCAGATGAGGTATGACTTCACAAAAATGGGTCCTTTAGATAGAGAATTTCACCTTGATTTTGAGACCTTAGAAAAACTGATCGTTCCTACTTCCTATTTCCAAATCTATATACTAGCTATCCCCCATGTCTTAATTGTACTAATTCCTCACATCTGCCTTACAGAATCCCTTTCATCATCAAAACAGATATTATCATCATTTGCATGATGGTTTTCCTGGTACCCTTAACTACCAGTGCCTTTTTTCTCAAATCACTTTATATACAACTTAGCATTGATTTGAAATTATTCTTTTAAACTTACTCTCTCTATATGTGTAGGTGTTTATATAAGTGTATAGGGATGTTGTGTTACATGCATACACTTAAGTAAAAATATGTGCATATAAAATATATAATATATAGGATTGCTTAATTCATTTTATTTAGATTCCCAGTAGCCATAAATAGCTAATTAATAATAAATCAAGCAATATGAGAAAATTTGAAGAGCTGGATCAAATGGTACACTGAAGTTAAAACACAGCATTAAGGAGGAAACTTGAATGTTTTATACAATATATGTACATGCTTAATATATATCTTTATAAGTCTTTATAGAAATCTGAGTTCATAAAAACTACAACTACTATAGAGTAGCTACTCTGTTTTATGTATGGTTGTGAAGGAAAAACTAGATAGTTTTTTTTGCCTAGTCTCTCCATCTCATTAACAGAAAACATTCTGGTTTTATAGGGTTTTCATAAAGTTATATAGTATTTATGTATATGTTTTATTCATTGAGAATGGATTTTAAAAGAATGCATATAATATTCTATAAGCATCAATTGCTATATTATATATTTCCAAATGCTTTTTCATTGAAACTCCACAGTCTTTCCCTGATTCATCATAATATCTTGAAAGTGACCTTGAGTTCTTAAAGGCTATGCTAGTGAACCACAAGAATTTTAAGTACTTTAGGAAGTCTTGCCATACTTAACTGGTTTCAGTGACACTACACCAAACGAACTGATTTTTCTTTACAAGTTAAGTATGAAGTCTACCATAAGTAGATAGTTAGAGGACACTAAGGAAGAGTTGAATTCTAACTGGTCTTAGATACTTAGAAGTTGTATTAAACTGGACCAAATACTTAATCACTGTTTGCTTCAGTTTCCTCATCTTTAGAATGGGGAAAATAATAGTAAATAGTTTTCACTATCTATAGGTTGTGAGGATATTACAAAATTTATAAAACACTTTGTAAAATTTAGAACATTATATAAATGCTAGTGTTATTATTATTGTTACTATTATTATTATTGTTATTATTTGTTAAAGTAAATAAAGGAAGTTTGTTATTGGCACATCATACAAAATAAAAAAAAATTCCTTGGTCCTATTCAGTGACTTTATGTCTCTGCAATGATGGTGTCAGAACTGCAGAAAAATGGGATCAGGTGTGTGTATATATATATATATATATATATATGTATGAAGAAAGAATGAGTTTGTCATTAAATAAAATAATAATTCAAAGGTTTTCCTTGGAGAGAAAAATAATGGAATTGGATATAGTTTTCTTGAGTATTTAAAGACAATAACAACAAGAACAAAATACTCTTGAGACATTTAGTCATATTATATAGCAGTGTTTGTAGATTTATAAAAATGATGCCGGTAAAAATTTCAGTGTTTTTTAAAAAAACTTTAAACCATTATTTAGATAAATTCTAAGAACTTATGAGTTCAAATTAAATGATCATATTCTTTATTATTTGGTGTCTTTAACAGATTGGAAATAAATGGCAATTTCAAGAATTGGATATAGATATGAGTATATGTGTGTTATAAATGTATAATATATAATAAGTGAAAATCCAAATGAAGGATAAGAAATGGGAATGACCAAAGCCTTTTAAAATATACAGAAGATATTGGTAGAAGAAGTCATCTGGAAATTAGTTCTATAGTAGAGACTATTGTGAGGACATTGAAGAATCATTTCAAAAATTATCTTAAGAATAAAATATAAAAAACTTGGAAATTCAAAAACTTTTCTAATATCTCAAAAAGCAATCAAGAGAGAATCAATTATTATTTGCCTATATTCCAACTTCCAATTATTATTGAAAATAATCTATACAGGGTTAGGGGCAACTAAGTGGAGCAGTAGTTGTAGTATCAATACTGGAGTCAGGAGGGACTGAGTTCAAATCCAGCCTCAGGCACTTAATAATTTCCTAGCTGTGTGATCTTGGGCAATTCACTTAATCCCATTGGTTTACAAAAACCAAAAAGAAATAAAAAGAAACAAAGAAAGAAAAAGAAAAGCAAATAATCTATACAAGACTAAGAATATACTCAAATCAGGAAATTATCAGGAAACAAGTTAATCCTCATCTTTACTAACAAAGAACTGGCTGAATTAATGTTTTATTATTATTTTTAAAAGAATTGATTAGATAAACTAAAACATTGCCTTGAAGTTTTTCTTCTATAAATGTACCTAATAGTCATAAATCAAAGTTATTTAAAATTTCTTTAATATTAAACTAAAGAGTTAGCCTGGATTAATCATTCTCTGATAATAAATGTTAAATAAATGTTTGGAGTATGTATGTTCATGAAAGGTGTTACCTCCTGTCACATAGGAATTCCAATGTACAGTTTAAATGGAAAAAAAATTATTCCCTAAGAATGGTGGAATTTTTTCTTTGCAGTTGTAACTGTGCCTATTATATCAAGTCTAGCACATGAAGAATTTTGTGGAAGTGACCTGTAACCAATAATAATAATAATAGTCATCATCATCATCATCATCATCATTATTATTATTATGACATCTGTCCTTCATTCTTTAAGAAGACTCAGAGAAGTGATGTCAAGACATGTGCATGAATTGGATTTGAGTGAGGGGGGTGTTGTGCTATTTTACCAGTCTCGCTTTCTCCTCCAGATCCATCTGGGTTCTGTGGCCAGATTTGAGTCAAGATAACTGAAGATAGCATTGAATGTGAGGTAATCAGGGTTAAATGACTTGTCCAAGGTCTAAGTAAGTGTGAGACCAGATTTGGACTCAGGCTCTCCAGATTTCAGAGTTGGTATTCTAACCACTGCACTATCTACCTGGTCTGTTGGAATCACTTAAAATAACTTAATCATTCACAAAGGAATAGATGAATAATGTCTATTTTCTATACATTGCCTTTATTCATTTTATCCATCCAAGGTCATGTACTTAGAAGAAATATCTAGAAAATATTTCCATTAGAATTACTATCTTCATAAGATAGTAACAATGGATCATGAATTGGGTCTACAATAAAACAAGAGGATCATGAGAAAATTGGATTGCTCTCAAGAAATTGCAAATGACCTCAAACTATTATTATATTTCATTTTTTTAAAAAATGTAATTATAGAAAATATAAATTCCACTGAAGGGAGAAGGGCAGGAAGGGAGTGTGGTAGAAAAAAATGTGTAACATGAATATGCAAGTATATGAATATTGAAAAACTTTCTTTACATATAATTGGAAAAATAAAATATCAATTAAAATATGTAATCAGGTTCCTTGTAGAGGAATGCATGATTTTTTTATGAAATTCTCATAGATTTGCAATTTTTCTTTAATATGATAATGTTCCCTTATCTCAAAAAAACAGAATATGGTTACAAGAGAACAGATCATAACTCACATTTATCGAGATTGTGAGTTTATTGTCATAATTTCAAGGAATCTTTCAAGCAATGTAGATGACCCTGTGATGAATTTGGTGTCAAAAGTCCTGTCTTTAAATACTAGTTCTAACACTTATATTGTTCTTAGGGAAATTATAACTTCTGTAAACATCATTTTTTCTATCTGTAAAATGAGAGTGCTAACCTAGATAAAGGATTTCTGAGGTGCCTTCTAATTCTCAATCCATGGTCTGTTAATGACTTATTCCAAGGTACAATAATTACAACTAAATCAGAGTATTACTTTATTAATATTACTTATGCCTATAAGGGTGACAAACTTTTCAGCAGAGAGAGAATTAATATAGGAAGCTTCTCTCAAAGTTAAGCTTTAAATGAATAAATAATAAAATAAGAATGTTAGATAATATTAATGTAGGTAAACAAAATTGGAAGACTAATGAAGGTGAATAAATTAGACAAGATAAAGTAGGTATGCAAGGTGGATTCATTGGCCCTCAATAGCTGGAGAGAGGAAGATTATTAGAATATTATGAGAAAAATGTTAAATATTACTGGATTATAGATTATATCTAATAGCACAAGTATTTCATTATTCTGAAGAAATAATACTCTCCAATATTCAAGAAAAACACCATAGCTTCTTCTGATTTAAAAAAGCCCTATTCTATCAAAATGATACATATAATTTTTCAGGAATAGTCAGTTCTTCAGAAGTATAACAATAAAATTTTGTATTAAGCCAGAATCTTGATTCCCCATATCCAACACATATGTGTATTGTTATATGGCCATGAATCATGGAACATTACATCTTCTAAAAAAATAAAATTGAGTACCAAAGGACAATGGAGAAATATGTGAGTATAAACAGAATGTCATATCACAAAGAAACTTGAGGAAGAACCAGCAGAAAGCAGGTTATTAGAGAATTATATGATTTTTCTTTTTTAAAAAATTAATATTATTTTCATGAAAGAAAAAAGGCATTTCCATTTCATAGAAAAATTTAAAAAGTATGAATGTACATAAAACTGCAAATCTACCTCAAACAGCTTGCTATTCCCTTCAAATACAGAACAAAGTTATGTAAATTTCTTTTTTTCTTTTTTTCCTTTTTCCTTCCCTCCCCCCATTCTAGTAATGACTACAATTAGACACAAGCAGGTGTGTGAGTGTATGTGTGAAATTATTCTATTCATATTTCTATTTATAACTTCTTTCTCTGGATGCAGAAAGCATCTTTCTTCATATGACCTTCATTTTTAATTTGTGTATTTATGATAGTAAAAATGACTTATTCAATGACTATATTTACTCCTTTTACTATTTTGATATTTACATGCAAAAACAGTTTTCAATATTCATTCTTTTATGAGATTTGAGTTCCATATTGTTCTTCCATCCTACCCTTCCTTCCCACTAGCCATTTCAGCAGCCAATCTGACAAAGCCTGTATAGGTAGAATTGTTCTGCTCACTCCACTCATCATTTCATAAATTCTTTTCATATATATATATATATATATATATATATATATATATATATATATGTGTGTGTGTGTGTGTGTGTGTGTGTGTGTATGTATAATATGATTTTTCAAAGGATTAATTATATAGTAAGACCAAAGGGTAGCCAGTGTACACTGAAATCCTTAAAAGAATCCTAGAAAGCTTCTAACATTCTAAGTGATAAAGGTATGAGTTGACATTTATAAGAACCACGAAGAATGGATAGGTATGTATTTATTGTAAGTTGTCTCATTGGAGAGACCATTCACAACAATGAAACAATATATCCACTTGAGTGTCTTCTTATTTGAATATTTTCATGCACACACAAGATTAGAGTACCTTTTATTTGCGACAAAAATAGTATATACTTTGAAAGGAAAGAATTTTTTTGTAAAGAATAGATAAGACTTCATATGATTATAAGAACATAGAAATGAATATAAATCATTTAGCTCTGAGATAAATAACTCTAATAATATTTTTATATATTCAGTATAAATCACAATGTTTAGTGTAAGGAGATGGCTTTCTATCATTGAGAAGATATAATATAATGGATTTGTTCTTTGAAAGAGATAAAGCAATGTAACTCATAGATGAGGCATCTCTATCATCCCTAAGCAAACTTTAGTTGAAGGTCAGGAAATTTGAGGGAGAAACTAGAAATCCCCATAATTATTATCTCCTTATTTGTATCAATTATCTTTCATTCCCAACATAATGAAGGTCAGAATTCTAGAAAATAAAAGAATGCAATATTAAGAGAGGAAAAGACTATTTTTTTTGTAAAATTGCAAGATAAAGCTCTGTAATTTGAAATATAAGTTCATAAATTTAGAACTAGGTGGGATCATGAATGCCCTATAATTCAACCTCCTCATTTTATATATGAAGACCCTAAGGCCAAGATAGGTAATGTAATTTACTCAAATCAAAATAATATAAAGTAACAAATATTTATTTAAACCAAATTTTTCTCACTTCAAATCTAATCCCCTTTCAATCATACCATGGGGGAGTGAAGCTTAATGAATTGATTTATTCACAACATTAAAGAATCATTAAAGAAATTTTATATTTGAACAAGATCAATATCTGTGCAACTCAAAACTCTTTCTCTATCTGTGACACCATTTATGGGAGGACAAGCACCACAAAAAAAGCAGAAATAACATCACATAAATTTTTGTTACTTTTAATATAATACTTTGCCCATAATCAACACTCAAAAAATATAATGAACTAGGAAAAAATGAATGAATGAAACTTTTTTCCTAATCTATTATTAGACTATCATCTAAGAATTTTTCAGGATTTTTGTCCAACTCACTCTCTCTTTACAGCAAGTAACTCTCTCAAAATAATAAAGTTCTTAAATTTACTACCCAGAACTTTATCTCTGAATTTCATAGTGAATTGTTTGGGGTAATCTTTTTAACAAATGTCCAATCCCCTTTCTCTATTTATGAATCATGCAAGAGATAAGAACATGCAATATAATAAAAAAATTTCATCAAAACATATACAGACTGGATGTGTCATGGAGCTCTATTATTTGTTAGTTCATTTTGCTCTCATACTGTCAAAAGGTTAATATGCTATATTGTTACAATTCAACCTCTCAAATTCTCAAAGCACTGTAAATAATCATGGATTGGGCAAGATAGCTTAAAAATGAGAAGATAGTAGTGGAAGAAAGTGATGTGAGCTAAGGAGGAAGAGAATAGAGGGATCTCTAGGAAAATGGGCTCACTTTTTTCAGTGATATGAGTCAAAGTTTCAGTTAAGAAGGTGGAGGAATGGAAATCTTGAGGAAGGATAACAAAAAGATTGAAAAATCTCAAATGGATGGAAAAGTGGTTTGATTAAGGAGGTATAAAAGGATTACCTTATGCTATTGAGATCATATGGCATAAAAGTATAGAAAATGGAGATAGCATAGTTTTTTCACTTTTAAGTTTCATTCAGGAGTATATGTTTAGAAACAAAGATAAAAGATGTAGAAGTAATCTAAAGTTTAGGTTTTGCAAAGAAGGATAAAGCAGCAAGGGATGCTAAAGAAAAGGACAGTATAAAGTTCAACTGATTCATGAGGATGGAGAAGGCAAAAAGCACAGCTAATTTAGAGGTAATGGGCTTGGAAAGAGTTAAGGGATTGAGGGAATAGATTGTGATGAGTACAAAGAATTTTGTTTGGAGTTACAAGGCAAAGGTAAAGGTGAAAAAGGAAAAGATTATGATCAGATAAAGGAATTTTACACCTTAACATTGAAGTTAGACATCTGTAAGTGATGACATGGTTAAGTAAGAACTAAGGCATAAAGACAATTTTTAGTTTTAATGAAGATGAAGAAAGTTTTTGGAATTGATAGGTTGAAGGAAACATTTAACAAGTGGTCAGAAAGTGAATGTTTCTGATAGATATGAACCCAACCATCCTTATACAATGTTCTAATGGTCCCCAAATAGTTGTTATATTTATAATTTTGTCAGACAAACTTAGTTACATATAAAGAGACCACAATTTCTTGCATGCATCATTACCTAAATATTCCTACAAACACATTCTCAATACATTTATTGTTCTGAAACTGTTCTGAGGACCAAAGAGATACTAAATATCTATAGTCAACAATTTATCCAAGACATTTCTTCTTTACAAGTCATTTTTCAACATTTTTTCTTTTAAAAATGTCCTTTATTTTCTTCTTTAAGCAACTAAACTATTCCCAAATGAAAGGAGAAGATCCTAACATGTTAACAGGTAAACATCAAGAAATAATCAGATAAACCTTCCCAAATCAGTTAAGAAACTATTCTCAAATGTTTATATGGGCAATGAAATTGTCAGTCAAGATACTTAGAGCATATTTTTAGTGGCCAGAATGATTAGTTCCTAGGTGCTGTATTTTCCTCAGTTATCACTTTAAGTTGCCATCTCTTTCTTCATGATGAAAATATTCTGGGGTCCATTTCTCAAAGTGCAGTTGAAGTGCCAGCATCTCTGCCTCAGGATCATCATGGTCCATGATATTTCATTAACTCTAGTTCCCAGTTGCCTAAATACCTTCGATTACTTTTTTCTTTGAATTATTTTACCTTTTATTTAATTGCTTCTCCAAAAGTCTACCCCTCCTTTCTTCTTTTTTTCTAAATTCAAGACTACTGATATGTTGATGGCCTCCATTCTTGAAGAAGACCATGACATCAAGGAGGTGATCTCTTGGCAAGTACATGAATTGGATTAGAGTGAGGGGGAGTGCTGAGCTATTACTGGTCTTTCTTCCTCCTGCAAAAACATCTGAATCCAGTAGCTGGGTATGAATCAGGATGATTATAAATGACCCTGGATGCAAGGCAAATCAGGGTTTAATGGCTTTCCCAAGGCCACACAGCTAGAAAGTGTCAAGTATCTGAGGATAGATTTAAAATCTTATACTCCTGACTCCAAGGTCAGCACTCTATCCACTGCACCATAGTATTCCTACAGCTAAGAACAAAGAACTCAAGTGATTCAAACATTCTGAATTTCTTCTTCTAGATAACAGTAAATTTCATGGTCTGCCATTAGGGTATTTGAAACCATTCTGAAAAACTTCCATTAATAACAATTTAAAATCTAAAATACCTAGCTGTTACAAGTGACTGATTGCATGATTCAAAGTCAAAAAAGGATGCAATCCCTTCCTCAAATATTTACTATCTGTGTGGTTCTGACCAAGTTATTTCACTTCTCAATTTGTTTCTTCATCTGTAAAATGGAGATAACAGCTAGCACCCACCTCAAAGGGCTGGTTTGAAAACCAACTGATGCAATCTCTGCAAGCACTATACAAATGTTTGCTAATGCAATTATGTGTGTAAAATGTTGCCCTGGGTAGCTAGGTGGCACAGCACTGGACCTGCAATCAGGAACACCCATCTTCCTGAATTCAAATAGAATTCAGATGGAGTTTCAGATACTTATTGACTGAGGATCCTGGACAAGTCACTTAACTCTGTTTCTTTATCTGTAAAATGAGCTGGAGAATGAAATGAATAAAAACTCCAGTATCTTTCCAAAGAAATTCCCAAATATGGTCATGAAGAGTCGGATACAACTAAAACAACTGAACAGCAATATAAAATCCTGCTTTCCAATGATTTGTCCTAACTTTGTTCAATCTCAAAAACAATTTTAAATTCCATATGGTGTGCCAAAATGTGAATGTTCAAGAATTAGAGAACAAGATCATTGTTCATGGGAGAACAAGTTAACCTACACATAAACAATAACATCTCTTTCCAGTCTTTACCTTTCCGGGATTCACATTTCTCATTATTTGTCACAATGAGAACAAAGATTTACTGAACCCCAGAACCGATGTTCCTTTTTTTTACAATTCTGTCTAATTTTGCTCTTTCAGAACATTATCTCAGCTTCTCAATATATTGCATTCTGCTTAACCATTTGTAGTCCTGTGGGACACCATAGATAAGTTAAACCATTAATTTTTTGCCTGTCACTTTTGTGACACAATTTAATATCACTGATCTGATACACTGTCTTCTGTGTAGCAGTCATTTACCCCAAAAATCTATATAGAGTTCATTTCCACAAGGGAAGGTTTTACACTTTCTAGAACATAAGCCACCAATATATGGAATTTCCCTGTACCCAATAGATGTGTTCCTCATAGTTTGTGCATAAATCAAACTTTTGTAAATTGAATACTCAAGGAGATCTCATTAAATGAACACAGAGTTTAGCTTTTTGTAAAGCAATTTATCAACCTGTAATTTACTTACTCTGTAAATTCAGGTAATTTTCTACATGCATTGGCAATTTACAGTCATCTTTCCTACAATAACTCTCCCAGTAATTGATGCCCTCCCCTTTCCCTTAAACAATTTATTTTGTATTTATACTTTATGAAAGACTATTTAGATTAGAGTAGATAGAAAGTCATCTTTGGAATCTGCCTTTGTCACATATTCTCTGTTTGAACCTAGGTAAGTAATTTGCTAATCACTTTCCTGGTGAACTTTCTAAGTTGCAGAGAATGGTTGGTTGATTTGAATTCCCTGGTCTGGAAGTTCCTTATAATGATGAAATCATAGAATTCATTCTATTCATATCTTAATTGTATATGTATACTTTTACATATATATATATATATATATATATATATATATATATATATATATATAATATATGTGTGTATGTGTATCAATTCAGATGTATATATATAAACACATGTACATATGTGTATATGTATGTTGATTACTTACATGAACACATATTGTCCTTCCTCTTAAGAGAATATAAATTTATAGGCTTTAGAAAATACTTGTTACATTGAATTGAATTCAATCATTTGCCAATGACCAATAGGAGAGGAAAAAAATTGAAGAAATTAGAATCAGCAAAAAGAATGTAAACTATTACTTTTTGCAAATGACTTGATGGGATATTTAGAAAATCAACTAAAAACTGCTTAAAATATTTAACAGCTTTACCATAGTTGCAGTGTATAAAAGAAAACCCATATAAATCACTAACATTTATACATATTAAAGCTAAAACCCAGCAGCGTGAGATAGAGAAATTTCACTTAAAATCACTATACATTATATAATATACCTGGGGATCTATCTGCCAAGAAAAAGCCAAGAATGATATGAAAAAAATTTCATACAAATAAAGTCAGATCTAAACAACTGGAAAATATCAATTGGACAATTAACTATTCTAGGTAAAGGGATAAAAAAAATAAAAATATAAGCTCTACCTTCAAGGAACAACTTAGAAGACAGAAACTGTGGCCTCAGAATAGAAAGAAAGGAGTTGTGAAAATCAAGAACAACTTTGGAGATCTGATATCTGTGGTGGGCCACTGCCAAAAACATTTTCCCCCTATGATTTTATATGTACGCAGATCTATATTTATGCTCTCCAAATCTCTACTGATGAGAAAATAATTTTAGTAAATAAAAATCTTCTTTTAAAAGTATACATTTTTCTGAAAGGATAAAAAATGCATATAAATCATTCAACATATTCTTGTTGGCAATTGTATTTATTTTCCTTGCCATTAGATTTCAATGACTCTGGAGGAGAAGCTTTATTCAATGCTACTTTACTTAAATCCAGCTCAAGCTCACATCAAGAGATTACTTTTTTATGTCACTGATCCTCTTCAAGAATGAAGGATGAAAGTCTGGCCAAGATGGCGAAGAGAAGCCAGGCACTGTGCTGAGGTGTCCTGGTTTCCCCTCAGAAATAATATGAAAGAAAACAGAAATTTGATTGACAAAACCCAGAAAAAGAAACTAGAATAACATCTACCAACAAAGGTCTGTCTCAGGGTATCTTGAGTGAACCAGGAGCAGAGAACAGAGAGCAAACCCAGAGGCAGTGATGAGATGAAACCAGAGGATTGGCTATAGGCATAGAGTTTTTGCCTTTGGGAACAGCAGGTCCAAGAACCAACCTTAGCCACAGAGGCTTTGACTGTGGGAGCAGAGGTCTAGGGAGTCCCAGTGGGTCTGGAGGGTGAGTTCCAACACAAAGAGTTGAAGAGTACATCTGAGCTTGCTTGGCTCCAGCTGTGAGCTCCACACTTAGTGGAGCCTTATTCCCATAACAAACACAGTAATAGCCCAACCACCCCCCTCCCAGGCTCAGGTATGTACAGCAGAGCTCCCTCAGCTGAATAAGGAGATTAACTACCTCACCCCAGGTTCCAGCCCACATTGTTCAAGGATAGTATTACTCAGCTGCACTCCCACCCACCACCAGCTCTAGGGAGTGGGCCTCAAATCAAGGTCACAGACGCTCCAGAGAAAATAACCAACAACTCCCTACTGGCCAGACCACTTGGATTTACTAAACCCAGTGAACTAAACCCCTAGGATATTTAACACCAAAAGTCTGTGAACCAGCACCCCCCCCCAAAAAAAACAGGATCTTTGGAAAATGAATAAAAGCCATTGGAAAGAGGGACCCATTAAAAACTACTTTGAATATAAAGATCCTAACACAGAGAGAGATCTAGAATTCTGAGGAGAATATGAACTCATCTCCAGCCCAGTAAGACTTCCTAGAAGAAATTAGGAAGGAGTTTAGAAATCAATTGGAAAAACTGGGAAAAGAAAGTGAATAGAAATTTAACACCTTGCAAGAGAAAATTAACATCTCACAACAAGAAAACAAATTCTTGGAAAATACAATTGAAAAATACAAACAAAAATAATTCTCTCAAATCCTCAATTGGGCAAATGCAAAAAAGAAAATAATTCTCTCAAAACTACAATTGAGCAAATGGAAAACTCCTTCAAAAATAGAATTGATCAATTGAAAAAGGAGCAGCAAAACCCCTGACCTAGAGAATAGATCCAGGGAGACAACTTAATATTCTATGGGTTTCCTGAAACATTGAAGAGAAAAAAAAGCCTGCACTCAATATTAGAGGATTTAGTGATGGAAAACTGCCCTGCTATCATGGAAACAGAGGACAAGATAGCTATAGAAAGAATACATTGATCCCCTCTAGAAAAGGATCCTAAAATTAAAACACAAGGAATATTGTGGCCAAATTCCAAGACTAGCAGATAAAAGAGAAAATCCTGCAAGCATCCAGAAAGAAACAATTTGATACCAAGGAGCTACAGTAATGATTACAAAGGACCAGGCTGCATCAACATTAAGAGATTGAAAGGTCTAGAATGTTATATTCTGAAGAGCAATGGAGCTTGTAATGCAGCCAAGAATCTACTATCCTGCAAAACTGAGCCTTTGCTTCCAGGGGAAAAGATGAAAATAATAGAGCTAAATAGAAAATTTGAACATCAAACAGGAGTCTCAAGAGACACATGAAAAGGTAAAAAAAGGGTAAAGAAAAAGAAACTGCTATCTAAAAAGATGAAACTAGATGTATCCCCAATTAGGAAAAAAGATTTGCATTACTATCAAGAATTGTAATTCTATTAGAGAGAATATTCTTAGACAGAAGAGACAGAAATTCATGATATATCCATTATGCTGATAGAATGATTTAAAAACAATATCTTCCTAAAAAGGGGGGACAGTAAAGATACAGGAGGATGGAGGAGATTGAATGGGGTAAATCACATTGAATAAAGAGGTCCCTCTTGCAATAGAGGTGAAGAAAGGAGGAGGGGAGAACTGCCTGAATCTTACTCTCATCAGATAAGGCCTAAATTTAACATTCTCAGACTCAGTTAAGTTGAGAAACTTATCTTACCTTTCAAGTATTAAAAGGCGAGACAGGGAAGGGAGAAGAAAAGAGGAACAAACAAAAAGAGGAAGGGGCAAAGCAAAAAGGGAAAAAAGGGGAGTGGGGTTGGATACAAGGGAACAAACACACTGAAAGTGATGATATTCAGAAACAAAATACTGGGAAATGTGGGTAAAGTGAGAAAAGGGGGAAATATAAACAAAGGGAAGATAGTATGGAGGGAAATAAAGAGCTAGTAATGAAAACACTGAATGTGAATAGGATGAACTCTCCCATAAAATGTAAGTAAAGAGCAGACTGGATTCAAAACCAGAATCCTACAATATGCTGCTTAATAGAAACTCATTTGAAGTAGAGAGATACATACAGAGTAAAGGTAAAAGGATGAAGCAACATATATTCTGCTTCAGCAGAAATGAAAAAAGCAGGGGTAGCAATCCTTTTTTCAGACAAAGAAACTGAAAAAATAGATCTCATTAAAAGAGATAAGAAGGGGGCAGCTAGGTGGTGTAGTGGATAAAGCACCGGCCCTGGAGTCAGGAGTACCTGGGTTCAAATCCAGTCTCAGACACTTAATAATTACCTAGCTGTGTGACCTTGGGCAAGCCATTTGACCCTGTTTGCCTCACAAAAACCTAAAAAAAGAGATAAGGAAGGAAGCTATAGCCTCCTAAAATGTATCGTAGACAATGAAGCAATTTCAATGCTAAATATGCATACACCAAGTGGCATAGCATCCAGATTCCTAGAGGAGATGCTGAATGAGTTACAGGAAGACATTGACAGCAAAACTCTACTGATGGGAGACGTCAACCTACTGCTCTCAGATTTAGATAAATCTAACCAAAAAATAAGCAAGAAAGAAGTTAAGGAATTAAATAGAAAGTTAGAAAACCTAGACATGATAGACCTTTCATGAAAGTTTAATGGGAATAGAAAGGAATACACTTTTTTCTGAAGAACATGGCTCTACGATGCTCTATAGCATAGAAACCTAATAATCAAATGCAGGAAGGCAGAAATAATAGATACATTCTTCTCAGATCATAATTAAATAAAAATCAAATGCAATAATGGGCCAGGGAGAGATAAAACTAAAGCTAATTCTAAACCAAATAACCTCATTTTAAAGGAGTGGTTGAAACAACAAATTATAGAAAAAATTAACGATTTCATCCTAGATAATGACAATAACAAGACAACATACCAAAGCTGATGGGATATAGCCAAGGCAGTTGTCAGGGGATATATATCTCTTTAACATTTACATAAATGAATTGGAAAAAGTGGAAAACAATGAATTAAACACACAAAAAAAATAGAGAAAGCAAATTAAACCCCCCCCAATTAAGTGTCAAATTAGAAATTCTAAATATTAAAGGAGAAATAAAATCAGAAGCAAGAAAACTATTGAATTAATAAATAAAACCAAGAGTTGGTTTTATGACAAAACCAATTTAATTGATAAACATTTGGTTAATTGAGTAAAAGAACAGAAAGTAGAAAACCAAATTACCAGTATCATAAATGAACAAGGTGAACCCACCACCAAAGAAGAGAAAATTAAAGTTAAAATTTCAAAATTGTTTTCCCAACTGTATGTCAATAAATTTGATAATCTAAGTGAAATGGATAAATATTAACAAAAATGTAAGTTGCCCAGGTTGAATGAAGAGGAAATTAAATACTTAAATAGCCCTATCACAGAAAAACAAATTGAACAAGCCATTATTGAACTCCCTAAGAAAAAAATCTCCAGGGCCAAATGTATTCACAAGTGAAATCTATCAAACATTTAAGGAACAATTGGTTGCAATTTTGTATAAACTCTTTGGCAAAATAGGTGAGGACAGAATTCTTTCTGACACCAATATGGTGCTGATATCTAAACCAGGAAGAGTCAAAACAGAGAAAGAGAATTATAGACTTATTTCCCTAAAGAATATAGATCCAAAAATCTTTAAAAAAATATCTTAGCAAAGTGATTACAAGCTACCACTTGGATAATACTTTATGACCAAGCAGGATTTATCAAAGGAATGCAGGGTTGGTTCAATATTAGGAAAACTGTTACTTTAATTAACTATATCAATAACAAACCCAATAAAAATCATATGATTATCTCAATAGATGCTGAAAAACCTTTGACAAAATATACCATCCATTCCTACTAAAAACACTAGAGAGCATAATAATAAATAGATTGTTCCTTAGAATAATTATCAGTATCTGAGTCCATCAGCAAGCATTATATGCAATGGGGATGAGTTATAGGCATTCCTAATAAGATTAGGAGTGAAACAAGGATGCCTGTTAACACCACTACTATTCAACATTGTGTTAGAAATATTTATTTCAGCAATAAGAGAAGAAAAATAAATTGAAGGAATTGGGAAGGAAGAGACAAAACTCTTACTCTTTGCAGATTACATGATAGTATACATAGAGAATCCTAAAAAATCATCTAAAAATCTACTAGAAACAATTATCCACTTCAGCAAAGTCACTGCATATAAAACAAACCATCATAAATCCTCAGCATTTCTGTATATTACTAGCAAGATACAGCAGCAAGAGCTATAAAGAGAAATCCTATTCAAAGTAACTTCAGACAATACAAAATACTTGGGAATCTACCTGCCAAGGCAGACTCAGAAACTTTATGAAAACGACTTCAAAATATTTCTCTCACAAATAAAATCATATTTTTAAAAACTAGGCAAATATCAACTGCCCCTGGGTAAACTCAGCTAATATAATAACAATGACAATTCTACCTAAATTAAACTATTTATTTGGTGCCCTACCAATCAAAATTTCAAAAAATTACTTTAGTGTGTTAGAAATATTCTAAGTAAATTCATATGGAGAAATAAAAAGGCAAGAATTTCCAGAGATTTAATGAAAAAAGTGCAAAAGAAGGTGGCTTAGCCCTACCAGATCTAAAATTATATTATAAAGCATCAGTCATCAAAACTTTCTGGTATTGGCTAAGAAATACAATGATGGATCAGTGGAATAGGCTAGGTAGAAAATAGATAGCAGGAAATAATTATAGTAATCTGTTGTTTGATAAGCCCAGAGTCCAGCTTTGGGGATAAAAATTCTCAGGATAAAAACTGTTGAGAAAACTGGAAGCTACTATGGCAGAAAATTGTATTAGACCAACATCTCACACCCTATACCAAGATAAGATCAAAATGGGTACAGAATTTACACATAAAAGACAATATTAAAAGCAAACTGGGGGATCAAAGAATAGCTCACCTGTCAGATCTATGAAAAGGAAATCAGTTTATGACCAGATGGAGAAGATCATTAAAAACAAATTACATAATTTTGATTCCATTAAATTAAAAGGCTTTTGAACAAACAAAGCCACTGTAACCAAGATCAAAAGAAATGTAGTAAATTGAAATAATTTTTACAACTAGTATTTCTGTCAAAGGACTCATTTCTAAAATATATAGAGAACTGAGTCAAATTTATAAAAAAAAAGTCATTCCCCATTTGACAAATGGTCAAAGGATATACAGAGGCAATTTACAGATGAGGAAATCAAAGTGATCCAGAGTCATATGAAAAATTGCTCCAAATCATTACTGATTAGAGAAATGCAAATTAAAATATCTCTGAGGTACCAGACTGAACAATATGACCAGAAAGGACAATGATCAATGTTGCAAGGGATGTGGGAAATCTGGGACCCCAATGCATTGTTATTAGAGCTGTGAACTCATCCAACCTTTCTGGAGAGCAATTTGGAATTATGCCCAAAGGACAATAAAAAAATGTGCATACTCTTTGATCCAGCAATGCCACAACTGGGTCTATATCTTGAAGAGATCATGAAAAAGGGAAAAACATTACTTGTACAAAATTATTCATAGCAGCCCTGTTTGTGGTGGCAATGAATTGGAAATTGAGTAAATGTCCTTCAATTGGAGAATGGCTCAACAAATTATGGTATATGTATGTTATGGAACACTATTGTTCTATTAGAAACCAGGAGGGATGGGAACTTTGAAGGAGTTAGGTGAACGATGCTAAGTGAAATAAGCAGAACCAGAAGAATATTGTACACTCTAACAGCAACATGGGACTGATGATCAACCTTATTGGACTTGCTCATTTCATCAGTGCAACAATCAGTGACAATTTTAGGGTATCTGTTATGGCATACCATCGGTATCCAAAGAAAGAATTGTACAGTTTAAACAAAGACCAAAAACTATTTCCTTTAATTTTAATATGAGGGTATCTTATTATGCAATTTTGCTATCTCTTATATTTTATTTTTTCCTTAAGGATATTATTTCTCTCTTAATACATTCAATTTTGTTCAATGTATAGCATAGAAGCAATGTAAAGACTGTCAGACTGCCTTCTATGGAGGGTGGGGGGGAGGAAAGCGAGATTGGGGAAAATTTATAAAATTCTAAAACAATTAAACAAAGAACAAAGGATAAGCAAACTTCCTTGACTTGGTATCATACTGCATAAAGTACTGTAGGAGTGAGCAAGACTTGAGCACATATCATACCTAAGATATTTTACTAGATGTGTGCTCTTTTAGTAGTCTTAGTCTCCTCATCTCTAAAGTGAGGGGGTTATATATTTGTTAGCCTCTAAAGTCTCTTCTAGCACTGAATCTATAATTCAATAATCTTAATACTTACAGCAAGAAACTATGAGTAGAGAAAAGCTGGAAGAAGAAAACTTTGATAACCTTGTTACTAGAACAAACCTGGAGAAAAGTGTCACAATGAAGTCTCTAGAGTAACTTGAGGTTACCAGATGCCTCAGAATTCAAGAAAAAAGTTAATTAGAAAAAGAGAGCATACCAAAGACAAATGTTTTCTAATTATAAAATTTTGCTTAGAGTTGCCCCATTCTAAGAAAAAAGAAGAGCATTGATTGATCCACCAAGCTGTTAAAAAAAATATTGGTCTTTCTAGGTTATACTTCTATTTCTTATCTTTACATCATGAACCTTGATGGCAGCCCATTATTTTTCTGAAGTGGTCTATTTAATGATGATTTTTCTCTAAATACCACCCAAAAAAACTTATATCATAGATTTAAAATTGTAAAACTCTTCAAATATAATCGAGTCAAATCCTCTCATTTTATAGATGAGGAAACTGAGGCCTCAGAGAGACTATAATCTGAGATTATTGAGGAGACAAATGAAAGCCAAAATTTGAACCCAGAAACTCTGACTCCTAAAACTATAAAACCTTTTCTTTGTGCATTAATTTTCTTCACTGATTCCTATTGCTGCTCATCTCTTCAAGCCAAATCTTTGAACACCATGGTTAAGAGAAGCTAAACTACTTCCTCAACATTTCCTGGGACCTTGCTGTTTCACCTATGCCTAATCATTCTCTACTTCAAAGCTATATCTACTCTTTCCCCATGTTGGTTCACCTTTCTTTCTTTTGTTCTAAAATTATTGAAATCATCATTAACATTACCTTGGATTGACCCATTATCCTGTCACTATCTTTGTGACTTCTCAGCTCCAATAAAACTATTCTCTGGCTTCCACTCCCTATATGTGTGTTTCTCTTTCAATGGAATATAAGCTTCTTGACAGAAATGACTATCTTGATTTTGTAGTTGCATACCCATAATTTGGCAGAGTGCTTTATACTTAAAATTTTTTTCTAATTCTTATACTAAAGAGGTTCCTCCTTTTTCTGGTTCACAATTCAGCCACCTCTTTAGGGTTTCCTTGTAATAATTTCTTTATAGTTTTTAGGATTCTGACTTCAGTTCATTTACAGAAATGAGATGACAGACAAATTAAGTCCACATATTTACATCTATACTTTTGAATATTAACTCTTGTAGATACCCATTCCACAGGGGAATGGTTCTTCACAGAATTTAGAATTGTTGTTGTTTAGTCATTTCAGTCATATCTAACTCTTCCCATTTGGGATTTTCTTGACAAAGGTACTAAGAGCACCTTACCATTTCCTCTTCAGTCTTATATTATAGATGAGAAAACAGAGGCAAATAGGTGTAAGGGACTTTCCTTTGTTCACACAGCTAGTAATTGAGATAATATTAGAAATCAGAGGTTCCTGACTCCAGACTTGTCATTCTATCCACTTGGTCATCTATTTGTCCCAGAATTTAGATATATAATAGCTCTCAACATATAATAATATTAGCAGACAATATCTAGCAACAATAAAAGGAACATTATTTTCTGTCAGTTCCATAACATATGAAGATTAATAATATGAATTCTAAACAATAAAAACTCATATTGATGTAGACTTTATAGTTTATGTTCACAGCAGTCTTCCTCCTAAGAATCCTGTGGTTTTAGGAAAGTACAAGAATTACTATTGCAGCTTTATAGATAAGAAAATAATGACTTGATGAGCATATGTAATTTGCATATGTCTAATAAATGGTGGTTCCATTACTTGAATTCAAATCCAAGTTCCATGCTTTTTCCTCTATGTTTATCCTTAACCTGGAGTCCAAAGATTCTACTAAGGGGTCTATGGATAGATTGAAGGGGAAAAAATACTTACTGGTTTAAAAAAATCTTCCTATTCTGAAAATCATGCATCCTAAATAATAATGATTAGTTATCCAGATGATTTCAATTTCTAGTTTTCACAGACTCTTAAAATCTCAGAATCCAGACTTCAAGACATCTATGCAAATCTATAACTGAACTGAAATTCCAACAATGTAACATACAAATGGTTATTCTGCCTTTGCTTGAATATCTCCAATAAAGAGGATATTGTTATCTCCTAACACATTCCATTCTGCATTAAAATGGAACTAAACCTGGTTTTTAAGTTGGAGTCCTTAAACTTCTTGAAAAAAAATTTTAACAACTGCCTTACAATATGACTAATTTATCAAGTTGTATATTTTATGTACTTAAATAAATCTGAAGGGGCGGATTATTTTTACCCTTCCCCAGAATGCCAAAAGAATCTATGTCAAAAGAAATATTAAGTACTCTAGAACTATATCATTCTGTTACACACCAAACTATAGAGTACAGTCATTTTGTAATCTGAAGACTTTAATAATTTCTTTAAAATAATATGAAATAGAGTATTAAACATAATGAAATGCATATTGATCATGAAATATTTCCTGGAAGAGGTTAGTTTAAGCTAGATTTGGAAGAGTCAAAAGAGAAAATTTGCCAGAGAGACAGCAAAATGATGGTATTAACTACATTACTCATGACATTGCATACAAAGGCAACAACAGGAGTTTTTTAATGAATCAGGACTCTAACATTAGTGGGAAAAGAATAAATTGATTATAAAGTAATATGAGTATTAAAAGAAACTTTGAAGGCATTGTAACATCAATATTTGATAAGCACAACTAAAGGAAAAGAATCAAATTTCTTCAGCAGAGCAATGGCTAAAGAATTAATAGCAATGAACCAGAGTAGTAGAAAGAAGTGGAGGCATGTTGTACATAAATAAATTTAATTCCAGAATCCTTTTTGGTATTGGAGTATGAGGCATTAGAAAAGTAGTTGAGGGTAGCTTCTGTTACCTTTAGGGATTTTTCAGGAACTTGTCAATTGTCAATCAACTACAAAAAAGCAGAACAGTCTCAGGTGCAAAGAAAAGATAAGAAGTCCAGGATAAATACCTGAATCTTCAATCAGGAATCAGGAGATGCCTGTGCCGGAGATTATAACTCAGTGCCAGCAAATCAGTTTACTACAATTAGTTCATAATTTGAAGATATAATATAGTGTAAAAATGGAGTCAATGGCTAAAAGGGAAATGTAATAGGAATAAGAGAAAGGAGAGGTGGAATAGGCTAAGATATTTCATACAATAAGATTTTTAAATTTTTTTTTTTACAATGAGCTATTGCAATGGATATGGAGGGGGGGAATGCAAGGAGGAATGAAGGAACCTTCACTCACAACAGAGGTGGATAGGAATAGAAACAGCATATATCCTCAATGGGATATAGACATCTAGAGTAAGAAGGAGAGAAGGGGAACAGGGGGAAGGGGGATGTGAGTGATGGAGGAGAGGGTGGACCATGGGGGGAGAGTTGTCATATATAACACATTTTCTTTTTTACTTCTTGCAAGGGACTGGGATTGAATAACCTGTCTGAGACCAAAGGGTCAGATGGATGCTGGGCCTAAGGAATTGTATGTGGGCTCGAGGCTTCTTGGCCCCGAGGCCAGGGATCTGTCTGCTGCACCAATCAGCTACCATCCAGCACATTTAGAATAGGGCCAGAGTAAAAGGAGAGAGAAAATAGAGAGTATGGTAGTGGGGAAGTAAGAATGGAGGGAGTTGCAATCAGCAATGGCAATGGTGGAAAAATATGGAAGCAGCTTTTGTGAATGACTTATCATAAAGAATGTGATCCATCCCCAACAGAGCTGAAGGTGTTGAAACACATAATGAAGCACATTTATCATTATCATTATTATTATTATTATTATTATTGTTATTATTATTATTATTATTGGGGGGGCTTTGTAGGACAAATGGGGTTGGGTGGTTTGTACAGGACCACACAGCTGGGTGATTGTTGGGTATCTGAGGCCAGATTTGGACCTAGGTGCTCCTGGCTCCAGGGTCGGTGCTCTGTCCACTGAGCCACCTGGCTGCCCTTACTATTATTACTATTATTATTTTATTTTACTTTGTTTTTTTTTGTTATTGTGGGGTATGGGCTTGGGGTGGTTTTCACAGGGTCACACAGCCGGGTGATTGTTGGGTGTCTTGGACTGGATTTGGACTCGGTTGCTCCTGGCTCCAGGGCTGGTGCTCTGTCCACTGTGCCACCTGGCTGCCATTATTATTATTATTATTATTTTAATTTTAATATTTTATCTTTCCTTTATGTTATTGCTCATGTGGGTCTATTTTTTTTTGGAGGGAAGGGTATTATGTTTACTCTTAAACAAGAATATTTTAGTAATTTATAAAAACCACCATTTGTACAAAAATAAGAATAAACAAATAAAAATTAAAATCATGGAAAAAAAGAAACCCAAAATGGGGTCACAATGATTTGGACCCAACAAAAATGACAGAATAACAACAGAAAAGGCTAATTTAGGGAATAGCAGTTTTCTCTTCATTGGACATCTTCTAGCAAAGTCCTGAGAATTGAGCACACGTAAAATTTTTTAGGTATAGATTTGACTCCATGACTTCTGGAAACCTTCATTTTATAGACACTGAAACTGGGATATAAATATAACTTGCCCATGGTAAGCCCCAATTCTGTAAAGCTGCCAAACACAATATTATGTTATATTACCATTATAACTAAATAGATTGTTACTTTGAAAACCTTCCCAGTACTAAATGTAAAATTATTTTTCCATCAAAATATTTAAATACATGGTCCATACAAGTTAAATAAAATGTGAATCTAAAATGTGAATTGGGTGGCAATATTAAATATTGAAATTTGGAGATAAAAAAATAATTAGTTCATGAAGAAAGCTACTCATAAAGGCTACAAATAAAAAAGAAAATTCTGAGGATCTTAACTACAGCATGTATAAAGAGAAAGGAAAATTATACAATCACTTTGAGAGAGAAAGTATAAGATTTCTGTTTCTTCTAGACACAAGTAATAGTTTTGCATTAACAAAGTGCAGTACCCCTCTGAAAGTAGAATGTAAAAACAAAGCATCTCTAAATCCCAGGATATCAAGAAGAATTATTTGCTTTGCACATTGAGATTTCAGTCCTTCCCTAAAGATAAATTACTCACAGAACCTATGAAAGCACTGTATACCTGCAAATAACCATACCTAGCTTTTCTTGCTCTTCTTAAAAATGCTTTGGTGGAACTTCAAATGGAGAACTATATCTTACAAAAAAAGAAAACATGATTAAAAGAACAACAAAATGGTAAATGACAACATGACTGTGATACAGGAACTATTTTTTTTCTTTTTAATTTTTTCCCAAGAATATACAGAGAGTTTTCAACATTCATCCTATTTCAAGTTTTGGAGTTCCACATTTTTCTTACACTTTACCTTTCCATCCCCTTCCCCATGGCAGTGAGCAATCTCATAGAGATTGTACATTTACAGATGTGTTTAATATGTTCCCATATTATTCATGGTGTGAAAGAAGTATTAGAACTGGGTGGGGGGATGAGAAAGAAAACATAAAAGAAAATTTAAAACATGACCTTAGTATGCTTTGCTCTGCAATAAAAATCCATAGTTGTTTTTTTTCTGGGTGTAGATGGCATTTTTCATAACAGATCTCTCAGGATTGTCCTTGATCAATAAACTGCCTAGAAGAGCTCTATCCATCATAGTTTACAATCTCACAATGTTGCTGTTAATGTGTATACTGTTCTCCTGTTTCTGCTCACTTCACCCATCATACAGTTCTTTCCAGACTTTTCTAAAGTCCAGACATTCGTACTTTCTTACAGAACAATAGTACCCCATCATATTCATATACCATAATCAATCATTTCCCAGTTGTTGGACATCTCATTAATTTCTAATTCTTTGCCACTACAAAAAGAGCAGCCACAAATATTTCTATACATGTAGGTCTTTTCCATTTTTTATGATCTCTTTGGGATATTGATGTATTATTAGGGTATTATTAGAACAAAAGATAAGCAAAATTTTATTGCTGTATGGGCATAGTTCCAAATTGATCTGCATCAACAAGATACAGAAACTCTTGCAAGATTTTTTCATTGCTGATGAGTTGAAACAGTACATCAACTAAGATGCAGTTCTCACCTATAGTATGGCTGTTCAGACTGCTTTCTTATTAAAGAAAAATTTGAAAACATTTGAGGTTTGCTGATATTGTTTCCTTATTTGGAATGGAAATTATCAGTTTATTTTTGACAGGTCCAACCTATACAGAATGTCTAACAAACAACCTCATGTTCTTATCACTTGCTAAGAAAACCAGTCTAGTATGTTCATCTAAGTTTAAGAAAGGAAGAGAGCAATGACCAAGAGCAACAATCAGCCTGACAAGCTTGAGTTCACAAGTATTCCTACTCCATCATTCTTTGGTGTGTCCTTCAAATTAGGAGTGATCCTTATCATCAACAGGAATACTCATCATTATATGCCTATGTTAAAACAAATTCATCATAACCAAGACAAAGTCATGTGATCAAAGAAGCTATCAGAGGTATGATTTAGGGAAGGATTAAAAAAAGTCAAAAACTGAATGTGAGAAACAGAAATACAAGATGTTTTGAAGAATTTATTTGATACTTGTGATTTCAACCTTAAGATGTTAAAAAAAAAGGACAGTGTAGAATTAGAAGATGGTAAATACAATTCTAGAAGAGAGAGTTTAGGATATTGGTAAAAATCAAACCAATGAGGTACAAATGACCAAACTGTGATTGAAACATTTGTAGATCATGCATTAAAAGTTGAGTAGGTATATTTTATTTTTCTACCTATTTACAAACATACTTTCCCATGAGAGAGAAAATTTCTCCTAGAAATCTTTCAAGGTAGCAATGCCTGAACAACTCATAACCTTTACAGTAATTTAAGCACAAGAAACAGAAGATAGACTTCAAATACTAGTTAAACAAGAAATGCCAAATAGAATAAAAAATTCAAGACAAAATCAGTAATGAGGACAAATATAAGATATTTGACAAATTCTATCAAATTGACAACTGGATGAACAGAGGTGAGAAGAAAGAATTTGAACTTCAACAGGGAGAGATAAAGAAATCTTATTATATTAGAATAAAGGAGACATTCAGAATGTGTATCTGGTAGTTTCCCAGTCATCCATAAGTGTCTCTTCTGGGTTTAACTTTAATTAATTAAATAAACCAGAAGAAAAAGTACTTTACTTTTCATAAAAGAAAATAGTAAAAATGTGTAGAAAATATGTAGTGACAGTTTTGAGCTCACTTATAAATTATATGAATTTGAGCATTCGTAAAAGTAAATACAAAAAAGGATTGTGTAATATGGTGTTCTATCATTCAAATCAACAAGCTCTTGTTACACACCTCCTTTGTGCCAGGAACAAAATACCTAGGGATACAAAGAAAGACAAAAGATATTTTTTTCAGGGAGTTCACAATCTAATTTGAGAGACAACATGTAAACAACTAATTATAAGCAAGATACATACAGAACAAATCGGAATAATCAGCAAGAGGAAGACACTGGAATGAAGGTGGAATTTGGAAAGATTTCTTGAAAAAAAGGTGGAATTTTATCTAGGACCTAGAGAAATCCAATAATACAGAAGGTGGAGGTGAGGAGGGAATTCCTAGCATGGGGGAGGGGGAGGGGATTTGAGGGTAAGCAGTCAGTGAAAATACTTGAAGTTGAGAAATGAAGTGTCTTGTTCCAGGAACGATTAGGAAGTCAATATCACTGGATCACAGAAAGTATGAGGGAGGATTAGTTGTATTAAGACCAGAAAGGTGGGAAGGATTCAAGTTACAGAGTATTTTGATAACAAGTAAAAGTGTGATTGATTGTTTTAATGAAGATTAAGAATACACTTAAGGGCAGCTAGGTGGCACAGTGGATAGAGCACCGGCCTTGGAGTCAGGAGTACCTGAGTTCAAATCCAGCCTCAGACACTTACTAAATACCTAGCTGTGTGGCATTGCACAAGCCACTTAATCCCATTGCCTTGCAAAATTAAAAAAGAAAGAAACGGAAAAGCATAAGAAGAAATAGAGCTTTCTTTATTATGTAAATAATATTTTTTTCTACATCCAAGAGTTTAGAGCATTTAAGTGGGAGGATGCCTCTCTAATAAAACAAGGCCAAAACAAGAATATCCAGTGTAATCACAATTTTTGAAAGATTACTGCATTTGCAGTAGAAATATGAGCTATAGCAATAGGTATAGAGATAGTCACTACTATTAGTGTAAAGCTTTCTAATAACACTGGTAGATGAAATTATCTTTCTTTTACTAAGATGACAGCAATATGTACCTGGAAGAAATTAGCATCATTAGTTCTTTCAACTTCTAATCAAACAAGATTATTTCAAGTTCTTTCCATATCTTGATTGGCGGCTCTGAATGAACTTGAATATCCCTCTAAAATGTGGTACTCAAAGTATGTATCTAAATGTGATTATTTAATGAAATTATTCATCCTTTTTTCCTGATATACACAGTTTAATGCATGAAATGACTGTATAAGGTTTCCATTCCTATTCCTGAATAGTGGCAACCCTTCAAACTGTAGTTAAATCTTTGTTCTCTAAAATATTTGTCTTTTAATTATTTATTTATTTTTATCCATATGTACATGTATATTTTTAAATTACAAAATTTCTGTCCACCCTTCCTTCCCACCCCCTCCCCTCAGCAGCAGTCAAGTTAGTAATGTACATAAATATATTTGATAAATATGTTTACAGATTAATGAAAGATTTGTTGAAAAAAACTAACATTTCCTTCATTTGAATAAGCATTCCACTAAAATTATTTTCAAGTTTTCATTCTGTAACAAGCACACTGAGGTATAAAGCCAGACTAATTTCATTATTCATAGATTACTAAACTTTAGTACTTTCTCTGCTTTTTGACCTTTGTTAAGGTTTAAAGAAAGTACATTAAAATCCTTACAGAAGAGCAAGTATGGAAAATTTATACCGTTTGAAAGAGGTCAGATATTATTACTCAAAGAATCAAGGCACAAGAGTAGCCCTAAAGCAAAAAAAACTGTCAAAGCAATAGTCAGCACAATCTCTTTTTTACAATACCTGTCTCTATGGAGAGAAAAGGATAAGGATCACTTTAAAGCATAAGAGGATCAAGAGTACTCAATTGCATTAATAGTTCCTCCTTTCATTTGCTTGAATAACCTTATACAACATGTGAATTATTACAATGATAGATAATTTCTTTAGTTGAAACAATAAATAACTGAATGATCTGAAGAACTAATGTAGTATAATTGAGAGATTACTGCATTTGGAGTAGAGAGACCTGGAGTAAAGTACAGTAACTTTCTAATTGTGTGATCATAAGCAACCACAACTTAGTATTTGATCTAAGAATCTTCACCTATAAAATGGGAAATTTTGCATGACTTCATGGACCTGTTATGAAGAAAACATTATATAAACCCTAAAGTAATAACAGAAACATTATAACTGTCATTATTTAAGTAACCACTTAGTAGAAATCACAGTCTGAGGTGGTGAAGACACAGAAGTACAGAATTGGTCCCTGTCCCATCAAAACCTAGTGCATAGATTAGATATGTACATAAAAAAATAAACAATCACATCAGGATTAGCACATTTAGGTGCCAAATAAATGGCATCAAAAATGTTGTGTTAGGGGAGGCTAGGTGGCGTAGTGGATAAAGCACCAGCCTTGGAGTCAGGAGTACCTGGGTTCAAATCCGTTCTCAGACACTTAATTACCTAGCTGTGTGGCCTTGGGCAAGCCACTTAACCCCATTTGCCTTGCAAAAAAAAAATGTCGTGTTATAATCAAATTTTTAGAAGAAGAAGAGATCACTTTTACTAATATTGATCAGAAAAAGCTTCACAGACAAGATAGGATTTGTGCTTATTTACAAAATAAATACAATTTGGATGGAATGGATATATTCTTATTTTGAAGGGAAAACTTTTGAGTCTGTATATTTCTGTCTTAGTATAATTCCTGGAACAGGGTAGGTTCGTAATAAATATGTATTGCTAGATTGAATCTAAATAGCGTCTTGTAAGAATGGGGATGCCCTCTCTCTCATTCCAATTAATGTAAACAGAAGGTCCAGACTCCACAATTGAATCAATTTAGCAATTGAATTTGAATTTGAATCAGCATTCCCATCAGAAAAAAAAATAATTTCCCTAGAACCACAATAGAATGTCAGTTGATTACATTATCTACACTGACAGCTAAGAGATATACCAAAGACAAACTGAGCATCATGTGAGAAAAGCAACTTCTGGACTAAAGAAAGACATTTACACTTAGAGATAAGCAGAAATCTACAATAAATTACTTCAGGAAGACTCCATAAAGGGAGAAAAGGAACTTGGAGTAACAAGAAGGAATAGGTTTACCCATCAGCCACATGTTCAATAGCTGAGGTCACTCTCCCAAGGAAACTTAAGTGATCAAGAGTGACGTGCAAGCTTCTTGAGATGATTTGAGAGGAAATTGCAAGACATTGATAGTCTTGTTCTTGTGATTGTTTGGGGAGATATTCCAGTGACAATTATCTTTACTAGTTCTATTGAGTAAAATATTATTTACTTTTTAAAAACTTAATTAAGCCTGGCTCATGGTGTTTAGCATATTTATAGGAGTTTGTGAGAGACAGAACTAGACACCCCAACTCCTCACACTACATTCAGAACCCTGAAGGAAAAAAATAATCAGTTAGTTTCTGAGAACCCAACTTGCTACTGCTAGTCAAGAAGAAAACCTGAGGGGGGAGGAACTAGTTTGAACAGAACAAAATGGGGAAAATCCACTAAACTTTAGAGAAAATTTGATTTTTCTTCATGACTCTGCCACTTATTGGTGATTTAAAGTTGAGGAAAATTATATCTTCTCTGGACCTCAGTTTTTTCATCTGTAAAAGAGCAGAAGTAGGAGGAATGGACTAGATGGTCTAAGGTCTTTAAAGGATAGTTTTAGTAGTCTAGGATGCTACAATTCTAGATGGAGAGAATTGTAGCAGTAATGGCACAGGAGCAGAAGAAAAGAAGCTAGTTTGTTCCCAAATGGTGATGATTCTTGAATAGCAAATACATTTGTTTTTAATAAATACTTTTTAAAATAATATATTAATCATTAACCAATACTGATCTTGTACTTTGAGATGATCAGATCCAAAATGTTATAATCACAACTAATTCCCAGTTAGTACAAAAAATGAATCCTGTAAACTGGTCATATTATTCGAATTCTCACTGTATATTTCCACTGTTGCAGAAACAAGTGCTGTAGTTAACATAATTATAACCTCAAATAATGCTAATTTGAATGCAAGTGGCCACATTCATTTCTACCTCTTATTCAGATACCAGTTACTCCATATCCTTATCATGGTAGAAGGCTGACAGAAGTGCATTGGAGAATTGCCCTACCCTGGCCATATTTCCTACCAGACAGGAGAAGTTAGAAGAATGAGTAGAAGCTGTAATTCAATTTTAAAGCATGTACATTTTCAGGATTCAAAAAATGCGAGAAAGTTAGGCTTAAGCAGAAATAAACACAAGAATGACACTATCAATGTCTATTTCCTCTCAAATCATTCCAAGCAACATTCACTAAGGCTATTACAGAAAAATAATTGCTTTCAGATAGACAAAGACAAAAATGAAAATCTTGTTCTTAAGAACAATAAAATTCATAGAAGTATTTCAGAATCTTTAGACATGAATAACACACATGAACTATGAATCCAACTTTGTTGGAGATAACTCTGCATATTTTCACACGTGTACACCTTTCATTACCTGTGCCCTTTGATGCTTTGATATGAAATAGGAAATGAGAGATGTAAAGGGAATAAGTACTCACAAATGGGATAGTCTTCAGCTCTCCATTCTACTCCCCCATGATCAAAGGTTGACTCTAGTAAGGTATACCTCTACTCAGACATTCATGAGATTCTTTTTTTCTTGTCTTTTATATTTTAATTCTGCTCCAATTTTGACTTTTCTACCAAGTGACATTTAATTCCATGAGACCAAAGGCTTAACAACTGATGTATAACACAGATGTGTTACAGCAAAATGATCATCTAATTTGACAGACTATTTTTAAATAACAATTAAGATGGAAAGTATCTTTTGGCATAGTTTTGAGAAACAGAAAAATAAAATAAACCAGCAGAATACAGGATATGTTTTTTCTCCCAAATCACTTGATTTAATTGGACCTGCCACTGGGAGTGTCTGGTATTCATTTCTGCTGCTCCAGGATATAATCAAGAGATTGTGTCACCATTAATTTTCTTTTATTCACTCAGAAATCATAAATTCATTATCAAGCCAGGATTTATGCTCAGTTCTTTTGTTTATTTGTATTTTTTCTATAGATAGCTTGTTTCAACTTTAATAAATAAATGCTGGCATCCATTAAAATCAGCAATTTTCCCTTTATAAGAAAATGATGCCTATTTCAATTTTATTATGCATAATATGAATATTTTCCACAACATTACCAATGCTAAGTTGCATATGTGCTCACAAATTAATATTATTATAGGAGCATTTATTAGATCCAAGTTCTGTAGTTGATCTTCAGCTAGTGGTACCTCTTCCTTTCTTCCAAAAATTTTCTTGTATTTTGCATACACTTGTGGTGGTTTTTGGTGTCTTGCCCAATGGAATGCAATCTCCTTGAAGTCAGGGACTATTCTATTTTTCTCTTTGTGATTCCCACTAGTGTAAGGCACTATACAATGAACTCTCATTGATGATAGTTGCAAGGTGTCATGCTCAAGTAACTATAGCTTGAATCACTTTGCTTTCATCTTATACTTCATAAATCAGTTAGTTTAACATCACCAGTAAGTTTTGACAATGCTAGTAGTCATATAGATAATTTGAATGAACATAAATATTTCATATCTTTCTTCTATTGAATTTTTTAGATTTATTTGGAATATCATCTCAATTCACAAGTAATATACTTTTGTTATTTAGATTCAGTCATTCAGTCAATATATCATCTTTCTTCTTTTATCTGAAAAATGAGAAAAATTACAAACTCCTGCCAAGAGAGAATTGGTAACTTCCTAGAATCAGGAAAAGCTGAGTTGAAATCTGTTACAATTAACTAGCTGTGTGACCCTGGGTAAATCACATAACCTTGTTTGTCTCAGTTTCCTCATCTGTAAAATTAGCTTGAAAAGGAAGTACCAAACCACTTTAGTACCTTTGCCAAGAAATTCTCAAATGGGATCAGAGAATGTACATTCAAAAATAAAGCATTTTACTATTAGTTTCATCATTCATGTTGAAAGCAAGGTGATGATTTTTTTCTGGCAGAGATAATTCTAAAATCTGCTTCCAAAGGTAAAGAGAGGCTATGTTCTGTATTGCTGAAGATCTATCCAGAAGAATGAAAGCACAGAATCCTGAAGTTTAGAAAAAAAAAGTATATCTTTCAGTAGTAAAATTCATGATTTCCATTTTCAATACTATTTCCATGATCTAAAATATGTTATTAATCTTGTCTTTTTTTCCCAGAAGTTGGGTGCGACTAGATGTGCCCCCCCCGAAAACACATTTACAACATTCCTATTCATTTTTAACATTATTTTTTTTTAGGTTTTTGCAAGGCAAATGGGGTTAAGTGGCTTGCCCAAGGCAACACAGCTAGGTAATCATTAAGTGTCTGAGGATGTATTTGAACTCAGGTGCCCCTGACTTCAGGGCTGGTTCTCTATCCACTGCACCACCTAGCCACCCCAACATTATTTTTTAAAATTTTGTGTCACAAATTCTCTTTCTCCCTTTCAACCTTCTCATACATTGAGAAGGCAAGTAATATGATATCAATTATACATGTGAAATCATGCAAAAATATTCCAAATTGGCCATATTGCCAAAAAAAAAGCAAGAAAAAAGAAAGAGTGAAAATTGTACTTAAATTTTCACTCAGAGATCATCAGTTCTCTCTCTGGAGGTAGATTAAATTTTTTTTTCATTTTTGAAACCTTTAAAATCATCTTGAATTGTTATATTGATCATAGTAGCCAAATTTGTCACAGTTGATCATTAAAATATTACTCTTACTGTGCACAATGGTCATATAATTCTTGTTTCATTTTTCATCAATTCATAGATGCCTTGCCATTTTTTTCTGAAATTGCCCACCCCTATCATTTTCCATAGCATAATAGTACTCCATAACAATTATGTTTCAATTCATTCAGCCATTTCTAAACTGATGAGCATTCCTTTGATTTCCAATTCTTGACAACAACAAAAAAAAAGATCTGCTGTAAATATTTTTGTATATAGAGCTCTTTATTTTTTTCATGGATCTCTTTGGAAAATATACCCAGTAGAGGTATTGCTAGATCCAAGGGTACATACAGTTTTAAAATATTTTGAGAATGATTCAGAATTTTTCTCCTGAATGATTGGCCCAGTTCACTACTCCACCAAAAATTCATTAGCATACCTGTTTTTTCTCTCCAGAACTTGTTATTTCTTCGAGATGTAAGATAATATCTAAGTAGTTTTAATAGTGATTTTTTTGTCAATTTTTTTGCAAGTCTATAGGGATAAGTGACTTGCCCATGGTCACTCAACTAAGTGAATATTAAGTGAGGTCAAATTTAAACTTAGGTCCTTCTGATTTCAGGGCCTGTGCTCTATCCACTGTACCATTTACCTATCTTCAATCAATAGTGATTTACATCATTTTCTCATGATTGTACATAGCTTTGTCTGAAAACTACCTGTGCTTTATCCGTTGACAATTTATCACTGGGGGAATGGTTTTTATTTTGAAAATTTTAATCCAGTTCTATTCTTTCAATATATATGTATATATATATATATATATATATATATATATATATATATATATATATATATATATATATCTCTGAGAAATGAGGTCTTTACTAGAGAACATTTTGTAAAAAATTTTGTATTACTTCATACCTAGAATACCTTTTGTCAAAATGTATTTTCCTCCTTTATACCTTTTAATTCAGTCTATTTTTGCTTTTGCTTTGTCTAAGATAATGATTACTACCCTAGCCTTTTTATATAATTCAAATGAAAGCATATTAAATTCTACTCAGATTCTACCCTTCTTTTAAATCTGTGTATGTCTTTCTATGTCAAGTGTGTACCTTGTAAATATCATGTTGTTGGGTTTTTATTTCTAATCCATTCTGCTATCTGATAACATTTTGAGGGTGAACTTATTCCCATTCACAAATATTAGTTCTATGTTTTTTTCTTCCATTCCATTTTCTTCCTCTCTCTCTCTCTCTCTCATCTTTTATGTGAGAAAATTCACCACTACTTCTTTCTCTTCCTTCCTTTTCTCCAAATGCATCCCTCATTCTCATGACTTCATTTTTGTGGATTTCATTCCAACATAGTCAACTAACATGCAGGCCCTCTATCTTTGTAAACTCTTTTTAATTGACCTAATAATGATAAAATTTCTAGGAGGTACAGGTATCATCTTCCCATATAATAATGTAAATAGTTTAATTTTATTGAGACTTTTGTTATTACTCTTTTCCATATGTGTTTTTATGATTCTCTTGAGTCTTATGTTTGAAAGTCAAATTTTCTCAGTTATGGTCATTTCCTTTTTCTTCTCTTTTTTTATTTTTTCCAGTTTCATGAAAAGATAGTTTTCAACATTCATCTTTTTGCATACTTTTGAGTTCACATTTCTCTACTCCTCTCCCTACCCTCTCCTCTCCCCATGAAAGTGAACAATCTGATATAGATTATATATGTACAATCTTGTTTATCATATTTATATATTAGGCATGTTGTGAAAGAAGAATTATAACTAAAGAGGACAAAAAGATCATGAGCGAGAAAGAAACAACACAAAAAGTTTAAAAATTAAACATAATATGCCTTGCTATGCATTCAGAATACAGTCTGAATGTAGATGGCATTTTCCCTAACAAGTTTCTTAAAATTGCCCTTGATCATTGAACTGCTGGGAGGAGCCTCTTCCATCATAGTTGATAACCTTACAATATTGCTGTTAGTATGTACAATGTTCCCCTAGTTCTCTCTTCATTCAGCATAAGTTCATGTAAGTCTTTCTAGACTTTTCTGAAGTCCTATCAGGATTTCAGGATTTCTTGCAAGTATTCCTTCACATTCAGATACCATAACTTATTCAGTCATTATCTAGTTGATGGACATCCCCTCAATTACCAATTCTTTGCCACTATAAAAGAGCTGCTAAAAATATTTTTTACATGCTTCCCCCCCTTTTTTATGATCTCTTTGTGATATAGACCAGTAATGGTGTTGCTGGATCAAAAGCTATGCACAATTTTATTACTTTTTTTGGCATGGTACCAAATTGGTCTTCAGAATGATTGGAGCAGTGCAAAATTCCATCAACAGTGCTTTAATGTCCCAGTTTTGCCACATCTCCTTCAACATAGATCATTTCCGATTTTTATCATTTTAGCCAATATGACAACTGTTTGGTGGTACCTCAGAGATATTTTAATTTGCATTTCTCTAATCAATATGATTTGGAGCATTTTTTCATATTACTATAGTTAGCTTTAATTTCTTCCATCTGAAAATTATCTGTTCATATACTTTGACCCTTTATCAATTGGAGAATGATATGTATTCTCATAAATTCAACTCAGTTACTTATGTACTTTTGTACTTATGTACTTACGTACTCTGGCAAAAATACTAAAATTATTTCCCAATTTTCTGCATTCCTTCTAATCTTTGTTGCATTGGTTAGTTGGGCAAAAGTTTCTTTTTCCTCCATACTATCTCCTCATTTGTTTTTTTTTTCCTTTCCTCTTATCCTTCTTCACCAATGCTTTGTTTCTGACTGCTGCCTGTTTTACACTGACCTTACCACTTTTCTCTCCTATTTCACTATAGGGTAGGATAAATTTCTAAACTCAGTTGAAAATGTATACAATTCTCTCTTTGAGCCAGATGTGTTGAGACTAAGATTTACTTAGTATTTACACTCTCCCTCCTTCCCCTCCACTTTAAGTAATTTGTGCCTCTTCTTGTGGTATTAATTATCTTCTAATGCCTCTGTCTTCTCCAAAGTATAATCCTTTTTTCACATCTTAATTGTTTTATCCCTTTGCTAATGTATAGTCCTTTCAATTCTCTGAATAAGAGTATAGTTGTCAAGAGCCACAAGCATTATTTCCATTGGTATCACTATGTACCCAACATCCTTTGTTCAAGTATAAGCCTTCCAACTGTCCCAATAGAAATTTAACCCTCTTGGTCTAAAGTGACATTCCATCATGATCCATACCCATAGCCCTCTGTCCAAGTACACTCCCTCCAACTGTCCCAATAGATTACAAACTTAAAGGGTAAAAGTGACTCATCACATCATGAACAATTTACCCATATCTTCCTAATTATGTTCCTTTCAAATGTCATAATAGAAATACATTTCTCAAAAATTACAAACATTTTCTTCCAATTTGGTTTACTTGACTAATATTGTTATCTTTGTCTTGTTGACTGAATTGTTATTCTTTTCATTTATCTTTTTGAATGTCTCTTGTACAACTCTTTGAATCTTGTAGTTGAAGATCAAATTTTCTGATCATCTCTGATCTTTTTATCAGAAAAGTTTCAAAGTCCTCTATTTTGTTGAAAAATTCATCTTTTCTCCAGAAAGAATATGCTGAAATATTCAGGGTAGCTGATTCTTAGTTGTAATTCAAGCTCCTTTTCCCTCCAGAATATCATATTCCAGGTCCTTCAATACTTTAAAGTTGAAGCTGATAAGTCCTGTGGCTTATTGGCATGGTTTTTCTGGTATTTAAATAGCTTCTTTTTGGCAACTTCCACTAATTTAGCTGGGAATTCTGAAATTTTTTACAATATTCTTTGGAATTAATGTTTTGGAATTTCTTTCAGTCAATGACAATATTTTTTTCCATGGACTATCTTATCTTCTTGTACTAGGATTTTAGGGCAGTTTTCTGAACTGACTTTCCTGCATGATTGCCCAGACTCTTTTTCTAATCATAACTTTCAGGTAGACCAATAATTCCTAATTATCTCACCTGGATCTATTATCTAGGTAGGTCATTTTTCCTATGAGGTACTTTGAATCTTCTATTTTTTCATCCATTTGGTTTTGTTTGGTTTTATTTTGGGATATTATAGAGACATTGGTTGTCATTTGTCCAATTCCATGTTTTAAGATTTTGTTTTCTTCAGTTAACTTTTCTGTTTCCTTTTACAATTGGCTAATTTTAGTTTTAAAGGAGTTGATTTATTTTTCCACTTCACCAATTTTGTTTTAATTCATTATATTTTTCATAATTTTCCTGCATGACTCTCATTTCTTTTCTCAAACTTTTCTTCTTCATTTCTTCTTTGCTTTTTTAAAATTCTTCAAAACCTCTTCCAAGAGATTTTGGATTTGAGACTAATTCAAAAATTCCTTTAAACTTTCATTAGTAGGGGCAACTAGGTGACACAGTAGGTAGAATACCACCCCTGGAGTCAGGAGGACCTGAGTTCAAATCCAACCTCAGACTCTTAATAATTACCTAGATGTGTGACCTTGGGTAAGTCACTTAACCCCACTGCCTTGAAAAAACCAAAAAGGCAAAAAAATTTAAAGATGAACTTTCATATGCAGGAATTTTGTCACTTCTCCCTCTCCTAAGAAGGCATTTTATCATTCCTATCAAAATAGTAGTTCTTTATGGTCAGCATTTTTATTTTTCCCTCTTTTTGATAGCTGAGTCCTCCTCCTTGGGCAAAGTCCCTATCTTATTGCTCTGGTAGCAAGGTTCTGGTCCCTGGCTTGCCACTTGCCTATGGCATTTCAGATGTTATTGGTTTGTTCCATGAATTAGGGTAGCTCAATCCAACCCCAGTATTCCCAGAGCTTTTACTTTGTCTCCTGAGCTGAGATTGGGAGCCTCATTTTTGGCCTTCTGCATTGCTAACTGACAGAGGCTGAACCTGAGCTGCACTGTGGCTGAGAACCACCTGCTAGCTTTTCAGCTGTCCTTCCTATGCAGTACTATACTCCTTTTTTATCCATCTGAGATAGATCTTTCCTGAAGTTCTTCCAAGATATCTTGAATTGCAAACTGATTTCACTCTATTTTTGTGGATTCTGTTGCTTTTAGGGTCTATTTAGAGGTTTCATTCTAAGGTTCTTTTTTTTCAGGAAAAGTTCCAGGGTATTCCTAGCTTTCAGTCATGTATTAGGAATGTTTGAATGTCCTCTATTGTTTTAATCTTGAATTCCTCATTTTTTTCTTAGATTGGGCTATTTAAATACTTCTTATATGATAACCTAGGTCTCAATATTTACATTCAAGGATGAAAATAGGTCACGTTTATTTTGAAGACATGATGACAAATGGTATCTGCAAGTTATTAAACCCAATAAAAGTTCACAAGATGGAATTTTATATAGTTTCTTTAATGCTTATTCTGCTTTTACTTTTATGATGCAATAAATGCTGAATTTAGTCACAATCCTTCATTTATTGTAATGCAGCATTTTCAGTGACCACCTCCCAGTAAAATCATGTCAGCAGTTAGGTTAAACCAGTTTGAGGGTAACCTACCTTTGGATGTCATTCCCAAGCACGTAAAATCTTCCCTCAGTTGAATGGACAGATGATAACAATTTGGTCTAATGTTATTTACATAGTTGAAATAGGTGTTATTAAGCCCTTAGAGTCTAATCAGACATCAAAAACTCCAAGGTCACCTATTGCATCCTGGGGCATCACTTGTCATCCTAACTTTTGTCTTGTCTCTGGAATTGGATTACTCTGGAAGAAATCTGATGACTTTGTACAGCTCTTCCTACTTAAATCCAATTAATTTGAGAGTCAAGACATCATCCCTTATTATCATTGACCCTCTTCACAACAAAAGGCAAACAGCAAAAATAATTATTAACAAAAATAACCCTATTTGGAGGAAACTAGCAAAAATTATAGAAAGTAATTCTAATGGAATACTATGAAGTATACATGATAGATGTCAAAAAATGAATTCCCCAATCTCAATATTTCACAAGACATTCACAAGACTGAAGCAGAAGCAGAAGCAGAAGATGGGATGGCAAGAGTATGGGCTGATTTTTTCTAGCTTTGTTCAGCAGTACAGGAGTAGGAGTGGAGGCAGCAGATGGTAGAAGTAATTCGAGGCTGAGGTTTGACTGAAAAAAATCTGTGATGCAATAAGGAGGCAAGGAACTCAAGTGAAGAGGATATCTTTGTGTGTGCTTGAGATGGGGTGGAGAAATAGGTCATTTTAAGTGAATATGATGAAGAATTGTAAGATTAAGGTGTTTATGAAGTCTTTAATATGTTAGTTAATTCCCCTAGTATAAGAGCAGTTGTTGAGGGAAAAGGACTGTTAGCAAGGAACTGCAATTATTGAGAAAAGAAGGGTAGTATTCTGAAGGTTGACAGGCAAGAATTCCTAGAATTTTGATTGGATATAAACAAATAATCAATGAACCTCAAAGAAAGAAAAATCACTGAATGGAAGTCATAGAAGAACCTGAAAGTTTTGAAACTTTGAAAGGGAAGCTAGGAATATACCAATTTCCCTGCTCTCATCCTATAAATTGAAAAAAAAAATGACTGCCAGTACAGTCAATGCTGGAAATTTCAGAAAGTCTGTATCATTAGGAGGAAGCTAGATATCTGTGAGGATTTAAAGATGGACAGAATGGGGAAAATGTCATAAATGAAATTTACCAAAAGTAAATGAAAACACATATTCTCTGAACAAGATAATAGTTTATTAATAGGATATAAACCTGATACTAAAGGTTTCAATATATTGCCTCAATATACATCAAAGACCCTGAGCAGAATAGTTGTATTTTTACAGTTTCTGGGAAAATAGGTTTCCTTAAGTGAAAAACCAGTTATGAATAATTATAGGCTTGGCAGCATCATGTGGGTGAGGATTACATCATGGTTGGTTACAGATTTGAGAAGTGGAGGACAATATAATTGGTTAGAAACTGGGAATGAAGAGCTAGCATCAATGTCACCCTTCCCTTCTGTCACACTAGAAAAATTATGATGCTTTAAGTTCACCAGCAGGATTAGAGATAGTACTCCAGAGATTGATTCTTCGGAGAGCAAAGATATTCTTCAAGGATAGCTTGATGGATACTAGACAGACTCTCAGTTATCTCCACACATCCTTAAGAACAACAGATTTCCTTGAGTCAAAAATAGAACAGTAATTAACAGGATAAATGGATTTCTAAACTTAATTTATTACAGGACAGCTAAATTTCTAAACTAATTTAGAGGCAAAGAGTCATGACTTAAGCAGTTACAGGAAAAACTCAATTAACTGTAAATAGGATCAGTAAAATGATACAGAAACAGTTTAATCCTCTCAAAGTGAAAGATTTAAGATGAAAACAGACTTGGTACCTATGGAACTGGCATTATAGAAAGCTCTCTGGGGTAACTTTAGAGTGGCATGAGTTGCGTTTAGGGGCCTGAAAATAAGGAATCAGACATTTGGGAATGGGGAATGGTGTTTGAATGATGGGTACAGAATCATTTGGGTGGGGAAAGATTTATCAGCAGGTGGATTTTGTTAATCATTGAATAATGAGTTTAGGTGGATTTTGAATAGATGACCTAGGTTCACATTCTAGCTCTATCTCTTCCTAGTGATGTGATATTGGTCAAGATACTTAACCTCTCTGCTCAAGTTCTTCAGCTTTAACATTAGAGGATTGGGATACATTGTCTGAAAGTTCCTTGCCAATTTCTAATCTACCATTCTAGTTACCAGTTTTGTGATTTGGGAGTTTCTGTGATTTAGTATAAGTAAACTTCATAATCATCCTCTATAAATTGTAGGAGGTGGGTGTTAGGTATAATTTAGGTCAGAGGTATCAAAGTTGTTGGCCCACAAAACTCCCCAATAAAGTATAAACCAGATTAAAATAGAATTGGGAAATATCTAGCAAAAAAATAAAAATAGACTACCACATAGATAATGATAATTTGTGATTTTCTAAATAAATCTACTGACATCCATATATTGGCTTCCTTGATATTTCTCAAATAAGAAACATCTCCTGACTATAGAAATCTTCATTTGTAGGACCCCAAAGGTTCTCCCTCTTCATCTCTACCTTCTGGCTTCCCTACCTGCCCTTAAGACCTGTTCAGAAAACACCTTTCCTGATCCCTCTAAATTCTAATTCCCTTTATTGATAATTTCAAATTTATTTTGTATATATTTTGTTTGCAGAGTTGTTTGTATACTGTCTCCCCCATTACACTGTGGTTTCCTTAAGATCAGGGGTTATTTTTTGCCTTTCTTTGCATATGTAATATTTATCTCAGTGCCTGAAACATAATGGGGAACTTAATGTTTAGTCTTTAACTAATTTTTGGAATTATACCTTATTGTACTTGAGATTTGAATCCAAATTTTCTGACTTTAATTTCATTACCTTCTAAGAATTGCCACTTTTTAATTTTGTGTTACTCCAGAAGACAAAGCTAACACCTAGATCTAGTGGTGGTAGATTTAGATTCTACTGGGGAAAACATTAAGAATTATGTTTCCAAATGTGGGAAGTGCTTTCTGAAGAGATAATCAGTATTCCATTATGGGTAGTCTTCAACCTCTAAGACTATTAATCTGGAATAATGTAGACAGTAGGTGATGTTTGAGCTTCTTTTCAATTCTGGGATAATTTTCTATGAAAATTGAGACTTAGGAAGGAACTACAATTCCTCTGAAATTTTTACTCTATAGATTCTTGAATCTACTTCTAAAAAAAAGGATAAAAAATATTTTCTTGCTGGGAAAAGAAAAGGGTAACTTGCCTGCTATACTCTGTTCTACTGTCATTAATGTTACCTTTTGTAACTTTCTGGAGTGGAATTCTGTTACCATGTAATTTCAGGAAGGTCCATGAATAAGCATAAAACTTGTTGACAGCAGCCTGGGGTTGTCTTTAGATTTAAATGGCCAACATCATTTCCATGTCATGCAGGGAACCATATATAATTAATCACGAGAGTCAATCTTCATACATTTATAATTTCAAAACAAAATTCAAATAACTGCAATAAATTCAAAAGCACATAATATAAAAATATTTATTATTTTTATAATTGGCATAGCACAATTTATGCAAACAATTTCATAAATTTGATTTTCATTCACAGAGAATACATAGCACAGGGCTCAGAATTCATTCATGTAATTAAGAAACCAACTGCCCTGCAGAACTGGAAGAGGAACAGTACTTGTCTACGATACAGTAGAATTCAGTTCAATTGTGTTTGCATTAGCAATTTTAGTCTGATTTCATGATTGGTATCATAAAGCTTATTCTATATTTTTACACTTTAGAAACCCCTAGTTTCACCACTACATATCCAATGCCTCTGATTATTTTATTTAACCTTTGCAGAAACTTCCCAAGCATTATTATGTCTTTCTTGAGATGCTATGACCCAACCTGTGCCTACAGAAGAGTGGTTTCCCCTCTGGAATATATTTCTAAAATGCCCTGATTCCAGCTTCTTCTCATTGTTCATTTCATGTAGTTTACCATGCAATTTATGTCCAGTTATTTCAAGAGTTATTGAACATCTCTAATAGAATAAGCAAAATATATCTTCCTCTAATTCCTTCTTTATATAGGCATTTGGATCCTGAAATCTCTTCATAAATTGAACAAGAAAGCCCTGTGTTCAAGTCCTACTTCTGATATACAGTAATTAGATAATCCTGGACAAGTCACTTGACCTCTCAGTGTTCCCAAGTTTCTCTGTAAGACTTTAAATGTTCATATACATTTCTTCACTGAAAGTTCACTATACAAATGAAATAATAGTTCCAGTTGAAATATAAACATAATTTATAAGTATACATGCAAACATATATATGTGTGTGTGTGTGTGTATAATAGCAAAGTGATTCATGTGTGAATATAGTTCCAAAGTGATTTATTATATATGTGTACACACACACACACACACATACACACACACAAACTAAAATAGTTCTAAGTGCCTCTTATTGCCTCAGTTTCCTCATTTATGGTAGAGATAATAGCCGTGAAATGCCTAGACATGTCTTTAAGGATTTGAGTTTCTTATCTATTAGAAAGAATTTTCAAACAGTTCCTTATAGTGATGAAATCACAAATCCAGAACATCAACATCAGAAACTTAAAACAAAAAAACAAGACATTCAGGTTTCATGAATGACATCTTTTTTTACTTGATATCCTATAATAATCTCAAAATCAGCATAACTGGACCTACCTTAAAATCCTCCAAATAAAACTAGCTCTTTTTCTGCCAACAATACAAACATTCTCACAATTGTGAGGCACACTAAAAGTGAAATTATGCCTTTCCCAATACAAATTGTAATGGGGTCTCACTCTGTGCCAGCAAAGGACTGCTTGCCCATGAAATCCTCTCCTTCACCACCAATGTCACTGACCCTCTGCTGATGGGTCTATTTTCACGATCCCTTAAAAGCAGCCATCATGGTAAAATTCTAGAATGGGGTAGAGAATTTCTGACCCATTGGTGGTATTATTTAGGTGTTGCCTAGGCAGAACTCAAAATTCAATAAATTTTGGAGCTTTTAGGAGAGAATTAATTAAATTTTTGACCAGCTAGAGTTCACAAATGATGTTATAGATATCCAAATGGCAGAAAAAAAGATCCCTTTGCAGAAGAAAAGATTCCCCACCCCTTCTCTAGAAGATTACTAAAAGTCAAAATGAGTCAAATGAAATAGATGACAATGAGGAGGAGTATGTTAGAAGATGCAGAATAAAGTGGAGAAGAGGTTGTGGCCTTCAGAACAAGGATAAGAATGTTCTGATATCCCCCCCCAGCAAAAAAAAGTCATTGTTCTCACCAACATGCCAAGAAATCAATCATGACTTCTAATAAGAAGACTGCCTTAGGACTTAACAAGAAAGTGACTACCTCAAACAAAATTATGATGACATCAGGAAAGAAGGGAATCTCTCCAAGTAAAACAGCAGCACTCCCCAAAGGGGACAAAAATGGAAAGAATTCCAAAGAAATTACACAATAAGAAGACAGTAAGGATGAGGAGGATGACAAATTTGAGTTCAATGCCACAGAGTTGTGAGCAGCTCAAGCAAACAAGATTCTGAGCATGAGGAAGAGGAGGATGAGGAGGAAGATGATAGTAATGAAAGTGAAGAAGATGAGGATTACTTCGAAAAAAAGAAATTGTACATCACAACTGTGTTGAAGCTTGCTTCTGAAAGTTGTCTCTAGTAAAACAGGGAAAGTCAATGAATACTAAGAGGATGAGGAAAAGGAGGGGGAGGAGGAGGCAGTATCTGCCAAAGAAGCACAAGAAAAGAAGAAAACAGAAATAAGCAAGCAAAAAGTCCCCAAAGTCAAGAAACAGACATTGGAAACTGAAGCATCTGTAAATTTCAACCTCTTAACTTGTAATATAATCTTCAATAAAAACCATTTTTGAGAGCTAAAAATTGGCATCACAGAGTTCTTTGAAAACTCACAGACTTCTTTGAAAACAAGGACCTTACTATTATGTATGTCTATATTGGCACCACCAGGAAATTTGACTATCTGGAATTTCACATGGAAAAGATTCTAGAAATCAGTGACTCCAAAATTCCTGAAATGAAACTGGAAAAAAGCAAAAGATAACAATAATGATCAAAATGGTGCACTTTAGCTAGAATCTGTCATATATAGTAATTCAAGAGGAGTTCAAATGTTTGAAAACACTAGCGTGTGCCTTTGTACAAAAAATTTGTAACAAACCTGGAACACTTAAAATAATTGTCTAATATTGAACTTAAGACAGAAGCAGACAAGGACAAGACCTTGGAAGAGAAACATGGGACTGAGATTGATACTTCAAAACTTCAGAACTATGCAAGGTAGAAAAATCAAGAACAAGAGAACTTGAGATGTTGGAAAAAGAATTCCTGCATCAGTGACAACAGCAAGCCAACAGACAAAAACAGTGTTGCTAAATAGTATTGCTTGTCCTTCATTCCCAAAGACATCAGAAAGGTGATATCATGAAATACACTTGAATTGGATTTGAGTGAAGGAGTTCTGTGCAAAGTCACCAACCTTAATTTCTCCTCTACAACCATCTGGGTCCAGGGACCAGATATGTATCAGGACTACTAGAGATGACCCTTTAGGTGTCAAGTATCTGAGACCAGATTTGAAATCAGGTCTTCTTGACTTCAGTGCCATTGCTCTATTAACTGTGCCACCTAGCTTCCAGGTGCTAAACAATCTCATCTGCAGCACTACTGAAGAAAATCTGTAGGAAATGTTTGAAAAGGCAATGTCCATCAACTTGCCTCAGACTGATTAACTAAGGCTGACCCAAAGAGTATGCATTCATTGAATTTACCTCTGTGAATGATACACAGGAAACTTTTAAATCTGTTGGAATTATTGAAATTGACAGCAGAGTCATGTAGTTTGAGCTAAAGGGACAGAAGACAGCTAGTGCAGCAGGAAGGACCCAGTTCTAACAGACTTTGTTTACAAAGATCTATTCAAAGACATGGCAGAAGAAATAGTGAAATATTTATTTCCTGGCTTTGTGGTTAAAAGGAGGCAACAGGGTCATCTATAAACTTCAAATCAGAAAGTGATGACAAAGCTGAAAAGGTCATGGAAAGTAGATTGATGGAAACAAAATAACTCTGGACTGGACCAAGCCCAGTGGTTTTGGAGTCCAGGAAGGGGTTGTGGCAGAAGTGATTATAGAGGCTTCAGTGACAAAGGAGGTAGTAGAAGGGGACAAAAGGGCTTTGGTGTCAGAGGTCAAGGAAACTTTAAAGGTTGGGTTAGTTTCTAAGGATGAGGCCTAGAAGGAGGAGGAAAAGGAAATAAGACAAAGGAAAGGAAAGAAGACAAACACAAATGCTTCTCCCCATGCTCTTCTTACTTGTCACTTGAACAAACTCTAAGGGTTTTATTCTGTCTTTTAATCACTTAAGAGGACATGGCAAGACAAACATACATTGCAGAGGTCATCTTGGAAAAAGCTGGATGACATTTCAAGAGAGAAAAACTTTGACTGGATACATATTACATATAAACATTTTGAAGGGATGAGTGATAGATGATGGAGTTAACCTTTTTGTCTATTAATTATCTTGAGTTTTTTCTACAAAAGAAAATACAAGTGCCATGGATCTTAATCGTTACATCATATTTTGTTACTTATATTGAAAAAAGTATATCGTGCATAAAATCAAATACTTATATAACATTTTCACATATCTTTCAGTAAATATTTATAGAAATGAAATATGAGGTGGTTTTATGTTTACAACATTGTCTCACAGGATCCTCATCTGAAATATGAGGAGGTTAGATTCAGTGACATCTGATGGCCATTCGAACTCTAGATCTATCATGGTACAGCTCTGTTTCTGGAGTAAAGGTGGAAGGGTTATAGTGAAATCCAATAATATTATTATCAACATGCTTTTCTAATTTGAATATCTCATTTCAAACTGATAAATAAAAACAGGATTTGGAGGCATAGTGCATAGACATGTATTCTAATCTATTCTCAGATACTAGGTTGGACAAGTAACTAATCTAGGATAATATTAGCACCCACCTCCTAGTTGTGAGGATCACATGAAATAATATTTGTATAGTGCTCAGCACAATTACTGACATGTTTTAAGCACTATATTTATTATCATTATTATTATTATCATTATCATTATCATTATTGTTTTATTATTACCATTACCAATATCATTAGGTAATGAAAGATTGTTTTCTGTAGCCCAAGCATTTTGTTTATATGTGTCATATTCTTATTGAATGAAATTTTCCTGGATTTACATGTAAAAACACCATTTTAAATTACAATTACTGTAAAACCATTGAAACTCTGTTCACTTATCAAAGGAGACATTAGGAGCCATAAAGGGTTCTTGTATTTGCTCTTATGTCTGTGGTACACTGGGGAGCTTTTCTTGTAAGTTAAGCAAAAGAGCTGTCAGACAGCATCTCTTGGAAATGCCTGGAAGAGAGATGAGCTAAGAGAAAACAAGCAAAGCTTTTAGAGGAGATTTTCCAAGCCTGATCAAATCAACCATCTCCAGGCTGAGCTGTACACATTCTGGAAGTTTATTCCATTGGCAGATCATACACCATAATTAACTGTCTTTAAGTCAGGCTAACATTTTTATGAGCCTACAGAGTCTGGAGAGAAAATCATTAACTCTGTTAGCTAATTCTTACTTAATCAGTAGCAACTCATTCAACACAGTTCTAATAGAGCAGCCTTGATTAGAAGGATATGGGTATTATATTAATCTGTTTCTACACGCAGGTGAGACGTAGAAAAATGACAAAGAAAATCTGCAACTACAAAAAGGATGTTACTTCTTTTAAACTTAAATAAAAATTCTAAAAACAAATGACCACCAAACAAGAGATAGAAAAATGGTCTTCCTTCCTTTTCTGGAAAAGTGAGACTTTAACAGGTATAGAACAAACATCCTTGCTATGATACTTGGTTTTCCGTAACCATTTTTGCCCGTGTAAAGGTTTATGAAATGTTACTGGACAAAAGGGAAGGAGGGAGGAAATATTGTAGTATTTGTGATATACTTTTATAAAAGGAATAAATAAAATTTAAAAATGCACAATCAAAGTCTATGTTGAACTTTTTTTTTGGTTTGGGTTTTTTTTTTTTGAAGAATAGATTTAGAGCTAGAAAGGCCCTTGGAGTTTACCTGGTCCAACCCATTTATTCTGCAGCTGAAAAAAATTGACTATTTTCTTTCAAACTCATCTCTGAAATGATTCCCTTGGGAATTTTTTTTATAATTTTTAGGAAAAGAAGTTTAATTTGAAAGATAATATTAAATGGGCTCCTCTGAATGGAATAGCCATATAAACTTGTTGTCATATTTTGAAATTGTTTTCACTCAGGGCATAAGATTGCAAGAAGTCTAACACAGAGAGATTTAAAAAGCAAAGTCCAGTGCATAGAGTAGTAGAGCATCATTGTGCAAAAAGGGTTACTTGTCAAAGGTCCTTGGCTGGTTATGAAAAGAAGGGAAACATATGCTTCATATCTACCCTTGCTTAGGCTGTACTTGATGGGGGAAGGATCAGTGGAAAAAAGGCAAGAGGGTTGGAGCCAAGATGGTGGCAGGAGAAGAACCTCTCTTAGGTGCTCTCTCCAAAATAATTCAAAAACTTTAAAATTATGGCTCTAACTAAATTTTCAAGAAACAGAACCCACAGAAAGATCCAGTAAGGCAATTCTCCAGGCCAGGTTAACCTAGAAAATAATGGGGAAACTCTGCTCCATGGGGTTACAGGGGCAGCCCTGCCAGAGCCAAGAAACTTCAGACTCCCAGTAACCCCAGAGTACCTAGTAGCTCTGGCTCCCAGCAACAGAAACAGTTTCCTGACCTTTACACCAGAGAGCAACAAATACTACTTGGAAGATCAGCAGGGAGACCTCTGCCAGAGCAAGCAAAAAGCCCAGGCCCTCAGTGCAGCCACCACACTCTGCGAAGCCCAGGCCTTCAGCGTGGTTGCTGCACTCAGTGCAGCACTCAGCATGGCCACAGCAGCCCAGTTCCAGGAAATGGAAGCAGGCCTGCAGAGTCGCCCAGCAAGAGCCTCCAGGAAGCTGCACCCTGAGTGCTCAGCCCACCTAAGGTAGAAGGTAAGGGAGTGGAGGGAGACAAACAAAGTCTGTCCTCTGTCCCTGGAACTGGACTCTGGGGCTATGACCACATTCAGGCCATGATTGCAGTATAGGCCCCCCATAGAGCAAGGACCCCCCCTCCCACAGCCCCATGATCAAGGTGCGAGTTTGTAGTTATTCACAGACCAGGAGAGCAGTCAGAGCCTCACACACTGAGGTCCTTGTGGGGGTGTTCCAATAATACTTAAAAGTTCAGGAAGTATGACCAAACCAGGAACAGGCTGAGGAAATCAGTAAACAGGAAAAAGGAACCCAACCATAGACAATCAATTTGGTCCCATGGAGGACCAATCTGAAGATGAGTCCATGCTTCTGCATCTAAAGACTCCAAGAAATATAGAAGTTGGGCTCAGGCTATGACAGAACTTAAAATTATTTTGAAAATCAAGTAAGGGAAATAGAAGAAAAAATTGGGAAAAGAAATCAGAGAGATGCAGGAAAAACATGAAAATGAAGTCAGTACCTTAGTCAAGGAGATCAGAAAAATGCTGAAGAAAATAACATGTTAAAAATTAGCTTAGGTCAAATGGATAAAACAGTTGAAAAAAATTATTGAGTAGAAAGAATGCTTTAAAGAGCAGAATTGGCCAGATAGAAAAGGGGATAAGAAAGTTCTCTGAAATCCTTCAGATGTAGAAGGGAGCTCAAGGAAACTGACAACTTTGAAGGAAATCAAGACACAGTAATGCAGCACCAAAAAAATGAAAAATTAGAAGAAAATGTGAAATATCTAATTAAAAAAACAACTGATCTGGAAAACAGACTCAGGAAAGATAATTTTAAAATTATTGGGATACCTGAAAATCATAATCAGGAAAAGAACCTTGACCTCATTTTTAAAGAATTCCTACAGGAAAATTGCCCTGATATCCTAGAAGCAAAAGGTAAAATAGAAATTGGGACAATCCATTGATCTTCCCCAGAAAGAGATAAAAAAACAACCCCCAGGAATATCATAGCCAAGTTCCAGAATAACCAAGTCAAAGAGAAAATATTACAAGGAGTCAGAGGGACACAATTCAAATATCATGGAGCTGCAGTCAGGATCACACAGGACTTAGCAGCAACTACATTAAGGGCTCATAGGGCTTGGAATATAATATTCTAGAAAGCAAAAGAGCTTGGAATGCAACCAACAATCAACTACCAAGCAAAATTAACATTCTCTTCCAGGGAATTGAATGAAATAAGGGAAATTCAAATGTTCCTGTTGAAATGACCAGAGCTGAGCACAAAGTTTGACCTTCAAGTATAGGACTCAGCATAAAGAGTGAAGGAGGAGAGTAAATTATGATGGACTTAAGGATGATGAATTATGTGTATTCCTTCATGGAAACATGATACTGATAATACTCATATGAACCTTCTCAATTAATAGATCAGGTAGAAGGAGCTTTTATAGATGAAGCATAGGAGAGCTGAATTTGAAGGTAAAATATATTGTAAAAATGGAGTCAATGGGTGAAAGGGAAATGTACTGGGACTAAGAGAAAGGAGAGAGATAGAACAGGCTAAGATATTTCATATTAAAGATATTTCATGTAGCTTTTAGAATGGCATAGAAGGGTGGAAGGTGAGGGGGAATGAGGCAACCTTCATTGTCATCAGAAATGGCTCAGAGAGGAAACAGCATACACACTCAATAGGGTATAGACATCTAGATAAAAAAGTAGAGAATGGGTACAGGGGAAGGGGTGATGTGAATGATGGAGGACAGGTTAGATCATAGGAAGAGATAGTCATAAAACCTCTCTCTCTTTGATAAAAACTGTTGGGAAAATTGGAAATTAGTATGGAAGAAACTTGGATTACACCAACACCTCACAAACTATATCAAGATAAGATCAAAATGGATACAGGATTTAGACATAAAAATCAATGTTATAAGCAAACTAGAAGATCAAGGGATAGTTGACCTGTCAGATCTATGGAAAAAGAAACAGTTTGTGACCAAGGAAGAGATAGAGAACATCATTAAAAACAAATGAGATGATTTTGATTACATTAAATTAAAAAGCTTTTACAGAGACAAAATCACTGTAACCAAGATCAAAAGAAATGTAGTAAATGTAAGAAATGTAGTATTCTTTTTTAATTTTTATTAAAGATATTATTTGAGTTTTACAGTTTTCCCCCAATCTTGCTTCCCTCCCCCCACCCCCACCCCACAGATAGCACTCCGTCAGTCTTTACTTTGTTTCCATGTTGTACCTCAATCCAAATTGGAGGTGATGAGAGAGAAATCATATCCTTAAAGAGAACAGAATTCTCATGGGTAACCAGATCAAACTATAAGACATCTGGGTTTTTTTTCTGAATTAAAGGGAATAGTCCTTGTACTTTGTTCAAACTCCACAGCTCCTTATCTGGATACAGATGGTACTCTCCTTTGCAGACAGCCTAAAATTGTTCCCAATTGTTGCGCTGATGGAATGAGCAAGTCCTTCAAGGTTGAGCATCATTCCCATGTTGCTGTTAGGGTGTACAGTGTTTTTCTGGTTCTGCTCATCTCACTCAGCATCAGTTCATGCAAATCCCTCCAGGTTTCCCTGAAATCCCATCCCTCCTGGTTTCTAATAGAACAATAGTGTTCCATGACATACATATACTACAGTTGCAGCTAGTACTCTTGACAAAGGACTCATTTCTAAAATATTCAGAGAACTGTGTCAAATTATGCAAAAGCAATTTACAGATGAGGAAATCAAAGCAATCCATAGTCATGTGAAAAAATATTTCTAAATCATTACTTTTTAGAGAAATGTAAATTAAAGCATCTCTGAGGTACCACCTCACACCTTTCAGACTCGCCAAAATGACCAAAAAGGACAATGATCAATGTTGGAAGGGATGTGAGCAATCTGGGACACCAATACATTGTTGGTGTAGCTGTGAACTCATCCATCCTTTCTGGAGAGCAATTTGGAATTATGCCCAAAGGGCAACAAAATGTGCATACCCTTTGATCCAGCAATACCACCACTGGGTCTATACCTTGGAAAGATCATGAAAAAGGATAAAAACATCACTTGTACAAAAATATTCATAGCAGCCCTGTTTGTGATGGCAAAGAATTGGAAATTGAGTAAATGTCCTTCAACTGGGGAATGGCTTAACAAACTGTTATACATGTATGTCATGGAGAACTATTGTTCTATTGGAAACCAGGAGGGATGGGAATTCAGGGAAGCCTGGAAGGATCCTTATGAACTGATGCTGAGTGAGATGAGCAGAACTAGAAGAACATTGTACACCCTAAAAGCAACATGGGAGTGATGATCAACTTCTCTGGACTTGCTCATTGCATTAGTACAACAATCAGTGGCAATTTTAGGGTATCTGTGATGGCATACCATCTGTATCCAAATAAAGAATTACAGAGTTACTCTCATCAGAATTAGCTCATAGAGGGAATAACATACATAGTCAATTGAGTATAGAAATCCTTCTTTCCCTTAAGGAAAGGAGGAGGGAAAGAGAATAAGAGAAGAGGGGGTGATAAAAAGGATGGCCAACTAGGTTAAAAGTTACCCAGCAGTAAAACACTTTTGAGGAGAGATAGGGTGAAAAGAGAAAAAAGAATAGTAAAAAACAGGGGGAGAAATAGAATGGAGGGAAATACAGCTAGCAATACTAATTGTGAAAAATAATTGAAGCAGGTTTCTTTGATAAAGGCTTCATTTCACAAACATATAGATAACTGAATCAAATTCATAAAAAGGGGCTATTCCCAAACTGATTAATGATCAAAAGATGTGTACACTTTTCAGATGAAATAATCAAAGCTATCCATAGTCATTTGAAAAAGACTATTATTTGCAGAAATGAAAATTAAAGCAATTCTGTGGTATTATTGGATTTGCTACCTATTGGATTTGCAAATAGGATAGAAAAGAAAAGTGATGAATGATAGTTGGAATAGGGGAATAATGTGAAATTAAAAATAATTTGTGGAGTTGTGAACTGATTCAACTATTCTGTAGAGCAATTTAGAGCTGTAGACATGGGGCTATAAAAATATGGATACCCCTTGACCTAGCAATGCTAATACTATATCTCTTTTCCCAAAAGAGATATCATAACAAAAAGAAGGAGCTACATGAATAAAATATTTATAGCAGTTTTTTTCTGATGGCAAAGAATTTGAAATTGAAACAATTTTAAGGGAAAAAGCCAAATTTATGAATAGACACAATAAAAATGCTCTAAATCACTACTGATTAGAGAAATGCAAGTTAAAGCAACTATGAGGTACCACTTCAAACTTATCAGATTGCAAATATGACAGAAAATTAAAATGATGAATTCCTTAAGGGATATGGAAAAATAGCTATACCAATGTACAATAGTTTTGAATGATCCAAACATTCTAGGGAACAATATGGAACTATGCCCAAAGGACTCTAAAACTGTGAACAACTTTTAACCTAGTAATGTCAGTAGTATATTTCTATCCAAGACAGAATTTTAAAAGGAGGTGATAAAAGGGAGGAAATATTAAGAAAAGCAGTAATCAGAAACAAAACAAACTTGATAAGAGATAGGGTAAAGCAGAGAGAAAAATAAACAAAATTAGAGGAAATATAATTAATAATCATAATTATAAATGTGAATGGGATGAGTTCACCTTTAAAATGATATAGATATAGATATGTACAAAATCATTTATAGAAGCTCTTTTTGTGATGGCAAGAAATTAGAAATTGAGGCAATACCCATCATTGGGTGAATGGCTAAACAAGTTGTGTATCTGAATGTGGTGAAAAATTATTGTGGTGGGGCAGCTAAGTGGTGTGGCGGGGGGGGGGGGTGTCTAGGTGGCATAGTGGATAAAGCACTGGCCCTGGAGTCAGGAGTACCTGGGTTCAAATCTGGTCTCAGACATTTAATAATTACCTAGCCATGTGGCCTTGGGCAAGCCACTTAACCCCATTGCCTAGCAAAAACCTAAGAAAAGAAAAGAAAAGAAAAGAAAAGAAAAGAAAAGAAAAGAAAAGAAAAGAAAAGAAAAGAAAAGAAATGAAAAGAAAAGAAAAGAAAAGAAAAGAAAAGAAAAGAAAAGAAAAGAAATGAAAAGAAAAGAAAAGAAAAGAAAAGAAAAGAAAAGAGAAAAAAGAAAGGAAAGGAAAGGAAAAGAAAAGAAAGGAAAGGAAAGGAAAAGAAAATAAAAGAAAAATTATTGTGTTATAGAACATGATGAGCAGGATGCTCTCAGGAAAAAAAAAACAAAAAAAACTTGGAAAGACTTGCATGAATTGATGCAAAGGCAACTGAGCAGAACCAACGGAACTTTGAACAAAGAGACAGTAATATTGTACAAAGATGAACTACAAAGGACTTGGTTATTCTCAGGAAAACCATGATCTAAGACAACTCCAAAGGACTCATGATAAGAGAAAAACACTGTTCACTTACAGGGAAAGAACTGATATTGTCTAGTTCTTTTCAAGATGGTGTAAAGAAGTCAGGCACCTGTTTTGAGCTCTCTTGACTTTCCCTCAGAATTGACATAAATCAAGCTAATTAACAGATTTGGGGGCAACAAAACCAACAAAAGAATAGAGTTGACTCTCAACACATTCAATTCTGATCAATGAAAGCAATGTAAAGACTATTAGACTACCTTCTATGGGGGCTGAGGGGAGGGAAGCAAGATTGGAAGAAAAAAATGAAATAAAATAAATATCTGGCTTTCCAAGAACAGAACAGAGTGTAACATCATCTGGCGAGTTCTGTTACAGGAGGAGTGTGAGTATGCCCAGGGCAGAGAGCATAGACCTAGCTCAAATGCTGCAGGATAAGACTGAGGACTAACCTGAAAACTTCACCATAGGAGCAGAAACCTTTGCTGTGTGCCTTGTGGGAGGAGTGAGAGAGTTCCATTTCAGCTGCCTAGGGCACTCATTTGGCCAACACCGCTGGTCTGAACAGTCAAAACCACAAGCCCCTGGTGTTTCCAGAGGAGGGCATGGCATTCCTCAGTATAAATAGCACAGAAACAGTCCCAGGTGTCCTTACCTTTCCAAAAGACCAGGTATGGGCAATGGACTTCCCCAGTGCTGATGATCCAGAGAGAACTGTTGGTGTTTCCAGTCCTGTCAGCCTAGCCCAGGTATAGGGACTGAGTGGGTGATATCCCCAAAACAGACAATCCAGAGAAAACTTCTGACATTCCTTACTAGTTGGTACACTGAGAAATTCCATGGTAACTCCAATAAGCAAGGCCTCCAGGTTTCTCAACCCCGAAGGTCTGCAAACAAATACCTCCTCCAATACAAGACCATAGGGAAAACTAAAAAATTCCAAAATGAAAAATGACAAATACAAAACTTGGTCTATTGAACGTTATATTGAAGGTAAGGATACTGGCTCAGAAATGGAGGACCAAAATGGGAGCTGTGAAGATTAAAAAGAGAATATGAATTGATCTCCATCCCAGAAATTCTTCTTAGAAGAGATCAGAGATGAGTTTAAAAATCAGATGGAAAAATTTGGATAAGAAATGCAAAAGAAAAAAAATACCTTGGAAAAGAAAATTAACATGTACAACAAAAGAAGATAGAAGAAAAGAATCATTTAAAAATACAATTGGACAAATGTAAAAAGAAAATAATTCCCTCAAAATAACAAATGCACAAATGGAAAAAGTAACAGCTCATTTAGAAATAGAATTGAGGGAGCAGCTAGGTGACTCAGTGCATAGAGCACTGGCCCTGGAGTCAGGAATACTTGAGTTCAAATTAGACACTTAATAATTACCTAGCTGTGTGGCCTTGGGCAAATCACTTAAACCCACTGTCTTGAAAAGAAAAAAAACCTAAAAAAAATAGAATTGACCAAATGGAAAAGAAAATACTCCCCTGAAAAGTAGATTGGAACCAGAGGAAACTAATAACTTCATGGGACACCAAGAAACTGTTAAGAAAAATAAATAAAAAATAAGTAAAAATAATGATAGAATAATAAAACTGAAAAAATATAAGAGCTTGTAAAAATATCTTATTGGTAAAACAACTGACCTAGAAAATACATCCAGGAAAGACAATTTAAGAATCGTAGAACTACTTGAAAACTTTGATCAAAAAGAGCTGGATCCATCCTTCAAAATATAGTTAAGGAGAACTGCCCTGATATCCTGAAATAGGAGGCCAAAATAGTTCTTGAAAGAATCCATCAATCAATCTGAAAAGGAACCCAAAAGGAAAACACCAAGGAATATTGTGGTCAAAATCCAGAATTATCAGATCAATAAGAAAATCCTGCAAGCAGTCAGAAAGAAGTAATTCACATTCCAAGGAGCCACAGTCAGGATTATACAGAACCTGGCTGTAACAGCATTAAATGATCAAAGCACCTAGAGTATGATATTCCAGAAATCAAGGGATATTGGATTACAAGGAAGAATCAATTATCCAGTAAAACTGAGTTTTTTCTTTTATGGAAAAAGATGAGCATTTAACAAAATAGGCAACTTTCAAATTTTCCTGATGAAACAACCAGAGCTAAACAAAAATTTAAATTTCAAGAAAAGAATCAAGAAATCGATGAGATGGTAAACAAAAAAAGGAAAAGACTGCTATCCTGCTATCCAATATGATTAAATTGGTTAACATTTCTACCTGGGAGGAAGATTCTTAGAACTCTTGAAAATTGTAACTCTATTAAAGGGGACTATACTTAGGGTGAAGATATGGATATTCATGGCATGTCCATGACCCTGATGGAATGATTAAACATTAAACACTAAAACAAAAGAGATTGTAAAGAAACAGAGGAAGAGGGTAGCACAGGGTAATTTATATCACATGAACAGGCAAAAATACCTATTCCAATAAAGGGAAAGAACAAAGGAAGTGTGTGAACCACCTGGATCTTCCTTTCATCAGATGTGGCTCAAAGAGGGATTAATATATCCACTCACAAATAAAAATTTAATCTTACCTTTCAAGTACTAAGAGAGGAGAGGAAAGGATGAACTGATAGAATGGAGAGAAGGAAGAAGGGAAAGGGGAAAGCAAAGGGAGAATGGTGGATAGAGGGGGTAAAGATTGAGGGAGGTAATATTCAGAAACAAAAGACTGGGAAGGAAGGAAGAATAAAGTGAAAAGAGAGGAAAAATACAAATGGAAGGGAAATTGCATGGAAGATAATAAAGAGTTAGTAATTATAACAGTGAATGTAAATTTGATGAACTTTAACATAAAATGGAAGTGGATAGCAGAGAGGACTAAAAATCAAAATCATATAATATTTTGCTTACAAGAAATACATTTGAAGCAGAGAGAGATATATACACAAAGTAAAGGTGAGCAAAACACATTGTACTTCTGCTGAAGTGAAAAAAATCTATTATTTCAGACAAACCAGTTGCAAAAATAGATTTCATTAAAAATTACCATAGAAAATGAAGTAATTTCAACATGAAGTATATATATATATATGCACCATGTGGTATAGTTTCCAAATTCTTAGAGGAGAAGTTAAATGACATAGACAGTAACAATCAACTAATGGGGCACTGCAACCTCCCAATCTCAAAATTGGATAAACCTAAACATATAATAACCAAGAAGGAAGTTAAGGAGGTGAGCAGAATGTTAGAAAACTTAGATATGGTAGAACTTTGGAGACAATTGAATGAGGATAGAAAGGAGCATACCTTTTATCTGTGATACATCACACATACATACAAACTGACCATGTATTAGAGCATCAAAAGCTCATAATCAAATGCAGAAAGGCAGAAATATTGAATGCATCCTTTTCAGATCATGTTGCAATAAAAATCACATTCAATAAATGACCATGGAGAAATAGACTTAAAACTAGTTAGAAACTATATAACTAAATTTTAAAGAATGAGTGGATCAAATAACAAATCATAGAAAGAACTAATAATTTCATCCAGGACAATAACAATAATGACACATACCAAAACTTATGGGATACAGCCAAAGCAGTTCTTAGAGGATATATTATATCTCTAGATGGTTACTTGAATAAAATAGAGAAAGAAGAGATCTATGAAGTGAGCATGCAACTAAAAAAGTCAGAGAAAGAATAAAATGCAATTCTTCAGTTAAATATCAAATTAGAAATTCTGGAAATTCAAGGTGAAATTAATAAAATATAAAGCAAGAAAATTATTGAACTAATATTGCTTTATTAAAAAACATTAAAATTATAGCTGGTTATATTATATTATATTATATTATATTATATTATATTATATTATATTATATTATATTATATTATATTATATTATATTAATTGGTTAATTTACTTAATAAAAGATGAAAATCAAATTATCAGTATCAAAAATATAAAAATTGAAATCTCTATCAATGAGTAGGAAATTAAAGTAATATTTCAGAATCATTTTGCCCAGATATATGCCAATAAGCTTGATAATCTAAGTGAAATGGATGAATATTTATAAAAATATGAACTTCTCAAGTTAAAAGAAGAGGCAATTAAATGCATATATGACCCCATATCCAAAAAAGAAATCAAACAAACCATCAATGAACTCCCTATGAAAAATTCTCCAGGGGCAGTGAATTCTAAAACAGAGAAACAATTACTTCCAACTCTATTTAAATTATTTTAAAAAGATTGGTGAAGGAGTTGTGCTAAATTTCTTCAAAACCAAGAAGAATCAAAACACTTTCCCTAATGAATATGGATGCAAATATTTTAAATAAAATGTTAGTAAAGCAATTACAACAAATTTTCCCTAGGGTAATATACTATGATCAAGCATGATTTATATCAGGATTATAAGATTGGTTCAATATTGGGAAAACTATCAGCATAATTGACAATATCAATAATAAACCCAACAGAAATAATAAGATTATCTCAATATGTGCTGAAAAAGCTTTTGACAAAATATAGCAACCATTCCAATTAAAAACACTTAAGAACATAAGAATAAATGGAATGTTCATTAAAATGATAAGTGGTCTCTATCTAAAACCATCAACAAGCATTATATATAATGGGAAAGCATTCCCATTAAGGCAGGGATGAAACAAGAATGCCCATTATCACCACTATTAAATATTGTATTATAAATGTTACCTTTAGCAATAAGAGAAGAAAAAGAAATTGAAGGAATTAGAATCAATAATAAAGAAACAAAACTTTCATTCTTTGCAGTTGTGAAAATCATTTAAAAGAATACTGGCGGGGGGGGGGGCATCTAGGTGGCACAGTGGATAAAGCTCCAGCCCTGGAGTCAGGAATACCTGGGTTCAAATTCAGTCTCAGACACTTAATAATTACCTAGCTGTGTGTCCTTGGGCAAGCCACTTAACCCCATTTACCTTGCAAAAAAGAAAAAAAACTAAAAAAAGACTACTGGAAACAATTAGCAACTTTAGCAAAGCCATAGGATATAATAAAATAAGCTCACATAAATCATCAGCATTCTTATATATTACTAAGGAGTAGCAAGAGATAGAAAGAAAAATCCCATTTAAAGTAACTGCAGATGATATGAAATTCTTGGGAGTCTATCTGCCAAGGCAGACTCAGAAACTATATGAAAATTACAATAAAATACTTTTCACACAAATAAAATCAGAATTAAATAACTAGGCAAATGTCAATTGCTCATGCGTACATCCTCCTAATGTAATAAAAATGACAATTCCACCTAAATTACATTATTTATTCAGTGCCATAATAATCAAGCTTTACTTTTGTGAGCTAGAAAAATAGTAACTAAATTTATATGGAGGAACAAAAGGTAAAAAATATCCAAGGACTCAATGAAAAATGCATAGGACATAAATCTGATAATATCAGATATAAAATTATATTATTAAGCATCAATCTAAACTGTTTGGTATTGGCTAAGAAATAGAATGTAGATCAGTGGTATAAACTAGATGCAAACGAAGCAGCAGTAAGTGACTATAGTAATCTATTGTTTGAACAAAAGCAAAATTTCTAGCTTCTAGGATAAGAACACAGACTCTTCAATTAAAACTGGAAGATAATATGATAGAAACTAGGAAAAAACCAACATTTCACACTCCATACCAAGATGGGTGCAGGATTTAGACATAAAAGATATTATTATAAGCCTATTAGGAGAATAAGAAATAGTTTACCTTTCAGATCTATGGAAAGTAGAGTACTTTATGACCAAAGATAAGATGGAGAACATTATAAAAAGAAAACTGGATAATTTTAATTACATTAAATTAAAAAGTTCTTTGCACAAACAAAATCATTGCAATGAAGATTAAAAAAGAATGTCATAAATTGGTAAACTAGTGTTTCTGACAAAGGACTCATTTCTAAAATAGAAAACAAGTCAAATTTATAAAAAAAAAATCAAGTTATTCTCCAATTGATAAATGGTCAAAAGATATGGAAAAGCAATTCTCAGACCAAGACATCAAAGCTATTCATAGTCACATGAAAAATTGTTCTAAATCATTATTGATTAGAGATATGTAAATTAAAATAACTTTGAGGTTCTACCTCATTCCCATCAGATTGGCCAATATAACTAGAAAAGAAAATGATAACTGTTGGAGGAAATGTAGGAAAACTGGGACACTAATGCTTTGTTGGTGGAGTGGTGATATAATTCAATCGTTCTAGAGAGTAATTTGGAATTATGCTCCAAGGACAATAAAACCAAGCATACCCTTTCCTCCAGCAATACCACTACTGAATCTATACCCTGAAGAGGTCATGAAAAAAAGTAAAAGTCCCACATGTAGAAAATTATTCAAATCATTTCTTTTTGTAGTAATAAAGAATGGGAACTTCAGAGGGTGCCCATTAATTGGGGAATGGCTGAACAAATTAGGTTGTATATTTCTGTGATGTAACACTATTGTTTTATACAAAATCATGAGATTCAGGTTTTCAGAAAAGCATGGAAAGAACTGAATGAATTGATGTGGAGTGAAATAAGTAGAACCAGAAATTCTCATAATACACACTGGCAACAATGATGGACTTGTTCATTTTAGCAATACAATAGTCAAAGACAGTTTTAAAAGATTTATGATAAGGAGCGGCTAGGTGGCATAGTGGATAAAGCACCGGCCTTGGAGTCAGGAGTACCTGAGTTCAAATCTGGTCTCAGACACTTAATAATTACCTAGCTGTTTGGCCTTGGGCAAGCCACTTAACCCCATTTGCCTTGCAAAAAACCTAAAAAAAAAAAAAAAGATTTATGGTGGAAAATACCATCTGTATCCAGAGAAGGAACTGTGGAATTTAAAGGAAGACCAAAGCCTATGTCATGTATTATATCATTTTTCCTCTCTAATATTTTCTTTCTAGTGTTGGATTTGATACTTTTCTCACAAAATGATCAATATGAATCTATTATTTAGCATGGTTATAAATGTAGTCTATATCAGATTGCTTTCTGTCAGGTGGAGGGGGTGAGGCAAGTGAGGGAGGGAGAAAAATGTAAAACTCAAAACCATGCAAAAAAAATATTACTAAAAACTACCATTGCATGTATTTGGAAAAAGAAATAGCATATTTTTAAAAGAACTCAATTTCATGAATGTATACCAATGCACTATTTCTCACTTTTACTTTTGATACAGTTTTTTGAGGGGATCTATGCTATCTTTCACAACATGACTCTTATTAACAACTTTTGCCTAATTACAGATGTATAAACTATATCAAATTGCTTATTTATCAAAGAATGACTAGGGGAGGAATTTGATACTGAAATATTTTTTCAAATAAATAAATTAGTTTTAATAATAAATTTAATAAAATATTACTATAAAGTTGTATATTATTATATGGACAGCAACAGATTTGCCAAGTGGTAACCTTATTCCATAGATAAAAACATAATTAGATTCCATGAGTCATAGCACATCAGTTTTTTAGTAAAATTCTAAGAAATAGCTTCAAATAATTAATTGACTCTTTTCCCTTTTTCTTACAGAATTGGCTTTGATCACAATAGACAAGATATTATTTCTCATTTTATTTATTCACTCATGTAACAAATATTTATTAACTCTTATGTGAAAGATATCTGTATTCAAGAAGTCTTATATCCAGTGTGGATAAATAAGATAGTCTTACAAATAACTATAAAACCAATTGTAATAATTTCTTAAGAAAATAAATTCAAATAATGTAATGATAAGTTTAAGACAGAGAAGTGGAGAAGCAAAAATTAAGAATGGCCTCATGGAGGAAATGCAACTCCTTTGAGCTGAACTTTGAATGATAAATAACTTCTAAAACAAGAGAGATTAGGAGCAAGGAGGAATTAAAGAATTATAGAGACAATACAGTACTTTTGAAATCATTATGTTCAATATGTGCTTTGAGTAATATCATCATCACTAACAGACAGTAAAATTAGTACTTCTAATCTCAAAATAATCATTTTAATGTGACAAAAATGTTAGTTTTATAGCATACAATTGGGCCTCTATCAAAATAACCAAATTAAGAATCACAGATTCACAGATTCACAGAAGTGATGCAAAAGTTCTTCTTCCAGAATATTGATCTGACCAAGAATTCCTCTATAATATAACCAACATGCACTCATACAACTTTTATTTGAAGTCTAAATATTGTGTATAATTTTTTAAAAGCTTCTTTTCCAGAGGAAAATAATGTGTTCCAAAATTCTCAGTGCATTTTCAAGCTTTCATACAATAACATATGCTGAGTTTTGTTCCTAGAGTAGTGTTGGTAGCTCCTAATTTTAATCCCTTGGTTTATATTTCAAAGACATCGGCCTGATTGAATGTACTTCAGCTAAGACTTTACATTGTAAGCAAAGACCTTCTGCTTGAAAGGGTCCATTTATCCTTTGTCCACCATTCCTATAAACAAGATACTCTCTTGTCACTGAGTGGCACAGGATTTGGCATTTAACAATGCCTCCCACATAGGTTACAAGGAGCATATGTATGTTAGGAAACCCTCTGGTGATAAACTTCTATTGTAGCTCAAGAAAACAAAACTCCATTTACCATATTAGTGTCATAAAATGATCAGCTTATAGAATAGCAATGGTCATAACTTGCGATGTGAATTTGGGTAAGTCACCAAAATTCTCTGGGCCTCATTTATATTTCTTGAAAAATAAAGATTGGATAGGGGAATCTCTAAAATCTCTTCCTCTATAAATCAGTTTACTATCAGATGAAATATTGTTCAAAATATTTTTTCAAATTCCAACCAAGATGGCAGAGAGAAGACAGGCACAGTTCTAAAGTCTCCTGATCTTTCCCCGTCTATGATATGAAACAAACCTCTTAACAGAAATACAACCCACAAAACCAAAAAAGAAAAGACAGGAGAAAGAACAAAGACCTCAGGATTTGTCTACTGCATCTGTGGGTGAGTCCCAGCACAGAGGGCAGATCAGCCTCAGATCAGCCTGATTAGGGGCTGGATTGGAGCCCCAGGTGCCTGAGGGCCTGAGTTCCGGACCTGCTTGATCAGTGGTGGGGCTAGACCCCAGGGGCTTGTGTTTACTAGGGATCAGAGACACTGGTGTTGGCACTGACCATCTGGAGCTTGCTGATAGGGCTGACGGGGTGAGTTCCACTGCAGGAGAGCTGCAGACACCATCCCTGGGTTCCTCAGGTCTGAGGAACTCTAAGTCCAGCCTCCATTGGGGCTGGGGCCTCTACCGAGAACAAATACAATTACAGACTACTTTTGCCACAGGCACAGGTGTGTGAGCAGAAGAACCAGACCAACTGGCAAAAGGGAGAGGGATGACCTCACCCCAGGTTAAAGACCACGATTAATTGAAGGCAAAAGTATTTGACAGCTTCACTTACTCCCTTCAGGCTAAGGGAGTAGGCCTCAATCAAGGTCACAGACACTCCAGAGACAGCAACCAGCACCTCCTACTGGCCAGGCAGAGAAATTGCAATCAGTGAGTAAAGCCTCTAGGGATCCCAACACCAAACCTCTGACCATCCCCAACCCAACTCACAGTCTTAGCAAAATGAAGAAAGGTCAGCTGAAAGGTGGATCCATAGAAAAATTCTTGGAAGGAAAAGATTCTAACTCGGAGAGACCTAGAACCTGTGAGGAGAATATGATCTGGTCTCCAGCACAGAAAGACTTCCTTGAAGAAATAAGGAAGGCATTTAAAAATCAATTGGAATCAATTTGGAAAAAGAAACCCAAGAGAAGATTAACACCTTGTAACAAGAAAACAAATCACTGGAAAACACAGGTGGACAAATACAAAATGAGAATAATTCTTTCAGATCTTCAATTGGACAAAATACATAATGAGAAAAATTCTTTCAGATCCTCTATTGGGCAAATGCAAAAAGAAAATAATTCTCTCAAAACTTCAATTTGTCAAATGGAAAGCTCTTTCAAAAGTAGAATTGACCAAGTGGAAAAGGAGTTGTGAAAGATAAATGAAGAAAATTCTTCTCTAAAAAAGGAATGGAGTCTTCAGAAACTAATAACTTCATGAGACAGCAAGAGCCTGTTTAAAAAAATCAAAAAATAGAAAAAAATACAAGAAAATGTAAAATACCTCATCAGCAAAATCACTGACCTCTAGAATAGATAGAGGAGGGGGCAACCTGAGAATTATTGAATTTCCTGAAAACATTGAAGAGAAAAAAAGCCTGTTCTTAATATTACAGGATCTAGTGATGGAAAATTGTCCTGATGTCATGGAACCAGAGGGCAAAATAATTATTGAAAGAATACATCAATTGGGGCAGCTAGGTGGCGCAGTGAATAAAGGACTGGCCCTGGAGTCAGGAGTACCTGGGTTCAAATCCTGTCTCAAACATAATTACCTAGCGGTGTGGCCTTGGGCAAGCCACTTAACTCCATTTGCCTTGCAAAAAAAAAAGAATACATGGATCCCCTCCAGAAAGAGATCCTAAAATGAAAACACCAAGGAATGTTGTGGCCAAATTCCAGAACTATCAGATAAAAGAGAAAAATCCTGCAAGCAGACAGAAGGAAACAATTTAAATACCAAGGAGTCATAGTAAGGATTATGCAGGACCTGGCTGCATCAAAATTAAGGGATCAAAGGGCAGGGAATGAGATATTCTGAAGAGCTTGGAATGCAGCCAAGAATACACTGTCCTGCAAAGCTGGGCCTTCTTTTACCAGGGGAAAAAATGGACATTTAATGAAATGGAAGAATTCCAAAAATTTCTGATGAACAGACCAGAGCTAAATAGAAAATTTGAACATCAAACAGGAGGTTCAAGAGACACATGAAGGGGTTAAAAAAGGGGGGGGGAGAAAAATACTGCTATCCAATAGGCTGAAACTGGCTATATACCAGCATGAGGGAAAAAGATTTTCATAACTCTTGAGAATTGTAACTCTAACTGAGAGAATATACCTAACCAGAATTGATGCACATTCATGACTTATCCATGAAACTGCTATCCAATGAGATGAAACTGGCTATAACTCCACTCGGGAGAAAGATTCTAATAACTCTCAAGAATTTTAATTCTATTATATAGAATGTAATTAGCTAGAAGTGACAGACACTCAGAATTCTTCATGACTCAGATAGAATGATTTCAAAAACACTACCCCCCTAAAAAGGGAGACAGAAAAGAGACAGGAGGAGGGAGGGGATTGAATGGGCCAAATCTCATTACACTAAGAGGTACAAAATACCTATTGTAATAGAGGGGAAGAAGGGAGGAGATGACAAACACCTGAATTTTCTTCTCATCAGACTTGTCTTAAAGTCAAGTTACACACATACTCATTTAACTTAAAAAGCAGCTAACCTTTCAAGTATTAAAAGGAGAAAAGGGGAGGGGGGGGATGGAGAAAAGGAGGGGAGGGGAAAAAGGGGAACTAACAAATGGAAGGAAAGGGAAAAGGGAAAGGGGAACGAAAGGGGAAGGGTGATATAGGAGGACTAAAACACTGAAGGAGTGGTATTCAGAAACAAAACACTGGGAAATACGGATAAAAGAGAGAGAAAGAAGGAAAAATACAAAGAGAGGGAAGATAGCATGGAGGGCAATAAAGAATTACTAATCATAACTTTGAATGTGAATGGGATGAACTCTCCCTTGAAATGTAAGTGAATAGCAGAGTGAATTAAAACGCAGAATCCTACAATATGCTACTTACAAGAAACTCATTTGAAGCAGATATATATATATATATACATATATATATGTATATATATATAATTTGAAAGAGAGAGAGAGAGAGAGAGAGAGAGAGAGAGAGAGAGTAAAGGTAAAAGGTTGGAGAAAATATATTTTGCTTCAGCTGAAGTGAAAAAATCAGGGGTAGCAATCCTTATCTCAGACAAAGCAGAAGCAAAAATAGATAGCTTTAAAAGAGATAAGGAAGGAAACTTGATCCTCCTAAAAGGTAACATAGACAATAAGTTTTCAATACTGAATATATATGCACCCAATGGGATAGTATCAAAATTCTTAGAGGAGAAGCTGAAAGAAAAACAGGAAGACATAGAGAGCAAAACTCTAATAGTGGGAGACCTCAACCTCCCATTTTCGGATATAGATAAGTTGAATAATAAAGTAAACAAGAAAGAAGTTAAGGAGGTAAATAGACTGTTAGAAAAACTAGATATAGTAGACGTATGGGGGAAATAGAATGGGGATAGAAAGGAATATACCTTTTTCTCTACAGTTCATGGCACTTAAAAAAATTGACCATGTACTAAGGCATAAAAACCTAATGATGAACTGCAGAAAGACAGAAATAGTGAATACATACTACATCTTTCTCAGATCACAATGCAATTTTGGGCCAAGGAGATATAGACCTAGGATCAATTGGAAACCGAATAACCTTATTTTAAAGAATGAGTGAACCAAAAAAATTATTATAGAAGGAATTAATCATTTTATCTTAGATAATGACAATAATGAAACAACATACCAAAGCCTATGGGGTTCACTCAAAGCAGCTGTCAGATGATATATTATATCTTTAAATGCTTATATAAATGAATTAGAGAAAGAGGAGATCAATGACCTAAAATGCAACTAAAAAAATTAGAGAAAGAACAAATTAAAAATCCTCAATTAAAAACCAAATTAGAAATTCTAAAAATTAAAGGAGAAATTAATAAAATTGAAAGAAAAAAACTATTGAATTAATAAATAAAACCAACAGTTGGTTTTATGAAAAAACCAATAAAATTTATAAGACTCTGGTTAGGTGGATTTAAAAAAAGAAAGAAGAAAACCAAATTGCAAATATCAACAAGTTATTAATGGGATAATACATTATGTTCAAGTAGGATTTGTCCCAGGAATGCAGGGTTGGTTCAATATTAGGAAAACTGTTAGCATATTCAATTATATCAACAACAAACCTATCAGAAATTATATGATCATATCAATAGATTCTGAAAAATCTTTTGACAAAATACAGCACCCATTTCTACTAAAAACACTAGAGAATGTAGGAATAAATGGACTGTTCCTTAGAATAATTAGCAGTATCCATCTGAAATCATCAATAAGCATTAAATTCAATGGGGAGAGGCTAGAGGCCTTCCCAATAAGATCAGGGGTGAAACACGGGTGCCCATTATCACCACTACTATATGTTAGCTTCAGCAATTAGAGAAGGAAAAGAAACTGAAGGAATTAGAATTGGGAAGGAAGAGTCAAAACTCTCACTCTTTGCAGATGACATGATGGTCTACCTAGAGAATCCCAAGAAATCATCCAAAAAACTACTGGAAACAATTAGCAATTTTAGCAAAATTGCAGGTTATAAAATAAACCCTCATAAATCCACAGCTTTTCTATATATGTCTAGCAAGATACAGCAGGAAGAGGTAGAAAGAAAAATCTCATTCAAAGTAACCTCAGACAATATAAAATACTTGGGAGTCTATTTGCCATGACAGACTCAGAAACTTTTTGAAAACAATTATGAAACACTTCTCACACAAATTAAATCAGATTTAAATAACTGGGCAAATATCAACTGCTCATGGAAAGGAGCTAATATAATAAAAATGACAATTCTACCAAAACTAAATTGTTTAGTGTCCTTCCAATAAAAATTCCAAAAAATTATTTTAATGAGTTAGGAAAAGGTGTAAGTAAATTCATATGGAGAAATAAAAAGTCAAAAATTTCCAGGGATTTAATGAAAAACAGTACAAAAGAAGGGGGCTTAGCCCTACCTGATCTATAACTATACTCTAAAGCATCAGTTATCACAACTGTTTGGTATTGGCTAAGAAATAGAGTTGTGGACCAGTGGAACAGACTGGGTGCAATAGCAGGAAATGATTATAGTAATCTGCTGTTTGATAAACCCAAAGACTCCAGCTTTTTTGATAAAAACTCTCTCCTTGATAAAAGCTGCTGGGAAAATTGGAAGTTAGTATGGAGAAAACTTAGATTATTCTTACACCTCACACCCTTTCCCAAGATAAGATCCAAATGGATACAGGATTCTGACATAATTAACAATAGTATAAGCAAATTAGAAGATCAAGGACTAGTTTACCTGTCAGATCTATGGAAAGGGGAGCAGTTTATGACTAAAGAAGAGATGGAGAACTTCACCGAAAACAAACTAGATGATTTCTATCATATTAAATTAAAAAGCTTTTGCACAGATAAAACCACTGTATCCAAGATCAAAAGAAATGTAGTAAATTGGGAAACAGTCTTTGCAATTAATGATTCTGACAAAGGACTCATTTCTAAAATAAACAGAGAACTGAGTCATTGTTTTTTAAAAAAGCTATCCACAATTTGACAAATGGTCAAAGGATATGCAAAGGCAATTTACAGATGAGGAGATCAGAGCAATCCGTAGTCATATGAAAAATTGCTATAAATCATTAATTATTAGAGAAATGCAAAGTAAAGCTTCTCTGAGGTGGCACCTCACTCCTCTCAGACTGGCCAATATGCCAGAAAGGATAATGATCATTGTTGGAAGGGTTATAAAAAATCGGGGACACTATTATGCTGTTGGAGCTGTGAACTCATTGAACCTTTCCAGAGAGAAATTTGGAATTACGCCCAAAGTGCAACAAAAAATGTATATACCCTTTGACCAAGTAATACCATTACTAGATCTATAGCCTGAAGAGATGGTGAAAAAGGGTAAAAACATCACTTGTACAAAAGTATTCATAGCAGCCCTGTTTGTGGTGGCAAAGAATTGGAAATCAAGTAAATGTCCTTCAATTGGGGAATGGCATAGCAAACTGTAACACTATTGTTCCATTAGAAACCAAGAAGGTTGGGAATTCAGGGAAGCCTTGAGGGATTTGCATGAACTGATGCTGAGTCAGATGAGCAGAACCAGAAAAACACTGTACACCCTAACGGCAACATGGGGGTGATGATCAACTTTGACGGACTTGCTCATTCCATCAGTGCAACAACCAGGGACAATTTTGAACTGTCTGCAATTGAGAATACTATCTGTATCCAGATAAAGAACCATGGAGTTTAAACAAAGTTCAAGGACTATTCCCTTTGATTTAGAAAAAAACAGATATATTATTGTCTGATCTTGTTATCTCTTATACTTTTTGTTTCTTCCTTAAGGATATGATTTCTCTCTCACCACACTCAGTTTGGATCAATGTACAACATGGAAACAAAGTAAACACTGACAAACTGCTTTCTGGGGGGGGTGGAGGGAAGTAAGATTGGGTGAAAATTGTAAAACTCAAAATAAATAAAATCTTTAATAAAGCAAAAAAGATAAATTCATTTTTTCAAAAATCAGCAATAAGAAAAATTCATAATTTTAGAAGTTTTGACCAATAAACAAAGTAAAAACATTAGAACTAAATAATATACAACATAGATCTTTCATTGCCAATAGTTGGTTACTATCAAAGTTCAATTGGGTTCAAATTTGTTCCAAAAAAATTCTGAGTACTTTTTTTCTCACCACATCTCTCCTTTAGTAGTAACTGTGCCAACCACTAAACCATTAAAGGACTTGTGAAGCAAAAGAATAGGAAGACCAGGAAAAATGTAATTAGAGTAATTGTTATCACTCTTGATTATCCAGTACTTAATGGACTATGAAATCTACATTTGGTTTCTTCTTCTAAACAAGTATTCACACTGCTTTCTTTTCTATTATTCTAAGGGGGCAAGAAAAAGTCTAACAGCAATTCAAATCTTCCTATTGAGAAATTGGTGCACCAAATAAACATAAGGTAGATACTAAAGTTAGTCAACCTTATAATGCCATGAAGCATGAAAACAGCTACAAAAATCTCTCAAAAGCTTGGAGCAGTATGCCCTCCATCCTGAAAGTAGAGCTCCACCTGAATAAAGAGTTAAAGTCAAGTCACAGGCTGGGGAAATGGGTAAATATGAAAAGAAAAAAAATCTGACTATAGACATTTACTATGGTCATATGGAAGATCAAAATACACACTGAGAAGATAACAAATGAAAGCTTCTACATCCAAAATCTCTGTGAAAATATGAATTGGGTTCAGGCCATAGAAGAGCTCAAAAATGTTTTTGAAAATTAGGTAAGGGAGGTAGAGGAAAATTAGGAAAGAGAAATGAGAGTGGCATGGCAAAATCATGAAAAACTGAGTCAGCAGTTTGGTAAAGAAAATACAAAAGAAAATTGAAAAAATAAAAACTTAAAAACTAGACTGGGCCCTATAGAAAAAGGGATCAAAAAAGGCAATGAAGAAAAGAATGCCTTAATAAGTACAACTGATCAAATGGAAAAGGAGATATAATAGCTCACTGAAGAAAATAATTCCTTAAAATATAGAATGAAGCAAAGGGAAAACATTACTTTGTGAGAAATCAAGAAATAATGAAAAATAAACAAAAACTGAAAATGTGAAATATCTAATTAGAAAAACAATTCACCTGGAAAAAGGTGGAGGAGAGATCATTTAAAAATTATTGAACAGGGCAGCTAAGTGGTGCAGTAGATAGAGCACCAATCCTGGAGTCAGGAGTACCTGAGGTCAAATCCGGCCTCAGACACTTAATAATTACTTAGTTGTGTGGCCTTGGGAAAACCACTTAACCCCATTTACTTGCAAAATCCTAAAAAGAAATTATTGAACAACCTGAAAGCCAAAAAAAGATCCTAGACGTATTTTTTCAAGAAATTACCATCACCATGGTAATTACCATGAAAAACTGCCATTATATTATAGAAGCAGATGGCAAAATAGAAATTGAAAGAATCCACTGATGCCCAAATGAAAACTGTCTTGAATATTATCAAAAAATTTTAGAAATCCCAGGTCAAGAAGAAAATGTTACAAATATCCAGAAAAAAAACAGTTCAATTATTGTGGAAACATGGTCAGGATAATGCAACATTTAGCAGCTTTTACATGAATGGATCACAGGACTTGGAATACAATATTCCATAAGGTAAAAGAGGTTAAATTGCAATCAAGAGTCAACACCCAAGCAAAATTAATATAATTATCAGAGGGAAAGATGGGCATTAAATGAAATAGAGGACTATCACACTTTCCTGATATAATGACCACAGTTGAGCAGTAAGTTTGATCTTCAAATCCATGACTCAAAGGAAGCATAAACAGGAAAAGCAAGTCATAAGGGATTTGGGGAAGCTAGGTGGCGCAGTGGGTAGAGCACCAGCCCTGGAGTCTGAGTAGGATCTGAGTTCAAATCTGGCCTCAGACATTTAATATTTACCTAGCTGTGTGGACTTGGGCAAGCCATTTAACCCCATTGCCTTGCAAAAAACCTAAAATAAAATAAAAAATAAAATAAAAGTCATAAGGGACTTAATGATACTGAACTGCTGATATTCCTGAATGAGAAAACAATACTCATAACTAATATGAATTTTCTCATTTATTAGGAGAGTTAGAAGGATATATAGATAAGGTACAGGAAAGAAATGAATTTAAAGGGATATGTGGGAACACAGGCTATTCTAACAGACTGCCACCTGGACAGTCTCAGGAGCTGCAAGGCGGCCTTAGAGATAAAGTTGTGCCGGAGTCCTTGGGAGCTGGAGTCCTTGGGAGCTGGACATTCTGCCCCACCAACCAAGGGCACTAGACACAGCCATGTTTTATCACCTCCCCCCTAACAGCCCCTTATCCTGTAATGCAAGATGCTGCACTTACACCCCTTTTTAATTCCCCCAATTACCTCATTATTCTTTGTTCTACCCCAGAAGACCTAACAGTATATATGTAATAGCTAAGCAGTAATAAAATTGAGCTGGAGGCATAAGGCAGTAGTGGCTTGACTCCTTATTCTCATCTTCCCTTCTGGGAGGGAGGTCACCGCTGTGGGTTCCAAGGAAGCATGCCACAACACATGGTGTCGAAACTCAGGATCCCCCTCTGAAGGACGCTTCAGACTCACACTCATCCTTGCTGGATAAGGTAAGTTCCCTATATGGACCAGTCTCTCAATGGTCCCCCACCCCAGAGGCCCCACGGCTTCTAGAGCCCCCTGTAGTCCCTTATCCTAATGGAGAATCTTCCCCCTTCTTCCCAAGATACCCAAGGATGGGTCCTTAAACAAATCCTAAGTTCCTGTCACCTGAAATGCTCTGAAAGAGAATGTAAGATAACACTCCAGGCAGTTTTTGTTTTGGCCCCCTGGATTGTTGCTGGTCACATCCTTGATCCTGATGCTTGGGGGCGTGTTTTGACACTTGCCCACAGAGCTGAGGTCTGTGGTGACTTTTCTCTCCCACTGCCCTTCTATCCCATTGTCACTACAATACATGCCTGCCTTTCAGGGAGAGAAGAAAAGCCTCAAGATATTTTTACAGGCAGCTTTAGATGCATAAAAGGCCAGAGCAGAAAGCCCGTTCCACCTCACTGAGGTCTGTGATGAGGGCACTCAAACTGATGAGAAATCTACTCGCCCCCCTCCTCCTAAGGCCTCCCCGGATCCTCTGCCTGACAACTGCCCCCCCCCCCCCAAAGCCTCTTCTCTCTACCCTGAGTTGCCTCGGGAAGATGGCTGGATCCAGCCTCCCGTGAAACATCAAGATGCTCCCCCTGCCCCCTCAGCAGCAGCTAACGACTTCACAGAAGCCTGTCAGATGAAACACTTTTGCTGGGTCTATTGATAACCACTACTCACCCTCCCCTCTCCTCAAGGGGATTTCAGCACGCCCTGTCAGCACGCTCCCCTTCTCATTTCCTTTCCCTCGACCCATTCCACAAGCTTATGTAGCCTACAGAAAGCACCTGGGCTATGTAATCTACAGTAATGGATCTGTTTTATTCACTCACAGGAGCCCCTACACCCAGTCTGTGCAATGGGCAGAATTGCAAGCCTTAGCCTTGGTCCTTGCCCGCTTCCCTTCCTCCCCTATACTAATGCAAAGGAGAGGGTTTGCTTGTCTTTTTCCCACAGATTGTACCACCCCACTGTGGATTCCCAACCATCTGATCCCACAAGCAGCAGCAGGAGCAGCCCCCAGATCACCTAGCTCTGTAGCAGCCCTGACCAAAGGAATGCAAAGAATGTCTCTAAACAACAGTAGATGAAACCTGAGACTCAGAGGACTGAGGAGGAAAAGACAATCCCCTAACCTCCTCCCAGCACTCCAGGATTAGCTCTTTACCTTGGCAAAAAGAGCAATGAACTTTAAACCTAGAGGACGCTTGTCTCTTCACTTGTTACTATGTTACCCCCAAAGTATGGGTCACCCCTCAGTGCACACTTATCCCCTCCCCCAGATTCTTTCATGATGCATCTCTTTTCCCTGCTCTCTTTGCCAGTAATGGAACTGCAGGTCTCCCCACATTCTCACCAGAAGAACAAGCAGCCACAACATATCCCAGGACTCTAGTTGGTCCTTTGCACACCCGTACTGGGTCCCACTAACCCATTCATTCCAAGGGGACCTTTTCGCCTTTGACTCCTCTGCTATGAGGATCAAACCCCATATACCCCTCCCTGCCCTTTTCTCCCTGACACTGGACACTCTGCCCCCCCCCCACTTCTGGTCTCCACAGATCCCCTAGACCCCATGTAAAAAAGCCCCTGTGTGTTTCGCGTTGTTTATTATGTGTATTAACTATTTCTCGGTGTTTATCGTGATTATCCAGCCCCCCCACCCTTAATGAGAAACAAGAGGGATATGTGGGAACACAGGCTATTCTAACAGACCACCACCTGGACAGTCTCAGGAGCTTGCAAGCCGCCCGTACAGATAAAGGTGTGCTGAAGTCCTTGGGAGCTGGTGTCCTTGGGAGCTGGACATTCTGCCCCACCAACCAAGGGCACTAGACACAGCTGTGTTTTACCACCTCCCCCCTAACAGCCCCTTATCTTGTAATGTAAGACACTGCATGTACACCCCACTTGGACCCCCCCAAATACCTCATTATTCTTTGTTCTACCCCAGAAGACCTAACAGTATATCTTTGTAATAGCTAAGCAGTAAAAAAAATCGAGCTGGAGGCATAAGGCAGTAGTGGCTTGACTCCTTATTCTCAGCTCCCCTCCAGGAGGGATGTCACCGCTGTGGGCCCCAAGGAAGCAAGCCAAAACAGGGATAATATATTTTAAAAATGGAATTAATGGATGAGAGAAGAATGCACCGGGAGAAAGGGAAAGAGGGAAGGTAGAAGAGGGTAAGTTATTTTACAGAAAGACAAAAACAGCTTTTGCAATGAAGTGGAACAGGGAGGGGATAAGGGGAAGTGAGTGAGCCTTATTCACATTGGAATTGGCTCAGAGATAGAATAACATACACACTCAATCGCTTTTAGAAATCTCTCTTACCATAAAAGGAAAGTAGGAGAGTAAAGGTGTGATAGAAAGGGTATGGGGTAGATAAATAATAGAAAGGAGGGAAGATTGTGGGATGGAGTAGTCAAGTGCAAAACACTTTTGACAAGGGTGAAAGGAGAGTCAGAATAGAATATAAATGGGGTGGGGGATAGGATGGAGGGAAATAGAGTTGGCAATAGTAACTATGGGAAAAATATTGAAACAAGTTTCTCTGATAAAGATCTCAATTCTTGAACTTAGAACTAAGTGAAATTTCTAAAAGGTAGGACTCATTCCCCAATTGATAAATCATCAAAAGACATGAACAATTTTCAGATAAGGATATCAACGTTATCTATTTAAATCATTGTCAAAAAATGTCCTAACTCATGATTGGAGAAATTCTAGTTGGAACAATTTTGAGGTACTAACTTATACTTATTGGATTGTTTATAATATAGAGGGAGAAAATGGCAAATGTTTGGAGGGATATAGGGAAAATGAGATATAAATACACTTTTGGAGGAGTTATGAAATGATTCAAAAATTCTGTAGAGCTATTTGGAACTAGCAGTGCCACTACTAGGTCTATATTTCAGAAGGAATTAAAAACAAGAAGGAAAAGCTCCTGTTTGTATAAGGATATTTATAGTAGCTATTATCCACAGATAGAGTTGGAGACTGAGAGGATGCCCATCAAATGGAAAATTGTTGAACAAATTTTGATATATGATTAAGATAAAATGTTATTCTGTTATAAGAAATGATGAACAAGAGCTCTTGGTAAAAAAAAAAACTTACATGAGCATTTGCAATGGAAAATTTACTATATACAAACTATTCGTGATATTTTAGGATGATTAGCTATGACTGACTTAACTTTTTTCAGCAATACTGTGACTTGAGAACTCTGAAAGACTTGTGATAAAGAATAATATCTCGCCCATAAATAGAGCTGATAGTGTCTGACTACAAATTGAAGCATAATTTTTAACTATATTTTCAAGAGATTTCTCATTTTTGAGAAAGAGAGAATATATTCATTTTTATATCATGACTATTGTAGTAAGCATTTTTATGTGTAAATATTTTTAATCTAGACCAAATAACTTGCTTTTGCAATAAGGGGGAGTGGGGTGAGGAAGGAAGAGAATTTGGATCTCAAGGTTTTAAAAGTGAATATTAAAATTTGTTTTTGCATGTAACCGGGGGGGGGGGAATAAAATAAAATACCAAAAAAGGGGGAGCATAGTATGTTTTGCTCTGTATTCAGACTCTTTTGCTTGGTCATAGACTCCCCCCCCCATAGATCTGATAGGTGGCCTATTTCTTGCTCTCTTATGGTATACAGTATATATTTTAAAGAAAAACTAGTGTATTCTTTCTGAGATTAGGCCTTTTAAAATCATTCCCATTATGTGCTAACTCCTTTAAAAAATGCCAAATGGAAATGGAATGTGTCATCAAAAAGTAAAATTAGCCAACTAGAAAAGAAAAACAATTCTTCTAAAAGTAAAATTAAGCAGTTTGAAAAGGAAACACAAAAGCTAAATTAAAAAACCAAAATCCTAAAAATTAACATTGGACAATTGGAAATTAATGTACCCATTAGACACTAAAATTTCATCAAACAAAACTAAAAGACTGAAAAAAATAGAAGAAAATGTGAAGTGAAGTACCTCTTAGTAAAGATGACCAAGCTAGAAAATATATCCAGGAGAAATAATTTATGAATTATTAGGCTACCTGAAAGCCTGGAAAAAGAAAACGAGACTGAACAATATCTTTCAGGCAATTATCATGAAAATCTATCCTAAAATCCTAGAACAAGAAAATAAAATAGTCCTCAAAAGAATCAATCATTTTCAGAAAAGGATCCCAAAATAACAACTCCAAGCAATATTGTAGCCAAATTTCAGAACTCTTAGCTAAAGAAGAAAATGGTGAAAATAAACCAAAAAGAATGAATTTAAATGACAGAATTACACAGTACTTACAAGCAACAACAATAAAGGATCAGAGAGGGTCTAGAATATGATATTCAAGAGTACAAAGAAGTCTGAATTGCAATCAAGAATCAAGTACAAAAATTTGTCATATGCTTTCAGGGGAAAATAAGGATTTTCAACAAAATAGAGAGTTTTCAAACTTACCTGATAAAAAAAGGTCAACAACGGAATAGAAAATTTGATCTTCAAATATCAGACTCAAGAGATGCTTAAAAAGGTAAATAGAAAAGGAGGAAAATGTGAGTCAATAAAATTAAATTGTGTACATCCCTACACAGAAGACAACACTTGTAATTCTTATAAATTGTATTTTCCTCGAGAGCTAAAGATAAGTATACTTAGAAAGCAGGTGTGGGTAAAATAATTATCATGAAGGTAATGATGTTTTACAAATTTTAGCTCATAAGAGTTGTATATCTATAGAAATAGAGTATACTTGAAGAGAAAATGTAGGTATAAATTGATTAAAATTTGATGATGTTTAGTTCTTGAGAATTGTATTTCTAATAGGACAGTTGAAAAGAATGCACCTGGACAGAGGTTATAGATATGAAGTGATTAAATAATGTCTATAAATAAATCAACAAATTAACCCTTGAGTACTGTACTTCCATCAGGACACATAAATGGAGTATACCTTGAAAGAGGTTTTAGGTACAAGTTAAGATGTGAAAAGAAGGATAATACTGCAGAAGGAGAGGCGTTAGAAGATAAATAACAGCTCATGAAGAGGCAAAAGGATCTCTTATAATAAAAGGAAAGAAGGGAGAATGTGAACATTCAATAAATTTTATACTCATCAGATTTGGCTCAAAGAAAGAATGGCATACATTTCCAATTGAGTTTAGAAATTTATCCTACTTTATAGAGAAGCGTGGTGGGGAGAAAGAGAGGAGAAAGAACCTGAAAAGGGGGAGGGGGAAAGTAAAAGTAAAGTTCTATTAGCTAGTAAATGATGAAGTCAAAATTTTCTAGCTCTAGATTTAAACAGCGCCATTTTGCTTCCCATATTGATGAGATCATGAGTCCAATGTCACAACAAATTTCATTAGGGATTTGTATGTCTAGTCCAAGTGACTCTTTGGTCTCCAGATGACTTTTGGCATGTTATGTTTGCTTCTGAGAGGTATTCTTTGAGAAGTATATTAACAGGGACCAGTAGGTGGTGCAGTGAACACAATACTAGCCATGGAGTCAAGAGGACCTGAGTTCAAATATGAACTCAGAAACTTAATAATTACCTAACTGTGTGACCTTGGGCAAGTCACTTAATCCCATTGCCTTAAATTATTTAAAAAAAAAGAAGTGTATTAACAAACAGAGCAGTGTCTAAGGAAGGGCCACCATGGAAAACCAAGATTAGATGAAGCAACTGGAGAGAATTTGAGAAAGTAAAACTTCAGAAGAAAAATGTAATATCTTGTTATCTAAGTATTTGAAAAAGGGCCAAGAAGAAGAAAGAACAACCCTGTTTTGGACTAGGTTGAGAGAGGAAAATTAGACATTTTTAAGATAGAAGGCTCAGTTTTAGAAAGGGTAAACTTGAGTTACTTATGAGACCTCAAGCTATTAATGTATTTTGATCACAAATAATTTCTGAATAATTTTCAACCACTATAGAAAAACTGACTGGATGGAGGGCATATGTAATGATAGACAAACACAGTCATTTTGGATTTCTGTTTTTCACTTTTACCTTAATCACAGCAAGCAGATTGGGAGTGATCTTTTGTGGTAAAAGCCTATTCCTACACACAGGCCTTCCCTAAATAACCATTAATTACTGCCTTGAAGGAAATATACATGGGAGTTACATGTATTTGACCCCAACTTTCTGAGCATAGGTCAGAGAAGTTTTTCCTGAAAGTGAAGCTTCCCACTACAAAAAGAAGTTGTACTCAGATTCTCCAGAAGCCCAGAGCAAAGAATATTGTTTGTAAGTTCAAACATAAAGTGGTGATGGGTGGAAGAGAAGTGATAACATACTTTTAAGACCCTAGACATAATGATTGTGAAATTTCTATTCCTAGATGGAGAAATAGAGATGGAGACAAAGAGATTTATGGAGCAGGATTAATTTTATTAATTGACTTCTAAATTACTCCAAATTCTAGTTTACCTGATTTAACAAGTTAATTTGGGTTGATCACCCATACATCTCCATTTCTGAAGGATCAAATAACCTGGCATTTGACATACCCCAAGGTAGTATAGAGCATGATATGGATAGTGCAAATCCAGAGAGCAGAAGTGATGTTTCTTCAGTCATTTTGAAGTATGCATATGAGTTTATGAATGAACATAATAGAAACATAGTTCAATAGTCATAAGAATTTATCAGTATGTCAAAGTATAGTCATTAAGATTATCCAAAATTCTGTTACCTTAAAGGAAATATTATAGGTTATCAGGGCTTTTATGTGTTCCTCTATTTTTAAAGGGTTCCCATAAGTCCTTAAAGTTTTTTGCATTTTCTCAAAAGTTATATAAAAACTTTTTGGGGTATATATTTTGTTACATTGTGTGAATATTTGTTCAGCAGCAATAGACCCCTTTAATTGACATTAGAGGAAACAAAAACTATTACCATGTATATATTGAAATATCTTCAAAATAAATTCAGACATTTATATAGTATAATAATTCATAGAGTAAAAGAATCATTATGAATCAGGACTCTGGGATCCTACCTAGTCCATGTGAGTCAAGGAAATTTAAAAGTTTTTAATCAAAGATAACACCAAGGATATATAGGCCCAGAACCAATTGGAAACTGAATAACCTCATTTTAAAGAATGAGTGGGCCAAAAAACAAATTATAGAATTAATCATTTTATACTAGATAATGACAATAATTAAACAACATACCAAAACCTATGGGATTCACTCAAAGCATCTCTCAGGAGATATATTATATCTTTAAATGCTTATGTGAATAAATTAGAGAAAGAGGAAATCAATGAACTAAATGTGCAACTAAAAATATTAGAGAAAGAACAAATTAAAAATCCCCAATTAAATACCAAAATAGAAATTCTAACAACTAAAGGAGAAATTAGTAAAAGCAAAAGCAAAATAACTATTGAATTAATAAATAAAATAATAAAATTGATAAATCGCTAGTCAATTTGATTTTAAAAAAAGAAAGAAGAAAACCAAAATGCTAGTATCATAAATGAAAAAGGTGAACTCACAACCAATGAAGAGGAAATTAAAGCAATAATTCAAAATTATTTTGCCCGACTCTATGCCAATAAATTTGATAAGCTAAGTGAAATGGATGAATATTTACGAAAATATAAGTTGCCCAGGTTAAATGAAGAGGAGATTAAATACCTAAACAACCCTATCTCAGAAAAAGAAATTCAACAAGCAATTATTGAACTCCCTAAGAAAAAAATCTCCAGGGCCTGATGTATTCACAAATGAATTCTACCAAACATTTGAGGAACAATTGGTTCCAATTCTATATGAACTATTCAGAAAAATAGGGAAAGATGGAACTCTGCTTAACTCTTTCTATGAAACCAATATGGTGCTGATACCTAAACCAGGAAGAGTTAAAACAGAGAAAGAAAATTATAGACCTATCTCCCTAATGAATATAGATGCAAAAAATGTTAAATAAAATCTTAGCAAAATGATTACAACAATTTATCACTGGGATAATACATTATAAGCAAGAAGGATTTATCCCAGAAATGCAGGGTTGGTTCAATATTAGGAAAACTGTTAGTATATTCAATTATATCAACAACAAATCTATCACAAATTATATGATCATATCAACAGATGCTGAAAAAGCTTTTGACAAAATACATCACCCATTTATATTAAAAACACTAGAGAATGTAGGAATAAATGGACTGTTCCTTAGAATAAATAGCAGTATCTATCTGAAACCATCAACAGGCATTATATTCAATGGGGAGAGGCTAGAGGCATTCCCAATAAGATCAGGAGTGAAACAAGGGTGCCCATTGTCACCACTAATATTCAATATTGTATTAGAAATGTTAGCTTTAGCAATTAGAAAGGGAAAAAATTGAAGGAATTAGAATTGCAAAGGAAGAGTCAAAACTCTCACTCTTTGCAGATGACATGATGGTCTACCTAGAGAATCCCAAGAAATCATCCAAAAAATTACTGGAAACAATTAGCAATTTTAGCAAACTTGCAGGTTATAAAATAAACCCCCATAAATCCACAGCTTTTCTATATATGTCTAGCAAGATACAGCAGGAAGCGCTAGAAAGAAAAATCTCATTCAAAGTAACCTCAGACAATATAAAATACTTGGAAGTCTATTTGCCATGACAGATTCAGAAACTTTTTGAAAACAATTATGAAACACTTCTCACACAAATTAAATCAGATTTAAATAACTGGGCAAATATCAACTGCTAATGGATAGGTAGAGCTAATATAATAAAAATGACAATTCTACCAAAACTAAACTACCTGTTTAGTGCCCTACCAATAAAAATTCCAAAAAATTACTTTGAGCTAGAAAAAAATGGTATGTAAATTCATATGGAGAAATAAAAAGTCCAGAATTTCCAGGAATTTAATGAAAAAGTGCAAAAGAAAGGGGCTTAGCACTACCTGATCTGAAATTATATATAAAGCATCAGTCATCAAAACTGTTTGGTATTGGCTAACAGAGTGGTGGACCAGAGGAATAGACTAGGTCCATCAGCAGGAAATGATTATAGTAATCTGCTGTTTGATAAACCCAAAGACTCCAGCTTTTTTGATAAAAACTCTCTCTTTGATAAAAACTGCTGGGAAAATTGGAAATTAGTATGGAAGAAACTTAGATTAGACTGACACTTCAAACCCTTTACCAAGATAAGATCCAAATGGTTACAGGATTTAGACATAGAAAACAATACTATAAGCAAATTAGAAGATCAAGGACTAATTTACCTGTCAGATCTATGGAAAAGGGAGCAGTTTATGACTAAGGAAAAGATGGAGAACATCATCAAAAACAAACTAAATGATTTCAATTCCATTAAATTAAAAGGTTTTGCACAGATTAAACCACTGTAACCAAGATCAAAAGAAATGTAGTAAATTGGGAAACAATCTTTACAACTAATGATTCTGACAAAGGACTCATTTCTGAAATATACAGAGAACAGAGTCATATTTTTAAAACAAAAAGGCATTCCCCAATTGACAAGTGGTCAAAGGATATGCAAAGGCAATTTAAGATGAGCAGATCAAAGCAATCTATAGCTATATGAAAAATTGCTATAAATCATTAATTATTAGAGAAATGTAAATTATAGCTTCTCTGAGGGACCACCTCACACCTCTCAGACTGGTCAATATGACTAGAAAGAATAATAATCATTGTTGGAAAGGTTGTGAGAAATTTGGGATGCTATTACACTGTTGGTGGTGCTATGAACTCATCCACTGTTTCCAGAGAGAAATTTGGAACTATGCCCATAGGGCAACAAAAATATGCATACCCGTTGACCCAGTAATACCACTACTTGGTCTATACCCTGAAGAGATGATGAAAAAAGGTAAAAATATCACTTGTACAAAAATATTCATAGCAGTCCTGTTTGTGGTGGCAAAGAATTGTAAATCAAGTAAATGTCCTTCAATTGGGGAATGGCTTAGCAAACTGTGGTATATGTATGTCATAGAACACTATTGTTCTATTAGAAACCAAGAGGGATGGGAATTCAGGGAAGTCTGGAGGGATTTGCATGAACTGATGCTGAGTGAGATGATTAAAACCAGAAAAACACTGTACACCCTAACAGCAACATGGGGGTGATGTTCAATGTTGAATGACTTGCTCATTTCATCAGTGCAACAATTGGAGACAATTTTGGGCTGTCTGCAGTGGAGAGTGCCATCTCTATCCAGATAAAGACCCTTGGAGTTTGAACAAAGTTAGAGGACTATTCCCTTTAATTTATGAAAAAAACAGATATCTTATTATCTGATCTTTTTATCTCTTAGACTTTTTCTTTCTTCTTTAAGGATATGATTTTTCTCTCATCACACTCAATTTGGATCAAGGTATAACATGGTAACAAAGTAAAGACTGACAGATTGCTTTCCTTGGGGGGTCAGGGGGGAGGGAAGTAAGATTGGTGGAAAAATGTAAAACTCAAATAATACATATAATAAAAAATTAAAAAATTAAAAATACTTTAAAAAATTAAAAATAACACCAATATAAATATGTCTAGAAAGCTCATGTGGCATAATACCATATCTCCTTGAAAATAAGATTTGGTATTATATTTATTTTTGCTTCAAAAGATGCATTAGGGCTTATTTTCAAGGCATATCTTTTTTCATATGCAAAAATCTACATTTATTACAATACAGTCATGCCATCTTTATCCAGAACATCATCATAATTTTCCAAACCTCAAATTCTGATCTGAATTTCTTGCGACTCCATTTCCTCTAGAATCATTGGCTATAATCTCTCATGTCCAACAGTAAAGATCTCTTTAAATGAGCACTTCTTGTCCATGTGGCCTACTCATATTGCATTAGCATCACATCTGTCAGTGATTTTCATCTCATGATTTTTTTACCCAAATCCTGACCTCTTGCAAGATAGGCTTCAGAAAATTTCCACACTGATTTCTCTTCATTCTATTTTCAATGTACTCATTGATATCTGTATGCAAATGGTCCTTGAATGACTTATTTATTGCAAAATCAAGAGTCTGGAGGTAGGTAGTCATTCCTGAGGGAATCATTATTTTATCAAGTCTTTTCTCTGCAAGGAAATTCTTCATGTCTTTAGCGTGGTTCGTGCTGCCTGAATCCCAAATTAGCAGACTTCTTTAACTACCTCACAAAACAAGTACATTAAATCACCTCACTTCTTTATAATTACTTGTGTGCAACAGACATTTTCAGTTTCAAGAACATAAAAGCCTGAATCATGTTCATTCTTTTCTTTCTTATCCTTAGTGATTATTGGAGGTGGGGCTTTCTTTTCATCCAGATATTATCAAGTGTGCACATTTTTTCATGTGTTGTATTTGTGCCCTGATTGGTCATTTGACAATAAGCTTTGAATTCATCTGTTTACATAGGCATTTACCTCTCATCCCAAGTTTCCCATTTGGGTATTAACAAATACTTATATTTATATTATTATTTATTTTAAGTATTAATGTTAATAGCAATAATTATTTATAATTTTATGTATATTATATTATTATTATATTAATTCAATTCATCTGTTGTGTGTTGCAATGGGCATCCTAAATACAACCTTTTAGCTGATGATATTAACTGGTGCTTATTTGAGTGGTAGGGTTTATATTATGACCATCCTAAAATTTTCTGCTAGGTCTTCTTTTGGGGGAAATATAAAAAGAGCACTGAGCTCACAAAAGAGCTGGATTGTCGAGAAGAGTTACTACCATCAAGTTTGTTCATCTCATAATGTTGTTGATGTGTACACTGTTCTCTTGGCACTACACCTTTTGCTCAGTCATTCCATACTTCTCTTGAGTATGACCATTTATGGTTTCTTATAAAACAAAAATATTCCATAGTATTCATGTACCATAACTTGTTTAGCCATTCCCCAATTGATGGGCATTCCCTCAATTTCCAATTCTTTGCCACTACAAAAAGAGCAACTACTATGAACATTTTGAAACATGTAGGAGTTTTCAAATTTTTTACAATTTCTTCTGGATAGAGTCCTAGAATTGAAATTGCTGAGTCAAAGGGTATTTTATTGCTCTTTGGGCATATTCCATATCCCTCTCCAGAAAGGTTGGATCCATTCATAACTCCACCAGAAATGCATCAAAGTCCCAATCTTCTCACATCCTCTCCAACTTTGATCATCTTTTCTTTTTATCATTTGGGCTAATCTCATAGGTGTGATATGATATCTCATTGTTGTTTTAATTTGCATTTCTCTAATCAATAGTGATTTGGAGCATTTTTCATATGATTATAATGAATGAAGAAAATTAAGGGATTTTCCATGTTAAAAAATCTATTTATCCATCATCTATTGAGAAAGAGAGAGAGGAGAGAGAGAGAGAGAGAGAGAGAGAGAGAGAGAGAGAGAGAGAGATATGGAGGCAGAAGGAGACAGAGACAGTGGTACACAGAGACAGAGGGAGAGACAGAGTTGTGATGTGTACCTGTGTGTAAATATGACTACCCCCTACTTTTTATGATCCAATTATAATATTTTGGTAATGTTTTCAAATAATTTTGGTGCTTAATAGTTTAGGAAACCTGTTTCATGGATCAGTTGCCTCTCTAAGAGTGTGATGATGCCCATGATGCTGAGGGGAAACTTAATTCACAGTGCTTCACAGTTCCTTTTTATCTATATCTCCACAGCACCATTATGTTTCAGTAATGTTGTTTAGCATGTCTCTTATAAATTGCTCATTTGGGGACTGCCAAATGATTGCATAGGAAATATTTTGCACAGTTTCTGAAAGGAGCTGCTGCAATTTCAAACAGCAGGAAAACATGACTATTAAAAGAGAGAAAATGTCTGTGTTTTTACAACAAAATAATTAGAAGCCATTACTGGAACTATTTCGTTTTCAGCATCCCCATCTATCTTTCTTTCAATTAGAAGCATGTGCCAAATAGGAAAAGTTTGGATAAAGATGAGTGCATTTTGAATGAATTATGGTTATGAAATGTGACCCTCAATAACAATATAGTCTATATGCTTTAAGTACAGCACATGTTACATTCTCTTTGTGAGAAAATGAAGGTCTTTCATAGTTTTAGGTATATTTGAATAGAAAACTCCCTTATAGTTATGCTTAGGACAGGAAAATTGTACTTCTAGCACATTTCAACTACTAACGAAGGTTAATAATGATGACAATATATCTTTCAAATTTAATTTCTTGGACAATATTCTTGATTATATTTTTTCAAATACCTTGGAGATTTTATTTCAAAGAGTTACAAGGAGTTTCTTAAGCTGAAGATTGATCTTTAGTAAGCATTTTTACTAGGATTGTATTTATGCTAAACCCCAAATACTTTCAGCCTGTAATTTCATCAAGCATGTATATTCTTTCTGTCAACATAAATCATGACCTCTCATTGAAGGCATTTAGTAGTTTCTAGGGACAAAACATTCATCACTCTGATGCAGAGTCATTACAAAGACTTCATGACTGAACTTTGTCCCAGATTAGGAGAATTTACATGGCCCCATTAATACCTGGAGAATGATTCCTTCCCCTGGGAGAAGTGCCCACTCTGTGGATCATCTCATCAACTATTTACCCAGAACTACCTTATTCTTTAACAGAACAAGATATTCTATGTCTTATTACCTCTTCCTAGTACCTAAGCCAGTTTTCATATCCCTCCCAACTGTTCCAGGACTCAGGCACAAAAATCCTTCATTATAACTCCATTCTAACATTAGGCAGTTAATGAGCTTCTCTGAACAAAACTAAGTTATCAGAATTGAACTCAGGTCCTCCAGACAATAGGACAGTGTTCTATCTACTGCCACCTAGCTACCCCCAAGTTAGTTCTTTAACAAGAAACTTGTAGTCTATTACAGAGCCCTTACACAAAGCCTTTATAACTTGATAGGATCTGCTAAACTTGGAATTCTCCAAGTTTCAAGAAACTAGGACTCATATTTCAATCACAATGAGGCATTGAATAACTTCATTCTAATTACTTTCCATATAGTATCTTAGGCTGCTTTTAAGTTTTATGTTAATAACAATTTTTAAAAGTATTTAAACTTGTAAAAAATTTCTTTTAAAAAGAAAATGAGGAAACCAAAGATTCCTCTTATAAAGATCAATGCTCTTTGGAATGATAGAAACAAATTTGATGGATTTTTGACATTTACTTCTTTTCACTGACCTGCTGAATCTTTGAAAAAATGGAAGAATAAACAAACTTTTGATCTTTTCAAGGGACAAATTAATCACCACATTCAACATCCTGAATGCTGATAGGCAAGAGAAATCAATTAACTGTCATTTCATCACATTGATGAAAGTGATTGCTCAAATGATAGATCTTAGCATGCTTGCATCTACTCTAACATTTTTGAATATTTTTCCAATGCGCCTCTTCTAGTCCTGTCAGTAAAATAAAGAATTGAAGAACAGAAGAGAACTCTTTATTGTATGTTCCATTTCTGGTTTTTTAAATTCTTTTCCCAGAAACATATTTTGTAATGTTTTGTTGGTTGAGTTTTAAGTGTCTCAAGAGGTGGTACATCTAGCACTTCCTTGGCAGCATATTTCACAGTCTAATAATCTTAATAGCTCTAATACCCTAGAATGTCTCTAATCCACTTTTATTTTATCTGTATCCATTAAAAATTTGCAAGGGTTCTCATCAGCTCAGCAATAGGTATATTTTCAAATGATGCCTACACTTCTTAATTATTCAAACTTCTTTTATTTTTTCCAAGGGAAAAGTTTTCAATCAAAATTTTAATATATCCTACAATAGCCTTCAATGATTGTACCTTTAACCAATTTTTTATGAATTTTTCTTAACTTATTCTGCAATTTAGCCCTTTCATTCTTTTCCTTCACAACATTAAAGATTAAGCTGAAATCATCTTATTGGGAGTATAATAATTTCTTTTACACTTTTATGACCTACAAATAACAATACACCTATGCCATAACACAATTCAACAGCTAGCAATTAAGTAACTCTTATGGTCAAGTACTTAAATAAAAGCAAAATAAAGCATTAATATGTATTGAGTCATTGCTTAAAGTTCAATGCCAGATTTCTCTAATACATCAACTCCTCCTTTCTTCATTGAAGGGAATTAGCTTTGACCAATTTAATTTCTTACAATTGAGGGGATCCTGATTTTCTTCATTTAGTACCTTATAATAGACACAATGAAATTATTTCTTGATTTATTAAGGTCTTATCATTTTAATTATATCAATTAAGGAAACAATGAGAATTTAAGTGTCTACTTTGTGTCAGGCACTCTCCTAGATGCTTAGGATACAAAGACAAAAATATAGTAACAGTCCCTCTCCTCAGTGACTTTACAATCTAGTGGCAGGACAGGAAGGAGGCAAGAAAGATATTTCCATACATGCAAACTCTATACCAAGTGAAAACAAGATAAGGAAGAAGTGTAGTGAATAGTAAATAAAAGGGCTATCCCTCTCAAATTTGCATGATCAACAACTAAGATCAACCTTTCCTTAAACCCATCATTGAAAAACTTCATGAGACTTAAGTTACAGGACTCCATATATTCTTCCAGCTTGACAATGAAGCATAATTCTTTGGATTTTTGCAAATTAATAATATGTTTGCTCCATTGGAATCAACATTTTAAATTTTGGTAGGAAGAAGTTACATGAAAAATGAAGTTGTATGAAATATTATCAGATGTGATATGAAGCCCACATTTAGTCAATCTCTATTTTAAAAACCCCCTCAATGAGCTATTTATTTATTTATTTGTTTGTTTGTTTGTTTATTCTTATTCTTGTCCACTTGTACATGCATATTTCCAAGTTACAAAATTTCCCTGCACCCTTCCTTTCCACCCCACCCCCAGTAAAAGTCAGGTTAGCATTTTACATACATACATATTTTGTTGAACATATTTACAAATTAGTAATTTTTGGTATGAGGAATTAGGATTAAGGGAAAGACATACATAAGAGATAATTTTTATAAATTGTTCATCAGATTCTGTAGGGGTATTTTCTTTTGTGTGTGTTTTATTTTGATTATTTTTCTTCCTCTGGTTGGAAATAATACAGATAATTACCAGTCTAATAAAGTTGTCCTACCTCTCTGGGCTGTCTAGAGGAATTGCTTCCATCAAGTTTGTTCATCTCATAATGTTGTTGATGTTCACATTGTTCTCTTGGCTCTAGGTCTTTCTCTCAGCATCAAGTACCATAAGTCATTCCATGCTTCTCTAGAGGTGACCATCTATGGTTTCTTATAGAAAAGTAATATTCCATGGTATTCATATACCATAACTTGTTTAGTCACTTCCAAACTGTTTGGCATCCCCTCAATTTCCAATTCTTTGCCTACAAAAAAACTGCTATCAATATTTTGGAACATGTAGGACTTTTCCTATTTTTCACAATTTCTTCAGGATATAGTCCTTGAATTGGAATTGCTGGGTCAAATGGTATGAACAGTTTTATTGCTCTTTGGGCAGTTTCATATTGCTCTCCAGAAAGGCTGGATCAGTTCACAACTCTACCAGCAATGTATCAATGTCTCAATCCTCCCACAATCTTTCCATCATTGATTATCTTCCTTTTTTCCTTATCTGGGCTAATCTAATAGGTGTGAGATGACACTGCATTGTTGTTTTAATTTCCATTTCTCTAATCAATAGTGATTTGGAGCATTTTTTCATATGATTACATATAGAGCTTTAATTTCTTCATTTGAAAACTGTCTGTTTATATACCTTGACTATTTATCAATTGGGGAATAACTTGTGACCTTATAAGTTTCATGCAATTCTCTATTATATATTTTAGAAATGATACCTTTATCAGCACTCCTGGTTGTGAAGATTGTTTCCCAGTTTTCTTCTTTTATTCTAATCAGCATTGATTTCATGAGTGTAAAAATGATTTTATTTAATATAGTCAAAATCATTCATTTGCAGTTTATAATGTGTTCTAATTCTTTTTTTGGTCATCAATTTATCCCTTTTCCATAGATCAGATGGAGTATTTTTTGATCTAATAATTTGTCTCTGGAATTGCTCTTTATGTCTAAATCCTGTACAGATTTTTATCTTATTTTGGTTGTGAGGTTGTGAGATGTGGATCTATGCTTACTTTTTGCCACACTATTTCCAGTTTCCCGAACAATATTTTGTCAAATAATAAGTTCTTAATCCAGAGGCTAATGTCTTTGGGGTTGTCAAATAGTAGATTGTTGTAGTCATTTAATGCAGCTTCTTTTGAACCTATCCTAATCTATTATCCATTGCTCTATTTTTTAACCAGAACCAGTCAGTTTTGATGACTGTTGCTTTATAATATAGTTTTAGATCTGGTGGAGCTGGGCCACCTTCCTTTACAATTCTTTTAATCAATTGCCTTGCTATTCTTGCCCTTTTGTTGCTCTAGATGAATTTTGTTACTATTTTTTCTATCTCAGTAAAGTAGTTGTTTCGTAGCTTGATTTGGATGGCACTGAGTAAGTAATTTAATTTGCATAGAATTGTCATTTTTATTATATTAGCTTGACTTAACCATGAGCATTTGATAGTTTTCCAATTATTTAGATCTGACTTTATTTGGGTGAGGAAAGCTTTATAATTTTGTTCATACAGTTTCTGGGTTTGTCTTGGGAGGTAGATTCCAAGGTATTTAATGCTGTCTATAATGATTTTAAATGGAATTTCTCTTTCTATCTCTTGTTCTTGGGCTTTGTTATTCAGATATAGAAACATTGTTGATTTGTGTGGGTATATTTTATATCCTGCTGTTTTGCTGAATTTGCTAATTGTTTCAAGGAGTTTTTTTAGATGATTTTCTCAGGATCCCTCAGTGTACCATCCTATCACGAGCAAAGGGTCAATGTTTTGCTTCCTCATTTCCAATTCTGATTCCTTCGATTTCTTTTTCTTCTCTTATTGCTACTGCTAGCATGTCCAAAACTATATTGAATAGTAATGTTGATAATAGGTAGCCTTAGGGGCTGCTAGGTGATGCAGTGGATAGACCACCAACCCTGGAGTCAGGAGTAAGTGAGTTAAAATCCAGTCTCAGACACTTAATAGTTGCCTAGCTGTGTGATCCTGGGCAAGTCACTTGACCCTATTTCCTTGCAAAAAGAAAAAAAGAAAAGATAATGGGTAGTGTTGATTCATCTCTGAATTAATTGGAAATGCTCTGACTTTATTTTCATTAAATGTCATATTTTTGATGGTTTTAGGTAGATATTATTTATTATTTTAAGGAAAGCTCCATTTATCCCTAAACTTTCTAGTGTTTTAGTGGGAATGGACGTTGCATTTTATCAAAGGCTTTTTCATCATCTATTGAGATAAACATATGATTTATGTTGGTTTTACTATTGATATGTTTAATTATGCTGTGTTTTTCCTAATGTTGGACCATCCTTGCCTGTCCAGTATAAATACAACCTGATCATGGTGTATTTGCTGTAGTATCATTGCTAAAATTTTATTTAAGATTTTTGCATCAATATTCAGGAGACTGGTCTATAATTTTCTTTATCTGTTTTGGTTCTTCCTGGTTTAGGTATCAGCATGTTGGTGTCATAAAAGGAGATTGGCAGAACTCCTTCCTCTCCTAATTTTTAAAATAGTTTATGTAGAATAGAATTAATTGTTCCTTAAATTTTTAGTAGAATGCACTTGTAAATCCATCTGGACCTGGAGACTTTTTCTTAGGGAGTTGATTGATGGTTTCTTCAATGTCTTTTTTTTCTGAAATGGGGTTATTTAAGTAATAACTTCCTCTTCTGTTAATCTGGGCAGTTTGTATTTTTGTAAATATTCATCCATTTCACTCAATTGTCCAATTTATTGGCATATGGTTCATCAAAGTAGCTCTGAATTATCACTTTAATTTCCTCCTCACTGGTGGTTAGTTTACCCTTTTCATTTTTGATTCTGATAATTTGGTTATCTTCCTTTTTTACTCATATTCACCAGATGTTCATCTTTTTCATATAACCAACTCTTAGTTTTATTCATGAGATCAATTGTTTCTTACTTTTCATTTTATTAATCTCTCCCTTGATTTTCAGAATTTCTAATTTGGTAGTTAATTGAGATTGTTTAATTTGTTCTTTTTCTAGCCTTTTTAGTTGTGAGTGAACATTTCCTCTGAAGAGTTAATATTACTAGTGAAGTCCTCTCAGGGTTAAAAATCATTAAAACAAAGACATACTATTACTCTTAGGCTATTCTTAGAAGAAAGAGGGCGAGAGGACTTGCATTCTCAGTCAGACACCCTCCCGATTCTGTTAGGGAGAGAAACAGTGTACTATTTCCAGAAAGACCTTGAATTGTCAGACAGACACCCTCCCAATTCTGTTAGGGAGGGAAATAATGGAATATTTCCAGAGAAAAGATCTTGTTTAGACACCTATTTGATGACAGACTGTGAGAATAGTAGACTGCCTCCTCTTCTTTGATGATAAGTATTAAACAAAGAAGATAGTAAATTTTTCTTGGAAGACTTTGCATACTCAGACATTAATTCATTTAGATAGAAAACAAAAGGCCATTAGACACCCACCTGCCCTGGAGTCAGGAGAACTTGAGTTCAAATTGGACCTCAGACACTTAATAATTACTTAGCTGTGTGGCCTTGAGCAAGCCACTTAATGCCATTTGCCTTGCAAAAACCTTAAAAAGAAAAAAAAAAGGTCATTAGAAATCTTCTTTTGATATCCTCACTAACTGGATGGTAAGGAAATATTCTATGAAAACATTTTACTCTTCTCTTTGTTACTGGGTAGATTTTTCACGTAAAGATTGTAACTTTTGGGGTGGCTAATTGGCGTAGTGAATAAAGCACCAGCCTTGGAGTCAGGAGTACCTGGGTTCAAATCCAGTCTCAGACACTTAATAATTACCTAGCTGTGTGGCCTTGGGCAAGCTACTTAACCACATTTGCCTTCCAAAAAACTAAAAAAAAAGAAAAAAAAATATTGTAACTTTTAAGACCTTAACCAATCAAGTTGGAAGGGAGGGGGCTAGGGAGGGGGGAATCACAGTAGGCCATATAATCTTGCTTGACTGTCACCTTGGGGCAACTAGTTGATTCACCTTCAATGTGATATCTTTGAGTCTGTCCTTTCTCAAGAAAGACAATAAATAACTATTTGTTTTGTTCAGACCCAGTCTCTGAGAATTTTTCTTAGTGAATTTTGCATTGCACACAGTTGCATAACCAATTCATTGATCTCCACTTTCTCTGTTTTATTCATATAGGCATTTAGAGATATAAAGTTTACCCTCAAAAATGCCTTTTCTATATCCCATAAATTTTGGTATGATGTCTCATTATTATAATTTTCTTGCATATAATTATTGTTTACTTCTGTTATTTGCTGTTTCATCTTCCCATTTTTTAAAAATTGTTTTTGCAAGGCAATGGGATTAAGTGGCTTGCCCAGTTACAGCTAGGTAATTATTAAGTGTCTGAGGCCTTTGAATTCAGGTACTCCTGACTCCAGGGCCAGTGCTCTATCCACTGCACCACCTAGCTGCCCGTAGTCACCTAGCCACCCCATCCTCCCATTACTTGAGATAAAATTTCTAATTAGTTCTTGGTTTATCTTTCCCTGAGCATTTATTACAAGTAATTTTTAATGCATCATGATCTAAAAAGTGTGTATTTATTAGTTCTGCCTTTTTTGCATTTGATATAATGGTTTTTGTGCCCTCGTACATGTTTAATTTTGGAGAAGGTGCCATGTGCTGCCAAGAAAAAAAGGTATATTCTTTTCTATCCCCATTAAGTTTTCTCCATAGGACTATCATATCTAAGTTTTCTATGATTTCATTCACCTTCTTGACATCCTTCCTGTTTATTTTGTTGTTAGATTTATCTAGTCCTAAGAGAGGGAGACTGAAATCTCCCATTATTACAATTTTGATATCTTATTCTCCTTTTAATTCACTCACTTTTTCCTCTAGGAATCTGGATGCTAGACTACTAGGTGCATTCATGTTTAGTAATGATACAGATCATTACCAAATTATAATTATAATCATTTTTTTACCTTACCCCCTTTTCAAGTATCTTTCAAGTACACACAATACTCTTCATGAGCCAAAGTATCATCCAAAGCCATATCATTTCTTGAGCTATTTGTGCTCATCCTCCAAGACCCATTTTGCTTCACACTTTACTTCCCTCCCCACCCAGGGTAATTTAAAACCTTGTAAAGTGAACAAAGGTCTATTGTCTCTTCCCTTTACCCTTACTCCCTTACAGAGGCAATGTCTCAGGTCCTCATAGTTTATGATGCTTAAAGCTCTCTAAGTACTGGGAGGCTCTGGAGGTCTCACCTGATAACTTTCCAAATGACTGTAAGTAACAGTCCTTGCAGGTCCTTGCAGCTTAGAATGTCCTCATTAGACAAGGTGCTTAGCACCTTGTGATTAAAGTGAGTCAAAGTAAAATGAGACAGTTAAATTGAAGCTAACAACCCTGCTTTTTTTTCAGGGCTCTTTGTCTCAAACATGATCTTGGACCTCTTCAACAGAGACAAGACCTAATTATACCCATTTCCTTTATGCTCATTCTCTTCAATTGTATTCTACCTTCTAATTTTCCTTAGAGAAATAAAGTTCTAAAGAATTAGAATTATTATATCTTCCCTTTTAGGGACCAACATTTCTTTAAAGCAATTTTGTTTTTTCATTCCCCTTTCGCATTAACTTTCATATATAACTCAACAGTCATGTATTGCAATTGAATTCTCTGATCAGTTCTGGCCTTTGTGTCAGGAATTCTGGAAGTCCTGTATTTTATTGAACATCCATCTTTTTCCCTAACAGTATATGCTGAATTTTGCAGGGTAATACATTCTGGGTTGTAACCTCAGGTCCTTAGCTCTCTGAAATATGTTATTTCAGTTCTTCTGATCCTTCAAAGTTGAGACTGATACATCCTATGTTAGTCTGATTGTGTTCTCCTTGATTTGAATTGTTTTCTTTTTGCTGTTTGCAACATTCTCTCTTTTCTTTCAGGGGTCAGGAATTTTGTTGTTATAGCCCTTGGAGTTTTTATCCTGGGGTCTCTTTCTGGAGGGGTTCTATGAATTCTTTCAATTGTTATATTATTATTATCTTATTCTAGTAGATTGGTGTGGCTTTCCCTTATAATTTCCTATATGATGTTTTCCAGTTTCTATTGTTGTTACTTTCTTTCTAGTTGGTACTACTTTCTAGTAGTCCAATGATTTGTAGATTGTCTCTTCTGGATCTGTTTTCCAGGTCATTTATTTTCCCTAGAAGCTACTTTACATTTTCTTCAGTTTTTTCAACCTTTTTATTTTATTTGATGGAATCCTGTAGTCTTATAGATTCATTCATTTCTATCTGTTCAATTCTAATTTTTAGGATTTTATTTTCTTCATGTATCTTCTGTGTTTATTTTTATTTCAATGCAGTTGATTTCTTTGACCAACTTGTCACAATTTTACTGCATGATTTTCATTTCTTTTTTTCCATTTCTCTTCTTCCCTTCTTTGGTTTATATATTCTTTTGTAAATGCTTCAAAGGGCTTTTGTATTTCAGTCCAATTTATAAAGTGTTTTGATACTTCTATGAGTGATTTTTCGCTGCTTTCTTCTTCAGACATGGCATTGCTGTCATCTTTATCTGTGAAGTATTTTTCTATAGTGAGCACTCTTAGCTTTTTTGTTCATTTTTGTTGTTATAATTCTGCTCCTCAGTATATGCAGTATAGATCCAAGCTTTTATTTTGTTGGGGATGAAGTTTGATCCCTGGCTTGTTGCTGGCCAAGATCTTGCCTATACAGTCCAGGCCTTGCCTTTGCAGAGGTTTGTTTCCTCCTTTATTTCCAGGTTCTGACTTAACAGAGGATTGTTCCCAACCCAGTCCTATCTTTTACCCTGGTGCTCTCAGGCTTCAGACTTTGTTTGGGGTTGGGATGCTCCCTGCTGACTTGTTATCTAAATGCCAGGACCTCTGTTATTAATAAACCATTGGGAGCTGGATTGTACTATGTCTAAAAGCCTCATGCTGGCTTTCAGTGCTCTCCTGCCTCCAGGATTTTACTTCTCTTTTTCCCTCAAAGAGACAGACATTTGCTGAAGATCCTCCATGATGTTTACAGTTGAAAACGGGTTTGAATCCTCTCTTTTTGTTGATGGGATCTGTAACATGAATGTCAAAGTAGAGGCTTCATTTATCTTTGGTAGGGAAGCAGGTAAGCTTCATGCCACCATCTTGGCTTGACCTGGAAAGTCTCCAGTCAGTTATTCCTACCAAACTTATTTGTATTCCCATATTTTCATATTTGAGTAATAGGGTACAATTACACATACATAGACTTCCTTAAGTAACATAGATTATAGAAAGGTTTTATATTGATAGCTTTGTGGCTTCTCTATTAGATATCAATACACCTATAATCAAAAAGCATAACAAGCTAAAGACTTCAGTCCTCAAAAATTTTACCAATCTTATAAACCAAGATTCCCTTTGTCAAGGGAAACAAGGGAAAACTTGATAATAAAATTCTAATTCTTGAGTTAACATAAATACACATATAATTATTAATCAGTCTTTTATATTTTATTATCATCATTTTATGAGCTAAAAACAACATTATTCATTAAGATACCTTTGGTTCCAAAAAATTAAGAAACAAAGAATAATTAAAGGCTACCAAGGTTTTATAGGAAGATCAAAGTTTACAGGAAGATGTATTCATTCTCTTTATTGACTGATCTAACCCATTCCCTGAATCCAAAACCTGAGGGTCAAAAGGAAGAAGCAAAACTGAAAAGCAACCTAATGTAAATCTAGGTGATGCAGCACATATAACACTGGGTCTGAGGTCAGAAAGACCTATTCTGGTCACAGATACCTATTTACTTTGTGACCACAGAAAAGTGAATTGAAAACTATTTGCCTTAGCTTTCTCATTCATAAAATTAGAATAATAAAATTATTCATATACCAGGATTGTTACAAAGATAAATTAAAGCAATAATTAGAGAATGTTTGACTCAGTACCTCATATATAGTAAGTACTATATGAATATTAACTATTATTACCATTACTATTGTTTCTCTATCAGCTACCAAAATCAATCTCTTACTTTTCCTTCTTTTTTACGAGAGATAATTTAGAATGATTTACAAACAGAAAGATTTTTGTACATGTGTCACCAAGTACAAAGGATTCATAAAAGTAATTAGACTCATCAAATTATTCAGGAATTTTACATTCTTTATATCCATGTTGAAGGATTCTTAAATTTTTCAGGACAAGAAACAGACATGCATAAATATCACACTGCAGTGTGAGGAGCTCTGGCCTGTAAGTTCAGAGACTCAGTTTCTAATCTTGGTTCATTTACTTTATATCTAGATGAACTTAGAGAAGTTACTCAACATCTCTGTGCCAAAATTTTCTAAATAATAGAAATACAATATTTGGACCACCTGATCCCGCCAATCTCTTCAAGTTCTAAAATCCTGATACTGAGGGGAAAAATCACTCACAGAAGTATCAAAACAGTCTATAAAATGGACTCAAATACAAAAGCTCATTGAAGAGTTTAAAAAATATTTTAAAAACCAAATAAGAGGGGTGGCTAGGTGGCACAGGGGGTGGCTAAGTGGTGCAGTGGATAGAGCACCGACCCTGGAGTCAGGAGTGCCTGAGTTCAAATCTGGCCTCAGACATTTAATAATTACCTAGCTGTTGGGCAAACCACTTAACCCCATTGCCTTGCAAAAATCTGAAGAAGAAAAATAGAAAAAAGAAATGGAAGTAATGCAAGAAAATTGTGTAAAAATGGACCAGAGAATTCAACATCTTTAAAAAAGAAACACAAAAAGTAATTGAAGGAAATAAAATCCTGGGGCAGCTAGATGGCGCAGTGGATAGAGCACCAGCCCTAGAGTCCAGGAGTACCTTAATTCAAACCCAGCCTCAGATACTTGTGTGGTCTTGGGCAAGCCACTTAACCCCATTTGCCTTTCAAAAAACTACAAAAAAAAGGGGGGAAAAAGAAAAGAAAATCCTAAAAATTAGAATTGAACAGCTAGAAACCGATTAATCTACAAGACTACAAGATTCCATCAAGCAAAATTAAAAGGCTGAAAAAATGAAAAAAAAAAATGTAAAATAACTTCTAGGAAAAATGAATGACCTGGAAAACAGATTCAGAAGAGACAATCTATGAATCATTGGACTACTAGAATGCCTGGAACAACAAAAGAACCTGGAAAATATCATGCAAGAAATTATAAGAGAAAACTTCCTCAATATACTAGAACAAGATAATAATATAACAATTAAAATAATCCACAGTACCCCGCCAGAAAGTGACCCCAGGAAAAAAATTCCAAGGACCTTAGTAGCCAAATTCCAGAGCCCTCAAATAAAAGAGTATAGTGCAAACAACAACAACAACAAAATTCAAATACAAAAGGAACACAATTAGACTAACACAGGATGCTGGTAGCAGCATCAACACTGAGAGATCAGAAGAACTGGAATAATATATTTCAGAGAGCAAAGGACCTAGGATTACAACCCTGAAGGTATTACCCTGCAAAATTCAGCATATATTGTCAGGGGAGTAAAATGGATGTTCAGTGAAATACAGGACTTCCAGAATTTCCTGACACAAAGACCAGAACTGCACAGAGAATTCAATTTCCAAATACATGATTTAACAGCTACATAAAAATGGTAAATGAAAAAGGGGACTGAGAAAACAAAAGTGCTTTAAACAAATGTTGGTCCCTAAAAGGGAAGATATAACAATTCTTACTCATTAGAACTTTACTTCTCTAAGGCTACAGGAAATCTCTATCCTTATCTCAAAGGATTGAAGAGAATGAATCTAAAGTATATGGATTTAATTGGATCTTGTCTTTCAGTTGAAGAGGTCCAAGATCACATCACTATGTCTGAGACAAAAAAAAACCCTGAAAATAACAAAAGCATGAGTGTTAATTTTCACTTAAGTGTCTCATTATACCTTGACTCACTTTAATCACAAGGTGCTAAGCATGTCTAATGAGGACATCATAAACTGTGAGGACCTGAGAAGGTGTCTCTGTTACTTATCATCATTTGTTATTTTTGGATGAGACTCCCATTACTTAGAGATCTTCATGATTCTTTCAGCTAATTAGATTAGGGTTTGATTAACCAATACTTCACTTAGCAAGGTGTTAAGTTCCTTGGGTGGGGAGGGTGGTAAAAGTGAGAGGGACATTTGGCTTTGGTTCACTTAACAAGGTGTTAAATACCTTTGGTGGGGAGGGAGGATAAAGTATGAAAGAAAATAGACCTGGGAGAAGCAACACAAATAGTTCAAGAAATGATATGGCTTCAGATGATACTTTGGTTTGTGAAGAGGACTGTGTGTGTGCTTGACTAAGCCACCTTTCTTTGCATCATTTTTGTTAATTCCTTTGTTATTTTTGAACTTTTGCTCCTCCAAAATCAATTTTTGAGATCATTTTTACTAACTCTATAAATTAATTGTTGGTAGTTTTATTAGTCTGACACTTAATAAAAAATTAATTTATGTACAATTGTTATTTTATATATTAACTCAACCTACCCATGAGAAATTGACATTTTTCCAATTATCATCTGATTTTATTTGTGTGGAAAGTGTTATGTAGTAGTTATGAAGTTTCTGGATTTTGCTTGGTAGGCAGACTGCCAACTATTTTATGATGTCTATAGTTACTTCTCTTTCTATCTATTGCAATTTACTGGTAGCATATAGAAATGTGGATGATTTATGTGGGTATATTTTATATCCTGCAACTTTGCTAAAATTTTTAATTGTTTCAGGTAATTTTTTAACAGATTTTCCTCATTGCCTATTCTAATTTTCACTTTCTTTTTCTTCTCTTTTTGCTAAAGCTAATACTTCTACTATAATATTGAATAATAGTGGTTATAATAGGCATCCTTATTTAACCCCTGATCTTATTAAGAATGCTTCTAACTTATTCCCATTATATATAATGCTTGCTGATGCTTCTAGATAGATATTTTGTATAATTTTACAGAAATTTTCATTTATTCCTGAACTCTTAAGTACCTTTAATAGAAATGGGTCCTGTAATTTTGATTTTTCAGAATTTCTAAATTGGTATTTAGTTGGGGATTTTTAATTTGTTCTTTTTCTAGGTTTTTTTTTTTTGGTTGTATTCCCTATTCATTGATCTCCATTTTTCTCTATTTTATTCATATAAACATTTAGAGATGTAAAATTTCCTTTAATAGCCTGATTTGCCTGTATGCCACAAATTTTGGTATGTTGCCTCATTATTGTCATAATCTTGGAGAAAATTATTGCTTATTTCTATGATTTTATGTATAATCCACTCATTCCTTAAAGTTAAGGTATTTAGTTTCCGATTAATTTTAATCTATCTTCCCATGACTCTCTATTACACATTATTTTTTATTGCATCATAATCTGAAAAGTATGCATTTAATATTTCTGCCCTTCTGCATCTGATTGTAAGATTTTTATGCCCTAATCCATGGTTACTTTCTGTGAAGGTACCATGAACTTCAGAGAAAAGATATATTCCTTGCTATTCCCACTTAGTTTTCTCCAGAGGTCCATCATATCTAACTTTGAACTCAGGTCCTCCTGACTCCAGGGCTGATGTTCTATCCACGTGCCACCTATCTGCCCCCCCTTTTTCCTTTTTTCTTAAATTTATTCACTTATTTTGAATTTTACAATCCCCCCCAAAAAAACTTCCTGCCCCAAAAAACGTCCTGCCCTTCCCCTACCACCACAGAAGGCAATCTGTTAGTCCTTACATTGTTTCCATGGTATACATTAATCTAAGTTGCATGCACTTCACTATCTTTTAGGAAGATGTAATTTCCTTCCTTGTCCCTTTTAATGAGATCTATTTTAACTTTTTTTTGTCTGAGATAACCATTCTTTTATTTTTTTCCTTCAACTGAAACATAATATATTCTGCTCTAGTCTTTTAACATTTCTCAATGTTTATCTCTCTGCTTCAAATGTGTTTATTGTAAACATCATATTGTAATATTCTGATTTCTTTCTTTGCTATTTACTTCATTTCATGGGATAGTTCATTCCATTCAAATTTACATATATGATTACTTACTATTACCCTCCTATTTTTCCCCATTTATGCATTTCTCTCTTTTTTTACGCTATTTGTTTTCACCAGTGCTTGCTTTTGGCTACTATTTCGCTCAATTTGTTGCCCCTTCTATCAGTCATCACTTTTATTTTCCCTTTTCCCCAATTACTTCTGCCCTTCCTTCTATCAGGTTGCTCTTTCCCTTTTTTTTTCCTTTTATCCCTTTACTACTTCCCTTTAGGGTAACATATATTTTAAAACTCAATTGCGATTGCAGATTATTCTGTCTTTGAAATAAATCTATAAGACTAAGATTCAATCATTGCTCTCCCCCTTCTTCTTCTTTCCCTTTGTGCCTCCTCATGTTATAGAATTCACCCTATTCTGCATCTTCTTTCTTCTTCCAGTGCAATCCTTTTTATGTTTTAATTTTTTAAATATCATCTCATTATCAGCTTCTATGCAGACCTCCTATTTAAGTATAATTCTCCTCACTTTCACAATAGAATATCAGTTCTCAAGAGTTACAAGTATTATTATCCTTTTTAGAATATAAACAGTTTAATCTCATTGAATATCAGATTTTTCCTATTTATCTTGTTATGCATCTCTGCTTACATTTTGTGGGAAAATTCATCCCATTCCCATTTACAGTTGTGATTACTAATTCTATATTGTCCTATCTTTACTCCAGTTGTACTTTTCTCTCTCCTTTCATCATAACCCTTCTTGTCAGTATTTTGCTTTTGACTTCGTCCTCCCTCAATGATGTGCATTCTCTTCTATCAGCTCTCTTCCCTTTTCTCTCTTACTTTTAACCTTCCTTCTGTCTTCCTACTATCAGTCCCTCCTTCCCTTCATCCCCTCCATTCCCCTCTTAATTCTCTTTAGAGTGGGTAAAATGAATTTCTAAACTCAAATGAAGGTATCTGTTATTCCCTCTTTCAACCGAATTCAATGAATGTAAGATTAAGTAATGATCACCCCCCTTCTTTCCCTTTATTATTTTTGTGTTTCTTTGTGTGATTTAATTTACCCTGTTGTACCTCCCCTTTTCTCTTTTCCCATTACAATCCTGCTTTAATGTCTTAATATTTTTATATCAACCTACACCCATAGCTTCTATCTAAAAGAGATCCAACTCTTTAGTGGTGTTGGAACACAGACTGAAGCACATTTATTATTATTATTATTATTAATATTATTATTATTATTATTGGGGGTTGCAGGCAGATGGGGTTGGGTGCCCTGCCCAGGACCACACATCTGGGTGATTGTTGGGTGTCTGGGGCTGGATTTGGACCCAAGTGCTCCTGACTCTGGGGCTGGTGCTCTGTCCACTGTGCCACCTGGCCACCCCATCATTATTAGTAGTATTATTATTATAATTAATATTATTATAATCATCATTTTATTTTGTGTTTTTGTTGTTGTTTTTGCAGGGCAGTGGAGTTGGGGTGGCTTGTCCAGAGTCACACACCTGGGTGATTATTGGGTGTCTGGGGCTGGATTTGAGTTAAGCTGTTCCTGACTCCAGGGCCAGTGCTCCATCCACTGTGCCACCTATCTTACCCTATTATTATTAATTGTTTTTAATTTTAATTCTAATTTTTCCTCTCTCCTTTATTGCACACAAGGGTCTATATATTGGGGAGGAGGGGGTATTATATTTACTCTTAAACAAGAATATTTTAGTAATGTATAAAAAATCATCATTTGTACAAAAGATAAATATAATTAAAATTTTTAAAAATTTTAAAAAAAGAGATCCAACTCTCAAGAGTTGTAAGTATAATTCTCCCATATAGGGATGTAACCAGTTTAATTGAATTGAATTGAAAAAATATTGAATAAAATTCTTGTTCTTTTTTCCTGATTTTTTTATATATCTCTTGAGCCTCATTTTTGAAGACTGTATTTTCTGTTCAGCTCTGATTTTTTTCATCAGAAAAAATTAGAATGTCACCTATTTTGTTAAATATTCTTCTTTTCCCCTGAAAAAAATATGCTTAATTTTGCTAGGTGGTAATCCAAGTTCCTTTGCCCTCTGAAATAACATATTCCAGACCCTTTGTGTCTTTAAAATTGACACTGTCAAGTCCTGCATAATACTGACTGGCTCCTTCCTATTTTAATTGTTTCTTTATGGCATCTTGCACTGTTTCCTCCTTGATCTGATAATTCTGGTATTTGGTAGCAATATTTCTTGACATTTTTATTTTGGAATCCCTTTCAGGATGTGGATTCCTTCAATGATTATTTAACCCTTTGGTTGTAGGATAGCAAAGTTACTTTCCTTAATGATTTCTTGAAGAACTTATCTAGACCCTTTGTTTTTTAATCATGGCTTTCAGGTAATCCAACAATTTTTAAATTGTCTTTTATGGATTTATTTTCCAGGTCAGTTGCTTTTTCATTGGAGTATTTTGAATTTTATTCTTTCAATTTTTTAATTTTATTTGACAGGTTCTTGATTTCTGATGGAACCATTAACTTCCACTTGCTCACTTCTGGACATGGTATGATTTTCTCCACATTCAGAATCCAAAATTTCTTCTCTAGATATGGATGGCATTTTCCATCATAGGCCTTTCAGGACAGTTAGTTCCATCATAGTTGATCATCTGACAGTGTTGCTGTTATTGTATTCAATGTTCTGCTGGTCCTGCTCATTTAACTTAGCATCAGCTCAAGCACATCTTCCAATACATTTCTGAAATCAGGTCACTCTTATAGTGACTTTATTGCACACCATTAGGTACTCTAATAGCACTCTTTTACATTCATACACTATAGCTTGTTCAGTCATTCTCCAACTGATGACCATTATAAGGAGTATTTCACAAAATTTAATAAATATATTAGCCTTACAATAACTTTGTCCTTCCTTATCCCTTAAATTTAGATCTGTTTTTGTTTTTTCTTTGTCTGAAATCAGGACTGCTAGCCTTGATTTTGTTTTTTACTTCAACTGAAGTGAAAAAAAATTCTGCTTCAGTCTTTTTATCTTTGCCTTGTGTGTATCTCTCTGCTTCAAATGTATTTTAATGTAAACAACATATTGTAATATTCTGGTTTTTAATCCACTAGATTATCTGCTTCTGATTTATGATAGTGTACATCCCATTCACATTTACAGTTAAGATGACTATTTCTGTATTTCCCTGCATCTAATCATCCCTCTCTTTGTACTTTTCTCTCCCCTTTTACTTTATCCCTCCTCGCTGTTTTGCTTCTAACTGCTACTTCTCTCAATCTGTCTTCCCTTCTATCACCCCATTCCCTTTTCTTCTCCTTTTCCATTTTTCTAGTCTTTTCCCCTTTTATTTTACTTTTTTAATACTTTTACTTTAATTTATATTTACTTTTACTTCCCTTTTAACAGTCCCCTCTCTCCTTTCTTTCTCCTCCCCCGTCCACTTCCCTGTAAGGTAGGTTAAATTTCTAAACTCAATTGAAGTTATTCTCTCTTTGCCCCAAATCTGTTGATAGATTCATTCAGTGCTCATACCTTCCCTTCTTTCCCTTTACATTAATAAGTAGTTTGTGCCTCATCATGTGATATTATTTATTCTCTAATGCTTTCTTATCCCAGAATAATTCTCTTTTCCATGTCTTGTTTTATACCTATCTTGGATGCATTCACTCTATCAAATTAGACTCCTTTTATCTATCTTGATATAATTCTAGTCCTCAAGGGCTGATTGCTTGACTGATTTATAAGCTTCATTACATCATTTTCACTTAATACCAATACTCTCTCACCAAGCACCCTCCCTTCAAATAGTCATTAGAAGTAAAATTCTCAAGCAAACCCCCTTTGCAGGTACCTTCCCTTTAACTTTCCTAACTGTCCCAAGAAATATAAGTCTCAAGAGGTAAAAGTTTGATCACATCACAGTTAATTCCTACATACACCCTCTGGCTAAGCATTCTCCTTTCTACTGTCCTAAGAGAAATACAAGTCTCAAGCATTATATAAAGGCTTCCTTGGTAAGGATGTATACTATTTAGTCTTGTGGACTAACATTTTTCGCCTTTCTGTTTACCTTTTCATATATTTCTTGAGTGTATAATTTGAAGATAAAATTTTGCATTCAGTTCTAGTCTTTTTATCAGGTAAGTTTGAAAGCCCTCTATTTAATTGGAAATCCATCTTTTCTCCTGAAACAATATTCTGAATTTTTTGAGGTAATTGATTCTTGGTTGTAATCCAAGGTCATTTGTCCTACACAATATCATATTCCAGGCCCTCCAATCCTTTACATTTGAAGCTGCACAATTCTGGCTCTGGCTACCTGGTGTTTAAGTTACTTCTTTTTAACTCCTTGTAATGTTTTCTTTTAAATGAGAATTTTGAAATTTGGCTTCAATAATCTCTGGAGCTTTTATATTTAGATTTCTTTCTGATGTGATTGATGGATGCTTTCAGGGTCTATTTCATCTTCTTGTTCTGGGATATTAAGATGATTATTCAAGACAATTTCCTACAAGAAATGATCCAACTCTTTTTTTCTGATCATGGCTTTCAGTTAGACCAGTAATTCATAAATTATCTCTTCTGAATCTATTTTCTGGGGAGATTTTTTTCCCTTAGAGGTATTATGCATTTTCTTCTATTTTGAGCCTTTTGGGTTTGTTTGGTAGAATCTTGGTGTCTCATGGAGTCATTAATTTACATTTGTCCAATTTTAATTTTTCAGGTTCTATTTTCTTCTCTTAGCCTTTGGGTTTCCTTTTCCAGTGGGTTAATATTGCTTTTGGATGAGTTTAATTTGTTTTCTTCTTGGCCAATTTTAGTTTTTTATGAGTTATATTTCCTTTCCAATTTGTCTTTTTTCCATTTGACCAATTTTGCTTTTAAAAGTATTGGTTTTCTTCATTCAACTTTTTCATAATTCTCCTGAATGATCACATTTCTTTTCTCAAATTCCTGTCTTCTTCTCATCTTTGGTCTTGAAAATCTTTTTTGAGCTCTTCCAAGATGTCTTTTTGGATTTGGCACCAATTCATAAACCTCTTTGAAGCTTCACAGGTTGGCATTTTGTCACAGTTTTCCTCTTCTTAGATGACGCTTTTATTGTCATTATCAAAATTTTCATGTTTAGCACTTTTTGGGGGGGGTTGTTCATTTTGATAGCTGAATTCTGCTTCACCACAGGGTCACTGTCCCAGGTTTCTTGTATTGGGGGAGGGGTCCACTTTCAGACTTTGTGCATTGAGAATGTTAGCTGCTTATTCAATGGGCTGTGGCCATTCAGTCCACTTTCATCAACTGAATAGGGGATATGGCCTACTTGTCTTGATCTCCAAATACAAGATGAAAGAGAAGCATAAAAAATTGAACAGGAAAGGGAAAACATAAGGGATTTAAAATGGCCAGTTGGTTACATTACTAAATGAAAAGAGGGTTCAGTAACTCATAAGAACTGTCTTATTATTAGGGCAGTGAGGAGTACATATATAATATATATATATATATATATATATATATATATTATATATATACAGAGAGAATATAAGTATGAGTTGAATTTGAAGGGATGATATATAAAATAATAAAATTATGCAAAGAAAGAGGAATACAGGTGTTCAATTTTGATCTATGTTTATCATTGTTACAAATGTAAAACCTATATCAAATTGCTTTCTGTTTGAACAGGGGGGAGAGAAGGGAGGGAGGGAGAAAAATTAGTAAAACACAAAACCTTGCAAGAAAATGATTGGCAAAAACTACCATTGCATGTCATTGGAAAAATAAAAAATAATAATTTATTAACCTCCCCCTACCCTCCCCCAAAAGAAAGAGAAATGAACTGGAAGAAAGAAAAGGGGATAGGTAGTATGGAATAAATTATCACATAAAAAGGTAAGAAAAAGGTTTTTCAGTGAAGGGGAAGAGGGAGGCATTAAAGGGGATTGACTGAACTGTATTCTTATCAGAAGTTTCTCAAAAAAAAAGAATAAAGTATAGACTTAATTTGAAATAGAAATCTATTGTACTTTATTGGAAAGTAGGGGGGGGAAGGTAAAAAAGAAAAGGTTGATATTGGGGAAGGGGGTAGATGGAAATGAAACTTTTTAAAAGGTAAAAAAAAAGTGTAAGAATAGAATAATTGCCACCATAGTATCTTTCTCTCATAAAAGCCTCATTTTTTAAATATAGAAAACTAGGTCAGGTTTCAAAAAAAATTAGAATTATTTCCCAACTGATAAATGTTCAAAAGATATAATCATTTTAGATGTAGTTATAATTGCTATCTAAAGAAAATATGAAAAAAAATGTTTAACACTATTGCTTGGAGAAAGGCAAATTAAAATAAATCTAAGTTATTTCCTCATATGTATTAAGTTGACTATTGGAACAGAAAATGAAAATGATAAATGTTGAAAAGATGTGAGAAAAAAATGGACTGTTGACAAAATTGTGAACTGATTCAATTATTTCACAGACCAATGTTGAAATATGCCCAAAGAGTTATAAAACCATGGATGCCCTTTGATCTGGCAACACCTCTACTGGGCCCATATCCCAAAGAGATCACCAGAAAGGAGGGACAACCCACATATACAAAATTTATAGCAACCCCTTTTTGGTACATATATTTGAAAATTGAAGAAATGCCCCACAACAAATTGTGATACGTGGGACTCTGCAATAAGAGATAATTAGCATAATATTCTCAGAAAACAACTGGACTTTCATGAGCTGATGCAAAGCAAAAATCTTTGTGCAAAGAAATAGCATTAGCATAAGATGACCAGCTAAGAATGCCTTAGCTCTTCCCAGCAATAAAATGATCAAAGATAATTCTGAAGCTCTTATGATAAAAAATTCTATCCAGCCCCAGAAGAACTAGTGGTATTTGAAAAGAGATTGAAGCATAATTTTTCTTATTTATTTTTCTTGAGGATTTTTGTCTATATTTTCTTTTACAATGTGACTATTATGAAAATGTTGCACATGACTACATATGTATTACCTATAATCAGCAGCTTTACTCTTCAATCAGAATTGTAGGGAAGGAGTAGGGGAGAGAATTTGTAACTCAAAGTTTCAAAAATAAATGTTAAAATTGCTTTTACATATAACTGGAGGAAAATAGTAATTGAAAGGATTTTTACAGCATATTATTTATCCTAGATATATTGATTCTATTTATGCAAAAACTTCTTAATTTAGTATACTCAAAATTATTTATTTCATAACTGTTTCTATATCTTATTTGGTAACTATAATATTTGCTGCTTTTCTAAATGTTTTATTATCTGTTTAATATTCATGTCATATTTCCAGTTTTAATTTAATATGGAATATGGAATAAAATGTTAATCTAATCCTAGTTTCTACAACTTTCTCTGCTGTCTTGTCAATTATGGAAGTCTTTTCTAAGTTATTGATATTCATGTAGTTGTCAAACACCTGTGTAATTGAAAACATTGTTATTTTCTTTTTCTAGTCATAGATAAAGTTTTCTTTTATTCACAGTTTCAAATGATTTTGATGATTGCTGATGCAGAAAATATTTTTAAGTGCTGCAAGTGCTATGTTCCTTTCATTTCTACCATTTCCTCCCATTATTTCCATTGATATGACACATTTTTTTTCTCATTGTAAATGGATTTTTATCATTGTTTGTCTACCACTGTAAAGCACCAAAGTATCCCTTTGGTAGTTTGATTACAAAAAAAATTCATAAATTAAATTTGATTATATTTTAATTTTAAATGTATTATTATGGGTCAGCTTTGAAAAGTGAATACTTATTCAGTTAGTTTCTTTTTATTTCTTCATAAACCATTTTTATAATTGAATTTAGAGACATTTATTATGTTTTGGTATACTGATATTCAAGTATTTTTATAAATTTTGTAGTTATTTTTAATAGATCTTTCCTAATATTATTTTAAAAGAATATTTCTCTAACAAAATTAAAAACACAAAAGAAAAAAAATCAAAAAACAGAAGACCAAAGATAATAAATAATCTACTCTGAGGAAAAGCTGTTTAGCAACTACAGGGAATCTGGGAAACTTCTAGTCTTATGAACTTACAGGAAAATTTTATCAAACACTAAAAGAATAATTAATATAAATACTATACAAAATCTCAAGAATAGAAAAAGAAATTTCTTCACTAAATTGTTTTTATGATATAGATATAATTTTAATAGGGAAATATTTAAAGATATATCAAAAAAGAATTATAGACCATTATGAATTAAAGAATGTATTTCAAATTTTAAAAATAAAATCCTGACAACTACAAAAATAGACAATTTGGCTTTTAAATTGAAAATTCTCAGCTTCTAGCCAAGATTGCAGAGAGAAGACAGGCACAGTTCAAAAGTCTCCTGATCTTTCCCCATCTATCATATGAAAAAAAACCTCTTAACAGAAATCCGACCCACAAAACCCAGAAAGAAAAGCCAGAAGACAGAACATCTACATCAGGATTTGTCTGCGGCAGCAGCATTGGCTGAATTCAGGCGGGTGAGTCTGGGCTCAGAGGGCTGTTCAGCCCTGGATCAGCCAGAATAGCAGCTGAAGTGGAGCCAGGAGTATGAGGGGTGGAGAGCCAGACCAGCGGTGAGGCTACACTGCAGGGTCTTGAGTCAACTCGGGAGTGGAAGGAAGCACTGCTGTTGGTGCTGTCCACTGGGAACTTGTAGACAGGACTAGGGGGAGAGTTCTGGTGTAGGACAGCTGTGGACACCATCCCTGGGCTCCTCTGGTCTGAGGAACTCTTGAGTCCATGCCTCCATTACAGCTCAGGCCTCTTCCTGGAACAAATATTTCCAAACTAATTCTGCCCCAGGTCCAGGTGTGTGAGCAGAAGAATCAGCCCAGCTGACAATGGAGAGTGAATGACCTCAGGCTACAGTAAAGCCCACCATTAATAGAAGGCAAAAGGATTCAATAGCTCCAACTCCTCCCTTCAAGCATAGGGAAAAGGCCTCAATCAAGGTCACAGACACTCCAGAGAAAGCAACCAGTGCCTCCTACTGGCTAGCCAGAGAAATTGCAATCAGAGAGTAAAGCCTTTAGTGATACCAAGCCCCTGTGAACCAGCCCCTCCCCAACTCAAGGTCTTAGCAAAATGAAGAAGGGTCAGCGGAAAGGTGGATTCTTAGAAAAATTCCTGGAAGGGAAAGACCCTAACTCAGAAAGACCTGGAGAATATGATCTGGTCTTCAGCACAGAAAGACTTCCTAGAATAAATAAGGAAGGTGCGTAAAAATCAACTGGAAAATTTGGGAGAGACAATTAATACTTTGCAACAAGAAAACAAATCCTTACAAAATACAATTGGACAAACACAAAAGGAGAATAAATCTCTCAGATACTCAATGGGCCAATTACAAAATGAGAATAAATCTCTCACATCACCAATTGGACAAATACAAAATCTGAATAATTCTCTCAGATCCTCAAATGGGCAAATGCAAAAAGAAAATAATTCTCTCAAAATCTCAATGGGTCAAATGGAAAGCTATTTCAAAAGTAGAATTGACCAATTGGAAAAGGAGATGCAAAAGGTTAATGAAGAAAACTCCTCCCTAAAAAAAAGAATGGAGTCTGCAGAAACTAATGACTCCATTAGACAGCAAGAGCCAGCTAAATAAAATCAAAAAATAGAAAAAAATAGAAGAAAATGTAAAATACCTCATCAACAAAACCACTGACCTTGAAAATAGATCAAGAAGGGGCAACCTGAGAATTATAGGACTTCCTGAAAATATTGAAGAGGAAAAAAAAAAAGCCTGGACTTAATATTACAGGATCTAATGATGGAAAACTGCCCTGATATCATGGAACTGGAGGGCAAAGTAGTTATTGAAAGAATACATCGATCCCCTCCAGAAAAAAGACCCTAAAATGAAAACACCAAGGAATGTTGTGACCAAATTCCAGAACTATCAGATAAAAGAGATAATCCTACAAGTAGCCAGAAAGAAAAAATTTAAACATCAAGGAGCCACAGTAAGGATCACACAGGACCTGGCTGCATCAAAATTAAGGGATAGAAAGGCCTGGAATGAGATATTTCGAAGAGCAAGGGAGCTTGGAATGCAGCCAAGAATCTACTAGCCCACAAAGCTGAACCTTCTCTTCCAGGGAAAAAAGATGGACATTTAAAGAAATGGAAAATTTCAAAAAATTCCTGACAAAAAGACCAGAGCTAAATAGAAAATTTGGACATCAAACAGGAGGTTCAAGAGACACATGAAAAGGTAAAAAAGTGGGGGGGCAGTAAAAGGAAAAAAAACTGCTATCCAGTAAGTTGAAACTGGCTATATCCCAGCATAGGAAAAAAGATTCTCATAAATCTTGAGAATTGTAACTCTAACAGAGAGAATATACCTAGCCAGAAATAATGGATATTCATGATTTATCCATGAGACTTCTATCTAATGGTATGTAACTGGCTTTAACCCCACTTGGGAGAAAGACTCTAATAACGCTCAAGAATTTTAACTCTAAGAGGTAGAATATATTTAACTAGAAGTGACAAATACTCAGAATTTTCTATGACTCAGATAGAATGATCTTAAAAAAAACATTACCTCCTTGAAAGGGGGGACAGGAAAGAGTTGGGAGGAGGGACAGGACTGAATAAGGTAAATCTCATTACACTAAGAGGTACAGAATACCTATGGTAACAGAGTGGAAGAAAGGAGTAGATGAGAAACTCATGAATCTTCTTCTCATCAGGCTTGGCTTAAAGTCAACCTACACACACTCAGTTAACTTATAAAACATCTAACCTTTCAAGTATTAAAAAGGGAAAAGGGAGGGGGACAGAGAAAGGAAAGGGGAGTGGGGGGAAAGGGGAAACAATAAAAGGGAATGGAAAAGGGAAAAAGGGAAAGTGGAAAAAAAGGGGGAGAGGTGATATAGGAGGACAAACACACTGAAGGGGGTGGTATTCAGAAACAAAATACTGGGGAATATAGACAAGGGGGGAAGGGGAGAAAAATACAAACAGAGGGAAGATAGCATGGAGGGCAATAAAGAATAATTAATCATAACTTTGAATGTGAATAGGATGAACTCTCCCTTAAAATGTAAGCAAATAGCAGAGTAGATTAAAAACCAGAATCCTACACTATGCTGCTTACAAGAAACTCATTTGAAGCAGAAAGATACATATAGAGTAAAGGTAAAAGGTTGGAGCAAAATATATTTTGCTTTGGCTGAAGTAAAAAAAGCAGGTGTAGCAATACTTATCTCAGAAAAAGCAGCAATAAAAATAGATAGCATTAAAAGAGAAAGGGAAGGAAACTTTATCCTCCTAAAAGGTACCATAGACAATAAAGTTATTTCAATACTGAATATATATATGCACCCAGTGGGATAGCATCCAAATTCTTAGAGGAGAAGCTGAAAGAATTACAGGAAGACATAGACAGCAAAACTCTAATAGTGGGAGACCTCAACCTCCCATTCTCAGATCTAGATAAATCGAATCATAATCTAAACAAGAAAGAAGTTAAGGGGGTAAATAAATTGTTAGAAAAATTAGCTATGTTAGACTTATGGAGGAAACTAAATGGGCATTGAAATGAATATACCTTTTTCTCTGCAGTACATGGAACTTATACAAAAATTGACCATGTACTAGGAAATAAAAACCTAATGATCAACTGCAGAAAGGCAGAAATAGTGAATACATCTTTCTCAGATCACAATGCATTAAAAAGTCATATGCAGTATTGGGCCAAGGAGATATAGACCCAGAACAAATTGGAAACTGAATAACCTCATTTTAAAAAATGAGTGCAACAAAAAACAAATTATAGAAAGAATTAAACATTTTATCCTAGATAATGATAATAATGAAACAATTAACCAAAACCTATGGGATTCATTCAAAGCGACTCTCAGGGGATATATTATAGCTTTAAATGCTTATATGAATAAATTGGAGAAAGAGGAAATCAACAAAATAAACATACAACTAAAAAAAATATAAAAATCCCCAATTAAATACCCAATGAGAAATTCTGAAAATTAAAGGAGAAATTAATAAAATCGAAAGCAAAAAAACTATTGAATTAATGAAGCCAAAGGTTGGTATTATGAAAAAAACCAATAAAATTGATAAACATCTGGTCAATTTGATTAAAAAAAGAAAGAAAAAAACCAAATTGCTAGTATCATAAATGAAAAAGGTGAACTCACCACCAATAAGGAAGAAATTAAAGTAATAATTCAAAATTATTTTGCCCAACTCTATGCCAATAAATTTGATAATCTAAGTGAAATGGATGAATATTTACAAAAATATAAGTTGCCCAGGTTAAGAGAAGAGGAGTTTAAATACCTAAACAACCCTATTTCAGGAAAAGAAATTCAACAAGCCATCATTGAACTCCCTATTAAAAAAAAATCTCCAGGGCCTGATGGATTTACAAATGAATTCTACCAAGCATTTCAGGAACAATTGGTTCCAATTCTATATAAACTCTTTGGAAAAAGAGGAAAAGATGGAACTCTGCCTAACTCTTTCTATGAAACCAATATGATGCTGTTACCTAAAGCAGGAAGTGTTAAAACAGAAAAAGAAAATTATAGACCTATCTTCCCAATGAATATAAGTACAAAAATCCTAAATAAAATCTTAGCAAAATGATTACAACAAGTTATCACTAAGATAATACGTTATGATCAAGTAGGATTTATCCTAGGAATGCAGGGTGGGTTCAATATTAGGAAAACTGTTAGTATACTCAATTATATCAACAACAAACCTATCAGAAATTATATGATCATATCAATAGATGCTGAAAAAGCTTTTGACAAAATACAGCATGCATTCCTACTAAAAACACTAGAGAGTGTAGGAATAAACGGACTGTTTCTTAAAATAATTAGCAGTATTTGTCAAAACCATCAACAAGCATTATGTTCAATGGAGAGAGGCTAGAGGCATTCCCAATAAGATCAGGGGTGAAACAACGGTGCCCATTGTCACCACTACTATTCAATATTGTATTAGAAATGTTAGTGTCAGCAGTTAGAGAAAAAGAAATTGAAGAAATTAGAATTGGGATGGAAGAGACAAAACTCTCATTCTTTGCAGAAGACATGATGGTCTACCTAGAGAATCCCAAGAAATCATCCAAAAAACTACTGGAAACAATTAGCAATTCTAGCAAAGTTGTAGGTTATAAAATAAACCCTCATAAATCCTCAACTTTTCTATATATGTGTAGCATGATACAGCAGGAAGGCCTAGAAAGAGAAATCCCATTCAAAGTAACCTCAGACAATATAAAATACTTGGGAGTCTATTTGCCAAGACAGACTCAGAATCTTTTTGAAAACAATTATAAAACACTTCTCACACAAATTAAATCAGATTTAAATAACTGGGCAAATATCAACTGCTCATGGATAGGGAGAGCTAAGATAATAAAAATGACAATTCTACCAAAACTAAACTATCTGTTTAGTGCCCTACCAATCAAAATTCCAAAAAATTACATTAATGAGTTAGAAAAAGTTGTAAGTAAATTCATATGGAGAAATAAAAAGTCAAGAAGTTCCAGGAGTTTAATGGAAAAACGTGCAAAAGAAGGTGGCTTGGCCCTACCTGATTTAATATTATATTATAAAGCATCAGTCATCAAAACTGTTTGGTATTGGCTAAGAAATAGAGTGGTGGACCAGTGGAATGGACTAGGTCTGCATGTGAAAGAGAGGTAGCCCTGTTAGAAATCACAACTAATAGAAGTATATTTCTTGGGGCAGCTAGGTGGTGCAGTGGATAAAGCACCAGCCCTGGAGTCACGATTACCTGGATTCAAATCCTGTCTCAGACACTTAATAATTACCTAGCTGTGTGGCCTTGAGCAAGCCACTTAACCCCATTTGCCTTGCAAAAAAAAAAAAAAACCCCTAAAAAAAAAAGAAGTATATTTCTTGGCATAATATGTAAGAATTTAGAGTATATAAACAAACAGTTCTCAAAAGAACTATAAAGTCTTGGGTGCCTAGGTGGCGGAGTGGATAAAGCACTGGCCCTGGAGTCAGGAGTACCTGAATTCAAATCCAGCCTCAGACACTTAATAATAATTACCTAGCTGTGTGGCCTTGGGCAAGCCACTTAACCCTGTTTTCCTTAGGGGGGAAAAAAAGAACTATAAATTCTTAATGAATATGTGTAAAAACATTCAACTCTCTCCTCTGATATTCCTAAGGTATGTGAACCAGAGCAAATCATTTCTTTACCTGCAATCAGCTTCCTAAAACACTATCTACTATATCATGAATGAAATGTGACCTATATAACCTATCTTGGTTTAATCAATTTGAAACATTTACTAGACTGTTATTTGTGAAATTTATTAGTGCTAGATGATACACAAAAGCTACTTCCCCCCAGCACTTTTCCTAATTGAATCTAATCATTATTTCAATTGTGGACATAGAACTTCGAAAAAATAACACTATCAATAATTTGTAAATATGACTATCCTGAGCTCCCATCAGAAGTGTATGAATTATTATAAATTATTTTTTAGTTTGTACTAATTGATCTATATTCTGTTACCTAGTTACAGGAATGGCTATTTGAAGGTCTTTATCATATAACATTTAGTGAACTATGAAGTCATTGAAAGAATAAAACAACTGGTTTTCAGAGAAATTGAAGAAACTATAGGTTCAGCCTTATTGTGCTTGACCTAATTACACTAATCACATATAGAATAAAGTCAATAAAATCATCAGTTATGCAAATTACTATTTAGAGAGTAACCAGCTTATAATCTAGTTAGATAAAATGATGTACAAGTAGAAATCTAATATGATAAAGAAAAGGACATCCTATAAAGGACATATGGTAGAATCATTAAAGAGAACTAAATGCCCAATACTTATTTACATCAATAAGAAAAAAACTGGCTCAGATTTGTTTTCTTCCTTTATTCTCTCAGATTTGACAGACTGAACCTGAATATGTGTTTTTAGAATAACTTGTGTTGTAGAAATAGCCAACTTGAATTGAATAATTGAAACAGCTCAAGTCACAAGAGAATTTTCACCTTAAATATCTAGATAACTGAGGAATGGAGAAGTGGTTGGCTGAATAATTTCTTTAAAGTGTCTTTATTTTTCCATTTTATTTTGCTTATGTAAGTATAACCAATGAGAGTCTAGGAAAGAACCTTGGATAGTCAATAAGCTTTAATTGATGATGCTATTGTGGAATATGGTTTAATAACTAATATATTAATAATCATAATGCTAAACTAAAATCAATGCTGCATTAATGAGCTAACAATGAATCATTATAGCTGTCATATACCTAAAGTAGCTTATTTAATTAACAGAAAAAATAACTGCAACAATAAATTAAAATCTAATTTCATTCTACTAGAATAAAAAAGTGGAGAGATTGTCTAAATGTTTTGATGATATTTTTTATTCTGTGAGGAAATTATCTGGAAAATTACCCAGTTTCTAAGATGCCAGGAAATAGATAAGGACTGAAGTCTGAATTCATAAAAACTAAGAAATTGTGGGCTTCAAAATACCTCAATAAAAAAATAAATAAGTATGACTCCACCTAAATTGAGATAGCAATGTGACACAGCAAGGAGGAAAAACCAAATGTGCAAACAGAAGACCTGGTTTCAAATCCAAACCTTAGTATTGACTACCAATGGGATATTGTCAGTAACATAGCAACTATTGTTTTGAGCTTGATAATCTTTAAAAAAATGAAAGATTTAATTAAATAATTATATAATCCCTAGAGCTCTCCTCTCTGTTTTTACATCCAATCGCCAAAGAACAATCACAAAAAGTAATATTAAGTGATAAAGAAAAGAGTATAACACTGAAGGAGGTACTACAAAACTGATAGCAAGTGAACATTCAAGATTTATTTAGAACAGATATTTTATTTCCTGCCTAGACTTGAGGAAAAATATAAGGAAAACAGGAGCTTTTTAAAAAATATAATTATATTGATTTATTGTTTTTTCATCACCTACATTTCTGTTTCTCTTTTGCTTTTCCCTATCAGAAATCTATACAGTTTGAGAAAGAGGGAAAGGAAAAAGGAAAAGCAGTTCAGCCTATCAAATAAATATGATTTTATATGTAATATTTTACACCCAATGCCCCTATCTCTTCAAAGAGAGGTGGAGAAATGTTTTCTCATATATCTTTTGGGGGAAAAAATTTCATCATTACATTCTCTCTGAATTTATTTTTGATTGTTTTATATCTATCCTTCCATTTACATTGTTGAAGTCATTGTTTGTATTATTTCCTTGTTTTTTACTTCACTTTGCATCAGGTCATATAAATCTTTCCATGTGTCTCTGTAAATATCCCATTCTCTTTTTTCTTTCAGAATAATATTTAATTCATTCTCCACAATTTATTAAACAAATTCTCAATCAGTGAATATTTAATTTATGTTCAATTTTTTTGTCATTAAAATATTGATGCAGTATATATATTTATAATATAAATATACATGTACATACATATTTTCATATGTTTAAGTTATATCCTTCCAATATATGTTTATCTTCAGAATCTCTGGGTACAAGAGTACTGACAATCACACTATTTGCATAATTCCAAATTGCCATACAAAATGGTCATATCAATTCACATCTCCATTAATTTATTTGTCAGGTGACCATCCCAGGAAAGTTTAAGATGATTCCTGAATGAGAGCCCTGTAATTCTGGGTGTGTAAAATTCTCAACTTGCTGAGAGACTTCTGAGCCTATGATAATGAATGCATGTGAGTAGGAAAGAGATAAGTTGGAGAGTTGATACAAGAGAAAAAAGTCAAGTTTTTGAATGTTCTCTAGGAGTTTCTAGAAAATGATTCATGGTAGTAAAGCATAATTTGACACCCAATTGACAATTGATTCCTTATTCTTACTTCCCCAGAAACTAATTTATGAGGGTGTACTTTTCTGGAGAAACCATCTTCTCCTTAGTAGAGCTGATAGTTTATTTTACTCCCAGGTCAGAGTCCATTTGTGTATTCTAACATCTATTCTAATTTACATAATGTTCCTCATTCTATTATATGGATTGCTTGGATAAACATGTTTGCTCATTATCCATGACAGTTTTTGTATAACAAGCATTTAGAAAGGAGATAAGCTGGCCACATTCAAGCTAATTATTATCTTCATGATCTGAAGCAGAATGACATTGAGTTCAGAAGACAAGGGGAAATTAATTATTGTCTGAATCCCAAAATAAAACATTGTGTCCCTCATTGCAAATATATGATATATACTAGAAAATATAATGCTAGTCCAATACTTTCCTTGGAAATAGAAGAATACAAGAGTAAACTTTAAGTTAGCCGCCCTTATTTTGTTCCACAGAAGTGGAAATCAAAATACCCCTGAAAGACTTGGATCAGGGCATTCCAGAATAATGACATTCACATTCATGCTGTTTGGACTGGCCTAGGTTTCTGTGGTCCCAGTTCAAAATGTTTACATATATATATATACACACATATATATATGTATATGTATGTATATTCAGTGAAATAAGCTTCTCTAAGTATCCCTTCCATTACACATGTCTCTGAGCACTCTGTGATCTCTCCATTTAGGTTCTTGACACCCCCTATGTCCCACCCTATAAGTTTATTCAGTTGCTAAATGTAAAAAATAAATATATATATAATCATGGCTAAAATTACTTTTTTGCGACTGTATGCCTTAGTACTAGCTAGATAGTACATGTACATGTCAGCATTGATTAAACAACAAACTTTTCCTTCATATATTTGAAAATACTAACTGTATATCCACTTACAATTTGTTCTCTCTCTCTCCTTCCTTTTATCTCATATACTTAATCTATCACTAAATTTGGAACATTGAAAAATTTATAATGTTTCCAAAGTCCACTTACTATCTTATAATAGCATAACAAAGATGAAGAAGAAAAATCTCAAAATTCAAACAAATAGGGAATGGAGCCAAGATGGCACTGAGAAGGCAACAATTCCCAGAAACTCATTCCTCAAAACCTCCAAAAGCTATCAAATTATGACTCTAGCCAAAATCCAGAGGGACAGAACCCACAGAAAGACTGAGTGATAACTTAGAAGATCTTCTGAACAGGTCTATACCACCAGGACCAGGGAATGGATAAAGCCTCAGCCTCAGTGTAACACAGCTAGGCTGGACACCTGGGTCCTTGGCAAAGGAGGGAGTTTAATCATTGGAAACAGCGAGAAAGGGTAGTGAGAAAAATCTGTCACACCAGAGTGAGTGGGGAGAGGAACTCCAGCCTCAGAGCAGCCCAGCAATAAGAACCTGCAGCAGAGTTAGCAGAGCTACCCTGCACATTCAGCATTCTCAACCCATAGATGGTAAGGGGGTTAGGGGAAAACTAGAAATTTCTATGTTTTCCCTGTGTCTGGACTCAGCTGTTTGCCCACACTCAGATCCAGATTGTAGTTTGGGCGGTCACACTACCATAGCCAAGCAGAGACCATCGTCACAGCTCCAGGGCAGAGGGGAGAGCCAGAAACTTCTTATAAGACCTCAGAGGAATTAAGGTCCCTTTGGATTGTCCCCAAAACCCCCCAAAGCCTTGGAAGTGTGACAAATCAGTCGTAGATTGAGGAAATGAACAAACAACAAAAAAGAAGACTAGGACCATAGAAAGTTATTTTGGTCCCATGGAGGACCACAATACATACTCTGATGATAACAAAATCAAATCTTCTATATCCAAAACCTCCAAAACCAAATAGAAAATGTGTTCTGGCTATGAATGAGTTCAAAAAAGACTTTGAAAAGCAATTAAGGGAGGTTGATGAAAAATTAGGAGAAATCAAAGCAATGCAGATAAATCATGAAAACCAAGTCAGCAACTTGGTGAAAGAAATACAAAAAATCCTGAAGAAAATAATGTTAAAAACCAGTTTAGGACAAATGGGAAAAAACAGCACAGAAGGCAAATGAGAAGTATGCTTTAAAAAGCAGAATTGGCCAACTAGAAAAGCAAATAAAAAAGCTCTCTGAAGAAAATAACTCCTTCAAATGCAGAATGAAACAAAAGGAAGTGAATGACTTTGTGACAACCCAAGAAGAAATAAAATTGTACCAAATAAATTAGAAGAAAATGTTACACATGTCACTGGAAAAACAAGTGACCTTGAAAACAGATCCAGAAGAGATAAATTATTGGGCTACCTGGAAGTCATGAACAGGAAAAGAGCCTAGACTTCATTTTTCAAGAAATAATACAGCAAAATTGCCCTGAAATCCTAGAAATTAAAGGAATTCACCAGTCACCTCCTGAAAGAGATCTCAAAAGAAAAACTTCCAGCACTATTATAGCCAAACTCTAGAACTCCCAATTCAAAGAGAAAATACTAAGAGCTGCCAGAAACAAGCAGTTCAACTACTCTGGCTCTATGGTCAGGATTACACAGGATCTGGCAGCATCTACATTGAGGGCTCCTAGAGCTTGGGATATGATATTCTGGAAGGTAAAAGATCTTGGTTTACAACCAAGAATCAACTACCCAGTAAAATTTAACATTCTCTTTCAGGGTAAAAGAAAGACTTCCTTTTCTATTATTATTTTTATTTAAGGCAATGGGGTTAAGTGACTTGCCCAGGGTCATACAGCTAGGTAATTATTAAGTGTCTGAGGCCAGATTTGAACTCCAGAGCCAGTGTTCTACCTACTGCACCACCTAGCTACCCCCAAAAAGATGGATTTTCAATGAAACAGGAGACTTTCAAATTTTCCTATTGAAACAAGCAGAGGTGAATAGGAAGTTTGATCTCCAAGTACAAGACTCAGGTGAACCATGGAGGGGGTGGATAAGATGAAAACTATGATGTTGAACTATTTGCATTCCTGCATGGGAAGAAGATACTGATAACTTATATGAACTTTCTCAATTATAAGAGCAGTTGGAAGGAGCATATATAGACAAGGCACAGGAAGGAGCTGAATATAATGGCATAATATAGTAAAAAGATGGATCCAATCGGTGATAAGGAAAAGTACTTGGAGGAAGGAAAAGAAGAGGAAGAAGGGGCTAAGATATTTCACATGGAAATCAAGAGGAAGTTTTTACAATGGAGTGGAATGGGGAAGGTGAGGGGGAATGAGTGAGCCTTCATTCTTATCAGAAATGGCTTAGAGAGGAAATAACACACAAACTTAACAGGTTTAGAAATCTATCTTACCCTCGAGAAAAATGTGATGAAAGGGATGGGATAAGGGGGAATGGGGTGAGGGAAGGGAGGAATAGGTGATAGAAGAGAGGGAAGATCAAGGGAGAGGGTACTCAGATACAACACACTTCTGAGCAGGGACAAGGTGAAAGGAGAGAAAAAATATAAAATATAAAATATAAAAAATTAGAATTAATAGGGTGGAGGGAAATACAGCTAGTAATAGCAATTGTGAGAAAAATATTGAAACAAATTCTTTGGTGGACTTATGATAAAAAAAAAAAGCAACTCATCCTAGAGACAGAGCAATTGGAATCTGAACTCAGACTGAAGTACATTTTTTTCTCTCTCACTATTTTTGAGGTTTCTCATCCTTTTGTGGGGGGGAAGGGAGGAGGGGTGGATGATTACTCTCACAACAAGATTATTGTAATAATATAGAATAAAAATAATAAATAAATTTTTAAAAATTCAAGAAAATAGCCTTTTATCCCCAATAACTGCATATTTGACATACATACAAAAATTTCAACCACTTTCACTATGTGAATATGCTTGTTGAAAGCACATGTCATGTTTGGTCATATCCTAAATTATGTCTTAAATTTCTTTTAATATACTACTAGATAATATATGGTAATATGATCGACTATTAATTTTTGAAATATATTTATTTGATACTATTTTGTATTATTTGGCCATTTTCCACTAACTTAATTAACAATCCATTTTTTGAACAATAGAAATATCCTGACTAGGGGCAGCTAGGTGGCGCAGTGGATAGAGCACCAGCCCTAGAGTCAGGTGTACCTGAGTTCAAATGTAGCATCAGGCACTTAATAATTACCTAGCTGTGTGGCCTTGGGCAAGTCACTTAACCCCATTGCCTTACAAAAAAAAGAAAAAAGAAAAAAAGAAAACCTGAAAAAAGGAAATAAAACTGACTTTTACATATTCTTCTCAATAACTTTTGACATATACAATAGAGGTAAGTTATTTCAAGGGATCAAAGTGAAGGATTTTGATGATACTATAATAAAGGTCTCTTCCAGGTCTTATATTTTCAATGAATTAATACATGAATATTTAGCTCTTCAAGATTACGCCTTTGTTTACAGAGCATAAATGATAAATTCTTTCCTGCCTATGATGGAATGAATTCCTAAGGATTTTTAAAATGATTTGAATATTTCTGCTTCTGACCCAGAAATTAAATTCAAGAGGCAAAGCATGAGATTAAAAATTAGTGAGTTGTAGGTGAAAAGGAGTATAGAAAAACTCTCTGAATAAACATATGACACACTAATTTTTTAATGGATTTGAATTATAGATAAAATGTTGTAGTTTTTTCCTAGGTCCTGACTGTAAAAGCAAGAGAGAGAGAGAGAGAGAGATGAGAGGAGGGAGAGAAAAAGACACAAAATTCATTTATCAAATGTTTTCTATATGCCTGGCACTGTCTTAATTGCTAAAGATATAAATATGAGAGAACAAGATAATCTCCACTCTAAGGAACTTGAATTTTAATAGAGGAAGTCAAAAATAAGAAATTAAAAAGGTCTGCTGCTTCTACTCATGCTGGAATGACTAGGGCTTTTTGAGATATGGTAAAATGGCTAGTCTCATCAATCAGGAGATTAGGGCCAGGGAAAAAATCATTCCAACGTGGTGAAGGTGATGTTGAAAGCAAATCTGACACAAGTGGTCTTTTATTTCAAGTTTGATGTTGGGACAAAATGAGTTTCTTGGGCATCTAGGTGGCGCAATGGATAGAGAGAGCAACAGTCCTGGAGTCAGGAGGACCTGAGTTCAAATCCAACCTCAGACACTTAATTACCTGTGTGACCTTGGGCATGTCGCTTAACCCCATTGCCTTAAATAAATAAATAAAAATTTATAATTAAACTGTTAAAAAAAATTGAGGTTCTCATGAGTCAATGTGCACCCCCCCATCTCCATACAAAACTCTCAAATTTAAATCTTTTAAGTTTCAAAAGATTCATGAAAGTACAATAGCATATCCTAAAACATCTTTAATATACTTTGAGGTAGCTTTAGGTATCTCACTGAGGGAAATAAGCACTAGGAATCATATCTACAACCAAATGAAATGTTTCTATTGCCCTGTGGTCCTTTGAATATAGCTTATAATTTCCTTTTGGTCCTTTGAATATAGCTTACAATTTCCCTTCCCCAAATGAGAAAATAGATTAGCTCACCCCCAAGGTATCCTATCTTTTCTATAAAATACATGGTTCTTCAATATCATCAACTACTTTTCCCCATCCCTTTTTCTACCTCTCCCCCACCATGTACCCATACCCATCAAAGAAAAACATTCTCCTTAATGAAAATTATATAACTACTTTGGAAATCTTTTTGTAAATGTTGACTAGGAACTAGCAATTGTTCTAAGAATTTAGTCACAGGCTTGGAGCTAGAAGGAATCACAGAAAGTATCTAGTTAACAGCTTCCAAACTAAGCTACTGTGAACTTTAGACATTATATTTTGATAATAATTTTAATATAACTGGTCTTCCTTTAATCCCTTATATTTTATTCTTTGCACTTAAAAACATTATTCTGAGAGAGAGTTGATAGATTCTTTCAGCTTTCCAGATGAGTTCACAACAATAGCCAAAAAATATGTTGAGAACTCCTAGTCTAGTCTAATCCTTTAATCTTACAATTGAGAGAACTTAAGGCAAAGGAAGGCAAATCACTTACTCCAAATCAAACTGATAGAAAACTTCAGAGGTAAGATTTGAACCCAGATAAATTCTCTTACTCCAAACCCTATGCTCATGAACCAAGAGACACACAGTATTCTTTCCAGCTCAGAGAGTTCATAAACTCAAAGAATCTTGACTTGAAATTTGAAAGTCATCTAGTCCAAACTCATCATTTTACACATGAGGAAAATGAGATCAAAAGAGATTGAATCACCTGATTCTTTATTAACAAGTAATAAGCAATGTCTTATTGCAGAAATAATAAATATCAGACTCAACATTTTAACTCAAGTCTTCTATTTCTGAATCCAGTATTTTCTCAGTATTTGAGTGTTTTAAACTGTTAACCACAGAACAATCAAGAAGTGAAAAAGGTCACAATTTTTGCATTTGTTCTCACATCTTATTATTTCTTTCTGTTTTGGTTGATGAATGCTTATGCAACCTCTTTCTCTTCCTTAGAGTCGCATTTGATATTGTTTGATGTCCCACAGAACTGTCCTTGGAATACTTAACAAATAAGTGGTGATGATTTATTTTTCATAAACAAAGGTTTTATGTTTCTTGCAAAGAAAGATTACATTCCCTTCCCTTTAAGCTTTCACAATCAACCTCTCTATAGTAACATTCTTCATTGTTATAAAAACCAGTCCAACCCACATAATCATTCCCTTTCCTCCCACTCTGCTGGAACTGGGCTAATAATCATCCTAATGTTTGAAGTTCTTACTACTACTTCCCCATTCCCACTTTTCAACATCTATGTGTTACGTGTGACATAAACTTGGGTGAAATACTTAGAAGGTAGTCAAGTCCAAAGTATAACCCAATAACTTCTTATAGAAAAATTCCTGAAAATTTTCAAAAGGAAAAATCTATTTTTACTTCTTAGAGTTGCTATGTTTTACTGTGTCTGTATCTATGAGGTGATCTGAGTAATCCTCCTTTCATATGAGTTAATTTGTACCACATTTTAAATTATCTAGTTTTGCAAAATGCTGTAATAGAGATATTATATAGATTCTAGGAATGTACAATACTTTGCACAATATTGATTGAACAAACAAATAGAGAAGCATTATTGTCTACAAAGTCGTTCACTCATATGAACTTAATGATTCTAAAATTACCTTGTGGACTAAATGGCATACAATTCATTGATAAGCTTGATGACATCATCATTTCCTCAGTTACCAAGGTTCAAACCTCAGAGTTATCTTTGGACTTCTCACTCCTTCCTTTGAATCTAATCTGTTATCAAGACCTGCAGAGTATATTTGATTCTACTCTGCCGAATCTATTATACTCATCTCACATCCTTTTAATTCTTCTTATCTTTCTTATTTTCTAAGTTTTCATTATATCTTTTCTTGACTCAAAACTGATATGTTTGCCTCTACTCTTCCCCATTCATGATCAGTTCTAATATGGCTACGAGCATAATCTATCTAATAGACAGATCTAATTGCAGCACTTCTGAGGTCAAAATTTTTTTAGTGGATCAAAAGTATAATATTCAAAGTTCCCTGTAATTTGATACCAAGTTTCCTTTATAATTCTAAAATATCCTACAATAAGATCTTTCTCATTGTCTATATTCCAATTAATATCCCCCAAACTTATCCTTTCCTTTCTTACCTCCATATACATTATCATTCAACTCCTTCTCTATCCCATCTCTGCCTGCTGAAATTCAATAGTTCTGCAAAGTCTACTTAAAGTTCTACTACCTCCATGAAGACTTCTTTTTTATTATTAGAGAGATTCCCACTACCATATTCTCATTTGCATTTGAGTTAGCTCTTTGTCTCATCTCTCAAATGAAACTGTAAGTTCCCAGAGGGCAGTGTCTACATGTAATTCATTTTTACTTTTGTCCAGTGAATACCTCATGGTACCTAGCACAATTGTCTTGTATATGATTAGTGTTTAATAAATATTTGTTGCATTGGTGCAAAAATATTGACTGTCTTTTTCATATCTGATTTGGTGAGTTGGAATCATTTAGATAGCATCAAAACATTGATGAAATTGTCCCAAGAAACATTGTGTCTTTTTAATAGAAGTAAAGCCTTCTGCTCACTTTCTGTCATCTGTACATACAACCTTTTGTTTGGCATAAACCTGGATTATGCTACATGCCAGCAATAATTGGATATTAGGGAAACAAAATAGGTGGAAAATTGAAGGTGACAAAAAGTTTGAAACAGGCAGTGGACATCAGACTCATAATGAGATCTTCACAATCCTAGTCCAAGGTTCATTATATGATAGTGTTATATTAGCATTCCAAACTTAAAAGTAGAAAGGAACTTACTTAGTGTTCATCTCATCCAAACATCCATGAGAAAACTCCAAAGAATCAAGTTGAGGAATGCTTATCCACAGTCACATATATAGCAAATGATAGAACAAGAATTTTAACTCCAACTGGAAACCTAAAACTGTTTCTACCCACCACATTCTCTCATGCTGTCTTTCACTGAAATTTATAATGAGTTATCTGTAAGATGAAAACTTGTCTTTTTTCTCAAAAGCTCATTTCAAAACCCATTTAGATATATCTAATTAGAAGCATTCTCAGAGTTCACACAGCAGGGCACTGGAAAGGGTGAATAAATTTTCCCTTTTTCCACTCCAGTTCTTTGCAAGAATTTTCATAACTGCAGAGTTCCTTGCCATCCCAGTATGTGGCTTTTCCAGGCACTTCTGATGTAACTACTGTGAGATGTGATTAGGGAACTTGAGAGGGAGATGCTAACTGAAGGTCATTACCAGTTAAATGGAAACCCCAAAGAAAACCAAGAACTGAGTCATTGCCTAAATATAGTAGTCATAAATCTGCTTCAAAGCCCTGACCTTTATGAAAGACATTTTAATTGTTATTTCAATTTATATTTTCATAATTTCATGGTTTAATAATTGAAAAGGCCAGAATTTAACACCCAACCTCTTCTCTTTCTCCCTGATTTTAATCAAGACCACCACATAGACAACCACTCCTTTTTAGACATAGCATTGTAGGCAAAAGAATGACAACTCTGGAGAGAAATAAGACTTAACTCTATTCATTTTACTACAATTTTTTTTCTTTCCACACCATTATGGTGAAGAATAGCTATGCTCACAGTATTGTCTGATGCCTTGAGGCAGAGATGTTTCTCTCCTATCAGTTAAATAACTGATGAAGGCCAAGAACAGGGAACATAAACTGCCCTCTATGCTCATGAGAGAAAAACCATGTCTTACTGAACCCAAAGCAGAAAATTAGAATCAATGTTGGTCTTTCTCTGAAGAGTATTCCAAATGTATGGCCCATTTTCACCTGATTTTAGCTCACCTAAAATAAATACACAACTATATTGGCCTAAAGATATTAAGATCCCTTTTATTTGTTATGCACCCATCCAGAATTTTCTATGGGGAAAATCTCCAAAACAAATCTGTGGCTGAATGTTGCAAACATCTGCAAAATTGTTCCCTAGATCCTCTATAAGGACTCAAGGCAGAAAGTCATTTGTTATGTATAGGATAGACTTTATTTCACCCCATGAAAAAATACAGAAAATGTAAATAATTAAAAAGCAAATGTAGAATGCAGATTGTAGTCCATGAACAATAAGTACAATATAATTCTCTGGTTTGAATTCTAGATTTTATTGGACAGCTCAAAGAGAGGGCTTTTCCCAAAACACTACTGTGCCCATGATATTTGGAGCCAAGTGATTTGTCTTGAAAGGGAAACCCATCCTCCAGGAAATGAAGAAAGAATGATTGTTTCTATATGTTCCATAGGGATATACAAGTTCCAAACTTATGAATATGATAAGGAATTACTTTGATCACCTTTCCTGCATATCCCTTTCTATTTATTTTTATTGATATTTGATTTTTACAAATACATGTTATGAAAGTTTTCCAACATTCATCCATATGCATATGTATATTTTGAGGTTACAAAATTTCTTTGCACCCTCCCTTTCCACCCCACCCCCTCCCCTCAGCAGTAAATAGTCAAGTTAACATTGTACATGCATATTTGTGATAAACATGTTTATAGATTAATCATTTTCAGGAGAAGGAATCTAGGATTAAGGGAAAGAGAATTTTTTTTATAATATGTACATGAAATTTTGAAGGGTTTTTTTTTTAATTTTGCTTTGTTTTGTTTTTCTTCCTTGGATGGGGATAACATTGTCCATAGCCAGTCTAATGGGGTTGTCCTATCCCTCTGAACTGCCCAGAGGAACTATTTCCATCAAGGTTGATCATCTCACAATGTTGTTGCTAATGTGAACATTGTTCTCTTGGTTCTGCTCCCTTCACTCAGCATCAGGTCCTGCAAGTCATTCCATGCTTCTCTAGAATCCAACCACTTATGATTTCTTATAGAACAATAGTATTCCACAGTTTTCATGTACCATAACTTGTTTAGTCATACCCCAATTAATGGGCATCCAGTCAATTTCCAATTCTTTTGCACTACAAAAAGCACTGGTCTGAATATTTTGGAATATGTAGGACTTTTCCCATTTTTTTATTTCTTCTGAATATAGGCCTAGAATTGGAATTTCTGGGTCAAAGTGAAGGAATATTTTTATTGCGATTTGGGCATGGTTCCATATTGCTCTCCAGAATGGTTGGATTATGTCAGTAATGCAATCATGTCCCAATTCTCCCATAACCTCTCCAACATTGATCATTTTCCCTTTTTGACATCTTAGCCAATCTGATAAGTGTGAGATGGTATCACAGAGTTGTTTTAATTTACATTTCTCTAATCAATAATGATTTGGAGCATTTTTTCTAATGATTGTATGAACTTTTAATTTCTTCATTTGAAAACTATTCAAATTCTTTGGCAATTTTTTCAATTGGAGAATGACTGGTAACCATATAAAAATGATGTAATTCTCTATATATTTTAGAAATGAGACCTTTATCAGAACTCCTGGTTGTGAAGATTGTTTCCAAGTTTTCTGCTTTCCTTCTGATTTTGGCAGCATATATTTTATTAGTGCAAAGCTTTTCGATTTAGTATATTCAAAAATCATTCAATTTGTACTCTATACTATAATGTATTACAATGTATTTTATTTCTCATTTGGTCATAAAGTTGTCCCCTTTCCATACATCTGATAGATAGATTATTTCTTAGTCTATTAATTTATCTATGGTATCACCCTTTATGTCTAAATCCTGCATCCATTTTGACCTTATTTTGCATATGAAATGTGGGTCTATGCCTAGTTTTTAGTTATACTATTTTGCAGTTTTCCCAATAATTTTTGTCAGATAGTGAGTTCTTATCCCAGAAGCTAATGTCTTTGGATTTGTCAAATAGCAGATTGCTGTAGTCATTTTTCAGTTTCTTTTGAACCAATTCTAATCCCCTGATGCATTACTCTATTTCTTAACCAGTACCAGGCAGGTTTGATGACTGCTCTTTATGGTATAGTTTTAGATCTTGTAGAGGTAGGCTACCTTCCTTTAATATTTTTTTTATCAGTTCCCTTGCTATTCTTGACCTTTGGTTGCTCCAGATGAATTTTGTTACCATTTTTTCTAGCTCAGTAAAAAAGTTTTTATTAGTTTGGTTGGTATGGCAATGAATGAGTAATTTAATTTGGGATTGAATGTCATTTTTATTTTATTGGCTCAACTTAACCTTGAGCAACTGATATTGTTCCAACTATTTAGATCTGACTTTATTTGGGTGAGAAGTGCTTTATAATTTTGTTCATGCTGTTTCTGGGTTTGTCTCTGGAGGTAGATTTCCAAGTATTTAATCCTGTCTATAGTTACTTTAAATGGAATTTCTCTTTCTATCTCTTGCTCTTGAACTTTGTTGTTCATATATATAGAAATGCTGACAATTTATGTGGGTTTATTTTATATCCTGCTACTTTGCTGAATTTGTTAATCGTTTCAAAGATTGTTTTAGATGATTTTCTCAGAGTCTCTAAGTATACTATCATATCATCTGCAAAGAGTGAAAGCTTTGCTTCCTCATTGTCAATTCTGATTCCTTTAATTTCTTTTCCTTCTCATTGTTGTAGCTAGCATTTCTAATATTATATTGAATAGTAAGGGTAATAATGGTCATTCTTGTTTCAACCCTGATTTTATTGGAAATACCCTGAGTTGATTGCCATTACATATAATATTTGTTGATAGTTTAGATAGATACTATTTATTATTTTAAAGAAAACTCTATTTATTCCTAAACTTTCTAATGTTTTCAATAGAAATGGAGTTATTTTAACAAAGGCTTTTTCAACATCCATTGTGATAATCTTATGATTTCTGTTGGTTTTCCTATTGATATGTTCAATTATTTTGAGTGTTTTCCTAATATTGAATCATTCCTGCTTACCTGGTATAAATGCTATCTGATCATGGTGTATTAACTTAGTAATAACTTTCTGTAGTCACATTGCTATAATTTATTTAAGATTTTGCATCAATATTCAATAGAGAGATTGGCCCATAATTTTCTTTTGATCCTTCCTGGTTTAGATATCAGCACCATGTTGGTGTCATAAAAACAATTTGACAGAACTACTTCCCCTATTTTTAAATAGTTTATATAGAATAGGAATCAATTGTTCCTTATATGTTTTTTAGAATTGATTTCTGAACTTCTGAAAAGAGTTGTATCCACTCACAATGTGGTTGTTAATATGTGTGATGTTCTCTTGATTCTGCTCCTTTCACTCAGCATCAGTTCATGTAATTCTTTGCAAGTTTCTCTAAAGTCTGACCAATCAGGATTTCTCATAGAACAATAGTGCTCCATAATATTCATAAACCATAACTTTTTCAGTCATTCCCTAATTCTGGGTATGCCCTCAATTTCCAATTCTTTGCCACTACAGAAAGAACTGGATAGCTTTGATTTCTTCTTCTGGAAACTACTTGTTCATTTTCTTTGACCATTTAGCATCTAGGGAATAGTTTGCATTTTTATAAATTTGACTTAATAAATTCTAGCAATGTGACTACATTTAGATGATTTTCTCAGATTCTCCAAGTATACTATCATATCATCTGAAAAGAGTGAAAGCTTTGCTTTTTCATTGTCAATTCTGATTCCTTTAATTTCTTTTTCTTCTCATTGGATAAGGTAGTTGTAATCCTAATACCCTTGCCTTCTTAAATATAATATTCCATATATAATGGGAGTTGTTAAATCTTGTATGATCCTGACTATGGCTCCATGATAACTCAATTATTTCTTTCTGACTATTTTAAGTATTGTCTGCTTTACCTGGGAGCTCTGCAATTTGGCTCTGATATTCCTGGGAGTTTCTATTTTGTGATCTTTTCAGGAGGTGATTGAGAAATTCTTTCAATTTCTATTTTCCACCCTGGTTCAAGCTTATCATGGCAATTTTCCTTTATAATTTCCTTTACAAAATGATGTCTGTACTGTATTTTTGATCATGATTTTCAGGTAGAGTAATAATTTTTAAATTATTTCTTCTCAATCTATTTTCCAGGTCAGTTTTTTTTTATTTTCTGATCAGACATTTCATTGTTTCCCTGGTGTTTCTTACTTTGACTTTGTTTTCATTGTTTTTTGAGGTTTCATGGAATTCCTAGACTTTACTTGTCTAATTCTAATTTTTAAGGAATTATTTTCATTGAGCTTTTGAATTTCTTTTTCCATTAGGGAAATTTTGTTTCTAAGGTGTTTTTGTGCCTCTTTTACTAAACTATTAATTATCTTTTCATAATGTTATTGAATAATTTTCATTTCTTGTCCAATTTTTTTTCTACAAATCATTTTTTCTTTAACTTCTAACTCTTTAGGCTTGAGTCCAATATGCATTTTTTCCCTTTGAGACTTTTCTTGTGGCTCTTTTCACATTGTTGTCTTCTGAGTTTGTGTCTTAATCTACCAGTCACCATATTAGCTTTTTATGATCATTTTCTTATTATTTGCTCATTTTTTCAGTCTATTTCTTGACTTAGATCTTCATGTGAAAGTTAGGCTCTGCTCACCTGGGACTGGAGAGGAACAGTCCTAATAGTGTTTTCTTTTTGTTTTTATTCTTTCAAGGTGCTGCTCTCCAGGCATGGGTGTGGTTACTGCTATTATTAGTGTTCCTTTGGACTGTGATCAGATTTTTGCTCCACAGTATCCACAAGCATTGCCATCCTCACCTCCTTGGAACAGCAACCAGGGCTTCTGCTCTTTTATGATTGACCATAAACATTCCTCTCTGCCCTGGAACTATGCCCAAGAGTATATATAGCTCTGGAGTTGTAATACAGCATGTGCTTCTTCATCCAGTGTCAGCTCAAGATCCTCTTTAATCTCTTTTTGACCAGTTGTTCATACCCCTTAAGATCTGTTGACTGAGAGCCTCCAATGCCACTGCTGCTACTCTTGCAGCTGCCTCTAAGATCCAAACCTTGTGTTGTAGCCTTGTGTGTTCCAGTCTGATCCCTACATTTGTGTCACTGACCACATTATCTTACACTAGAAAAATATCTCACTTCACATTTTTTTAGGTTATGCCCCTTCAGAATTGAATCTGACATGTTATATTAAAGTTTTTTGGAGAGGAATGTTAAGAAATGTTTGCTGTTTGATGTCTATATGCCTCCAACTTGGTTCTCAGCTTCAGTTCTCTAATATGTGAAATGGAAATAATATTTACTTGATGGAGTTGTTATGATGTATTAACTTGTTTTATCAAGCTTAAAAGCAATATATAAAGGTTAAACATATAAATTTATTTATATGCATACATACTATATATGATTTAAGAACTAGAGTAAGGCTTCTAGTCCATTGGTTGAAACCCCTTATCAAATATTCATGGAAAGTCATAGACAATCAATGCTGCCAAAATTAGAAGGAAAGCAGAAACCTGGAAAACAATATTCACATCTAAGAGCTCTGATAAAGGTCTCATTTCTAAAATGTATAGAGAATTACATCAAATTTATAAGGTCACAAGTCATTCTCCAATTAAAAAATGGTCAAAGGATATGAACAGATGGTTTTCAAATGAAGAAATTAAAGCTATATATAATCATGGGAAAAATGCTCCAAATCATTATTGATTAGAGAAATACAAATTGAAACAATAATAAAGTATCATCTCACACCTATCAGATGAGCCAAGATGAGAAAAAGGGAAGATGATCAATGTTGGAGAGGTTGTGGGAGGACTGGGATAATGTTGCATTGCTGGTGGAGTTGTGAATGGATCCAACCATTCTGAAAAGCAATATGAAACTATATACAAAGAGCAATAAAATAGTTCATACCCTTTGACCCAGCAACTCCAAATCTAGGTCTATATCCAGAAGAAATTATAAAGAAAAGAAAAAGTCCTACATGTTCCAAAATATTCATAGCAGTTTTTTTTTAATGGTGGCAAAGAATTGGAAATTGAGGGGATGCTCCTCATTTGGGAATAGTTTAAAAAGTTATGGTACATGAATGCTATCGAATACTATTGTTATATAAGAAACCATAAATGGTGAGATTCTAAAGATGCATGGAATGACTTAGGGAATCTGATACTTACTGAAGGGAGTAGAACCAAGAGAACAATGCACACATCAACAACAAAAGATGAACAACCTTAATGGAAGTAGCTCCTCTCAGCAGTCCAGAGAATTAGGAGAATTGTATTAGACCAGCTATGGATTATCTTATCCCCATCCAGAGGAAGAAAAACAAATCAAAGCCAAAAAACAACCTTTCAGAATCTGATAAACACTTTATAAAAATTGTCTCTTATGTATCTCTTTCCCTTAATCCTAATTCTTTATGCTAAAAGTTACTAATTTGTAAACATGTTTATCAAAATATGTATATACAATGCTAACCTGACTAGTCATGGTTGAGGGGAAGGTGGTGGGAAGGGAGAGTTGAAGGAAATTTTGTAACTTAAAAATATGTATGTGCATATGGATGAAAAAATAAATATTTTTAAAAAAGAGGAAAAAAAGAAAGTTATAGATAGGAGTTATGCAGGCTAAGATGTAGAGGGGTTTTGATTTGCCTCCATGGATCAGGTCTCCATACATTTTTTCTTAGTTCCATCAAGGTAACAGCATAATAAGGATAAAGAGTACAAAAGAAATTCTTTACACTGGATAAGCTAAAATTATACTAATGAAAACAAAAGCATTTATTAGGTATTTTCTTTGTTTTAGACATATCCTCTATTTTAAGGAATTGCTTGCTTAGCATGAACCAAAAATAACATATATAAAGAAAGAAAAGAGAAGTAAAGTCTAACTGAAAAACAGGAAATTTGTGGCCCAGAGATGTTAGCTGATTTAATACAAATCACCCAGAATGTTTGTGTCTATGTGTGTCTGTGTGTGTCTGTGTGTGTGTGTGTGTGTGTGTGTGTGTGTGTGTGTTAGAGATGGCATTACATAATCTGTTTCAGAGTTAGAATGGTCTATGGATGACAGTCAAAAATTCACTGTGAGGACCAAATACATTTCAGCTGGCAGTTTTTAGGAAGATAAGACAGTCTAATATTTCCATAGAAAATAAAAACCGAAATTACATATCCTTGAATGAAAGAAATTTTTCAGCAGTTATGAGTCATAAACTGAAAATTACTTCTATGTTTAACTGGTAGGAAACTAAATCCAAATTAAACCAATTTAGGTGGTGGCATTTGTACAGATTAAGCAAATCTTTATTTTGTTGTGTATTCATTTAAATCTATGTCAAGATGTTTTCTGCCTGTTGCATTAATTTACTGACTCTTCAATATATATACTCATATAGTAAGTCAACAGAGGTACAACCAAAAGAGGCCTGAACTCAGAGACAGGAGGACTGTCTTCAAATTCTTATTCTCCAAAAACTAAATGTCTTTGGTCAGGTCATTTAGCAAATTTGACAATTTCCTCATCTACATTACATTCAAATCTCTATATAACTTCCAAAGAAGATGGATGGTACAGTAGAAAGAATGTTGAACCAAGAATCAAGGAGAATTGAGTTTAAATCCTGTCCTAGCAAGTCACTAGCTGTGTGACACCAGGCAAATCTCATAATCTCTCTTGGTCTCAGTTTCCTCATCTGGAAGATGAGTATTATAATAACACCTACCTCCCAGGTTGTTGTGAGGATCAAATGACATGACATGTAATTGCTTTGCAATCATAAAGTGCTAAATACTTGTGGCTATCATTATTTATAATAATACACAGGGGTGGCTAGATGGCTCAGTGAATAGGGCTCTGGCCCTGGAGTCAGGAAAACCAGTTTTCACATACAACCTCAGACATTAATAATTACCTAGCTAGTGGACCTTGGGTAAATCACTTAATCTCATTGCTTAGCCAAAATAAACAAATAAACAAACAAATACATAGATGAATACATGCATAAATGAATGAATGAATAATACATGATGTTACATATTAATTTCAGAAATCCATACAAAAGAATTATAGGCATATGAAGTCTCTAAGGGACCTTAGATTTTTTTAATTCCAAGTCTCTTATCTTAGATATTAAAAAATTGACTGTAAGTTCCATGTGACAAAGACTGCCTTGCCTTTATATTTGTAATCCATCATCTAGCACATCTAGCACAATGCCTGAAACAGAGAAGGCATTTAATGTTGCCTAAAGGCCAAAGGCCAAAGAGACTATGATAACTTTACTTTTCACCTAAATTGGACAATATTGTTCTTATGAATTAGGGAAAAACCTTTGGAAATATTAGAACTTTTTTCAGTTAAAGGTATTCTATGACTTTCAAGTTATAATATTGCTAAAGAATCAAGACAATAAAATCCAAACTGTGCTCAGCAATATCATCTGAATCAAAATCAAAGCACTGTGGGTCTTTTTTAAAAACAACCTTGAATTAATTCTGACTGAAAGAAACCCTGAAGATCAAAAAGAGAAAAAGATTTTCAACATAATTTTAATAAGATACAATTCCCATCTTAGACAAACTTTTAAATTTTGTATAAAATGACCGTGTAACTGAAATATACTTGAAATTATTTCAATTGACTTTTTTCTCCTTTTTTGGCAAAATTATAATTGCTGGTAGGGATGCTAGGAATTTTCCCAAAAGTTCATGTTTGATAAACTCAATGATGTCCTTTAATTCTATTGACCAGTACCAATGAAGTTCCTGAATTGATTTAGGAGTATTTATAGACTGATTTTATTTTGAAATATACCTGTAGTTTCATTGATATAAAAATCTCCTGATGAAGCAATCTTTTCTATCAATGCTAATGAACACTTTCCCTGCAACGTGCAATCCTAGAGAGCAATGTTGTGCATTGAGAAATCAATCTACTTCTCTGGGGTCTCCCAAACACAATGCATCAAAAGCTAGGCTGCAATCCAAGTTTTCCTGACCCCAAGGCCATCTCCTGGTATCAGGCTATAGATTCATGTACACTAAGGAAACGTTTGTTTATGTTGTGTAGAATCTTCTGACCCAATTCATATAAGCATAAAAGGCCCAGACTTCTCAATTGAATCAATTGATCAAAAAAAGATGTAACTATAAGCATGGATAAGTCTCTAATCAATTTGGGAGGCATGAGGCGCTTTGATCCTTGGATAAAAGTAGATAACACCATAAAGGAAATATCTGAAATTTTTCTCCTTTTGTTGAAGATGATCTGTCCCACCTATGGGGTTGTGACTAATAATACAATGCAATTTTAAGTAGCTAATCAAGCCTTGGGGTACCTTTAAAAGGCACAGAAACATCTTGATAATGCAAACTTCTTATGCCTGCACCAGAGAAGAGCAAAGGAGAGCCCCAAAAGGAGGATTATTCTCCCCATACCTCACTGACATTTTGACCTGACATTGGTCTAGTAGCAAATAATGTATGTCAGAAGTTGAGATAAAATGAGGACAAATACTGAGAACAAACTAGTCACAAAGTAGCTTAAGGACTCAAGAGGGAACCAACAGAGGAAATTTTGATTCTACAAATGAGGAAAATGATTTATAGCAATTAGCAGCTAACCTTTTTCATAGATTTGGATAAACATATGCCCTACCACTATTACACTCTGTGAATTCATTCTTCCTATAGACTTGTATATACTTATGGGAAAATATGACCCAGATTTTTGGAGGAATATTTAAAACAACTCTCTTACAACAGTACCTTAGTAAAGGCCTTTTTTCCCTTTCCTTTTCTTTCCTTTTTTTGACACATCAAACAATAAATGTATTAAGGAAGGGGGGAATGGAAGGGAAGAAGTAAAGAAAGGAAAAAATTAATTAAAATTCTTTTTTCCTAAAAGATGATTATGTCAGACTGATAATAATTGGATAACAAACTGATAGAGGCAGCTGAGTGCTAGATATCAAGGTTATCCATAGAATTGTAAGGGGAGAAGTAGTCATATCCTTCTCTGAGACCACTATTTGATAGGATAAGTGAGAGTTGGAAAAATATCCCTAGAGAGGCTGTTGCACTTCAATAAAATGAAAATTGTGCTCCAATCCCAATTCCGCAGTTCTTCTGATTAAAGAAGCTTGTGTGTACTTTAAGGCTAAGGATAGGGAATGAGGCTCTGGGCATTTGAAGGACAAATAGATATTCTGAAGTCCTGAGGAGCAAAAAAGGAATTACAGTGGAACCTTTATTTCAGGAATCTTGCAAAAGTATAAAGAGCCAATGATCCATGCTGATAGGTGACAGCGGTCAGAAACTGTAATGCATATTGCTATTTTCACACTGTGATTTACTCTGAAAGTAAATATTGCTTTTTGAATTGTGATTATTAGAACACTGTAAAGGCATTTAACATTACCTTCCTGATGGGCTGTTATTTACCTGAAAGTTTTTCTTACAGAGATTGTGACACTAGTCATTTGGAATTTCAAGAAAAATAACTATAAATGTAGACAACTTGTATAGAGAACATTTCAAATTAGCTTCTCCAGTAATGCCTCTCAAAAGTACACTTACTTTTTTTATAAAAATATTTTTCCATGGTTTAGCAGTATTGAGAGTGGTAATGGTAATAATAATAGTTGACATTTATACAATGATTTTTTCTCTGAAAAGTGATTTTCTTTTTTAACAAAAAAGAATGTAAAAAATTCTTTTGTACATTCATCTCTTACTCAAATTATACAGACCCAGTTTTTATGCTCCTCAGACTATAAACATAAAATCTTGAGAACATAAATGCCAAAGAGGCTATTTAAAATAGACATTCTTATCAATATTTATCCTTTAAAATCAAGTAGTTTTGTTACCCATGTAATGCCCCTGGGGGTATTCTATTGATATAGGATCATGGACCTAGGAATCGAAGGAAATTTAGACAGCATTTGTTCATTCTTCTTTTTATAGTTGAGGAAAATGAGACCCAAAGACATTGTCACTTATCTAATGTTTACAAACAAAATATTCAAGTAGATCTACTGAGCTTGAAATAAAGAATGTGATTTCAAGCCTAATCTCAGATATTTACAAGCTCTGATACACTAGACAAGTCATTTAATCTCTGCCTGCCTTGGTTTCCTCATCTGTAAAATGTAAGGATCAAATGAAGTGAGATAATATTTCTAAAGCAAATTATAAACTTTAAAGTGCTTTATAAATGCCAATTTCTGGGTCAAAGGTGAGATTGAAGTAGAGCCTCTGACTTTCTAGACTTGAAATTATTTTCAATTTCAATTATTTGCGTAGTCCCACATTAACTCCATTTCATCAATGCAAAATTCTCACCTTTTTATATTTATAAAATAAAATCATAGATGAATTGCAGTTATCTTTGAAACTCTCTCTCTCTATTTCTCTTCTCTTCCTCTCTATATATAGAAGTATATGTAAATATATGCTAATATAAAAACAGACACATACACACTTGTATACATATATGTGGACAAATATGCATATATGTATATATATATGCTTATATTATGTATTTTATTATAGTTGTTGGTGATGAAATAACTGAACAAATTATCAAAATTTAGCATTCCTGAACCAAAAGGATTAACATATCTAATTCAATTCAAAATAACTCTAGACAATATAAAATATGTGAGAATTTACCTCTCCAAACCCAGGAACTGTAAATACAAAACATTTTTCACATAAATAAAGTCAGATCTAAACAACTGAGAAATATCAGTTGCTCATGGGAAAGATAAGTTAATATAAGTGACAATTCTACCTAAATTTAGTTATTTATTCAGTACCATACCAATCAAACTACTGCAAATTATTTTATAGTGCTAAAAATACCATCAAATTAATCTGGAAAAACAAAAGATCAACATCAAGGGAATTAATTAAAACACACAGAGAAAGGTGCCCTAGCAATACTAGAAAGAAAAATAAATTACAAAGTGGCAATTATAAAAACTATTTGGCACTGATTAAGAAATAAAACTGGTAGATCAGTGGAAAAAGTTAGTTTCGCAAGACACTATAGTAAATTACTATATTAATCTATTTGTTGACAAACCCAAAGATTCAGGTTTCTGGGATAAGAATTCACTATTTGAGATTTCAGTGAAAGGGATATCTTCTTTTTTTTTAGGTTTTTGCAAGGCAAATGGGGTTAAGTGACTTGCCCAAGGCCACACAGCTAGGTAATTATTAAGTGTTTGAGACCGGATTTAAACCCAGGTACTCCTGATTCTAGGGCCGGTGCTTTATCCACTGTGCCACCTAGCTGCCCCTAGGGATATCTTCTTAAAAGGCACCTTAGTCAATGAAGTTATAACATTATTAAACCTGTGTGTACCAAGTGGTAAAAAAAACCCAATTTGTAAAGGAGAAACTGAATAACTTACAAGGAGAAATAAACAGCAGAACTATAATAGTGGACTACCTCAACCTCCATCTCTCACAATTAGATAAATCTAAACAGAAAACAAAAAAAGGAAGTGAAGAAAGTGAATAATATCTTAGAAAACTTAGATATGATAGACCTCTGGAGAAAACTGAATGGGAATAGAAAAGAATATGCCTTTTTCTCTGCAGTACATGGCACCTATAACAAAATGAACCATATCTTAAGGCATAAAAAGCTTTCAATCAACTGCAGAAAGACAGAAATATGAAATACATATTTTTCAGTTCATGATACAATAGAAATTACATGTAATAAAATATCATGGAAAATAAAATCAATTTCAAAACAATTAATTGGAAACAAAATAGCCTAATTTTAAAGAATGAATAGATCTTCAGTGAAAATAAAGATGACAGCAATGCCAGGTCTCAAGAAGAAAGCAGTGAAAAATCACTTATAGGAGAAGTATCAAAACAATCAATAAATTGGACTCAAATACAGAAGGTCATTGAAGAGCTTAAAAAAGAATTTAAAAACCAAAGAAGATAGGAAGAAGAAAAATGGGAAAAAGATATGAAAATCGTTCAGGAAAACTGTGGCAAGTTGACAAAAGAAATCAACCCCATTAAAAGTAAAAGTAACCAACTAGAAAAAGGAAACACAAAAGATAATTGAAGAAAATAAAATCCTAAAAGTTAGAATTGAACAGCTAAAAACTATTGAATCTACAAGACTATAAAATTCCATCAAACATAATAAAAAGGCTGAAAAAACCCAAAGAAAATGTAAATACCTTCTAGGGGAAAACAAATGACCTGGAAAACAATTCCAGGAGACACAATCTATGAATTACTGGACATCTAGAAAGTCTAGACCAACAAAAGAACCTGGAAAATATCATGCAGGAAATTATAAGGGAAAACTGTCCCAATCTACCAGAACAAGATAACAATATAACCACTGAAAGAATCCACAGAACACCCCAGAAAGAGACGCCAGGATAAAAACTCCAAGAGATGTAATATCCAAATTCCAGAATCCTCAAATAAAAGAGAGAATATTGCAAGCAGCAAAAAAAAGAAAACAATTCAAATACAATAGGAACACAATCAGATTAACACAGGAACTGTCGGCCTCAACACTAAGGATTAGAAGAACTGGAATAACATTTTTCAAAGATGCCTGGGATTACAAGCAAGAATGTACTAACCTGCAAAATTCAGCATATCCTGTCAGGGGTAAAAAGTGAATGTGCAATGAAATGCAGGACTTCCAGAATTTCCTGACACAAAGACCAGTACTGAACAGAAATTCAATAAGCAAATACACAGTTGAAGAGTTACATCAAAAAAAAAATAGGTAAATAAAAAGGGGACTGAAAAAACAAAATTGTTTTAAACAAATGTTGGTCCCTAAAAGGGGAGGCAATAGCAATTCTAATTCTTTAGAACTTTTATTTCTCTAAGAAGAATTACAGGGTAGAATATAATTGAAGAGATTGAACCTAAAGTGTATGAACATAATTGGGTGTTCTCTCTCAAGTGAAGTGGTTCAATATCACATCACTATTTTTGAAACAAAAAGCCCTGAAAAAAGGGATGGCTAGGTGGTGCAGTGAATAAAGCACCAGCCCTGGAGTCAGGAGTACCTGGGTTCAAATCTGGTCTCAGACACTTAATAATTACCTAGCTGTGTGGCCTTGGGCAAGCCATTTAACCCCAGTTGCCTTGCCAAAAAAAAAGCCCTGAAAAAACGAAAGGATGTTTACTTTAACTTAAATGACTCATTTTACTTTGACTCACTTTAATCACAAGGTGTTAAGCACCTTGTTTAATGGGATCATCATAACCTGAAAGGAGCTGAGACAATGTCTCTGTTACTTACAATCATTTGTAAAAGATTCTTATAGTTAATTGGATCAGCTTTCACTTAACAAGGCATTAAGTACCCTGGGTGGGGAGGGGTTAAGAGTGACAGAAAATGGGGGGGGGGGGGGGGGGGGGAGGGCACAAATAGTTCAAAAATGATATGACTTTGGATGATACTTTGGTTCATGAGGAGGACTGTGTGTACTTGAAAGATACTTGAAAAGGAGGGTAAGGTAAAACATGTTTATAATTATTATTTTATGCAATTTGGATCAATGCTACTTATCCAGCAATCAAGAAAACAATGTGATGATATGTTGATAACAATAGGAGTTTGTTAAGCAATCAAATAATTGAACTATGATTGATGAAACCTGATTAATAATATAAGAGCACCAAGGGAAAAGGCACAAAGATTCATAATTTTAGAGGGAAAGATGGAAGAATGTGAATGCTAAGTAAATTCTATTCAATAGATGATTTAGTCCAGTGAAGGAATAAGATATATTCCAACTTTAATTTAAAAATCTAATTTAGGGGCAACTAAGTGGCATAGTGGATAGAGCGCAGCCCTGGAGTCAGGAGTACCTGAGTTCACATCTGGCCTCAGACATTTAATAATTGCCTAGCTGTGTGGCCTTGGGCAAGCCACTTAACCCTATTGCCTTGCAAAAACTAAGGAAAAAAAGCATCAAAAATCTAATTTAATTTACTGGAAAGAGGGAGACAGGAAAGGGGAAAGGGAAGGGAAGAAGGGACAGATAAAAGGGAAGTGAAGGTATAAGTAAAAATAATCTGAAATTTAAATTCCTAATAGAAAAGTCAAAGGGGATAGGTAGTGAAATTTCAGTGAGGAGGAACAGGAGAAAAGGAAAGAGATAAATATAAATGGAGAAAGATAGTATGGAGGGAAATACAGAATTAGTGATCTCAACTGTAAATATGAATGGGATGAACTGTCCCATAAAATGGAAATGGATAGCAGAATGGATTAAAAACCACAATCCTACAATAGATTGTTTACAAGAAATGAATAGGAGACAGAGAGAAACACACAGGGTAAAGGTAAAAGGTGGATGGAAATATATTCTGCCTCAACAGAAGTAAAAATTCTGGGTTAGTGATCTTAGTCTCAGACAAAGTAAGAGCAAAAATCAATCTCAATAAAAGGGATAAGGAGGGGACAAGATGGCAGCAGGAGAAGAGCCTCGCTTAGGTGCTCTCTCCAAGATATTTCAAAAACCTTAAAATTATGACTTTAACTAAATTATTAAGAGACAGAACCCACAGAAATATACAGTCAGACAATTCTCCAGGCCAAGGTAACCTGGCAAATAGTAGGAAGACTGTTCCACCAGATTGGAGGGGTGGCACCACACCAGAATGAAGGAAGTTCAGTCTCCTGGAAATAGCGCTAGGGCACCTTGGAACACCACTCCCAGCAGTAGAAGCAGGTTCCTGATCTGCACTCGAGGAAGCACTAAGCACAACTTGGAAGATCAGCAAGGAGACTTCTGCCAGAGTGCGTGCGAAATCCAGGCCCTCCGCATGGCTGTGGCACTCAGTGCAACTCAGACACTCAGTGTAGCTCAGATTCTAGGAAATGGAAACAGGCCCAAGGAGTCACCCAGCAGGAGCCTCCAAGAACTAATTGGAAATTATATTACTATCTTAAATAATGGGTAGATGAAACAGCAAATAATATATAAATCAATAATTGCATACAAGAAAATTATAATAATGAAACTTTATACCAAAATTTATAGGATATAAAGAAAAATGTAACTAAAAATAATTCATGAAAGTTCACCAGAACCTGTATATTTTGCTGGGCTAATATTAAGTACTGAGATTGTTTTGCAATACAAATCCTTAAAATTAAATAGACAGAGATAAAAAAGCAATTAATTACATAAATATAAAATAAAATTTAATAAAATTTTTGGGATGCTTAAGGGCAGTTTTGAGGGGAAACTTTATATCTCTAAATGCCTATATGAATAAAATAAATAAAGAGGAGAACAATGAATTGGTTATGCAACTAAAAAAGCTAGGAAAAAAGAACAAATTAAATAACTCCAACTAAATACCAAATTAGGCATTCTGAAATTCAAAGAAGAGATTAATAAAATGGAAATCAAGAAAACTATTGATTTCATAAATAATACTAAGATTTGGTTTTATGAAAAAGGCAATAAAATAGACAAAGCTCTGATTAGTCTGATTTGAAAAAGAAAGAAGATAACCAAATTACCAGTATCAAAAATGAAAAGGGTGAATTAACCACCAAGGAAATTAAAGGAATTAAGGAAATTAAAGAGACAATTCAGAGCTAATTTGTTGAACTGTATGCCAATAAATTGGATTACTTGAGTCAAATGGATGAATATTTATGAAAATATAAAATGCCAAGATTAACAGAAGATGAAATAAATTACTTAAGTTACCCCATTTCAGAAAAAGAAATTAAAGAAACCATCAAAAAGTTCCAGAAGAAAAAGTCCCCAGGTCCAGATAGATTTACAAGTGAATTCTTTCAAACATTAAAGGAATGATTAATCGCTATCCTATGTAAACTATTTTTAAAAATGGAAAATGAAGGAGTTATGACAAACTCCATTTATGACACCAATATGGTACTGATACCTAAACAATGAAGAGTCAAAACAAAGGAAATTATAGACCAATCTCCCTAATGAATATTGATATAAAAATCTTGAATAAGATGTTAGCAATAAGACTACAGAAAGTTCTCACCAGGTTAATACACCACAGTCAAGTTGGATTTATACCAGGCAGGCTGGGATGTTTAAACATTGGGAAAATACTCAACATACTTAAACATATCTATAGCAAAACCAACAAAAATTATATGATTATATCAATAGATGCTGAAAAAGCCTTTGATAAAATACAACATCCATTCCTATTAAAAACACTAGAAAATTTAGGAATAAAAGAGTTTTCTTTAAAATAATAAATAGTATCTATCTAAAAAATCAAAAAAATTTATATTTAATGGGAATGAACTCAGAGCATTTCCAATAAATTAAGGGGTGAAGCAAGAATGTCCATTATCACCATAACTATTCAATATAGTACTTAAAAATTCTAGCAATAGCAATAAGAGAAGAAAAAGAAATTGAAGGAATCAGAATTGGAAATTTGGAAGCAAAACTTTCACTCTTTGCAAATGATAGGATAGTATACCTAGAGATCCTGAGAAAATCACCTGAAAAACACCCTGAAACAATTAACAAATTTCCACAAAGTAGCAGGAAATAAAATAAACCCACATAAATCATCAACATTTCTATATATGAACAACAAAGCCCATGAACAAGAGATAGAAAGAGAAATTCCATTTAAAATCACTGCAGACAACATTTAATATTTGGGAATCTTCCTCCCAAGACAAACCCAGAAATTGTATGAACACAATTATAAAGCTCTCCTCATTCAAATAAAGTCAGATCTAAACAATTGGGAAAATGTCAAATGCTTGTGCTTATGTTCAGCTAATATAATAAAAGTGAAAATTCTATCCAAATTAAAAATTACTTATTCAGTGTCATACTAATCAAACTACCAAATAACTACTTTACTGATCTAGAAAAAATAGAAACAAAATTCATCTGGAGCAACAAAGGGGCCAGAATGGCAAGGGAACTGATGAAAAATATGGTCTAGATCTACAAGATCTAAAATTACACTCCAAAGCAGCAGTCATCAAAACTGCCTGGTACTGGTTAACAAATAGTATAATGTATCAATGGAATGGGATAGGTTCCAAAGAAACTGCAGTAAATGACTAGACTACTATTTGACAAACCCAAAGACGTTAGCCTCTGGGTTAAGACACACTATTTGACAAAAGTTAACAGGAAAACTGGAAAAATGTAAAAGCTAGGCAGAAATCCACATCTCACACCCTATATCAAAACAAGGTCAAAAAGTGTATAGGATTTAGACAAAAAGAGTAATACCATAGAAAAAATTAATAAACAAAAAATATTCTATCAATATGATCTATGGGAAGGGATAAATTCATGACCAAACAAGAATTAGAGCATATTATAAACTGCAAAATGAATGATTTTGACTATATAAAATTAAAAAGGTTTTGTATTAATAAAATCATTGGTGCCAAAATTAGAAGAAAAGCAGAAATCTGGGAAATAATCTTAAGAACCAGGAATTCTAATAAAAGTCTCATTTCTAAAATATAAGGAGAATTGCATCAAATTTATAAGATCACAAGCCATTCCCCAATTGATAAATGGTCAAAGAATAAGAACAGTTTTCAAATAAAGAAGTTAAAGTTCTCTCTCTCTCTCTCTCTCTCTCTCTCTCTCTCTCTCTCTCTCTCTCTAAGCCCAGATGAGAGAAAAAGGAAAGGAAAGATGAACAATGCCGGAGAGGACATGGAAAGATTGGGTCACTGATGCATTGCTGGTAGAGTTGTGAATGGATCCAACATTTCTGGAGAGCAATGTGGACCTATGCCCAAAGAGCAATAAAACTGTTCATATCCTTTGATCCAAAAATTCAAATTCTAGGACTGTCAGAAACAATTGCAAAAAAAAATGGGGAAAATCGGACATGTTCCAAATTATTCATAGTAGCTCTTTGTAGTGGCAAAGAATTGGAAATTGGGGTGATACCTGTGAATTGGGGAATGACTAAACAAGTTATGGCACATGAATACTATGGAATACTATTGTTCTATAAGAAACCATAAATAGTTGGACTCTAGAGAAGCATGTAATGACTTACAGCATCTGATGTTGAGTGAAGGAAGTAGGGCAGAAAGAACATTGTACACATCAACAACATTATTAAATGAATAACCTTGATGGAAGCAACTCCTCTCAACAGTCCAGAGAACTAGGACAACTGTATTAGACTGATGATGGTCTATATTATCCCCAACCAGAGGAAAGAAAACAACAAAGCACAGAGAAATGAAAACACCCCTATGGAACCTGATGAACACTTCATAAAAATTATCTCCTATATATCTCCCTTAATCCTAATTCCTTATACCAAAAATTACTAATTTATAAATATATTTAGCAAAATGCATATAAAAATTGCTAACCTGATTGTTCCCTACTGAGGTAGGTGGGGTAGGAAGGAAGGGTGGAGGAAAATTTTCTAACTTGGAAATATGCATGTACAAATGCATGAAAATTTAAAAGATAAATCTTAAAAAATAAAATAAACCAAATGTAAATATTTTTCAAAAGCAAAAAAAACCCAAAAAAGTGAATGGATCAAATAACAAATCAATGAAATAATCAACCATTTCATCCAAGAAAATGAAAAGAATGAGATATCATACCAAAATTTGTGGGATACAGTCAAAGAAGTTTTTTCTATTTTTATTAATATTTTATTTGTTTTCCAATTATATTCAATAGTAACTTCTACCTATCATTTTTGTAAGGTTTTGAATTTTATAATTTTGTCTGAACCCTCTCTTCCCCCCCCTCCATCCCCCCACAGAAGGGAGTCTGATAACATTTATTGTTTCCAGGATATACATTGATCAAGATTGAATGTGTTGAGAGAGAAATCATATCCTTGAGGATAAAATAAAATATTAGGGAATAGCAAAATTATGTTGTACATATGACACATTTTTGTAAAAAACTGAAGGTAAGAGAGTTTGGTCTTTGCTTAAACTCCACAGTTCTTTCTCTGGATACAGGTAGTATTCTCCATCACAGGTACTCTAAAATTGTCCCTTATTATTGCACTGATGGAATGAGCAAGTCCATTAAAGTGATCACTCCATGTTCCTGTCAGGTTGCACTGATTCTGCTCATCTCACTCAGCATCAGTTCATGAAAGTCTTTCTAGGTTTCTCTGAAATCCCATGTCTCTCCTGGTTGCTAATAGAACAGTAGTGTTCCCTAACATAAATATACCACAATTTGTTGAGCCATTCCCCAATTGATGGACATTCTCTCGATTTCCAATTCTTTGCTACCATGAACAGGGATGCTATGAATATTTTTATACAAGTAATTTTTTTTACCTTTTTTATGATCTCTTCAGTGTATAGACATGTATAGACCTAGTAGTGGTATTGCTGGATCACAGGGTATGAACATTTTTATTGCCCTTTGGGCATAATTCTGGATTACTCTCCAGAAAGGTTGTGTGAGTTCACAGCTCCACCAACAATGTATTAGTGTCTCAGATTTCCCACATCCCTTCTAACATTGATCACTGCCCTTTCTGCTCATATTCGGCCATTCTGAGATGTGTGAGGTGCTTTTATTTGCATTTCTCTAATCAGTAATGATTTAGAGAAATTTTTCTATGACTATAGATCACTTTGATTTCCTCATTTGCAAATTGCCTCCACATATCTTTTGGCCATTTGTCAATTGGAGAATGTTTTTTTTTATAAATTTGACTGAGTTCTCTACATATTTATGAAAAGAGTCCTTTGTCAGAAATACTACTTATAAAAACAGTTTCCCAATTTACTACATTTACTTTGATCTTGGTTGCAGTGGTATTGTCTGTGCAAAAGCTTTTTAATTTAATATAAGCAAAATTATCTAGCTTGTTTTAATGATGTTCTCTATCTCTTCCTTTGTCATAAACTGCTTCCCTTTCCATATATCTGACAAATAAACTATTCCTTGATCTCCTAGTTGTCTTATAATATTGGCTTTTATGTCTAAAGCCTGTACCCATTTTGATCTTATCTTAGTATAGGGTGTGAGCTGTTGGTCTAATCCAAGTTTCTGTCACACTAACTTCCAATTTAACCAACAGCTTTTATCAAAGAGAGAGTTCTTATCCCAAAAACTGGACTCTGGGTTTATCAAACATCAGATTGCTATAATCATTTCCTGCTCTCTCTCTTTTGCAACTAATCCATTCCACTGATATGCCACTGTCAGCTAATACCAGACTGTTTTGATGACTGGTGCTTTATAATATAATTTTAGATCTGGTAAGGCTAAGCTACCTTCTTTTGCACTTTTTTTAAAAATTAAATCCCTGGAAATCCTTGACTTCTTTTCTCCACATGAATTTATTTACAATTTTTTCTATCTTATTAAAGTAAGCTTTTGGATGTTTGATTGGTAAGGCAAGAAATAAGTAATTTAATTTAGGTAGAATTGTTGATAGCCCAGCCTATCCATGAGCAGTTGATGCTTGCTCAGTTATTTAAATCTGATGTTATTTGTGTGGAAAGTGTTTTATAGTTGTTTTCATAGAGTTTGAGTCATGGTAGGATGCTCCCAAGTATTTTATACTGTCTGAAGTTACTTTAAATGGGGTTTCTCTTTCTAGCTCTTGCTCCTCTATCTTGCTAGTAATATATAGAAATGCTGAAGATTTATAACAGTTTATTTTAAATCCTGCTATTTTGCTAATGTTGCTAATTATTTCTAGTAGTTTTTAGTTGATTGTTTAAGATTCTTTGGGTATGCCATCAAGTCATCTGCAAAGAGTGAGAGTTTTGTTTCTTCTTTCCCAATTCTAATTCCTTCAATTTCTATTTCTTCTCTAATTGCTGAAGCTAACATTTCTAGCACAATATTGAATAGTAGTGGTAATCATGGACATCCTTGTTTCATCCTTGACCTTATTGGAAATGTTTCTAGTTTATTCCCATTTCATATAATGCTTGTTGATGGTTTCAGATAAATACTGCATATAATTCTAAGGAACAATTTATTTATTCCTATGATCTCTAGTGTTTTTAGTAGGAATGAGTGCTGTATTTTTTCAAAGGTTTTTTCAGCATCTATTTGAGATGAGGTGATTTCTGTTATGTTTATTATTGATTTAGTTAATTATACTAACAGTTTTCCTAATATTGAACCAATCTAGCATTCCTGGTATAGATCCTGCTTGGTAATAGTGTATTATCCTAGTGATAACCTACTTTAATCGATTTGTTAAGATTATATTTAAGATTTTTGCAACTATGTTCACCAGGGAAATTGGTCAATAATTTTTCTTTCTCTGTTTTTGCTCTTCCTGGTTTAGATATCAGCACCACAATGGTGTCATAGAAGGATGACAGAAGAGTTCCATCTTTACCTATTTTTTCTAAAGAGTTTACATAGAATTTGGATCAATTATTTCTTAAATGTTTGGTAGAATTCACTTATGAATCCATCTGACCTTGGAGATTTTATCTTAGGGAATTCAATGATAGATTGTTGAATTTCTTTTTCTAGATAGATATTTAAGTATTTAATTTCCTCTTCCTTTAACCTGGAAAACATATTTTTATAAGTATTCTTCCATTTCACTTAGATTATCAGATTGATTGGCATACAGCTGGGCAAAATAATTCCAAATTATTACTTTAATTTCCTCCTCATTGGTGGTAAGTTCACCATTATCATTTATGATACTACTAATTTGATTTTCTTCTTTTTTTAAATCAAATTAACCAGAGATTTATCAATGTTATTGGTTGTTTCATAAAACCAATTCTTGGTTTTATTTATTAGTTCAATAGTTTTCTTACTTTTGATTTTATTAATTTCTCTTTTAATGTTTAGAATGTTTAATTTGGTATTTAATTGGGAGGGGGTTTAATTAGTTCTTTTTCTAATTTTTTTAGTTTCATGCTTTGTCATTGATTTCCTCTTTCTCTATTTTATTCATGTAAGAAGTTAAAGATATAATGTATCCCCTAATAACTACCATAGCTGTATCCCATAAGTTTTGTTATCTTGTCTCATTATTGTCATTATCTAGGGTGAAATCATTAATTCCTCTCTATCATTTGTTGTTTGATCCACTCATTCTTTAAAATGAGGTTATTTAGTTTGAAATTAATTTTAGGTCTCTCTCTCTCTCCATGGTCCATTATTGCCTCATGACCTGAGAAGGAAGTATTCACTTTTTCTGCTTTTCTGCATTTGATTATAAGGTTTTTATGCCCTAGTACATGGTCAGTTTTTTTGTGAGTGCCATGTACTGCAAGAAAAAATGTATATTCCTTTATAACCCCATTCAATTTTCTCCAAAGGTCTATCATGTCTAGGTTTGCTAACATTTTATTTACCTACTTAACTTCCTTCTTGTTTATTTTATGGTTAGATTTTTCAGAATCTGAGAGAGGTAGATTGAGATCTCCCACCAGGAGAGTTTTGCTGTCTATGTATTCCTGTAACTCATTCAGCATCTCCTCTAAGAATTTGGATGGCATAGCACTTGGTGTATACATATTAATTATTGAAATTGCTTTTATGTCTTTGGTAACTTTTAAGAGGATGTACTTTTCTTCCTTATTTCTTATAATGAGATCTATTTTTTCAGCTGCTTTGTTTGTGATAAGGATTGCTTCCCCTGCCTTTTTCACATCTACTGAAGCAAAATATAGCCTGCTCCAACCTCTTACCTTTAATCTATATGTATCTCTCTGCTTCAAATGAGTTTCTTGTAAGCAGCATATTGTAGGATTCTGGTTTTTGTTCCACTCTGCTTTTTGCTTATTTGGGGGGTTGAGTTCATCCCATTCATATTCAAAGTTATATTTAATAACTCTTTATTACCCTTAATGCTATCTTCCCTCTCTTTGTAATTTCCCCTTTTTCACTTTATTCGAATTCCCCATATTTTACTTCTGAATATCACTCCAATGTAATTGCCTCCTTATATCCACACCCCTCCCCCATATTTCCCTTTTCCCTTTACCCTTTCTTGCTTTCCTTCCTTCTGTTAGTTCCTCTTTTTCTTCTATACCCCCTTTCCCCTTTTAATATTTGAAAAGTAAGCTAAGTTTCTTAAATTAGCTGAGTGTGTGTTTGTGTGTGTGTGTGTGTTAATCCTTCCTTGAGCCAAATTTGATGAGAATAAAAATCAGGCAGTTCTTACCTCCTTCTTCTTCCCCTCTATTGTACCTCTTCATGTAATGTGATTTACCCCATTCAATGTCTCCCATCCTTCCATCTCTTTACTGTACCCCCTTTTCAATAAGTTATTGTTCTTAAATCATCCTATCAGAGTCACAGACAATTCATGAGTGTCCATTAGATCTGGCTAAGTAAATAAATAAGTAATAAAGTTGCAATTCTTGAGAAATACGAAAATCTTTCTCCCAGGTGGTGATGTAGCCAGTTTCATATTATTGGATAATAGTTTTTTTCTTTTCCCTTTTTTAACGTTTTCATGTGTCTCTTGAGTCTCTTGTTTGAAATCCAAATTTTCTATTTAGCTCTGGTCTTTTCATCAGGAAAAGTAAAAGTCTCCTATTTTGTTAAATGTCCATTTTTCCCCTGGAAGAGAAGGCTCAGTTTTGTAAGATAGTGGATTCTTGGCTACATTCCAAGATCCCTTGCTCTTCAGAATATCTCATTCCAGTCCCTTTGATCCCTTAATATTGATACATCTAGGTTCTGTGTAATCCTTACTGTGGCTCCTTGGGATCTAAATTCTTTCTTTCTTGCTGCTTTCAGGATTTTCTCTTTTATCTGATAGTTTTGGAATTTGACCACAATATTCCTTTGTGTTCTCACTTTGATATACCTTTAAGGAGGGGATTGATGTGCTCTTTCAATAACCATTTTGTCCTCGAGTTCCATGATATCAGGGCAATTCTCCTTCAATAGATCCTGAAATATGGCGTCCAGGCTTTTTTCTACTCACTATGTTCAGGAAGCCCAGTGATTCTTAAGCTGTCTCTCTTGTATCTGTCCTCTAGTTCAGTAGTTTTGTTGATGAGGCATTTTACATTTCCTTCTATTTTTTCAATTTATGGGTTTTGTTTAACAGATTCTTGTTGTCTCATGAAGTCATTAGTTGCACAGCTACCATCCTTTTTTAGAGAAGAATTTTCTTCATTTACCTTTTGCAAATCCTTTTCCAATTGATCATTTCTATTTTTGAAGGAGTTTTGCATTTACACAATTGTGGTTTTGAGAGAATTATTTTCTTTTTGCACTTGTCCAGTTGAATTTTCTAAGGATTTGTTTTCTTATTGGAATGTGTTAATTTTCTCTTGCAAGGTGTTAATTTTTTCTTGGGTTTCTTTTCTCAATTTTTCCAATAGCTTTTATTTATTTGTTTGTTTGTTTCTTTGTTGGTTTTCTTTATTTATTTATTGAAAAGCAAATGGGGTTAAGTGGCTTGCCCAAGGCCACACAGCTAGGTAATTATTAAGTGTCTGAGGCCAGATTTGAACCCAGGTACTCCTGACTCCAGGGCTGGTGGTTTATCCACTACGCCACCTAGCCGCCCCCCCAAACTGATTTTTAAACTCCTTCCTGATCTAAGAAGTATTTCTGGACTGGAAACCAATTCATATTCTTTTCAGAAGTTCTATCTCTCTCTTTGATTTGGGGTCTTTGGCTTCAAGGTAACTTTCAATGGACTCCCCGTTCTGATGACCTTTCTTCAATTTCTTAGGATCTTGTGTTGGGGTGGGTCCCAGTTTAATTGATTTTGAAAGTACTAGAGGCTTTGATCACTCATCTTAGAAACTCCAAGTGGTCTGGCCTGTAGTGGATGCTATATACTTTCTCTGGAGTGTCTTTGATCTTGATTTGTTGCCCACTCCCTGGACCTGGGAGGAGGGGCAGGAAGGTCTGGATTATCCTGGCACAATGTGGGCTGGGCCCTTGGGCTATAAATAGTTAATCTCCTTATTCCACTGAGAGAGATCTGTTGCCCATGCCTGAGCCTAGGGTGGGGGTGGGGGCTGTGCTTGCTCTGGGAAGAATCACTTTCTCCCATAGAGATGGGGGGGAGACTCAACTGGAAACATGGGGACTCCATTTGCAGCTGTGGTCTTCCAGGCCAGCAGAGTTGACCAAATTGAAGTCTAGCCACCACCCTGAAGCTCTCTGGTCCACTGTGCTGGAACTCTTCCTCTAACTTCACTGGAGTTCTCTCCAAATTTCCACAACCTTTCTCAGGTTAGTCTCAGGCCTAACCCCACCACCTCTGCACTGGCTCTCTGATCTCTGTCCCCAGCTCACCAACAATCCCCTGATATAGACCTTTTTGGTAGATGCTCTTCTCCTTTGTTCTTCTCTGACTTTTCTATAACTTAATTCTGTTAAGAGGCTTGATTCATATTAATTCTGTGGGAAAGTCAAGCCAGGCTTCTTTCTGCCATCTTGATCAGAAATCCAAAGATGTTCCTAGGGGAATTTTTATATTTCCAAATGATTATATGAATAAAATAAAGAAAGAGGAGATCAATGAAATGGACATGCAAAAGAAAAACCTAAAAATAAAAAGGGCAAAATAAAGCTCCCTGATTAAATGCCGAATTAGAAATTCTGAAAATCAAAGGAAAGATTCAAAATATTGAAAGCAAGAAAATCATTGATCAAATAAACAAATTAAGAGTGAGTTTTACGAAAAAGCAATAATGTAGATATATATTTGGTTAAACTGATTTTAAAAAAAGAAAAAAGAAAAGAAAATTGCAAGTGTCAAAAATGAAAAAGGTGAAGTCAATATCAATGAGGAAGAAATTAAATAAATAATCTGGAGTTATTTTGCCCAACAGTATGCCAATAAGTTTGATAACTTGAATGAAATGCATGAATATTTACAAAAACATAAATTACTCATATTAAAAGAATAATAAATAAAATACCTAAATAACCCCATTTCAAAAAAATTAGAAGGAAATATCTATAAATTCCCTAAGAAAACTTTTCAAAGTCCAGATGGATTTACAAGGGAATTTCAAACATTTAAGTAACAATTATTTCCAATTTTATATAAACTACTTCTAAAAATAGAAGTAGAAAGAGTTCTGCCAAATTCCTTTTATGATATCAGTATAGTCCTGATATCAAAATGAGGAAGAATCAAAACAGACAAAGAAAATTATAGACTAATCACCCTTATGAATATTGATGCAAAAATCTTAAACAAAATTTAAATAAAAATATTGCAACAAGTTATTATTAAGATGATACTGGTGGAATACCAGTTAGGCAGGAATGGTTCAACATTAAGAAAACAAATATTATAATTGAACATGTAAAGAGAAAAAAACAAACAAAATCATATGATTATCTCAACTGATGCTGAAAAAGTCTTTGACAAAATAAAACATTCATTCCTGTTAAAAAATATTAGCAAGTATAGGAATACATGGAGTTTTTCTTAAAATAACCAGCATTATTTATCTAAAACCATAAAAAACATTAAATGTAATGTGGATAAACTAGGAGTATTTCCAATGAGATCAGGGGTAAAACAAAGATGTCCATTATTACCACTATTTTTCAATATAGCATTAGTAATGTTAGCTTTAGTAATAGAAGAAGAAAAAGAAATTAAAGGAATTAGAATTGTCAGTGAGGAAGCCAAACTTTCTCTTTGCAGATGATAGGATGCTATATTTAGTTACTCCTAGAAAGTTAATCCTAGAATGTCAACTACAAAACTACTTGATGAAACAATTAACTTCAGCAGTGTAGTACATAATAAAATAAATCCACATAAATCAACAACATTTCTATATATGAACAGCAAAGCCCAAGAACAAGAGATAGAAAGAGAAATTTCACTAAAAGTACATCTAGACAGCATAAAATATTTGAGAACCTACTTCCCAAGGCAAACTGAGATACTGTATGGGCACAAGTACAAAATACTTTTCTCAGAAATACAAAATTTTTTAAACAATTGGGAAAATTGTTATCTATGCAAATGTCTTTTGCACATAGGTAAGCCTAGTTAATATAAGTTGCAATTTTACTAAAATTTACTAAAATTAAATTACTTATTCAGTGCCATACCACTCAAACTACCAAAAAACCTGTTTTATGGAGCTAGGAAAAATAGTGCAAAATTTCATCTGGAATAATAAAGTCAAGAATATCAAGGAAGTTGATCAGAAAAAACTACAAAGGAAGGTCAACTATTTGCACCAGATGTAAAGTTATACTGTAAAAATGACAGTCATCAAAATGGCCTGATTCTGTTAAGAACTAGATTAATAGATCAATGGATTGGAATAGGTACGAAACAAATAGTAGTAAATACCTATGCTAATCTATTGTTTGACAAACCCAAAGACATTACCTTCTTGGAAGTATTCACCTTTCAACAAAAACTACTGGGAAAACTAGAAAATAGTGTGGCAAAAAGTAGGTCATATTCCCATTTCACTTCCTGTCCCAAAATAAGATCAAAATGGATTTAGAATTTATCTATAAAGAGTGATACCAAAGACCAAACGATTGATCAAGAAAAATTCTATGGAAAAGGGAGAAATTTATGACCAAATAAGAAATACAGTACATGATAAATGGGAAAAAGGATCATTTTGAATATATTACATTTAAAAGTTTTTACAACCAAAATTAGAAGGAAAACAGAAATCTGGGAAATAATTTTCATAGTTAGGGGTCTCATTTCTAAAAAATATATAGCATTGAAACAAATTTTAAAAGTTTTAAGTCGTTCCCCAGTTGATAAATGATCAAAGGATGTAAGCAGGCAATTCTCAAAAAAAGAAATTTAAGCTATATATAATCAGATGGAAAAAGGCTCCATGGGGTGGCTAGGTGGCGTAGTGGATAAAGCACCGGCCTTGAAGTCAGGAGTACCTGGGTTCAAATCCGGTCTCAGACACTTAATAATTACCTAGCCGTGTGGCCTTGGGCAAGCCACTTAACCCCATTTGCCTTGCAAAAAAAACCTAAAAAAAAAAGAAAAAGAAAAAAAAGAAAAAGGCTCCAAATGATTATTGATTAGATAAATTCAAATTAAAACAACTAAAGGGTACTATCTCACACCTATTAGATTGGCTTAAATGACAAAAAGGGAAAATGGTTAGTCTTGGAAAGGTTGTGGGAAAATTGGGACATTAATGCACTGTTGGGGAGTTGTGAACTAATCCAGCCATTCTGAAGAGCAATATGGAACTATGCCAAAAATGCAATAAAGCTGATCATACCCTTTGATTCAGCAATACCAAAACTAGACCTAAATCCAAAAGAAATCATTAAAAAAATGATAAAAACTCCAGATTTTCAAAAATATTCAAATCAGCTCTCTTTGTAGTGACAAAAAACTGGAAATTGAGAGGATACCAATCAATTGGGGAATAGCTGAAAAATATATGGCATGTGAATGATATGGAGTACTGTTGATCTATAAGAAACCTAAATGGTCAGACTTTAGAGAAGCATGAAAAGAATTGTTACATGAACTGATACTTAGTGAAGGGAGCATAACCAAGAAAACACTGCACACATGACAACATTCTGAGTTGATCAACTATGATGGATGCAGATCCACTCAGCAGTTCGGAGATCTAGAATAACCCTGAAAGACCTATTATGGGCCATACCATCCACATCCAGAAGGGGAAGAAAATTCACAAAATCTGAAACTATGTTAATGTTTTTAAAATTTCACATTTTTCCTATTTATTCCATGATTTTCTTTCTTTACCCTTAGTCCAAATTCCTCATACACAAAATGACTAATATTTACCTATGTTAAACACAAATGCACAAATACAACTTTTACCAGAATTCTTGCCATTGAGTGGAGGGAAATGGTAAAAGAGGGCAATAGAAAAATGTGTAAGTTACATATTCACATATAGAGATAGAGATAGAGATAGAGATAGAGATAGAGATAGAGGTAGAGATAGAGATAGAGATAGAGATAGAGACAGAGACAGAGACAGAGATAGAGATAGATAGAGATAGAGATAGATAGAGATAGATGTATATCTATCATTGTATATGTAGATATATAGGTACATACACACACACACACATATATATATATATATATATATATAATATATGCAAGTGAATGAAAGCTGAAAAGCTTTTGTAGAATGTAATTGGAAAAAATAAAATAAAATATCACAATAAAAACTTATATTTGACAAAACAGCTAGGAAAATGGAAAATAATATGACAGAAACAAGGCATAGACCAACATCTTGCACCCCATACCAAGATAAGGTCTAAATGGTAAAGGATTTAGACATAAAAAGAGATAGCATTAGTCAATTAGAAGAGTAAGAAATCATTTGCCTTGCAAATCTATGGAAAGAAGAAAACTTATGACAAAAAAAGAGATAAGGAACATTAAAGAATGCAAGATTGATCATTTTGATTACATTAAATTAAAAGGTTCTTACGCAAACAAAACCAATAAAATCAAATAAGATAAATAGAAAACTGAGAAACACTTTCACAGCCAGTGATTTTGATAAAAGTTCATTTTTTAAATTTATAGAAAACTGGGTCATATTTGTCAGAATACAATCTAATTAATCTGATTGATAAATGTATAGTCATATAAAATGCTATAAATAATTAATTAGAGAAATGTAAATTACAAACAACTTTGAGGTAGCACCTCATAAATATCAGATTGACTAGCATGAGAGAAAAGGAAAATGATCAGTGTTGGAGAGGCTGTGGGAAAACCAGGACACTAATGTATTGTTGGTGGAATTGTGAACTGATCAACCATTCTGAAGAACAATTTGGACCTATGCTCAAAGGGCTATAAAACTGAATATTCTTTTATCCAGCAATATCCCTAGTAGGTCTGTATTCCAAAGAGATAACAAAAGAGGGGATCAGAAATTGAGGGAATTTGCATCAATTGTGGAATGGCTGAACAAGTTGTGATATGTGAATGTAATAGAATATTATTTTTCTATAAAAAAAATGATGAGAAGGCAAATTTTAGAAAAAAAAACCCTTGGAAGTCTTGCATTAGCTGATCCTGAGCAGAGTGAGCAGAACCAGGAGAACACTGTACACTTTAACAGCAGCATTGTATGATCAAATATGTTTGACTTGGCTCTTCTCATAAATACAGTGATCAAAGAAAATTCTAAAAGATCTGCAATGGAAAAATGCCATCCACATTCAGAGAAAAAACTATGGAGTTTGAATGTAGATTAAAGCATTCTATTTTTTGAATTTGTTTGTCATTTTCCTCCATTGGGCTTTTCCCTTTTTGCTCTGATTCTTCTTTCACAGAGTGGCTAATGTGATATGTGTAATCCATATCAGAAAGGCATGTGGGGGAGGGACTTCACAAAAATGAATATTGAAAATCATATTAGCATACAATTAGGCAAGTAAATTTATTCATAAAAAATTAACATTTCTTTCTCAGGAAATTTAGACCTCTTAGTCTAGGAATTTCCAAGGACAATTAGGAAGGTCAGCATGACTGCTCTGCTACTTTAGAGTGAGAGCAGAGTCCAATCCAGAGCAGATCACACCCCAAGAGATCAGGAGCAGAACAGGAGAGCCAGGCAGCACGAAGCCATCAGACATTACCCCAGTGATGATAAGGGGGTTGCAGAAGATTGCTTTGCTATCCCTGAGGCAGGGCTCTGTTACTCCACCCATATTCAGATCCAGGTCACAGTCTGGGAACCCAGTCTCAGGAAAAGGAGCAGAAACACAAAAGAGTTTATTGTCTATAGTAGAGCAGGGACTCTCCTGGCAGCCCCAGGGCATAAAGGGGTACTTATGATGTTCCATACACTAGAATAGAGACCACTAGAACAGTCAGTCTCTTATAAGACCTTGGAGAAATTGAGAATTTGTAGATCATGGGTGGGGGTAAGGAGGGGGTAATCCCTGACAACAGCTTGAAAAACCCTCAAATGATTGAGAAACTGTGTCCTCCTTCCTAGAAGAAGAGTCCCACTACAAGAAAGAAGTAAAAATCAAATCAAAGACTGAGAAAATGAGCAAACAACAGAAAAAAAAAAATCCAAATGTAGACAATTACTTTGATTTTGATCCTATGGAGAATCAAAATATACACCTAGAAGATAACAGTATCAAAGGTTTAACATCTAAAACCTCCAAGAAAAAAATATTAATTGTTCTCAGGCTAGGGAAGAACTCAAAAAATATTTTGAAAATTAAGTAAAGAAGGCAGAGGAAAAGTTAGCAGGAGAAATGAGAGTGATATGAGAAAATCATGAAAACTGATTCAGCAGCTTGGTAAAGGAGATTCAAAAAATACTGAAAGAATAGCATCTTAATAATCAGTTTGGGTCAAATGGAAAAAGTAGTCCAAAAGACCAATGAAGAAAATAATGCCTTCTAAAATAGAATTAACAAGAAGGAAAAGGAGATATAAAAGTTCTCTGAAGAAAATAATTCCTTCAGAATCTATCTAAAACCATCAATAAATATTATATGTAATGGGAATAAACACAGAGTATTTCTTCAAATAAGGATGCCCATTATCACCATTATTATTCAATATAGTTTTAGAAATGCTAGCTCTAGCAATAAGAGAAGAAAAAAGAAATTGAAGGAATCAGAATTGGCAATGAGGAGGCAAAGTTTTTACTCTTTGCAGATGATATGATGGTATACTTAGAGAACCTGAGTAAATCATCAAAATGTTACTTGAAACAAGTAACAAATTCTACAAAGTAGTTGAATGTAAAATAAACCCACATAAATCATCAACATTGCTATATATGAAAAAACAATAACCAAAAGCAAGAGATAGAGAAATTCCATTTAAAGTAACTTTGGACAGCATTAAATACTTGTGCTTCTACATCCCAATACAAACCCAGAAACTGTATGAACACAATAATAAAGCACTTCTCACCCAAATAAAGTCAGATCTAAATAATTGGAAAAATGTCAAATGATCATGGTTAGCTCAAGCTAATATAATAAAAATTACCTTTGTAACCAAATTAAATTACATATTCAGTGCCTTACCAATCAAACTACAAAATAACTGATTTATCAAACTAGAAAAAATAGTAGCAAAATTCATCTGGAGCAACAAAAGGTTTCTCCGAAAATAGCAAGAGAACTGATGGAAAAAAATGTAAAGGAAGGTGGCCGAGATCTATCAGATATAAAACTGTACTATAAAACAGCAGTTCTCAAAACTGCCTGGTCCTAGTTAAGAAAAAGAGTAATGAATCAATTGATTAGGGTAGGTTCAAAAGAAACATAGAAATTGACTACAGTAATCTACTTTATTACAAACCCAAAGACATTAGCTTCTGGGATAAGAAATCATTATTTGACAAAAATTGTTGGGAAAGATTGAAAATAGTATAACAAGGATTTCCGGCCAAGATGGCAGAGAGAAAACAGGCACTGTGTTAAGTGCTCCCTAAAATAACATGAAAGTGCTTCCCTAAAATAACATGAAAGAAACCACTTAACAGAAACTCGCTCAACAAAACCCAGAAAAAGAAGCTAGGAGAACACCTATCAACAAGGTCAGTCTCAGGGGACCGTGGATGAACCAGGAGAGATCAGAGGATCAGCACAGGGACAGCAACAGAGGGGAAGCCAAAGGACCTGTGTCAGCCTCAGAGACCTTGATGAGAGGTTTAGCCTCGGAGACCTTGGTGAAAGGCATTAATCTCAGAGACTTTGGTGAGAGGCTGAATGAGAACCAGCTTCAATTGAGGAGTCTTTGGCCAAGGGGAAAGGAGGTTTTCAGTCTGGAAATTGTCCAGCTCCATAGAGAACCTGAACTCCATACTTTTGGAGCATTCTTCCAGGAACAAACAGTAGCCTACCCCGCCCCCCCCATCCCCTGAAGCACAGGTGTGGACTAAGGAGCCCATTCAGCTAAAAGGGAAATTTGATTCCCAACCCATCATTCAAAGTCAACTCAGACCCTGCTGCCCCTCCACCCTCCCTCCAGGATTGGGAGGGGTCATCAATCACTCCAGAGAAAGCAACCAACACCCCCTACTGACTGGCCCTTGGAATCTGTAAGCCAAGTGAACAAAGCTTCTAGGATCTTCAAAAGCGAACCTCTAAGAACCCATCACCCCCCCCAACAAAAGATCCTAGAAAAATGAAGAAAAACAAGTGAAAAGGGGGAGCCATGAAGAAAAATAATTAGATGAAACAAATTCTAACGCAGGGAGATGGAGCACTTCTTTTTTTTTTAAGTTTTTTTTTTTTTTGCAAGGCAAACAGGGTTAAGTGGCTTGCCCAAGGACACACAGGTAATTATTAAGTGTCTGAGGCCAGATTTGAACCCAGGTACTCCTGACTCCAGGGCCTGTGCTTCATCCACTACGCCACCTAGCTGCCTCGAGATCAAGCACTTCTGAGGAGAATATGAATTGGTCTCCAGCCCAGAAAGACTTCCTTGAAGAAATCAGGAAGGAGTTTAAAAATCAATTGGAAAAGTTGGGAAAAGAAACTAAAGAGAAAATTAACACATGGCAACAAGAAAACAGAACTTTGGAAAATACAATTGGACAAATACAAAAAGAAAATAATTCTCTCAAATCTTCAATTGAGCAAATGCAAAACTCCTTCAAAAATAGAATTGAATAGTTGGAAAAGGAGTTGCAAAAGGTAAATGAGGAAAATTCTTCTCTTAAAAAACAATGGAATCTGTGGAAACTAATGACTTCATGAGACACAAGAATCTGTTAAACAAAACCAAAAGATCAAAAAATAGAAGAAAATGTAAAATGCCTCATCAGCCAAACTATTGACCTTGAGAACTGATAGAGAAGGGACAACCTGAGAATTATAGGACTTCCTGAAAACATTGAAGGGCAAAAAAGCCTGGACTTAATATTACAGGATTTAGTGATGGGTAAGTAGCCCTGATATCATGGAACCAGAGGGCAAAATAGTTATTGAAAGAATAAATCAATCCCCTCCAGAAAGAGACCCTAAAATGAAAACACCAAGAAATTTCATGGCCAAATTCCAGAACTATCAGATAAAAGAGAAAACCCTGCAAGCAGCCAAAAGGAAACAATTTAAATAGCAAGGAGTTACAGTAAGGATTACACAGGACCTGGCTGCATCAACATTAAGGGATCAAAGTGTCTGGAATGGGATACTGAAGAACAAGGGAGCTTGAAATGCAGCCAAGAATGCACTATCTCGCAAAACTGAGCCTTCTCTTCCAAGGGAAAAGATGGACATTTAATGAACTTGGAGATTTGCAACATTTCCTGATGAAAAGGCCAGAGATAAGTAGAAAATTTAGACATCAAACAGGAGGCTCAAGAGACACATGAAAAGGTTAAAAAAGGTAAAGGAAAAATCCAATAAGATGACACAATAATAACTAATAACTCTCAATATTTTTAACTCTATTAGAGAGAACATACTTAGCCAGAAGTGATGGACATTCATAACTTGTCTGTGACTTCAATAGAATGATTTGAAAACAATACCTCCTTAAAAAGGGGGACAGTAATGAGATGGGAGGGTGAGGGAGATTGAATGGGGTAAATCTCATTACATCAAAAGGTAAAAAGACCTATTGTAATAGGGGGAAGAAGGGAGGAGGTAGAATCTTCATCTCATCAGACTTAACTGAAAGTTAACTTAAACACATTCAGTTAAGTTAAGAAACTTATATTACCTTTCAAGTATTAAAAGGGGAAAATGGGAGGGGGAGGGGGAGGGGAGAGAAAAAGGGAACTAACAGAAGGCAGGGAAGGAAGAAGGGGAAAAGGGAAAGAAAGGGGAGGGGGGTTGATATAGGAGGGCAACCACACTGAAGGTGGCAGTATTCAGAAACAAAATACTGGGGAATATGGATAAAGGGAAAAAAAGAGGAAAATACAAACAGAGGGAGGATAGCATGGAGGACAATAAAGACTTAGTAATTATAACTTTGCATGTGAATGGGATGAACTCTCCCTTAAAACATAAGTGAATAGCAGAGTGGATTAAAAACTAGAATCCTACAATATGCTGCTCACAAGAAATTCATCTGAAGCAGAGAGATACATATAGAGTAAAGGTAAAAAGTTGCAGCAAAATATATTTTGCTTCAGCTGAAGTGAAAAAAGCAGGGGGTAGCAATCTTTATCACAGACAAAGCAGCTGCAAAAAATGATAGCATTAAAAAAGATAAATAAGGACTCTATATCATCCTAAAAGGTACCATAAACAATAAAGTAATTTCCATACTAAATATGTATGCACTCAACGGTGTATAACATCCAAAATCTTAGAGGAGAAGTTGAAAGAGCTACAGGAAAATATAGATTGCAAAACTCTACTAGTGGGAATGGCTTAACAAACTATGGTATATGTATGTCATGGAACACTATTGTTCTATTAGAAACCAGGAGAGATGGGACTTTAGGGAAGCATGGAAGAATTTGCATGAATGGATGCAGAACTAGAATGGATGAGCAAAACTAGAGAAACATTGTACATCCTAACAGTGGCATGGGGGTGATGATCAACCTTGATGGACTTGCTCATTCCATCAGTGCAACAATCAGGGACAATTTTGGGCTGTCATTGAAAGAGAATATTACCTGTATCCAGAGACAGAATTATGGAATTTAAACAAAGAACAAAGACTATTACCTTTAATTTAAAAAAAACTTATCTTATTATGTAATTTTGCTATCTCTCTTATACTTTATTTTTCTTCCTTAAGGATATGATTTCTCTCTCATCATATTCAACTTAGATCAGTGTATACCATGTAAACAATGTAAAGCCTAACAGACTGCCTTGGGGGTGGGGGGAGGGAAGCAAGATTGGGGGGGGGGAACTTGTAAAACTCAAAATAAATAAAATCTTTTTTAAAAAAAAGAAAATAGTATAACAAAAACTAGGCACAGACCCATATCTCACACTCTATAAAGAAATAAGGTCAAAAATTTGTATTGGATTTAGACATCTAGATAAACTAATAGACCAAGAAATACTCTATCTAAAAAGGTTTTGTACTAATAAAATCAATGCTGCCAAAATTAGAAGGAAAGTAGAAAGCTGTGAAACAATCTTCACAGCTGAGAGTTCTGATAGAGATTTCATTTCTAAAATATAAAGAACTGCATCAAATTTATAAGGTTGCAAATCATTCCCCAATTGATAAAGGGTCAAAGGATATGAATAGACAGTTTTCAAATGAAGAAATTATAGCTAAATATAATCATATGAAAAAATGCTCCAAATCATTGGTGATTAGAGAAATGCAAATTAATGCAATTCTGAAGTATCAACTCACACCTATCAGAATGGTTAAAATGGCAAAAAAGGGAACATGATAAGTGTTAGAGGGGCTATGGGAGTATTGGGACATTAATGCACTGATAGTGGAATTGTGAACTGTTACATCCCTTCTGGAGAGCAATATGGAACTATGCCCAAAGAGCAATAAAACTGTTCATAACTTTGACCCAGCAATTCCATATCTAGGCATATAACCAGAAGAAATCCTTAAAAAATGGAAAAAGTCTCACAAGTTCCAACAACTCTTTTTTGTAGTGGCAAAGAATTGGAAATTGAAGGGATTGTCCATCAAATGGGGAATGGCTAAACAAGTTGTGGTACATGAATACTATGGAATACTATTATTCTATAAGAAATAATAAATGGTTGGACTCTGATGCTGAGCAAAGGGAGCAGAAGCAAGAGAACAATGTGAGATAATCAACCTTGATGGAAGCAGCTGCTCTCAACAGTTCAAAGAGCTAGCTCCCTGATAGCTAATAGTTATTAGACCTGCTATGGATAATGGAAGAGAAATAAAACAAAAAATCCATCAGAATTTGAGGAACACTACATTCACTTTTATAAAAAACAATCTCTTGTGTTTTTCTTTCCTTTAATCCTAATTTGTCATACCAAAAATGGCTAATCTATAAACCTGCTTAATACAATATATAAGAGCAATATTAATCTGACTGTCACTGAGGGGAGGAGAGAAGGAAAGGTAGAAGGAAATCTTCTAATTTATAAATATGCATATGCATATGGATGGATGTTAAAAATAACTTTCATAATATGTATTTGGAAAAGTAAAATATCAATAAAAATAAATTTTAAAAAAAGAAAATAATTCCTTCAAATGTAGAATGGAGATAAGGAATGCTGATCACTTTGTGAGAAATCAAGAAACAATAAAATAAAACAAAAAGAATGAAAAGCTAGAGGAAATTGTGAAATATCTCATTTGAAAAACAACTGACCAACAGGGACAACAACAGGAGAAATATTTTTGAGATTATTGGACTACTTGAAAGTCAAGAGAAAAAAAAAGGACCTAAATTTCATTTTCAGGAAATTGTCCAGGAAAACTACACTGATACTCTAAGAGTAGAGGGTAAAATAGAAATTGAAAGTATTGCACAATCACACCCTAAAAGAGATCCTAAAATTAAAACTGCCAGGAATATTATAGCCAAATTTCAGAATTCCCAAGTCAAGAAGAAATTATTATAAGGATCCAGAAAGAAACAATTCAAATATCATGGAACTACAGACAGGATAACACAAAATATAGTAACTTCTACATTAAGGGCTCATGGGCCATGGAATATGATATTCCAGAATGTAAAAGAGCTTGAATTACAACCAACAATCAACTATGCAGCAAAACCTAACATACCTTTTCAGGGGAAAAAAAAAGATGGATATTCAATGAAATAGTGGAATTTCAAACTTTCCTGATGAAATTATCAAAGTTGAATAGAAAATTTTATCTTCAAATATAAGACTGAGTTGAAGCATAGGGTGGATGGGAAGAGCAAATTATGAGGAATTAAATAATTTGGATTTCTTGGTAATACTATATGAAAGATGAAACTGATAACTCGTATGAACCTTCTCATTTATTAGGGCAGTTAGTCCTAATAGAATACGCATAGTCTAGGCAAAGACCAGGCAAAGGAGGGAGTTGAATTTGAAGCTATAATATATTAAAAATATGGAGTTAATGGAAGGGGAAGGAATGTAATGAGAATAGGAAAGGAGAGGGAGAATTGGCAAATTATTTAACATAAAAGAAGCAAGAAAAAACTATTTGAAACTATGTCCAAAGGGCTATAGAATGCTAACCTTTCCAAAGACAAAGCTAATGGTATTTGAATAAAGACTGAAACACATTATTTTGTTTTGTTTTTCACTTTATTTTTCTTGAGATATCTCTTTCTTTTTTTGAATGGGAGAAGGTTATGTTAACTTTTATGTCTATTGCAGTAATGTTTTTCATGGCTACACATTCTTAACCTACACCAAGTAACTTCCTTTCTCAATGAGTGGGAGTGGGGTGGGAAGAAGGGAGAAAACTTGGAGCTCAAGATTTCAGAAGTAAATGTTGAACCATGTTTTTGAATGTTCAACTGGGGCAAAAAATTAAAAATAAATAAATACAGGTGCAATTTCCCATTTCCCAGCATCAACTTATTATTCTGTGAATTTCTCTTATTACTTGAAAAAGTTTTTAAAGAAGATGGATCTCCTACTAACAAACATAATACCTATTACAAGAAAAAAGAAAACCCCATAAATATAATTGGCTTCCCATAGTACCTATAGAAGAGTGTGATATAATTGACTGACTGAACAACATCAATATATACTTCCATGTATTACTTCCATATTCATGCCAAGAAGATCAGTTTCTATGTAAAAAATACTAAATCTGACTCCTATTGCCTCTCATTGTCCCCAGGCAATTCTCTTACTTGGCAGAATATCTGCTACGCTGCATGGGAAGTGATTGGGAGTTTCTTAAACCAGTGAAACCATATATCTGGATCATAATATGCAATAATTTTAAAACTATCATTGCTCCTAGATATAGAACTAGGATGAATCTTAGAAATAATCTAAGTCAAACTCTCTCATTTTATGAATGAGAAAAATAAAAATGACTTTACCTGGGACAACAAGATGAGAAAAACAAAATCAGAATCAGTCTAGGGATTACTTACAATCCCAATGATCATCGTATCTATCAATTGATAAGAAGCAGCATTTTAGATTAATATTCCTAGATCCCTATAAAGATTCTCAGTCATATACTGTGTGCTCAGTGTGCTGCTTAAATCTAAAATTTGACTTTTTCTTTGGTAGACACAGCATTATTTTTCATTAGACTGGGTAGAGTGGCTAAGCCAGTGAATAGAACATCCAAACACATAATAACAGTGAGACATTCTCTTGGCAGGATGACATCAATTCCAGCAGGAAAATCAATGTATCTAGGGGATGGCACAATGCTATCCAGCATCATTAATGTGCAGGAGTCAACACAAATCAAAGGAAGAAAAATTTGGGACAGTTCAGCAATGTGGGGAAGCGATAGGAAAGGGACCAGAATTAGATGTTCTGATGATCCCTCAGGGTAGCATTGAATATACCTATCATAGGTAATATTCCTATGATTCTATTTCAGTGTCTCTAGCTACTAAAAATGAAGATGTGCTTCCAAGTGTCTTCTAGTTCTAAAGTGTTTGGCTATTCTTTCAGCTTTTGTTTATAATTGTCTAGCACAGAACCTAAGAGCAGCATAGGAAGGAGAGAGTAGATGACCTCTGGAGGACATGCAAAAGATTTATAATATTCTGTTTTCCCTGCTTAAGATTTACAATAACTTGCTTTCTCCTTCATCCCGGAAAGAGACCCAGCAGGCTTGCCATCAGTCATTCATTTCAGTGCAGGCAAATAGAGATTTTAAGGAAGACAGACCATCCCAATAGGAAGGAGTCACAGGTGAGCAGGCTTATTTCCAGGACCAGCCTTACATATAAGCAACCAAGGTGTGATTGGAGGGGTTCTCAATAAATATTTATTGAAGGAAGGTAGCAAGGAATGAAAATCATTTTTCTGCTTTACAGATGATGAAGCTAAGGCATGGGGAGCTCAGGGAGGTGCATAGGTTGTCTCTTTGCAGCCAGAAATAGACCTATTTGATGCATAAGGTTCTACTCAGCTGCTTTGCTCACTGAGCCATGCAGTTTCTTTCCCACAAATCCCCAGCTCTTCACAGATTCAGCCAGGCTAAGCACAAGTCAAAAAAAAAAAAACAGAGCTGACAGCTAATATTCCTCTCTTAGATTCCCCTAACTCAGATTTAAACATTTAAGAAAGAAAAAGCAATATTTGGAAACATATCGTGTAACTGGCAAAATATGTACTATGCATCTGACAAAGGTTTGATCTGATTGTTCTCTCAGATCTCTTCTAACTTTGAGATCATATGAGAATAATTACATGATAATAAGGTCCTACTAATCTCTTCCTGAAAAAAAGTCTGGGAGATAAAAGGAAGCTCAGATACCAACTGGCACAACCCCTTCTCATTTTAATGAATGCATAGAGATTTCTCAGGGTCCTGAAGGTAACAAATAACAAAGGCAAAATTTGAACCAATTCCATATCCTCATAACAAAACCAGTGATTTTTCAACTATGACACATTTATTCAAGTGTGTGTATGTTTACACATATATACAAACATAGGTATACAGGAATTACATATAGCATGTAGCTAGAGATGTGTATGTGTTATACACATAGCAATACTTCCTGGGGAATATAGGAAAGGAGGTAGAGATTTATATTCTTTGACATATATAAAGCTCTGCAGGACATACTTCCATGAAATATTTCTATCCTATTTTCCCTGAATACACAGTGGGCAAAGAGGGAAGAAATCCCTCAAACACTCATTCATTTCTAGCTATGTGAATAGTCATTTCAGTGAAGACAAGCCACCCTGCCAGGTAGAAGTCTTGAGTAATTTGATTGACTCTACTTCCAGAGCCAGTTCTAAATGTGAGCAGAGTTGGAAACCTACTTGATTGTGAAGCTTGAGATGAACTGCTCCAAAACATTTCTTCTGTTGGTCAGTTATTGTTCTTAAAATTCCACCATTAGAATAATATTTTGGTAAAAGTATTTTTTCCAAAATTGACTCTGGTAAATTACAAATACCTTAACTGGACAGTTGACATATCAAACTATTATCAGTTTTTGACACCTTTGACACCTTTGCTTAGATTGCTGAAAGAAGAGCAAACAAACAATAAAACAATAAACAAGACAGATTTAGTTTTTGGAGAATAAAAGACTCAGAGACAGGATGTTGCTGACAAAGAATCCTGAGCAATTGGGAAAGCAGGATGAACACCAGGTGGTAAGTGAATAGATGGGGTTGAAACCAAAAAAAATAATGTATAGGGGCATCAAAGACAAATTTCTCTGCTACACAGTTTCATCAAACACTAGTTCTGCTCAGTTTAAGATAAATCATTTGATAACCATGTCTAATAACAAATGTCAAAAAGTAGATTCTGAAAACAGAAGTTAAATGCACAAACAGTGATTATAAGAAATATCAAAAGCAGAGCATATATTGTGGGAATTTCTATTTGCATGACTATATATCTTTATGATAGGTTTGTTTCTCTTGTCTTCTCAATGGCAAAAAAAGCAATAGTTTAGGAAGAAAGAAGGGAGTAATTAAGAAGCAAATTAAATTAAAAACAAAAGAAATTAAAGCATATGGGCTATTTATATGGGTAAATGTTAACATCTATTCATGGAGAAAAATCTTGTTCAATAATTGAATCTTCAAAACAAACAAAAGTAATTATTCTAAACAACAACAAAAAGTGTAAGTTATTGCTTTTATGTAGGGAGATGCAAAATTTATTTATTTAAATTTAGCAGAAAAGTTCATTGACCTTATTAAGTTAATTGACTATTAGAATATGTAAAAATTGCATGTAAAATGAGAGAGGAAAATTGTCAATTTTTATTACTTGAACCCTTTTCAACATTAAAAAATTGTTATGAATCCTCAAAGTAATTCAATATACTGATCATAATATTCTATAAGATTCATTAAATTCTTACAATAAAAATAAAGGTATCTTTTGCCCAAAAAATTATAAATTAAATTTTATATCACATAAGTATGATAAATAAAATTTTATTTTGCTTATAATTATTAAAACTATAAATATAAATTATAAAACTCAAATTATAAAATAATATTATATGAGGACCATCCTGCAAATTCTGTAAAAAAATAGCAATAAATAATCTAAAAAGATCTCCTATGCATAAAATTATCTTTGGGGTTATTTTTGATTTATTTTATGAATTTTGTTATATATAAATAATATATTAATGAAATTAATTACAATGTGAAAGATGTCCAGGATTATATACCTAGCAAATATGTATAAAGTCTATGTACAACATTTTTATTTGAATTTTGGCTCCAAATCATACATTGTCTTCAATCTGATACCATATTCAATTTATTTATATATTTTGATTTAAAGCAAGAATAAAGTGAAAATTCTTTCTCACAGAAATATGTGATAGGAAAAAATGTAGTGAATCTCTGGAAAAACTTTTAACTATAGATGGAAATTCACTTTTTTAATTTTAGTCACCTAGAATTAATTAATGACTATTAACCATTAATTACTACTATTAATTAACTATTGATAACTATTAATTAATTACTAATTAACTAATAGCTTATAACTGTTATTTCAAACATTTGCTTTTGTACTGACTAGTGAAAAGCATTGTATATGAAGTTCAATTACACATATTGCCTCATTTTAAAAGAATTTTTACATATAAAATAAATACCACAAGGAGAGAATCCCTTCTGATATAACTTTTTTCTCATAACATTTATACCAGCTACAGTCCTAGAAACTCACAAATGTTGCCAACCAGTTCCCTTGAAAATTCATCTGAATGAATAGAAACATAAATAAAGAATAAGTTTAAATACAACTACAGCCTTCAAACTGCAAAAATAGTTTGTTTAGTTTCTATATTTTTGATTATTTAAGATGGTTTTAAGATTCTTTGAAATAAACATGCCCTGGGATAATTATTTTAAAAATTCTGGGTGGCTAGGTGGAGCACTGGTCCTGGAGTCAGGAGGACCTGAGTTCAAATGTGATCTGAGACACATAATTACCTAACTATGTGACCTTTAGCAGGTCACTTAACCTCATTACCTTGCCAAAAATAATTCTAATATTCATAGTACAATATGAATTTTCACAAAATAAGAACACAGCTAATGAAGTATGGTTACAGGATAACAGAGGTAAAGGACTATTCTGGCATGGTGTACAGAAAGTCACAGAGCAGATCAGTATCCAAGACCTCTGAATCCCAAAACAATAGGCCTATCATGCAGCAGGACAACAGAGAGGGTCTTAAACCCAGTGCAGAAAGCACAATACAAGCCTTGGATTGCTGGTGCAGCAGTTGGGACTGGTTGCCAATACACTAACACAAGGAACAAGCCAACAGCATGGAAGGCTCCAATGTAAACAACTGGTGAGCAGACACCTGGCCCCCAGCAGGCAAAGCTTGGAACTGTGCCTACTGTGCATCAAGAGTCAAGTTCAACTTTTAAATGGGCAAAAAAACCAGAAAGAATCCTGAGCATAGAAACCTCAGAAACACCATCTCAGAAGAGGAAAGCAGTGACAAAATAACTACATGTGAAGAATCAAAGAGAATCATGAATTGGTCTCAAGTCCAAAAGATTACTTGGACCAAATAAGAAAGGTAGAGAAAAATTGGAAAAGAAATGAGAATCATGCAAGAGATATATGAAAAACTGGGAAAGTAAGCACAAAAATTCACTGAAGAAAACAATATCTTTACAAGTAGAATTGACAAAATGGAGAAAAAAATTCTTAAAAATTAGAATTGGGCAAGAGGAAACTAATGACTCTATAAAGCATCAAGGATGCATGAAACTAAATTAAAAGACTGAAAAATTAGAAAAAGATGGAAAGTACCTCAAAAGAAAATAATTCTGGAAAATAAATTCAGAGAGATAATATGAATTAGCTACATAAAATCATGACCAAAAAAACCCCAACCCTGAACAATATGTTTTAGGAAATTATCAAAGAAAACTGACCTAATATTCTAGAATGAGAGGATAAACTAGTCCTTGAAATAGTCCTTGAAATCAATCAACTTCCAAGAGATCCCAAAATAAAAAGCTCAAAAAAAATTATAGTCAAATTTCAAAATTACCAGCTAAAAGAGAAAATACTGCAAGTAGACAAAAAGAAACAATACTAAGGAGTCATAGTCAGAATTACACAGGACTTAGCAGCTTCAACATAAAAGATCAGAGAGCCTGGAATATGACATTTTGTAGGCCAAAATATCTTAAATTTAAACAAGAAATCAACTACCCTGTGAAATTCAACATATTTTTCATGGAAGATTTGGACAATCAATTAAATAAGGAACTTTCCAACTTACCTGATAAAAAAAGTCTGGAACTGAACAGAAAATCTGATCTTCAAACAAAAGACTTAAGAAATATGTGAAAAAGGTAAACAGAAAGAAAAATACTCAATAAAATTAAACTATTTACAAGCTTTTATGGGAAGATACTTTTGTATAACTCTTGTAGTTTGTATTTTTATTAGGACAGTTGGAAGGAGTATACTTAGAGGGTATGGGTATGGGTATGGGTATAAGTTGATTATAATGTAAAAAAATTAAAGCATGAAAAGAAAGGATTATACTAGGAAAACAGGGAAATAGAAAAGGGTAAATCAAATCACATGAAAAGAAACAATGGACCTATCATGGTATAGAGAGAGAAGGAAAGTGTATTGATTGAATCTTACTCTAAACACAATTAACTCAAAGAGGTAATAACATACACTTCCAATTGGGTTTAACATTTTATCTTAACCCATAGGAAAGTAGAAGGAGAAAGGGGAAAAAAGTGAGAGGAGGGGATAGTGGAAGAGGGGGGAACTAATAAAAAAGGGGAAACTAATAAAAGGGAAGGCAGATTGAATAAGGTGGTACTCCAAAGCAAAATATACTGAGCATGGATAATGTAAACGAAGAAAAAAAATAAATGGAAAAAATAAGATGGAGAGAAATACAGAGTCAATGATCATAACTGTAAATGTGAATAGGATGAACTCCTCCATAAAATGAAAATGGATAGCAGAGTGGATTAAAAATCATTATCCTACAATTTGTTATTTGCAAAAAAGACATCTGAGGCAGAGAGTTATACACAGAATAAAGACAAAAGACTAGAAAGAATAAAATTATTATAAAGGGTGACTTCAATTTTCTCCTCCTATTCATGGATAGGTATATATAGGTTCATAAAATGAACAAGAAAAGAAGATAAGATGAATACTATTTTAGAAAAAACTGACTATAAAAGCAAGTATGGAAGGAATTCCACCAAATTCCTTGAAGAGTAAAAATAGAAAACTTTGTTTTTTAATTTTTTAAAGAATTTATTTATTTATGTATTTTGAATTTCACAATTTTTCCCCTAATCTTGCTTCCCTCCCCACACCTCCCACAGAAGGCAGTCTGTTAGGGAAAGAAAACTTTAAACAAATTTTAATTAAAATAATATCTAAGGGGCGGCTGGGCGGCATAGTGGATAAAGCACCAGCCCTGGAGTCAGGAGTACCTGGGTTCAAATCCAGTCTCAAACACTTAATAATTACCTAGCTGTGTGGTCTTGGGCAAGCCACTTAACCCCCCCCAAAAAAATAATAATATCTAGAAGATTACAATAGTATATCACAGAGATCAAACACTTTAGCCAGGTAGAATTTATGTCAGGAATGTGGGACTGGGTTCGGATTTAGGAAAATTATTAGCATAATGTGAATATCAATAACAATACAACAAAAATCATATGATTACATCAATAAATGTAGAAAAATCTTTTGACAAAAAAGACAAAAACCTATTAAAAACACTAGAAATTGTAGGAATCAATAGAGATTTTCCTAAAGTAGAAATATATAAAACCCAAATCATAGATTATTTATAATGGACATAAACTAGAAACTTTTTCAATAAGATCAAGGTGAAATAATTAATCCATTGTTACCATTTTTCAATATTGTGCTAGAAAATCTAGTTATAGATATAATTATCTGTCCACAAAAATGAAAAACAGGATATTATAATAAGGAGGAAACAGGGCTATCACTTTTTGTTAATGACTTGATGTACTTAGAGAATTTGTCTCAATTAAAAATAAGTCAAAGCAATTAAAACTTTAGGAAAGTTGTAGGATTATAAAATTATCAACATTTATATATATTTCTATATATTATGAACAAAATCCATCAAAAAATTAATAGGAAATGTAATTTCATTTAAAATAAGGGCAGATAAAATGAAATATTTGATATTCTACCTGCTAAGTTATATACAGGAACTATATAAGTACAATTGCAAAACTTTTTTTCGTAAAAATTAAAACAAATCTGAAGGAGTGGAGAAATTTGAATTGCTCATGAGTTGACTAACCCAGTATAATAAAAAGCACAATATTAACTAAATTAATTTACTTATACAGTGCTATCAAAAATTATTTTAAATAAGCTTGAAAAAACACAAAATTCATGTGGAGGAAGAAAAGTTCAAGAACATCAAGGGAATTAATAAAAAAAAAAAACTAAAGGAATGCAACCTACCACTACCAGGTTTCAAACTAAAAGAAAGAGGTAATCATTAAAACAATTTGATGCGAGCTAAGAAATAGAGGGGGGAAAAATCAGTGGAATAGATCACAGTAATAAAGGATCATAGTAATCTAGTGTTTGATGAATCCAAAGAGCCAAAATAAAACTTGCTGGAAAAATTGGAAAGCAGTCTGGCAGAACCCAGCTATAGACCATCACAGATCATTCATCAAAATAACATCAAAATGATTATGATTTAGACATAAAAATGGACATCATAAGTGCATTCAGGAATATGAGTAAAACTGTTTTTTAGAGTTATGGAAAACATAAGCACTAATGATCAATAAGAGATTTTAAAGATTATGGGAAATAAATTAGATTATATCAAATAAAAAGTTTTTGTACAACCAAAATCAATGAAGCAAGTGTTCGAAGGAAAACAGGAAATTGGGGGAAATTTTATATCTAATTTTTTCTGTAAAATAAAAATACTCAACGGCTTATCTGTTTTATAGTTTTTCCCCATAAAACCAACTTCTCTTTTTGTTTGTATTTCATTTTTAAAAATTTATTTTTAATATTGTTCAATTTATTAGTCTCTGATTTTTCATAGTATCTAATTTGGTCTCAAGATGGGAATTTTTTTTCATTCTTGTTGCATACTTAATTTGGAAATAGAGCTTTTTCTCTTCCATTATTCTAACTATTTAAAGATATAAATTTTCCCCTTAGTTTTGATTTCACTCTACAAGGTTTGGTATGTTGTCTCAATAATTGTCATTAACTCTAAAGAAATTGTTAATTGTTCTATAATGTACTAATTATGATTAGATTATTTAGCTTATAAATAATTTTAATGTTTCAAAGACATTTATTAAAAGTAATTTATTAATTTAATAGTTCTTTTCTGTATTTGTATGTGAATTTTTATATCCTAATTTATAATCAATGTTTCTGAAGCTGTCATGGACAGCTAAGAATAAAATCTGCTTTTTTCATTTTCTTTCAACTTTACCCAGATATGTATCATATGAAATTTTTTTCTAAAATAGTATTCATCTCCTTATCTTTTTTTGTTCATTTTATGATTATACCTATCCATGAATGAAAGGAGAAAATTGAAGTCACCCATTACAACAATTTTATTCTCTATTTCTTGCTATTGTAATTCATTGAACTTTTTGTTCAGGAATTTTGATGCTCTGTTATTTGGTGCTTATATATTCAGTATTACTAGCACTTTAATGCCTAAGGTATCTTTAAACATAATGCTTTTGTTTCATCTCAGTCATATTTTTTTGGTCTTCTTCACTTGAGATCCTTCAACTGAAACATAATGGAATTTTGCTCCAGTCCCTTAACTTAATTCTGTGTATGTTTCTGTTTCAAGTATGTCTCTTGTAAACAACATATATTTGGATTTTGATTTCTAAATAATTTTTTGTACCTTCTACTGTTACATGAGTGAGTTTATTCCATTACAGTCACAGTTACTTATAAATTACTTATTGTATTTACCACTATTTTGTCCTCCCTTGTTATTCTATTCTCTCTTCAAAAATTCATTTAGGTTTTGCTCACAGCTTCTCTTAATCTACATTCCCTTCTACCACCACCCTTTTTCTCTTAGTCCCTTCTCTTTCTTATTCCCTGTTGGGTAATATTTCTCTACCCAACTGTGTGTATTGTTCTTTTTAAAAAACAATTCACATGAGTGTGAGGCTCAATAAAACTCCCCCTCCTAGCACACTTCCATTATGTGAGATAATTTTCCCCATTCTTTCTCTAAGCTCCTCCTTATACCAATGCAAATCTCTTTCTTCTTTCATTCTTTTTGGAGATCAATCTAACATTGCAAACTTACACTCAATGTATTTCTAGATACTTTTTTTAAAATATATTTTTATTTTATTTTATTTTCCCTGAGGACATGTAAAAAACAAGTTTTAACATTTATTTTTAAAACAGATTTCAGAATCCTTTCCCTTCTTTCCACCCTGCCCCATGTCAATGAGAGAGCAAATTATTTGATACAGATTAAAAATTTGTAGTGTGGCAAAACATTTCCATAATGGTCATGAAATGAAAGTAAATATAGATACCACCCCCCCCAAAAAAAAAGAAACTTCAAGAAAAATAAATCAGACACCATCAGCTCTCTCCCTCTCTGAGGGTGAATAGCATTCTTTATTATAAGTCCTTCAGAGTTTTGGGGTTTTTTTTTTTAGATTTTTTCAAGGCAATGGGGTTAAGTGGCTTGCCCAAGGCCACACAGATAGGTAATTATTAATTGTCTGAGGTGAGATTTGAACTCAGGTACTCCTGACTCCAGGGCCGGTGCTCTATTCACTGCGCCACCTAGCCGCTAAACAACACTGCTCTTGATGTTTCATCTGAGTCATATTTGGAGATCAAATTTTCTGTTCAGCTCTGGGTTTTTATTTATCAGAAAAGTCTGAAAGTTCCCTATTTCATAGAATATTCATCATTTCCTCTAAAAGACTAAGTTCAATTTTGCTGGGTTGTTGATTCTTGGTTTTAATCTAAACACTTTTGCCTCCTAGAATATCATATTCCCATGTTCTATAGGCATGGATATATAGAATATGAAGTAGATATATAGAATATAGAAGACTATAGAATACAAAAGCTGCTAAATCTTGTGCTTTGCATCCTGTGAATAGTTTCTTCTCCTAATTGAATTGTTTCTTTCTGACTGCTTGCAATATGTTCTCCTTGACTTGAGAGCTTGAAATTTGATGATAACATTCCTGGAAGTTTTCGTTTAGGGATCTTTTTCAGGAGGTGATCAGTTTCTATTTTACCCTCTGGTTCTATAAAATCAGAGCTGATTTCCTTCACAGTTTCTTGAAAGATGAAGACTTGGTTCTTTTTTAAATCATGACTGTCAGGTAGTCCAATAATTTTTAAATTATCTATTCTGGGCTTATTTTCCAGGTCAGTTTTTTTTTTCAATGTGATATTTCACATTGTTGTCTAGTTTTCATTCTTTTTGTTAGGAATTTTTTTTTTTGCAAGGCAAATGGGGTTAAGTGGCTTGCTCAAGGCCACACAGCTAGGTAATTATTAAGTGTCTGAGGCTGGATTTGAACTTAGGTCCTCCTGACTCCAGGGCTGGTGCTCTATCCACTGCACCATCTAGCTGCCCCCCCCACTAGTTTTCATTCTGTTGGTTTTGTTTTTTTTTTTTATTTCTTGATTTCTCACAAAGTCATCAGTTTTCTTTTGTTCAAATCTATATTTTAAGGAATTATTACCTGCAATGAACTTTTGTATCTCTTTTTCCATTTGGCCAATTCTGCTTTTCAACACATTTTTCCTCCTCATTGGTTTTTTTGTGCCCCTTTTTCTATTTCGTCCTGACTGTTTTTTAAGATATTATTTTTCAGTATTTTTGTATCTCCTTCAACAAACTGCTGGTTCATTTTTTATGATTTTCCCACATTCCTCTCATTTTTCTTCTCAGTTCTTCTTTTAACTCCCTTATTTGATTTTCAAAATCTTTTTAAGTTCTTCCAAGGCCTGAATCCAATTCATATTTTTCTTGGAGGCTTTGGATGTAAGAGCTTTGAGTTTGTCACCTTCTGGATAGGTTTTTTGATCATCCTTATCAACATAGTAACTTCCTTTGGTCAGATTTGTTTTTTCTTCTGTTGCTTGCTCATTTCCCCAACCTATGACTTAATTTTAATTCCTTAAGGTAGGACAGGGTTCACTGTCCCAAACTTTTGGGTGATTTTGCACCTGATTTCAGATATACTTTAAGGAATCTGCAAGTTTTCAGTTCTTTCAAGGTAGTATTATCTACGGAGAAGATATACTACTCTTCAAGCATTCTTTTTCTGCCCTGGAATTGTCAGAGGAGTCCCCACACACCCTGGGGCAGCAAGCTCTGATGTGTTACTATTCTCCCCTTTCCTGGGACTATGAGCTAGGACTATGACAAAGATCCAAGTATGGGCAAAGCAACTATTCTTGGATGATTTGTGCCTCATCTACTTGTAGCTGCTTGCAAGTCATTATCTTCTGAGTTTGATCAGGCTGAATTATTAGTCTGAATTTCTATGTCTAGATCTGGGAGCCTATAGTTTGGGGTTCTTCCAAAGTAAATAGTTCTGATTACTACCCTCCTTAGCTCTGCTCTGGCCCTAAGTCAGATAGAGTCTTTCTCATGCTAACATGATAACAGACCTTAACTACTACTTTCCACCCTAGAATTGTAACCCCTAAATTAAACAATTGTCAAAGAAGCTGTCAAATAGTGTCCTGATCTTTCTGATTAGATGTTTACTATCCTTACCTTCATTAAGTATTGAGATCTCTTGATACTATGATGGCACTTTTATTGCTGCCTCCTCCTAGTCCCACAATTGTAGTTGCTTTTTTCTAAACATGTTTTCCATCAATCGCCATCCAGTGGGAGGTTTCTGCAAACAGGCCTCTCTTTCAGTCCTGTAAGATATTCTATGTTTTAATAAAGAAATATTGCCACTTTTTTCTTATCCCCCCAGAATTTTATTTGAGGTATTTTTATAGTATTTCAGGTTGAGTTTGACAGAGGCCAGAAGAAATAGTCAATTCACTTCACCATCTCGACTCTGACACATCCCACCCCCCAAAAATCTATTTTCATCGATTTAAAGATCAACAACAATAACAGTCTATGATGATGGGGAAAAAAGATTAGAGATAAATGATTTAGAAGCAAGGACATCCAGGGGCTCATGTCATAGATACTCTCAGAAAAGCAATCTAATGCACTGTGAAAAAATCTGAGATATATATGACCCTTCTTAAGGGTCAGCCTATTTTAACTTTTAATGTTAATTTCCCCTATAATCAACATTCCAAACAATAGCGAGTTCATTGAGCACTAGAACCTCTGTGAAGACTTGCTGAGTCCTTTTTCAGGTCTATTCATCCACCTTTGGTGCTCACCTGATGTGCCCAACTCTTACCTACAGCTCCAAGAAATTTTATCACACAATAGCCACACCCTGATAAAGCAGCTTGGCACAGGGCTAGACCAGATTGAGAGTAACCAATGGACTTCAAACCTGCTGATGAGTTAAAAGAATGTCTACCCCAAATTTGTGAAGACTTCCTCTGGGTAATAGGCAGGTGAGAAAAATGCATTCTAATGTCCATGAAGGCAGCTGACATAGGTATTGTGCAGCACTTTGAATCTGGTCAGACAATCAAAAAGTCCAAGGTCATTTATTGTATCCTTGACCACTACCAATCATTTTGACTTTTGTCTTTCCACTGAACTCATAACTGGAAAAGAAAATGAGACTGACAACTTTGTACAGCTATTCTTTACTTAAATCCAATTCACACACAAGTCAAGATAGAACTAGATGATGACACCTGCCTTCAAAACTTAAGGTTAAACAATATTCCAATCATGATATTCTCTCTTCTACCTTTAATCTCTGCACAGGAAGTCCTGCATACTTAGAATGAACTCAGTTATCACTGCCCTCTCTTAAAATCCCTAAATTCCTCAGGGTTACACTCATGGAATATTAATAACTAATATTTATAAATTGATTTAAAGTTTGAAAAATGCTTTACATAGTTTATTCCATTTGATCCATACAACAAACCTGCTATTAGCTGCTATTTTAGCCCCATTTTATAAATTAAAAAATTGAGGCAGACAGCAATTAAGTGACTCCCCTAGAGTACAAAGGACGATTTGAACTCAGGTCTTTATGACTCCAAGTCTAGCATTCTATCCACTGCACTACTTTCTATAGGATGGCTTTCCTGACTTTCCCAGTTTTAAGCATTCACATTATCATGTATATCCTTGTCAAATTGTATACTATATCCCATTATAGAATACAGTTACTTCGGGTCTGGTATTGGTTTTTGTTTTATATTCATAACACAGCACAAGGTGTTTTAAACTTTATATATATATATATATATATATATATATATATATATATATACACAAAATTTCAAAGAGAAAAATTTTAATGTAAAAAAACATTCTTAGCTAATTAATGGCCAGTACAGACAATGGGCCAGACTTGACTTTGGGCAATAGTTTGCTTGTTCCTGGATAAGATGGTCTTTTTGCATCTAGGGTTCTATATAATATATGCAAGGGGATTAAGGCAGTGGTCAAGTAAAAGGACATAGTAATAATGATCTAGAACAGAAGCACCAGACATGTGGACCATTACTTACACTCTGCCCATAATGCCCCTGAATATAGTAGAATTATATTAAAATATAATTGAAAAATATTTAACAAAATAAAAATACAACAAAAGTAGATTTTATTATATTTTAAAATTATCATTATACATTCCACAGGGATTCCTATGTATGGATTAGCAACTCCTGCTTCTATTTGAGTTTGATATCTCTGATCTAAATGTACCAGAACCACAAAACCACAGAATTCGAGAATTGGAAAGGAACTCTCATAGGTCATCTACTCCAGCATATTTATGAAAGGAATATACATTATTAAATGCCAAAAAATCACTCCCATGTCTAGGAAATAAGACTATCTGTACAATCTGTACATTCCATCAGATGATGTTCTTTATAGAGGCTATAACATTGGACTCAAAGTAGTAGGTTAAGAAAATGGAATTGATGAGAACAAATTCCATCATTTCCAAATGAGAAATCTAGGCTAGACTAAAGGGAAAAAATGAAGGATTTTGAAAGTTTGGGCTGTCTTTGGCAGCTACAACTCTTCTTAGGTCAAAAAAGTTAAGTCCCCTATATATGTCTTATATTTAGCTCAGTAACCTTTACTTTAAGTAACTGGCTAATTCTCTAGCTACGGTGACATTCTCCAAGGATAACTTTACTTTCCATTCTAATTTATAGAAATAAAAAGTATTCAGGCTACTAAGCTTAAGACTACCTCCTTTTCTCTTATTTACTATTTTTCTTCTCCAAGAGCTAATAAAAAAACATTCCAAGTATGCTATGAAATGAGTATAGCCCTTGCTAGAGCTCTATCTTATACTTCATAACACAAATTACTCTTTCCCATCAGCTGAAGGAAAAATATGGAACCCAAAAATCAAGCAATATTTGCTGTTATAAACAACTTGTTAGTACACTAGTTGGAAGAGAAGATTTTATAAATGAGTGTAGGAATAAAGAGTAAAGAAAACTTCTATAGTGGATATGAGCAATTAAAAGTACTTATTTTTCTGTGTGTGTGTTTTTTTAAGTAAACAAACCTTGTTAGGGATACCTCTTTTAAATACCCTTGTAGTGGCATAATATATAAATACAACTTCATCATCTGTGCTGAATCGTTCTTTCATCAGTACTTCTCCTGTTCTTTGAAAGTAGCAAATGTTTTGCTAAGCAGATATCACACTCTTCTATGCTTGAACTGATACTAATATACAGAAAATCAATGAACAAGTTTTCATCTATGATTGCATCTATCAAGTAATCTCACATAATCAACATATTCATAGTTGACTCAAACTGATAAATCATAAGATATTTTTTAAAAATTAACAATTTATATATATATATGAATGTCTATATGTATGATTTATATATATATATATATATATATATACATAATTTGGAAAGTCATGTGTAATCTAGAAATATATGAAGAAATATTAGCAGTCATCCATAACAAAATTAGAAGAAAATGAAACCAGATATATTTCAAAGCATTGTTTCTTAAACAAACAAAATGGTAGAGGCAATCACAAAAGATAAAATAAATATTTCCAATTTCATAGAATTGAAAAAAATTTCCTAATGACATCAATGCAATCAGAAAAACAAAAGCCATTTATTAAAAAGATTTTTGCATGAAAGCCCTCTTTAAAGGGTCTTTAAAGGATGCCTATCTTCCCAAATATAAGATAGATAGATAGATAGATAGATAGATAGATAGATAGATAGATAAATAGATAGAGAGAGAGAGAGAGAGAGACAGAGATGTATATGTATATACAGACTAAGAACATTCCAGCATATACAGATGGTTAAAAGACCTCAACAACAGTACCCAAAGGAGTAATAGTGAGCTATGATAACAATATGAATTGAGGGTTTCCAAGGTTACCCTACTAGAAATCATATTAAAGATCACTTCAAACCATTAATAATAATAAAAATGTAAATCAAAAACTTTGAGATCACTCCATGCTCAACAATTTGTTGAAGATGACAAATGATAGTAATCATTAACACAGGAGAATTTAGGAGTGAGGGAAGTATATTGATAGAGCAGTAGAATATTTCAACTGTTCTAGAAACCAATTTGGAATTATTCCATGAGGGTGGCTAAAATATCAGTAGTCATTGACCTAGAGATCCAGCTGATAGGTGTATCTCATATGAAAGTCAAAGACCAAAACATTTCATATATACAAAAAAATTAAGCAGTATATTTTGTATTAGCAATGATATGGGAAAAAGCAGATGCCCATCAATTGGGAGGCAGTTAAACAACTGTTGCTAGATACATCGAGATGATTCATTAGATAGAATGCTGGGCTGAGAGTCAGAAAGACTTGAATTCTGCCTCAGACACTTACTAGCTTTGTGGCCCTGGGCAAGTCATTTAATTTCTGCCTAAATCCACTGGAAAGAAAACTGCAAACCACTCTAGTATCTTTGCCAAGAAAATCTCATAGGCAGTTTTGGTGCTTCAAGTGTTATCTCATTTGATCATCAGATAATCCAATAATACAGGTGCTACTATCTCCCCTTTTCAGAAGAAGAAACTGAAACTGAAAGACATTAAATGCCCTACTCAACATGACTCAGATTTTTCTGATTCCAAGATTAGTGTTTTGTCTACTGTGCTCATTAACTGTTGCATTCTGTTCAAAACATTATGCTCAGCTCTGGAAATAGGAACATAAGGAGCTAAATTTTAATAAAGAAGATACCATATATAGGAAATTTCAGGTGCAAAGAACATGGAAAATGTTTTGCAAACCCCAAGGTACCATATAAATGTTACTAATAAGTGCGTATGAATACTTCTTTCTTATTTCCAGAAAGGAATTATAGGTGTATGACATTTCATATTCTATCAGATTCTATTGATGGAATTGTCAATTACCAAATTGATTCTTTTCATCTTTGTTTTTTCAATTTTATTAAAATATTTCTCTAAGTAGAAGTATAGGAGAGCTATATTCAGAAATATAAAGGGATATAAAAAATGAAAAGTTGTACATATATATATAATGTACATATTCAATATTCATTCAAGATATTTCAACTTCCTCGATGTCATGTAGCATTTTTTTATCTTCAATGAAGGCAACACTTATGTGTCAGTTTTTGTTAAATAAATTCTAACTACTTCATTCTCTAACCAAAGGGTTAAGATTAACACTTAACTTTTTGCCACTGAGAAATTCTCTTTTTAATTATTTGTTGGATATACAGAAAAAAATTATATGTCTGTATGTGTCTTTGTGCCTGTGTGTGTGTGTGTGTGTGTGTGTGTGTATGATAATTAAAAGAGAGGAAAAATACTAGGATTTGTCAGAAAACTGATTGTGACAGCAATAAAGATTTTCATGCCACGTTTTAAATATCAATTATAGGAAATCTAGGAAGTTTTCTATCTTCAAACTCCCATTTCCCAGTTGGATGGAGCTGGGATAAACCCTCAAGAGAATGGGGAAAACTTAAAATTTTCTGAAAGGAAATTAAAAAAAAAACAACACTGAGACAATTCTCAGTCATAAGTCAAACAGACCAATAAGTTGAGGTGAAAGCAAACTGATATGGTCGATCTGTCATCATTGTAGAAAGGTGATAAAGATGCTGACCAAATGTTGGAATATTCAATAAGATTCACAAAATTGATGAGTTTTAATAATATTAAACTTCTTTAATAGTGTGAAGATCTGTAGAGTTTTTTTGGTAAACCACCATATTTCCACCAACAAAAATCATAACCCTTTCTTCTATTCCTTAGTAAATGGTTTAATGAGTTTCTGTGGTCAAAAATTGGCAATGAACATCTCTGCACTTAGACTCATCCTCAATGACATAAAGTTAATATACAAGATCACAGTAAAAGCTTTCCTAGCTTGGCAAGATATAATGGGATTTGTAATTCAAATTACTGTAATGCAGAGTTAATGTTTTATTCTATGCAGTGATAAGCAATTGGAATATAAAAATAAAAGACAAAGAAAAAACATTTTTTAAAAATCATTTAAATTAAATTTGCCAGGAGTCAAGATGGTGGAATAAAGTTAGGAAAGTCCCAGAGCTTTTCCTGAAACAACTTTAAATGGAGCCTCCAAACAGACCCTTAAATGACAGAACCCACACACAAAAATCAGAGCAAAGTCCAGTGCAGACTTATGCAGTACAGACCTAATGCTAGCAGACCAGGAGCAGGTCTTAGAAACCACTGAAGCAGCAGCAGCAGCAGCTTCTAAAACACTCAGCCTATAGTTACTAAGGAGGTCAGAGGAAGATTAGAGAGGTCTCTTTGCTATCATTTAAACAGGGTTCTCTTACTTTGTTCACACTCAAATCTGCTTTACAGTCCTAGGGAAAGGGCAAGATTTCCAAGACAGAGCTTACAGATACAGATTCTGCCCTCTCTTAGTTCCAGGGCAGAAAGGAGTACTAGTTATTACCTGTGGGAAAAAATATTGAAGCAACTTCTCTGATAAATTTATGATAAAGAATGTGATCCATCCCAAAGATAAAGTTGATGTTATCTTAACACAGACTAAAGTACACTTTTTTCTTAAGGTTACTCTATCTCTTGGGGGAAAGGGAGGATTATTTTAACATTCACTATAAGGCTATAATAATAATAATGTGAAAAATAAAATTAAAAGTCTGATAAAATAAATGAAAATGTAAAGTACCTCTTAGGGGGAAATATTTCACCTAGAAAATAGATTCAGGAGAGATAATTTATGAATTATTGTTCTATCTGAAATTCACAATAAGAAAAAAGCCTGAAAAATATCATGCAGGATATTATCACATAAAGCCTCTTATAATACCCTAGAATAAGAAGATAAATTGTTTGCCTTCATTTTTACAAGGAGAACATGACATTGGAAAGGTAATGCTATGCCAAGCATGTGAATTGGATTTGAATGAGGGTGATTCTGTATTGGCACCAACCTCACTTTGTCCTTCAGATATATATGAATCAGGACACCTGGAGATGATTCTGGATGGGAGGCAACCAGGGTAATTGACTTACCTGACTAAGGTCACACAGCAAGTAAGAGTCAAGTGCCCAAGGTCAGATTGGAACTCCCTTCCTCCTGGCTCCAAAGTTCTAACCACTGTGCGACCTAGCTGCCCTAAGGAAGAAGATAAAATAGTCCTTAAAAGAATCTATCAGTCATGTCCAGAAAGAGATCCAAAAATAAAAACTCCAAGGAATACTGTAGTCAGATTTCAGGAATCTTAGCTAGAAAAGAAAATGCTTCATCTGTAAAAAAGAAGCAATTCAAGACCAGGGCATCACAGTCAGCATTACACAGAACTTATTAGCTTCGGCATTAAAGGATTGGAGGACCTAGAATATAAGATTCTGGAAGACATAGGGGTTTGGAGTACTACCAAGAATCAACTACTCTTCAAAATTCAGAATATTCTTTAAGAGGAAACAATAGATTTACAATGAAATAGAGGAATTTCAAACTTATCTGATAAAAAGACCAGAACTGGTCAGTAAATTTGATCTTTATATACATATATATATATATATATATATATATATATATATATATGAATAAGAGAAGATAACACCTGTAACTCTTGAGAATTCCATTTCCATTAAGGTACTTGAAAGGCTTTGAGCACAAATTGATCATGATGTGATTTTCTTTGGCTCAAGAGGTTTGTATTTCTTTTGGGACAGTTGGGGGAAGTATACTTGAACAGAGGATGTGGGCACAAATTGATCATGAAAATGATAATACTTATGACTCATGAGAATTGTACTTCTAACAAGATAGTTGAAAGGAGCACATTTTGATAGAAGCAAGACAGATATAAAACAATAAGGGACATAAAAAAGCATTATCCTGGGAGAAGGCAGAGGCATTACAGGATAATTAGACACAAAGCACCTATTATAGTAGAGAGAAAGAAGGGAGAGTTTAAACACTGAGTAAATTTTATTCTCAACACATTTGGCGCAAAGAAGGAACGATATACATTCCCAATTGGGTTTAGAAATGAAATAGGAGAGAAAAGGGTTAAGGAAAGCATGAGGTAGACAATAATCAGAAACAAAACATTGGTAAGGAGGGATAAGGAGAGAGGAGAAAGAAAAATTCAAAAATGAAAAAGATAGGATGGAGGTAAATAAAAAGTTTTTGCACAAATAATGTGACTAAATGTAGAAGAAATGTAGAAAGTGGGGAAACTATTTTCATAGCTGGTATTTCTGATAAATAAATACAAAAATACATAGATAATTAAGTCAAATTTATAAGAATACAAGTCATTCACCAAATGATAAATGGTTGAAGGAAAGGAACAGACAATTTTCGGATAAAGAAACTAAAGCTATCCATAATCATGAAAAAATTCTCCAAATCATTAGTGATCAGTGAAATGCAAATTAAAAACCTCACAGGTATCCTCTCACCTATCAGACTGACTAATATGACAAAAAAGAATAATAATCAATATTGGAGAAGATATGGAGAAACTGGGACATTAATGCTTTGTTGGTAGAGTTGTGAACTGATCCAAACATTATGGAGAGCAATTTGAAACTAGGCCCAAAGGGCAATAAGTCTAAACAACCTTTGATCTGGCAGTACTACTACTAGGTCTATATCCCAAAAGATAACATAAAAAAGAGGGAATGACCTATAAGAGTAATAAATTTTACACAGAATTGGAAATTAATGGGATATTCATTAATTGGGAAATGGTTGAACAAATAATGGTATATAAATATTATAGTTTCCTATTGTTCTATTAGAAATCATAAGCTGTCAGACTTTTGAGAATCCTGGAAAGATTTCCATGAACTGATGATGAATGAAGAGAGTAGAACAAGGAGAATATTGCACATATAAATAATGGCATTGTGAGATGATTAATCCTGATAGATGCAGCTTTCTCATCAGTTTAGTGATTAACAGCAATTCTAAAAGACGTGTTAACAAAAAAATGTACATCCAGAGAAAAACCACAGTGTCTAAATGTAGAGTAATGCATATTATGTTCACTTTGTAAAATTTTGATTTTTTTTCTTTCTCTCATGTTTTCCCCCTTAGTTCTAATTATTCTTTCACAATATGTCTAAAACAGAAATATGTAAAACAGGATAGCATATTACAGCCTGTATCATATTGTTTGCTTCCATGGGGTGGGAACAGGGAAGGTAGAAAAATGTGAACTCAAAAGGTGGCAATAGGAAGAATGTTGAAAACTATTTTAACATGTAATACAAAAAAAATTTAAATAAAGAGAAAAATAAAATAAATTCACTATATATGCAAACATTTAGTGAAAAAATCATTACTCTATACTTTCCTATTTTCTAATTCTTTCCACAATGTGAAATGTTGCATCTTAGTTTTCAAATTTGCTATAGGCCTCCAACATTTTGTTATGTCCAACAATCAAAATAATATATCAAAACTTTCTATCTTAAAAGACTCACATTGAATTCATCCTCTAGTTAAACACTAAAATGATTTTTTCAAAATGGGGGTCTGATAATGTCATAAATTTCAGTAGCTTCCTATTTCCTCCTCTTTTTGACATTAAAAGCCCCCTGAAAATAGCCCTTTCCTACCCTTCCCTTTCCAGTCTTCTTACATATTACTTCTCAAGATGCACTCCTCAATCCAGTGGCACTGACCTCCTATCTGCCCTCTCTATTCTGGGCATTTTCTCTGACTGTCCCTATCCCTAGAATGTTCTCCCTTCTCTTTTCTGACTAACTTCGATTATAACCCACCTTCTGCAGTAAATTTTTCCCAATATTTCTCAATTCTTGTATCTTCTCTGAGTTAATTATCTCCTATTTAACTTAAATATATATAACTTGATATAGGTTATACCTAGCTATTTACACAAAGTTACTCCAATCAAAATAAAAACTGTTTGAGGATAGGAACTGCTTTTGTTTTAATTTCCTCAGTTTTTATTCCAGTATCTAGTACATAGGAAGATACTAAATGAGTGTTAACTATTGTACTTTATAATCCTAGAGTACAATTTAGAGTCCTGAAAGGTTAAATGATTTATCTAGATCCATACAATTTGTATTTGACTTACTCAGAGACGAATTAAGGAGTTGATTGGTACCCTTATAACACTAACCTGGGAGCCACAACTATTCCAAAGAAAGACAATAAATGAAATTATTGAATTTCTCGTTAAACATGTATCAGAATCAACTACCATATCCTACTTATACTCAGTGGAATTCAATGTTATATGTATGTTATATGTTATATGTTATATGTAAAATTTCAAGTTAGAAGAGGTCACTACATCATCAGACAAGCACTGAAATGAGCTATGTGAATTGATTATTATGAGGCTAATTCTGCCTTTATTTCAATGTTAAGATAAAGTATTAGAGGAAAGGATGCATAGTGTTTTGAGAGCCTGCCTAGAAACCTGGAAGACGTGGTTTCAATTCTTCCTGTAACATTTACTGATTGTGAAATGCACAGTAAATCATTCTAGGCAACACTCTAAGAGGAAAATTTGCACAAGTTCCACCCCACATTGAATAGAGAAGTTTATTCATCAAAGAGTTCTCTAGGAATAGAAAAACAATTGAAATCATTTCTATCTTCCAAAAAAACTAATTTCTGAATTTAAAATACCAGACCCACATATCAGCAGGCATTAGTAGTTCTGCGCTTTTGAAGAAATAAGTTGCCTCTACATGCATAGAACCTAGAGATATATGATCCTCTGTATGTGTATTTCCTTTCACAAATATCTGCTATGAAGGAATTATAGGAATTATGTGAACCAAATTAACAATATCTTGTGACTAAATTCGGGATCTAGCTTAGTTCTCTTTTTATTCAATTATGAGTGTAGTCCAATTTCTGTCTTGTGGTAAAACTTTATTCAATTATGGGAATTTTGAGGAGCCTCACATTTTATTGCATTGAACCTAGCTCTTGTGACTGGGAAGTTAGACTACCTCCACTTGTTACTTAGAGATTCTTAACTAAGGACCTATGTTAATCCAACAAGAAATCCAGTCAGAATCAAAGATTGGTGCAAGGAGTTTTCTCACAAGAACTAATAAAACATTGCTTACCATTTTAAGTATACAAATTTAGGCAAGATATTATGGATATCTTCAGTAAAAGTCTGTCTCTTCTGCAGTTAAGGGGAAATATAGCCAGCAAAGGCAAGAGAGCAGGAAAGTCAATAGGAGACTCTTAATCATAGTGCAGCTCAAGTCCCACATCAGAAAGTCAGCTTGATAGCAGACCAGTAGGGAGGGTCCCAAACCCATAGAAAGTCCAAGCCCTGGAAACACTGGAGCAACAGACAGCACTGGGTTGGAAACCAACTACTGCATAAGCAAAATTTAGGCATAAAGGAGAAAACAAACTTCTGCATAGGCAACACCTTGTCAAATGATAAGCCAGGGAAATGGGTATATATGAGTGATATTGGTTATAAAGATTGCATTTTCTATTGGGACAAAGGGAGGGTGAGTATTTAGATGGTCTTCACATAATTAAATCATAAAGTGATCTTACTTTACTAGATATTTTAGGTAAGGAGGATGTAATGTGATAAGGACAGAGGGAAAGAATGCACATAGAAAGACTGAAGATAAATAGATCATGAAGTGGTCCTGTATTATTCCATATTTTAGGTAAAAAAAAGTTTCAGTGCAGTAGTTGGAGTACTATAGGGACATAGGGAAAAAGTGTGTCCAATATTTTAGCTAAGAAAGCTAGTAGTGCTATGGCTAGAGTGCTATAGGGATACAAGGAGAGAGTGCTCAATACTTTGGTTGGGGACAGTTGTAGTGCAATGTGTGGAGTACTATAGGGGTGTAAGAAGAGAGTTTACTTAGAGGGATTGGACAGGAACAGATCATGAAGCAGTTTTCCTTTGCTTGATGCTTTGGCTGCAATTGGAGGGAATATCCTTAAAGGGAAGGCACAAGTGATTCATGAAATGATTTTGTTTTACATGATACTTTAGTTCAGGAGGATTATGTGCCCATAGAGGGTATTTTAAAATGGGTAAGATATAAAAGGATTATAATTTGGTGTTAGTTATGACTTTGAGAAGTGTATTTCTAATGAAACAGGAGCAGAAAGTGCATTTAGAGAGTGACTATGAGGCAATGTTTTTTTTATAATCGATCAAACAATCAATAAACCTTTAGGAAAGATATTTCTATAGGGACAGAAAAAAGGATTATATTTTGACAGAGGGGTTTTAGGTACAAAACAGGTTTCAATCAATAAAAACAAGAAAAGAAGGATTATACCAGTAGAAGGCTAAGCATTAAAGGATAAATAACACCACATACCTATTATAGTAGAGAGAGATAAGGAAAGGTATGAACACTCAGTTGATCCTATTCTCAACAGATTTGACCCAGAATGGGAATAAAATATAGTCCTGATTGGGTTTAAAAAATGTATCCTACCATACAGGGAAGTGGGAAGGAGGGGTGGGGAAGGGAAAGAAATGAGAAGAAACTGATTTTTTAAAAAGGGAAGGCAAAAGTAAAAAATAAAATTAAAAATAAAAATAAAAGTTAAAGGGGGAAGGGCACAAAACATTGGTGAGGAAGGATAATGGCAAAGGAAAGAGAAAAGTATAAATGGCAATGATATCATTGAGGGAAATACAGAATCTAAATTGTAAATGTGAATGGGATGAACTCTTCCATAAAATAGAAGCAGATAGCAGAATTAGTATTAAAATTAGTATTAAAAACTAGAATCCTAAAATATATTGTTTAAAAGAAACACATTTGAAGCAGAAAGTTACACACAGGTTAAAGGTAAAAAGGGTGGAGCAAAATAAATTATACTGTAGCAGAAATAAAAAAAAATAGGGCTAGTGATCATCTCTGACAAAGCAAAAGCAAAAATAGATCTCATTAAAAGGGATAAGGAAGGAAACTACATGGGAAATGAGTAATATAATTATTAAATATATAAGCACCTAGTGATATAGCATCCAAATTCTTAGAGGAGAATCTAAAGGAATTAGGGGGAGACAGAAATAGCAAAAGTACAAAAGGAGGGAGCAACTTCTTAGAATTAGATAAATCTAGCCACAAAAGAAAAAAGAAGGAAGTTAAGAAGATGAGTAGAATCTTTAAAAAGTTAGATATGATAGACCTCTGGAGAAAACTGAATGAGAATAGAAAGGAATATGCTTTTGCTTTGCAGGGCATGCCACCTATGGCATAAAAATCTTAAAATCAAATGCAGAAAGTTAGAAACATTAAAAGCTCACTTTTCAGATTATGATATAATAACAATTGCATATAATAAAAGGCCATGGGAAGATAGAGCAAAAATTAATTGAAAACTAAATAACCTAATTTTAAAGAATAGTGTATCAAACAACAAATCCTAGAAATAATCAACAATGTCAACCAAAAAAGTGACAATGGGACATGATGCCAAAAGTTATGGGATACAGTCCCAACAGTTTTTAGGGGAAAATTTATATCTCTCAATGTTTTAAAAATCCCTAATTAAGGTCAGCTAGGTGGTACAGTGGATGGAGCACTGGCCCTGGAGTCAGGAGTACCTGAGTTTAAATCTGGCCTCAGACACTTAATAATTACCTAGCTGTGTGGCCTTGGGCAAGTCACTTAACCCCATTGCCTTGCAAAAACCTAAAAAGGAAAAAAATACCACATTAAATTAAATATTACATACCAGATTAGAAATTCTGAAAATCAAAGAAGAAATTAATAAAATTGAAAGCAAGAAAATCACTGATCAAATAAATAAAACTAAGACTTAGTTTTATGAAAAAATATGATTTTTAAAAAATAAAGAAAAGAAAATTACTAGCATCAAAAATGAAAAGGGTGAAATCAATATGGAGAAATTAAAATGATAATTCAGAGTGATTTTGACTAACTGTATACCAATAAATTTGATTATCTGAGTGAAATGGATGAACATTTATAAATATGTTTCCCAGATTAACAGATGAAATAAAATACTAAAACAATCGAATTTCAGAAAAATAAATTGAAGAAATCATCAATAAACTCCCTAAGGGGGCAACTAAGTGGCACAGTAGATAGAGCCCCAGTCCTGGAGTCAGGAGGAGCTGAGTTCAAATCTGGTTGTAGACATTTAATAATTTCCTAGCTCTATGACCTTGAGCAAGTCACTTAACTCCACTGCCTTAAATAAATAAAAAAATTTCAAAAATAAACTCCCTAAGAAAAAATATCCAAGTACAAATGAATTTACAAGTTAATTCTACCAAACATTTACAGCAACCATTTATTCTAATTCTATATAAACTATTTTTTTAATAGGAGAAAAAGGAAATCTGCCAAATTCCTAATATAACATCAATATGGTGCTGATGCCTAAATCAGGAGCCAAAACAGAAAGAAAATTATAGATCAATCTCCCCAGTGAACACTGATTTAAAAATCTTAAAATTTTAGTAAAGAAACTGGTATTACTAGAATAATGCGCAATGATCAGGTAAGATTTATACCAGAGAGGCAGAGATAATTCAATATTAGGAAAACAATCTGAATAATTGAATATATCAATAACAAAAACAAAAGAAATCATGCGATTATCTCAATGGATGTTTTAAAAAATCTTTGACAAAAATACAACACCCATTCCTATTAAAAACACTAGAGTTTAGGAATAAATGGGGTTTTCCTTTAAAGAATGAGCAATATCTATCTAAAGCCATCAAAGAGCATTGTATATAAAGGAGATAAACTAGAAGTACTTCCAATAAGATCAATGGTGAAACAAGGATGTCTATTATCACTATTACTCTTCAATATGGTATTAGAAACTCTAGCTTTAACAATAAAAGAAGTAAAAGAAATTGAAGGAAATGGAATTGGCAATAAGAAAGCAAAATTTTCATTCTTTGCAAATGATATGCTGGTATACTTAGAGAATCTTAGAAAATCAACTCAAAATTTTACTTGAAAAATTAACAACTTCGGTAAAGTAGCAGGATATAAAAAAACACATAAATCATCAGTCTTTCCATAAATGAACAATAAATCTCAAGGGCAAGATATAGAAAGAGATATTCCATTTAAAGCAATTATAGACAACATGCAAACTCCAGAAACAAACCCAGAAACTATTTAAACACAATTACAAAATGCTATTCACACCAAGCAGGGTTGCTAATGGTTAGGCTGAGTTAATATAATAAAAATAACAATTCTACCCCAATTAATTGTTAATTCAGTGCCATAGCAATCAAACTACTAAAAATTTATTATAGAGATCTAGAAAAAATAGTAACAAAAGTCATCTGGAGCAACAAAAGTTCAAGAATATCAAGGGAACTGATGAAAAAATGCAAAGGAAGGTACCCTGTGTCAGATCTAAAACTATATGAAAAGGGGTAGTCATCAAAATTGCCTGGTACTGGCTAAGAAATAGAGTAATGAATAAATGGATTAGATTGGATACTAAAGAAACACTAATAAATGATTACATTTTTTTCTAATGGTAGCCATCTCTAGGGCAGGATGGAAAGATAAGAAAAAAAGAGAAAAAAGAAAACATTTATGAGGGATAGGTTCAATTAATATTTTTACTATTCTACATCATTAAAGTCCTTTACTATGAACTAATTTTGTCTACTTGCTAATCTATAAAAGTCATTTCAGTAAAGAGCTGTGAACTATGGTTTTGAATAAATTAAAATCCAAAATGTAACTTGGTCCTGGGGGAGTTTTCTTGTGGTACCCTTGGAGGAGCTAGCGTATGCCCCTAGAAAGTTAAGAAATTTAAGTTTTTTCAACCAATAACTGCCAAATAAACATAAGAAGTGAATCAAAAGTTAATTGTGGGCTCATGTGATCATAGATCCTTTCTGAAACAAACATTTATGTGCTTACTATGTAGAAAACAATTTTCTAAGGGAGGGAGCTACACATAGCTAATATGCTAGTCCTTACTTTCATGAAGTTTATTATCTAGTAGGAAAATCATAAATATATCAATTGCTAGAAGATATATTAGTTTATGGAGTTGAAAATTAAAATGGAAAGAGATATCTGAAAAAGAAAAGTTATTGCTATCTAGAAGGATCAAGGTAATCTTCATGGAGGAAAGCAAACCTAAGCTGTCCTTTAAAATATGACTTGGAATCTACCTGATGAAGTATTTGCTTTTTGGTTTGTTTTTTTATGTTTTTTTTTTTTATTTTCAATGTTGAAATTTTTTTCTTTGCCTAGCCTGATGCTTTAGAAGAAATACAAAACCTATCATATTTCCCAGATAACTGATTTAGCATGAAATAAATAACAATTCAGTCTAACTATAGTCCCAATTAACTGGAACAGTTACTTCTGCTGCTGTCTCTATGCTTATATATGAGAGGATCATTAAAGTAATCCTTCACAACTCATCTGCTGAAAAATCAGCTTCCTCTATGATCTAGCCAGCATTGGTTGGTACTTATTTGCTAGTCCTTGCCCTATGTCTAATATGAATAAACTAGAAAACAACTAGGATTAGAGCTTTTTCACAACTCAGCCAACTAAAACTGGGAAAAGGATATCCAACTTGATTATATTTTTTGGTTTGTTTTTGAAAGATTTTATTTACTTTGTTTTACAATTTTCCCCCCATTCTTTCTTCCCTCCCCCACCCCCATAGAAGGCATTGTTAGTCTTGCCATTGGTTCCATGTTATACATTGATCTCAGTTGAAGGTGATAACAGAGAGATCATATCCTTAAGGAAGAAAAGTAAAGTATGGGACAGTAAAATTACATAATAAGGAAATGTTTTTTTTTCCTAATTTGAAAGTAATAGTCTGGTCTTTGTTCAAAGTCCATAATTCTTTCTCTGAATACAGATGGCATTCTCCATTGCAGATAGCCCAAAATTGCTCTTGGTTGTTGCACTGATGGAATGCGCAAGTCCATCAAGGTTGATCATCACCCCCATGTTGCTGTTAGGGTGTACAATGTTTTTCTGGTTCTGCTCATCTCGCTCAGCAAATCCATCCAGGCTTCCTTGAATTGCCATCCCTCCTGGTTTCTAATAGAACAATTAGTGTTTCGTGATATAAATATAGCACAGTTTGTTAAGACATTCCCAACTGAAGGACATTCACTTGATTTCCAAATTTTTTCCACCACAAGCAGGGCTGCTATAAATATTTTTGTAGAAATGATGTTTTTATCCTTTTTCAAAATCTTTTCAGGGTATAGACCCAGTGGTGCTATTGCTGGATCAAAGGGTATGCATATTTTTGTTGACCTTTGGACGTAATCCAAAATTGCTCTCCAGAAAGGTTGGATGAGTTCAAGCTCCGCCAACAATGTTAATACATTTCCTGTATCTCTTCCAACATTGATCACTGTCCTTTCTGGTCATATCTCAGAGATGCTTTAATTTGCATTTCTCTAATAAGTAATGATTTGGAACAATTTTTCATATGAGTATGGATTGCTTTGATTTCCTCAGCTGTAAATTGCCTCTGCATATCCTTTGACCATTTGTCAATTGGAGAATGGCTTGTTTTTTTTTAAAATTTGATTTAGTTCTATGTATATTTTAGAAATGAGTCCTTTGTCAGAAATACTAATTGCAAAAATTATTTCCCAATTTACTACATTTCCTTTGATCTTGGTAACAGTGGTTTTATCTGTGCAAAAGCTTTTTAATTTAATGTAATCAAAATTATCTAGTTTGTTTTGAATGATGTTCTCAATCTCTTCCTTGGTCACAAACTGTTTCCCTTTCATAGATCTGACAGGTAAACTACTCCTTAATCTTCTATTTTGCTAATAATATAGATTTTATGTCTAAATCCTGTATCCATTTGAAATTTATCTTGGTATGTTGTGTGATGTGTTGGTCTAATCTAAGTTTCTTCCATACTAACTCCCAATTTTCCCAGCAGTGTTTAATGAAGAGAGAGTTTTTATCCCAATAGCTGGACTCTTTGTGTTTATCAAATAGCAGATTACTATAATCATTTCCTGCTATTGCACCTAGTCTATTCCACTGATACACGACTCTATTTCATAGGCAATACTAAACAGTTTTGATGACTGATGCTTTATAATATAATTTTAGATCTGGTAAGGCTAAGCCACCTTCTTTTGCATTTTTTTATTGAATCCCTGGAAATTCTTGACTTTTTATTTCTCCATATAAATTTATTTACAACTTTTTCTAACTCATTAAAATAAGTTTTTGAAACTTTGATTGGTAGGGCTCTAAACAAGTAGTTTAGTTTTGGTATAATTGTCATTTTTATTATATTAGCTCGACCTATCCATGAACAGTTGATGTTTGCCCAGGTATTTAAATTTGATTTTATTTGGGTGAAAAGTGTTTTGTAATTGTTTTCAAAAAGTATTTGAGTCTGCCTTGGCAGGTAGATGCCCAGGTATTTTATTTTGTCTGTGGTTACTTTGAATGGGATTTCTCTTTCTAGCTCTTTCTGCTGTATCTTGCTATTCATATAAAGAAATGTTGAGGATTTATGAGAATTTATTTTATGTTCTGCTACATTGTTAAAGTTGCTAATTGTTTCTAGTAGTTTCTTATATGACTTTTGGGGATTCTCTAGGTATACATCATGTCATCTGCAAAGAGTGAGAGTTTTGTCTCCTCCTTCCCTATTCCAATTCCTTCAATTTCTTTTTCTTCTCTTATTGCTGAAGCTAACATTTCTAATATGAAATTGAATAGTAGTGGTGATAATGGGAATCCTTGTTTCACCCCTGATTTTATTGGGAATGCCTCAAGCCTATCTGCATTGAATATAATGATTGCTGATGGTTTCAAATAGTGCTTATTATTCTAAGGAACAAACCATTTATTTCTACACTCTCTAGTGTTTTTATTAGGAAAGGGTGCTGTATTTTGTCAAAAGCTTTTTCAGCATCTATTGATATGATCATATGATCTCTAATAGGTATGTTATTGATATAAATAATTACACTAACAGTTTTCCTAATATTGAACCAATCCTGAATTCCTAGGATAAATCCTACTTGATCATAATGTATTATACTAGTGATAATTTGTTGTAATTGTTTTGCTAAGATTTTATTAAGATTTTTACATCTATCATCATCAGGGAGAGAGGTCTATAATTATCTTTCTCTGTTTGAACTCTTCCTGGTTTAGGTATCAGCACCATATTGATGTCATAGAAAGAGTTTTGCATTTTCGCTTATTTTCCAAAGAGTGTATATAGAATTGGAACTAATTATTCCTTAAATATTTGATAGAATTCACTTGTGAATCCATAGCCCTGGGAATTTTTCCTTAGGGAATTCAATAATGGCTTGTTGAATTTCTTTTTCTGCGATAGGGTTATTTAGGCTTTTAATGTCCTCTTCATTTAATCTGGGCAATTTATATTCTTGTAAATATTCATCGATTTCACTTAGATTGTCAAATTTATTGGGATATAGTTGGGTAAAATAATTCTGAATTATTACTTTAATTTCCTCCTAATTGGTGGTGAGTTCACCTTTTTCATTTAGCATACTAGCAATTTGATTTTCTTCTTTCTTTTTTTTAATCAAATTAACTGGAGGTTTATCAATTTTCTTGATGTTTTTCAGAAAAACCAGCCCTTGGTTTTATTTATTAGTTGGATAGTTTTCTTGCTTTCAATTTTATTAATTTCTCCTTTAATTTTTAGAATTTCTAATTTGGTATTTTATTGGAGGGGTTTTAATTTGTTCTTTCTCTAATTTTTTTAGTTACATATTTAGTTCATTGATTTCCTCTTTCTCTAATTTATTCATGTAAGCATTTAAAGATACAATATTTCCCCTGACTTGAGTGCATCCCATAGGTTTTGGTATGTTTGTTCATTATTGTTGTTATATAGAATGAAACAATTAATTCTTTCTATAATTTTTTGCTTGATCCACACATTCTTTAAAATGAGGTTATTTAGTTTCCAATTAGTTCTGGGTCCATATCTTCCTGGCCCAGTATTGCATATGATTTTTATTGCATTATGATCTAAGAAAGATGTATTCACTTTTTCTGCCTTTCTGCAATTGATCATTAGGTTTTTATGTCCTGATATGTGGTCAATTTTTGTGTAGGTGCCATGTACTGCAGAAAAAAGGTATATTCCTTTCTATCCCCATTCATTTCCTCCATAGGTCTATCATATCTAGGTTTTCTAACAATCTATTTATCTTTTTACCTTCCTTCTTTTTTATTTTATGATTCAATTCATCTAAATCTGAGAGTTGCAGGTTGAGGTCTCCTACTAGTAGAGTTTTGTTGTCTATGTCTTTCTGTACCTCTTTCAACTTCTCTAAGAATTTGGATGCTGACCCATTGGGTGCATACATTTTTAGTATTGGAATTTCTTTATTGTCTATGGTACCTTTTAGGAGGATATAGTTTCCTTCCTTATCTCTTTTAGTGCTATCTGTTTTTGCAGCTGCTTTGTCTGAGATAAGAATTGCTACCCCTGCTTTTTTCACTTCTGCTGAAGCAAAATATATTTTGCTCCAACCTTTTACCTTTACTTTATAGGTATCTCTCTGCTTCAAATGAGTCTTGTAAGCAGGATATTGTAGGATTCTGGTTTTTAATCCACTCTGCTATCCACTTACATTTTAAGGGAAAGTTCATCCCATTCACATTCAAAGTTATAATTGCTAACTCTTTATTGTCCTCCATGATATCTTCCTTCTGTTTGACTTTCCCCCTTTTTTCCTTTTATCCTTATTCCCCAGTGTTTTGTTTCTGAATACCGCCACCTTCAGTGTGTTTCACCTCTTATACCAACCCCTCTCCCCTTTCTTTCGCCTATCCCTTTTCTCCTTCTGTTAGTTCCCCTTTTTCTCCCCCTCCCCCTCCCCATCTCCCCCTCCCCTTTTCCCCTTTTAATGCTTGAAAGATAAGTTTCTTTACTTAACTAAATGTATCTAAGTTAACTTTAAGCCAAGTCTGATGAGATGAAGATTCAAGTGGTTCTCACATCCTCCCTTCTTCCCCACAATTCTAACAGGTATTTCCTACCTCTTGATGTAATGAGATTTACCCCATTCAGTCTCCCTCCAACCTCCCTTCTCCTTACTGACCCCCTTTTTTGAAGAGGTATTGTTTTAAATTATTCTATTTGAGTCCCAGAAAAGTTAAGGGTGTGCATCGTTTCTGGCTATGTATATCTCTCTAATAGAGTTACAGTTCTCAAGAGTTGAGACTCTTTCTCCCAAGTGGGTATATAGCCAGTTTCATCTTATTGGATAGCAGTTTTTTTACCTTTTCATGTGTCTCTTGAGCCTCCTATTTGATGTTCAAATTTTCTGTTTAGCTCTGGTCTTTTCATCATGAAATCTTGGAAGTCTCCCATTTCATTAAATATCCATCTTTTTCCCTGGAAGAGAAGGCTCAGTTTTGCCAGGTAGTAGATTTTTAGTTGCATTCCAAGCTCACTTGCTCTTCAGAATATCTCATCCTAGGACCTTTGATCCCTTAATGTTGCTGTGGCCAAGTACTACATAATCCTTACTGTGGTTCCTTAGTATTTAATTTTTTTTTCTTCCTGGCTGCTTGTAAGGTTTTTTCTTTGATCTGATAGTTCTGGAATTTGGCCACAACATTCCTTGATGTTTTCATTTTAGGATCTCTTTCTGGAGGGGATAAATGTATTCTTTCAATAACTACTTCTCCCTCTGGTTCCATGATATCAGGACAATTTTCCATTACTTACACCTGTAATATTAAGTTCAGGCTTTTTTTTCTCTTCATTGTTTTCAGGAAGGCCAATAATTCTCAGGTTCTCCCATCTTTGTCTGTTCTTGAGTTCAGTGGTTTTGCTGATGTATTTTACATTTTTTTCTACTTTTCAGTCTTTTGCTTTTGTTTAAGATAATCATGTTGTCTCATGAAGTCATTAGTTTCCATTAATTCCATTCTTTTTTTAGAGAAGATTTTTCTTCATTTATCTTTTGAAACTCCTCTTCCAGTTGGTCAATTCTATTTTTGAAGGAGTTTTCCATTTGCCCAAGTGTAGTTTTGAGAGAATCATTTTATTTTTGCATTTATCCAAATGAAGATCTGAGCGAGTTATTCTCATTTTGTATTTGTCCAATTGTATTTTCCAAGGATTTGTGTTCTTCTTGCAAAATGTTAATTTTCTCTTGCAACATGTTAATTTACTTATGAGTTTATTTTCCCAATCTTTCCAGTTGATTTTTTTTAGGTTTTTGCAAGGCAAATGGGGTTAAGTGGATTGCCCAAGGCCACACAGCTAGGTAATTATTAAGTGTCTGATACCAGATTTGAACCCAGGTACTCCTGACTCCAGGGCCGGTGCTTTATCCACTGCACCACCTAGCCACCCCTTCCAGTTGATTTTTAAACTCCTTCCTGATTTCTTCAGGGAAGTCTTTCTGGTCTGGATACCAGTTTGTATTCTCTTCAGCAGAGCTAGATCTCTCTGGGTTAGAATCTATTTCTTCTAAGTATTTCTCCATGGGCCCCCTTTTCTCTGGTCTTTTTGCATCTTTCTAGGATCTTGTGTTGGGGGGGCTGACTTTCAGAGGTTTACCTTTGAAGATCCAAGGGCCAGCCAATAAGGGGCACTGGTTGCTTTCTCTTGTGTGTCTGAGGTCCTCAGGAGCAGTGTCTGAGTTGACCTTGAACACTGGACTGAGCCCTGGGGGAGGAAGTTAATGTCTTTCTCTTCAGTGAACTCTGTTGCCCTTCAGGGCTGTTGGGGGGCAGGGCATGTTTATTGTTTGTTCTGGTTAAAGGGCTCTGCTGAGAGTATGGAGCTCAGGTCTCCAGCCCAGCTGGTTGTTCTCCAGGCGTGCTCTGAGACTCTGTACTAGAATTCACCTTCCCGTAGCTCCTCTGCCCCCAGCCAAAGACTCTGCAGCCAAAGTTGGATCTCATACTTGCCACTCACCAATATCTCTCTGACTGAGGAGCTTCCTCTGTCTTCCCCCAACTGCTTTCCCCATGCTGATCCTCTGCTCTTGTCTCCCAGTTCACCCACATTCCCCTGAGACAGACCTTCTTGCTAGGTGTTCTTCTCCTAGCTTCTCTTTCTGGGTTTTGTTGATCGAATTTCTGTTAAGATGTTTCTCTCATGTTATTTGTGAGGGGAAAGAGGAGCACTTATCACAGTGCCTGTCTTCTCTCCACTATCTTGGCTGGAAGTCTCTCTTCTATCCAACTTTATTATACAGAATATGGAAGCATATTAGGGCTAGAATGACAGTTCCATCATCCTGAGAGATGGATAGAGAATCATTCACACTGAGACCTAAAACAGCCCAGAGAAGAAAATTTTCAAAGGTGGAAAAGAGTATATCACTGGGTCTCCAGAGGTGGCCAGATTTTGAACAAGTGGAATATCTTTAGGGTAGGAAACACTTTGCCCCAACTGACACTCAAACTCTTCACTTTGTTAACAAGAAGGATGCTTCTTCCTAACTTAGCAACAATCAGTGGCCAGAGGGAAACTCCTTGATTTCTCAGAGATTTAATTCTTTCCTCTCTTCTTAGGCACGCTGAGTATTCACAGTAAAATTTGAGGGGTAATGACATATAGGTTTAACCTCTGAGAGAAGAGAAGACACTGGAGTATGTTGTGCCTGTGTGTGTGTGTGTGTGTGTGTGTGTGTGTGTGTGTGTGTGTGTTTGTGTGTGTGTGTGTTGAAGGGGAAAGGTGAACCTGCAAAAATAGGAAGAAAATGAATATTGTCTTATATATCCTTTTATCCTCCTTCTTGTGCTTCCTGTCTTTCTCTTTTGCCACAAGGAAATCACTATCCCTCATTCTGACCTCTCCATTTCTATCCAACTTCAAAACTTCCACCAAGCCTACACTTTCCCAGAAACTTTCAGACTCCAAAAATTATCTGGTCCTGGAACTCTATAATCAGTATTTTCACTCCATCATCATAGATAACATAAAATAACAATCTGATGGAACTACAGTTTTTGCAGGATATATAAAGAAGTATTACAGAACTCTAAAGAGTCAATGAAAAAATTAACTGAAACTGTCAATATCATCAAAATTTTAGGGCATAAAATAAATCATCAGCATATATATATATATATATATATATATATATATATATCCACCAACAATGCATCCTCCCATAACTTCTCCAAATTGATCATTTTCCCTTTTGATAGGGGTGAGGTGACACCTCATTGTTGTTTTAATAAGAGCTTGCATTCTTTTATTTTTTTAATTTTTTTTATCAAAATTTGTTCTAATATCCTTTCCTCTCCTGATGAGGACATAAAGCTCATATAATGGATATTTTAAAGGAAAAAGAAAAGAGAGGAATAGAAAAAAAATTAAAAAAAACAATCATTTTGTCAGAAAAACAGATTCTGTTTTTGTCTTCCACCTCTGAAAATGAGAGGACAAGAGGTGTCTTCTTTGGAGCAATGCTCATTATTTATAATTTTGCAACATTCGCTTCTGATTTTTTTTTGATGGTTGTACTTTCCATTTACTTTGTTCTAAATGCTGTAAACAATGTGTACAATATTTTCTTGTCTCTGCTTACTTCACTCTGTATCAAATAATGTGTCCTCCTGTGTTTTCTGTATTCATATGTATAATTCTTTGAGCACTGAAATACTTTATTTACGTACCTTTAATATATTATCAGCAAAGATCTTAAATTCTAGTAGGGTAAACAAGTCATATATGCAAAATAAATATAAAGAGAGTAAAGACAAATACAATTAAATGTAGTATTGTTTAGAATGGAGGGTATTAGTAGTTGAAAGAACGGTTTACAAAATCATATTGATTGCACATTTAAAAAATAATTGGTTTTATTGCATTGTATCTCCCCCCCCCAACTAATCCATCCTCAAATCAATCCCCATAATGATATTCCTAAAGGATTAATAGATAGAGATAAAGCTACAAAGAGATGTTGAAGACAAATATCCTTCTGTCTCCTCCATGAGAATGTGAATTCTTCAAAAGTGGGGATTGTTTTATTCATTTTATTTGTATTTCTACTATCTAACAGGAAGTCTAACAAACTGGAAAGACAATTAACACTTGATTATGGATTGATAAGCAATTGCATCATCAGATAAGCAATTGCATCATCAGAAGAAAGGATGAGGTTTTTGAGAGTCTAAGAAACATTATCATCATCACTATTATTTAATATTGCCCTGGAGGGGCAGGTAGGTGGCACAGTGGATAGAGCATTGGCCCTGGAGTCAGGAGACCTGAGTTCAAATCTGACCTCAGTCATTTAATAATACTTATTTAGCTATGTGACCTTGGGCAAGTCACTTAATCCCATTGCTTTATAAAAGTCCAAAAATTTTTTAAAAGTTAATATTGCCTTCGAAATATTAGCAATAGTCAGAAATGAAAGAAATTGAGAGAATTAATTAGACAACAAGGAAACAAAACCATTACTCTTTGCAGATGATATGATGAGATACTTAGTCCTAGTGAATCAACTAAGAAATGAAGTGGTGGATCAAAGGAATATATTAAGTACACAATGCATAGTAGTGGATGATCATAGTAATTTAGTATTTGATAAGCCCAAATTTCCAAGTTTTAGAAACAACAACTCCTATTTTAACAAAAACTGTTGGGAAAATTGGAAAAAGTATGGTAAAAACTAGGATAGACCCAACAACTCACACCATTAAGTCAATGATTTAGACATAAAGAAAGTTATTATATATTAATTGTTGGAGTATGAAATAGTTTGCATCTTAGATCTATGGATGAGGCAAGATATTATGACCAAACAATTTAGAGAGAATTATGAGGTGCAAAAGAATATATTTGATTATATTATATTAAAAAGATTTTATATAAACAAAACCAATGTAATCAGGATGGTGAGGAAAGAAGAAAACTGGCAATAATATTTTACAGCAAGAATCTCTGATAAAAGCCTTAATTTCACAAATTTATAGAAAACTGAGGCAAATTTAAAAGAATACAAGCTATTCCCCAGTTGATAAACAGTTAAAAAGTTATGAGTAGGTACTTTTCAAATAAAGAAATCAAAACTGTTGTCAAATTTTTAAAAGTTCCAACCACTACTGATTAGAGAAATGAAATTCTGAAGTACAACACCATAGCTATCAGATTGGCTAATATGATAGAAAGGAAAAATAATTTTTGGAAAGGATATTGGTAAGAAAAGTGGGGCATTCACTGTTTGTGAAATTGTGAACCAATCCAACCATTCTAGAGGCAATTTGGAATTATGACAGAAGGGCTATAAAACTGTGCATACCTTTTGACCCAGCAATACCAATGCTAAGTCTGCATCACGAAGACATCATATAAAAGGTAAAAGGACCTATGTGTATAAAGATTTTTTTTGTTGTAGCAGAGAATTATAAATTGAAGGAACACCCATAAATTATTGTATTGTATATGATAGCCATGGCATATTATTGTACTATAAGAAATGATGAACTCAGTAATCTTAGAAAAACCTGCAAAAACTTATAGGAACTGATGCAGTATGAAGTGCACAGAACCAGTACAACATTGTCCACAGTAACTGCAATATTGGGAAATAAGCAACTTCAAATAACTTAGCTATTCTTAACAATACAATGATCCAAGAAAATTCCAGAGGAGTTGTGATGAAAAATGCTATCCACCTCCAGAGAAAGAATTGAGGGAGTCTGAAAGTAGAGTGTAGTTTACAATTTTTTACTTTTTTGGTTCGAGTCTTCTTCCACAACATGAGAATTATGGAAAGACATTTTACACAATTACAAATGTATGACCTATATTAAATTGCTTATTGTCTCAGGAAGGAGTGAAGGGAAGAAGGAAAAGAATTTAGAACCAAAAAATTTGGGGGATTTTCTTTAGGTTTTTGCAAGGTAATGGGGTTAAGTGACTTGCCCAAGGTCACCTAGATAGGTAATTAGTAAGTGTCTGAGGTCACATTTGAACTTGGGTCCTCCTGACTCCAGGTCTGGTGCTCTATTCACTGCACCACCAAGCTGCCCCAGAATAAAAAGTTTTTGAAGAATCTTTAAAAATTCTTTTTATGTGTCATTGGAGAAAAAATAAAATGTTACTAAATAAAACATGTAATTTCTTTCATTATTGTCTATTTTTGCTTTTGTTCTGAGAACATGATTGCTACCCCTGCCTTTTTTACCTCAGCTGAAACATAATAGATTCTATGCTAGTCCCATGTTCTAACATTAAGTGTGTCACTCTGTTTCAAATGTGTTTCTTGCAAACAACATATTCTGTTTTATGGGTGACTCATTCACATGATTCCTAGTCATGATTCCTAGCTGTGCATTTCTCTATTTCTCTACATTCTCTCTCTCTCTCTCTCTCTCTCTCTCTCTCTCTCTCTCTCTCTCTCTCTCTCCCCCCCAGACATGACCTTGGCCAAGTCACTTAACTCTGATTACCTTGCATCCAGGGCCATCTCCAGTTGTCCTGAGGTCAATGGTTCCAGATGTCTCTGGAAGACAAAGTGAGGTTGGTGACATAGCGCAGCCCCCCCCCCCACTCAAATCTAATTCACTTGCTTATCATAGTATTCCACAAGAACATTATTCAGAGAGAGAGAGAGAGAGAGAGAGAGAGAGAGAGAGAGAGAGAGAGAGAGAGAGAGAGAGAGAGAGAGAGATATTATTCTCTGTTTACATAAATTCACATTACACAAACCCAGTTCCTCTCTGGATGGTTCCAATTCTGGCTACAGCTCCTTACAGGGTTGGCAAGAGTAACATCAGCAGTGCCAGGGCAACACCAAGCCAGGAGTGTTCTACTCCAGACACTGAAGTCACTTCAGCTACAGAACTTCAGGTTCAAAAGTCGCCTTGACTGGGAGCTGAATGTGGAATCCCATGAAAAGACAACTTTTAAAGAAAGTTTCATTTACCTCGAGCAAAAACTCCCTGTAACTGTTCTTCCCTTCTTGAACCATTTCAGATAAGAGCAAAGTTCAAACATTGCAACATTTTCTTCTCAACATTTTCCCCTCCACTGTAAAAACCCTTTCTTGCATGCCTCTTTTATGTGAGATGATTTTCTCTTTCTTCTCCTTTCCCCCTTCTCTCAGTTCATCTCTCTTTCTCACCCTTTCATTTCTTTTAGATCTTCTCAACATAATCAATTCACAAAAATGTTCTGTCTATGTAAACTTCTTCAAATTTTTCCGATAAAAATAATAATAATAATAAAGATTTTAGACATGTTAGATATCACCTTCCATTCTAGGGATGTTAATAGTTTAATCTTATTGAATCCCTTATTATTTCTCTTTCATGTTTGCCTTTTTATATTACTTTTGAGTCTTGTGTTTGAATGTTGAATTTTCTATTCACTTCTCATCTTTTCATCAAGAATGCTTGAAAATCTTCTATTTCATTAAATATCCATTTTCTCCTGAATGATTATAATTCAATTTTGCTGAATAAATTATTCTTGATTGTAATTCTAACTCCCCTGCCTTCAGGAATATCATATCTCAAGTCCTCTGTTCCTTTGATGTAGAAACTGCTAGATTTTATGCAATCCCTACTGTGGTTCCTTGATTTTTAAATAGCCTCTATCTGTGTGCTCAAAGTATCAACTCTTTAACCAGAGAACTCTGGAATTTGGTTATAATATTCCTTACAATTTTCATTTTTTGATTTCTTTTTGCAATTAATATGTATATTCTTACAATTTCTATTTTACTCCCCAGTTTTAGTATATGAATGTAATTTTCTTTTATGTTTTATTGTAATATGATGTCTGGGTTCATTTTTTTAACTTTCAAGTGGTCCAATAACTTTTTGGGGGGCAAGGCAATGGGGTTAAGTGACTTGCCCAGGGTCACACAGCTAGGTGATTATTAAGTGTCTGAGATCAAATTTGCACTCAGGTCCTCCTGACTCCAGGGCCAGTACTCTGCCCACTGAGCCACCTAGTTGCCCCAGTCCAAAAATTCTTAACACTTCTTGAGCAATGAGCTATTTTACATTTTCTTCTTTTTTTTTAATTCATTTCACTTCATCTTTTTGTTTCTTGGTATCTCATGGAGAGGTTAACTTTTATTTATTCAATTTTAATTCTTTATGTAGTTATTTTCTTAAGTGAACTTTCATATCTCATTTTCTATTTGGCCAATTCTGCTTGGTAAGAAATTATTTTCATCAGTAAAGTTTTGTACCTCTTTGTTATCACGTACATTTTTTATATAACCATTTATTTTATTTTCAGTTTGTGGAACAAAGCAAACATTTCCATCACACAGTACAAAAAAAATGATTGTATACAAAACTGCAAATTTATCATATACAACTTGCTATTCCCTTCTAATATACAATAAAATTAGCATTTAAATTGCTTTTTATTCTTTGGTTTCCCCTCCCCTTGCCCTAGAGAAAGCTGCCATTAAACACAAATAGGTAGGTGCATAAATATGTTTTTATCTGCATAAATGTGTGAGTTTATAAGATTATTCTATTCATATTTTGCCTCTTTTTACAATTTTGCCAATTCTGTTTTTTAAGGTGTTAAGGTATTTTTGAGCCTCTTTTGTCAAGCTGTTACTTATTTTTTCATAATTTCTTGTAATATTCTCATTTCTTTTCTTATTTTCCCCCTACTGTTATTTTATTTTAAAATCATTTTTACCTCTTTTGGGAATTATGTTGGGTCTTGTATTCAATTAATTTTTATCTTTGAAGCTTTGCTTGTATCTATTTTGACTTTATTTTCTTTTTCTGAGTTTTCATCTTGATCTTTCCTGCCAAATTATAGTAGCTATTTATGATGAGGTTCTTTTTTGTTGTTTACTAATTGTTTCCATCTATTTCTAGACTTTGAATTATCTGTTAAAGTTGGACTCCTTTTTTGAAGTGTAGTTAGATGGACACAGGAAAGTTTCCGTCTTTTTTATACTGCTATTTTCAGAGTTAGTTCTAGGGGGTTGAAAGTTTTTGGTGCTTTCAAAGTGGTATGTTCTACAGATGGGAAAGTCAGGGTCACAGCTATCTTGACCTGAGCTCCAGTCCTTATCCAGGAAACCTTGCTGTCATAAATGTCATAAACCCAAACCCTTGATGTCATAAATGATCTTGTTCCTCAGGGGGTACTTTTTCCTTAACAGCAAAAGTAATACTGCTTCTGGGTCCATGATCTCTTTCAATCAAAAGCAATATGGTTCCTTATGACCTTTGCTTGATCCCTTGTGTTCAGACAAGCACCACTCCTCAGAGCACCTGCTTCCTTTTGAGTTCAAGTGCTCCTCTCTGGAACCGTGACTCTGAAATGAGTATAGACAATAGAGTTGCCAAACAGCACCCTGACTTGTGTTTAGAATTCAGAATAAAATTTCTTCTCAATATTTTCTGAATTTCTGGTTCTATATTTTTGAGAAATTATTATTATTATTGTTGTTTTTAATCAATAAGTATTCTTCCCATTTATCTTAATGTCCACTGTCACTTTCATACTGACCACCACCACCATAATAATGATTTTTTGAATGATTGCTTTTCCCTAGGGAATCAATAATTACTCACCAACAATTATTTTAGAACCATTATTTTCTGTCCTTTGATTGAAAGAATCATAGAAAATATTTCCTGCTGAATTTGAAAAAAACTTCAAATTTATACTCATATATTTTTAACAATCTTCAAAAAATATTTTCAAGTCCCTATGTCTCCAATTTTTAGTGTTGGTTGGAAGTATGAACTTCAATTTGCCTGACAACTGTCAAACTCAAGAATAAGCATCAATATACTGGATAAGAATGATTAACTCATTTGTGTCATATATATACTTTTGACCTACAGAGGAATGAATGAAAATATCACCTGCCATGAGTATAAATAGGACAGTTTCCATTATCCTTGAAGCTTCTTAAATAAGTTCATTTGAAAAGAAAGTCCTTAACGTTCTCCACCTCTGAGGCCCTTTGAAATGTTCACTATGCATCTTATAAAGAAAAGGAAAAAACCCAAATCTCCAACCATGAAATATACAATTAGTGATTAATCCCTTTAAAATCTGTAATGAATGATGGGAGTAAGGAAAGACTTTGCTCAACTCAGAACAGAGCAGTATATCTCATATAGACACAATTTGAGGTGTTTAGCAGTGATAATGATCATTTCATTTATGTTTCTAAAACTGTCTTTTGAATTAATGTAACTTGGAAGAATCTCCAGTGGACATTAAATCTACTGTCATCATTTTTTTCCATAATGGCATTAAGTTTAAGTGACAAGAAAAAATAATTTAACTGAGAAATGTAAGGTCACATTTGTGATGTCTAAAACATGAGTGATGATCTCAATAAGAACAAAACATAAAGGGCGATACTGTGGGCCAGTTAATAGATCAAGAAATACTCTATTCATCAGATATATGGAAAGGGGAGAAATTTATGACCAAACAAGAATTAAAACACATCATAAATTGCAAAATGTATGATATTAACTATACTAAATTTAAAGGTTTTGCACTAATAAAACCAATGCTGCCAAAATTAAAAGGAAAAGAGAAAGCTGGGAAACAATCTTCATAGCTAGGGATTCTAATAAAGGTCTCTTTTCTAAAATATATAGAGACTTGAATCAAATTTTTAGGGTTACAAATCATTCTCCAATTCATAAATGACCAGTTTTCAAATGAAGAAATTAAAGTTACACATAACCATATGAAAATATGCTCCAAATCTTAATGATTAGAGAAATGCAAATTAAAACAACTATGAGGTACCACTTCACACTATCATATTGATTAATATGACAAAAAGGGAAAACTATTAATGTTAAAGATGTTGTGGGAGGTTTGGGACATCAATGCATTGTTGGTGGAGTTGTGAACTGATCTAACCATTCTGGAAAGCAATATGGAACTATTCCAAAACAATAAAACTGGTCATACCATTTAACCCAGCAATACCAATACTAGGCTCATATCCAGAAGAAAACATAAAAATGAGACAAATTCCAAAATATTTATGGGAGCTTTTGTTTGTAGTGGCAAAGAATTGGAAATTGAGGAGATGCCCAACAATTGGGAAATGACTGAACAAGTTATGGTATATGAATGTTATGTTTCTATAAGAAACCATGAATGGTTGGACTCTAGAGAAACTTGGAATGAATTTCAGGAACTTATGCTGAACGAAGGGAACAGAACTAAGACAACAGCATTGTGAGGTGTTCAACCATAATGGATGCAGCCCCTGTCAGCAGTTCAGAGATCTAGGACAGCCCTGGCAGACCTGTTATGGACAATGCTATCCACGTTCTGAGAAGAAAAGCAAAACAAAGAAAAACCTATAGTATTTGAAAACTCACTAAAAAATTTCTCTTATACTTTTCTTTCCTATCTCATGATTTTCTTTCTTTTCTCTTAGTCCTAATTCCTCATACAGGAAATGACTAATCTGTAAAGATATTAAACACTAATGTATATGTTCAATTTCACCAGACTGTTCACTGTTAAGGGAAGGAGTTACACAGCATACACACACACACACACACACACACACACACACACATATATGAATGTGGATGAATATTGAACAACTTTTCTAACATGCAATTCGAAAAATAAAATGAAATATCAATTGTAAAAAAGGGAAGATTAAGTCAGCAAATAGTATATCTGAAAAAATGACTCTATTTCTGAAGCCTTTCCCTGAACTGTATGTACTCCCTTACCAATCTGGAATTTAATATACAAGATTTGCAAATACCCTTTGAATATCATGGTAATTTCTGAAAGAAATATTTAACTATCTAAATAAATTTTTAAAATTTGCTCAATTCAACTTCATTTTGTTTTCAGGTCCATTTCTTTATCTTCCTCTCCCTCAAAAGAAAAAGAAAAACAAAACCCTTTACAGGCATGTATAGTCAAGCAAAACAAATGTGCAAAATGAACCTATAACCAAAATATACCTCCATATACACTCTGAGTCAATCTTCTCTTTATCTGGAGATAGGTAGTTATTTATAATTCTATTCTTTAACTTAATTTTTATTTTGAGTTCCAAATTCTTTCACTCTCCTCATGCCCTTCCTTCCCATCAATAATATAAAAAATATATTTTATATATATGTATATATGAAGCATATAAAACATAGTTCTAAATTTTAGTTACAATTCTTAAAGATTTTCTGTTATTTTCAAGCTTTTTCTAGAGACTATCTTAATGTTTCTATTTCAGCAGGAAACATCATTCTTGCTATTCTTCCTATATAAATATAGTGCTACTGAAAGGTTGTCAGTAAGATTATAAGAACAGTACTTATTTTGATTTTATCTTTGTATCCTCAATGGCCATTTGCAGATTGTGGGTGAATAATAAATGTTTGTTAAATTGAATTTTCTCATTAAAAATTTTGCTTTGGGGGGCAGCTAGGTAGTATAGTGAATAGAGCACCGGCCCTGGAGTCAGGAGTACCTGGGTTCAAATCCAACCTCAGACACTTCATAATTACCTAGCTGTGTGGCATTGGGCAAGCCACTTAACCCCACTGCCTTGCAAAAAAAAAAAAAACCACTAAAAAAAGTTTTGCTTTGATTTTTCTCTTTCAATAGAGGTTATATGCTAATGCAGGTTCATTAACATTCATTCACATGGTCTCCTTTATGATCAATAGACCATAGTTGCAAAATAGCTATTGGTTGAAGTATGAAATTATGCTTTTGGCTTTCAAAACTTAACTTTAATGTGTTGGATCATTTCTAATCTCATATATGAAATGCAGTTGAAACTGTCACTGACAGGTCTTTTTATCACAATCTCAACACTTGTCATATAGTCATGAAGATCTGAATTCAAATCTAGACTCAGACACTTGTTGTATGTTGTATGTATAGGTGTATGACCGTAGGCAGGTCAATTAAATTTTTGTCTCACTTTCCTCAACTGTAAAATAGGAATAATGTCACCATCCTCACAGAGTTGTGAGGAAGATATGAGATAATACTTATAAAGCACCTACCATAATGCTTGATACATGGCAGGAGATTAATAAATACTTCTTCCCTTCAATCCCCTTATAGAACAATAACCCCTTGCCCCATGTGCCAATATAAAATACTGTCATGAAAAATAAAAATCTGGAGATGACATGCACACTACTCTCAGATATTTCCCTAAGAGTTAACACATTAGAAAGGGACACAAACCCATGCTCACACTGGGGAAGTTCTCAGTTTACTCTGGGAAAGGAAGGAAGCAATGCACTTGTAGGATAATTATTCTTGTTCCTTAAATTTACAAGTGTCAAATTGTGCCAAAGTATGATAGGCTAATTATATTTCATTGGTCCAGTGACACAACCTTTTCCCTCCTTATCTTCATCAATGCTACCTCTATATCATCACAATATAATACAATGGCTAGCACAATGAATATGTGAATAGCTTTCTCTGGATGCTAAACTATCTACCTATACTCAGCTTTATAGCAGCTACTGACCTACAGTTATTCTAGTTTCAAAATTGCTAATAGTATATGTCATTCTTGAGTCCTCTTCCCCATTTCCTTTCCCAAAGACAGTGGGTACAAGTTGTACTTTTAGCTCTACCCGGGAGGAAATCATTCATACTGGCAAGGACAAAGAAATAATTTCATTCATTACAGTTCTTTTTGGTTGCCTATGTCTGCTACTATGAACTGATTACTTTCCCTAATCTTGGCTGTTCTGCATAGATAAAACCTGTACCACTCTCAATTTAATTCAATAAACATATTGCATTGTTTGTATGTAAGAGGAAAGAATTAGGCTTAATGGGTGGAAACTTAACAGTTAGATTTAGGATTGATGCAAGCAAAAAGCTTCCTAAAAGCTGTCCCACGAATGGACAACTAGGGGTCTCTAAGTGATGCACTTGGAATCAACAAGACTCATCTTCCTGCATTCAAATCTGGTCTCACACAAGTCTAGCTCTATGACTCCATCCTAGTAACTAAGCTCTATTTATCTCAGTTTCTTCATCTATAAAATGAGCTGAAGGAGGAAATATCAAACCACTGCAGTGGTTTGCCCAGAAAATTTTTGCCCAGAAAACTCCCAAATGGGAACATGAAGAATTAAAAATGACTGAAATGACTCAACAACAAAAATTGGAATGAGTGGCTTTGGGAGGTAGTAGAGTCTCCTTTCACTAAAGGTCTTAATGCAAAGTTTTAATGACTCCTTAATGGAGACATAATTTTAAAAAATTGAGATCAGATATGGTATGGACCAGAAAATCCCTGAAGATCACTTGAATTCTTATATTCTATTATATATTAGCAAATTTTTATAATATTAGAAGTAAATAGGGGCGGCTAGGTGGCCCAGTGAATAGAGCACCAGCCTTGGAATCAGGAGTACCTAGGTTCAAATCTGACCTCAGACACTTAATAATTACCTAACTGTGTGGCCTTGGGCAAGCCACTTAACCCCATTGCCTTGAAAAATCTAAAAAAAAAAGAAGTAAATAGCAATATAGTTTGAATTTTAGATAGAATCAGTGTGAGTCTAGATGATAGGGGAATGAATGTAAGAGATAATATAGAAGAATGAATAAGACCTAGCACATACATCCTTTTTTCTAATGGTTCTTCTTTCTCCTGGAGGGTTCTCCCTCCCCATCTCCCCTAAGGATTCTTCGATTCCTTGAAATTGTTGAGGGAAGCTCTATTCTCTGCCATCAGTTGAAACTTCACAGATTATGTTTCTCCCATTTTTAAAGGATGTGTGACTAGCAGCCCAGTATAATTTGGACACTTAACATTAGATATCCTTTACAAAAGGACATTTATTTCATAGCTATAACAAGAGCAGACATGAAAACATTTTCCCCAATATGTAGGGTAAAATCTCTCTTATATAATCTTGGTTTCTTGGAAGGGTAAAGGGATTAAGTTCACAGTGTCACTTAGCTGAGTTCCTATATTGCATTGGTTCTACCAAATTGAAGTTTAAGGCCCACTGCATTAGTTTACCTGACCCTCACTCCCCCTGACTTTGCTTTTGGATTGAGAGTAATAGCAAGTCTGTTCAGATCCCTGTGGTTTGACCAGGGGATCTATTCTTTGAAACTTGACCTAAAAGAGCAAATGAAACAAAACTTGAAACATATTTTTCAGGTTCACCTGATGTTATGGGAAGGAGAGTGACCTTCAGGCACCCAACCCTACTTGCCTTACCACATGGTTTCACCTTCTAAGAGTGAAAAAGTTCTTAGTTCCCAGTCCCTACAGCTGAAGACATGTGGGGTGGGGCATAGGACAAAGGCAGATTCTGTTTTTTGAGGATATTTAAAAATTTGAAATAGTTCTAACTATGCAATTATGGGGAAAGGGCTTCTCCCAATCTCATAGTAGGCAGTTAGGTGGCACAGTGAATAGAGCACTGGCCTTGAAATCAGAAGAATGGGAGTTTGAATCTGGCCTCAGACACTTGACACTTACTAATTGTATAACCTTAAGCAAGTCACTTAACCGTGATTGTCCTGCATCCATTTGTCCTGATTCATATCTGGCCACTGGGCCCAGGTGGCTCTGGAGGAGAAAGAGAGGCTGGTGACTTAGCACAACAACCCCTCATTCAAATTCAATCCACATGCATGTCATGGCATCATTTCCCTGATGTCATGATCTTCTTCAAGAATGAAGAATAAGAGGTTAATACAGAATTCCCATGAATATGTCAGTTACAAATGCCTTGCTCATGGGTGACTCCCTATTAAATGAACTGGGCATGTACCAACCCTCCTCCCATTGCTCTAATAATCATTCCATCTGTATCCTCTGTCCCAACTGTATTTTCATTTATATTGGATGGGAAAATATACCATCCTTGATTCTTTCTGACCTGAGGCAGAGGTTTGAATTTAAATACTTTTCCTGCCTAGAGTTTTTTCTCAATTATAAATGAGATCATTAAGCTCCCAGACTCATAATATAGCAGATACTGGTTAGTTTTGTTTGTTTGTTTGTTTTTGCCCAAGTTGTCTTCATTTTGGAGTCTAAGTTTTCCACTGAAATCTTAGAAACCCAGACCATTGGAAAAAATTTACTCCCATCCTTCTATTTCCTTGGAGATTAGAACAGCAAAGGTACTTTAGCTACAAATGAATTAGGGGTTGTGTTCCCTGAATCATCTTGTGGAACATGCTCTTTATACTCAAAATATCTTGCCTGATAGAACCCCATTTTCTTCAAGTCAATGGAATGACCTTTTGTTAGACCAGATCTTCTCCTAGAAGCATCCCTTATCTTGAGGGTTTATTAGCTTTAGGGTAGTCTTCACTTAGAGTAGCAAATTTAAATTTACTACTAAACTTTGGACATTATAGTTTCCTGCAATCTCAAAGTCATTCAAACAGCTTCATAATCCAATCCAAAGAAGTAACATTATCTATTCTTAATGATAATAATAATAATAATAATATAATAATAATAGTAATAATAATAATAATTGACACATATAACGCTTACATGCCAGGCACTATGCCAAGTTTTTTTATAACCATGATCACATTAGATCCACACAACAACCTTGGGATGTAGGTGTTATTGTTAATCCCTATTTTATAGATTAAGACATTGAGACAAACAGAGGTTAATTAACCTGCCCAGGCTTACACTGCTGATAAATGTTTTTGACCACTTTTGAATTCATGCCTTCTTGGCTTCAGACCCATAACTCTATTAACTACCCCACTTAATTGCCCTTTGCTACATAGACAAACCTCTATTGGTCCTAGAGGATGTATGCACGTATGTGTGTGTGTGTGTGCTATGATCTTATTGTATGATGTATTCATTACTCATTTATTATTTTTTATCAACTAGAAAATTATCAACAAAAAAAAACCATTTCTACACACAAAGAAAATCTCAGAGATAGTGCTTGTATTAAAACCATGAATCCATAGCATACAGGTTGTTCTTTTTAATATATCTTCCCTTTATTTGCCCCTCCCTTTTTCCTCCTTTTTTTCTATTGTTACTTCTACTATCACTCAATTCTGCATCTTCAAGTAAAATATTCTCTTTATAAGAAAAGTTTATTCAAAAAAATCTTTGTTTTTAGAAAACTGCATATCATTCTATTCCTAAAGTCCATTTTTTCTCCACCATAAGGTGGGAGGATTCTTTGTCTTCATTCTTTGGGAAACATGATTAGTGATCAATATAATCACCATATAATCACTGATGGCATTCTTAAGTCTTCCAAAATTATTTTCACTTATAATACTGAGTTCATTTCACAAAGTTTTTCAGGTTCAGTTTACTTCATTTTGCATGAGTTCTTACAAGTCTTCAAAGGTTTCTCTGAATCCATTCCTTTAATTGCTTCTCATAGCATAATAATATTTATCACATAGGGTTAATAGGGTGTTCAAGGAGGACTAACACCTCCCATGTGAGATGACCACTTCAGGACCTATTTAGCATACAAATCTCATCTATGACTCCAATTAAATTATAGCATGCACAGCATCTATACCCCAGAAAACTGGCTTGGCAGATAGGTTAAACCACATTAACTGAATGGGTAGGTCTCAAACCTGTTGGCAACTTAGGGAACTGTCTACCTCAAATATGTGAAGATTTCCCCTGAAGGACTAGAAGGTTGAGAACAATTTATTCCAATGACCTTGAAGGCAGCTAATGCAAGTCCTATGGAGTACTTAGAGTTTGGACAGATAATGAAGATGCCAAAGTCATGGACCATCATTAGCCAGCCTGTCTTTTGTCTTGTCACTTGAATCTAGAAAGGAGATTGAAGCTGCTGACTTTGAGTAACTCTGTCTCACTGAAAACCAATTGACATAGAAGTCATCATCATGCTGTGATATCATTGCTCCCCTTCAAAAACAAAGGACAAACAATTCTATTACATTCATATACCACGATTTATTTTCATTCCCCCCCAACCCCCCAAAATAAATAGAAACTTACTTTGTTGAGTTATTTGCAAAACTAAAAATTGCAACAATATCTACATATATATCTGTATAAAGGAAAATATAGAAATGCCTGATAATAGTATCTTTGGCCATGTAATTTAGTGATTAGGTTAGTCAAATTTACATGTCTACCAACATGTATTAGTGTCCCTGTATTCTCAAGGATCCATTAGCAATTTGAATTTTCCACTGTTGTCATTTTTGCCTGGAGATTGAGGAACAGCTGTCTAAATCAAATTTCCTTTACATGAAATAAGAACACTTCTAAATATACAAATTAAGTAAAAAATTAATAGAAATGTAAATAACATTGAAACTTTAGAGTAAAATCCCCATTCTTTGCAATGTTATAGAAGAGGAGAGAGGAGGATTGAAGAAACTTACTAGTTTTAGCACTTTCTCTCCATTCTTGAGGAGCAAAAATTTAGGCACACTTCTCCTAAAGTTTCTTTAATGGGTAGAGAGATGAGCAAGGGAAGCTCTAACCACATCAGTTGAAACTAAGAAGTTGCTGCTGTATTGCTGCTGCCATTCTCTTTACTTCTTCCAGAACTTAGTGATGGGTTATTTTCTTACTCATTAAATATCCTTTTCTTCAACAGTTTCCATTCATTTGTAAATATCACTTCTATCAAAATTTAAGCCCAGCAGTCTAGCCCCAATATTTTCTGGAGTTGTAAAGTCTACAATTCCCAGGATTCCTATTGATGAATTCCAGTGGTGCCCTGCCCAGTGGATAGCTGATCTGACAACTTACTATATAAACACATTTTTTCTTGCAATAAAAAGATGTTTATCTATGAAAGACCACATGCAGAGAAATGTATATGAAAGAATCAAAGTAATCCAAGAAAACAAGAAGTGGTATGTAGTAGATAAGACAAACTGCAACATATTACAAATATGTAATTATAAAGAATTGTGCAGAAAAGGCAGGGCAATAGATATAGTGAGAGAATTTTAGATGCAGAAAGAAAGATCTTTGAGAGAAGAATAACCACTAGACATCAAAAGACCTAAATTATAGCTCCCAATTTTTTTAATGGATCCACTGTTCAGGACTTACAGGTAGTATAGATACAAGTCACAAAGAGCTCTACATCTTTCAAAGTATCAAGTATCCATATTGGAATGAGATCACAGATCCATCAAAGTATAAAAGTAATGAATTCTCAAAGATGTAAAGTAGGTTATAGTTTGGGACTTCACTATAGACCTTTGAAAAAACTGTAAAATGGACTATTTCATCAAGATAAAGTCCAGATTTTTTATTTCATCTTCTTATAAGGTGAAGAGACTTCTATCAATCAGCTGAGATCTTAGAGTCAAAGAAAGGTACCTAATAATGAAAATTGCTATGAAAAAAGAATTGAATCTCACAAATCAAATATGAGGAAAAAAAGTAAAAAGGGGTCAGAAGAGTAAAAAGAAAGGAAGCAGATTAGCATAATGTCACAAATATAAAGTTTAATTGTAATCTGCTCAAAAAGCAGACCCACATTCTTCTTCCTTTTTGCTCCCCACCTTCTTTCTTACTAAATAAAGCTCCTCTTAGGTTTGTAGACCCAAACAATATCCTTCTTTATAGCTTCCAGCTGTTTTTCCACTGTTGAAAACCAAAGCGACACATGTTTCCCATGTCCATCTATAAAAATGATTTTCTTAAAAAAGAAGCATTTTGTTAAAAATCTATTTAAAATCAGAGGCATTCAACTTCACGTATCTGCAGTACAGCCAAACATGACCCACATGGGCCTCGATAGATTCATTTAATTGTCCCTCTCAAGTGTCAAAGTGATGAGCACCACAGGATCTGCAACTGCTGACATTTCTTTTAAGCAGATGACATTTTAAAAGGATGCTGGGCTATCCTTTTATTTCTGCATCAGATAAATATGCTGTCGACTGCCTGAAATGTCCTGAAATCTGGAAAATGGAAGGAAATGGTGGGCATTGTGGCTAAAAGCTTTACTCTTAACTAAAAAGGAGGGGGGTGAGGAGAAGGGGGGAATCCAGGGTTAAACACAAAAAGGTTATTTTATTTAAGAGCAGCTGATTTGTCTTTTACATCTACTTTGGTGATTATTGGAAATGTTAAGGGAGGAGAAAAAATGCTAAAGCTTTTCTACAGAGAAAAAAATTTTTAAATTATCAGGTGACTCTATCCCCTGCTGCAATAGTATTTAGGCATGTTGTAAAGGAATAATATGCAATGGGATTTCCAGGTTTGGCAGTAAAGGTAACCCATTTAATCTAGTATTTAAAAAGAATAACTCCCTTTTTATGTATTTCTTTTTCAGAGGGATAAGAATTTTTATTTCAACATTTTAGAAATTCTATTCTTCACTGAAATGGAACTGACCTAGGACACTGAAGATTATCCTATTAGAACAGAGATGGAGCACATTCTTCAAGGCTGGAAATTCTGAGTATGATTCTGTTATTGATGAACAAGCCCAGCTTGGTTCATCAAGGTAAGTTCAGCAGAAAATTGGCCTTTAGATGGTATCTTATCATCCATAACAATTCATCTACTAAGGCATGGAGGCATTGCAAAATGTGATGGTGGAAGTCTGATCTTAAAAATATTGAAGTATTATAGAAGTTATTTGCTAAGGTCAAGAGACTTGTCCAGGCTCATTGACATTAGTAGACAAATATGGGCTGAGACTTCCCCAGGGCTAATATTCTCCCTCTTTCCCCCTTTTTTTTTGAAGAACAATCTATTATACTTCAGATCCCTTCCTATCTGTTCCATTCCTCACCCCAGGGGTCTAAATTTTTAAAGCTCTTTATTGTCCTCCTGAATAAGAGCCCTCATCTATTTATGGCTAAAATTTAGGTTCCTTTGGACTTTCTTTTAAAATAAGGCTTGTTTGGACACTTTAGTCTAACTAATAAAGAGATACTTAGTCCCTCTGAAAATATCCAGAAAAAGGCAGGTAGTCATTGTGGATCTTACCTGGCTAGTAAAAGCTAGGTGAACTTGTGAGTTGGGAAGTTTCCCAGAAATAGTATCATATTTGTCTTTTTTTACCCCTTCCCCCAAAAAACTAACTAGAACACAGTTGAAGACAAGATTTAACTCTTATTTAAATACAAATATTCCTAAATTGACATAACCACTACTTTTACCTATTCTCTGAAGTAAGGAAGTAGAAGGGAATATTTGCATGCTTACTATATGGTAGGCATTTTCTTAATCACTTTTTATAAATATCTCATTTTATCCTTCCTCACCATAGTGTTGCAAGGTAAACACTATAGCCCTGAGAGTAGTACTGTAGATAAAGATTTTTAGAAAATTAAAGGAATAAACTGATAAATTAGAAGACATCACCAAAAAGGACAAGACATAAAATAGAAAAAACAGAAACAATTTGGGGAAATGGTTTCCATTATTATGAAGGGTAAGAATCTCAAATAGAAATTGAAGAACTTGGGGTGGCTAGGTTGCACAGTGGATAGAGCACTGGCCTTGGAGTCAGGAGTACCTGAGTTCAAATTCAGCCTCAGATATTTAATAATTACCTAGCTGTGTGGCCTCAGGCAAGCCACTTAACCCCATTCACTTGCAAAAACTAAAAAAAAGAAATTGAAGAACTTGAAATCTAATATTTGTAGAATTTTAGAGTTATTAAGAACATTAGATATTATCTAGTAAAATGCCCTCCTTTTAAAGATTTAAAAAGCAACAACTCCTGTCCAAGGGAGTTAAGTGACTTGTGAAGGACATCACAGAAAATTGTCAGAAAAAGCAAGGTCTCCTAGCTACAATGTCAGTATACTTTCAAACATATCACATTTCAAACATATCTACTCTTTTGATTGTTTAGAGATTGAAAAGCCCAATCATAAAGCCAGCTCTTAGTCACAATGTGATTTTTCAATAAAGATTGGCATTCTAGAAAAATAGTTGCTCTGCATCTTCATAATCAGCCTTTAGAATCTAAGGTCATCCTCCAGTGCAACCAGAAATGAATCTTCGGTCCTTTAAGGTTTCCCAATGAAGATATCATTGACATGAATATTTTATATATGTGTTCATCTTAAAATTCCAAACAAGGAGTGATAAATCAAGTTAACTTGTCATTTAAAGATCTCCATAATCAGGGTTCAAACTACTTTTCCAGTCATTTCATATTACTTTCCAATGAAATATATCCCAATGAAAGGTTCTTTTCTGTGTATCATTACATATTCTTCTCCCTCCATGTATCCATTCAAGTCTGTAGCTGGAGCTCACCACCTTCACATATTTGCCTGTCAAAATTCAAAATCTTCTTTCAAAGTCCAGCTGTGGTGTTATTTCCTCCATAATGTCTTCATTGATCATTTCATCTGAAAATGACCTCTTTTTCAAATTGTCTACAAGGCAGCTAAATGGCACAGTGGAGGAGTATTGGAATTTGTCAGGAAGAAATGAATTGAAATCCCACTTTAGACACTAGTTGTATAACCCTGGGCAAGTCACTTAACCTCTATTTTCTTCAGTTCCCTCAACTGTAAAATGAGGACAATGACAGCAGCTGCTTCATAATATTGTTGTGAGGATCAAATGAAATAATGTATATACAACATTTTGCGAATCTTTAAATTCTATATCTAAATTCTAGCAATTAGAGCAATTTGTCTAAACCTTTCATTTTCCCTTATTGCAGGCTACCTTGTATCATAATCCCACTATTAGCATATAAGCTTCTTGAGGCAAGAGCTGATATCTTATTTCCTCTTTGAATCTTCAGCACTATTATGATACTTTCCCCATAGCAATTATTTAATGAATTTTTTGAATAAAAAGTTCAATGTATTTTGATAATAATTGTTAGGCAATGGATAGAATTATCTATTGACCCTAGATCATTTCCTTAAAATTGTTTTTATACTAATTACCTAATAACTTATTTTTGTCCTTTCCTTACAACAATGACTTATATGTTTATTTTATTGAAATAAATGGTTGAAAATTCTTTCATTTGATGGATTATACTGAGAAGAAAAAGAAAAATAGCAATGATTGTCTCAAGGATAACCTCTGTTCACTATAAGATTCTTAATGTAGTGATAAATATATAGAATTTGCCATTTACCAACAATGTGACTTTGGGCAAGTCATTTAAAGCCTCTGGGCTTGGTCTTTCACATTAGGAGCTTGAACTAGATGGTCACTAAAGCTCTTTACAGCTTAATATTCAATAACACTGGATTTGAGTCATGCCTCTATCATTTGCTTGCAATGTGACCTTGGCAAATGACTTCATCTCTCTCTAAGTCTCTCGAGTGATAAAATGATATAATATTGCAAGCACTACCTATCTCATAGCTTTGTCACAAGACTTCAAAAAGATAAAGCATAGAGAGTGCTTTGTAAATCATAAAGCAGTATATAAAATATATGCTATTAAGTTTCTTGACAACTGTGAATACTATTCCTCTTTTGGGAGAAAAAAAAAGTTTACCATAAAAGACCCCCTTGTTAGAAGAACAATCTGGCAGCAGAAAAGAATGTCTCTGTAGCAGAACCATTTCCATTTTCACTGTTCTCTAATGGAGAGGAGTGACTGCCAACACTACGGATTACAAGTAAAAGAGACTGCTGCCTGTAAAAAGGAGGTGGCAGTGAGAATGGAATCACATGGGGCAGGGAGTTAATTTAGAAGACAGAGACAACAAGGCTTAGGTGACAACTGAAAACAAAGAAAAGTTAGAAACTGGCCCCAATGAAAAGAATACCTTTGGTCAATCAGAAATAAAAAGCACTGTTTCCAGAACTGCATTTCAGGTTTCAGTAAGCAATAGAAACTGCAGGGGAAAGCTGAATCTCTTGACCAAAGGTGAGAAACTCAAAGAAGGATGGAAACAGTAATGACAGAGGAGATAATAGCTCTGGCTGGTGAATGCCTATGAGAAGTTAAAAGCTCCCAAATTGCATCTATTTCTCAAGGATTTTTCAAGATAAGAAGCCCAGATCAACCCACCGCCCATTTCCTAACTCCAATTTGATTCTGTGACATCCAACAGTAATTTCAGGCCCTCCATGGAAGTGTTCTTTTCTATATCTCCTCTTGAGCAACTGACAGTTGGAATGGAATGGAACTGATTGTAATGGCTTCCCGCCAGTTTCCTATTGGGGGATTAATGACCCCAAGGAAACACTCACTTCAAAATTCTGCCATTAATGTGCTGCTACTTTGGGAAGCTCTTATTTGGGAAAAGATTCATTTCAAGGATTACTATCAATACAAAATCATATTTTAAGAGGCACAAGTTTAAAAAAATGACAAAAAATACATTTCCAAGGGACTTATGTGACTGGTTAGCTAACACAGAAAAAGATGTGACTATTAAGGTCAGTTATAAAGTCAAAAGAATCTGGTGACCATTGACTAATGGAGGGAAATTGGATGTGAACATTATATTTGATCTGTACTTCTTTAATATTCCACTTGGTATGAATGATGAAATAAGAGTACTAGACCTTGCATCCCACTAATATAATTAGCTCTAGGTAAATCAGATCTCCCAAATCTTGTCTCGAGACTATTTTGCCCATTCCCTATTGAGAATAATACATAACTTTCAAGGAGGTAAGTAATTGTCTTTTTCTAAAATCATTTTCAGTTTAATCATCCTTCTTTCTCCAAAACACAGTTATAAATGGTGTTAGTTAATATCAAAACCACTGTACACAATAGTAGATCTCTATAAAAATATTCATGGAATTTCTTGGGAAAATTAGTCTTTCTAAAAGATTTCATCCTACCAATCCATCCACTCAGACAAGTTCTTTTTTTTTATTAAAAAAATTATTTATTTCATTTTTTCACTCAAATCCCTGATTCCCTTCACATCCTAATGTCTCACAGAGAAATGACTTATTTTAGAAAAATATTTTTAAAAAGAGAGAAAAAATTCAACAAAACAAAATAATACATTGAAAAAGTCCAGTTTTATCTGTACTGCTATATAGAATATTTATTCTTCTACCTCTGCAATGAAGTTGGTAGAAATATCTTTTTAATATCTTTTTTGGGGATCAAGCTTGGTCATTTATAATAATTTTGTGACATTCCTTTGCTGTCGTTACCATCGTTCTTTCCACTTACAGTACTGTAATCATTATTAATTCTATTTTCCTTATTCTGTTGCAGTGTTCATCAGTTCATATAAGTACTTTCATGCTTCTCTATGTTGATAATAATTACATTTACTTAAAACACAATCATATTTCATTGCATTCATGTATAGCAATTTGATTATTACATAACTAATGGGCATCTAGCTGAGATCATTTTTTTTGCTTCCACAAAAGAGCTACTATAAATATAGTGGGCCCTTTATTTTTGTCTTCCTTAATTTTCTTGGTATATACACCTAGCACTGTCATGTATGTCTAGCACATTGCCTTAAAGACTGTTTTACAGAGAACTCACACAAGGCAAGTGCTCACCTGGAAGTCAGAACTGCCACAAAGACACCCTCAGAGTTTCTCTGAAGAACATTGGAATCAATAGAATACCAGGGGATACACTGGTATAGGACAACTTAAGATATTGTGACTACATCAAAGAAGATGCTATGCTCTATGAGCAAAGAGGAATTGCAGTAACTCAAAAGAAACATGAGATCTACAAATTTAGAGACATTTCAACTCTGAAAATTCATATAGACTATTTGTGCCTGACTGTGATAGAGCCTTCCAAGTTTATATTGGTCTGACCAGTAACAGTCAGACACACTGTATCTTGATTCCAATATAATGATGTCATTTTGGTCCTCCTCAAGGAGGACAACAGCCAACTAGTACTGGAGGTTCTAGAGTCAAGAGTACAGCTGTTTTAGTCATTTAATTTGAATAATTCAAAACCACTCTCCAGAAACAATGGACTAATTCACACCTTGACTAAAAATGTATTACTCTGTCCACCTTTCCACAATTCTTCCAATATTGACTATTCATATTCTAATAAGTTTTATTAATTTTATGGTTGTGAGGAAAGAAATCTCAGGAATTTTTAGTTTTGCATTTATCTTATTGATTTGGATCATTTTTTTATGTGGTTATAAATAGTTTGGATTCTTCTTTGGAGAACAGCTTTAACCAATTATATATAGTGGAATAACTTTTGTTCTCATATATTTCTATGAGTTGTCCGCATATCTTAGAAATTATACCTTTATTAGAACTATTACAAGTGTTTATACATATATATATGTGCATGTACAAACATATATATGTGTTTATATGCCTGATATATGTTTAGATTAACAATGAATCCTTTCCTTCCTATTTTAGTTGTCTCAGGCACTGTTCCTCTGAAAAAGATGGATACATAAGGTCCCAGTAACTTGGATTTTCTGGTTTTAATTCCTGGAAAGAGGTAAAAATATCGTGTCATGGACAATCTTTCAATGGTGGGCATTTGAGCCTTAACTTTGGGAATTTCAAATTCTTTCTGAACCTTTCGAAAGATTTCTTCTATGTGGCAACACCAAGAATACTGTTGGAAACAATGAATGAGCTCTGTAATGAAGATTGAGCCTTTTTCCTTATCTCTCCAAGAAACATTATGTGGAGTTGAAGGAACAGAAAGTAATGAAGTCCTTTTCTAAATGGGTCTTCCGGACAGAGTCCTCCTCAAAGACTTGCAGTTCACTTTGGCTATCTTCAACAATTTCTGGGGCATCACTCACCCACACTTGCCCACTGTTCACCCCATGACAAGCCTGGATTATGATGACTTTTGGTTTGTCTTTCAGATTGATGCAATTCTTGGTGTTTAGAATTTTGAATATGGTATCATAAGATAGTATATCTGGATTTGTTTTCTGATGACTTTTCCCACAAATTCCATTCAGAATACCATGAGACATGAACACAACAAAAGTACTATCAGATGATTTGTGCTCAGGACACAGCAAACTCCCTTAGAGCTGACTCCATTTTCAAAGATGTGAGATTCTTTAAGACATTCACATTGTAACCTAACTCTTTAAGAAGGAATTCCATCCTTGTACTGTCAAGTTCAGCTCCATTCCTCTCAGAGAGATGTTCAAATTGTATATTACAGATGATGAGGGCCAAACGTGTATGGCCTTCCTTCTCCATCACTGGGTATATCTCTGTCTCCCTCTCTTTCCTCTGTCTTTGAAAATGTTTTGGAGAACAGAGCTTGAGTATATCTGTGGGATTAGCTGAAATGACCTGGCTTGCTGCAGAAGCAGAAGATAGTGCCATCTCATCATTGTCATCCTGTTCATCTTTGTTAAGCAGGCTGCTGGTCAATTTCTTAGTCAAAGAATGCACCAGGACTCTAGCTTTCTTTTCAGGGTTGTCATTGGCTTGAGCTTCATGGTATTCCTCTTCTTCATCTTCCTCCAATTTCAGTATATTCTTTTCCAGAACATCATCTAAAACACTGTTGAGTATGCCTTTCCCCAGTAATTCAAGAGCCTTTAATGGGTTTTTCTTGATTTTCTTATCAGCCATAATCCTTCTGGTTTACTCCCCTTAAAAGTAGGTGTGAAAGTGTCAGACAAGTTCTAAAGGGGAACAAGAGATCCCAGAACACAATCAAGTCAACTAATGTGTACATTGCTTCACAATAGGTATCCAGTCACCTTTGTTTCCTATTTTCTCTGACTCGATTCCAATAATTAATATGTTGCTATATATAGGTATAAGATATAGCAGTCGAGAATTTTGCAAGTCTATTAGCCTAAAGATAGATACCATATCAATCAAACCATCAAAAATTATTTCTTAGAGATAGCAAAGTATTAACAAAATTCATTTGGAAGAAAAAAGGTCAATATCAAGGGAATTAATGAAAAATGTAAATAAAATTGGCCTAGCCATACAGATCTAAAATTATATTTTTAAAGTGCCAATCATCAAAACTATTTGGTACTGGCTAAGAAATAAAAGTGGTGGATCAGTGGAATACATAAAATGACTATAATAATCTATTTTATAATAAACCTAAAGGCTCTAGTTTCTGGTATAAGAACTCACTGTTTGATAAATCTGCTGGGAAAACTGAAAATAGTATGTCAGAAATCAGGAATAGACCAATTTCTCATACCCTACACCAAGATAAAGTCCAAATCAGTTCATGATTTTGACATAAAGGGTGATACCATAAACCAATTAGGAGACAAGGACTAGTTTACCTGTCAAATCTATGGCAAATGGAAGAATTTAGGACCAGACAATAGATAGAGAGCATTATAAAAAACAAAATGGATTTTTGATTACAAACCAGAGCAATGCTTCCAAGATTACAAAGAAAACAGAAAGCTGGAAAACAATTTTACAACTAGTGTTTCTGATAAACACCTCATTTATAAAGGATATGGAGAACCTAGTCAAATTTATAAGAATATAAATCATTTTTCCCCATTGATAAGTGACCAAAGAACATGAACAGGCAGTTTATGGATTTCTATAGTCATATAAAGAAATATTCAAAGAAATAGAAATTAAAGCAACTCTGAGGTACCACCTCATACCTTTCAGACTGGCTAAAAAGACAGAAAAAGAAAAGGACAAATATTGGAGAGGATGTGAAAAAATTGGAACACTAATGCATTTTTGGTGGAGTTGTGAACTGATCTGACTATTTCGGAGAACAATTTGAAATGATTCCTAAAGGGCTATAAAATTGTGCATATCCTTTGATTCAGCAATACTACTACTACTACTACTAGCTCTGTATACCAAAAAGATCATAAAAGGGGGAAAGAATCCACAGGTACAAAAATAATTATAGAAGTTCTTTTTTGTGGTGGGAAAGAATTGGAAATCAAAGGGATACCCATCAATTGGAGAAATGACTGTGGTTTATGAATGTAATGGTGAACTATTTTGTTCTATAAGAAATGATGAGCAGGTAAATAGCAGAAAAACCTGGAATGGTGTACATGAACTGATGTTGAGTGAAATGGGAAGAACCAAGAGAATGCTGCATACAGTAAAAGCAACATTGTGTGATAATCAGTTATGAAAGACTTCACTCTTCTCATCAATATAGTGATCAAAGACAATTCTAAAAGACTGGAGATAGAAAATACCATCCAATTCCAAAGAAAGAACTATAGCATCTGAATGTAGATCAAAGCATATGATTTTCATTTTTTAAAATTTGTTTCTTGTTTCTTTTCTTTCTTGTGACTTTTCCCTTTTGTTCAGATTCTTTTTTCACAACATGATTAATATGGAAATGTGTTAAATATGATTGTATATGCTTAACCTATATCAGATTGTTTGAAGTGGGAAGGTGGAAGAGAGAAAAATATGGAACTCAAAACTTTACAAAAATGACTGATGAAAGTTTTCTTTACATGTAATTAGAAAAAAATAAAATACTATTAAGATTAAAAAAGGATATATCACATAAAACAAAAGGATCTCTTGTTTTTTGGCTAATCAAAGGTGATTGAATTTTGATCTTGAAATGTGCATTTCCAGACTTGGATAATCTCTTGTGATTTACAAAAGTCTGGAAATCCTAGATACTCAATAGGAACAAAAGGTATTTTTTTTAAATCAACTCTAGTTGTATTTTTTGTTTGTTTGTTTTAGAGTTAAAAGGCAATGGCCAGCAATGAACCTAGAACCTCACTAGAAGTCATGAGCCTAAAGGGAATTATTTGGATAGTCCTTTATTTAGCTGTCCTGGAAATGACAGTATGCTTAAATATTTATATCTCAGGTTTTTAGAATTATATAACAGTAGTAATGTTATCTTATTACTTCATGTTTTAAGGGTTTTTTGTGAATCCTTTGATAAGAATTTCTTTTGTGTAGACTAAATAAATAATTTCCTAAAACTGATCTTTATGATACTTCAAATGTTTATTCCCCTTTGGATAGATCCCAGAGATGATCCGAGCCCCACCCACCCACACATGCAAAAAAAGCTTTAGGTAATTTTCTCTGGGGTTCCAGAATGAGGGTGAAAACTGGAGGAGTAAAGAGTCAAAGAGTTTTAGAAAAACAATCTGACTCTTCTAAGTAATCAGTCTTCCCAAATCTAAGCTCAGTCTGTTCAGGAAGGGGTCCAGAGCTAAGAGTGTTCTCTTATAGGAGAGGAAGAGAATGCAAGCTCCCAGCACTATTGGACACAGCAGATGTCCTATTTTATGGTCCTTATTTTATCCCTCTGACTCATTTTTTTTCATTTATAGAGTTGATAGGGTTAGACTATCCTTTCAATTGTAAATTCTATGATTGTATGCTTATTCTCAATGCCTGCCCTGTGGCTACAATTAATGTAGTTTATTCTCAATCCCTGCCCCAAACAAATGCCCACATTTTTTCTTGCCTGCCTTATTGCTTTCCTAAATCTCCTGGGCTATTATTAAGGCTGTGAATCCAGTAGCCTTTGTAGCTCTACTTACTGTGTTCTTGACATAAAGAGATAGATAGAGATAGATAGAAAAAGAGAGAGAGATGATAGTAGATAAACCATTTATTAAATCCATAGTCAATCACTGTGCACATAGCACTAAATGCTATGAACACATATACAGGCAAACAAGACTATCCCTGTCCTCAAAAAAAACTGACATTCTAATAAAGGAATACAATAAATGGAGACCTGGGTCCAGCAAGATTAACAACAATTTCCTTATAAGATTCTATCTTTTTTTCCAGTTTCATCCTCTTTCCTCACCTTTAAGAATCCTATCTCCATTCTCTATCAAAAGAAAAGTCTTTTTGTTTTCTTACTATTTCCCTCTGACTTGAAGGGATGGAACCACTCTAGGTAATACTTTTCAGACGATCACTAAGCAACAATGACTAGGAATTTTCTTATAAGCAATTCCTACCATGATTAATCTAACCTGAATTAACTTCTAAAGTTTTCCTTTGGGTACTTCAGACAAGTGAAATGCTCAAAGAGAAAAACAGGATTTTTCTTTCTGAAAGTGATTTCTGAAGAAGAAAACAATAGTTTCTGATTGTTCCTGAATGTTCCAGAAGCTACCATCCTAATACTGATCAGCACCGAAGTTGCAATCTATTCCGTTTTAGATATAGGCTCACCCTTCCCTAAGTAAGATGATGTCCCCGACCCCTAATGACCACTCTATTGATACTGGATGGGTTCAGTATGTCCAATTGCCTTATATTGGGGTAGCTTGAGCTATCCCCCAGCCTCAGGCAGTTCCTCAAGTAGCAAGAATTACAGCTATACTGCCATGCATAGCAAGAAACTAGAGTTCCACAAATATCTATAGAGTCATTCAAAACTTACCCACAAAGAGAACAAAGTGGACAAAAAGCTACTTTGATTACCTCCCAGTCTCAATCTGCTGTCAATGAGATACACTCTGATGATGTCATCAGTGCTCTAACATCTACAGCAAGGTGACTATTTTGATAATCATCTCCAGTATTGAGTTCTAGACCTAGCACTAAGGCTATCATTACTAATTCCTGACCTGAGGTTTGCTGACAGGAAAATTTCACTGAATGAGAGGACTTAGCACTAACAAAGGCAGTTCTTTCATTGACAAAATGGTTGTGTCTAACCTCAAATTGGATGTATCTGCCTTTATTTCTGCTTTCTGGTGGGATCAGATATAAGTCATATAAGTCATTGTATGACTCTCTGACATGGGATTTTTTCCAAGCTTATCTCTGACAATGCAAGGGAAGGATTGATTTTATCTTGTCTTAAAAGAATTTTTAAAAATTAAAAAAGCATGTAGGTCAGGGATTTTATAGGCTTTTTTCCCTGTCACTGAAACCATACCATATATGTGACTATGTACTTTATCTATACATTAGGCTGGTCTTTGACTTCTTTTTGTTCATCATGTGCATGTATAATTGGGCAGAAGGGAATGCAATAAGGACACTGGACTTGTGGTTTATCCATGTACAATAAATGAAAATGTTTCTATTCTGAGCTCAGATTCATGCACGCAGCTGCTCATCTCTAGTTTATATCAGACCTGTCTGGCTCTCAGGATGAGAATGACAAGGAGTTGTAAAATCCCAAATACAAGTCATATTTTTAAAAATTTGTTTGAAATTCCAATGCATTCCTTTTTTTCCTTTGAAAAAAAGTACAATGGCTTCAATTGAAAGGGAATAGTAACTCACAAGCATTATATCAAGAATGGCAGTCATGTAGTTCAACCTTTGAGCACCCTCTTTGTAGTTTGCATCCTACACTCTTTTCCCAGTGAAATTATGTTGTTGGAAGTCTAACCTGCCCCAGTGGAAACAAAAGGACTTAGGTAGCTCTGGATTTTTTATCCTTCTAATGAAGGTGAGAAATTCCAGAAAATAATGGGAATGGAAAACAGCTTCCAAGGGCTTTCTACAGGTGCTGCCTGTTGAGGAAAAAATATAACCTTTCCTCAGGAAATGGTTTTGTGCATAGAAAACAGAAGCAAAAATTGGAGTGATCAGTCAAGACCACAGGGGAAAAGCTGTTTTTTGGTTATTTCTTTTTTTCCTCCTTTTCACCATGAAACATAAATCAAGATTGAAACATTGAAAAACCCATTTCAACTTTAATGGAGTCCAATTATGGAGCTGATGAAACTGTTGACAGTAATGTGTGCTTGTTTACTTTTAACTGAAATGATGCTTCACCACAATTAAAGGGAAAGCAGTCTTTTAAAAAGTGGCTAATGGAATAAAAAGAGAAAATCAGTTTCTAAGAAAATCTATCAGAATAGTCACAAATTCAATATTAATAGAACACCTGTATAGCATGCACTCATCCATAACCAGCTTCCTAGTCCCACCTTCATTAAGGGGCAAACTGCCAAAGAGCAGTAAATTTCAGTGGGCTAAATTAAAGATGAACCATGAAAGTTTTGTGAATTCAGGATGGCACTTTCAGACATCTCCAATCATCCCCTGATTTGCGCTGATTGCTTTTGGGAGTGACATAGAGAGTTTGGTAAAGGAAACACAGTTGACATGCCTTCTAGGATGATCCTGGATTGCCTTCAGACTGTATCCACTGAGGAGAGAAATATAGACTTCTGTCCAAGCAAGATAAGGACTCTGTCACCTGAAGCAGTATGATATAACTACAGTATTTCCTACAAAAATGTCAAGAATGATATTCTAACCCTTAGGTCTTGCAAACCAATGGAGAATAGCCACATTCTGGGCTGACAGCCCCTTCACAGAATTCTCCATGATGCTGTAGCCGGGTTCTCAATGCCTAGAGATAAAGGATTTCCATTTCTATGTGCTTCTGTATCTCATAAGACTGTCTCATCTCCAAGAGCAAAGGAGTGGTATGACCACAAACTTTGTAGAGCAAATTATTGTGTTAAAATACATTTCTCAAAAACTCAAGAGATAGAAAGATTTAGCAGTATTATATAATGCAATACTTTAAAAAATAACTTTAAAATGAAATTTTCCAACTTAAGAAAAAAATTCCTTGTGATGGATTATCTTTTGAGTACAATGTCCTGAGAAACATTTCAAAGGGCAGGCTTGTGGGATGGAGGGAAGAGGAAGCAAAGAGGGGAAAATAATAAATATCATTTAGTAAAAAACAAATTTACCCAATTAAGAAAACGTATTTTTTTTCTTTCCCATATTTCCCATTAAGAAATGAGAAGGACTCTGGCATAGAACTTTAACTCAATACTTTAAAAGGCCAATAATGCCCTTTTTTCCTCATTCAGCATTTTGGATGAAAGATCAATCAGCCTCCAGTGTTTGTCCATTGAACAGAAAAGGAATGTTTATTTACCCTATGGCAAGTAAACATTGCTTGTCAAAATCTGTTCTGGAATACTGAATTTGTGAGCAGTCTGAAACAACTACAACACTTTTGTTTTCATCTTTAGATTTTTCACTACCCTGCAGGTTTCAAATTATTTCAAACAGTGCCACAAAAATTTAAAAGCAAACCAATTTTACATCATTTAATATAAAAAATAAGTCAAAATGACACTTTTAAGCTTACAAAATGTTCTCTGCACAACATTTATGATAGTATTATCCTCATTTTACAGATAAGAAAATCGGGTTTCATGGAGGCTGTGACTTTCTTTGATCCCACAGCCAAGGAAACAGCATTGCTAATACATGTACCCTATTTAGTAATCCATCTCATATATCTTGCCATCTGCCACTCTACCCCCCCCAACAGCATTCTCCAGATTAGCCCTCCAGAGGCTAGCTCTCTGACCCCTTAGTAACCAGGCAATAAATTCACTTGGCTCAGAAATTCTGCCCTAGATTTATCTTGGTGAAGATTGGTGAAGAAGTGATACATGCAACCTCATCTAACCTATTATAGCTAGCTGGTCTCATTCAAAAGTGACATAATGACACTTGAAAGGGTTCTGAGTTTAGAGTCGAGGGACAACATTGTGGAGAAGGATGAATTCGAGTACCATGAATTTTGGGGAAACATCTCTCCACAAACCTCCCCAGATAATTAAACTATGGGATTATGTCAATAAGAAACCTTCAGATTATATTTTATTTCCTTTCTTACTGTCAGCATTGATTCCATCTTCCCATCTTTAAAGATTACTAACTACTGAGAAATGTATTTTTGCCATAGGAAGATGCCACCTACTCTTTTATCATCTCTTGTGACTCCACGATTTGAACAGTCCCCTATTTCCTTTCTGCTGGAGAATACTGCCAATTGGCTATGTACTCTAAGTGAACTTAAAAGGTCAAAATAATTCAAATCATTACCAATCTGAGCAGTCTTCCTTAGTGTGTTAATATATGTTTTTTCCAGTTTGGCTTTTCACTTTTTGAACTTTTAGTCTTACATACTTTGTAGAGAGTGAGACTTTTCATGGAACCTGGGCTAGGAAACAACCAGAGCAACTTTCACTAAGTAGGTACTAGAAATTCATATTCCCTATCTACATTCCTCTCTGCTATTTATTCTCAACTCTAAACTTCTGCCTCTGTGAGTACTTTCTTCTTCCTCCTTCCTTCCAGCTTTTTGTTTCCTAGAATGATCTGGAGATATTTGGCAGAATGGACTCAAGCACCAAGACAGAAACTAAAAGAAGCTACTGAACATAGAGGAAGAAAATCAACCAGTTCCCAGGAAAAATCTCCTGTCTCTGCCTCTGAATTAATTCATCATCTATAAGGGAAAAGTCATCAGTGGTTCTTAACTTGAAATTCATAGACTGCACCCCTTCCCAAAGAAATGTTCATGGATTTATTTCAAGAAGTCCAAGAATTTAGATGGGGGAAAAAAGTGACCCTGTATGAAAATACTATGTTTCTTCATCTGCAAACTGCAAATAACAGTAGCACCTGCCTCCTAGAGTTGTTGTGAGTATAAAATGAATTAATATTTGGAAAGTGATTTGCAAACCTTAAAGTATTATGTAAATATTTTGTTGTTTTTATTCAGCTGTGTAGAACTCTTTGGAATTCCTTTTGGGATTTTCTTGGAAGATAGTTTGATTTCAAATGTAAAAATGTTCCACCTTTAAAAGTAATATTTTTTTTCTTTATTTCACAATTAGACCTAGGAATAGGGACTGGGTTTGTGATTGCACTGGTAAAGGGAACACTAGGAAGAGATCATCACTACAACTTAGTCTTAGAAATTTTGCCTAAGCAACTGAGTGCACAAGTGATAACCAAGAAAATACAGATACGACATAATAGAGGGAGCTCTTGAAGCTTGATTTTTTTAAGTTCTGAGACCAGTCTCTCCTACTGTACTGTCTCATAATTAGACTGAATGATGAGATCTCCTTAACATGGGAGAAGAAATGATTGATGTCCTACACTTCCTTGTTTTGATAGGGAAGATTTAGAGAGTAACAGGACATCAAAGAAAGAAGATAACACTGGGCAGGGCAAAGGCTGTAGACAAGGAGTGCTGAAGGCAAACACCAACCTTCCTTGCTTCATGGTTTTAGCCAGTTTTGTCCTACTTATTATCAAATGTTTATATCCAGGTAAACTGTATCATGGGAATACTGCTGACTAGTTCACTAATATAGAATGATTCATTTTTTTAAAAAATTTCCTCCTCTTTAAAAAATCAGTTTATATTTAAGTGGATACATTGCCCTTCACTCTGCAGCCTTATGATGCAAAGGTGACCCTGGGTTCTCCAAGGCTATGTCAAAGGGGCAAACCTCTGGCACGTACCAGTAAGCTGGAAGAGCTTCAGGTCCAGATCCTGGCATTCTCCATTTTCAGCACAGACTGAAAAATAAAGAGCTGGCATGAAAATAGTCTCTCCCAGCTCAACACTCCTCCCTCCCCCTTCCCAAAAGATTTTGTTATTTCCATTGCAAACAAAATGAAAAGGTTCCAAAATATAATGAAGAGACTGAGCTGGTGAAATTTCCTGGTATTTTTAGCAGACCACAGCTTTCAGAGAATGTCTGTGTTTTCCAGTGCGTGTCCATTCCAAATGTATGAGCAAAAACCTCCTAGGGCTCTTCTGTCACTTGTTTCTATCGTGCCTGGATCTACTCGAATAAGTTTATTATAAATATGATAGTGTTCTGGGGAAGGTTATTTTTTTCTTCATGAAAAGAAATTGGGAGTTGGCTTTAAATTTGGCTTTAAAGAATTGGCTTTAAATATTGTTTCCTTCTCTTGCCTTGAATTGAATGCAACTTAAAAAATGTCTTAGGCTTCCTACTGTGTGCCTACACTCTGCCAGACATTCAATTGACAATTCAAACTCATGTCTTATCTCCCCAACCAGATTGTAAACTCTTTGATCACAGAGACTTTGTATCACTTATCTTTTTCATCTTGGAGATTTTTGAGGTTTTTAGGTGAGGGAAGTGGAGAGGAAGAAAGAGAACAGGAATGAGGAACCAGGCTCTGAGATTTCATCCTTTTCATCACAGGATGAAAACTCCCACACAGCAGTGACTTTTGAAGTATGGGACACAGAGCTCTGGGATTTCTCAAGACCCTTTTAGGGTCCTGTGAAATAATTTTCACAATAGAATAATACTCTTTTCATGATAATACTAAGATATTAATTGTTTATTAAAATACCCCTCCCTTTCTCCATCTACATATCTGTAAAAGGTCTTCTTCAAATTCTTCAACCAAAACAACACATTGCAACAGATAGATTGAAGAAGCAAATGTGAGTAAAAGTAGCTTTCTATTAAGCCAGATATTTAAGTTATTTTCAAAAAATATATATAATACTGCCAAACTTCTATTGTTTAGAAAAATATATTTATTTCTTCCTAGGAATATATAATTTTGTTAAGATGAATTGGGTTATAACCCATATAAATATTAGATATGACCCACATAAACAAAAATTCTTTGGTTTGTTTGCTAATTTTTTTTTGCAAGGCAAATGGGGTTAAGTGGCTTGCCCAAGGCCACACAGCTAGGTAATTATTAAGTGTCTGAGACAGGATTTGAACCCAGGTACTCCTGACTCCAGGGCCGGTGCTTTATCCACTGTGCCACCTAGCCGCTAATTTTAAGAGTGTAAAGGGGTCTGACACAAAAATGCTTAAGGACCATTTCAGTAAAGAATACAGGCAATTCATTTACAATTTATAGCTTTAGGGAATGACATGGAACACTGAAAGGCTGTGGCATTATTATAGCACATATATCATTATGCTTCATATTTATATCATGATGCTTATGAATCAAAACTTTAATCTCACAACCTTGAGAAGTATGCTCTATCTACCAGGTCAGAATGCCTCTTACTTTGCCCACAGTAAGTTCTGAGTACTTGCTGACCAAAATTGAAATTGATTACACCTTTGTAACTCTGAGTTTCAAATACAGATTTTCTTGCTATCTCGTTAAACAGCTAACAGTCTGAACAATAAAACCAATTTCCAATCAGAAGTGTTAGATTATAAGGGATGGCTAGAAATGAAATATGTAGTCTTCCTTCTCTTTGCTTCTGTTTCTATATGATAATACTTTGTCAATAAATAGATGACTTCCTTCATTTCAGAGGCAAAAATAGAAATTGAAAATGCTCCTAAAATTCTACAAGTAAGCATGACCTTATAGCCAGGAAGACCTGTGTTCAAATTCTGCATCATACATGAGTCTACTGCCTGACACATCACTTAGATTTATAAGGCTGTAGGCAACTCTCTTAGACTATAAGTTGAGGGATGGGTGTTAACTTTCATTTGTAGAGTTTCTTCACCTAAGAATTCTATATAACAATGAAATCACAGGTTCTTTCCTTATTGAATACCATTTTCAATTATCTGTTGCTATAAGAGGGGTATAACCAAACTCTTCTGAAATATGCCTCCCTCAATTTCTCTCCATGTGTACTCCTTTGCCATTACTCTTTCATAGACCTAGTCAGAGAATTATCTATTTAGAACTAAAAGAAATTCCAGGAATCTTCTATTCCAAATTCTTTTCTTAATGTCACTTACAAATAATAAATAGGACAATAAGACTTGAACCCGAATCCACTAACAACATCTAGCTTCCCAATTTCCTTGGTTGAAAAAATGACATGGTTGAATTGAGCAATCTCCAAAGCCAATTTGAATTCTAAATCTTGTGATTCTTTGACTTTCCAGGTTTGTTTATAATTTCACCAGTTAAAAAGTGCTAAATAAATGTGAACTACTCCCCTACAAGAGAAATTATATTCTAAAAAAAAAAATTCCAAAGTAGACAGTGCTGTGGTGAAAGGAATTAATCCCCAGTAGCAACTAAATATAAAGATAAATCACTTTTGTGAAATAATTTTTGATTGTCTTCTTTTACTTTTTATCTAGAAATCAAATGTTATTCATTAATTTTATCATTAATAATAAAATAGGTTCCTCCAACAGGTCACTTTTCTCTCCTTCACTATCACTACCCTATTTGTATTTTATCTCCCTATTAGAATGTAAACTCCTTAAGTGTAGAAACCATCTCTTTCTATATTTATAACCAAGAGTCATACAGTGTCTGGAAAAAGTAAATAGTAAAAAAAAAAAATTTTAATCATTCTTCCATTCCTCTCCTACTAAGAAAAAAAAAGTTGCCAATTTTCAAAGACTAGATTTTCCCATTAATACAGCATGCATTTTCTGAACAATTGTATCAACCTAAACTATTTATTAAAATCTCCTTTTTATATAATTTCTTCAGATAAATTGAACCCATGGTGATTTTGCCATTTTAAATATTGTAGGCTAATTGTAATCTAGTATTTAGGTATCAATGTGGTGACTTGGTGAAGATCTTGCTATATTTAGAAGTTATTTTTTAATGGATAAACATCCCACTAGTGTAGAATACAATCCATGCCCAGATCCTTCAAAAGACTTTACAGATAAAGATCATAATGAGGTATTTTCAAAATTATTAATTTATCATACAAATATTACTTGAATCCCATAAGGATATAAAGTATCAGAATCATCCTGCGAATCTATTTCACTGATTTCCAGAAAGTATTTGCAATTTCTTAGGGTGAACCTATATACATTTCACTAAATCCTAGACTCCTACAGTTGGAAAAGAACTCTGAACTCCCTTACAATTCCATTATATGATTCTATGACCCAATTATCTCAAAGATTATCTAATCTAGCCTCTATTCAAATCATCAGTGTCATAAATGACATTTCAAAAGAAAATCAATCTAGTCTCTGCTTGAAAAGTTCCAATTAGTGGTGTGCTGATAAATGTTAAATAAATGACTGTCTTTACAACTGATAAATAGAAGTACATATAGAATGGCATGAATGATAGATAGATAGATAGATAGATAGATAGATAGATAGATAGATAGATAGATAGATAGATAATGGTAGATATTTCTAGGGTTGAGGGGAAGAAAAAAGGAAGGGTAGTATAGATATTATTATTTCATTTTATAAATGTTGGAACCTGAAACCTAAAAGTGAACTAAGTCAAGGTCATATCAGGACTTGCTCAAAACTAAACAAGTAGTACATGTGGGCTGAGACACAAGCTGGGTCTTCTGCTCCTTTTATTAAATCACCATTGTTCTAGTCTATTCCTATGATTGTTTTGAATAGAGAGGCTAGAAATAAAATATAGAGAGGAATAGAGATCTAAATCAACCCTTAATAGAAAGAATCATGATTCACATCTATAAAAAATGTCAATATTATTATTGCTGCATGATTCTTTTCCTCTTTTGGATGAAGTTCATATGAAAATAGTATAAGGACAAGCTGCTATCCTGCATTTTATTATTTTACATTTCATGGTCTGTGGACTATTACTTTGATAGATAAAATGAGTGCTTTTGTAAAGCTATTTAATTTTATAAAATCCTGTAACTGGTATTTGATGAAAATACAAGCAAGCAAGAAAAAAAATTCCCTCAAGGATCTTGCACTCTAATAGGAAAAAACAAAAAAAGAGATCAAGAAAAGAAAGGAGAAAGGAGGATGTACCCACTAAGTTATATAGTTTGATCATGATCAGAAAGAAACCTAGTTCCAGTCAGGATAAGGTAAAAAGCACACCCATCAGAACTCACAGAACTCAGGACAGACAGAGTCCAAGATTCTGGTGAAAGGGTAATAAAGAGTATGGAGAATGACAAGGGATAGATCGAGTAAAGGTGTTGTGTTTTGGATAATGACTGAGAAATGATGTGAAATCCTGAATATGAATGAAATAAGACAAATTTTCAACTATCAGAGCCTGATAAGAGTTTGAGGGTTTATAATAATAATTAATAGTAAGAAAAATATAATTTATATGATTACTATTATATTGCTGTTACCATTTATATTATTTTTGATAAGCAGCATCAAAATCATCACAAAGGAATGGACACTGGTCCCAATGATTACTATTCTAGCAAACCTTATCATGAAGTGCTTCTCTTCATTTATTAATTCAATATTTATTGAGCCTTTACCATTTTCAAAAGTAAAATACTATCTGCATTCAGATACATAAATACACATAAAATTAAAAGACAAATTCTCTGCTCTTGAGAGATTTTTAAACAAGTAAATGTATTATTCAGGAATACATGGGATTTTCATGCTTTGTCAATGTCAGGGCTTCAGATATGTGTATTTTCTTCAGTGCTGACTCTTGCAAAGTCAAAAACTCCCCAAAAAACAAGGATTCTACCACAATATCTTAGAAGTGTCTGCTCAAGGAAGTCTCTGATTTTAGAATCTATCTAAGGTAGCCTCCAGATGGAGATTTCCATACTGGGTATTCTAAGAATTATCAAAAAAGGCAGTGGAACTGTAACTTTCCTATCAGAAGTCTACATTTGACTGAGTAGGAGTCTGTACAAATGATGACCTACCACCTGCATGTCATGAAAAATATTAAAGGGCTTCAATGTGACTGTCATTTCCTCTAGGGGCAGGGAACAATAAATGAAGCACACCTTCCTATTATCTGCCCACCCTTCAAAGTGATGGATTACCACAACTGTAAAGGATATTGCGCTAGACCCTAGAGAATTAGAGATATCAGTTCATGAATGTTAATATCAGACGGTAGGTTAAAGTTGCAGAAGCAAAAGGCAAGAATTTTCTGGAAATTCTTACCTCCTACCTTCTTCATTCCAGATATGAATCATGCTTTTCCCCCCATCCCCCTACTATCTCAGAGAAATCAATGAAATCTCAGTCCTTCTTTAGGTAAATAGTGAAAATGACATCACTATCCTTTCCCAAATGAAAAAGTGTTTACCGCCATTATAGCCTTAAAACCAAGATCAAGGTGATGAAAACCTTGATTAGACTGTTGGTGAGTGAATTACTGTAAAAAGAATAATGACAATATTTTCTGCTTCCAGACTGTTTTTAATTAATATTTTTGATACATCATGCAATTCAATTGATTAATAAGCATTTATTAAGTACTTAATATGTGTGGGTATTATGGTTTGCACTGGAGCTACAAAGATTTAAAAAGAAACAATTCTTGTTTTCAGAGAGTTTATATTTTACCAGAGGACAGAAAATTTACATAAATACATGCAAAAATTCAAACAAATTTTCAAACAGACCACTACAAAGTACATTTTCCCCAAACAGCTTAGAAAAAACAATAAAAGTGTCATTGAAAGTGATGGGTCATGAAAAACAAGATTTCCAGATTGGAACAAATCTCTATTTTCAAAAGAGAAAAGGCAATAGAATCTGCATGCTAAAAGGAGGGGAGATAGCTTCAGTTTCAGGAGAAAAGTAGTTATTATTAATAAAGGAATAGATAGCAAACTCCTAGGAAGGAAAGTAAAAGTCATTAGGAACCAATATAACTGCATGAAGAGCAGCTTTTATTTTTGCAAACTCTGCTTTTTCAACATCATAACTACAAATGATGGATCAAGATATGTTGTAGATATAATGTACTTAGATTTAAAAAAACAGTTGAGGAAGATATAATTATTTTTAAAATAGAATGAGTAACTTTAAAAGTCACACTGTTTTCTGTTTGCAAAGTCCAAAAACAACCTTATAAGTAGAAAGAAAGATAGATGAATTAGAAACTTCTTGGTTGCCTGCAACCAAAGGGTGGTTGCATATCTTCCACAGAAGATAATATCCAGTCTGGTGCCTCAGGATTATATACTTGTGCCTTTGCTATTTAATTTTTACCAACTGACCTGGACAAATACATAGATAGCATGCTTTTCTGATTCTACAATGTACAGAATGCTAACATGCTGAATAATTTGACAGATTAGAATAGAATAGAAAAATCTAATTAGATGAAATTAAATAGAGTAAATGGTGTGCCTTAACCTTAGGAACAAAAAATCAACTTCACAGACAAAAGTCAGAAATGAAATGTTAAGAGAGCTATTAATTTGTGGGTGGGAGGAGGTGGTAGGGGACAAAAAGATCTGAGGATTTTAGTAAACGGAAATTTCAGTGTGTGATATGGTGACCTTTAAACCTAACTGCATTTAGAGAGACATAAAGACCAAGACTAGAAAAAGTGATAATCCCACTCTTTTCTACCTTGATCAGACCAAATCTGTAGATTTTCCAGTAAAGGCTGACTGGGTGATCACTTTTCAGTTATGCAGCAGAGAGGAGTTTAAGTACAAATGTGACCAAATTTTCCAGTTTTGGTATTCTATACTTATATAAGATAGATATAGGGTGTCAATCATTAAAGTATTCATGACTGCCTGTATGGTTTTACCTCATGAGAATTTATTAGACTCAGTATCATATTGGAAGGAAGTTTCAAATGCTTCCAGGGATCCTTTCTTTGGCTCTAAACCAAGGAAAACATTTAACGTTTTTTAGCAAGGAGTTGTATGAAGATATAAAAGGAATGTGTATCAAATATGCAAATAAAATACATCTAGAAGTCATAGATTACCCATATAGAGATTATTAAGTTCAGGATTCAAAAGAATTTTTCTGAATCAGAACATTGAACCCAATCTAATATAATAAAATTTTAATAAACAGATAACTATACCTAAATATATACAGGTTCAAATAATCAAATTCACAAGTATATAATGAGGGAGGATGTGACTAGATTGCAATTTGTCAGAAAAACATCTTAGGGTTTTAGTGCAGTGATCAGTCAGTTAAAGTCAATAGTCATCCAAAAGGCAAATTGCCACATTGAGTTATATTAGAAGTGTGTTGTATGGGGGCGGCACAGTGGATAGAGCACTGGTCCCGGAGTCAGGAGTACCTGAGTTCAAATCTGATCTCAGACACTTAATAATTACCTAGCTGTGTGGCCTTGGGCAAGCCACTTAACCCCACTGCCTTGCAAAAAAAAAGTGTTGTATGTATGATTCAGCAGATGGTAGCCCCACAATACTCAGTTCTGGTATTGAAAGCATGTAGTCTTTAGAAAGCCACTCATTGAGAAGGATCATAGAATCTTCATGGGGACAGGAAAGGGAATAAGGAGACAGAGAGAGAGAGAGAGAGAGAGACTATGTAAAAGCCAGATGTGTTAAGCATTTTTTAAATTATTATCTTATAACATGTTAGTGAGAATGTTGATCAAGCTGAAAGCTAATGTTTTCCAACTGACTTGGACAAATACATAGATAGCATGCTGTTCTGATTCTACAATACTGAGAGCACTGCTATCATGGATTCTGAAGGACCTGAGAACTTACCATTTAAAGACAGATTATAGGAGTTCAGGCTATTTAATGAAGAAAAGATTATGTAGCTAAAGTCAAGTATTTGGAGCATTGTCACAGAGATGAATAAGACTTGTTCTACTTGGCTCAAGAGGGCAAAAATCAGATTTATGAATAGAAGTTCCAGAAAGAGGGGCAGCTACGTAGTGCAGTGAATAGAGCACCAGCCTTGGAATCAGGAAGACCTGAGTTCAAATGTGACCTCAGACGCTTAATGATTACCTAACCATGTGACCTTAGGCATATCACTTCATCCCAATGCCTTGTAAAAATCAAAAAGAAGAAGAAAGGAGGAGGAGGAGGACAAGGAGGAGGAAGAGGACAAGGAGCACAGAGGAGGAGGAGGAAGAAGAAGAAGAAGAAGAAGAAGAAGAAGAAGAAGAAAGAGAATTGTGTTGTTTTCATTTATACAGAACTCAAGACAAATTCATCGAACATTAAATATTTACTGTATGTGATCCCAGGTTTTAGATCCATAAAAAGACAAAAATAAAAATTCTTGACCTCAAAGAATATATATTCTACTGAGATAACCCAGTTATCTAAAGTATAAAAGCAAGTAAATACAATTTGAAGAAGGAAAAGTCATTCAAAACCTACAAGATCTAAAGGTTTCATTTCTAAGCTGAACTTTAAAAGAAAATAAAAATTCTAAGTGGCAAATATAGATCTCTGTGGTTTCATTGTTACTGTAAACACCCAAGTGAGAAAAAATCCCATCACCAAGGAAAGTAACACCTCATTCCTCTGTTGCTAGTGTTGATTATGGAGAGTTAAGTCAATTGTCCAAGACTACATAGACAGAATATGTCAGAGTCAGGACTTGAACCAGATCTTTATGGCTTCAAGATTCCTCATTCACTCTCCTTGTTGCTGCTAATCTGAAGATATAAACCCAGAAAGTGAAAAAGAAATAAGGGCCTAAACTATAGTTGACTGTGAAAAAAAAAAGATGAAATATATGACAAGATGAGGAGAAGACTGGATCAAATAATGGGTTTTTAAGACTCTGCAGATAGACATGGATGCCCAGGCAGGAAAAAAGATGATAGATGAGAAGAAATTGAAGATCAAAGAAACAGGGTCAGGGACAGAGAAATAAAGAGAGATAGATAGTGAGGTAGGGTAGTTAAAAGGATGGAAGGGAGTAATATTCAAAAGAGATAGAAGAGAATAGTAACAAAGATGTAGAGAGGTTTGAGTGAGCAAAGATAAAGGCCTTCTCTTTGTTCAGAGAATAGATAAAAGAAGAGAATGGGCATGGTGCCAAGTCATTTTAATATATACTTCAGTAAAAAAAAAATTGATCAAGCTATGTAGTCTTGGTTTTCTCAGTCTGCTGAACGGTAAGGCGATAAAGGGGACTGAAGAGGAAAAGATGTTTGAAAAACTACTGTAAACTGGGGTGGCTAGGTGGTGCAGTGGATAAAGCACCAGCCCTGGAGTCAGAAGTACCTGGGTTCAAATCTGGTCTCAGACACTTAATAATTAACTAGCTGTGTGGCCTTGGGCAAGCCACTTAACCCCATTTGCATTGCAAAAACAAAAACAAAACAAAAAACCAAACTACTGTGAACAGTTTGATCAAGAGTCAAACAAGTAAATAACAGGATTACCATCTTTTCTTGGAAACTCTGTTGAAATCATTGTAATCAAATGAAGTAGTAGTCATTGCAGCTATTTCACATAATATATATATATATATATACATATATATATATGTATATATATATATAAAATATGTATATATGAAATGTTCTTTTTGACTTGATTTGTTTTCTATCTAGCTTTATTAATTGCATCCTAAATTGAAGTTTTTCTTTCTCCTAATACTTAAAAAATTTATTCTATAAAGATGGAGTTGATTAAATGTTATAAAAGTTTGGCAGTTTATCTCATTTTATTTTATTTATTTATTCATTTATTTAGTGAACTTATCAAGTGGTTTTTAACATTTGTTCTTTTAATTATTAATACTTTAAGATTACATTGTATTGTCTCCATTTAAGTCTGAATTATTTCTTCAAATTTCTTTTATGAATGACAGTTTTATGTTGTCAGTAATGGATGTGTTTAATATTTCTGAATTTTTGTAATTATTTGTGTTTTAATATACCATCATATAATTAATTTTTATAAAAAATATCACAGAGAGATTCAAATGTTAGAAAAATTAGAGACTTGCCCAAGATGAGGAAGAGTAAGGTGGTCAGAACCAAGAGAAGCTTGTATATAACAATAGTAAAATTGTTTTAAGTGACTACCTTTGAGTGACTTTGAGTGACTAAGTCATTTTAACTATTTTGAATGCCTAAATTGAAAATAAAGACATATGAAAAAGATGCTATCTGAACCCCCCAAAAAAACTGTTAAATAGAAGTGCAAATAGAATAATTTTACAAATATATATATGCATATGGATAAATAGATATGCACGTTTATATTTGAGTTTGATGGTAGCTATCTCTATAGCAAATTGTACATGGTAGATATGCAGTTTCATGTGTGATCACCTTTTTTATTGTTCTATATTATGGAATCCTTCTTTTGTTCCATTAATCGAAAGTAAAATAAATTTGTAATTTTTTAAAAGTTAGAAATGATAGACTTCTGTCATTATTCATTGACATTTCTAACTTTTCTAAAATTAATTCCTTTCTTATTAATTTCATTAGATTCATCTATGTCTGAAAAGGCACATTAAAGTCTTCAACAACTATTGTTTGATAATTTCTCCCAGTTGTTCAGTTAGCTTTTACTTTAAGTGCTATGTGCTCTAACATTTGACTCATAAATAGTAAGTACTAGTATTGTTTCATTATCTGTAATTCCTTTAAACCTAATGTACTTTTGTTTATATCTTTTAGTCACCTTTATTTTTAATCTTGACTTGTTTCAGACTTTGATTACCATACCAGCTTTTGTGGAGTCAACTATGGATAATAGATTCTACCACAATCAGGAATATGCAAAAACCAGGCTCAGGAGGGTCAACCATTAAATTTTCAGTGTATTTATACCTCAGAAATTGGCAAACACTATGAATCATGACTTGATTTTTTTACTTTTTTTTGAGCTAAGAAAGTGATGGAGAAAATATTAATAATTCAGATTTAACTGAAAAGTATTCAAACATCTTAGGAGAGCTATTTTTAAATATTCATGAGTATACCCTGCTTTGACCATAGTTCTTAATTTTATTGTTATGTAAATCTGTATATATCAAGTGTTTTCTATTTATATTATACTGTTGAATTCTGCTTTCTAATCCATTCTGCCAGCCTTCATCTTATGGATAAATTAATTCTGCTCACATTCACAGCTATGATTTTAGGTTTCTTTTTCCCTCCATTATATTCTATTATGATATTTATACCCTTTGCCCCCCACTTCCTTCTTTACAAAGAAAAATAAAATAAGGAAAGAAAGTGAATAGGATCAACACTAGTAATCTATAATTTGAGCAGTCTGCACTTTGTCCTCTATACTTGCTCTTTTCACCAGATGACTGAATTTTGCCCTCTCATTCTTTTATTTAATTCCTATTTTATGATAAGCTCTCTGTATTTGAAGTGTATTTTACTGATAACTTCTCTCCACAATTTGATCCTCTCTTCAAACCTGTTCTTTCTTCTCATTCACACCCATTTCCTCATTGATTTTAATGTAATTCTATCTATATTCAACACTTTGAATATGTTGTTTGTGTTTTTTGAGAAAAAGACAGTAACAGAGACATAGATACAGATAAAGATAGAATAAATGTTCACCTAACATTCCTTTGCCTTATTCAAATAAAAGTAAGATTCATATTACACTTGCTAGCAATCCCCCCCATGTTTGTATGTTTTTCTTCTGTCTACTGGACATCTCAAATTCGATGTCCAAAAGACATCTTGAACTCAAATGTCCAAAACACTTTCTCCCTGAACCCTACTCCACACCTACTTTTTCTATTACCGTAAAGAACAACACCCTCCTCCTGGTGTCTCAGGCATGTAACGTAAGAGTCATTCTGGATTCCACACTATTTCTCCTCCCTCACATCCAGTCATTTGCCAAGGCTTGTGGATTTACCTTTTGCAATATCTCCCCTATATGAACCCTTCTCTCCTGTGACACTGACACCACTCTAGTGCAGGCTCTCACCAATTCTCTCTCCACTGCAATTCATCTTCCATTCAGTCACTAAAGTGATTTTCCTAAAACACAGATCTGACCTTGTCACTCCCCTACTCAATAAACTCCAGTAGCTTCTATTGCTTCTGGCTGCAAACACAAAATGCTTTGTTTGGCATCCAAAGCTCTTCATAAGCTAGCCGCTCTCTTAATTTTCCATTATTCTTATACCTTATTCCTTGTATCTTGATTCAGAGACACTTACTTGCCTCTTATTCCATGAACAAAACACTTCATCTTTCAGTTCCAGATATTTTCTCTTCCCTGGAATATAACCCTCCACTCCAAATACTGACCTCCCTGGCTTCCTTTAAGTTCAAATTTTAATCTTGTGCATAATTCTAGTACCTTCCCTCTGTTAATTATGTCCAATTCATCCTATTTATAGATTTCTTTGTATATATTTGTTCATATGTTGAATCCCCCATTTGATTGCAAGCTCCTTGAGAGCAGAGACTGTGTTTTCCCTCTTGTAACCACAGTGCATAAAAAAATAAGTACTTAATAAAAGTGAATTGTTTGACTTGTCTGATACTTTAGTATAGTACTATAGTACTGTGTATACTCCAGAACTACAGTTATGGAAAACATGATGGATTCTGGTTCCCTTACATGTGCTATAACCATGCCTAAAACAAAAATAAACACTTATGCCTTAGAACAAAACAGACAAAGAAGTTAACTAAAGAGTTAGAGAATGATGGTGGTAGGCAATGCCTAGGTATGAACCTCTGAATTTATTCCTTGGTTTCTGGAAAGGAATATAGTAGGATTTCTGGGTAAAAGTACATACAAAGTTTTGCAACTTTTCTCAAATAATTCCAAATTCTTTTCCAAAATGATCATACTGCTGCAAATTATGAATTAGTGAGTCTCTTTACCCTAAAATTTTTCCAAGTGTCCATCTTTTATTATTGTAATTGTGATAGATATGCGTCAGAGTTTTAATAATTTGTATGTCTCTGATTAAATTACTTCAAAAAAATTTTATATATAATCTTTTAAAAATATGTGTTCATAGACTTCCTGTTCTCCATTATGATGGAGAGAACCTTAGGAAACTAAAATGAAACCTCTAAACAGATTCTAAAGTAACAGAACCCACAGAAAGACAGAGTGAAACAACTTTTCCATTCAAAATATTTTGGAGGAACTTCAGATAAAACTCTGTCTCACATGATTAAAATGGGAATGCAGTCCAGCATTGGTGGAGGAACTAGGAAGCCAGCAGGGGATTTTTAGCCATGGTGTAGCTCAGTAATCAAAACACCTGGGTCCTAACTCAGCAGGTCTGTGAATACCTGTACAGAAGGTCAGCTGTAAGAGCTCCATCCCCAGTAAATTTCATGTCCCTGAACACTGGTGCAAAAGGAGGGAATGGAGAGCATCCAAGACACCAATGCAGAAGACAGGGACCAGAACCTCAGGTCCCACCAAAAAAGCTTGGTACTGTACCCCTTGTGTCTCAGGAACAGAGTTCGACATTCAAAATTAGCAAAAACTAAGAAATGGAGCACTAATCATAGAAAATTACTATGCTAATAAGGAAAATCAAAATGCCACCATCTCAGAAAAATAAATCAGTGACAAAATGCTTACATGTGAAACTTCAAAGGGATTTATTTAGGGTCTCAAATCAAAAAAATACTCTTAAACGAATGCAAAAAAATTAAAAACCAAATAAGAGAGAAAGAAAAAAATGAGAAAAGAAATCAGAGTCATGCAAGAGAATTATAAAAATTGAAAAAGGAAACACCAAAACTGACTGAAGAAATAATACTTTTTAAACTAAAATCAAGCAACTGGAAAAGGAAAACTATTCTTTAAAAGTAAATTTTACTAACTGGAAAAGGAAACACAAAACTAAATGAAGAAAATAAATCCTTGAAAATTAGAATTTCATTAGTGAAAATCAATGACTCTAAGACATCAGGATTCCATCAGACAAAACCAAAAGACTAGAAAGATAAAAGAAACTGTAAAGTACTTCTTAAGGAAAGTGATACCTAGAAAATAGATCCAAGAGAAATAACTTTTTGAATTACTGATCTATCTAAAAGTCACAATTAAAAAAGAGCCTGGACAATACATTTCAACAAATTATTAAGGAAAATTGATCTGACATTCTGGAATAAGAAGATAAAATAATAGTTGAAAGAATTCATCAATCACCTTTATAAAGAGATACCAAAATAAAAATTTCAAGGAATATTATAGTTAAATTTCAGCATTATCAACTAAAGGAGATGAGCAAAAAGAAGCAATTCAAATACCAAGGAGTCACAATCAGGATTATCCAGGACATATCAGGTTTAACATTAAAGGATCAGGGGGCCCGGAATATGACATTTCAGAGGACAAAGTACTCTGAATTTCAACCAAGAATCAACTACCATGTAAAATTCAGCAAATTCTTTTTAGGGTAAAAGATGGATTTTCAATGAAATTGAGGGCTTTCAAACTTATCTGATACAATTACCAGAAGTGAACAGAAAATACAGATACTCAAGAGATATATAAAAAGATAAATGAAAAGAAAAAGATAGTCATTAAAATTAAGCTGCTTGCATCCCTACACAAGAAGATAATCCTTGTAACTCTTGAGAATTATAATTCTTTTAGGACAGATGGAAGGAGCAATTTAAAAAGTATATGCTGATTTTGATGTGATGATAATTGTAACTCAAGAATTGTATTTCTATTAAGGGAGTTGAGAATATACTTAGAGGATGTAGAAGTAAGATAGATATAAAACAATCAAGACATGAAAAAATGATTATACTGGGAGAAGAAGGGCAGGAAGAGGAGGATGAATAACACCACATCAAAAGGCACAAATAACTTATTATAGTAGAGGGGAAAAAAGGAAGAGTGTGAGCATTTAGAAAATTTTAGTCTCAACAGATCTGGCTCAAAGAAGAAATAACATAAATTCCTAAGTGGTTTTAAAAATGTAACTTACCTCACAGGGCAGTGGAGGGGAGGGGGAAAGAAAGGGGAAGAAGAAGCTAAAGAAAGGGAAGGGAGGAAGGAGAGGGGAAGTTATAATGGGAAGTGGAAGAAAAAGAAAGGAAAACTGAAAGAAAGAATGGAAAATGGAGGGAAGTAGAGATCAGAAGCAAAAACACTATTGAGGAGAGATAAAGTGAAAGGACAGAGAAAAGTGCAATCAAAGGAAAGATGGGATGGAGGGAAATACAGAGTTAGTAATCATAATTGTGAATGTGAATGGGATGATCTCTCCCATAAAATAGAAGTCGATAGCAGAGTGGATTAAAGACCAAAATTCTACAATATGTTGTTTATAAGAAACTCATCTGAAGCAGAGTTACACACAGAGCCAAGCTAAAAGACTGAAACAGAGCATATTCTGCTTCATCTGAAGTTAAAAAAGAGAGCTGAGGAAGCAAACCTGATCTCAAACAAAGTAAAGGTAGAAAGAAGGAAATTACATCTCCTAAAAGGTACCATAGTCAATGAAGTAACATCAGTATTAAACTTATATGCACCAAAAAGTATAGTGTCCAAATTCTTAAAAGAGGAGCTAAATGACTTGCATGAAGGCAAAGACATTACATAAATTTAACCACAAAATAAACAAGAAGGAAATTAAGAAGGCAGATTGCATTTTAGAAAAGTTAGATATGATAGACCTCTAGAGATAACTGAATAGAGATAGAAAGGAATATACCTTCTACTCTGTAATACCTGGCAGTTATACAAAAATTGACAATGTATTAGTAGATAAAAACCTCACAATCAAATGAAGAGGGGGGTGGCTAGGTGGCACCATGGATAGAGCACAGGCCCTGGAGTCAAGAGTACCTGAGTTCAAATCCACCTCAGATACTTAATTACCTAGCTGTGTGGCCTTGGGCAAGCCACTTAAGCCCATTTACCTTGAAAAACACTAAAAAAAACATACAAAACAATCAAATGAAGAAATATTAAATGCATCCTTTTCAAATAATCATGCAATAAAAATTATATGTAATAAAGGGCCATGAAAAAGTATACTAAAATTTAATTGGAAACAAATCTAATTTTAAAAAATGAATGAATCAAACAATAAATCATAGAAATAATCAATAACTTCATCCAAGAAAATGACAATGATAAGACAACACACCAAAACTTGTGGGATCCAATTAAAGCAATTATTATTGAAAATTTTCTTGTAAATGCTCAAATGAATAAACTAGAGAAAGTTAAGATCAATGAATTGGATATGCAACTAAAAGAACTAGAAAGAGAACAAAATAAAAATGCCCAATTAATTAGAAATTCTGAAAATCAAAGGAGAAATTAATAAAATTGAATACAAGAAAACTATTGAACTAACAAAATTTAGAGTTGACTTTTGAAAAAACAGAATAAAATAAAATATATGAACCTTTGATTAATTTTGTTTAAGAAAAGAAATCAGAAAAATCAAATTACTAGTATCAAAAATGAAAGTTCTCATGACAAATGAGGAGTAAAAGTCATAATGTTGAACTATTTTGCTTAGTTGTATGTCAAATATATTTGACAATCTAAGAAACATGGATGACTTTATCTATGAAATTTCAAACTGCCCTGATTAACAGAAGAGAAAATGAAATACTTAAATAACCCCATTTCAGAAAAAGAAATTGAATAAGCCATCAATGAATTCCCTAAGAAAAAATTTCAGAGCAAGATGGATTTACAAGTAAATTCTCCCAAACATTTAAAAAATAATTAATTCTAATTCTATAAAAACTATTATAAAATACAGGTTAAGCAAATTTCTTTTGTGACATCAATTTGATGTGGATACCTAATCCAGGAAGAATCAAAATAGACAAAGAAAATTATAGACCAATTTCCCTAATGAATGTTGATGAAAAATTTTAAATAAAATATTAACAAAGAGAATAAAGCAAGATAATACACTATGATCACTTGTGATTTATACCAGGAGTGCAGATATGGTTCATTTACAGCAAAACAATCTTGACCATATGAATAACAAAATTAATAGAAATCATATCATTATTTCAATAGATGCTAAAAAATACAGCACCCATTCTTATTAATGAACATTAAAGAATATGGGAATAAATGAAGTTTTCTTTAATGATTAATAGTTTCTATCTAATATCATCAACATGCATTACATGTAATGGGGATAAGCTAGAAACATTCCCAATAAGATCAGGGGTTAAACAAGGATGCCCATTATCACCATTATTTTCAATATTGTATTAGAAATGCTAGCATTAGTAATAAGAGAAGAAAAAGAAATGGAAGAAATTAGAATATATGATAAAAGCTCTCATTCTTTACAGATGATATGATGCTATACTTAGAAAATTCTAAAAAAATCAACTAAAAACTACTTGAAGCGGTTAACAACTTTGCAAATCAGGATATAAAATAAATCCACATAAATTTTCAATTTTCTTTTATATAATCAACAAAGTCCAGCAGTTAGAGATAGAAAGAGAAATTTCATTTAAAGTAACTATAAAAATTATGAAATACCTGGGAATCTATCTACCAAGACTAACCAAACCATATGCACACAATTACAAAATGCGTTTCACCCAAATAAAGACAGATCTAAACAAGTGGAAAAGATGTCAATTGCTCATGGGCAAGGTGAGTTAATATAATAAAATGACAATTCTACCTAAATTAAATTTTTTATTCAGTACCATGCCCATTAAACTTACAAAATTATTTAATAGAGCTAGGAAAAATAGAAATAAAATTCATTTTGAGGAACAAAAAGTGAAGAATATAAAAGGATCTGAGGGAAAAAAAATCAAAGGAATTTAGACTAACCATACCAGATCTAAAACTATATTATAAAGCAGTGGTCATCAAAACTATCTGTCTTAGAAATAGAGGAGTAGATCAGTAAAATAGCTTATGCACAAAAGAAACATTAGTAAATAACTATAAAAGTTTACTGTTTGATAAACTCAATGATTCCAGCTCCTGGGATGTGAACTCACTATGTGACAAAAACTACTGGAAAAACTGCAAAATAGTATGGTAGAAACTAAGTATCGACCACAGCTCACATATACCAAATGAGGTCCTGTAGTTATAAGGTCCTATACCAAGCTAAGGTTCAAGAATTTAAACATAAAGAGTGATACCATCAGCTGACTAAGAGAACAAGTCATAGATTTTCTGTCAGATCTTTAAAGAGGGGAGGAGTTTATGGCAAAAGAAGAGATAAAGAACATTATGAATTACAAAATGAGTAATTTTACATTAAATTAAAAAACCAACACTACCAAGATGAGAAGAAACAGTTTAGAAACAAGATTCATGACTTAGTGTTTCTGAGTTAAATATACAAGAATGCAAGTCCTTCTCCAACTGATAAATGCCCAAGGGAAATGAGCATGCAGTTTTCAGGTGAAGAAATTAAGGCTATCTGTAGTTATATGAAAAAATGTTCTAAATCACAATTGCAAATTAAAATAACCCTGAGATACCACCTCACAGCTATCAGATTTGTTAAAGATGAAGAAAAAAGGGAATGATAAATGTTGGAAGGGATGTGCAAAAATTGAGACCCTACCGTACTGTTATGGTGTTGTGATTTCATCCTACCATTCTCAGGAACAATTTGGAACTATGCCCAAGGGGCAATAAAATTGTGCATATTCTTTGATCCAGGACTACTAATACTAGGTCTGTATCCCTTGGAGATTATAGGGAAGGAAAAAAAGATGTACAAAAATGCACAAAAAAATATTTATAGAAGCTTTTTTTGAAGTGGCAAAAAACTGGAAATTGAGGGGATGCCCATCAATTGGGGAATGACTGAACAAATTATGGTATATATGAATATAATGGAGTACCCAATTCTGTAAGAAATCAAGAGCAGGTGGATTTCAGAAAAGCCTGGAAAGACTTTGCATGAACTGCTTCTGATTGAAGTGGGCAAATTAGGATAACATTGTACACATCAACAACAACAATTGTGAGATGATCTACTATGATGGACACAGCTCCTCTCAGCAGTTCAATGATCAATGACAATCTTAAAAGACCTGCTATGGAAAATACCATCCACATTAAGAGAAAAAAACTATGGAATCTGAATGTAGAGCAAAGCATACTATGTTCACTTTTTAAAAACTTCTTTATTGTTCCTTTCTGTGTCATGGATATGTTTCTTTTTAGTTCAAAATTTTCTTTTACAACATTACTAAAATAGAAATATGTTAAATACAACTGTACATGTACAACCTAAATCAGATTCCCTGCTGTGTGGGGAGAGGAGACGAAAGAGAAGGTGGCAGAAAGATTTAGAATATGGAACAATTAGGTGGTGTAGTGGATGGAGCAGCAGCCCTGAAGTTAGAAGGATCTGAGTTCAAATACAACCTCAGACACTTAATAATTACCTGTGTGACCCTGGGCTAGTCACTTAACCCCATTTGTTTGCAAAAAAAAAGGTAAATGTGGAACTCAAAAACTTACAAAAAGATGAATATTGAAAGCTTTCTTTGCACATAATTAGAACAAATAAAATGATATAAATAAATAACAAATAAAATTAAAGACATTTGCTCACATCTCTTGTGTGTATATACATGAAACATATTTAAGAAAAATTTGAAATTTTTCTAATTATCTGCAATATTGCATGAGGTACTTAAATCTATAATAAAACTAATTAACTGAAACAATCAAGGAATGGAGTTCTAGGAATAGCAGCATGTCCCTAATAATTGAATTTTACAAAAAAAATGCTTCTTATAGGGTAGAGCCAACATGGATGAGTGAAGCTAACATACTTCCAGAGCTTTTCTCTATAAAGATAAATAAGGTCTCTATTCTGACATTCAAGCCACAGATCCCACCAAGAAAATTAGAAGATTCAAAGAAATTTTCAATGGTAGACATTGTGGAAGATCTTCAGTGAAGGTCTATCTCTTAGGAGGGAAAGGAGAAGTAAAGTCCAAGAGGTGGGAGAGTGGGAAAGCCAGCAGGGGACTAGGCTTGGACAATATAGACCAAAATCTTAGCCTATGGAGCCAGGGATCAGATCCCAACTGCAGGGGGGGGAAAAAAACCTTAGATCTATACTTCTTATACCCTAGGAGCAGAGTTCAAACAACAAAGACGAGAAAAAATTGAAAAGAATGCTCACTATAAAACACCACTTTACAGACAAAGATGATAACAATGACATGTCTGAAGGAGAAACAAGTGAAAACTCACTCACAGAGGAAGTAACAAAAACAGTCTTTAAATTGAACTCTAATACAAAAAGCTCATTGAAGAGCTTTAAACAGAATATAAAAACCAAAGAAGAAAAGAAAAAAGAAAAATGGAAAAAAGAAATGAGAGTCAAGCAAGAAAATTATGAAACATTTACCAGAGAATTCAACACCTTGGAAAAGAAAACACAAAAGGTAATTGAAGAAAATGAAATCCTAAAAATTAGAATTGAACAAATAGAAACCAATAAATCTATGAGAATATTAAATTTCATCAAACAATAAAATGGCTGAAAAAATTAAAGAAAATGTAAAGTACCTTTTAGGGAAAACAAATGACCTGGAAAATAGATCCAGAAGAGACAATTTACAAATCATCAGACTACTAGAAAACCTAGATCAAAAAAAACCTGGAAAATATCATACAAGAAATTTTAAGGGAAAACTGTCCAAATCTACAAGAACAAGAAAACAATATAAATATTGAAAGATCACATAGAACCCTTCCAGAAAGAGAACCCAGGATAAAAACTTCAAAGGGCTGTTATGGACAAATTCCAGCACTCTCAAATAAAGGGGAGAATATAGCAAATAGTAAAAAGAAAACAATTCAAATACAAAAGAAACACAGTCAGACTCACACAGGCCCTGTCACCTTCAACACTGAAGGATCAGAAGACCTGGAATACTATAATAAACATATATATAAATTTCCTTACACAAAGACCAGAACTGAACAGAGAATTCAATCACCAAACAGACAACTCAAGAGATACATAAAAAGGTAAATGAAAAGAGGAAGGAAAAAACAAAACAAAATAAATGCTGGTCAAGATCATCAAATTGCATACAACCCTAAAAGGGAAGATATAAAACTTAATTCTTTAGAACATTACTTCTATTTTGATAAATATAGGGTGGAATTTAATTGAAGAGAATGGACTTAAAGGATTATGGGTATAGTAGGTCTTGTCTCTCCATTGAAGAGGTCCAAGATGACATCACTATGATGTCCTGATGAAAGCAGGGATATTAACTTTAAACTTAAGTGTCTCATTATCCTCACTTTAATTCTGCTGTGCTGACAAAAGTTTAGCACTTTGTCTAATGAGGGCAGTGTCTGAGACCAGATTTGAACCCAGGTACTCCTGACTCCAGGGCCAGTGCTTTATCCACTGTGCCACCTAGCCACCCCTGCTTAGATTTCTTTAAGATACTTGTAGTTAAATACATCAGGGTTTGACTTAATCCATGCTTCACTTAACAAGTGAATAAATATCCTGGATGGGAGTGGAGGGGCGGATAAATTGTGAGAGAAAATAGGCCTAGAAGGGGAGCACAAATAGTTCAAGTAATTATATGGCTTTGGATAATACTTGGCTCATGAGAAGGATTATGTGTACTTGGCAGGTACTTGAAAAGGGAATAAGGTAAAAAATTATTATAATTATAATTTGATGGAATTTGAAACAATAATGTTTACCAAACAATCAAACAATTAATCAAGCAATCCTGTGATGATACCTGGATAACAATATGAGATTATCAAGCAACCAACTAGTCAAACTGTAGTTGATGATACCTGATTAATAGTATTAGAACTATAAATAACCCCAGGGGAAGAGGCACAAAGATTTATAATTTTAGAGGGAAAGAAGGGAGGATGTTAATGCTGAGTAAATTCTATTCAATACACTTATCCCAGAGAGGGAATAAGATACGTTCCCACCCCTAATTGGGGCAGCTAGGTGGCACAGTGGATAGAGCACTAGTCCTGGAGTCAGGAGGACCTGAGTTCACATGTGACCTCAGACATACTTAACAATAACAACCTAACTGGGTGATCTTGGGACAAGTCACTTAACCCCATTGCCCTGCAAAAAACAAAAACAAAAACAAAAACAAAAACAAAAACAAAAACAAAAAAAACATTTGCCCTAATCTATTGGGGGAGGAAAGGGAAAGGGAAAGGGAAAGATAAGGGAAGAAGGAACAGATAAAAGGGAAGTCTAAGGTATAAGTGAAAATAAACCGAAAGCTAAATTTTTACAAGAAAAGTCAAGAAGAAGGGTAGTAAAATTTGGGTGAGAAGGAATAAGAGAAAAGGAAAGAGAAAAATATAGAGAAAAATAGCACACAGGGAAATACAGAATTAGTAATCTTAACTACAAATGTGAATGGGATGAATTATCCCATAAAATGGAAACAGATAGCAGAATGGATTAAAAACCAGAATCTTACATTGTGTTGTTTGCAAGAAACACATTTGAAGCACAGGGATACATACAGGGTAAAGATAAAAGGTTGAAGCAAAATATATTATGCCTCAGCTAAAGTAAAAAAAAAAATCAGAGGTAGAGACCCTGATCTCAGATAAAGTAAAAGCAAAAATTGATCTCTTTAAAAGGGATAAGGAAGGAAACATATTCTTAAAAAGGCACCATTGTTAATGAAGCTATATCATTACTAAACATGTATGTACCCAGTAGTATAACATCCAGATTCTTAGAGGAAAAGCTGGGTGAATTACAAGTAGAAAAAGACAGCAAAACTTTAATAAGGGGAGAACACCATCTCCCTCCCTCGGAACTAGATAAATCTAACCACAAAATAAACAAGAAGGAAGTTAAGAAGGTAAATGAAATTTTAGAAAACTTAGAAATGATAGACCTCTGGAGAAAGCTTAATGGGAATAGAGGAGAATATATCTTTTTCTTGGCAGTACATGGCACTTTCATCAAAATTGACAATGGACTAGGGTACAAAAACCTTATAATCAAATGCAGAAAGGCAGATACTATAAATACACACTTCTCAGAACATGATGCAATAAAAATTACATATAATAAAGGGCCATGGAAAGATAAACCAAAAACTAATTTTAAATTAAATAACTCTATCTTAAATAATGAGTGGATCAAACAGAAAATAATAGAAATTATTAATAATTCAAGAAAATAATACTAATACTAATATAACATCGTACCAAAATTTATGGGATGCAACTTAGGAAGTTTTGTGAGGAAATTTTACATTTCTAAATACCTATATGAATACAATAGAGAAAGAGAAAAAAAATGAATTGGGTATGGAACTAAAAAAGCTAGGTGGAAAAAAAGAACAAATTAATGATCTCCCAATTAAATACCAAATTAGAAATTCTGAAAATCAAGAGAGAGAGTAATAAAACTGAAAGCTAGAAAACCATTCATCTCATAAATAAAACTAAGAGTTGGTTTTATTTAAAAAGCTAATAAAATAGACAAACATTTGGTTAATCTTACTTTTAAAAAAAGAAAGAAGATAACTAAATTACCAGTATCAAAAATGAAAAGGGTGAACTAACCATAAATGAGGAAAAAACTGAAGAGATAATTTGGAGCTACTTTGGTGAACTGTATGCCAATAAATTGGACAACCTGAGTGAAATGGATGAATATTTACAAAAATGCAAACTGCCTAGATTAACAGATGAGGAAATAAATTATTTAAATAATCCCATTTCAGAAAAGAAATTGAAGAAAACATCAATACACTACCTAAGAAAAAGTCTCCAGGTCCAGAGGGATTCGCAAGTGAATTCTACCAAACTTTTAAGAAATAATTAATTCCTATTCTACATAAACTATTTTTAAAAGTAAGTGAAGGAGTTCTACCAAACTCCTTTTCTGACATCAATATGATGCTGGTACCTAAACCAGGAAGAACAAAAACAAAGAAAATTATAGACCAATCTCCTTAATGAATATTGATGCAAAAATCTTAAATAAAATTTTGGCAATAAGACTACAGCAGGTTATTCCTAGGATCTAGGATAATATACTATAATGAGATAGGATTTGTACTAGGTAGGCAGGGATGGTTCAATATTAAGAAAACACTCAATATAATTGAACATATCAATAGCAAAACCAAAAAAAATTATATGATTATCTCAATAGATGCTGAAAAAGCCTTTGATAAAACATAACATCCATTTCTATTAAAAACACTAGAAAGTTTAGGAATAAATGGAGTTTTCCTTAAAATAATAAAGTGTATCTATCTAAAACCATCAACAAATATTATATGTAATGGAAATAAAGTTGTAATATTTCCAATAAAATCAGTGGTGAAACAAGGACACCCATCATCACCATCATCACCATTACTATTCAATATAGTATTAGAAATGTTAGCCTTAGCAAAAAAAAAAGAAGAAAAGGAAATTGAAGGAATCAGAATTGGCAATGAGGAAGCAAAGCTTTCACTCTTTGCAGATGATATGAGAGTATACTTAGAGAACCTGAGAAAATCATCTAAAATCTCCTTGAAACAATTAACAAATTCAGCAAAGTAGCAAGATATAAAGTATACCCATATAAATCATCAACATTTCTATATATGAACATTGCCCAAGAGCAAGAGATAGAAAGAGAAATTACATTTAAAATAATTGTAGAAAATATTTACTACCTGGAAATCTACCTCCCAAGACAAACCCAGAAACTGTATGAACACAGTTATAAAGCCCTTCTCCCCCAAATGAAGTCAGATCTAAATAATTGAAAAAATGTCAATTGTTCATGGATAGGTCAAGATAATATAATAAAAATGATGGTTCTACCCAAATTAAATAATTTATTCAGTGCTATATCAATCAAACCTCTAAATAACTACTTTACCAAGCTAGAACAAAAAAGTAAAGAAATTCATCTGGAGCAACAAAAGGTCAAGATTAGCAAGGGAATTGATGAAAAAATTGTAAAGGAAGATGGCCTAGTTCTACCAGATCTAAACTATACTGTAAAGTGGAAATCATCAAAACTGCCTGGTTTTTTAAAAAAAAAAAAAAACTTATTTTCTAAAAGAAAAACTACAATGGTTGAAATAAGAAGCATTAAACATATTTATTTATTTATCTATTTATTTGTCTATATATTTATTTATTATCCATATGCACGTGTATATTTTTAAGTTGCAAAATTTCTTTCCAACCCCACTTTCCATACTTATTCAGTGCCATTAAGAAATAGAGCAATGCAGACTTGGAGAAGCTGCCCTTGGGGCGGGACTAGGGGTGATCATGGCATCTTTATTGATGAAGGAATACTGGGATGCCCCCAAAGGCACAGAATGCCATGGCAAGGCCTACATCACCACCAAGATGGGTGCCGCTGTTGGCTTGGTGGCATCTGCTTACCATCTTGTGTTTGTCCCACCAGAATCAACTTCTGAAGCAGTGTTAAGGGCTGGGAAATTTACATTCTCCATGGCTGCAGTAGGCGTCATATTTGGGATTACTTCCTATATCAGTCCTCAAGTTCAAGAAAAGCCAGATGACCCCCTAAACTACTTCTTTGGAGATTGTACTGCAGGCCTGACCCTTGGAGTCCATATGCACAACTACACCAGCGGGGCAGCAGCATGTGTATACATGGGTGCTGCCACTGCCCTTTTGAAGGCGAGCAAAATGGAAGGTTGGAAGCTGGTCAACGGGCCCCAAGTTTAAACTAACAAAGCCTTTGTCGGCTGTTTTGTAAAAAAAAACAACTGATATATAGTATCCCTATTCAGCATTTCCCCAAACAGTTTTATTCTAATGTTAAATAAAACTTGAAACCACTTGAAAACAAAAAGAAATAAAATAGAGCAATGGATCAGTGGATTTGGATAAGTTCAAAAGAAAACACAGTAAATGACTACAGCAATCTACTATTTGACAAATGCAAAGACATCAGCTTCTGGGATAAGAATTCATTATTTGACAAAAATTGTTTGGAAAACTGAAAAACAGTATGGCAAAAACTAGGCATAGACCCATATCTCACACCTTATACTAAAATAAGGTCAAAATAGGTACAGGATTTAGACACAAAGGCAGATACCATAGATAAATTAATAGACCAAGAAATACTCTATCTGATCTATGATATGGTAATAAATTTGTGATCATACAAGAATTAGAGTACAATATAAAGTGAAAAATGAATGATTTTGACTATATCTATATTAAATTAAAAAAGTTTTACACTAATAAAATCAATGCTGCCAAAATTGGAAGGAAAGCAGAAACCTGGGAAACAATCTTCATAACTAGGCATTCTGATAACATTCTCAGTTCTAAAATATATAGAGAATTGCATCAAATTTATAAGGTTTCAAGTCATTCCCCAATTGACAAATGGTCAAAGGATATGAGTAGACAGTTTTCAAATGAAGAAATTAAAGCTATGTATAATCATACAAAAATGCTACAAATCAATATTAATTAGAGAAATGCAAATTAAAACAACAATGAGGTATCACCTCATACCTATCAGATTGACCAAGATGAGAAAAAGGGAAAATTATCAATGTTGGAGAGGTTGTGGGAGGGTTGGAACATTGATGCATTGCTGGTGGAGTTGTGAACAGGTATAACCATTCTGGATAGCAAGGTGGAATTATGCCCAAAGAACAATAAAACTGTTCATACCCTTTGACCCAGCAATTCTAGGTCAATATTCAGAAGAGATTTTTTAAAATGGGAGAAGTCCTACCTGTTCCAAAATATTCATAGCAGTTCTTTCTGTAGTGGCAAAGAATCAGAAATTGAGGGGGATACAAGTATGATACATGAATACAATGGAATATTATTGTTCTAAAAGTAACTATAAATGTTTGGACTCTAGATGCTGAGCAAAGGGTGCAGAACCAAGAGAACAATGTACACAAACAATATTGTGAGATGACTAACCTTGATGGAAGTAGCTCCTCTCAGCATTTCAGAGAGCTAGGACAATTGTATTAGACTAGCTGTGGACAAGATTATTCCCATCCAGAGGGAGAAAAACAAAACAATAAAAAACAGCCCTTCAGAATCTGATGAACACTTTATAAAAATTTTGCCTTATGTATCTTTTGCCTTCATCCTATTTCCTCATACTGAAAATGACTTATCTGTAAACATGTTTTTCAAAAATATGAATGTAACAATGCCAACATGATTGTTTTCCACTGATGAAAGGTGAGGTTGGAAAGGGAGGATGGAAGGAAATTTTACAACTTAAAAATAAACATGTGCATATGGATAATAAATAAATAGAGAGATAGATATTTTAATGCTTCTTATTTCAACCATTGTAGTTTTTTTTTAGAAAATAAGCTTTTTATGTGTGCATAGTGGTATGGAGAGGGTCCTTTTTCTAGAAATAATTGTGATTTTAAAATAAAAGATATCAGTAATTCATATCTGAATAAATGCATGAAAATACTATGAAAACACTATGGCCAAGTGTTGGAAATACAAATTTAAAAATTGCCCTCCTCCCCCAAAAAAGATTATATTCTACTAAAGGAAATCGAGGTCATCTAGATATCTAACAAGTCCTAAATCTATTTATGTATCTATGTCAGACTATAGATAAAACTGAACTTATATTCATATCAATACAGAAAATGGATGGATGGATAGACGATGTACAAATATTTGAATGAATGAAAAAGTATGTATTAATCATTTACTGTGTGCCAGAGAGAAAAGGAGGAAGAGGGAAAGAAAAAATGGTTTAATGTATTTTCATGCCTTAGTAAATCCATCTTTGCTGAGGAAGGTTGCATAGTGCAGGGGTCCTTAATCTATGTGCAGTTTGGATAGATAGATAGATAGATAGATAGATAGATAGATAGATAGATAGATAGATAGATAGATAGACAGACAGATAGACAGACAGATAGAGATATAGAGATAGAGATGATAGAGATAGAGATAGAGATAGATAGACATAGAGATAGAGATAGAGATAGATATTTCAATATAATGTCTCCTCTCCAATCCTAGACATTTAGATTTATCCATTTAAAAACATTATTCTGAAAAGGAATTCCTAGGCTTCACCAGACTACCAAAGAGGTCTATGGCACAGACAAATCAGGTTAAAAACTCCTACATAAGAGCTTGAGAGTATCATTATTACAAACCCTAAAAATTCACTCCCTTCAACAGATCTTCTTTTATCTAAGCCCCCTATCTTGATTTTATAGTTCTTTATAACCTTCATAGGCTCTTAACATTTAAATTACATATTATATATGTATGTATATATATATATATATATGTCTGCATATGCAAGTCTTATCAAGCATGTGACAAAACTGTCCAATGGTCTTCTAATTAGAAGCTGCTGTGAATCACCATTTAATCATGCCAAGACAGAGAAAACTACAGTTTATTATTCTAAAAATTCAAATTACTCTTTATCCAAGTGGGTTGGCTCAAATATCCAAAAGAAAGTGCTCCCCAGCCTCAGTTTTAAGCTATATTATATAAATTTTGATTACATAAGCAGGATAGGTACAAAGGAACTTCAAAGAGCAATGGGGGAAGATAATAATTTACAGATCAAAGCACAGATGGAAGAAAAAGAAAATCTATATCAGATCCAAAAGAAAACTAGTCTGTGAACAGTGGACTTGTGATTGGTATCTTAGTCTGCTTTTGAAGACTCTGGTTAATTAGGGTAGTTTTCATCTTAAGCAAATAGAAGTAAGAAAGTTAAGCTAGAAATTCTCTTATCATACATATATGCTCCATCGTAAGTTCCATGAGGTTAGGAACTTGTCATATTTATCTTTCTATCTTACCTTGCACTTGAACAATGTTTTTCACATAACAGACGTATTATAAACATCCCATAAGTGAGTTAATGAACTATAGATATAAAGCTAATTCTGATGCCAGAACTTTTTTGGAAGGAGTTTTTAATACTAAATCCCTAAGTTTAATTGCATACTCTTTTCTCCTAAAAGTTAAGGTTAGTTGGACTTTAGGATAGGAAAATAAGGTTTACCTTAGTACTACAAGTCCCAAACTGTGTATCAAAACATCTTAGGGCACCATAGCAAATTAACATGAGTGACTCAGGATATTTTAAAATTCAGTCAACTACTTAATAAATTTATTTCTTACAAATTCAGAAAGCTGTGAAAAATTTTCTAAGACACTTAGGGAGCCATGAACTGAAAAAGTTTGGAAATCTTTGCACTAATAATATGCTTACCCTAATAGGAATTCAAAACATGAACATGTAATTGACTTATTTTTTATTCTCTCATTGAAATTCACCTTAAATAATTCAATCTTGATATTTAAAAACATACTGCTTTCACATCATTTCTATTTCTGAAAATGTCCTTCTCTTCTCTGCTAACCAATGATAAACATGTTTTCCCTAGTTCTCTTATCCCATTCCCTATATATTTCTAAATTGTCACTATATTCCCCTTTTCTACTACTTCAATACTTTTGCCCTGCTTTCCTTTTTCTCCTCTAATTATATCCTGTAATATGACATCTTTGTAAACTATATATATATGTATATATATATATATATATATATATATATCACTTCAAAACTATGAAAGGGATTTCTATTCCACCTGTCTCATGTTCATCCTGATAATACTAACTTGCATTCCTTCCAAATGGCATTAAATAAATAGAAGACCACAATTTATTGATGTTAAGATAGTAGAAAAGATCATGACATCAGGGAGGTGATGCCATGACAAGCACATGAATTGGATTTGAAGGGGGGGAGGGCTGTGCTAAGTCACCAGCCTCACTTTCTCCTCCAGAGTCATCTGGGTCCAGTGATAAAATATGGATCAGGATGACTGGAGATGGCTCTGGATGTGAGGTAATCAGGGATAAATTAAGTGTCCAAAATCTCACAGCTAGTAAATGTCTGAATCTGGATTTGAACTGTTGTCCTACTGATCCCAAGACCACTTGGTGCTCTAGCCACTGCACCATCTATAACTAAAATAATCATTTGTCCTTTGGCAAAGAATGGTGTGTGTTAGATTTTCTTTTATCAGATAAATAAACTGATCATAAAATCATATATGTTTTGGCAGAAACTATAAATATAATTGAATTAATGAAGATCAAAACTTAAAAAGAAAAAAACATTTTAAAATGCAATCAGTGAGCATAATTTAGTGTAGGAGAAAGGTGGCTTCAATTAAAACTAGGAATTTATTGGTGTTTGTCAGGTACATCAACTCTTCATGAACCCATTTGAAATTTTCTTGGTAAAGATACTGGAGTGGGTTGCCATTTCTTTCTCCAGCTCATTATACAGATGAGTAAACTGAGCAAATATGACTAAATGACTTGCCCAGACATTAGGAAGTATCTGAGGTAAGATTTGAACTTTTGAAGATGAGTCTTCCTGGTAACAAGACCAGTATTCTGTCTACTGCACTACCTTGCTACCCTATTCTAGGGAGAGTCTTAAATTTTTCTTTAAAGGGGTATAAGCAGAGAAGAAGAGTAGGGAGGGAGAAGTATTTTTAATACCACTTCATGTTAGATTTTCAAATATCTTTACCAACTAGAAAATTTGTCCATCAAAGCTGTGGGTTGTAAAGTACAATTAGTAGCATTGATGGTACAAACAAGAAATAACTCTATTTCTACTCTACAAATTTTGTTGGTTTCGTTCAGTCATTTCAAAAATGTCTGACTCTTCATGACCCCATTTGGGGTTTTCTTGGCAAAAATATGGGAATAGTTTACCAGTTTCTCCTCAGGCTCATTTTAAAAAATAAGGAAACTGAGGCAAACAGGATTAAGTGACTTATCTCGGGTCATATCACTAGGAAATATCTGAGACCTGATTTTAACTCAGTCAGTAGACTTAGCACACTCTCCATTGTACCACCTAGATGCCCCTTACAAATTAGAACCTTTGACCCACTTATCATCAAAATGCCCTTCAGTTACTATTAATTTGCTATCACACTCCTTTACTTTACTAATCCTATACAAAACAATGCAATAAGTATTAATTTCCCACTATTTGCAAAGTACTATATTTGACTCTGAAGATATAAAAATAAGACACCAAATCATCTCTATAGTCAAAAACTTTATACTATGCTGAAGGTATAATGGTTAAACTGAGAAGTATACCCAATGTTTTCTGTCTGTTTCAAGTATAATTAAAGGTTTTGAATTAACTTTCAACACAAATTCAACAATTCTTATTTTTCTTTGGGGTTTTTTCCCAGGGGAAATAAAGCCAAAAATACAGAGATGGATAGGTTAAGAGAGAAACATAGACTAAAACTATATAAAGAATTTCTATTCTATTTCTATTTGATTCTTCTATCAAAGCTAAAATCAAAGTATCCATATGTTAACAGGAGCAAGTAACAATCCACAATGCTAATTATGCTCCAGACACTTAAAAACATGTAGTATCACTCTATATCAATATTCACTATAGATAAGATGATATAAATTAGCCTCAAAAGAGTCAATTTGTAGAAAGTTATATTCTACAGGTGGACAGTACAGTAGATAGAATCAGAAATCAGGAAGATTTACCTTCCTGAATTCAAATGTGACTTCAGACATTTATTAGTTGTGTGATCCTGGGCAAATCATTTAACCCTCTTTGCCTCATTTTCCCCATCTGTAAAATAAACTGGAGAAGAAAATTGCAAATCTCTCCTGTACCTTTGCCAACAGAATCCCAAATAGGGTCAAGAAAGAGCCAATGACAAATGAAAAATGACTAAACAGCATATTCTACATGTTTGAGGGCATGAATTATAATCAATCTAAATGAGTTTGTTTTGATAAAAGAAACATGAGGGAAAGAGCGAACATACATGTGAATTAAAATCAGCATGGTTTGTGTATAGGTGTAGAGTAGAAGCAGAGAAGCAACATAAAGGGAATAAATTAAGATAGTGAATTTTGTGACTCAGAAGGCAAAATTCAGTATATGAGTTCAGGCTAGGGAGTACAGGCCTACTGGGTGCTTAGGGAGAGTGTGAGGATAATATATGCAGTAGATAATTGGAATTGGTTCTGTGTTGTAGTAGCTCCTAAAAGCTATTCCAGTATTAGAAAACCACTATGAAAAAGTTTGTTCACATATCATTCATATTTGAATTGGAAAATTTCTTCATTCCTTACAATCTGTATAAGTCCAATTGTACTACAAAGGGGGTACAAATGTCTGCGACTAAGTCCCCAAGAGCAAAAGCTTTGCAACTGTGCTCCTTCTAATCAAAAGTTTACCCTCTGGGACATCTATTGTAGCAGAAAAAGCTCAAAACTAGGAATGAAGAAATCTGGGTTCTAAGTCTAGGTGGGTTGCTAATGAGCTATGTAACCTTGGAGACATTACCTTTCTGGGTCTCACTTTCTTCATCTTCAAAATTACAGAGTTGGTTTAAATTCCCATTAAGATCCTACCAATGTTAATATTCTGGGATTCTAAATAAACAATATTTATAATTTTCTAAAAATTACATGAAATCATAAATCAATAGAGATGGCAGGTATCTCAGAAATCATTTAGTTCACACCATGTCCCTCACTGTCATTTTATAGATGAGAACTAGTGATTCGACTTACTAAAAGTTAGCAGCAAAACCAAGACTAGAATACAAGACTTGCAGCCTCTAATTTCTAAAAACACTTTAAGAGTTCTGCAGAAACTATTTTCTGGAAAACAATACTTTGCCTCATCTAGAATATATTTTTTTTATTTTTTTAAACTTTTTTGACTGTTGCAACAAAAAATCATCACCCGCTAAAATTTGAAATAGTATTTTAAACCAGAGGTGTTAAACAAGTAACCACAGGCTGCACTCCTAAATGTTACCCAATCAAGATTAGAAGGTAATCAAGAAATATTTTAATAAAGCATTATTCATATTTCTGAACAGAGAATGAATATTTTGTTTTTCTGATGAAGACATTCATAAATTCCAATGCTTAGAATCTTTCTAGTTCATAATCCTTTGTTTAGTTCCACCACCCACACATCTATAAATGTAGTCTAGTTAAGTTAGTTAAACAAGACACTGAGAAACCCACAGTAAATGGTGGGGGAGGGGGAGATAATACAATAGTCTTCATTATTCCCAGAGATTTCTGAGACTATTAATCAAATTCATAATTCAACAAAAGATAAACTTAAATAATTTTGATCAATCTTTTAAAGTGAATGGGAGGAAAATATTTCTTATTCTTAAAATAGTTTCTTTCACTTGGTTAAAACTGCAGTCAATATTTAGTGCAGGAAAATAGAAAGAGCAGTTCAGTTTGGGATAATAGCCTTAGAATTCCTTGAAATCCATGCCAACTAAGTGTCAGAAAGGGCTATATACATGTTCTAGAAGAACTGTTAGGAAAGGGAAAATAAAACCACAGAGCTCAATTCTTCACTGTATTATTATCTTCAGTTTCTTACATTTAAAAGACCAAACTGTGTCTCTATTTGTAATGTTCCACAGTTCAGATTTCAGGTCTGAGTCTACAGGGAGAAGCTTGCATTTGTTATTTGAAATAGTCAAAGCAACTTTCTAGACTTTCTAAAAACTGACAAGTAGCCTAATAAGAACTAGACTGATACTGTTTTCTATGAACTTTACTATGAAGTTCCAGGGAAAATGTAGAAATCTTAATAATCCTCAGATCATTTGTCAGTAGCAGGAATTTACATACCCCCTTCATATCCTATCTGTACTGATATATGACCCACCATTTAAATGGCCTTTCACCATTGGCTGCCTCTGAGAATTGGGAATTGCTGTTCCCATGATGAAAGGTCTAATCCATATTAGTCATTCACCATATTAAAAATGAAAACTACTAGTTCAGAGTATCAACCTAAATTAAGCTTTAGTAAATGTTCAGACATAGATAATTTGTCTCTGCTGAAATACAAGAAAAATGCTTTAATGTCTGACAAAATGGAGAAGTGAATTGCCTATTTTATTATTGCTTGTTAGGGACTGTTGTGAATGGGAGTATTGTAAACTATCATCACTTGGTGTCCTTGAGTACAAGAATCTTATCTTACTAAGTGCCATGGGAATGGAAGTTGGATTAGAGACTGGAAAGGTATTTAAGCACTGGTGTTTTGGCAAATAAATGGAGCACTTGGAAATCTTGTCATTCTTATCTTCCTTGTCTCCCACCCCTCCAAGGCTCACCTGGGGAAGGTTGAGGGAGTCCCAAAGTGGGACTCAACATAAGAGTCCAGAAAAGGACTCAACTATTGCTATTATTTTTTTTTAACAAACATGTAGTTTCATCACTGTAGGGAGCTTCTAGAGAGACACTTCATCTTACCAAAGCTGATCAGCTCTTCCTTGAACATTGAGAGATTAAGTGACTTGTCCATGGTCACACAATCAGTAAAAATCAGAGGCAGAATTTGTACCTCAGTCTTCTTGATTCCAGCTCAACTCTCTGCTACACCACACTGATTTTACTAATTTTATTGCATATGCAAACTGATCTAAGATATGTAAATATCATCTTAACATTTCATTGAGAGCTTGGAGAAGTTGAACTTCCCAATGGTCTGACTAGTTTCTTAAAATTTCATGAATGGCTGACTATCATTTCATTTTTAAATGCCCTAAAGAGAAAATGAACTCAAGGATATAACATGAAAAATTTATTAAGTGTGTACAATATTCAGAGTTGCAAGAAAAAAGCTTCACCAGCTAAAATTTGAGATATTATTTTAAACCAGAGTTGTCAAACAAATAATCCACAGGCTGTACTCCAAAATGTGACCCAAACCAGATTAGTAGGCAATCAAGAAATGTTAAACAAAAACATAAATAATAATGCATTTGAAAACTAAGTGAACATGTGACCAGGATCTTCATGTACAGTTTAAAGGCTGACATTTCTACTGGGATTCTCAAAGGAGATTTTTTAAAATACCTCCCATAAATTACATGTATTCTTTGGAAACTATGCTTTTGAAATCTTTTGAAAACTAATAAACATTCAAGAAAATACCATTGTTTTCATCATACTGTTATTCTGTACAGAACTAAAGGGAACAAATAGAGCATTATTTTATCTGTTCATTTTTAATTGTCCTTTATAGTGCTCTTAGACTACAATTCAGAATTTTTATATACATACAATATATACATATAATATATACTTATATATTATGTGGATGTATATATATTCACACACATTCACATATATACATAATTCCAGATCAAGACCTATGCAATGCCCAATACATTAATCTACTATAACACATTCTTAACAAAGGTGTGGGTGGACTTTTGTTATTGAACAACCATCTGAGTCCAGTAAAATTGTGGTCTGATTCTGAGTTTGCAGAAATCGCATGTTGTAACTAAGCACAAATTTCTAATGACCATTCAACTGAACCACCTTCCTTAATGAAGCCAGTGCACACATATACAGAGTCCCTTTCTGATATTCCTATCTCAGGAAAACCAGCATTCTTCATCCATATAACCAGTGACTCAATGCAGATTAGAGCAGATTCATACAAATTAATTCAAGGCAAAGAAACATTCACCATGAAGCAAATGATGTTGGGAAAGAAAAGGTAGAAACCTTCTTCAGGTCAGATTGTTAATAGAGTTTAGAGTAAGACATAGGAAAATATTTCATAAATATAAATAAAGCAACAAACATCAAGTATTTCTTGGGCACTGTATGCTCAGCAGTGAGGTAAGCACCGTCAGTGATGCAGATGAATCAAACAATAGGTTTTATTAAGTAACCACTAAATTCCCAGAATTATTCCAAGTAACACTGTTAAAAAGGCCAAAAAAGGATTTATCTTCAAAAAGTGTGCATGCTATCACTGGAGAATAAGTATACATAAACACATACACATATGTTATTCTATGTATGTGTGAATGTGTGATTATATACAGAAAATATGGATTAAATCAAGGTAGTAATGGAAGGAGTTACCAGTTGGGAGAATCAGGAAAAAACTTTATTCTTGTAAAATGTTTTGCTCTAGGAAAGTAAATTGTCTCTGGGGAAGCTAGGAGTTGTAGTTGATAGAGCACTGACCTTGAAGTAAGGAGGATGGGAATTTGAATCCAGTCTCAGACATTTAACTCTTACTAGCTGAGTGACTTTGGACAAGTCACTTAACCCTGATTGATATATATATCTGGTCACTGGACCCAGATGGCTCTAGAGAAGAAAGTGAGGCTGGTAACTTAACACAGCCCCCTCCCCCTCACTCAGATCCAGTTCATGTGCTTGTCATGGCATCACCTCCCCGATGTCATGGTCTTCTTCAAAAATGAACGACAAAAGCAAATGGTCCCTGAAGAATCTGAAGTCTAACTCAGTATGTTAAGAAATACACACATGAAAGAATTAGAGAATAATTCAATAATGACATGAAAAATTTCTTAATAATTTGATTTTATATAAGGAATGAAGAGAACAAACTAGGAAAAGCAAGAAAGGTAAACTGTCCTAAGGAAAGAGAAAGCAGGATAAGAAGGCAAGTACAAAGATGGAATATGACAAAAAGAAATATGATTCCTGAGATCCTATAAAATTAGTATAAGTATTTTGGTTAATCATGTCAAACAGGGAAAATGATTGTAGAGAAAGGAAGAAGTTCCAACTATCTCTCCCCTCCCTCCCACCTGATGATTCAATTTTTATCAGAGAGAAGGAAACTCATTTAGATTATTGATTTAAGAACAATGTTACTTTCATTTTGTCATTATTAGGTAATATGTGAGTATTCAGTTGATGTCTAGGAGAATATACATCTGTGACTATCATTTCTGAAGGTATCAAAATAACCTTCAAGTATTTCTTTTAAAAGTTGAAAGGAAATGCTTTCAAGAGCTTGAATAAAAAGAGATGGAGACTTCTATGATGTACTATGATGTTCTATGATTTGGCTATGAATCTGAAGAGGTGAAAATAAAAGATAAAAAAGGTTAAAATACTACCAAACTTCAGAAAACTCTGAGTACTTTCTGCTGAGTCTTCTGACTGTTTTCAACCAATTCAATATTGTGTAACTCCTAGCAAGAAACTGGGGTAGACTGAGAGGATTAAAATAGACATTTCTTTTTTAAAACACTCTTCACCCAACTTATAACTAAATGGGGGTGATACAACAGAGACTCAAATAAGAAATAATGCAAAAATCATACCAAAATATCCATAAAAGGAAAGTTGAAAACATTATATGGGGCACACAAAAGAATGATTGAAGGAATATTCAATGTATTCCTTTCATATTTGAAGAAAAATCTGCAATCTTCATGATAACTTGATCTTCAATTTGAATTCAGCAGAGCAGTTTTGACTGGCAGATAAAAAGTCCTTAGTGCTTAGCTATGTGAATCTTTGCAAAGTAAGGACAAAGACAACCTTAAAGCAAATAGTGTCGGCAGTAAAGTGAGTGAGTCATTCTCTACTTTTCAGTCTCTCTCTCTCTCTCTCTCTCTCTCTCTCTCTCTCTCTCTCTCTCTCTCTCCCTCCCTCTGTCACAGTTTTATCTTCATAACATCTCTTGTATATGTGCTCTTTTCTCCTCTGACACTGCCACCATACTGATAGAGGTTGGCCCTGAACACATCATATTTGGACTATCACAATACCTTTTTGGTTCATCATTCTAACTCAACTCTCTCTTCATTCCAGTTCATTTCCATTCAGCTATTAAATTGCTCTTCCCAAAACACAGGTCACTTCATATTCAATAAATTCTAATGTCTCTCTATTATCTCCAAAATCAAATTAAAATTTTCTGTGTCATTCATGCCCTTCCCAACCTGACTCTCTCCTACCTTTCTAAATCTTCTTATGCCTTACTCCAAGATACTCTGTGATCCAGTGACACCATCATGGGTACTTCTCCTTGGACAAGACACTATTATCTCCTGAGTTCCTGTATTTTTTCTGGCTTTTTTCTTTGTATGTAATCTTGTTGTTCCTTGTATCTGTCTTTAGATTTTCTTGGTTTCTTTTGAGTTCCAACTAAAACATTACTATTTTACAAGAAATCTTTCCCTTAAAATGGTGCCTACCTCTATTAATTATCTCCAATTTATTTTATATATGTCTTGTAAGAACATAGCTGTTTTTCAAAGTGATTTTCCATTAACCTATGAGATTTTTGAATTTGAGAATTGACTTTGCCTTTTTTTGCATCTCCACTGCTTATCATGATTCTTGGGAATAGTATTTTTGACCTATGCTTATTCACTGAATAAAGAAAAAAACATTATGGAGCAGGAGAAGAGACTTAAGCAGCTAGGGGTAGAGGCAGTGGGTGGCACCAAACTGCTTTCTCCACTCACTGTTGCCAATGGAGGAAAATCAGTCTCCCACATCTTTTAGAGTTGTTCCTCGAACAGACTAAAAGTTGTGGAACTTTCCCCACAGAAGCATTGCTGCAGATTTGCCTGCCCTTTCTCTGCATTATTCCATTGGGAGAATGTATGTTAAATACAAATCTATTCTTTAAAATTTCATAACATAATTATCACTAACTACTTACAAGATTAGTTTATCATCATTGTATGTGCTTCATTACTTTAAAAACAAAGTGAGAAGGGGGCAGTGACCAACAAGATATACAGATGGAAAGAGAGAACTGGAGTGAAAAAAAACAGAATTTCTGTCTGTTGAAATTATTGGGACTCAGGTTGGGCCTCTGCAACTATAGGGATAAAAACTAAAGTTTTCCTGTTTCCCAAAACAGGTTTTGAAAAAGTATGAATCCAGATCCTTTTGTTCCCCTAGTCAAAATATTAAATTAAGAACATTCACTATCAAATGGGGACCTAAGATGTTCCTTTTGTTCATTTTTCCTTTATTCTATTCTAAGAATATTCATAAATCTAATCTCTGACTTTCTATCCCCAGATGCATCAGTAATGTCAAGAGTTTGATTACAGAGTAGATCATGCCTGATAGAAAAATAAAAATGTCTACAGAACACTAGAAGCATACACAGGGACCAGAAGAGAAGGAGTGAGAATTCTCTACCCTCCCCTTGCAACAGTTAAGCTGGTAGCCTTAACTATCTTATACAAATAACAAATACTGTTACACAAGTTTTTTTTTTTTCAGCTTGGTGTGGTTGCTGTCATTTCAAATGATACATTATAATGTTAAGAATAAGCACAATGTGACTATCCAACAAAAGAGAAAGGCAACAACTTCTGAAGAAGCTGAGCATTTTCTTAAAATAGAATGGGAGAAGATGATGTGGGAAATAAATTGAGTCTCGAAAAGAATTCCACAAATGAGACTTCTGGACTTATCATCTCATTAGGAGCCTGTCTTCTGGCTAAGCTAACCTTGACAATGTTATCATTGACAACTTTTGTGTGTCTATGTCCCCTCTGAGCACACAAACACATATATCCTCAGTTTCAATCAGAACAAAACATCTCAGAATAGGGTTCAACAAAAAGTTATTTTATTAATGGATATTTTTGTGTGATCATTTCCAATACGTTGGCTCCTTATGAAGGAACAATGTCCACAATGATTTTGAGTTAAGATATAGAACTTGGAATATAGGAAATACTGTTCTGTCTTTCATCCTAAGAGACAGTTGAGGAGTAGAGAGGAAAGACTCAAGGAAAAAGAAATGAACTTGCCAGATTAGAAGAGATAGGTAGGAAATTTGGAGAACTCTCTCACTTTTCTGGGAAAATGTTGAGTGTGTGCCCATTCTCTTAAATGTATTCATACCTCTGGTTCACATTTGGCATTTAGTCAATCAAAAAAAATTAAGGTTTATCATGTGCCAAGCATTGTGTTAAGTGCTGGGGATAGTTTTTTGCTCTCAAGATGCCCTCTAAAGGAGAAGATAACATGCACAAAATTATAAGTAAACCATATTCAGGATACATGTTTATCTATTCTCTTTCTGTCTCTGCCCTTCTGCTTCTCTCTTTGTCTCTCCATCTTTCCTTTTTACTCATTCCCCTCCTCTTTCTGAACTCTCTCTCCTTATTTATTTCTTTCCTTCTTTAATTGGTTTGGAGTTTGCAGCCTGTGAGAACTCATACTGATAAGTAAGCTCAACAGGAGATTAGAAGTATCAATTTGTAGTTCAGTTCCATCTTTGCAGGAATTTTCGTGCATCTTTGATTTTGCTTTTTTTTGCTAAGAATTATATTCTCCATTTAAAGAAGTCACTTTTGATTATGTAAATGTTGGTGCTGATCTAGAAATTCCCCCAAAAGTCCATATGCTTCTAAATCCTCATTAAATAACCCCTTTCTCTTGAGGAAAATCATGTTTATTTTATTAAGTGAAATTCAGTCTACCACGTCATCCTATTGGCCTCTTGTTAAAAGTTCCCTAGAGCTGCTGACTGGGAAAAGAAGCTAATTGAGCCCTCAAATATCTTCTCCAAGCAGTATTCACAATGAATGGATGGTCAAGAAAGCTGGCATAGAATTTTTAAAGATTTTAATACTGGTAATGCTATACAATCATAGATACAGAATTGAAAAGACCCAAGAGGCCATCTGGTGCAAAGTTTTCATTTTACAGTTGACAATGAGGGCCAAAAAAAAGTAAAATAACTCCCTCAAGGTCATTCAGATCATAAATGTCAAAGATGGTAGTTAAACCCAAGTATTCTAATTTCAGAATTAGAGATCACGCCCCATAATCACCTTGTGTCTCTATATAGTAAGGTAAATATCTTTTTAATTTAACCATAAAAACTAAATTGATGATTCAGAAGGTGCAAAAACTTCAAAGTGTACAATTAATATCACTAATATTGGCCAGAATCACCTTTGAAAGTTACAGATTCTTAATTTTAAAGGAGAGCAGCTTTGTCTATCAGCCTAATAACAGGTTACAACTTGGAATTTGGATTTTGAAAGTTGTATTTTTTTAAACATGTTTTTTCTAATGAAATCAATATCCTCATTTCAGTAACAAATGGAAGAGAGACTGGACAACAGAGAAGAGGTAAAAACAATACTATCTCCAGATTTCATTCATTTAATTAACCATTCATTTAATAAGCATCTGCTAAGTTCTGAGAAAGCTAAATGGTGTAGTATGAATTTTTTTGTCCTTCATTTTCAAAGAAGACCTTGACATCAGGGAGGTGATGCCATGACAAGCACATGGATTTGAGTGAGGGAGTTGTGTGCTAAGTGACCAGCCTCACTTTCTTTTCCAGAACCATCTGAGTTGAATGGTCAACTATGAATCAGAAAGAGTGGAGATAGCCTTGGATGTAAGGAAACCAGAATTATGACTTGCCCAAGGTCACACAGTTACTAAATGGGTAGTATCTGAGGCTGGATTCAGACTCCCATCCTCCTGACTTTAAGTGTACCACCTAACTGTCTCAGTGGTGGATAGATTAAGTGCTGAACTTGGAGTCAGAAAGACTCATCTTCCTTGAGTTCAAATTTGGCCTCAAAAACTTGCCTGCTCACCCTGGGCAAGTCACTTTACTGTTTGGCTCAGTCTCCTCATCTGTAAAATAATCTAGAGAAGGAAATGATGAACCACTCTAGAATCTCTGCCAAGAAACCCCCAAATGAAGCAATGAAGAGTCAAATGCTACTGAAAAGACTAAATAAAAATGAAAAACAATCTTAGAGAGAGAGATTTTTTTTAGAAATTTGCCCTCATTTGGAATTGTAACTATTAGAAAAATACTATTTTGGAAGGTTGAGGATTCAAGTTCATTTTGACCTAGAAATATACTGAAGGAAAGACAATTGTCTCATTTTTATAGATAAGGAAGTGTCATTTGTCTTTAGGATTTTATCCAGCCCCAAATTTGGGCATCTCTGTACTATTTCCTTCAAAACAAAGTCTCCAGTGTCATCAGGTTCCCTCTTGCTTTAGGTGCCCTACTGCATCACCTGAAAGATTTAGCAGTACTTGAGGGGGTAGAACCAAAACGGAAACACGAAGATTGCGTCTTAGGAGCTCTCTCATAAAACTTATAAGCTAAGGACTCTAACTAAATTTTCGAGAGACAGAACCCACAGAGGGACCCAATGAGGCAGTTCTCTTACTCAAGGTAACCTGGAAAAGAGCAGAAAGGCTCTGCTCCCCAGGGTTGAAGGGGTGGCCTGCCAGAGGGGTGGCCCAGCAGAGCAAAAGAACTTCAGCCTCCCTGCGGCAGCCCCAGGGTGCTGGGAGCCAAGCAGCGGCTCACAGCAGCAGGGGAGTTTCCTGACCTATGCCCTGGGGAGCACGAGGCACAAATTGGGGGAACAGTAGGGAACCTTTGCCAGAGTGAGCATGTGAAGTCCAGCCCTCAGGGCATACAGAGAGCAGGGCAGGGCAGCAGACTTCTAGAAAACAGAAGCAGGTGGAGACTGTAAGCAAGAGCCCCCAGGGCATGAGCCCATTGGACCTAGGGAGGGGAGTTAAGAGAGAGAGAGACTGCTGAGCTCTGTCCTCTGCCCCTGGAACAGGACTCTGGGGCTCTGAATACATTCAGATCCTGATCGCGGTCTAGGCCCTCCCATAGAACAGCAGGGCCCCCCAAACTCAGCCCCAGTGGTCATTCACAGACCGGGAGGGAGGACAGAGCCTCACACACTGAGACCCTTGTGGAAGTATCCCAAAAGCTCAAGAAGCACCCCAAAACCAGACTCCGGCTGGGAAAATGAGCAAGCAGAGAAACAAAAGGAACACCATTGAGAAATATTTTGCACATGAGCCCAAGAAGGATCAAAATACTCAGTCTGAAGATGAGGAAGCACAAGCTCCTGCATCTAAAGACTCTAAGAAAAACAGAAATTGATCTCAGGCTATGACAGAACTCAAAAAAAGACTTTGAAAATCAAATGAGGGAGTTAGAAGAAAAACTGGGAAAAGAAATGAGAGATGCAGGAAAAACATGAAAATGAAGTCAGCAGCCTAGTCAAGGAAATCCAAAAAAATACTGAAGAAAATAGCATGCTAAAAACCAGCTTAGGTCAAATGGATAAAACAGTTCAAAAAGTCATTGAGGAGAAGAAGGCTTTAAAAAGCAAAATTGGCCAGATGGAAAAAGAGATAAGAAAATTCTCTGAGGAGAATAAATCCTTCAGACAAATAATAGAACTCAGGGAGATTGATGAATTTACAAGAAACCAGGACTCAATACTTCAAAACCAAAAAAATGAAAAATTAGAAGAAAATGTGAAATATCTCATTGAAAAAACAACTGATATGGAAAACAGACTTAGGAAAGATAATTTAAAAATTATTGGAATACCTGAAAGTCATGATCAGGAAAAGAGCCTTGACATCATTTTCAAAGAATTACTACAGGAAAATTTCCCTGATATTCTAGAAGCAGAGGGCAAAATAGAAATGGAGAGAATCCGCCAATCCCCCCAGGAAAGAGATCCCAAAAAAAACCAACCCCTAGGAATATTATAGCCAAATTCCAGAACTCCCCAGTCAAAGAGAAAATATTACAAGCAGCCAGAAGGACACAATTCAAATACTGTGAAGCTGCAGTCAGTATCACACAGGACTTAGCAGCAACTACATTGGAAGCTCATAGGGCTTGGAATATAATATACTGGAAGGCAAAAGAGCTTAGAATGCAGCCAAGAATCAACTACCCAGCAAGGCTGAATGTCCTCTTCCAGGGAAAATGATGGACTTTCAATGAACCAGGGGAATTTCAAATGTTCCTGTTGGAATGGCCAGAGCTGAACAGAAGGTTTGATCTTCAAATACAGGACTCAGGTGAAGCATAGAGATTGGAGGAGAAGGGGAAAATATGAGGGACTTGATGATGAACTGCATGTATTCCTGCATAGAAAAATGACACTGATAATACTTATATGAACCTCCTCAGTTAATAGAGCAGGTAGAGGGAGCTTTTATAGTTGAAGCACAGGAGAAAGCTGAATTTGAAGATAAAACACGGTGTAAAAATGGAGTCAATAGAACAAAGGGAAATGTAATGGGAGAAAGAAAAAGGAGAGGGGGGAATAGGCCAAGATATTTTCACATAATAAGATTTTTCTTTATTACAATGAGCTATTTCAATGATATGGAAGGGGGGAGGCAAGAGAGAATGAGGGAATCTTCGCTCTCATCAGAGGTGGTTAGGAGAGGAAACAGCATACATACTCAATGGGGTATAGTCATCTGGAGTAAGAAGGGGGGGACAGGGGGAAGGGGGGTGATGTGAGTGATGGAGGAGAGGATGAACCATTGGGGGATAGTGGTCAAATATAACACATTATCTTTTTTACTTCTTGCAAGGGGCTGGGATTGGATGGCCTGTCCAGGACCATACGGCCAGGTGGATGCTGGGCCTAAGGGATGTTAGGGGGGCTCAGGGCCTCTTGGCTCCAGAGCCCGGGATCTGTCTGCTGTGCCACTCAGTTACCCTACAGCAGTGTCAGAGTGAAAGGAGAAAGAAAATATAGTACATGGTAGTGGAGAAATACGAAAGGAGGGAGTTGCAATCAGCAATGGCAACAGTGGAAAACTATGGAAGTAACTTTTGTGTTGGACTTATCATAAAGAATGTGATCCACCCACAACAGAGTTGGTGGTGTTGGAACAGAGACTCAAGCACATTTTTTATTGTTGTTGTTTTGGGGGGTGGGGTGCAGGGCAGGTGGGGCTGGGTGGCCGGCCTGGGGCCGCATAGCAGGGTGGTCGTTGGGTATCTGAGGCCAGATTTGGACCCTGGTGCTCCTGGCTCAAGGACCAGTGCTCTGTCCACCACCCAGCCACCCCTACTATTATTGCTGTTTTAGGTCTTTTTTTTTCTTTTTTTTTTTTTTGGTTTTTGCAGAGCAGTGGGGTTCAGGTGGCTTGAATGTCACAGGGCTGGGTGATTCTTGGGTGTACAGGGCTGGATGTGGGCTCGGATGCTCATGGCTCCAGGGCTGGTGCTCCGTTGATTGTGCCACCTGACTATACCTACAATCATTACTATTTTTTTATTTTAGTTTTTTTCTCTCCCCTTTACTTTATCGCTCAAGTGAGTCTATATTTATGGGGGGAGGGGATACTTAGTCTACTTTTAAACAAGAATATTTTATTAATGCATAAAAATACATTATTTGTACAAAATGAGAATAAATATTAAATAAAAAAATAAAGTATTAAAAAAAAAGATTTAGCAGTGCTTTATGCTTCATACCCTTCCTAACTGGTAGGACAACTATCACTAGATTTGGAGTCAGTCTTAGTTTAGGAAAAACAATTTCGGACATAAAACTCAGTTTTATTTAGAGGATTCAACACTTGAGCTTCTTTTAAAAAAAATCAGCTTGGGAATACCATGGATCTAGTATTAAGTAGAAGACTTGTAACTAAAAAGTAGGAATGCTAGGCTTTAAAATCAATTCAGACCTGTCATAATTCCACCCTTAATCTTCTTCAAAATAGTCTCATTCTACAATTCCTATTTCAGAATCTGACCTATATATTCAAAGTTCCAAATCTATCCCAAACTAATTTTAAAGAACTTGCTCAAGTCAAATTGGCATGGCTGGGATATACTTTTGTCTTATTTCCATTCCAAAATCCCTACCAAAAAACAATTAGAAAAAAATTAGAAAACATTCACACATACAGATGAGGTGATGGCTTATTCAGTCACCTCTTGTATTCCCCATTCAATCTAGACCACCACAGTCAGGCAGAAAGAAAGCATGAGGATAATTTTTCTTGCATCTTAATAGAAAGTTTAGGAAAATTTAATCAACGGGATGAAAGCCAGAGAATTTGAGTTATAAAACTAAAACATCATCTCTGGTAAATTCTTATCAAGATTAACAATTGTCAATGATTCATGATGGAATGAAATTTATAAAATTTGGGTCATGGCATCAAATTACCAAAAATGAGATCAAAATGAGAGTGCCATATTGTATTGATGGATTTGAATAGATAGAAGTGGGGGAATGTGGGGAATAGGGTACTTCTAGATTCTATGTTCTATGACTTTCTTTTAGGGTGACCTTCCCAAGTCACTTCACTTTTCTGAACAACAATTTCTGTAAATAAAAAAAAAATCTGTCAATCAAAGAGATCAAACTCCATAATCTTGAATGTATATACCTTCTCATTCTAACATGCTTTTCTTTTGGAGCTTTTTGTTCTCATTTAAATGTACCCACTTTTATCTTCTTATTTCTCTATCATACTCTATGTTAAGTGACTAATGTCATTAATTGGTTCCTATGTCTGAATTACTTCCTTCTCCACTTTCTAATCTGTTAAATTTCTAATCATCCTCTGAATATCAACTCAAATAGCTCCACATTACCATTTCAAGAAAAAAATCCCAATTGTACTCTAGTCCTCATCCTCATTTATTCCATTGACTCTAGCTCTAGAAAAGTTATATTCTGCCCTCAGTAGCACTCTGGACTCTAATCTTTCATCTTATTTTATTCCATGATATTTATTTTTTTCTTTTTCAGAGGGATTTTTGCTGCTAATGGGGTAAAGTGACTTGCCCAGTGTTACAATGCTAGACAATTATTTAGAGTCTGAGGTCAGACTTGAACTCAGATCCTCCTGACTTCAGGGCCAGTGCTCTATTCACTGCTCCATGATATTTCTTGATCATGATTTCCAATTCATATCATATTTTGGATTCCTAGTGCCCTTATTCTCCACTTTCCCTTTTGTGTGTGTTGTCTTCCCTCAGAAGATAAAATCTTTGCTTCCTTATAATTTTATCTTCAGCACGTAATACAATATCAATATAATCCAACTGTCTGCCCATCTCTCTTTGTTGCACAATGGAGTACTAAACTTTAAGTTAGGAAGACCTGAGTGCAAATTCTGGCTCACACACCTCACTGTGCAACAGTTTTCTTATCTGCAAAATGCAGACAATAATAGCACTTAATTCACAGGATTGAGGTGAGGATCAAATGAAATAATATATGTAAAGTGCATAACGATAATATATATAAACCTGAAAGTGCTATGAAATTACTCACTATTTCCTTCATAAAGCCTTCCCTGATCTCCACTTCCCAAAATAACCTGCTGCTCCTTGCACTTCATAAGCTACTTTTTATTTGTGTAACCTTCTAATGTATTCATGTGTATGTATGGCATACCCTCTACTTGACAGTAAGTTTCATGAACAGAAAGGAATCTTATTTGTCTTTGAGGCCCTTCTAAAACCTAGCAGAATGCTTTCTACAGTCTGCAATTAGCAACTATTAATTGAATAAGTTGAATTATTAAGATAAGTGCTAACCCTTTCAGATAACCTAATGTTCCAGTCCAATTAAAATTCATTTATTTTCAGACTCCTAAAGGGTGATGTTAAGAGTGGTCATATAATATTCTATGGCAATCTGTTAAAGAAAGAAATTTGAAAACAATTGAGCCCAAGTCAAATTAAGTAGTCAACTATGCATTCTACCCTATTCAAAAAATTGACCCCAACCATAGAAAGTCTTATCTTTTTAAAATTCCAACTTTTATTGGAAACAAAAACTTAAAGTTTTCATTACTTCTTAAAATATTTTATTTACTTGACATTGGGCAATTGTAACACATTGCCCTCATTATCCACATTGTTTTCTAAGTGCTTTATCATTCTTAATGATTAGCCTTCCTCTCTGATCTGAGTGACCTGTAACTCCACTTAGGCTCTGATTGAAAATACTGGAGTTTTTCCTTTTATCTTTCCCATCCTCCTTATTAACATTGTGTAGCTATTTCCTTAGTTTTTCCTTCTCCTTTTTTATAGACTATATCCTTTGAGGAATCCTATTTTAAAGGGATGCAATAATCAATGAAGAAGTTGAAAAATTTACAATTATCTTAAGAAGGAGGCCTAGTTCTATATGCCATCAATAGGGAACTAGACTTTATTATCCTTTACCATCTTCTTCTCTGATTGAGCTCTTCTTAATGACACTTGAATATGGGAATCTAAAAATGAGAAAGGTACTTCTCTTTATGGTAAATGTAGCCTGGTCTATCTTCATGGGCTTCATATACTTTTCTCACCCTAGACAGACTGGCTATATAGAATTCATATATCTACATTGCCCCCTAGGTAAGAAAGGCTTTTCTCTCTCTCTGACCACACAGACTTTCAAATCCACCATGCCTTACCAAATCCTTTAGACCTTTACCTCTTTTACCTCCCTTCTAGACAACTCATTACTCTGGCCCAGGGAATGCTAAAGGCTTCTTCCTCTTCCCCTCATCCCTCCTTCCTTTCTGCCTCCTGCTTTCCCTCTTCCTTCTCCTCTTCCTCTTATATTCATCCATGCCTTTCTTTTTAGTTTCTCTTTCCCAGACAAGATTCCATGATATTTTTTGATTGACTCTGCCTTGGTTTCCTCTTCAAAATAATAATCTAGACTGAAAGTTCTTAAATTTATTCGGGTCATAGGCCTCTTTAGTAGTGTGAATCCTCTGGTTCTTCTTAGAATTATCTTGAAATGGTCATTTGAAACCATCTTTGTCCTAGATTATTTCTAAGAAATGATATCTATTGCTTCATCTATCTCATAGGGGTGGGGGGAGGTAAAAGAATATTTTGATTGCTAGAACTAAACTTTGGAATTTGTCTAGATATGTGCCAGAGAAAAAATGAGTGCATTTTTGTGTCCTCCATGGCATTATCCTCAGAACAGGAATCTAAAATTCTAGTGCTCCTTATCCATTGGTACAAGAAAATCTATAATTGGTCCAGAATAATTATTTGAAAACAGAAACTGGGGGGAAAGAAATATTTATGAATTATCAAATTTTTTGGTTCTCCCAAAAAAGAAAAAAATCCTCTTCCAAAATTTGCCCAGAATTTATCATCCCTAAATATTTTGTATATTATGATTTAAAAGAAATCAAATTAGATAGACTACATTAAATTAGGAACTAGACTTTAAGTATGTAAAAAACTCTTAAAAACACACACACACACACATACATATATATATATATATATACATATATATATAAATAATCTCTAATGTTTTCTATTTTCCCCTAACATGAATGAAAAGGAAATGTATATGAATGAAGTTGGAATAATTCATGTATACTCTTGCCTCCAATCACTCCTCTCTCGTACTCCCAAAATCTATCTGTTTAGAGATATATTTTTTCTCATTAAAATATTTATGTATTATACTATATCACCCTCAAATTCAAATTTATAAACCATTTTAGCCTAACTATAGGTTGAATTTTTCTCAAAAATTTGGTTTTTATAAAGCTATAATCAGCCATTCTTCAGTGAACAATATTGTTCTCAGAAGGGATTTAGATATACAATTAACTTTCCTTCCTAGCCAGCAACCTTTTAGTATTCTATTAAGCAAATGTCTAATGATGCTATGATAAAATGAACCAGGATGATATCTAGCCATTTTTGCTGGGGAAAGCACTACTAAACATGCCCAGGACAATCAATTTATGAGGTCCCCCCCAGTTGGGAGTGGGTTGGTAAAGGGCCAAAATTCCCAAGATGTCAAAAATACTATCAATAGCAATTCCTTCCCAAGGAATCATAGAATCATTAATCTGGAAAGAACATCAGAGGCAATATTGTACACTCTACTTAGTTTAAAGATGATCAAACTAAAGATCAAGAATGTTAAGGAACTTACTCAAAGTCCCATAGAGGTATGATTGAAATCTAGGCTTTATTTCTCTAGAACCAGTTCTACTTCTCCAAAACTATTTGGTGGTTTCCTACTTAAGTTAATTATTCTCGATTGGATACAGGAGATATTCAGGGGAAAATAGCACCTTGGGTTGAGAGATTGCTGAGCTCTTTTCAGGGCTGTTCATCCATCTTTGCTTTCCACCTTCAGCCACTTGTGTGGCTCCAAGAAGCTGCAGCATACATAATAGACAACCTCAATAAATCCTCTCAGTAGATGAACTAGAACCAAGTTGAGGGCAACTAACAGATCTCAAACTCATCAGTGAATTAGAGGAAGTCTACTCCAAGCACATGAAAATATCATACAGAGGATTGGGTAAAGGTGAACAATTTATTACAATAACCAGGAAGGCCACTAAAGTAGGCGCTGTGAATGTGTTATAACTTGATCAGACATCCAAGAAACCAAGGTTATACACTGTATCCAAGTCCACACTCAATTGTCCTGACTTTTGTCTTGCCACTGGACATTGGATTTTTTGTTCAATTCTGCCTCACTTAAATGAAATTCATGTACAAAGTCAAGATATGACCCCATGATGTCATTGGTTCTATTTGATAACAAAAGGTAAACAGAAACAATAAGTTATTCTTGATAATATCACTGAAGTCAATATTGTTTTTGACATTTGATATCCAAGAAGTCTGAATACCAGGAAGGGGAAGAACTTTTACAAAAAGACAGATATGTTTAGAGAGGATTCTGAAAGAAATCTTGAAATCAATCTTCTAAATTGTTCCAAGTATAATCTTAGAGCCAGGCTGATAATTTAGTGCTTTCTTTTTACAAATGAGAAAGGTCAGGCCCCAGAGAGGAAAAGAGACTTGGCAAATTTTATAGAGAAAAGTTTATACATGACTTACTTAAACTGAGGTTGAAATGAATTGTAGTCAAATAGAGTTCAAATCTTTCAGAGGTCATAGATAGAACCAGAAGTGCATTGTCCAACCTTCTCATTTTATACAGTAAGAATTAGTTCTCAAAATTGTCATCAAATCTAATTATTTTGGATCCTAAACCAATATATTTTCAGTCAGATTACTGATTGCCTCCCTCAAAAGGGACATGTGGATAAAGTGGGTAACCCCTTCTAGACCTAGAGTCCCAGGTTTCAGGACTCAGAACAAGAAACTAATCAGGGAAGGTGTCTTTCCTATTGCAGTCACCTTCCCAAGTTCATTGCAACCACTATCACCACCACTTCCATCACTTTCATGTTTGCCCACTGGGGAAATTTACATAACCTGAGAGGGAAATTGTTTAGGAAAATAAATCTTAGGATGGGAAATGCAGAGGGAAGGCATTATGTCCCATGAGGCCCTTGGAGGCTAAATCTTTGCTCTGCATCTGTCCCTCTGACCCCTACTTCAACTCCTGGCCTGGGGCAGACCTTTTTGAAAGGCCTCAAGAATTCCTAGACCAGTAGATGCAATTTCCCTTCATCTCTGTAGCCTTAAGATGAAAAGGAACCAAGATCCCTCGAAGAAAACCACACCTCCCTTCATATGTAGCCTACCACAGTTTCAACCCAGCTCTAATTTGCAACCCCAGGTTCCTCAGATCTATGCAAAGATTAAGAGGAAAATCAAAATCCCCAGGATTTCAGAGGTAAAGGTACTGTATAATAGGGGATAGAAAAGGGAGAGACAGACAGACAGACTGACAAAGACAAACAGAGACAGAAAAAGAGAGCAAAGAGAGAGATTGTATTTCCCTTCTGTAATATGAGAAAGTTAATTTTAGTTTAATTGATTGGAATGTGTCCATTTCAAAGAAAACTTGCAATTGCATCTTTTGCCTAATTCTTTAAGGACAACAACAACAAAAAGAGTTTGACTTGGAGGCTAAGGACAAATTAACATGTTAGAATGTCTCTGTCTCTGTCCTGAAACATACATACACACACACACACACACACACACACACACACACACACACACACACATCAAATGATCAGTTATGAATTCAGGATGACTTTTTTCTTCCCATTTATATTTTAGGTTACCTGGAGAACGTAGTCCAAAAACTCAATGGGAACACAAATCTCTATGGATCAACCAGTGATTCTCCTTGCCTTGGCTTCTAACTATAGTATATATCTGATGAACTCCAAATTATAGAAAGTTCTACAACACCAGGAGAGTCAGCAGGGATAAAAGCATTATGTCCCTGCCTTACCTTGCAAGATATCAAAAGATACTTTCCTTCTCAGTCAATAAATGGTCAAAAAATTGAAAAGGCATTTTTCAGAAGAAGAAATCAAAGCTATCAGTAATAAAAACAGTGCTCTAAATCTTTAATATGCAAATTAAAATAACTTTGGTGTACCAACTCATGTTCATCAGATAGGCTAAGATAACAGAAAAGGAAAGTGACAAATACTAGAGGGGATATAGGAAAAGTATATAAATTAATGCACTGTTGGTAGAACTGTGGACTGGTCCAACCATTCTACAAAGCAATTTAGAATTATACCAAAAAGCTATTAAAGCATGCATACCATTTGACCTAGAAATCCTATCATTGCATCTATACCTACAAGGAGTAAAATGAAAAGATCTATATATTCAAAAATAATTTTAGCAACTTTTTGTGGTAGCAAATTCAATTTACAAACCATATTAGGATATTCCTCAAATAGGGAATTGCAGAACAAGTTGATTGCAATGGAATATTATTGCATTGTTAAAAGTGATGAAGTAGATAGTTTCAAAAGAAAAAACACCTGGGAAGACAAATGAACTCATGCAAAATGAAACTTGAAGAACAATAAAAAATAATAAGCAATATTGTAAAGATAACCAACTGTAAAAGACTTAGTAACACTGATCTACACAATAATTCCCCACAATACAAAGAATTCAGGATAAAAATGCTATTCTCCCCCAAATACAGAGTGGTGGACTAGGAATGCAAATTGAAACAGTTTTTCTTTCTTTTCCCCCAGAGTATAGCTAACATTGGACACTTGTTTTACATAACTTCAAACTTATAATGGATTTTTTTTTGTTTCTTGCTTTTTCAAAAGATGAAGGAAGAGGAAGATAATCTTGTTTTAAAGATTTTATTTATTTCGAATTTTACAATTTTTGCTTAATCTTGCTCCCCCCCCACAGAAGACAGTTTGTTATTCCTTACATCATTTCCATGGTATTTATTGATGTAAATGGAATGTGATGAGAGAGAAATCATATTCTTAAGGAAGAAACAAAGTATGAGATATAGCAGAATTACATAAGAAAATAACAATTTTTTTTTTAAATTAAAGATAATAGTATTTGGTCTTTGTTCAAACTCCACAATTCTTTCCCAGGATACAGATAGCATTCTCTATCACAGATATCCCAAAATTGTGGGATGGGAAACAATTTTTATGTCTAGTATGTCTACCATAGACAAAGGACAAAAATACTAGACATAAAAATTGTTTCCATCAGAGATACCCCAACTGATTGTTGCCCTATTGGTATGAGCAAGTCCATTAAGGTTGATCATCACTCCCATTTTGCTGTTAAGGTATACAATGTTCTTCTGGTTCTGCTCACCTCACTCAGCATCAGATCATGCAAATCCTTCCAGGCTTCCCTGAATTCCCTATCCCTCCTGGTTTCTAATAGAAAAATAGGTTCTATCACATACATATACCACAGTTTATTAAGCCATTCCCCAATTGAAAGACATTTGCTCATTTTCCAATTCTTTGTCACCACAAACAACTGCTATGAATATTTTTTGTACAGGTTATGTTTTTACCCTTTTTTCACAATCTCTTCAGGGTATATACCCAACAGTGGTATTGCTGGATCAAAGGGTATGCACATTTTTGTTGCCCTTTGGGGCATAATTCCAAATTGCTCTTCAGAAAGGTTGGATGAGTTTACAGCTCCAAAAATAATGTATTAGTGTCCCAGACTTCCCACATCCCTTCCAACATTGATCATAGTCCTTTCTGGTCATATTTGCCAATCTAAGAGGTGTGAAGTGCTACCTCAGGGATGTTTTAATTAGCATTTCTCTAATAATTAGTGATTTAGAGCATTTTTTCATATGACTATAGATCACTTTGGTTTCTTCATCTGAAAATTGCCTTTGCTTATCTTCTGACCATTTGTCAATTGGGGAATGACTTGTCTTTAAAAAATTTGACTCAGTTCTCTGTATATTTTTAGAAATGAATCCTTTGTCTATGGTAGACATACTAGACATAAAAATACTAGACATAAAAATTGTTTCCCAATTTATTACATTTCTTTTGATCTTAGTTACAGTGGGGTTTGTCTGTGCAAAAGCTTTTTAGTTTAATATAATCAAAACTGTCTAGTTTATTTTTAATGGGGTTCTCCATCTCTTCCTTGGTCATAAACTGCTTCCCTTTCCATAGATCTAACAGGTAAACTATTCCTTCATCTTCTAGCTTGTGTATAATATTGTTTTTTATGTCTAGATATCTGGATCTTATCTTGGTATAGGGTGTGAGGTGTTGATCTAATTTAAGTTTCTGCCATATTCCAATTTTCCCAGCAGTTTTTATCAAAAGAGAGAGCTTTTATCCCAATAGATGGACTCTTTGGGTTTATCAAATAGCAGATTACTAAAATCAATTCCTTCTATTATACCTAGTTTATTCCACCAATCCACCACTCTATTTCTTAGCCAATACCAGAGAGTTTTGATGACTGATGCTTTATAATATAATTTTAGATGTGATAGGGCTAAGCCACCTTCTTTTGCACTTTTTTTTCATTTAAAATCCTGGAGATTCTCAACTTTTTATTTCTCCATTTGAATTTATGTACAATTTTTCCTAACTCATTAATTTGTTGAAATTTTGATTGGTAGGGCCCTAAACAAATAGTTTAATTTCAGTAGAATTGTCATTTTTTATTATATTTGCTTGACCTATCCATGAGTAGTTGATATTTGCCATCATTTAAATCTGATTTTATTTGTGTGAGAAATGTTTTGTAATTGTTTTCAAAAAATTTCTGGGGCCGGCTAGGTGGCGTAGTGGATAAAACACCGGCCTTGGAGTCAGGAGTACCTGGGTCCAAATCTGGTCTCAGACACTTAATAATTACCTAGCTGTGTGGCCTTGGGCAAGCCACTTAACCCCATTGCCCTGCAAAAACCTAAAAAAAAAAGTTTCTGAGTCTGCCTTGACAGGTAGACTTCTAGGTATTTCATATTGTCTGAAATTACTTTTAATGGGATTTCTCTTTCTAACTCTTTCTGCTGCATCTTGCTAGTCATATATAGAAATGTTGAGGATTTATGAGAGTTTATTTTATATCCAGCAACCTTGCTAAAGTTTCTAATTATTTTTAGCAGTTTTTTAAATGATTTGGGGGGATTCTCTAGGTATACCATCAAATCATCTGCAAAGAGTGAGAGTTTTGTCTCTCATTCCCTATTCTAATTCCTTCAATTTCTTTTTCTTCTCTTATCGCTGAAGCTAACATTTCTAATACAATATTGAATAGTAGTGGTGATAATGGGCATCCTTGTTTCACCCTGATCTTATTGGGAATGCCTCAAGCCTATCCCCATTGCATATAATGCTTGTTGATAGTTTCAGATAGATACTGCTTATTATTCTAAGGAACAATCCATTTATTCCTATATTCTCTAGTGTTTTTAATAGGAATGGGTGCTGTAATTTGTCAAAAGCTTTTTCTGCATCTGATATAATATGATATAATCATATGATTTCTGATAGGTTTGTTATTGATATAATTAATTATACTGACAGTTTTCCTAACATTGAAACAACCCTGAATTCCTAGGATAAATTCTACTTGGTCATATTGTATTATCCTAGTGATTACTTGTTGTAGTCATTTTATTAAGATTTTATATAAGATTTTTGCATCTATAGTCATCAGGGAGATAGGTGTATAATTTTCTTTCACTGTTTTAAGTCTTCCTGATTTAGGTATCAGCACCATGTTGGTGTCATATAAAGAGTTAGGAAGAGTTCCATCTTCACCTATTTTTCCAAAGAGTTTATATACAATTTGAACCAGTTGTTACTTAAACGTTTGATAGAATTCACTTGTGAATCCATCTGGCCCTGGAGATTTTTTCCTTAGGGAGTTCAATAATGACTTGTTGAATCTCTTTTTCTGAGATAAGTTTATTTAGGCATGTAATTTCCTCTTCATTTAACCTGGACAACTTATATTTTTTAAATATTCATCCATTTCATTTAGATTGTCAAATTTATTGGCAGAGAGTTGGACAAAATAATTCTGAATTATTACTTTAATTTCCTCCTCATTGGTGATGAGTTCACCTTTTTCATTTATGATACTAGCAATTTGGTTTTCTTTTTTTCTTTTTTTAATCAAATTAGCTGAGATTTATCAATTTTATTGGTTTTTTTCATAAAACCAGCTCGGTTTTATTTATTAGTTCAATAGTTTTCTTGCTTTTGATTTTGTTAATTTCTCCTTTAATTTTTAGAATTTCTAATTTGGTATTTAACTGGGGGTTTTAATTTGTTCATTCTCTAATATTTTTAGTTGCATATTTAGTTCATTGATTTCTTCTTTCTCTAATTTATTCATGTAAGCATTTAAAGATATAATATATCCCCTGACAGCTTCCTTGAGTGTATCCCATAGGTTTTGGTATGTTGTTTCATTATTGTCATTAGATAGGATAAAATAATTAATTCATTCGATAATTTGTTGTTTTATCCATTCATTCTTTAAAAATGAGATTATTTAGTTTCCAGTTAGTTTTGGGTCTATATCACCCTGGTCCAATAATGCATATGATTTTTATTGCATTATGATCTGAGAAAGATGTATTCACTAATTCTGAATTTCTGCAATTGATTATTAGGTTTTTATGCCTTAGTACATGGTCAATTTTTGTGCCATGTACTGCAGGGGAAAAAGTTCAAAGCCTATCATGTCTAGGTTTTCTGAAAATCTAATCACCTCCTTAACTTCCTTCTTATTTATTTTATGATTAGATTTATCTAAATCTGAGAGTAGGAGGTTGAGGTCTCCTGCTAGTGGAGCTTTGCTGTCTATATCTTCCTGAAATTCCTTCAACTTCTCCTTTAATAATTAGGATGCTATACCATTAGGTGCATGCATATTAAGTATTGAAATTTGTTTATTGTATATGATACCTTTTAGGGGGATGATATCTATTTTTGCAGTTGCTTTGTCTGAGATAAGGATTGCTACCCCTGCTTTTTTCACTTCAGCTGATGCAAAATATACTCTGCTCCAAACTTTTACCTTTATTCTATATGTATCTCTGTTTCAAATAAGTTTCTTGTAAGCAGCATATTGTAGGATTTTAGTTTTTAATTTACTCTGCTATTTACTTACGTTTTAAAGGAGAGTTCATCCCATTCACATTCAAAGTCATAATTACTAACTCTTTATTGCCCTCAATGTTATCTTCCCTGTGTTTCTATTTTTCCCCATTTTTTTCTTTATCCATATTCCCTGGTATTTTGTTTCTGAATACCACCACCTTCAGTGTGTATGCCTTCCTATATACAACCCCCCTCCCCTTTTTTCCCCCTTTCCCTTTGCCCCTTCTCCCCTCCCTTCCTTCTGTTGGTTCCCCCTTTCCTCCCCTTCCCCTTTTCCCCTTTTAATGCTTGAAAGATAAGATAAGCTTCTTAACTTAACTGAGTGCATGCTTGTTCATTTTAAGCCAATCTGATGAGAGTAAGATTCAGGTGGTTCTCACCTCCTCCCTTCTTCCCCTTGATTGCAGCAAGTCCTTTGTACCTCTTAATGTAATGAGATTTACCCCATTCAGTCTCCTCCATCCTCCCATCTCTTTGCTGTCCTCTTTTTAAGGAGGTATTATTTTTAAATCATTCTGTCTGAGTCACAGAAAGGTCATGAGTGTCCATAAGTTCTGGCTAAGTATATTCTCTCTACTAGAATTGCAATTATTGAGAATTATTGGAGTCTTTCTCACAGGTAAGGATATAGTCAGTTTCATCTTATTGGATAGCAGCTTCTTGAATAAGTCATGAGTGCCCATCTCTTCTGGCTCATTAAATTCTCTCTAATAGAGCTACAATTTTCTAGAGTTATTAAAGTCTTTCTCCCAGGTAGGGATATAGCCAGTCTCATCTTACTTGATAAGTTTTTTCTTCCCCTCCCTTTTCTTTTAAAATTTTACCTTTTCATGTGTCTCTTGAGTCTTCTGTTTGTAGTCCAAATTTTCTATTAAGCTCTGGTCTTTTCATCAGGAAAAGTTGGACATCTCCTATTTCATTAAATATCCATCTTTTGCCCTGGAAGAGAAGTCTCAGTTTTGCAGGATAGTGGATTCTTGACTGCACTCCAAGCTCCCTTGTTTTTCAAAATATTGCATTCCAGGCCCTTTAATCCCTCAATGTTGATGCTGCCAGGTCCTATGTAATCCTTACTGTGGCTCCTTGGTAACCAAATTGTTTCTTTCTGGCTGCTTTCAGGGTTTTCTCTTTTATCTGGTAGTTCTGAAATTTGACTACAATATTCCTTGGCATTTTCATTTGGGGATCCCTTTCTGGTGGAGATCAATGCATTCTTTTAATAACTATTTTGCCCTCTCATTCCACAATATCAGGGCAGTTTTCCATCACTAAATTCTGTAATATTGAGTCCAGGCTTGTTTTCTCTTCAATATTTTCAGGAAGTCCAATAATTTTTAGGCTATCTCTCCTCAATCTATTCTCAAAGTCAATGATTTTTGCTGATAAGGTATTTTACATTTTCTTCTATTTTTTTTTCAATTTTTTGGTTTTGTTAAACAGATTCTTGTTGTCTCATGAAGTCATTGATTTCCACAGACTCCCTTCTTTTTTATAGGGAAGAATTTTATTCATTTACCTTTTGTAACTCCTTTTCCAATTGGTCACTTCTATTTTTGTAAGAGTTTTCTATTTGACCAGTTGAGGTTTTGAGAGAATTATTTTCTTTTTGCATTTGTCCAATTGTATTTTCCAAGGATTTGTTTTCTTGTTGCAAGGTGTTAATCTTTTCTTGGGTTTCTTTTCCCAAATTTTCTAAATTTTCCACTTGATTTTTAAACTTCCTGACTTCTTCAAGGAAGTCTTTCTGTGCTGGAGACCAAATCATATTCTCCTCAGAGGTTCTAGGTCTCTCTGAGTTAGGGTCTTTTCCTTCTAGGAATTTTTCTATGAACCCCCTTTCCACTGGTCTTAATTCATTTTCCTAAGACCTTATGTTGGGGTAGGGGCTGGTTCACAGAGGTTTGGTGTTGGGATCCCTAGAGGCTTTGCTCACTGGGTTTAGTAGCTCCACGTGGGCTGGTTAGTAGGGGTCAAGAGGCTTTGCTCACCGAGTGTAATATCTGTTCCTGGCCAGTAGGGGGGAACCCTCCAGTCCTTCCTGTAAGTCCCAGACTGTCAGTCCCACTGCCATGCCTCCACTCTGGTTGCTTCTGCAGAGCCAAAGCCTCCAGGGCTGATCTTAGGTTAGTCCAGCTCTCACCCCACCCCCACTGGCTGTGCCCAGCTCACTCATGATCCCCGAAGACAGACCTTGAATTAGGTGTTGTTCTCCTAACTTCTGTTTCTGGGTTTTGTTGATTTGGTTTCTATTAAGAGGTTTGTTTCATATTATATATGAAGGAAGATCAGGAGACCTTAGCACAGGCCCTGGCTTCTCTCTGCCATCTTGGCCAGAAGTCCCTGAAGGAAGATAATCTAATACTGAAAATAAAATAAAATTGAATGAAAAAAAATCAAAGTTACCCTCTATCTTCCAACTACCATCATTCAGTTCTCTTAATGACAACAGTCTTTCTACTGGCATCTCTCCCAGGATGAAATATTCTGTTAAATTAAAATACTATTGTCATTATTGAAGGTGATCAAGAGAACTGGGCTTCACTTGCATTCCTGTATGGGACCAGGTTGTGGGCATTCAGACTTTTTCTAAATGAGGAACACAACCTGATAATCTAAATTACACTTCTGAATGAACCCTTCTCTCCTCATCTCCACATCAGATCACAGCTCCACTCTACCCCAATACCAGATTTTTAACATACCTCTTTCACAAAGGTTTATGACCTCTGGTCAATCAATTCTATCTTGAGGCACATTTCTTTATCCTTGAGTAATTCTCTGCCTGAGGACAAAGTCCATTGACCCCTTGCTATTTAGATCTCTGATCTAATTCCCACTCTATAATTAGACACCTTTGCTTGAGGGAGGAAGAGAGAGGAAAGGAAACTTTTAATCATGTACATGAGCATTCAAGGAAATTTCTAGCTAAGTAGTAATATCAATTTCTTAATTTAATTCTTTAAAAATATCCCTAAAATACTGAAACAGATATTTTGGCAAAGAAGAAGAAATTAAATTATAAATCAAAATTTCTTTGAAGATAAGTTGGATTACCTTGATATCAAGCTCGTGTTCAGAAGTTCACAAGAATTAGTTCCTCTCTTCTAACTGAAAAGAGAAGACAGAAGATAAAGGTCTGAATAGAAGTCCTATGTATCCTTATGTCCTTCCCAAGATTTCTAAAATAATCAAATCACATGTAATTACTAGTCTTTTTATTAGAATTTCTGTAACCTGATCCTTCATTCTCCCTGAGGGCTTGAAGAAAAAATCATACCTTGTAAATTACAACCTACTACCTTTTAAAGAGATAGAAAAGCTCATTCCTTACTGGAAGACAAGTTATATTACTTACTTTTGTTCTCTTTTCTGAAAGTTACCATTCTGGCTAGAGATAACTAGGCAAGGGACATTTTATTTCTCCTTGTCCCCTCCAAAAGAGTTAAATGTTAAAGAGATATTAAGTGATGATGATTTTTCCAAGAAGAATTAATTAAGCAGGAAGGCTCTTAACAATTAAAAGGTAGGTAGGTGGTACACCACCTGAGTCTAGAGTGGGCAAAACCTAAACTCAAAGTCTTCCCCACTTACTAACTATGCAATTCTGGTTAAGTCACCTGGCCTTCATTTTGCTTTGTTTTCTCAATTGTTTAATATAACTGCTTTAAAGTTATAGGATATTTTGTAAGCTCATATCCAAAGTGTTTTTGAGATAATTATGTCTCACAGGGTCCCACAACTAGTTTATATCTGAGGTCAGATTTGAGCTCAAGTGTTCCTGACTTCAGAGTTGATGCTCTAACATCACACTACCTAGATGCCACCTCTTAGCCCTGTTTATTTTTAAAATATATTTTTATATTTGGACCAAACCTGTAATTGCATAGGAATAGGTAATTATACCAAATTAAAAAATAAAACTACAAGTAAAAAGTCTTCCTCTACCAATGAGGTCACTAACTGCTCAACAATTTACAGAATTAGAAACTTGCCTAGAATGATGAAAAGCATAGAACGAATATGGGTCAGAACTAGAACTTGATCCAAGGTCCTTCTGATTCTGAGACTTATTCTTTTTACTGTGCCTCCCCAATGTATACAAACTATGAATAATGAGAAAATATGACATCTAGGAAGTTCTAAATAAAATATATCCTTTCCATGAATGCAATCCTTGTCTGCTCCAGGGAATGATGTAGTTTTAATTCTTTCCTTAAAAAATGAAACATCATAACTTGCCAATTCTTTTGCAAATATTTCACCAGCTGTGGAAGTTTTAGACCATCAAAAACTGATCTCCTACCAGTTTTATAATTGTACTACATCCTTTCAAAATTGAGCTTATATTTATTCAAGCAAGATGCCAATGTTCTAGTCTACAAGAGGTACAAGTAAATGATAGATTACATATATATACTTATATATGGAAAAATGCTTATATACATATATTTACATGTGCATAATATGTATATATAAACACACATACAAAATAGCTAACATTTATATTGTACTTTGCTATGTTGACTGGCACTTTTACAAATATTGTTTTATTTGATCCTCACAAGAACCCTGGGAGAAAGATAATGTTGTTATTCTCATTTGAAAAATGAGAAAACTGAGGCAAACAGCAGGTAAATGAGTTAGTGAATTGCATAGGGTCACACAATTAGTAAAGATCTGAGGTCAAATTTTGCTAAATCTATTGTGCCATCAAGTTAACTAAGAAAGAGAGGCAGAGATAGAGACAGAGACAGAGACAGAGACAGAGAGTCAGAGGGACAGAGAAGACAGAAACAGACAGGCATGTCTATATGTATTCATTTCAAAATTATCTACTTGAGCCATACACCAAAGAGAATCTATAACTCAGAGAAGCAAAGGATCTAGACTTTGTCATCCTTTAGTCTTACAATGAAAATTTCAAAAGCATAGGACAGGGCAAAAGTCTTGATATCACACAGTTAGGTCATTTCAGAACTGTTTGAATGATCAGAACCAAAGACTATTCAATCACTAAGGGTTCAGTCAACTTCAAATTGAGTTGGAGGTTACTAATGGAGGAAGGGCCCTATCACTGTAGTGGTCTACATTGGGCATGGTATCTTTATCAGTAACATAAAAGCTATATAAGTTAGTGTTAGTAAAATTTCAGGTGACTCAAAGGAAGAAGATAGAACTATAAACACTGTCTGAGAAAACAAAATCCAAAGAATCTTGACAGAATGGAATATTGGGCTAAATCTAAGAAGACAAAATATATATCAAAAAACTAGTTTTACTCAGGTTCAAAAAAAATCATTCTCACATGACAAAATGGACTAGGAAAGAGAGAGAGGAGTATGGTATACTAGGGAGAACACTGCCTCTAGAGTCAGAGAATCTTCATTCAGATCTTGCCTCTGTTACTTTCTAGACACAAAACTGATTGAATCAACTGACTTTCCTGAGGGACTAACTAATAAAGAGTAAAAAATGAGGGACAGAGATGTAGAGAGCCTAACCTTAATGCCCAGTAAAAAAAAAACAGTAAAACTCAGTAAAAAGTTAAAGGTGGAGGTGATTGATGTCCACTCTTTGAACTGAGGAAGACGACAAAAGCCTTACTAGTAAAATTAGTTTTCACTGGTCAGCAATGTGTATGTATATATTTGTGTACATATGTCTAATTATAGCTATATTCCTATATAAATAACACATATAGATAAATATATTGATTCTTCTCTTTGCATTAAAAAAAGTTACTAGGAATTTAGAAACTTAAATACAGTTACATATACACATATCTTAAGATTGTTTAAAAGCCATAATATCATACAGGGGTATCAAGCTGAATAAATATCCCCTATATGCATGCAAATTATATTTATAGGGGCTTCCTAGAGAATGTGAGAAGTATGTAGGTTAGAAAAAGAGAGAGAAGATGGGATGCCTAGGTGGCGCAGTGGATAGAGCACTGGCCCTGGAGTCAGGTACCTGAGTTCAAATCCGGCCTCAGACACTTAGTATTACCTAGCTGTATGACCTTGAGCAAGTCACTTAACCCCATTGCCTTACAAAAACATACAAAAGAAAGAAAGAAAGAGAGACAAAGATTTGATGAGAAGGTGATGAGAAGTTTTCCAAGTACTAAACTAAGGAAGGGGATGAAGGGAGAAGGCTAAAGGATTAAAATCTATTGACTAGAGTGTTATAAAATATGGGTGAGGTTGAGTAGGGATTCAGAGTGGAATGATATTAATAGTGACTGATAGTCAAGTGGATTCAGATAGACACATTCCCACAGTTTCTCCCTGTCCTTCTGGGTGCTTCTGGGTCCTTGAAGTCTAATTCAAACTTGGGCCATTGTGATCCCAGGATACCTCCTTAAGGAATTTTTCTAAGAAATAATGATCAAATGTGTTATATCAATACAAACTATAACTATTATTTATAAACATTTTGCATACACCTTTCTCTCCATAAAAATTTTATGCATTCCTGCTTCTTAGAATTCCTAATTTCCTTCAATGCTCAGTTTATTTATTTATTTATTTTAGGTTTTTGCAAGGCAAATGGGGTTAAGTGGCTTGCCCAAGGCCACAGAGCTAGGTAATTATTAAGTGTCTGAGGCCGGATTTGAACTCAGGTACTCCTGACTCCAGGGCCAGTGCTCTATCCACTGTGCCACCTAGCTGTCCTAGTGCGCCACCTAGACACCCCCCAATGCTCAGTTTAAATACAAACTTTTTCCTGATCTCTAACCTCTACCTCAGTCTCTAGGATCTCCACTTCAAAAAAAATTACTTTTCATTTATTTTATATAAATATATATATATATATTAAATGTATGTGTTTGTATATATACATATATTTGAATGTGTGTATACATACATGTATAAATATATACATATATACATATTGTCCCTAATGTAAGCACCTAGAAAGTAGGGACAGTTTTAGTTCTGCCTTTGTATTTTTACCACCTAGCACAGTATTTTGCACATAGTAGATACTTTAATAAATACTTGTTATTGATTGATTGTCCTCACTAAATGGGGGGGTTCTAGAATGCTTCCCAAAATTTACAAGAATCTTCTGTCCTTTATGGGAAACTAAGAGGATGGCCTTTGGCATACCTTACACTGTCTTATTTCTTACTTCTAAAAATAACAATCATTTTAACAACATCTGATTCTAAGATATTTTTTACACCTTATCTCTCATCTGATGACTTCTCTGATTTTACCATGAATCTTTCTTCTGGCACATTTCAGTCTGGAGCTTGTATATCCTGTCCTAATATTTTTTTTATCTTTTTCAAAAAAAGTACTAGGCCCTAAGCTAGAAATCTTGCCATCATATATGTCCTAAAATCTTCACATTTCTCTTGCAGCTAATGCTTCTTATCACTATCTCTATGATACATGCTGAAAATATTCTTTTCCTTGACCCTCAGGGATAATGAAATTTTTACATTTTCTCATATATTTCCTTATGTTTTCATATATTTCCTTATATTCCCATTTTCCTTATAGGGAAAAAATTCCTTCTAAATCCCTTTTGTGTATTGTCAGGCTTCCTCGAAAGAAAAAACTAATGTGTATTTTTGTCTTTACCACTTTCAAGAATCAATTTTTTAAAAAAAGACTATTGTGAAAGTTGTAATTTTTTTAAAGCAAAGAAATTTTCTCCTTATTTATACTTTAGGTATAAAACTTTAGGTGAAACTCTATAAGACCACCAGAGTAAAGGTAGACTTGGAGCCAGAAGAACCTGAATTTGAATTTGGTTGCAATCACTTAATAGTTTTGTGATCCTAGTGACAATTTCTCAATTTCAATGATTTCATCTATAAAACAGAAGTAATAATAGCATTTAATTGATTGACACATATCTTAGGATTCTCTGGAATCCAAAAGTCTACATCCATAATATCATAAAGATGCAAATGAAATGATACATATATATATATTACTTTTGTAAATCTTAAAATGATATATAACTTTTAGCTATTATTATGATTGTTAATTAAGCTCCCACTTGAAAAGTAATCTGAACAATTTTTAAAAATATCCAAATAACCCCAGTTTGAGAATAAGGAGAGGGGAAAAGTTGGGACAAATTGTGGAAAAGAAATAAACTAGAACTATTTTCTCCACCAATCTAGGTCTTATCTCCACACAATCAACCCATCCTTTGGATTAGAAGGAAAAAATATTAAGATAGTGAAGGGAAAAGGAATGGACAAAGTAGACAGTGAAAAGGAGGAAGAAAAAGTCAAAGTAAAAGAGACAAAAATAAAATAGTTAAATAGAATGTTAGAGTTGGAAGTTCCAAAGATTCCTAGAGGTGGTCAATATTTTAGTCACGTGCTCTAGAACTTGAAAATATTAAATATACTAACACCCAGAATGATTTGAGACTGGTAATTAATGATGGGGGTGGAGGGGAAAGAGAGATTTAGTTTTATGTATATATATATATATATATATATATATGCCTTTATTTTTCTCTATTTTATTGTTAGCACTATATCAATTAACAATGGAGAATAAGGGAAAAGATCTTTGCTTTATATTTGATTTTATTTCTTCTTTTAAAAAAACTACTTTTCTGCTAAAGAAGGAAACATGTTTATTTTTAAGGGTTTTCAACATTAATGTGCACCATATTTTAAAGTATGCTCTTTGCATCTATTTATACTGAATGTGCTTTTCTTGCTTCTTTGCTTACCTGTGCTAATTATTTTCTCCTCTAAAGAAAAGTTCTAACCAGAGTTCAATCAGAGAAAATGGGTTTGATCTCACCTCTAACATTTAGTCCCTGTGTGACCTTGGTCAAGTTACTAAACCTTCTTTGGTTTCATCATCTTTAAAATAGAACAGTTGAAGTAGATGACTTTTGATATCCCTTCCAGCTCTAGGTCTATGATCTTGTGATTTTTATTACGAAGTCACTTAGGAGTGAAGTAAAAATGAAACTACTTCCTTTGGATCACTTCTGCAATGGTATGATCAGCTCTGGGTACCCATATTTGAGAAATGGAATTGATATGCTACAGAACTTCTAGGAAGGGCAATTAGGATGACTAATATTCTGGCTTCTTTTAACCTTTTTTCTATTGTGCATAAAGTACAATATGACTACTACTTGGAGGCAGATGAGACTATGATAACAAATTATGGATGGAAAGTGAAATAACCAGTTTTTGTTTTGTGCTTATTTTCTCTGCCAAGGAAAATACACATATATTGGAAATAATTGCAATTAGAACTGAGATCCAAAGTAATTAAGTAGATAACAAAATGACAAGTGGTCTGTGTTGTGCTGACATCACTAGACCCCCATAAACTATGTCCCTAAGGATTGTAAAATTTTGGTTGCTGAGCTACTTCCAGTGATCTTTGACAAGTCAAAAAATGAGGAATATGCCACTATAATGAGAATAAGTTCTTGTACCTCAATAAGATAATTTGCCAACTTAGCATAACAAATTCCATTTTTAAGCTTCCATTTTATGATTAAACTATTTTGAGTAAATTGTTTATCTATAAGTTGTTTCCAATAATAAACCAAGCACTCATATACCTAGTGTCATGAACATTCCCCAAGTAGTAAGCAATATGTGTGGATATTTTTAAACAATTGACAAAAAGAAATGGAACGTTCTAATGAGAAAACTATTATAAATAACTTTATCAGTAATTTTAAAGTAAACTACAAAAATTAAATGATATAACAATTTAGAAATACTTATACTTAAAAATATATTTTAAAAACCTATTTGAGATTCCAACCATTGCCCAGAGTTTGAAAGTTACAATTAGGCTTGGTTTCTATGTTCCCTAAACTAAGATTTCACTAAGTTCATGTTAGCTTGATAGTGGTCCTTACCTGTTGAAGTAGATTCTGGAGATTTACCAGATGACTACTTTAGAGAGACAAATGGCATCTGGCTAAACAGACAAGTAATCATGTTGAGTCTAAAATGAAAAAAATTCATTTTGCAAACTTGATTGGTAGTTTGTTCTTAGTGTTTATATGGTTTGATTATTGTTTATATGGTTTGATTTATAAAGATTTTTGATATTATTAATAATCTTGATTAGTTTCATCATTAATTCTACAGATTTGCTAAGCATGCCTTTATAGCATATACAAATTAATATAACTGTTCTTCCTATTTACCTTGATTTCTTTATTTTATTGCCAGCACTATATCAATTAATGGTAGAGAAGGGAAGAGATCTTTGCTTTATATTTTATTTTATATTGGAAGTCTTATTATTTCTTCTTTTTAAAAAAAATTTGGATATGAAAGGAGGAAATTTTGATGCTTGAGGGTTTTCAACATTAATTTGCACTATATTTTAAAGTATGCCTTTTCTGCAGCTATTTATACTAAATGTGCTTTTCTTGCTTCTATGGTTACCTGTGATAATTATTTTTCTAATGGTTAACATCTCTGCATATGTAGGATAGTTTTAAGTTAGCCAAAATGAATAATTTTAGGTAAATTAATTTGTAGTATGCTTGATAAAAAAAATCTATTTAAATTTTTCACAAATATTTTTACTGATATTTATATTTATCTTTTATCATTGAAGCAGACCAAAACATCCAGAAGATGATGCCATGATACATACATGAATTGGATTTGAGTGAACAGGTGCTGTGCTAAGTCACCAGTCTTATTTTCTCCTCCAGAGTAATCTAGGTCCAGTGGCCAGATATGGATCAGGATGACTGGAGATGACTCTGTATGTGAGGGAATCAGGGTTAAGTGAAGTGTCCAAGATCTCACAGCTAGTAAATGTCTGAGTCCAGCTTTGAACTCCCTTGGAGCCCTACTGACTCCAAGGCCAGTGCTCCATCCACTGTTGACACCAAGCTGCATGTTTGTTGATATTTGCTTATGTTTCTTTTTTTATAACTCTTTGAATAAGCATCTGGCCCAAATTTGTCTTATACAAAGAAAAGTAGAATGGCATAACAGTGAGAGAGAGAGGAAAGGAAGACCATGAAGTCAGTAAGGTCTGCATTTGATTGCCATCTCTGAATCATACTGTCTATATAACTCTAAACTGATCATCTAATGGCTATGTTTTAGACTACATTCTGAGATGAGTGTTTGTCCTACTACATTTGTTGGTAGAAGTTTCATCTTCTTTTATGTATATAAATCTTCAACAAGGATTCTGCCCTCACCTCACCTTGGTAGTTTGCCTATGGATTGTTTAATTTCTTTATTATGAAGTTATGTTTAGGATTTCTATCTCCTGTTTTCTTAATTTGGATATCTAAAGTTTCAATATATATTCATCCATTTCTTTTAACTTTTAATTTTTGCTGAAATATACTTGTTAAAAAACTCATAATTCTCTTTTATTTTGTTTCAATTTTTGTGAATATGTCATTTTTTAATTTGAGAAATTTTTATTTGACTTTTATAAATCACATTAGTCACTAACTTCTCAGTTCTCTTAATCATTCCACAAAAGCTTGTTTCTATATTCAATTTCTATTTCTCCTTTGATTTCCAAATTGCTTCTTTTATACATATTATATAGTTGCCATTTAGTATCTTTTTATTCTAATCACATATTCAATTTTTAATACATATTACTTTCAGACAAATTATCTTTTGGAGATATCCTAACATAAACCACGTATATTTTATGTTCCTTCATTTTTATCTTCTCTTTAAAATAAGCATTTGTTGTTTCTATGATTATTCACTGACCTAATTACTTAGTGTCATTACTTTGGTTATATTTAAGTCTTTGTCTTTCATTCATATTATTTTCATTATTGAGTAATACTTTTATGAAAATGAAGAGGCATAGTTGATAGAAAAGCAGTTTCAGAGTTGATAAAGTTTAAGTTCAAGTTCTGCTTCAGCTCATATTGGTTGGTTATCGTCTGGGCAAGTCACTTAACCTCACAGGGATATAAACAACTCTCTAAAATTATAAATTGCAAAAAAGTTTCTGATCTACATTGGTAGTGGGAGTTTTCTCACTAAGAAGCATGCTATAACAAAAAAAAAAGCACAAACTGAGTCCCTTTTCTTGTCCTTAACAATGTCTAAAAATATTTTAAGTTTCTTGACAAATGGTCAAAGGATATGCAAAGGCAATTTACAGCTGAGAAAATCAAAGCAATCCATAGTCATATGAAAAATTGCTCCAAATCATTACTTATTAGAGAAATGCAAATTAAAGCATCTCTGAGATATCACCTCACACCTCTCAGACTGGCCAATATGACCAGAAAGAACAATGATCAATGTTGGAAGGGATGTGGGAAATCTAGGACACTAATACTTTGTTGGTGGAGTTGTGAACTCATCCAACCTTTCTAGAGAGCAATTTAGGATTATGCCCAAAGGGCAACAAAAATGTGCATACCCTTTGATCCAGCAATACCACTACTGGGTCTATATCCTGAAGAGATGATTAAAAAGGGTAAAAACATCACTTGTACAAAAATATTCATAGCAGCCCTGTTTGTGGTGGCAATGAATTGGAAATTAAGTGAATGTCCTTCATTTGGGAAATGGCTTAACAAACTGTGGTATATGTATGTCATGGAACACTATTATTCTATTAGAAACCAGGAGAGATGGGAATTCAGGGAAGCCTGGAAAGATTTGCATGAACTGATGCTGAGCAAGATGAGCAGAACCAGAAAAACATTGTACACACCTAAACAGCAACATGGGGCTAATGATCAACCCTGATGGTCTTGCTCACCCCTTCAGTGCAACAACCATGGACAGTTCTGAGTTATCTACAATGGAGAATACCATCTGTATCCAGAGAAAGAATTATGGACTTTGAACAAAGACCAAAGACTAATACCCATCAAATTAGGGGGGGGGGAGCATTATGTTACTATGTAATTTTACTACCTCATACTTTATTTTTCTTCCTTAAGGATATGATTTCTCTGTCATCACATTCAACTGAGATCAATGTATAACATGGAACTAATGTAAATACTAACATAATGCCTTCTGTGGGGGTGGGGGGAGGGAAGCAAGAATGGGGGTAAAATTGTAAAACTCAAAATAAATAAAATCTTTCTTTAAAAAAATTTTAAGTTTCTATATACTTATAATTTGATTTATTATTTCTTTATGGTTTAGCTCACGATCACTTTATGTAAACATGCCTTTTTATACATAAGTATATATTCTTTAGTATTTCTTACTCAGAAATCACTATAGGCTTTTTAAATCTTTTCTTTTCAAAAATATTTTTCACTCCATAATTTCAATTATATTTATTATTTAATTATATTTATTCAGTTCTGATAAAAGAATAAAATCATCTACAATTGTATCATTGTCTTCTACATCTTCATATAGCTTTTCTTTTAAGAATTTATTAGTATTTAGCAATGATTTTGTTGCATTGTTTCATCTCTCCACTTTCTCTCAACTTCAACAAATTGTTCTTCATCCTCCTTAATAAAAATTCATTCCCTCTGAGATTATTTCTATTTTATCCTGCATATGTATGTGTGTGTGTGTGTGTGTGTGTGTATGTATACACACACACACACACACACACACACACACACACACACTTTGTTTTGTGGTGTTTCCTCCCTTAGATTAGAAAGTTCTTGGAGCAAAGACTATATATTCTTATCTTTATTTGTATGTCTAGCACTTCCCCAATTCCTGGCACATTGTTGAATGAATGAATGAACAACTCCTCTCTGATGCTTTTAAATTAAATGTTAACCACTGTTTTGCATAATATTATGAATGGAATTTTTATTTTTTTAATCACCTAAATTCTCATTTTTAACAATCATTCATTTTCACTTTATTTGTATCTTTAACTTTAAAATGCTATTCAAAATACGGAAAATTATTGAATTTGGTTTTCTGTCATTCTCTTTCATTTTGTTGGTGAGTTTAATCCAGTAATATTTAAAGTTGTATCTATATGTCATTGACTTCATTTAATGAGATTATATTATTTAGATTCCCCTCTTCTAATACAGCAATTAACCTTTGTTTTGATCACATGAACACATCCTTGTTTTACTCAAAGAATCTCTCTGTCCTATCATCCTACCAAAGTCTCAGATTGTCATTGCCTTTGTCTTCTTAAACTTCCCATCTCTCTTTCCCCTTTCCTCTACACCTCTTCACTTTCCCATATAAGATAAGAGTTCAGTATGAAATCCACTTTGCCCCAGACAAAAGTTTCTAATGATCAACTTGTTTCAACTGTTTCTCCAACAAGGTTTCCTATCACTTTCTATCATCTATTGTGTCTCCCATCACTTTCTATCTTGAATACCTTTCCATATTGCCTAACCTTTGGGCCTAGGTTTAACACCTTTCTCTTCTTGAACACTCCACCCTCCATCAGTTCAGAACTTAAATAAAGGTGTTTTTTTAAACTTACTTATACCACATGCAAGATATAAAATCTTTTAGTATGAATAGCTTTTATTTGTGGAACTCTTTTTTTAAAAGATGTCAAATTCAAATCACACTGTGCCTTACGGCTTTCTACTAATAGAATATTTAGTTTAGGATATAACTTCTTCACAGGCTTTGTAATTAATTTTTTTCTTTATTCTATGATACTCATATAAGTGAGAATTATGAAAGATAAAAATTTGCTTCCTCTTCTATCTAGGTCACTTAAAAGTGAAGTTGAAAATGTTTTCTGTGACTGTTTCTTTCTTTAAAACATTTTATTCTAATGACTACTATTCTCATAAATATTAATTCATGAAAGTGGCAGTAAAGTATGATTGAAATTATTCTCTATCCATTGTTAGGAAACCCAAGACAAATCCAAGCCCTTCCTTTCATCACTTGCTTATGCTTGGGTCAATATATCATCCTGCTAAACTTACATCCCCTAAATCTCCATTTATCTGCATTGGGAATACCAAACAATGAAGAATCTCTTTCACTTGCAATTTTGGAAGAACTTTTAACCCTGTACTATCAAACCAATCTGAAAAAAAAAACAATTTAAAAATCTACTCTTATTCCTCCATCTTTGAGAAAATGAACTATGATGTCACAAGATTGACTTCTTTTCTAATGCAGAACATGCTCATGATCCAACTTCCTTCTTATAATGCATTTCCATTTCAGTTCAAAAAGTATTTATTACATTTCCACTTTATATTCAAAATTGTTAATCCAAAGGAAAACATGAGGTAGTTCATGCCTTCAAGGAGTTTACATTCTTCTGGAAGAAAATAACCTATACAATAAATAAACAAATGAATAAATAAATAAATAAAACACACAAACAAAAATCAAAGTAATTTTGAAGGAATCACTAAAAACTAAGGGAAAAACAAAGTTTCACTATTTCACAGGAGCAGACCTAGCAACATCTATGATCATTTTTCTTCCTCCTGTATAGAGGGTTATGTAAATTCCTAAACCTCGATCTTTTGAATTGTTTTCTTGTCCTGCTTGAGTGTTTTATGCCTCAAAGCTTCATTTACATATGATCTTAATATTAGGAAAATATAAACTCACATTACTTTTATTATTATGAGACAAATGTACTTTGTCTGATTGCTTTAATGATAAAAGATGAGAATTTTGCTTCTTACAATAAGAAGATATGCTATCTTTCAGATGATCCACTGAAGAATATGAAGAAGACAGAGCTTTAGATCCATGCCAATGAGAGGACAAATTTATCTCTGTGTTGCCAACTATTGCCAGAAAGATTTGGTAGGCCAAAAGTAGTCTGAAACTTTCTCCCTCTACTACTACCTGTTACTGAGGTCTATAAAAAAGACAAACTTTGTTGAGAAAGAGGAGGAGGAATACATGGAAGAAGATAAAAAGAAAGAAGAGGAGGGAAAATGGAGGAAAAGGAAAAGAAAGTGGGAAGATGAGAGAGATGAGCCAGAATATACTTCTTTGAATTCTTAACTATTATTGAGAGGTAAAAGAAGAATCCTGATGAAAGGATAGAAATGGAAAAATTTTTTCCCTCCCCAGTTAGAGTAAAGATCATTAACTTTTCCTAAAAGATAATAATAATAATAATTAAAATGAAATAATTTAGCTAAGTCTAAAAAACGCATCTCATTTCAAGCCCAGGAGGCAACATAAGGGTCCCTAAAGTTCTCTTAGTTCTTTCCTCCTCAGTTTTAGAAAGTTTTTCTAGATGAAGTTCTGACTTCAGACACAATCACTTCCAGTCCAAGTGCTAAGAAAATTCCAAACACTCTCCCTAGCCCCACATCCTATCTACTCAGGTCATGGTAAACATTTGGCCAAAAAAAAAAAAAATACTGAATGACATTATAGTGTCTATGAAAGTTGGAGAAAGAGTCAATTCTTTCTTGGGACTTCTTTTAAGAAGTCCTTGTTCCAAGGTATCTGCAGAATAATTGATTCAATTATTCTCCTCCATATCTTTCTTCTCTAACATAATCCAGTCCTCCTTTTGGTCCTCAAAGATATGCTAGAAATACTGTATTTGCTCCAATTTCTGAACTTGAAACCCTTCAAATCTTTTCTTCCTGTTCTAAGATAGCTTCACTTTTTCTAATAGAAATTGCTTAAGTTGTAATCAAGGACTTCGCACAATGACTTTTATTGATTCACAGAATTACTCACACTCGGTTCTGACTGATTCAAAAGTTTTTGCCTAGTTAGAGAACTCAAATAACAATGGCTTCAACCAAATATCATTATAGAGATACTATGTGGTTTATAAGACTTTGGACTAATAGATAGTACATAAACATATGCAGCTTACACAATAATAGAAAGTTTTGGATGAATGTATGTTTCAAGGCAGCTGGGTGGCACTGAGGATAGGGCCCTGGGTGAAGATTCAGGAAGACCTCAGTTCAAATCCAACTTAGATACTCACTAGCTGTATGACCCTAGGCAAATAATTTAATCCTTGTCAGTGTCAGTTTCCTCATCTGTAAAATGGGGGAAATACTAGAATCTACATCCCTGTGTAAAATGAGATAATTTTGGTAAAATCCTGTGCAAACCTTAACTTTAAGGTTCACAAGTAAATTTCCATATAAAGGACCTTGTTGCTGCTATCATTTTTGCCCAAACTTGGGGGCTCACTTAATTCCTCACAGTAATGTATTCAATCCAGTCCTCTGACCTAGAGAATAAAGACAAGCTGTCAGAATTCTGATTAGATAAGTTCTCTGAATGTGGGTGAGTTTGATCATCACTAACCCCCTCTCATTGATTCCTCTGAATATGGGAATGGTAAAAGGGAGGGATATTTTTGAGAGGCTACTATTGCATTCTGCAGATTATAAAGGAGAAAATCAGCCATATTAAGCAAAAAATGATGGTATATCTGAGGTATACTATTCCTAGTAGTTCTACTATTGTAATATCTATTTTAATAGGAGTAATGATGGTTTTAAGGGAAAATAACAATAAAATTACAATTAAGAAATTATACTCCATACACACACACACACACACAGAGAGGGAGAGAGAGAGAGAGAGAGAGAGAGAGAGAGAGACAGGCACAGACACACACACACACACACACACACACACACACACACACTCAAAAAAACAAAGAAAATCTTCTTTGGATATAATTGTAAAAACAACTAGAAGAACCTGACTTAAGAACACCTAAAAGGCTAGGTAAATTAATACATTGCATTTTTTAAATCCATATTACAAAAAAAGTGGGATTAAATCTTTTGTGACAATTAATGACCTGGTCTTTCTATTGCTGACTCATTTCTCTAGACTTCAGGTCAGAGGCTGAATTTTATAAAACCTGCAGTGGAATGAGGCTTCATGTAAAAAAATGCAAATCCTACAAAAGCAGCAGAAAAAAAACTTTCTGTTCTCCATAGTTCTGGTAGATACATAGTGTAGTCTTGCAGAACTAGGATTGTCTAGATGAATATTTTCAAAATGTACAATAGAGCAATATGGCATATTGATATCATTTTTCAAAAACCCAGACAAGAAAAATCATATCAAAAACATAACTACATTCATAGAAATTACTTTCACTATATCTACACATTTATCCAGAGCAAGCAGAGGGATTTTTTTTTTCTCTTTAGGGGCTCTGAGTCAGAAATGTGGGGGTGAATGAAAGCAAAGAGAATGATGATTCTATAAGTTAAAAGTAACAGAATTAATTTTATTTTGTGTTTTAAATAGACAAATAATAATGGTCCATTTATCTGCTTTTAAAATTGAGAAGTCAGAACATAAAATTCTATTTAGCAAATAAAATATGTTTAGGAATATGTATGTTGGTCCTCTTTTATAAACAAATCTATAAACTAGGTCAGAGAGAAAAATGGAAGAAACGAAAAGATTGAGATAAATGAAAAAGGTAACAAAAAGAGAAAAAAGGCAAGGCATAGAAAGATTGTGATTAAGAAAAATACACATAGTGACACAAAGGAAGAGATGATGAGGGAAAATATTTTTAAAGACAAACAGAGGAAAAGACATAAAAAGAATTAGGCATACAGAGAAAGACATAAAGAGATAGAAAGACATAATAATATTAATAATAACTATTATTGTTGTTATTACAATTTGCCAAGTACCAGACTCTGTGTCAAATTCTTTACAGTTAATTTCCAATTTGATCCTAGCATCATCTTTCAAGAAACAATAAAAACTACCCTAATATCCTAAAACCAAAGGGCAAAATCATCTCTGAAAGAATCACCTCCTGAGATTCTAAAATGAAAACTCCCAGAATATTATAGCCAAATTCCAGAACTCCCAAAGCAAGAAAAAAATACTGCAAGTGGTCAAAAAGAAATAATTCAAATATTGTGATGCTACAACCAGGATAACACAAATGTTAGCAGCTTGGAACATGGAATTCTGAAAGACAAAGGAGTTAGTATTGCAACCAAGAATAACCAAGAGGAAAAAACTAATGAAAGAGAGGACTTCCAAGCATGCCTAATGAAAATACTAGAGCTGAGCAGAAAATGTGATTTTCAAATACAAGACTCAAGAGATGTATAAAACTGAAAATGGGAAAGAAAATCATAAGGAATTCAATAAGATTAAACTATTTGCTAAACTACATGGGAAGATGATACTTTTAATTCCTAGGAACTTTGTCATCCTTAGGACAGTTAGAAGTAATATACATAGACCAGATAGCTTTCAAATGAAAAAAATTAAAGCTCTATATAATCACATGAAAAAAATGCTCCAAATCATATTTGATGAGAGAAATGCAAATTAAACCTACAATGAGGTATCATCTCACACCTATCAGATTGGCTAAAATGAGAAAAAAGAGGAAATGATCAATGTTGGAGGATTGGGACATTGCTGGTGGAGTTGTGAATGAGATCTAACTTTCCTGTATAGAACTATGTCCAAAGAGCAATAAAACTGTTCATACCCTTTGACTTAGCAATTACAATTCTAGGTCTATATCCAGAAGAAATTATAAAAAAGTAAAAGTTCTACATGTTCCAAAATACTCATAGCAGTTCTTTTTGTAGTGGCAAAGAATTGGAAATTGAGGATATGCTCATCAATTGGGAAATGGCTAAACAAGTCATGGTACATGAATACTATGGAATACTATTGTTCTATAAGAAACCATAAATGGTCAGACTCTAGAGAAGCATGGAATGTCTTATGGGATCTGATGCTGAACAAAGGGGGTAGAACCAAGAGAACAATGTACACATCAACAACAACACTGTGAGATGAACAACCTTGAGGGAAGCAGCTCCTCTCAGCAGTTCAGAGAGCTTGGACAACTGTATTAAACCAGCTATGGACTATGCTATCCCCATCCAGAGGAAGAAAAACAAATCACAAACAAACACAAAAAAGCTTTCAGCATCTGATGAACACCTTATAAAAATTATCTCATATATCTCTTTCCTTTAATCCTAATTCCTCATGCCAAACATAATCTGTAAATATTTTTATCAAAATATGAATGTACAACACTAACCTGACTGTTCACAGATGAGGGAAAGGGTGAGAAGATAGGGTGGAAGAAAATTTTGTAACTTCAAAATATATATGTGCATATGGATGAAAATAGATTTAAAAAGAAGTAATATACATAGACACAAGGCATAAGTATAGGTTGATTATGATGGGGTGATATAAAAAATATTAAGGGATGAGAGAGGAATTCACTGTTCTGGAAAGGGTAAGGAAGAGAGAACAGAGAAAATTATCTTCTTTAAAAATGACACAAAGGAGCTTTTACAGTGAAGATGGAGGGGCAGGCAGTGTTTGAACTTTACTCTCAGGACTTATGATGGAAAAATGCTGTCCACCTCCAGAAAAAGAACTGATGGCATCTGAATACAGATATTTACATGTATCTCTTAAGCAGGAGGCTGGAGCAGCATGTGCAGGCTACATGTTGCCATAGGTAGGCCCATATTTATAGTTCATGAATCTTTCACAGAAAAGCTGAATGCCTTTTCAGAGATTCACCTCTTTTAATTAACTAAAAACATCATTCCTTTCCTGTCCAGACAGATCCTAAATTAAGGTTTCTCTTCCACTGCCCATTGGCCACCTTTTGGTAGATTAAGGACTGAACAAGGAATTAAATTCTTAAAATACCTTCTCTCCAGTGCTAACCATCAAACTAAGTAGAGATAACTTTTATGCCTCCACATAAAGAAAGGAAGCAATAGGATGATTTCTTCCCCACAGAAAAAGACCAGTTTGTTAGTGGCAAGGATGAGAAATTTTCTTTCAACATGAAGGCTCCAGAAGAACCCGCATGAATAGGAAATATCCACAGTGTCCTTGTCATGTATATGCAAATTGCTACAGAGTTTCTCTCTGAGAATGCATCCAAAGTTCAAGCTCCCCCTGAAGACCAGAATTATGAAAAATGGTTAATAATAATGTTTGTCCTTCATTAGCAAAGAAGACCACATCATCAGGGAGGTCACACCATGACAAGTACATGAATTGAATTTGAGTGAGGGAGTGCTGTGCTAAATCACCAACCTCACTTTCTCCTCCAAAGCCATCTGAGTCCAGTGACAGATATGATTCAGGATGACTGGAGATGACCCTGGATGCAAGGGAATCAGGGTTAAGTGACTTGCACAAGGTCGCACAGCTGGTAAATATCTGAGACAATACTGGATTTGAACTCCCATCCTCCTGACTCCAAAACCATTGCTCTATCCACTGTGCTCCTAAATGGTTACTAAGAAAAAGAAAGAATAAGGGACCAGGAACAGAGAAAGTCCCTAGAACATTTGCTCACATGAATCCTTATTCCTGGTTCACTCAACACAGCAGTGGGCAAGGAAGGAAAAAATGATAGAGCCAGGTACCAATGAGCCTCTAGCCAGGGGAGCTCTCACTCTAGGAAAACTCATTAAGTTCTTTCTCTCACAAAGCTTACAGTCTAACTGGAATGATAAAGAGCATGTCAAAAAAAATTCATTGAGGATGCACTAAGTAATAAAATCTATAGTAAAAGGTGTAAGTTCTATAGGAAGGAAGGAAGGGATTTCATCAATGTTTAGGCTAAAACTATTACAGGGAAGATGGGAATTGACCAAGGTGCTGAAAGATGACTAATTGATAAGTGGAAGATAGAGCATTACAGGAAAAGTCACCAGCATGACAAGGAGATGAAAGGGGAATATAATAAATCCCTATTTATGATAAATAAAGGGAGACAGCCCTATGCTCCCTACCATCTTTCCTCTACTGCTGTTTGAATAAATGGGGACATTTACTAGCTAATGGTTACATTTATAAGCCATCATCTGGTAGGTTACTTCGCTGTGGCATAGTGTTGGCTGATTCTGGAGTCAGGAAGATATTTGTTCAAATCCAGCATCAGACACTTACTGTGTAATCCTGAGCAACCTCGACTTGCCTCAGTTTTCTCATCTGTAAAATACAGAAAATAAAACACCTACTTCACAGGCTTGTTATAAGGATCAAATGAGATATTTGTAAATTGCTGAGAAGAGTACCTAGCATACAGTAAATGCTTTATAAATGTTTATTCCCTTCCTTATAAAATTCAAATCTTAAGTTTTTATTTAACAGATGCATACTGAGCACTTACCATATGAAGGAATATCTCTAACTTCTGGGATCCATCACCTATGAGTTGGGTATGCCTGATAGAGTAGAGAAGGACTCAAACTTTTTTCAAGAAGGGCTTTCTGACATATAAAGTCAACATTACGAGGTTTGGTTGTTTGTTTTTAAATCCTTATGTGTCAAACCTCAGACAGCTGATAATATAGTCCAGTGCACATTGATTCTAAGGAACACAATGGAACCCAAGAAAGTCACTCAAGTAAGGAGATTCCTTTTGCTATGACAAGGCTCATTTAACCTAACCCTCTTGTTCTTTCTGTTAAAACAAAGGCCCTGTTAAATTACATCATAAACAATACCAATCAAGAAGTCTGATTCCTTTTTTCTATTGTCTTAAGATATTCTCATAGAGGAAAAAGAGCAGATACCTGCATTAAAGTTATTGATAGGAAATGCTACCTTCCTGCTCTATTACCCTACCTCTCCACTTCTGGTAACAGAATGAGAGAAAAATAAAATTTTTAGGCCCACTTCACACTCCATGCCCTCCCTGAAGCAAAGAGAAAAGATAATCCCATACTAACATTGGTTAAGACATAGTCAAGCAGAATTTTATGTGGAACATAACACCTCTCCCACCCACCCTCAGGCAAGCCCATGATAACATATAAGGTAAATATGAAGGAAATATCACTTCACAATGCTAATAAGACTTCAGAGAGAGACTGGGGAGAGAAAGAAGTGAAAGTTGAAAGATAAGAGGTGAAGGAAAAAAGCATGGGGGAATAGCTCCTGGAAATCCTTAGTACTGTAGACCTGTAAGGAAAGCCACCCCCACATCTCTTCCTTCAACATGCCCCTTAATTCCCAATATCTACAACCTCAGAGATGACTGAGAATAAATTTCTCCACTTGGTTGATTTGAGATTTTATTTCATTCCTGAGTCTGTAAGTCAAATTTCTATCTCAACCTGCATAATATCCTTGATCTCTATTTTACTGCTTACTTAAATGCTTGCTATCTGTGATTCTTTTTGTTGTTGTTGTTGTTGTTTTCAATAGCATTTGGTCAGAGTGAGTTAAGCTAAGCAAGGGTAAAGTAATCATTTCTCTCCCAGTCTGATACGGAACTATTTCTACCTGAATTGACCAAGGAGAGGTAGTTTCATCTTGAGTCCATCATTCCCCCTAAACTGCAGATATATGATATGAAGCAGATAGATAAATTTCTAATCCAATAGACTTTTGAAGGTAAGGAAATAGAGGAGAATGTGTCCAGGCAAGGACCCCCAGCTCAACCCAAAGGTAGAAATCAGAGTCCCCCTAGGAAACACTGAGTGGAACATATATCTAAACATCTTCAAACCAGACATAACTTGGTTTCACCTCTGACAGTTATAGCTTAAGTACATGAAATTAAATGCTATCATGGGAGGTTTTGTTAAAGCAATGTTATATACATATTTTAAATATTTCTAGTGAATTTTTTATAAACTGAGCAACTTTTCCATTCCTGGAGTAGAATATGTCTAATGTCAAAGGGAACAGACTTGGTGTCTTGGTGTCTGTACCTCCAGTATGAATTATGAATAGTTGAATAAACTATTATATAGGTTGGGAGAGTGGGATATGAATAAATAAATTTGAACATTGACCTGATGCTAGTTAGAAAAAAAGAGAGATTTCAGAGGTAATCTAGTTCAAAGTAACCTTTTTTTAAGATGAGAAAACCGAAGTGCAGAAAAGTAAAATGACTTGGCTAATGTCACATAGTAGTAAAAGATAGCAAAAGATTCAAGCTTATGTTTCTTGACTCTGCACAAGACTCCCTCTGCGTTACTGTCAAATTAATTCTACCAATTAACATTTCCTTGATTTTGAGTATTATCATCCTGGTCTTGCATCCAATGATGTCCATTGTTGAGTTTATTGACCAACATATATTTATGCTTCATTTTTAGAGAGGAAATCTATGATCTCATTTATATTAATGGTCCCTCCAACAATAGATTTCAATCTAGATTTACTTATTCATTCTATACAATTCTCCATATCTTCCTATAAAGTTGACATAGCAGATCTACCCAATATAATAGATATCTTTCAGGAAAAATCTTAGACAATGTGTTTGTTTCCTCTTCTTATTGTTATTCCCTTTCCCAAAAAACGTGTTTCTTGAATGATATCCCTTGCACAACTCCCTGCATGTAAGTCATCATTGGCAGAATACAATAGCCTACTTATACCCAAAATATCTCTTACTGTTGGAATATCTACAACTTTACAGATATTATTGCAATATACCATTTGCACATATAGAGCATATATATCAGTCTTCAGTGCTTCCCTATGATCTGTGTATTTATGAATTCAATAGATTATCCATTCAAATGTATAACATGGATTGAACATACTTTCCAATGTAGTTGTTAGTCTAAGCTCTTTTCAAAGGTAGTATATAACTACTTAATAACAACAGCTTTAAATGCAGTGTTATTTATAAGGAGAAGAAGCTGAAAGATATCATCTTATTTAAGGAATTCCTCCTTCATTTAGGCTTTATGAAGAACATTCTCTATGACTGTGATCCATACCTTTTTGCCAACATACAGCATAAAGTTTTATGATTCACGTGATACTGGCAATCAAAAGGTTCCTTGACAAATTTATTTCTGTTGTGTCTATTAAGGAATCTTGTTTATCTTAAGATAGATATAAAAGAACCAAACAACAAAATATCTTCATTAAGGATGCCTTCAATATGTTGGTAATTTATTCCCATAAAAATTTTGTAGAAATTAGAAAATAGCTATAATGATTGGCAATAATAATTATTAATGCATATATATATATGGGTGAGTTTATAGAGAACATGAAGATTTATATATCAATTCCTAACAATCCTATGAGACAGTGAAGTACTATAATTATTCACATAATGTGAAATCAAATCACAGGAAAGTGATAGCTAGTAAGTATGAGAGACTGGAATTAAACCCAAGTCTCTTGGTTCTAAGTTCAGTATTATTCTTTTCTTCCATATTTCATTTAATTTTATTTATATATATATATTATACATAATATATATATATAAAACCCTCTTAATCCCAAAGCCTTCCCACCACCATTTCCTATTTATAGACTACTCTGTATAGATTTGCTTTCATGTTGTCTCCCTCATTAGATTACAAGCTCCCTGAGGACAAGTACTGTCTTTTGGCTCTTTTTATATCCCTGGAATATAGTAGGAACTTAATAAATTGTTATTAATTGATTGATAATTATATTTTTTACTTTCTTGAAGAGACTTGCCACCATAAGTTTAAGGCTTTCTATTTCAATTATTTCTGCTGTGTAGCCCATTCATTTTGCCATTTTTTTCCTTTTAATTTCTTTCAAGTTTCTAATTTTTCTCTTGAACCTTTAGAGAATTTTGTTGCAGTTCTAAGCTCTCTTAGGAATATACAGGATTCTCTGTTTTATCAGGAACTGGTTCAATTTCTTTTGCTTTACAAAATGCATTTAGACATGTTTGCAGTTGTTTAAGATGTCTTGGTAGCTGTCTTCCCTTCTGTTTTAAAAACTTTTTGCTGATTTATCTGCTTGTGTTTAAGGCTTTTTAAAGTGTGTTTTCTTGGTTTTAGGAGTTTTTTTTTGCGGATTGTTTTTCTTGAGACTGGTTCTCCCTATTTTGTCTATCCTGGGGGTGCAACAGTCTGATTCTAACAATGATCAGTCCAGAAGTTTTGATCAACTCCATCCTAGAGATTCACTATAAAGTGTCAGATTTAGGATGGCACTTTAAATCCAGTGAACTTTAACCCTACTACAACTCAGAAATTCACAGTAATCCACCTGCCTTAAGCTACTCCAATAGCAAGAATGACAAGTGTATGCCACCAAAGCTGACTAAATAATTCCTCTTGTTGCATTTAGGAAAAGAATATACAGGATTCTCTATTTTATCAGGTGCTGGCTCATTTTCCTTTGCTTGCAATATATATTTAGACATATATGATACTAAACTGTTTTTCTTATATTCCCCTGTTCTCTTTCTGAGTAGTCAGCCCATGAAAATTGTACATATGTACATATTAGGGAAATAATGCTTATTTTTAAGGATCATGACTCTCTCTTAATGTGGAAAGAGTGTAGCTAAACAATCAGGCAACCAATAGTCATTGAAATAGGATTTGTCCTCTACTTCCCCTGGCTCATTGTTTACATAGGAAAATAAAAAATAAAAAATAAAGACAATTTGAGTGTATTTGCTATCTTCAAAGCAATCTGTCTTATCTCATTCTATATTTTAAATGACAGGATATACATACATAATAACAAAACTTTGTTTCTACCTCCATATATTTACAGTCAAAATAAGAAAATAATAATTATAACTTGCATTTGTTTAGAATGTAAAATTTTCAAAAGATCTTTAATTTCTCAGTAATTATACAATAGAAAGATTAGCTAATATTGTGCTTTGCTATAGATAAGGAAAATTAAGTTAAGAGAGGTTGCTTCTCACACCCAGTTAACATTAAATTTCATCTAATAGGTGAAATTGAGAAGAAATATGATAGGAATAAATACAAAATCCTCTGTTTAGGTCCAAAAAGTCAACTTGTATATGTAAAGAAAGGGAGAAAGTAAAGATGTGGCTAGAAAATAGTTTATATAAAATAGATACAAATATTTAAGTAAAATTTAAGTTCATTTGAAGTAAACAGTGGGAAATACCAGTGAAATAAAGATATGCACAGAGTCAGGAGGACCTGAATTAAAATCTGACCTCAGACACTTAATGATTGCCTAGCTGTGTGAACTTGGGCAGTCACTTAACCCCATTCCCTCAAATAAATAATGAAATTTTAAAAAGAAATAAATTTATACAGTCAGGCTATATTATACAGGTATTCACCACTCCTGCATCTCAGAGAAGATGCTCAAGAAACTTTCTTTAAAAGTATTTCTTCTGACATCAAGTTCTTCCTGCTAGCCTCAAACATTTCCTTATATACTGAAACCACATCAGCAATAAGAATTTCAAGGGTTCACTTGACCTTCACAAAAATTCTATGAAGTTTAAGTAGTGAGGGGTATAAACCAGATGTTCTCTGATCTGTATTAGACTGCCTCTGAATTATTTTAACCAGATCTGAGAATTGCATTTTAAGTAGAATATTGACAAGCTAAAGATCAACAAGAAAAAAATTAAAAAAGAAATAGGTATATTGGTTAAAGGGAATGGAATTTAGCCTGGAGAAGGGGATACATAATTGCAATCTTCAAATATTTGAAGGCTTGTTATATGGAAGAAGGATTTGATCTGTTCTACTTGCCTTTAGGAAAAGAGTTATAGAGAAGCAGATTTAAGCTCAAACATGAGAAAAGAAATTGCCTAACAATTTGAACTGTCCAAAAAATGGATAGCACCTTGAGGTGTTAAGATTTCCTTGGCATTGACAGTCTTTGAGCTAAGGTTGAATGAGCACTAATTTGGTATAGTGAAGGTCTATGTTCCCAATCTCCAAAGACCCTTCTGATTCTTCATTTTGATGATTCTATGATTGGTAGATTGATTTGGTAGATTCAATGATTCAGTAATTGGTTGAGTTATATATTTAGATTCCAAGTACAGTGATGTTTTCACTATATCAAGTTGCTAACTCGACCAAAAAAAATCATAAAAATCATATTCTTTTTCATACAGATGTTTTGGAACTTTACAGATACCACTTTAGTATCAAAGCCTGGAACCATTTATTATAATCACATATTTGAAAGCAGGAAGTTTTTTGTTTTGTTTTATTTTTTAAAAACCAGAGCTCTCCCTGGAGTTCTGGAACCTAATTTATGATGTTGCATGTAGTAATTTCAGCTAAGAAATAAATATAACATTAACTGCATAAGAGGTAGTATGATGTTGTGAATATATATATATATATATGTATATATATATATACATATATATATATATATATATATATAGCCTCAGAATCGGGGAGAACTGTGTTTTTTCCTCTCTCAGACAATTTTTGACTTTGTGACCATGAACAACTCATTCAATCTCTTGCTCCATAAGGTAACTCTCTAAGACAGAAGTTCTCAAATTCTTTTCATCTCTAGATCCCTTTACCCTATTGAAAAAAAAATTATCAAGGATAACCAAAAGTTTTTGGTTATTTAGGTTATATTGTAAATATTTAACTCATAAGAAATTAAAATTGAATTTTAAAGAAATATTGATTTGCCATTTTAAAATATTAAGTCCTTGCCTGCTAAAATATTTTCTTTGAAAAATAATATCTCCCAAAAACAAAGTAGTGAGAAGGGTGGCATTACTTTTATTATTATACTTTGCAAATCTCTTGTTTGTCTGGCTTAAGAAAAAAACAGCTGGTTTCCCATACCTGCTTGTGCATTCAGTGTTACAATATGCTATTTTGGTTGGAGTACATTATGAAAAAAATTGAGCCTCATGGATATGTAATTGAAAAAGGGAAGAGTATTGTATAGGTAAGTAACATCTTGGTATCATCATATAAATAGAATTATGTTAATAATTCCACCTAAAAGCATCTTTGGGATGCCTAGATATCAGTCCCAAGCCTTTCAGAAACCTGTTCTAAGACAATGGCAGGTTTGTTGTTCTGTTTTAGTAGATAACATTTCGTAATAAAATATCTTTTATCAATGAAGTTTTGGGTATGGTCCTTCCCCTCTCAAAAAAAATAATTAAATCCTTATTGGTCATGGATAAATAGGTAAGATTAGTTGTTACCTATTTATTATGTTTTAGTTACTATTTTTAGCAGAGTTGGTTCATGTATCATCTGGTCATTTCTCAATCAAGAAAGATTGTTCAGAAGTATTGCTTTAGGCATCAAGGACTCATATTCACAGAATGGTTTTTCATGATACTGAGGCCTTTCATCTTTCATAACCTTGCCCAAAGATTTTCTGTGAAATTCTCTGAAGACTGATGAGTCGGTTTCCATGACTGATAACAACCTGACATCACAAGTGGCCTCCTTGAGAGATTACAAAAACTTGACACATGAACATTCCATAAATCTTCCATGTTCCAATCTAAAACAAATGCTTCCTTTCCAGCAACCAGGCTATGTGTTGTTTGTGATCATTTGACAGCCCTGGTTTAGAAAAGAGAAAAAAAAAATAAAGTCACTTTTAGCTTGGCAACCTTGCTTGAAAAATTACTTTTTTGTATGAATCTGCTGCTCCTCCCTACCATCTTCAAAAGAACATTAGTGACCTTTACTATTTCATCAAAACCTTGTAAATGTCTATCAGATGTTTAATAATCTCATTATTCCTAGAGGGGCCATGTACCAGTCAGTACAGGCAGCTTGAAAACTCAACTCATGGGTGAATGTTCACTTTCAAGAAGTTTTAACAGCACTGGATGCATAATGATTGCAAATAGAAACATGGAAAGAGTCTGAGAAATAGGATATTTATTTTGAGTTTAGGTTTCCCTGACATTCATCCCAGAGGAAAAAGATCTAGGACAGTGCCATAAATGCATAGCTGCCTACTAAATCTTTTTTGATAAACATAAAAAGCATTAGGTAGTGTTTACTTGAAGAACAGCAAAAAGTTCAAGAGACAGATCAGTGCAGCGACTTTGACACCCAAAGATCTACTACTATATTTCCTGATAAATGGCATGGCATAGGGAATAATGCTGAACTTGGGGGTTAAGTAGAACTAGATATAAATCCTACTTCAGACACTTGTAGCTGAGTCACAACCACTCTGTGTCTCAATTTCTCAGTTATAAAATGTGATTGATAATTATAGCACCTACCTTTCTCACAGAATTGTTGTTAGACTCAAATGAGGTAATACATGTACAGCATTTTCCAAACCTTAAAATGTTATATGTATGCTGTGTGACCTTGAGTACCTCTCTGAATCTCACATCATCTGTAAAATGAAAAAAATAACAGTAGCAAAACCCATACCTAACTCATAAGGTTGTTGTTAAGCCTAAATGAGATGCCAAGCACTTTGTCACTGTAAAGTTCTATCTAAACATTATTGTTATTTTTATTACTTTGAATCTATTCCGATTTAATTTGTCTTTCAATTGAGATTAGAATAATAATATTCAACTATTTTTTAGATTTTTAAAAGCTAGTTTGTCAAAGTGCCGAAGCAATCAGAAACCATACATTTAAAATCTGTTGGCCTTTTAGTAAATACAGAGACTATGCATATACTTTTAAAGTCAGAAGCTCAATTATTCTAGTATTTCACTCCAGCTATGAGCATCTTTTTCTCCCTTCAGGCAACATGCATCAGAATAATTTTGTACCAAATAGAAGGATTAATGCTATTTTTTTAAAAAAAAGTAAGGCAACTTTTTTGCAATGCCATAAAAAAGATAATATAAGACCTAGAGCTGTTACACTAAATGTTTCTTGCTGTTCAATTTCCCAATTTAAAATACTTTCAAGATGGACTTTTGGTTCCTTTAATGTGTTACTTGTCTCCTTTCTTTCTCCTTTTCCTTGAAAAAACTCTATTCTACCAGAAAATACTTCCCACTATGGGAAATGACTGTTAAAAGGATGGATTTAAGTGTCTCTCTCTTCATATTGGTGGCTTGACCTGCTGGTAAGTGATTTAAAGTTCAAAAACCCAAGTCCCCATGTAGCCTTTAAAGAAGAAATGGGGGGAAATGGCAATTACCAGAAAAGAGCTCAAAGAATGTATCCCAAAGTAGCTGAAGTGGAAAATAAGATTCAAGTTAGTTAGCTAGGATAACCCTTGTGTCAATGGTTCTCACATGACACAAAAGGCACTGGAAAACTTCACAGGATTTCTCACATCTCTAGCTCAATGCCACAACATGAAAATCTGCTAACTCTACTAAAAGACACCTTTCAATGTGTTATCACCAGCTCTACTTGTAAGCACTCTATTGACAAAGTTTAAACTATAAAAAGGTTATTTACAAACCAAAGCAAACAAGAGGCATTATCAAATTCATGGAAAAATAGTAACACCCCACAATGAGTAACTTTCCCAGAAAACAATCGTTTATCCTTGGGACAAGCAGAATTCCCAGAAAACTTTGCCTTTCCTGCCTCCTACAGCAGTTCTCTATTTCTGCTTAACTTTTTGCAGTTCTCAGCAAGGAGCAATACTGACCATTTTCCCTACAAGTACAGGATTTCCTCAGGGCAATCTCAATATGACAGAGCCCAGGAGTTCATTCTCTCTTGAGTCTCAAATTTGCCTTACTACACACACACACACACAAAATCTTCCTTGTGTCAATTATTTACTCCACCTGTTAAATCCAAGAACTTCTTCAGTTGCACCAACTGAGGTTTGAATTTAAAGTTCAGTGATCTCTTTAGATCCGAGGGCTACATCTCTATATGGTAAAAGGCAGTGCTAAATAAGTGATATTTTCATTTAGTCAGTAAATCAAACAGAGGGTGATAAGGATATGTTAAATTCTGCATTATTGGAAAAAAAATACCCCTGCTGACAATATACCATTGTCACTGGAAGATGGAAGTCACTATTTAAGTATCTATTTAGTGATACTTCAAGCATCATGTATAGGGAAATGCAAAAGACACAGAAGCTTCAGACTTTGCAATTGCTGCAATCTAGATGACGAGCCATCTTTCAAGAGAATGGATCTACTCCACTGCTGAGTTTCCAACTAGATACTTCCTTTTTACCTTGTTTTGAGGTGTTCCCTACTTGTTTAACCTTAGCCAAAAAAGTAAGGTTCCCTTTAAGGTCCACAGAACGTTGATTACAAATGGACACTAAAGTACAACAAAAATCATGGAGGGCCAAGAGGGTGAAGAGGGAATGGAAGTCATCATCAATTAATTTCCTTTGTAGAACCTGTATTTTTAGATCCAAGTTTTATTATTACCTACATTTATTATTTGTATTCTCTAATCTAATTACACAAAAGGCAGTTGCATAGGGTATATTCATGACTGGATACCTGTTCTTTTTATTAGGTACACCTAAACATATACATATGCATACACATGTGCATACACACACACATATAAATATAAATATATATATATATATATACACATATGTATGTATGTATATCCTAGGAGACAGGGACAATTAAGCTCATTAGTTGCACCTGTAGCAGAGGTCTGGCTGGCAACCCATGTCTGGCCCTGATGTTCTGTCCTTTCAGAGAAACTCTCTAAGGAAACATGACAGACACTAGAGCAGTTAAGCAATGTGTGAATTAAGCCAAGAGCCATGATGAGTCTCAGAAGCCCTAGAGATGCAATAAATCATTACCGTCAACTGCTAGGGACAAGTAATAAAGAATCCATCCACTTAGCGGAAAATAAATTTGAAAAGTGTGCTTTAAACAATAGCATCACAAGTGAGAAATAAACAGCCCAGTGAGTCTGTAATTTCATCTTCCAGGGAAGGACAGAAGAAGTATGAATCGATTCTGAATCGTTAAGTGACTCAGCAACTAGAAACTGATTGTTGTTCCCTCCTTCTAAGGTCATTAAGGTGAGTGGTAATCCTGCCGATCCTATTTCAGAGGATTTAAGCCAATTCTTCCCAGGGCCTGTTCTTGTCCTTGGAAGTAAAAGGGATACTTTTGTCTCGAGCCCCATAAACTCTTTCAAACCACTGAGAAAGTAATTTTAAATTGCTGTTGTTTTTAATCTCTCAAAGTGCAAAACCTATCCTAGGAAGAGCCTTGAGGATCTAATAGGGGCCAGAGACCACATCTGTATTTTTAATGGCTTCAAAAACCAAGTTAACAGCTGGTATATGGAAAGTAACTGTTTGCTGTTGTACTCCTGTGCCAAGTTTTGCATTATTCCTCAAGTCCTCAAGGACAAAGACAGTGCCAGTATTTTCTCCTCATTAAATCTTTTCAGACAATGCTGCAGGGTGTTCTCATGGTTTCAGAAAATGAAAAACTATCTGGCTTTTACAAAACATTGATATGTATAGATGAGTAGAAGAAGAGAGGGGGCTCACACATACAAGTGCTAGGAATATATTTTCTGCAAAATTATCAAGGAACACTATAGGGATATATACAAAATACACAAATTGTATTTGTTCATAATAGTTGCTATTTATATTAACCTTATATGTAATTATTTGGTCTTCACAATGATATGAGATACAAATACAAATCTTATGTCTGTTTTTGAGATGAGAAAACTGAGACTAAGGGAGATTACTAAGTATGATTAACTCTATTCATATAGCTAATCAGTGTCTGAAGTGGGGCATAAACTTGAATCTCTCTTGACTTTTCACACTACTGAGCTTCCAGATTTAGATAAATCTTCATATTTTCAACAACATACAAAGTACCATAAAGTAAAGAGTATTCTTTAATCAAAGAATTAATGTAATACTCAATTTTCATTGTGCCATTCATTCACTGAGGTAAGAATTTTACAATTATTATCTCATTTTATCTATGTAACAACCCTGGGAGATAGGGGTTACTATTAATTCCATTTCATAGATGAGGAAATAGACAGAGATTAAGCAAATTGACCAAGGTCAACAGCTTCGAATTACATAAGGTCAAATTTGAACTCAGGTCTTCCTGATTCCAAGTCTGATTTTCAACTAATTGCCTTCAAATTTAAAAATAAAGTTTTTTTAAAAATCATTTTGTTTCTATTCTAAAATTAAATAGGAAAAAATAAAAGGAATTGGTTCAAAATATGATAATTTTTTGGCATACTAGTTTCTGAACATTAGACTATTTGATGAACGAATGATTAAAAATGCAAGCAAAAATAAAATGATGACTCAAGGTGAATTGTTTTTTAAAAAGAATCATAAAATAATAAGCATACTGATACATTTGTGGGGTAGATGTCTATAAGTAAATATATCTTCTAGTTCTTGGAGATTTTCCATTATTGAACTGATAATGTTTTTATATAAGCACTGTCAATCAATGATAATCATACTCTTTTTTCCTTTTTTAATTTATTTAAGGCAATGGGGTTAAGTGACTTGCCCAAGGTCACACAGCTAGGCTGTGATTGTCTGACACTGGATTTAAACTCAGGTACCCCTAACTCTAGGGCTGGTGCTCTATCCACTGTACCACCTAGCTGCCCCAATAACTACTCTTAAAGCATTTTGATAGTATAAAACAATCTGTAAGGTTTTTTTCTTTTAAAGGCTACAAATTGCCTCTTGTGCTATATGTACATTTTCTAAGCAATTTAGCAGTCTATTATACTCATTTCATGGCTGGCAATGTTATTATCCAAATCATAACATGGAAGATAGGTAAGTTGAAATAGTGGGCAGAATGAGGTTCCACCTTTGATGGGTACTGATTAGTTGACTAATAAGGCACATAATCTCTTAGTGTTCTATAACTTTCTTAAGACTTTAAAGTGCTAAGAAGGTACACGTAAGATAGGAAAGAAAATTTGCCTGAGGAGGTTTTTCATTGCTTATGATTAGGCCATGACAATGAAATAAAAATGACGATATCTAATATAGATTCAGGGCTTTCCCTACTTAAAACTGGTTACTCTTTAGGGTTATGAATATATAGCAACAAAATACATTCTGAATAATAAATAATCTGAGATCTTAAAGCAAATAATGGAATAAACTAAAAATAGTTCTTTTCTTTTTTAGGTTTTTGAAAGGGAGTGGGGTAGTGGCTTGCCCAAGGCCACACAGCTAGGTAATTATTAAATGTCTGAGGCCGGATTTGAACTTAGGTACTCCTGACTGCAAGGCCAGTGCTCTATCCACTGCACCACCTAGCTGCCCCAGAATAGTTCTTTAATGAATCTAGTTCTACTGTTTAACATTAATCATGAAATCAGATTAAAATTAGAAAAATACATCAAACAATCTAGGTAAGCAAGAATCAGAAATAATTGAACTTGATAATTCCATATTTGACAAGTCAGAAAACATAACTTCTTAACCTGATCAAAATTCCTCAGAAAACTAAAAAGCACTTTGCAAAATAAAATAAGATTAAAACCAGTATCTTATACCATATATCATTAAAAGTTCCAAATGAATATTCAAATTAATCACAATTAGAAGAAAATGGATGGAGGTAGCTTTAGGGAGATAATTCTTTAGCAAATAAAAGGGAAATCACAAAAAATGAAATAGATCGTTGTGATTACAGAAATTTTTTTTAATTGAAGATAAAATCACAGAGGTAAGAGAAGGAAAATTTGCCTTTGCATCAAATATTTTTGATTTAATAGACAAGGTAGAAAGAACTACTGCAAAAATGTAAGATCAAGAGCCTTTCCCCAAAGGATGTGAACAAACATTTCTCAAAAGAATTACAAACTATTAAGAATTACTTGAAAGTTTGCTCCAATTTATTAATAATAAAAGAAATGCACAACAAAAATTACTCTGTGGTTTTATCTCATAGCCATCAAGTGGCAAAGACAACAAAGGATAGAAAATGGGGGAGTTGTCAAAAGACAGGCTAACTAAAATACTGTTAATGGAGCTGAAAAGTGGTATAACAATCAGAAAAAGCAATTCAGAATTATTCTTTTTGAAAGAGACAAAAATGCCCAGGAATTTCATTATTATTCCAAGATGGTTAAAATTTTATATAAAAGTTTCATATATATAAAAAAATAAAACAACTGGACTTTTTCCTGTTTCTCATTTCACCTCCTCTTTTCATGTCTTTTTACTGGTCTTTTCCATTCCCGTAATATATTTTTTTCTCAAGGAGTTCAGTGCCACAGTGAATACAGTGCTGAGCCTAGAGTCAGAAAGACCTAAGTTCAAATTTGGCCTCAAATAGTTACTAGCTGTATGAACCATAGGCAACCCAGTTTGCCTCAGTTTCCTCATCTGTAAAATGAACTGGAGAAGAAAATGGCAAACTTCTGCAATAACTTTGTCAAGGAAAACTGCAAAAGGGGTCATGGAGAGTCAGACACAAAGCAAAAATGACCAAACATACTCTTTTCTCACTTCTGTCTCTTTTAGTTCCTTATTCCCTTCAGTGATCATCTCAAATGTTATGTTCTCTTCTATGAGACTTTCCAAGAAAACTTCCTCCAAAATCACTGAATTTATTTTGCATAAAATTTTATATATTGTATATATATTGCCTCCACCAAAAGTTTCTAATTTCTCTGAAGGGAAGGACTATTTCCTCTTCCTTTTTCCTTTTCCCCAGTGCTTGCCATGAAATATTTAAGAAATACCTGAACGTTGATGGATTGATTGTGATTTTAAAGAACTAGAAGCAAATTAAGCATCCATCAATTGGGTCATACCTAAAAAAGTAGTGGTACATGGTATATTGCTATAACATAAAAAGGTGAATATAAAAAATTCAGAAAAAACATAGATACTCAGCAAAATAAGCAGAAATAAAAACAATATTCACACTGTCTAAAATGTAAATGGAAAACACAATAAATGAATGATCAAAGAAAATTTTTTTAGTCTGTTAAGCTTTTTATGGAAAATAAGAATACTTTAAGAGACAGAACCACATGGAGAAAAATTTGCAGAAGTATCCAATCTAGTCCCATAGGAAAAAAGCAAAAAAAAAAAAAAGGACCCCAGAGAAATATTGAAAAAATGCAGTTCCCTCCAATCATTGCAGAAGCCAGGGACAATAAATATGTAATAATGCCTTTATACTATAAGATGTGAAAAATGTTTGGTTGGTTTTGCAGAACTGTTTCTCTATCACTGTATCTCTGTCTCTGTTTCTGTCTCTGTCTCCATCTCTTTCTCTGTCTCTGTTGCTCTGTCTCTATCTTTTTGTCTTTCTGTCACACTATGTGTTGGGAAAAGAATTTAGAAATGAATATAATACAAAAACAAAAGAGATCAACTGAATATATAATGAAATCCCTATTTAAGAATATAAAGCAAAAAAATCACTATTTAAGATCAGTATAAAATTTTCAAGTGTGAATAACAGAATATTTGAAGTGAAATTAAGTCTGATTGTTTCCAGGCATATACTCAAATCATGTTTTCAAAAGCCTGGTATAAGTCCTTGGGGGACTTGCTCTAAGATATCAGATATAACTAATTAGGTACATTAAAAAGAAAACTTGATATGTTTGAAAACAGTTTGCCTTAAGTGTTTTAAACAGCCCCTTCCCAGAAATATAATTTACATGATCTTTGAAGGGAGACTTTGTTAGGCAAAAGGTAGGCTTCAATCTAAGCCCTGTTTGACTTCTCATGAAATCAGAATTAATAAAATCTTCCTGGACTTCAAAAAACTTGTGTAGGTTGAAAACCCAAAGCACATAAACATTGGGTTTATTTAAGGATAAATACCCAAATGTGTCCTTCTAAATCACCTGCATTTTTAAAATTGGACTCCTAACTCGGAAAAACAGATTTTCTGCTGAGATTTATTGAGCTATCCTGTTCCTTGTTGCATTGTAAATACCACAAGAATACCTTTCTCTGGGTACTTTGGCACATCTGGTCCCAGAAATTACTAACTTTTGCAACATTTATTGGAGAGAGAGAGAAGAAAAATAAGAATCTGATTTTATTCAATGCCTTATAAACTCTAATTCTGTACAAATTTCATTCAACTGACAAATTTTCTGGATAATTTGTTTGTAGAGATGTTCTTTGGCAGCTAAGAGAAAGATAAACAAAGGCAGTATCTACAAAGCTGTCCCTCAAGAATGGGGCACGAGGGTGATTGCCCAGGCCCATGCAGCTGTAGGATTTGGCAGATGGAAAGAGGGAAACCTGTAGAGCTGAAAGAGGAGTCTTCCCAGTCTTGCTTTCAGTTAAAGAATTACTATCAACTACATAAATTTGCTCATAAAATAATCCACAATGCCTCCTTCTTCCACCACCATGGTCCACAGCAAAATGGATGGGGATTTTCCTTCCAATTGCTTTCTATATGATCATCCAAAAGTGATTTTCTATGAACAAAAAAAATTCTAGGATATTGGTAAGGGTATCTATCACACATTGTGGTATTTTCCAAGATCTGAACACAAATTCCCCTTAAACAACCTTCAGACTTATACACATAAATATATCTGACCATAGATAGAGATGGTTTGACTCAATTTATTGACAACCTTCTCATGTTGTTCCTTCTCTAAGAGGGTCTTCCTTACCAATTGCCTCTTTTAAAAGGGAGTGGGGTTGGTGGTTGGACAGATAGAAAATAGGTGTTTCAAATTTGCAGGAAGTTGGAGAAGTCTCTGGACCTCTGAGAACTTTCTAAAGCTGGGTGTACATGCAAATTTGGATCCAAGGTTTTCATTAGATTGCCTGATGAAGTAACCATTTTGTGGCAGAAATAAATAGTGGTTGATTAATAACTGGCATGGTTTTTTTCCACATCAAAATTTTATTGCTTTTGGACAAAGGCCACTTAAGAAAGCCTTGATTAGAGCTTTGTCTCTTCTCATTTTCTTCAGGGATTTTTTTTAAAAATGATTGATGCCATTTGGTTTTGAATCATTTCAGAATATATCCTTCCCAGGGAGTCTTCTTTTGTACCAAAGATTAAAAAAGAAAGGGAAAAAAGCTTTCAGCAGAACCAGCTAACACATCCACCATGTCTAACAGTGTATGTAGCAATAATCCATAGTCATAGCCTTCCACTTCTGCAATGAAGTGAGGGAGATACATTTTCTTCTTCATTGAGGACAAGTTTGGTCATTATAAATATACAACATTCAGTTTCTCTTTGAGACTCTTCTTTACATTTACTTCACCATAGTCATTATATTTCTTGTTTTCCTAAATCAACCTAATTCATCAGTGGAGGATTCATAAATTCTGAGTTCCAAAAAGTCTTTAGACTTTTCAAGTCATTCATTTTTGAGGAACCTGAGGATATGAGAGGTTTAATGACTTGTTCTGGGATAACAGCTAATGGTTAACATTTACAATGTGGTAAACATTGTGTGTAGTGCTTTACAATTATCTCATTTCATCCTTACATTAACCGTAGGAAATAGATATTATCATCCCCATGTTACAGATGAGGAAACAGAGGCAAATATAGGTTAAGTGACTTGCTCAGTGTCAAACACTATCAGAGATAGGATATGAACACAGATCTTTTGACTTCAAGACCAGCACTCCATCCACTGTATCACATCGTCTTATATATTAATTCACATAACTTTTATCTTCATAGACATCATTTTATAGTACAAAAATATTAAAGTATATTGACTTACCTCATTTTGTACATATTTAAACTGGTGAATACCCTTTTTCTAGTTTTTTGCAATGATAAAAAGCATTATAATAAATTTATTAACAATGATCATGGTTAGGGCAGCTACGTGGTACAATGGATAGAGCACTGGCCCTGGAGTCAGGAGTACATGAGTTCAAATCCGGCCTCAGACACTTAATAATTACCTAGCTGTGTGACCTTGGGCAAGCCACTTAACACCATTTGCCTTGCAAAAGAAACCTAAAAAAATGATCATGGTTGACAAAAAGAAAAAAGAAAATGATCAATGTTAAAGAGAATATGGAAAAATTAATACATTAATATATAGTTAATGAAGTTGTAGACTGATCCAGCTATTCTGGAGAGCAATCTGAGCTATGCCTAAAGGGCAATAAAACAGTTCATACCCTTTGTTCCAGCAATATCTATAAGAGGTCTTTATCCCACAGAAATCATAAAAAATGGGAAAGGTCTCACATATTCAAAAATATTTTGAGCAGCTCTTTTTGTAGTGTCAAAGATTTGGAAATTGAGAGGATACCTATCAATTGGGGAATGGCCAAGCAAGTTATGGCATATGTTTATGGAGTGCTATTGTTCTGTAAGAAATCATGAACAGTCAGTTTAGAGAATCATGGGAAGATGTGCATAAACTGATGCTGAGTGAAGTGAGCAGAACCAAGAGAATATTACACACATTAACAACATTCTGAGATGAACAATTAGGATGGATGCAATGCTCTCAGCAGTTCAGAGATCAAGGACAACCCTGAGAGACCCTGCTATGGATGATATCAAACACATCCAGAGAAAAAACTTATGAAGTCTGAATGCAGAGAAAAGCATATTATGTTCACTTTTTTAAAACTTCTTTTATGTTATTCCTTTCTTCCTCATGTTTTTTTTTCTTTTCCCTTAGTTTTAATTCTTCTTTCACAACATGACTAATAGGAAAATATGTTAAATACAATTGCACATGGAACTACTTTTACCAGATTGTTTGCTGCCATAGGGAGGGGGGAGGGAAGGGAGGATGATAGAAAAATGTGAAACTCTTAAATTTGCAAATGGATGAAAGCTGAAAACTACCTTTGCATATAATTGGAAAAAAATAAAATTTCAATTAAAAAAATGATCATGGCTTAGTTAGATAGACAACTTATCTTGGCATTGAGGAGTCAGAAGTCAAGTTCCATGTCTGACAAAAATTGCCTACAAGAATTTGGCCATTTACATAGAAATTTTCTTTAAATCTTTGACCATCTTTGGATATGACTAGCACTAGGAACTATGGACCAAAGAAAATATTGTTATTTGTTATTTGTTATTTTTTTATTGTTGTTTCAATTACAAATTGTTTACCAGAATGGTTGGACCATTTTACAAACCCCACTCATAGTGTATCATTGAAGTCAGTCTTTTCTATAATGATAAATGATCACAAAGGAGAGCATAGGAAGGGAAGAGGAGACACAGCTCAAAATGGGTGATCTGGAAACAAAATATTGGGCCCTAAATAATTGAATCAGTTATAGGAGTTTCTATTTTCTTTCACTCAGCTTCTTCTCAATGACAATCTTATCCCTGATCATAAATTTTTTTTTGTCTCTAGCTTTATAGATGATTGGCATTTTTAAATGGTAAAAAAAAAAGGTTTACTTTCTAGCTGAGCAATCTCTCAACAATCATTTTTTGAAAGGGACTTGCAATTTACTGAATTCTGTCTAGGCAGCATATCTTTTGATTTTTGAATTTCATCATGGATTTGTTTGCATTGTCCTTATGTACCAGTCTTATCTAATATCCTATAACAGACTACAACTTGTCATTTAGATTTTGAGAATTGTATATGTTTTAAACATGCTCTTTCTATTGATATCAAAGGTCTCATTTCAGTGACAAACAAGAAATAGTGGATAATAGAGAAAAAGATAACCAAAACAATCCTATCTCCAGAATTCAATCAATTAATCAAGCAAGCATTTATTAAGCATCTGCCAAGTTCTGAGGCAGTGAATAGAGTGCTGTTCCTGAAATGAGGGAGACTCATCTTCCCAAGCTCAAATTTGGACTCAGACACTTCCTAGGTGTGTGACCCTGAGCAAGTCATTTAATCTTGTTTGCCTCCATTTCCTCATCTGTAAAAATGGGTTGCAGAAGGAAATGGCAAATCACTCTAGGATCTCTACCAAAAAAAAAAAACTCAAATGGGATCATAAAGACATAGATATGACTGAAACATCAGAACAACAAAGTTCTAGGTTGATAAGTTTGGAAATAAAAAGAAAGGCAAAAAACAGTCTCTGCACTCTCCCATCTTACATAGCAGAACCATAATAGATATACATGTAAATCATAGAGAGAATATGGAAGGTAACAATATAACAGAAAGCACTAGCAGCTGGGGAAATCTGGAAAGGACTCCTAAATAAGGGAGCATTTGAGCTAAGTCTTGAAAGAAGTCTTAGAAACTAAGAACCAGAAGTAAGTCAGGAAAACAGTCTGGGCAAAGATATGAAGTTGCAAGATTTTCATGAATGAAGAACAGAAAGTAGGTCTTTTGGTAGAACAATGGATTGAATAGAGGTAATAAAACAGGAAAGACTAAAAGGGACCTGCTTACAGAGATTTTAAATGCCAAGCTAAAGACTACATAATTGATCCTGGGTGTCATAGAGAACTGCTGAAGTTGACTGAAAAGGGAGATGATTTGGTCAGGTTTATTATTTAGGATAATTTCAGCAACTGAGAAAATGATGCATTAAGAGTGGGGGGACAGGCTCAACTAGATTGCACAGTGAATAGCACATGACCCCGGAGTCAGAGGACCTGAGTTCAAATCGGCCTCAGACACTTAATATTAAACTAATTTAGCTGTGTGATCTTGGGCAAGTTACTTAACCCCATTGCCTTGCAAAAACTAAAAAAATAGAAGAGTGGGGGAGGAGGCAACAATTAGATGACCTTTGCAATAATCTAGGTGAGGACATGCTAAAATGATAGCATTGTAAAAGAAGGAAAGAAAATTATGTATATGAGAAAATATTATCAAAGTAAAGGGGATATGAGGTAAGGAAATGAGAGTGAAGAGTAGAGGCTATGGCTTTGAATGTCCAAATCTGGGTGACATCCTTCAGACTGTTTTTCCTTCAATCTCATTGGTGTTGTGATCTTCTCTCTGAATTTCACTGTCTCTTTTGCTATACAGAATTTCATTTTCTTGCTTGCACAGAAGACAGGTTATTTATTTTTTTTAATCATTAATCTGTGGACCTAAATGATTTTCTCACAAATGACATTTCCCAAATCAATGCTAGACTCAGCCTACTTACCCCATTGAGAGAGGTAGGAGGCCTTTAGAAACTAATGCTTTTTGCCCTTCAAAAAAATATTTAATCTAAGCACTTAAATGTCTCATTTTCCTGCTCGACATTTTAGTTTCCATTTTGCCTATTAGTGCCAGGCTCTGTGCCAAGAGTGGCTTTAACAGAATTCAGTAAACTTACTTTACTAAGGGACTTTTCCAGTTTATAAGGGTGGAGGGAGGCAATTTATATCTCCCCACCCAATCCCATCTAGTATATGAATAGGTCTAGGTTTTAATATCAATAGTATCTACAAAGAGGTCTAGTTAAATAATTTTAGTAACTTGACAGAGGAGAGCATCATTTTAAAAAGACTACTATTGTTTTTAAAAATATGCCATATGATAAAATATCTTCTGTAACAAACTAATTAAAATTGGATTCAACTATCATTAAGCATGCAATCAACAAATATTTATTAAGTATGGACTATGAACCAGACATATCATTAATTTCTGGTGATACAAAAAATAGTGAAATATAATCTCCACTCTTAAGGAGTTTATATTCTAGTGAAGAAGACTGTGAGGGTAATGTATATTAATATAAATATATATATATATATAATATAAATGTGCAAGGGCATATGCATATTTGTAGTTATCCCTTCCAAATTGCAGGGGTTAGGGGTATGGATTTGGAAAATTCAAGTAAAATTTTTTGACTTTCCCTTCATATTAGAAAAAAAGTCTGACTTCTTTTCTTTCATGAAATGTTTATAGTACCTTACTGTAAAACTTGGATTGATATTATGCAAACTGTACCTATATTTTTATGCATTTCAGAGTTTCTAAACTTTTTTTCTATGTCATCTGCTAGTCTTCACATGTTGTCTGCAGCTTCTGCAAAACATCCAAAAAATTTCCTTTTAATTTCAGATACTGACCCACAATATTTTGAAACAGTTATGGGAAAGTCATGATATATGTGTGTATGTATATTTGTGTATGCACACACATATGTGCAGGGGTATATGTTTATAATGGATATAAGGTAATTTGAGAAAGGGATTCTTTTGAAGTTGGGGGGGCCATAAAAAGCTTCATGTTATATGTGAAACTCGTTCTGGGTGTACAAAGGAAAAGGACTCCAAAAAATAGAAGGTAAAGAAGAAATCCATCCTAGGCATAGGGAACAAGCAATGAAAGGTATAGAGTTGGAAGATGAAGCATTATTTGTGGGAAATAGTGAGTAGGTCAGTATATCTAGAACAGAGAATTTTTGGAGAGGAGTATAGTATAAGGAAACTGGAAAGATAGGAATGGGCTAGGTTGTAAAGGGCTTCAGGCATCAAATGGAGGGATTTATATTCGATCTTAGAAGTGATAGGCAGCCACTGGAGCTTTCTGAGTGAGAGGGTGATATCATCAGACCTGTGCTTTAGAAACATCACTTCAGTTGCTGTTCAGAGAATAGATTGGAATGGGGAAAGGCTTGAGACAGGGTGATAGAAAAGGAAGGTCTTACAATAGTCCAGTGAAAGATAATGAGGGTCAAATGTGTGGAGAGAGTGGTCAGACAAGATTTATGCAAATAATTTAGATTCTTTTTGTTAATGAAATAGTTAAAGGTATGTAGTAAGGAATAATTGCAGAGATTGTAATGATTCAATGAAAAGCATGGATTTTTCCAGTTGCTTTAGCATCCTTTGGAACCTTGCCCCTTGTTACAAAGTCAACCTTAATTACTCTCATTCTTTTTACTTTAAAAATCTTTTAAAGAGTTTAAGTAGGATTGCCTGTCCTCCTTCATTTGATAGTTTCTCATAGTTATTTACTTCCTCTGAATATACCTTACTATGCCCTCCTTATTTGTTAAATGAGATAAAAAGATAGAGACATGCCTTCAATAAACTTTAACAAATTCATTAAATATCCTTTTCAGCAATTCAATTTCCTAAATAAATCTAATGGACTTTTAGTAGCCCATTTAGTAGTCATTAGGAGATGATTTTATTTTTGGATAGTAGGGAATTTCTGAGTTTCATCATCCCTGCATTTCACACCAAATGAAAAATTTCCTTAACTTTCAATTGTGTTAATACTCTTCTTGAAAATGTAGAGCCCCTTTTAAGTACTGAATTAACTTTGGAACTAGATATGTAAATAGAGGCATAAATTCTTGAATTTCTTTTTTGTTCTTCCCTCTTATTAGTCAAAATTTGGTCATTAACCTTCAAAATAAAATTATTAGCAGTATTATATTTTTCTAAAAATCTGTTTTATGATAGTCTATGATATATAGAGTTTATCATACTGAAGAAATGAAAATACATAAGCATTTGTGAAATTTTTAAATAATTGATTTTGTGTTTCCTTAGTAATTATCATAGCTGTCCCTCCACCACAAAAAAAAACTTATAGTAGCATGTTGTGATTATTTTGAGGGGGGAAAAAACTGTGATTTTGATGATGTAGAGGAAAGCATCAGGTTTGAAGTAAGAAGATTTCTAATTTTGAGTCCAAATCTAGTTTCTGCCATTTATGACTTGTATGACCTTGAGGAAAGTCTCCTATCATCCCTGAGTCATAGTTTTTCATTTGTAAAATGAAAAATTTGGAATTTATGACCTTAAAATCCCTTATATTCCTAAATAAATGATTCTATTCAGTCCAGAATTCCATTCAGAGTTCCAATCTATATAGGTGCCTGAAATTCTGAGGAGATACATGAGTTTTCTAAGAGCATATAGCAATTAATATGTCAGAATTAAAGTTGGAACTGAAGTCAACCTAACTTATAGTTAAGCTCTTGGCCCACTATACAAGGATGTCCCTCTCTTTTTTAAAATACTAAAGGTAAATTAAATTGGGTATGTACCATATGCAACACATTAGCACATGACTGGATTTTATTGACTTTCATTCACCAATCCAAAGATTTAGGGTCAAGTAGAGAGTAAGATTCCATCATTACTATAGGAATGAAAGAGAAGAATACATGGTTTAACTTTTTAAAATACACGTGCTTTCCCTCTTCAGTGCTCAGATTTAGGCACCAGGATCAAAACATGGACAAATAAACATCTTTCAAGAGTTTGCCAGGGTACTTTAATCCATTGCCAATATTTGTGCTAACACTACAAGTTAAAACAAGTATTTGCATGACTTGCCCAAGATGAAAATGTTACTGAGAAGCCTTCAACTCATAAAAAAAATGAGTATTTGTGCATAGAAGGTTCTTAATAAATGCTTTAATTGAACTGGAAAATGATCTTTGATATATGACAAGTAGTATTTATAGAGTCTCACAACCTAATGATGATATAAGAAAATAAGCACTAAACTTTGAGTCAGAGACTAGTATCAGATTCATGTATAATGCTGTATAACCTTGGGTGAATAACTTCTCTTGGTCTCAAGTTCTCATCTATTATTGTCATTACTATTGCTGTTGTTTTTTTGTTGCTGCTGTGTTAGTTTTGATAATACTATTACCTATTGTTGTTGTGATGCTGGTAGTAGCAATTGTTGTTTCTTGAAGAGATTTGTCATTTCATTGGTCTAAGGAACTCAGTGAGGATTCTTCTTCAACCCCTGTAGACCACCAACTTCTCTGAAATTTAGGATTCTAGAGAATTGACTAAGGCACTAAGACATTAAGGTACCTGTCCTGGCTCATATAGATAGAGACAAAGCTTGAATATACATCTCCTGGGAGGCAGTTGGATGATGTAGTAGACAGAGGGTTGGACTTGGAGTGAAGAAGGTCTGAGTTTATCTAAGTTCACAAAAATTCTTCCCATGTGGGACTGACAACAAAAGCTGTTAATAGGATCGTCAAGAAGTACTGTTTTTTAAACTGATCTCAGACACTTAATTAGCTATGGGACCCTGGACAAGTCACTCAATTGCTTTCTACCTTAGTGTATTCCTCTGTAAAATAGAAGTGATCATAAAACCTAGCTCCCAAGATAGTTGTTAGGATGAAATTAAATAATGCATATAGAACACTTTGCAAACTTTAAGCTTTATATAAATGTTAGCTATTATCATTATTGACTTCGAGGAGAGCTTTCCTCTCCACTGTGTCACAGCATTCTATCATTTTTATCATTTTTGTCATCTTTATTTTCATTTAGATAAGGAAATTAGATGAAACTATCGCTAGGATTTTTTTGATGCCTAACATTTTATTAGTCTTTAAAAAGTCACTCCAGGGTGGCTAGGTGGTGCAGTGGATAGAGTACTGGCCCTGGAGTCAGGAGTACCTGAGTTCAAATCCAGCCTCAGACACTTACAAGGCTGTGTGGCCTTGGACAAGCCACTTTAAACTTATTTGCCTTACAAAAAGCCAAAGAAAAAAAGTCACTCCATTCCAAATGACTCCTCATCCAATCTATATGCTGTTCTATAGAACTAACATGTTGTTCTATAGAAGTCCAAAAAAATTGAGGGGTGGGGAGATAAGATCTGTACACACATTCTTCAAACATTTCTTCTTGCTTCCCTCTCTGTCACATATCAGCTCTATATATGAAAACTATATTGTTTAGGTTCTGTTCTTTTCCCACTCAACTGCCCTCTTCTCGACTTCATCATGACCCTGGGAACTTCATCATCTTCCAACATCACATCCATTTTATAACTCACTTAATACTCCCTAACCTTGGACATCCTCCTTCCTTCTGATTTTGTCTGAGGCCATCTTTTTAAAGACAGTGCTCAGGTCAGCAAATAGCATAATGTCAGAGGATGTGCATGCCCAAATAGGAGGAGAAAGTAGTGCCTCTGGAATCAGCGGACCTGAATCCAAATTCTACTACTCTGTGACCTTGGGCAAATCATTTCACCTATATTTGTCTCAGTTTCTTTATCTGTAACTTGAAAAAGTTGGATAAGGTCAGTCTCTGATGTTACTTTCAGATTCAAATTTATGATCCCATAATCCTATTAACCTCCCTGATTTCAGTTTCCAAGGGGAAGAGCAAGCAGTGAACATCAATAAATGAGGAGGAACCCCAACCCATGGCCCACAGGTCACTGGCATTTGTACTGACTGATCATATTCAAGGCTTCCAAATCTCATATTAATTCTATCCTGGCAGAATCCCTATACTTGATCTCTCTGTGATGTGTGATATTACATTAAATAGTTTTTATTTTGTTTTTTTAATATGTCAACACCCCCTCTCTTCTCTTTTAAAATACTCTGACCTCTGCAGTGGTACCTGATGGAATCAGCCAGCACAACCATCCCTGCCACCTGCTCATGGCAGCCTATAAGTGTCTGAGAGCAGCTCTAGGGTACAAATCCAAAATGAGCTGTACCTCAGTGACTAGTGTGTGTCTTTCTCCCATTAGCTGACAACTTTCCTCTATTCTCCATACATCCACTCCAGGGAAGGTGGGTTTCAGGGCACATCTGTTCAGATTTGAGAAGTGAGCTATATCTACAACTTGGGTTCTATCCTGCCACAATGTTCAGAAGGCCTGATGGATAAAAATCATTCAGCACACATGTTATCCAGTCAGTTTCCAGATCTTAAATTTTCTTTTTCTTTTTTTTTTTAGTTTTTTTTCTTTTGCCAGGTAATGGGGTTAAGTGGCTTGCCCAAGGCCACACAGCTAGGTAAATATTAAGTGTCTGAGGCCAGATTTGAACTCAGGTACTCCCCCAACTCCAGGGCCAGTGCTCTATCCACTGTGCCACCTAGCTGCCCCCAAATTTTCTTTTTCTAAAACCTTCTCTGCACAGACAAAACTATCATTCTAGTTCAAGATCTCATCACATCTTATCTAGACTATTGTGATAGCCTTCTAATTAATCTAATCAATATCTCTTTTATCCAAATCCTTAACTCTCCATGACTGCAAAAGGGATTTTCCTAAAGCAAAGTTCTGACTATGTCACCTTCAATTTCAGGCACTCACTATTATTCTGCAGTCTAACCATGCTGTTCTCTCTATCTCCTCTCTCCATGCCTTTGTATTGACCCACAAGTCTACAATGTCCTTCCTCCTCACTTTTAACCTCTTAATTCCTGACTTCCTTTGAGGCTCAGCTGAAATTCCATTTTTTTCAGAACTTTCCCAACCATTCTCTTCAGCTACTAATGCCTTCCATTCTATAATTATTTCCATCTAATATATGTGTATATATAAAGCATATATATGTATTATATATGTAATATGTGTGTATTATATATACAATTATAAAGTATATATAATATATGTATGTGTATTATATATAATGTGTATATGTATATGTGTGTATTATATATAAATGCATGCATATATACATCTATGTGTGTGTATTATATGTGCATATGCATGTGTATTATATAATGTGTATGTGTGAGTTATATATAAATACATGCATATACACATCTACACATATGTATATAGAGGAAGCTAGATGATGTAATGAATAGAGATCTGGGTCTGGAATCAAACAGACCTGAATTCAAATATGGTTTCAAACACTAACTAGCTATGTGACCCTGAGCAAGTTACTAATCTCTATTTGCCTCGGTTTCCAATATCTGCAAAATGAGTGGAGAAGGAATTGGCAAACCACTCCAGGATCTTTTCCAAGAAAATCCCAAAATGAAATCATAAAGAGTAGGACATGATTGAACAATAATAGCAATAAATCATGCACATATTAATTTTCCCATTATAATGATGCAGAGAATTGTTTTGCCTCTCTTTGTATCCCCAAGTGTTTAACATACTGCCTAGAGCTTGATGGGTATAAATACTTGCTGATTAATATAAATGACAATCCACAGAGTACTCCTATTGTTGGATTGTCCTCTGGTTTGGTTTAACACACAATGCTTCAATGAAACAATTTTTTTGTCTACCAAACTTATTAAGGAATTGCTAGGCTTTCTGACTGGGTTTCCATGCCAAGTACACCAGTATAGAGCACTCTCTGAGGAGCAGGATCCATTTTCTTTCATCCTCCCCATTTCATTTTTTTATGTTTTGAAGTAAATTTGTTTTATTAATTTAGTTAATACAATAATATCTACAAACTTTTGTACAAAAGTAATACATGTATATATTTATATAACTATAGGTATGTGTATGCTTATACATATGAGAGAGAGAGAGAGAGAGAGAGAGAGAGAGAGAGAGAGAGAGAGGGAGGGAGAGAGAGAGAGAGTATATGGACAAGAGCATGCAGGACAGCCCTTGAAGTCAGGAAATCCTGGGTTCAAATCCTGCCTCTGACACACACACTAACTGGTAAGAGCCCCATCAAATTTCTTCACCTGTACATATGGTAGGCATTTCTCTAAAACTATCTGTTACAAGTGAGTAATCATTTTGTGCTAGCAATGGAAACTTTCTAAAGCAATTTTTTTTAGTTCTTTGGTCATTTTTTTAGTTGTGTCCAACTCTTCATGACATCTTGTGCGGTTTTCTTGGCAATAAAATGATTTGCCACTTCCTTCTCTCATACATTTTCCAGATGAGGACACAGACAAATAGAATTAAGTGACTTCACCAGGGTCACACCTATATGCTTATATGAATGGTGTGTGTATATATATATATTATATATATATATACATATTTGTGTATATATTTGTATATATGTGCATATAAATATAGAGATAGAGATATAAATAGATATTAGAGATAGAGACAAAGACAGAGACAGAAACAGAGACAGAGATAGAGATAGAGATAGAGATAGAGATAGAGATAGAGATAGAGATATGCAAATGTCTGTCTTCCTGTGTGCATGGTGAATATCAAGCCTGTGATTTCTTTTGTGTTGAGTTCTTGGTGAGATACTTCCTCAAACATTCAAACAATGAAGGTCACCTCCCTTCTCTGAAATTAATAATTCTAGAGTTGCCTGAGGCTATGGAAAGATTAAGTAATTTGTCCAGGATCATACAGTCAGTATGCTTCAGTGGCTATATTTGAACCCAGATCTTACTGACCCTGAAGCCAGTCCTCTATGGCTTACTTTTTGCTTCCTCGAGATACAGTTAAATGGAGCACTGGATCTGGAGTTAGGAGGACCAGAGATCAAATCTGGATTCAGACACTTACCAACCTTGTGACCCTGGCAAATCATATAACTGACATTTGCCTCAGTTTTTTATCTGTTAAAATGAGAGTAATAGTACCATCTACCTACTATTTTGGTTGTTAAGATCAAATGAGAAAATATTTATAAAATGCTTAGGTGCATGGGATCTATATAAATCCATAGTCATTTCCCTTCAAATAGTTTTGGGAATGGAGAAGGAGCAACTCAGAATAATAGAAAATATACTGACTTTGAAGTCAGAGAACTTCAATATAGTGCAAAGAAATTTTGACTCTGAGGCTTATTACTTGTATACTTGGACAATTTAACCTGCCTTGCCCTTAGTTTCCTCATCTGTACAAGGAGAATATAAGTTAAATGACTCTGCGTTTCCTTTCAGCTGTGTGTGTGTAAAGAGAGAGAGAGAGAGAGAGAGAGAGAGATGGATGAATGGATGGATGGATGGACAGATAATAGGCAGAAAAAGAAACAAAGAAAAAAGCAAGCAAGAAAGATAATGACATGATTTTTTATTCATTCTATAGATTATATTATTTATAGATTCATGATTCTTTACAAAAACTATGCCTAAACACCCTACTCATCAGGGATCCTCTGCCTACAGGTTGTTATCCATTCCCCAAATACATTTTCCTCATTTGAACTAGTTTTTAACAATATCATTAATATTCATTTTTTCTTTCTTCTGCTATTCCTTTGTCTCTGTATGCATTGTGTGTTTTTGCATCAAAACAATCATCCCTTTGAAAGAATTCAAAAGATTTTTTTCCTCATAGAAGCTCCCATTTCTTAAGATTCCATCAGAGAGAAGAAATGAAAATGAAATAATGCTTATAAAGAACTTTTCAAAAACTTTCCCTTCTCTATTGTTGTTGATGTCATTGCTATTGGTTTTAGAGAGATTGTAGTTAGAACAAGGGATTGAACTAAATGAAAACATTAATCAGGCACCAAAATTTTGCTATTGCATCTCTAAAACAGTATCAAAGCAGCTGAGAAGCCTTTGGAAAAGAGTTTCAATGTGTGTGTGAATAAATATATAGAACTATACTTGGGTATATTTCTATTTTTACATATGTATCATGCCTATAGTTTTGCTATGTTCCTGAATAGAGATTATATTCTATATTACATGACTAATGAGGGAACAATAACATACCTATAGCTAAGGTTTCCTTTAAATAAGTTACTATGTGGTAAACACAATATACCATAACAAAATATGATACATTTTAGCAGTTCTGGCTGTAATTCATAACTGTGAAAAGAGGGAAATATTTTTGACATGCTAACAAGACCCTCAGAGTATCCCTTCTTCCCTATGCTTATGATCTAAGAAAAAAATCAATAGAGATGACTATAAAAAATTATAAAAGATGTTTGTAATAAAATCTTAATTTCAATAACTAAGGTTTGGAGATGTTATTTCTTAATAATCTCCTTAATTCTTTTTCACAAAATTATCAATGTTACATCTCTATGCAAATGATAAAGGCTCTAATATTTTTCTTTTGTAAAATTAGCTTGTTTATTATTTTCATCCATATGCACATGTATTTTCTAAGTTACAAAATTTCCTTCTACCCTCCCTTCCCACCCTTCTGCCCTCAGCAGTGAAAAGTCACATTAGTATTGTACATACATATATTTGATAAATATATTTACAAATTAGTCATTTTGGGTATGAGAAATTAGGATTAAAGAAAAGAGATACAAAAGAACACTTTTATAATGTGTTCATGAGATCCTGAAAGGTTGGGATTTTTTGTTTTGTTTTATTTTGTTTTGTTTTTCTTCCTCTAGATGGGGATAACAGTGCTCAAAGCTGGTCTAATATCATTGTCTTAGCTCTCTGAACTGCTGAGAGGAGCTGCTTCCATAAAGGTTGTTCATCTCACAATCGTCTTGTTGATGTTTTTCATTGTTCTCTTGGATCTACTCCCTTTGCTCAGCATCAGATCCTATAATTCTTTCCATGTTTCTCTAGAGTCTGACATTTATTGTTTCTAATAGAACAATAATATTCCATAGTATTCATGTACCATAACTTGTTTAGCCATTCCTCAATTGATGGGCATCACCTCAATTTGCAATTCTTCTCCACTACAAAAAGAGCTGCTATGAATATTTTGGAGCATGTTGAATTTTCTCAGTTTTTATAAATTCTTCTGGATATAGATCTAGAAATGGAATTGCTGGGTCAAAGGGTATGAACAGCTTTATTGCTCTTTGGGCATAGTTCCATATTGCTTTCCAGAATGATTGAATCTGTTCACAACTCCACCAGCAATGCATTAATGCCCCAATCCTCCCACAACCTCTCCAACATTCATCATTTTCCCTTTTTCTCATCTTGGCCAATGTGATAGGTGTGAGGTGATACCTCATAGTTGTTTTAATTTGCATTTCTCTAATCAATAATTATTTTTCATATGATTATATATAGCTTTAATTTCTTCATTTGAAAACCATCTATTCATATCCTTTGACCATTTATCAATTGGGGAATGACTTGTAACCTTATAAATTTGATACAATTCTCTATATATTTTAGAAATGAGACTTTTATTAGAACTCCTAATTGTGAAGATTGTGAAGATTTTTTTCCCCCAGTTTTCTGCTTTCCTTCTAATTTTGGCAGCATTGATTTTATTAGTGCAAAATTTTTTAATTTAATATAGACAAAATCATTCATTTTGCAGTTTATAATATACTCTATTTCTTGTTTGGTCATAAATTTATCTGCTTCCCATAGATTTGATAGAATATTGCTTGGTCTATTAATTTATCTATGGTATTGCCCTTTATGTCTAAATCCTGGACTTGTTTTGATCTTATTTTGGTATAGGTGTGAGATGTGAATCCAAGCCTAGTTTTCACCATACTATTTTTCCAGTTTTCCCAACAATTTTTGTCAAATAGTGAGTCCTTCTAGAAGCTGATGTCTTTTGGTTTGTCTAATAGTAGATTGCTGTAGTCATTTACTGTGGTTCCTTTTGAACCCATCCTAATCCACTGATCCATCACTCTATTTCTTTGTTTTGGGGGGGGGTTTGGGAGGGGGAGTTATTTTGTTTTCTTTGTAGTTTTTCAAGGAAATGGGGTTAAGTGACTTAAGTGTTTGAGGTCGGATTTGAACGCTGGTCCTCCTGACTCCAGGACCAGTGCACTCTCCACTGCGCCACCTAGCTGCCTCCATCACTCTATTTCTTAACCAATACCAGAAAGTTTTGATGACAGCTATTTTATAGTATAGTTTTAGATCTGGTAGAGCTAGGCCACCTTCCTTTACATTTTTTTTTATAATTTCCCTTCCTATTCTTGCCCTTTTGTTGCTCCAGATGAATTTTGTTATTATTTTTTCTAGCTTGTAAAGAAGTTATTTGGAAGTTTGATTTGTATGACATTAAACAAGTAATTTAGTTTGGGTAGAATTGTTATTTTCATTATATTAGCTCAACCTAACCATCTGCAATTGACATTTTTCCAATTATTTAGATCTGATTTTTTTGGGTAAAAAATGCTTTACAATTGTGTTCATACAGTTTGTGGGTTTGTCTTGGGAGGTCGATTCCCAAGTATTTAATTTTGTTTATAGTTATTTTAAATGGAATTTCTCTTTCTATCTCTTGCTCTTAGGCTATGTTGTTCATATATATATATATATATATATATATATATATATATATATATATATTATAAATGTTGATGATTTATGTGGTTTTATTTTATATCCTGCTACTTTGCTGGATTTGTTGTTTCAAAGTGTTTTTAGATGATTTTCTCAGGTTCTTTAAGTATACTATCATATCATCTGCAAAGAGTGAAAACTTTGCTTCCTCATTACCAGATCTGATTCATTCAATTTCTTTTTTCACTTTCTGCTACAGCTAGCTTTTCTGATATGATATTGAATGGTAATGATGATAATGAGCATCCTTGTTTCACTCCTCATTTTATTGGAAATGCTCCAAGTTTATTCCTATTACATATATTTGTTGGTGTTTTAGATAGATACTATTTATTATTTTAAGGAAAATCTATTCCTAAAGGAATTGATGTTGTATTTTGTCAAAGGCTTTTTCTGCATCTATTGAGATAATCATGATTTCTGGTGGTTTTGCTCTTTGATATGTTCAATTAGGTTGAGTATTTTCCTGATAGTGAACCATCTCTGCCTACCTGGTATAAATCCTACCTGATCATGGTGTAATCTCATTGCTAAAATTTTAATTACGATTTTGCATCAATATTTATTTGGGAGATTGGTCTATAATTTTCTTTATCTATTTCCATTCTTCTTGGTTTAAGTATCAGCACCATATTGGTGTCATAAAAAGAGTTTGGCACAACATTTCTTTTCCTATTTTTTTAAAATAGACATAATATTTTTCTTGGTGGAAGAGAATATAAGATAGATATGGCTACATTTCCCAGCTTGATAGGCACAGGGGCGAACCAATCAATGATGCTTCCTTTGCATAGAATTGGATTTGATTAGAATATTATAAACAACAGTGATGAAGTTGCATCATCAGTACAGAACTTTGAATGTGAAACACAAAAGTGTCTAGGGATTTGCCTGTTCCTTTCCCCAACCCCCATCAACAACAACAACAACATTTGTTTGACAATAGGGAATTTTATTAGTGCTACATTTTATTGCTACTGGTGATAAGGAGAGAAGGGCATGAGGTGGAATAGGGTAAGGAGTTCCGTACTGCAGCAGAGCAGTGATACAGAAACCTTTCTTCTGAATGACATTTCTGTACTTTATGGGCAGTTAGATGGTACCCCTGGGGAATAAAATACTAGGCCTGGAATCAGGAAGACTCATTATCTTGAATTCAGATCTGATCTCAGACATTAACCAATTGTGTGACCCTGGGCAAGTCATTTAACCCTGTTTGCCTCAGTTTCCTCACCTATGAAATGAGCTGGAGAAGGAAATTGCAATTCACTCCAGCAACTTTGCCAAGAAAACTCCAAACGGAGTCATGAAAAGTCAGACACACTGAAAAATGACTCAACAACAAAATCTGTACTATACATTCACATTTCTGTATTTGTAATGATCACAGCTGTCCTAACTCTTGGCAAATATAATCCATCCTAAATTTACCATGTAACTTCAGTTCTATTTCATAGAAGATTGAAACAACTATGTGACCTTGACACATTACTTAATCTCCCTGAATCTCAGTTTTCTCATATGTAAAGTAAGAAAATTGAACTAGATGACTTTTGTGTTTTCATCCAGATCCATGTCCATTATTCTAGTCTACTATGACACTGAATTTATGGGCTAAGTGTCATCTTTTGGGCTCAGAGAAAGAAAAAGAATACAAATTAATGAGGTTTTTGCCTTTGAGAGGGCCTGAGCTCAGAAATCAAATGAAATCTACATTCTATCTTAATAAATAATACTTCTGATATTATTGCCTTTTGTCTATTCAAGTTAATCAAGTTAGTTGCTTTCTAAGAAAAAAGCAGGCAAGGTATATCATAAGAAGTAAGAATTAGTGGATGTCTAAAAGCCAGCATACTTTAGTACCTCCATTAGCTTTAGTTATACAAAAAGTTGATTGAACATTCCCATGGTGATTACTACTATATGCCAAATCTTACAGGCGCAAGAGATCTCAGAGGTCAACTTTTCTAACATACATACCTGAACAAGAAGCCTGTCTACATTACAAAGAAATTGAGAAATTACTAAACCAATTATAGTACCTCAACATATTATTATGCAATGTGATTATGTATGTGATACTAATGTAATGGAAAGGTTTCTCAAAAATTTTAGCATAGTTTTAAGCTATCAAATTTGCATTTGAAGCTGCACATTATATTTATTAGTAAATAAAGGTAATGGTGAAAAAAGAGATAAATAATAAATAAAAATTATTAAGAGAATGTATTTTTCATCATTCCACATTAGAAGTTCTCATTTAGGCTTCATAGGAAGACCAAAAATAAGGTGTTATTGAAGAGTGTTATGACATGGCAGTGCTTCTCTGTTAGAGGTCCCTCTCTCGATATTAATATAAGACTTACTAAATGATCAGTGATTCTAAGTCACAAAAACCAATTATGCATTTGAATTCTATGCATTTAATTTGGAGGCCCCACCACCAGTAGGGAGCTATTGTGACTCCTCAGTCTAACATTTAATGTCAGACTAGTCACCCACATATTCATACATACATACATATATATAAACATACATATTAAAACATCTTAGGTTACTCAAAAATGACCCTTCTTGGATTCAAAATATTATATGAGAAATCATATGAGAAATTTGATCCCAATATAGAAGCCAGAATAAAGGGACCAGGGTAGAACCTTAGGGTATACCTAAATAAAAAGTTTGGGACAAGAATAATGATCCCTGGAGATGGCTAGGTTTTGCAGTGAATAGAACACTAGCCCTGGAGTCAGCAGCACTGAGTTCAGATCCAGACTCAGACACTTAATAATTACTTAGCTGTGTGGCCTTGGGCAAGCCACTTAACCCCATTGCCTTGCAAAAAAAAAAAAAAAAAAAAAGATAATGATCCCTCAAGGAGACTGAGACCAGACAGGTAGGTTGATTCAAGGAACAAAGAAATGTCATAAAAGTTCACGAAGGAGAACATACATAGGAGAGGCAATTATCAAAGGAAGGACAATCATGTGGAAGAGAGATTACATTTGTACTACTTGACCCTGGGGAAAACACCTATGAACAACCCAGTTTAGAATGTTGTGGCCTATTACAAACAATCTAAGAGCCAGAATGATGACTTTGGAAGGAAAGGACTTGGGTTCAAATCTTGCCCCATCACTAACTATATTACAATGAACAAATTATTTACTCTTCCTGATGCTCCATTTCCTCAGCTATAAAATGAAATGGTGAAATTAAATGCTCTGCAAGTTCTAAAGTTCTAAAGCTATGATGCTTAGGAAGAGATCTGATTTTTCAGTACTTCATGTCACTTACTCAGTAGGTGCATACTATCTTTGTTGAAGTCAACATAGACTTCAGAAACAATAAAAGGCAAGATTATTGGGCATTTGAAATGATATAAATATAGTCAAATGAGATTACAAAACTCAAATGTTCCTTACTTTTTAAAAAAAACTATCACACTGGTATGACTGAAAAAGACAGGTTCACCATTTAAAGAAACAATGAAATGATTATGGGTTCATATATTCATTTTTCTGAAATAGATTTTGTATCTGTGATCTTTTCAAAAGAATGTTTCCATTTGCATAAAGTATATGTATTTCCAATGATAACTTTATAAGCAACATCTTTAAATAGCAAAATGAATGAATTATAGCCCACCTTTCCTAAGTTATTTCATACATATCTCAGAGGCAGAAAAATAAAATGGAACTTGAAAGATCAAAAAGAGTAGGAACAATTTTAAGCTTTGTGCCATAGGACAAGTCTCTTGTCCTTTCTGGGCTTCAGTTTCCTTCCCTGTCAAATGAAGGTGTTGGGCTAGAACTCTAAAGTCTCTTTTGACTAGAACATTAGATTCTTTTAAACTTGGTCTCAAATGTCTAAACAATGATGCATACAGTACAGGTAACAAACAAAATTAGCTTCATGTTTTAACATGGAATTGTACATATGACCCAACTGGCATCAGTGAGGCATGGTAACCAGAAAAAAATGTACTTATGGAAGAGTGGAAATATATTTTATATATGAAATCTCAAACATAAATTATTATCATTATCATTACCATCATTATTATTATTATTATTATTAGGTTTTTGCAAAGCAATGGGGTTGTGACTTTCCCAAGGCCACACAGCTAGGTAATTATTAAGTGTCTGAGGCCAGAATTGAACTCAGGTCCTCCTGACTCCAGGGCCCATGCTCTATCCACTAAGCCACCTAGCCACCCCCAACATAAATTGTTATTGATAACATGCACATACTCAACATGGATCTTTACATTGGTCTTTGGGCTACAACAATTCTGAGTCTTCTGAAATTACCTGAGACATGTCTCATATGTATGGTAGCATCACTGCCAGAATAATGCTTTCAAAAATGCTATCACCATACACTAGGTGAAAGTGGGCAAAACATGGGGTGATCTGGGATGGTTAGGTGGCTTAGTGGATAAAGCACTAGCCCTGGAGTCAGGAGGACCTGGGTTCAAATCTGGTCTCAGACACTTAATAATTACCTAGCTGTGTGGCCTTGAGCAAGCCACTTAACCCCGTTTGCCTTGCAAAAACCTAAAAAAAAAAATACCCATGGGGTGATTTAATGATAAAAATGGAGGTAGAGAAGTCAGATGATGTTGGACAGCTATGGCACCTGTGGTACTGAAACTTGATTGGCTTCCCCCTTCTGTTTTTATTGTAATGAGTGGACATGGGAGAGGTTGACAGAAGGACATTGGTCAGACCCCAACCAAAGTATCTTGTCAGTTAGTCTAAGTGATGATAAAGTAATGTTTTAGAACTGCCTTTCTAAATTGCCCTGACCAAGCTTACCCTCTTTTCTGCATCCCTAGTTGTACTGAGCACTACATAAAAATTAAGTTCCTCCCCAAAATTACTTACTGAAATGTATAGGGCTCATTCTTTATAATGCCTTTCATAATCACTGGTGATGGGGCTGAGAGGTCCATTTGGTAATGCTTACCTAGCTTGCATTCTAATTGTCATTATTTAAGTATGGCTTTGCATTCAAAGCCCAATAGCTAAAAAATACTGGCAGATTTTTATTTCACTATTTCTGGCAGACCTAATTCTTAAGCAAGCTTAATTCTATGGGTTATTAAATAGAATTAAATATCTAATTAGAATTGTTTCTGTACATTTATGCCAGGAGTCTTTAGCTGTTCAAGAGCTTTATCTGATTGAAATGATTACAAGGGGAATCTGTAATTATATAAAAGTATGGCACTGCCAAGAAGAAAACAGTGTGTATATTTTAAAATTTACTATATAGTGTATGTATATACATATATAATGTATATTCTTATAGGAAGAACATTAGAACAATTACAAAGTTATATATATATATATATATATATATATATATATAATATCTATATAGCACATGTATAGCTATACATACTTGAGAAGGAAATACCACACCACTCCAGTATCTTTGCCAAGAAAACCCATAGAAAGTTTTGTCCACAGATCACAAAGAATCAGTCATATGAGAATAACTGAACAACAACTTACATAAACATGCATATATAAAGCTACACATCCAGCTTTATAAGTAGATAGTGTATATTGCAATGAACACATGAAACTCTTTTGATTTGGATGACATTTTGACTTAATGAATTTTTCCCTTCTGATTAATTGAGGATCATCAGTAACATTACGGGCTTTAAAATGAATTATGTTGTTGTTCTCCCTCGGTACATAACACACTCCATCCAAGAGGTGAAATTGGATTAAAGATGTTTGTATTCTAATGCCAGTTCTATGGAGCATAAAGGGAACTGGCAGACTGAAAGGCATCAGACAAATTCAAAATATGTAAATACTTCCTCAAGTATTAATACTTGGGTTTTTTTTTTTTTAGTTATCTGGATAATTAGGAATGTGTGTATAGTTAAAAGGGGTAAAGAAGCATCTTCTTTGGTTTATTTCTATTATTTTCATAATACAAGAAAATTTAGGAAGTGAGAAAGATTTTTATAGACAGTACCATTTTAAATCATGGTGAAATTATTTCACATAATATCACAGTAGTAGAAAAATCTCAGAGCAGTTAAAGCCACAAATTAGATGGCATAGTGGAGAGGCCCTGGATTCAGAAATATCTGAGTTTAAATCTAGCCTCAGATACTTAACTAGCTCTCTGACCTGAGAAAGTCGCTTATCTCTCTCTGCCTCAATTTCTTCAATTGCAAAATGGGGATGATGATAATAACATCTATTTCCAGAGTTGCTATGAGGATCAAATGAGAATAATATCTACAAAGTGCTTTGCAAACCTTTAATGCTAGCTATTGTTTTTATTATTATTATAAATGGAGAAAAAACTTTTAGCAGGAGCCAAAGGAAGAAACACCAAGTGAGAATTTGGTCTAAGAAAATGATCCTCCTTTTTTTGTGTCCTTTTTACTTCTCTTCTCCTAAGGAATTTATTTAAAAAAATGGAAACAAAAATCCAATAACCTAGGAATTAGGTCTGCTGGAGGAAATGTAATCCTTGACAAAGAAATACAATACCTCATGTGATAAACATGCGGTTTCATGATGAATTAAGGAATATGTCAAAATCATGCAACTCCCAATGCCAAAGTATATGCAAAAAATAATTGCCACAAAAGGGAATAATGATTTTTTTTTAAAAAACTTAAGAATGTACAAGTAAATAAATTTGATCATTTTACTTTTTTCAAGTAATTTGCAGTTTCTTGTATAAGCCTCATTTATTTTTCTTTGTATATTGAAAGACATTTGTTAAGAAATAATAAGAAACAATAACATAGTATTCAATAAACAATAACATTGTTGTCCTTCCAGTACTGGATAACATAATTTTTCTAATATAAATTGAGTCATCACACTACTGGTCACAGATGCTTAAGCAAAGTCACACTCCTGCAGTTTGCTTTTTTCTTATCCTTCCAAGACTGCCCACTGGTCAGACATGCAGTCATTCTGAAAAAAAAAAGATAAATTGGCCTATTTGAAGCAGCCCAAATTTCTGTTTCTCACATCTATATTCTACCCTCCCAATACATGGTTTTCTGGAAGTATTAATAGTTGCATTTCATTTCACTATATAAATATTTAAGGACTGTAATTCTGCACAGTTGACATTGCTAGTGCCAATGCAATGTGATGTTTCATTATCCCCTCCTTGTATCAACATAATCTTGTCAAACTTTGTTTCCAATAAATAGAACAAGCTCTATTTTGAATATTTTAATAACCAAGCACATTCATATTGCTTTCAATCACAGCCTACTTACAAATACACAGTTAAGAGGTGCCGTTACGTGGAACAATACCCTGCAAGTATCATGCCAATATATTTTCATTAGTCGATGACATCCAGCTGCAGTAAAGAATTAGGTCACGTCCTTTAGAGACAAATCCTTCTGATTGTGGCAGGACTACATCAGGTCAGCCTGGATTCACCAAATCTTCCTGTCAAAGTTAAGTGAATATTTATACTTGCCTGTGTCCATTCCAGGGACTCCAGCTATAATTTATAAATCACATGTTATCTTCCAATTCAAAGCTTACCCTATTTATAACAAAAGGAAATGGGGTAGAAAAATAGAGAGGAAGACAGAAACAGAGAAATTTTTTTGAATATTTCATATAGTCTATATGATTCTTAGCCATTTGTAGCAATATATATTTAGTGAATATTTAGCTGAATGGCTCAGTTTTTGAATCACTCTGTTTCATTGGCCCTTAAATTACATTGCACTAATATAATTGAGAAATTATTATACCCCCTAGCATAATTAGATTCAGTTGATTACAAAATGAAAATGCATAAAAGAAGACTTTCATTATTTGGACAGTTTTTGCAAGATAAAGCATACTGCATGAGAGGTAGGTTTGATCTCCATTTGAAAAAGAATTTTACCTATCCATCTGGTGGGGTAGTTAGGAAGTCATTCTAATTCATTTAAGTTCTTGATTCTCTTGTCTTCAACTAAGTTTCTCTAGGTTCCTCTAGAATTTTTTTTTAAAAAAAGAGGAAAAGATTATTTATAGACAGCAGCTCATAACATCACAACTTTATCTTTACCCATTGAAATTTTTTTTAATGTTTGTTTCAGGGAAATTTCTAAATAGAATGTAACTATAGTTTGTCTCATTTCCTATAAATATTCTTATCACTTTCCACCCTCAGAGAGTGATCCTCAAGGAAACACACTTATGACATAATTATGCCTTTACTGTAGGAAAAAACCTAATTAAAAGGACCCTGTAATGAAACTCCACACAGAACCACTCAGATAAAGGATCAGGCAAATGTAGCCCAGCAGCAATTGCCATGTTAATTGCTGAGCTCACACATTTTGTACTTCCCAAGGGAACTAAAAGAATATGTATTCTCTCTTCATTCAACTTGGTTCATAAAAAGTTCATGGCAGTAGTAAGGGTCAGAAGCTATCTCCATCTTTTCCCCTGGAACTTCCACTCTACACTAAATCACTCCATCTCCACTTCCCCTCTGGCTATGTTCAGGTTTCTGCCATTTTTCTGTCCCCTGGACAATGGAAAAAGAATGATAGGAAAATCTTTCTATTGGGCAGTAACCCAAAAATAGGAGTTTCTCTTTCAATGGTGAGAGATGTAGTCATCTGGCATAACTATCTGTTAGTGGTCTTTTCTTGTTTAACCAGCTGTGTGGTAGTCAGTCTTTTTGTTTGTTTGTTTTACTTTTTTCTTTTCCCCAGTAAATAAGTAGTGTGTATCTATGGATTTGTGTATCTTTGTCTATACTGTAAGGAGATATATGTGTGTGTATGCATGCATATATATAAACATACATATATATATATATATATGTATATATATATATATATATATTTTTGTTATTTCCCTTGATTTTCTAGCTTTTATTTTTCCAAATAAATCATGTTATAATTCTTTCATGTGTTGTAAAATAATCCCTTGATAATATGAGTGATACAAGATGAAATCTTTAACTTTGTTATAGTGTCATTTTTATTATAATGGCATGACCCAGTCACCTGCCCTAAATATTCCTCTTTACTTAACCTATGCTTTATTTCTTTAAAAAGCACTTTGTAATTGAATCTACACAATTACTTTTTGGACTTTTATAGACTGACCTTTCTTTGATTTAAGATAGATAGGTTTCACAATATTAAAAAAGTACCTCTATAGCTAAACTTTCTAGGGTGTTTTTAAGCATAAATAAATACTTTAGTCTGTCAAGGCCTTTTTCACAACTTTTGAGATGTAATTGTTTTAGGTGTTTTCATTTTTAATTATATCTATACCTACAATTACCCAGTATTTATGTTTATTATGTAGATTGCTTTCAACAATCAATTCTGTTGATTCTTTTCTCACTGTGGAATTATCTTCATATTTTGGGTATAAAACTAACTGATAATGAAGAACTTGAGATGATTTTATATAAATTTATATAAATTATATAAATATTCATTAATTATATTGGTCTACAGGATATTGGTCTACAGTTTTCATTCTGAGTTAGATATAAACCTATATTTGTATGATAAAAGTAATCTCATAGGGTACTTTTTCAGTTTTGGGAATAGTGTAATGTATATAGTTCTTTAAAAGCTTGATAGAATTCTGCAAATCCATAAGGACAAGGAGTTACTTGCTCCCCTTGGAAATACCTTTTTAACTAGCTCTATCCCTATTTTCTGAGATTGCATTACTTAAGATCTCTATTGGTTTTGGGGTATTTGGGGTATTTTCAATGGTACTTCCTTCCACAACTGAAACAAGATTTCTTCTTACATTCCCTTGTTTCAGTTCTTCAATTTTCATTCTTAATCAGTCCCCAGTAGGAAGTTATTTTCCCTTCAGTGTCAACCTTTCATTTGATTAGAATACATCACATATTCCCCAATTATCTTCTTCCTCCTTTTTCTCCTTTTGTATTCTCTCCTATTCTGTATGTCAGTCCCATAAAAATATTAAATCATCTGAAAGAAGAATGCTGTGAGATTTAGTCTATTATGTTTTAGATCAATTTCTCCACCATCATTTCTATTTGATTTTTCCTTTAACTCTTGCCTTCTTATGTATCTTTAGGAAGAAATCTCTTAACATTGTATCTTGATATTTTGTTTTGTCTTTACTTGTTATATTCTTTTATCTTCCTTATGTTTCTCTTTACAGACATATGTTGAATGTCTCATTCCATATGAGTGTTCACCTTTCTTCATTCATGTATACTCTCATGTTTGAAGGATATGTTATCATGGGTTGCATCTTGAGCTGTTTAGATATTCAGAATATATTATTCCATTTCTTCCTACAGTTTCTGAGTGCAGAATATTTTTGTGTTATTTGAATTTCTCTTCCTATATATTTGAAGGTCTTTCTCCTGGTCGATTGCAAAATCTGTTGTTTATTAGAATTTTAAAATTTAACTACTATGTGTCTCTTTTTTTTAGGTTTCTTTTTTTTTACAAGGCAAATGGGGTTAAGTGGCTTGCCCGAGGCCACACAGCTAGGTAATTAAGTGTCTGAGACCGGATTTGAACCCAGGTACTCCTGACTCCAAGGCCCATCCTTTATCCACTACACCACCTAGCTGCCCCTACTACTATGCATCTTGGAATTTGCAGTAAAATGCTTGTTTCACACACACACACACATACACACAAACAGGAACTTTGATTTCTTTGTTCAGAAGGTCTATGAAGTATTCTTGAATTATTTCTTGCATTGTAATGTTTGGATTTTTTGATTTTTCATGTTCTTCTGGGAGATCTAAAATCATTAATTTGTCTCTACCCATCCTGTCTTAGAGATCAATGTATTTTTGATTGTATAGACATCACCTTTTCTTTTAATATTATTAGTTTTTTACTTATCCATTTCTTTTAATGTTAATAGTTTTTTTTACTTATCCACTTCCAGATTGTGTATTTACATTTCTAATTAGTTATTCTCTTTCATTTCTTTGTGAGACTTGACAACACAGATTCAAGTTTTACCAATTATTTCTATTCTGTAGGTCATAAATTCTGCTTTTACAATTATTATTTCTTTTTTAAAACATTCAATATTCTGTGATTCCATGCTCATTTGGGAATCCATAGGATCCTCTGCCTCAGCATCTGTCAATTCATGTTTCTTGCTTTATAACATTTATTCCTGGACTCCCATAATTAATATATTCTGAATTGGTTTATCTGTATGTGTTCTTGGTCTTTAACTGAGTTTTCTTACTCTATAAGTCTTTGGTAAATTGAGTTCCCCCACCACCACCCCTTATATGGTCTTACTGCTAACTTTTATCATTACTCTTTCCCCTTTTATGAGGTTTCCCTGTATGAAGTAAAAATCAAAACCATCTCAACCTCCTCCTGTGTTGAATAATTCATGTTTCATCAACTTCAGTCTGTGCTCCAATTGGTTTCTTTTTTCTTTCTTTTTTTTTAGGCATTTGGGTTTAAGTGACTTGCCCAGAGTCACAGTTAGTAAGCCAGCTGAAGAAAAGAAATTTCTGAAGAAAAGAAATGCTTTAAGAAGGTGTATCCATGTACACTCCTCTGACTGCCTCAGTTCTTTCTGTTGCTCAGTTCTCTATCAGAGTAGCTTTGCAACACATAGCATTGAAGTCCCAGTCATGCAGTTTTCACCTCTTTAGGTTTTTTTTTAGTTTCCATGGCAATGAGGGAGAGCAAAGGAAGGATAGAAAAGAGTTCTTTTCAAGCTCTGTGGGTCAGCTTATAAGCAATGCCAGAGCATAGTAGTCAGGAGGGAAGAGATACTGAACATGCAATTTAGGGGTTAAAGATTTGCCTTCTCCACTATCAATTCTTCATGTTTTTATCCTGTTCAGGTTCTTGGTGTCCTAACCATGAAGACAGATGAAATTGTCTTATCTTTGTGTCTAATTTCCATTTTGTAGAGACTTACAAATTAGCAATACTTATCTTTTGTTCTCGAGTAAGACCATGACATCAGGGAAATGATGCCATGACAAGTACATGAATTGGATTTGAGTAAGGGGAGATTCTGCTAAGTCACCAGTCTCACTTTCTCCTCCAGAGCCAACTGGATCCAGTGGCCAGATAAGAACCAGGATGACAGGAGATGGCCCCAGAAGTGGGGTAATCAGGGATAAGTGACTTGCCCAGGGTCACACAGCTAGTTACTGTCAAGTGTCTGAGGTCAGATTAGAATTCCTGTCTTCCTGACTCCAAGGCAAATGCTCTATCCATTTGCCACCCAAGGTTCAGAGAAAATATCTAGTCATCCATCTTGTTTGCTTCACTCAAAAATCCATTAATTCTTTTTTTTTATATATCACAACACTTCTTTACACTAAAGTCTTAATTCTAATGTTTCAACATAATGTTTCATGTACACATTCTAGAAGATAGACTGCAAGCTCTTGTGGTTCCTACCACCTAGAAAATATTCGTAAGACAATGAATCTAAAATGAGATGATAGCTAAATACTTTAAAGGGGGAGTAAAAATCCACTTAAAAAATATAGACTCCTCTGAGGAAAGAATAAAATAAAATAAAATAAAAAGTTTATTTTGCCTTTTCTCGAGAAAAGGGCACACTCCAAGTGTCACAAAGGTAGTGAAGATCAAGGAGCCACCCCAAACTGACTATCAGGCAAGATTATAAACCTAACTCAATCCTCTCCTCCTCCCTATTGTCCCTCCCTGTCAATTCATTGGTTCGTCTTCAGTGATCTAGTCCAGACCCTTAATTTTACAGCTGAAAAAACTGGCATCCAAAAATGTTAAGTGACTTGCTCTAAATCACAAAAGATAGTGTCACAGAGTCACTATATGAACAGAGGTCTAACTTCATTTCTAGCAGATTCTACCACTATCATGTTGCCTTCTTCTTTTGAGTACAGGTTCAATAGTAGGTTGTAATTAAAGGACATGTCTAATTAAGTTTGAGAAATTTCATCACATGATTGACCAATAGGAAAAAATTATCTTGGACCAACACATGAAACCATTTATTAAGGAGCATCAATCAGTGTGATTGGAGAAGTATTCAACCTGCTGAAATCAAAGACCACTCTGTGGTACTGCGGACAGTAGGTTGGGCTTGAAGACCATGGGTTCTTCACGTCCTACCTCTGATACATTTAACTATGCAATCCTGGACTTACCCACTTATTCTTTCAGTATCACAACCAAGCATCTAAGAATAAAAGTTACAGATGAGTAGTGCTACTACAGGCAATTTCTATACCAGAAATTCTCTAAAGGTCTGGACCAAAAATAAAATTACATTATATTTCATCAAATTATTTTATATTTTTACACAGTGATCAAAAGAACCTAAAAGAAAAAAAATTCAGCTTAAATAAACAAAATCCAAACACAGTAGGTTGAAGTCACCTACGTTCTCTTATACTCCATCAACATCCTATAGGAAGACAATATGAGCCTTTGACTAGATAAAATAATCTCTATTATACATTTTGAGAAAGTTACTGATTTTAGAAATGAGTAGAATTACCTGGACTGAGCATAAGAAAAGGCATAGAAATATTGCAGAAGCACCCATTAGAAATATAGTAATAATTGTACTAATAGGAGAGCACAGTGACCAGAATACACAAGAAAATAAATGACATAATGGGGAACATTTACAGAACCAGGGAAGCAAAAGGTTCTAAAAAATCTGAAAAATAAAATGCTAATTCCTTCATGGACAAATTGTGATCATTCATATTTTCAGCCTGTGTTTCTATGTAATGAGAGATACCTGAATAGTCAGAGAGAGAGAAGTTACTTTTTTTCATTAAAGAAACTACCAAGAAAAAAAAATTTTTCCTCAGAGACCACAAAACAGCTGTTCCTGGTCTTAGAGAAATTCTTAACATGATCCCTCAGATAGAAGAATCTGTTTCTAATTCATATCAAGCTATTTAACTGAAATAAGAAAAGAAGAAGATAGCAAGTAAAGAAACACTTTGCTGCCGTTGGTGGCTGAGATTCAGACTAAATGAACTGCTTCCCAAGAGCCCCTCATAATTAAAGTTTGCAAGTCGAGGGACAGAAGGATAATATGGCAAGTGGCTCAGCAGACATGTTCATTTAATTTCTGGTGAAAGAATATGAGCATTTTTCCAGGTGTCAAAAAAGAGTTAGTTAGGATACTAGCCAAATTTTCAGTCTATCACCATACCATGTATGAAAACTTCATTAGACATACTAAATAGTTGCAATAACAATTAAAAGGAATGAAGTCATCAGAAACTTTACACCAACTAACACAAATATTTTAATTAATATAGTTAGAAATTAGCAAATACTCTAAATATGAACCTCTTATTTGAAAATGGGATATATTTTCATTCACTAAGCATAAATATTGTGAACAAATGCATCAAAAGAAAGTGTGTCCATTATAGAATCAGACATGTTATCAACTTGAGGGTAGGCAGTTTCATTCTTATATTTGTATTCTTGACAAATACTAATGCATTACACATAGAAGGGACTTAATAAATATGTCTCATATGAATGATGAATGGACAGGAGGGTGGAACTCTCATTTGTGAGCAAGGTTTTTGCAAAGAATTTGATAAAGTCTCTAATGATTAAGTGAAATAATCTATGAAAAGCACTTTGTTGATTTTAAAGCACCATATAAATGTCAGTCATTAACATTGTTATTCTCATCTCACCAATTTAAAAGTTTAACTCATCCTCTATGCCATAGGAGGGAAGTAGGGAAATAGAAATGACAGCATAAGGCAATGCCAGACAGGATGATACTTAGTGACAACTTTCTGTGTCCTTTGACACAGTAGTTGTGAAGGCCTGTGTGACAGGAATCCTGAAATTCAGGAAAATTGAGTTCTAGAAGCTGGCACCTTTATCATTGGATAAAGGATGTGGCCTTTTACTTGACCAACCCTTCTATCTGTACCCTCAATCCTATTTTCTCTCTCTCTTTGAGAAATATGCCTGATGAGTCATTTCTTTCTTTCTTGACTGATAAACCTCTTCCAAAGTTCTGCTTTTTCTCTATATAAGTCAGTCAAGCCAGTCTTATACAGAGTGCCTAGAACAATTCTCCATATTTATTCAAATAATCCATTATTGTATTGGGGAAAGAAATTTCTTCCTGTCAATAACATACCTATAAGAGGATTAGACTACTGTTCACAATTCATTTGAAATGTGTATTCCCTCCACATGTGTGAAAACTAATAATTCATGGAAAGTCATCTCAGTTCTAGGAGGAGCATTGAAGAGAGTCTCATTCTTGTGTTTTAAATTTTTGGCACAGTCAATGTAAGAAAATAGCAATAAAGAATCTATTTCAGTACAATTTTGACTAATTAGACATTCCCAAGACTTAGTCTTTTCTGAAAACAGTTACCACTCATGCAGAAGGCCATGATTCTTGGAATCTCAACTTAGCCAAGAAGTCCTAACTCACTCTTTTTTAAATATGTCTTTTTTGCTACTTCTCAGTACAGTTCTGTAATTATCAGCTCAACCAAGATAACATTAGCTGGATTGGAGTGTGGAAACCTTGATCTTTATTCAGCTTGACTACAATCTTTTCAGTTATGTATGATTCTATGTAATCCACTGACAGTTTTCTTGGCAGAAATACCAGTGTGGTTTGTCATTTCCTTCTCCAGTTCATTTTACAGGAAAACTGGGGCAAACAAGGTTAAGTCACTTTTCCAGGGTCACATGTGTCTGAAAATACATTTGAACTCAGGAATATGAGTCTTCCTGACTCAGGGTCCAGCACTCTATCTACTGAACCAATATGGGTTATTGTCCTCTTTGAATATGGATAACAATAACTATCTACTGCACCACTTAGCTACCATGTGTGTTTAACCTTTGACAAATCAAGGCAATGGAGTTGGACTAAATGATGTCTGTCCCAGTCTATTTTCATAGTTTAGACACTTTAAAAATGCCTTTGCTGCATTTTTACTGACACAACTCACAAAAATGAGATGTTCTAGAAATATTAAGAATAAAAACAAGGCCCTTTATATAATACTTTAAGGTTTGTCAAGTGCTTTACTAGGTCTGTTTCCCAAGATGATTAGGGAAAAAGGAAAAGAACCTATATGCTCTAAAATATTTGTAGCACCTATCTTTGTGGTGGCAAAGACCTGGAAATTGCAGAGGAACCAATAAATTGAGAAATGGCTAAATTAAGTTACAGTATATGATTGTGATAAAATATTAATAAAAAATGATGAGCTCAATGATCTTAGAAAAGCAAAAATAGACTTGCATGAAATAATGAAAATCAAAATGAACAGAATCAGGACAGCAATATTGTTTTAAGAACAACCTTGGAGTGACCATCCTTTTGACCAAATATCTAAATTAACTAAAAAGAGCATATGAAATGAAGGGTGGTACTATCTGCACCCAGAGAAAGAACAAAGAATTAAAAATATTATGGAATGGTTTTACACACACACACACACACACACACACACACACACACACACACACACACACAGACATAGATATATTCATATATATAAATATATATTTCTGTATAATGGTAGCCATCTCTTGAGCAGGGAGGGAGCAAAAAGCAAGGAGGGGGTGCAGAAAAAAATACCTTATTTTATCCTTTTAAGATCCCTTGGATTTTAATCCTTTTATTTTCCTATTTTCCAATTGACGAAACAGAGGCAAGGAGAAATTAAGTGACTCCTGTAGGATCACACAGTTATTAGTTCTTTGAGACTGGAATTGAACTCAGATCTTTCTGATTCAAAGTCCTGTACTCTTTTCCCTGTGCCACCTAACTGCATTTAGATAATGCTTTAAAATAGACCTTTTATGCTGCATTTTTACTGACATAACAAAAAGCTTAAGGTTTAATAAGAGACAGTCATCAAAGGGTAGGAGCATAGAAAGAGACAATGTGGTCCTTGAGTTCAAAGATTAAAACAGGGATCCTGGATTTTATAAGGGTTAGTTAGATTCTCCTTCAAGTACATCTTGTGTACTTCTTTGTGATGACACCATCTGGAACTTTCTTGGTATTAGAGATGAATTATCAATGTAGAATCTGGAAGTTTCAAACAAAAGAAATGAAGAAGAAGCAGCATGTCCAGAGTAGAGGAAGGCTTGCACAAATAGCCCCCATCCCCATTAGAGTGCCTAGCACAATTCTATGCATTTTATCAAAGAATCAAATACTGCATTGGGTAAAGAAATTTTTATTCCTTTGTACTTCCTGATTTTACCCAGGGCTGTCAGTATTGTACCTCTAAAAACTCTCCCTCCTTTATCTTTCCTCATTCTGCCCAAATGAAAAAAGATAAGGTTTTAAATGGGTAGACTCCTTGAAGCAATTTCTTAATCCAGGAATAATGAGTTTCCAAAGCTATACCACCTCCACCAGAGCTAGTCAAGTGCCTTCTGTTCTCATATCTATCATTACAATCAGTGTAGATCACTCTATTGGGGGAAGGACTGGTAAACGAGTAATTTCCTTGTCTACATTGATAGCTGTCCCCATCCCTTGCATCTGCTTTTGGGACTTAGAGATTTTTTACAGAGGAAGCAGACTGGGCCTTGGTAGTAAAAGCAGTAGGCCTTAATTATGGTTGTCTTTTAAGTCACAGGGAAAAACACAAGGCTCAAAATGAAAAAAAAAAAAAAACTGAGTGAGTTGGGATAATCTAAGCTACATTCAGGGAAATAGGGAAATAGAGTCAAGAATAACCTTGAGTAGGACAATCAAAGGAGGGAGATCCAGGGAGATAATTGTGACTCATTGATGCTCAGGTTATGACAGGAGAAAGAAAGGGAGAGTCAATGATCATAACTCTCTCTTCCAATTTAAGTTCATCAAGGCTTCTTGCTTTTTCTTCTGATTCAATGGGTGGAATGATTTAATCCTTCATTCTTAATAGCAACCCAGGACAAGAGGTGAAACACTACTGAAATCTAAGTTCTTTGAGAGTGAGGCCCCACTCCCCCCCAAAAAAAAGAAAAAAAGAAAGAAAACAGGTGGCTAAGTGGCACAGTGGATACAACACTAACCCTGGATTCAGGAGGACCTGAGTTCAAATTCAACCACAGACACTTAATAATTACCTAGCTGTGTGACCTTGGGCAAGTCACCATTTGCCTTGCAAAAAAAAAAAACAAAAGAGAGAGAGAGAGAGAGAGGCCCATCTCTTTTTGGGGGGTACCCCTAATGTTTAGCACAATGACTGTCACAGTAGGTAATAAACACTTGCCATGAGTCTGAAGGCATATTAAGACAGCTTATTCACCAGGCAAAACCCCACTACTAAGTTAGCAATGAAAAAGACCAGAATAGTTAGCATTGTAGGGAGGATTACAGTCTGATTTAGCCATCATGTTGAATTTCCACTCCTGATGTAATAGGAAAGAAGGTGCCAAAAGATTGAATATTGAAAAAGGGTAGATGTTTCCAGTGGAGATTGTAGAGGACTCCAGAAAAGGAAAGCATACCATAGTTCTTGGGATCATGTCTAAACCAAGTATTCCCCCCCAACCCCTTATTAATAAATATATCTTTTTGCCATTACTTTGGCCAGTTTCTAGTAGTTATCAGCTCAAGTCAGATAACTCTCTGGATGAACTGGATTCCAAATCTGGAAGGCTGGATTCATATACAGTTCTGCCAGTTTTTTCTTTTTTCTTTTTTTCTTATTTATTATTGTTATGTTGGGGTTGGGGGTGGGCAGTGGAGTTAAGCGACTTGCTGAAGATGACAGAGTTCATAAATATCAAGTGTCTGAGACTGGATTTGAATTCAGGTCCTCCTGACTCCAGGGCCAGTGCTCTAGCCACTGTGCCATCTAGCTGCCCCTCAGTTTCTTTTCCTGGAAAGGAGAGGTAAAAGTTAGAAGAAGGGTTTGTGTCTAGAGCAGAGATTATCAAAAGAAAGATCTAGACTCTGAAGACTAAATAGAATTCTTTAACTATTACATGGGCAAAACTGCATGAAGAATATATCATAAAGGTAAGTTAATTCACAGAATCTCAGTGCTGAAAAAAAAAACCTCAGAAAATATCTTGTCCAAAGCATAAATGAATATGAATTTCCTCTACAAAACACCTCAAAAATTAACATCTATCTTTTCCTTAAAGATTTCTAGTGAGAGAAATTCCACTCCCTCCTGAAATAGCAAAGAAACAAATCTAATTATTAAGAGGTTTAAATGTGTCTCAAACTCAAAATTTTCTTTTTACAACTTCTACCTATTGCTTCTAATTCTGTTGAGTGAGCAGAAAAGTAACAAAATGGATATACTGTTAGTTTTGGAGTTAGGAAGACCTAAATTCAAATCCAGCCTCAGATACTTGCAGTGTCACCCCTGGGCAAGTCATTTTATCTCTGTTTGAATCAATTTCCTCAACCATAAAAGGGATATTAAAGCATCTACCTTCTAGGATTGTTGTAAGGATGAAACTAAAAAATATTTATAAAGTCCTTAGCACAATTTGACCTTTAGTTGGCACTAAATAACTATATATTCCCTTCCCTTTCTCATGTATTCTTCAAATGTATGACTATTGATCGAATTCCCTTGTCTTCTTTTCATAGGCTAAATGACTGAATTTTCAAATGAAGTGAATTCAAGGTCTTTCCTTATTCAGATTACCATTTACTGAACAGTCTTCATCTTAGAATATAATGCCTAAAAATGAACGCAATGCTTCCAATGTCAGCTGACCAGAACAGAGAACAGTGAGACTACCACCTAAGTCAATATATTATACTTCTTTTAATGAAGCCTAAAATTGCATTAGATTTCTTAACTACACCTTCTGTTCACTAACATTTCTGGACTATTTTAAAATAACTTCCTATCTAGATATATCTCTCCTATCACAAGGGCAAGTTTATATGATGTTGATGAAAACAACAAAGGAAGGGAGGTTCCAAAAACAAACTACAGTTCTTCCCTTGGTCAAACCCTTTAATGTATCTGGAATGCTGGTCATATAACTGGAAAAATATTGGATCTGAGATAAGCATATCTAGGTTGAAATATTGGCTCTATTGCTACTGCTTTGATCATGTATGCTAATTTCCCTTAAGAAGTTCAGTTTCCTCATTAATAAAAATTAGGTAAAAAAAAGTCAAATTAATACTTGTACTCTTTGACATTAGAGTTCTTCTAGGAGAAATGATTAGTAAGCTTTAAAATGGAATATGCATAAGAATTACCAATGTCATTTCAACTCTAAAGAATCTCTGAACTTATCTGGTTCAATATCTCTTTTCACAAATGGGGAAACTGAGATAAAATGATTTGCCCAAGATCATACAACTAGTTAGGAGCAAAACAGAAACTAGAGACCAGGTCTCTATTAAAGTTACTTCTTATCAGATAAGATCAGCTTTCCAGATAACCTTACCAGATAAGATTTTCATTTGAGAATTCTAGGAGTAAATAATTGAATGTTAGAAGCAAGTTATCCCTATTCCAGCTACAGATCTTTTCCATTCTCATTCAATCCTTCAATAAAAATTGAATAAAATCATGCTTCTTCTCATACTGCCATTTTGCCAGTTGCAAAATTGTGTTTTAAGCAATGCTGTTAATCTTGAGACTCTTCTAGGCTATGAGGACTATGAATAAGGATGCATCCTGAATTCCAGTGGCCTCATTTTTATCCTTAATACACCAGTCAGCTGGATTATTTGATAACTCTGACTGGAGGATGTTAGGATTTGACTTGCTTTGTCTAAACAACTAGATTCTGTTAACCTTTCCAGTGTTTGTGAGAAAGAAGAGACAATACTAAAGTCTACAATGTACCTATTAAATTGGAAGCTAAATCAGTTAAGTGGCATAGTAGATAGATTGCCAGACCTAAAGTCAGACTCATCTCCCTGACCGCAAATTTGGCGTCAGATTTTTTACTAGCTATGTAACCCTGGGCAAGTCTCTTCATCCTTTTACCTCAGTTTCCTCATCTGTAAAATGATCTGGAGAAAGAAATGGCAAACCACTTCAATATCTTTGCCAAGAAAAGTTCAAGTAGAGTCCCAAAGAGTCAGATAGAACTGAAAAACTACTGAACAGCAACAAAATTAAATTATGCCATCAATTTTAACAGCCTAGTCAACTATGTGGATCCATCCATCTTTTCAAGTAATCCTTCATTTAAAATCTTGTTCACAGAAATTATCAAGCATTGTAATATGTCCAAATGTAATATATCCAATATGTAATGTGTCCTAATTCAAATGACTAAAATGCTGGCATTCATTTTGCCATCATTTCTTTCCTTCTACCTAAATATATTGACTTGTTACCTCAATAAATCTTTTAATTGGGTACCATAGTCTTCCTATAGAACATGAGTTGTTAACAGTATTGAAATAAACAAGTGAACTGAGATGTAGAAATGAGGATAAGGAGAATTCCAGACAATGGGAAGAGTCAGTGAAAAGGTACAGAGAGAAGGTAGACTATGATTGTCAAGGCTAGTAAGCAGGTATTTCTCAATTGTGGAGTTAACAAAAAAAACTGGAAAAAAAGAAAAAGATTAGGTGATGAAGAGTTTTAAATGCCTGAGGATTTTGTATTTGATCCTGGAGAAAAATAGGGAGGCAATGGAGTTAATTTGAACAGGAAGATGACATGGTTGGACCTACACTTAAGAAAAAAATTACTTCAGTAGCTTCAATAGGTATTAGAATGGAAGGAAACCTGAGTCAAAGACACCAATTAGAAAGCTATGTAATAGTATAGTATTAAACTGTATGACTGAAATAGTAATCTATAAATCTACAATCCACAGAAGTACTTCATACCCCTCCATCAACATGCTTCCTATTAAAATCAATGAGCCAAAATTACACCATCAAGTATTTCAAAAGGTTTTTATTGATAATTTCTGTTTCCTGAATTATCAGTTATCTTGAATTTCCCCCTTTCTCCCCTTCCAGAGAGTCATTCCATGTAACAGATAGTATATTTTAGAAAGGAAAGGGGGGGAAAGTCAACATAACTGATCAATATATATCCAAAAACATGCATAGTTGTAACATTTTTAGACCTTCTATTTCCATAAAAGTATAGGTTAAGGGGAGAGGAGTGTTTTTTTCATCTTTTCATTCAAATCCCACTTGATATTAATAATTCTGTTATATTTTACTTTTGATTTTTTGTATATAGTTGATCTTTCTATTCATATTTTTGTGGTTGGTTATGGTGTATAGTTTTCTTGACTATTTGCTTCACTCTGCATCAACACATAGAAGTTTTTCCATGCTTCTCTATATTCATCACACACCATTTCTTACAATACAGTAATATTCCATTATTTTCATGCACCACAATTTGTTTAGCCATTCTCAACAGATGGATTTTTCCCTTGTTTCCAATTCTTTGCTATAATCAAAAGTACTGTGTGTACATTAGTACTTTTTTATCTTATCAGTGGCTATGATGGAGTCTTTAATGCAAAGGATGTTGGCATTTTCATCATTAATTCACATAATTCTGAATTGCTTTCCAAAATGGTTGTACCATTTCACATATCCAGCAACAAATTGTTAGTATACCTATCATTCCACAACCTATCATTGAATATTGCCATTTTTTGACATTTTTGAAAGTTCATAAAATATGAGGTAAAACTTGTTATTTTACGTTTTCATTAACAATTTAGAGCATTCTTTTATGTTATTGTGAATATTTCACAATTCTTTTCAGAATTATTTATTCATTTTCTTTAACTATCTCTTGGGAATGGTAATTAGTCACATACATATTAAATATTTATGTATGTATATATACATATACAAACATATATATAGGATACTGAACACTGATCAGAGAAATTTAAAGAAACATTTTTTCCCGTTTGATCATTTCTTTTTTTAAGTATATAAATTTTATTTGTGCAAAAGTTTTTAGGTTTAATAATCAAAGTTATCTCCATTATTTATATTCTTCCTTTAAAAAAACAAAATAAAATTGCCTTTATTTCCTGTTTCATTGCATAGTTGTGAGATATATAATCTGCTTCTTTTCTAAATTTTTTTTTATTAGTAAGATATATAAAGGTCATTTATCCCTTAAGAATATTTTGTCTCCTCCTCCTCCTCCTCCGCCTCTTCTTTGGTCTCCTCCTCCTCCTCCTCCTTCTTTTTCTCCTCTTCCTCACCACCACCACCATCATCCTCCTCCTCCTCCTCCTGCTGCTCCTGTGATGCTTCTCCCCCTCCCCACCCCCTCCCTTGGAACGGACCCTCCTAGTGCCTCTTTTGTGAAGCGGCGGCTGAGGAGACCCCCGGACTCGCCATGGCCGACAAAAAGTCAAAGGAAGGCGTCAAGACTGAAAACAACGACCACATTAATTTGAAGGTGGCAGGGCAAGATGGTTCGGTAGTGCAATTTAAGATTAAGAGGCACACACCACTTAGTAAACTAATGAAAGCCTATGGTGAACTACAGGGTTTGTCAATGAGGCTGATCAGATTCCAATTTGATGGGCAACCAATCAGTGAAACAGACACACCTGCACAGTTGGAAATGGAGGATGAAGATACAATTGATGTATTCCAGCAGCAGACAGAAGGTCTTCACTAAAAAGAGAACCTGCAACTGTACTCCAGAACTGTGTTCCCAGGGAAAACAATACATTCACAATCAGAAAACCAAGATTTGGTTCATCCACATCCTGACTACTGCAGTATAGTTTTCTCTCTTTTATTCCCTTCCCCCATTCCTTTATTGTACATAAAGTAACTGGTTTATGTGCACAGGCATAATGTGTATTTTTTTTAACTAAATAGCCGATGGTATGTCTTGATCAACATCAAATGGAGATGGGGAGGGGAAAAACAAACTGGTTCTGTGAAAATATCCCTTTTCTCCATTAGTGGCATGCTCATTCAACTTTTATCTTTATATTCCAGTAAGTTACTTTACTCTTGCTGTTTAACAACAAAAAAAAAAAAACCACAAAAAAAAATCCCTGCATATCTTGTTTGATTGGATAATTTCAATGTTTTTCTTTTATCATTGCAAAAACAAGGACGATTTTATAACTTTTTTGTACGTAGCTGTTACATGTAGGGCAATCTCTGTCTCTCAGTAGGGATAAATTACTATAAAGAAATTGATCCTAGATAGTTTTCCCTTCCAAGTCAAACATCTTGTTGTTTAAATAAACTCCTTGTTTAAAATAAGAAAAAGAATATTTTGTGAGGGGTGGCTAGGTGGTACAGTGGCTAGAGCACTGGCCCTGGAGTCAGGAGTACCTGAGTTCAAATCCAGCCTAATTACCTAGTTGTGTGGCCTTGGGCAAGCAGCTTAACCCCATTGCCTTGCAAATTATATATAGAGACAGAGACAGAAATAGGTATCGGTATGGATGATATAGATATGAATATGGTGTAAATTATTGGTCTAAGCCTAATTTCTGCCAGATTATTGTCTAGTTTTCCCAGTTTTTATCAAATAGTAAATTGGTTTTTTTCCCTCAGCAATTTATATCTTCCACTATATCAAACCTTGACTATTGAATTCTATTATTTCTTATTCTCCCTTGTCCAGTATATTCCTTTGATCTTTCTGTTTTTTAATTAATATCAGATGGTTTTGGTGACTATCCTTTATAATTTAGTTTGAAGTCTAGAAGTCCTATCCCCCCTTTGCAACTACTCATTATATCTAAATCTTTTGTTTTTCCAAATTAATTTTGTCATTATTTTATACAACTCTATAAAGTATGCCCTGGGTACTTTGACATAGCACCTAAAGTATAAATTACTTTTGGTAGTATCATCATCTAAATAATATTGGTATGGCCTATACATGAGTGACATCACTAAGCAAGAAGCAAAAATAAGAACAACCATGACATAGCAGTCACTCATCAAGCTCACCATGCCTTACAACAATTTACCACATCCCTAGAAGAGAATGAACACACACTTGCACATACCTAGAAGGGAGGAAACTTGTGTCTAGAACAACCGAAAACGGCAGACTCTGATGTATGTGATCTCCTTAGGGAATAGTCTGCACAAAGAATCACTTGCTTACTGAAACCCTTCCACTCTTGCCACTGTAAGAGTAGAAATTCTAATCCTAAAGGTCACAAAGTTTTCCAGGTCTACTACTCATATGTTCTGTAATGAGCCTAAAATAAATTTTCTTATTACCATATAAGTAGGAAGCAAGTTAAAAAAAATAATTGAAATGTAAGTAGCAACAAAGTGAAACATGGATTAATTTTTCTTTCCCAGGGTGGCTAGGTGGCGCAGTGGATAAAGCACCAGCCCTGGAGTCAGGAGTACCTGGGTTCAAATCTGGTCTCAGACACTTAATAATTACCTAGCTGTGTGGCCTTGGGCAAGGCACTTAACCCCATTTGCCTTGCAAAAAAAAAAAAAATTCTTTCCCTCACAGATCTTCAGATATGAGACTTTTATTTTCTCCAATCAGCTTTCTCCCTGATACAATTAACAATGCTTTCTCCCAGTCAGATGAGATCCTATCAGCAGCTACAGAGCTAGCTTCCCCTTTTTTGTTGGTCTCAACTGTGCTCTAAAAAAAATCAACTGCTCTTCTCATTTTTATGCCCTTTTTTCCTTCTCTTTACCCAGTTTTTAGCACAGAGTAGGCACTAAATAAAAGTTCCTTGACTTACTAATGGGCCACTCTGAGCTTTTCTGCTATAATCTTTGTACTTTCGCTCCCATTGCTGACTTAGCAATTGTATATAATCTTATGTAAATCTACTCACCTCTACCTTAAGAGAGGATAACAAAATTCACATTTGTGTCAGGCTCACCAAAGTAGGCAATATTCAACTGCCTCATAATTACCATGAAGTTCTTATTACCAGTTATTGCCATCAAAGTCCAAGACAGTAATACTTAAATGGAAAAGAATATGCTTAGGCCATATTTGTATTAAATAAATATTTTTTATCTGCTTTCCCTTAGCTCCTCTTATAATTGTCTATATTTCTGCCAAGTTATTTGTCTCTCAAAAAATGATTTTCTAACTGTTTCTCAAGCAAATACCCTTCTTTCTACCTCCTTCAAGTAAAAATGAATGTTTAAATTAAAAAGTGACATTTCACAATGGAAATGGGATAGAGAAGGAGTGACTGAGAATGAAGAATTAAGGAAGATCATTTTTATCATCATCATTATGAAAGAACTGCTGTTACAGTAAATGGCTATTTTGACCTGGAGTCAAGTGGTCTTGAGTTCCAAACTTGACTCAGTTGCTTACTAGCTCTATGTTATCATAAGCTTTATGTGATTCAAGTTGATAATTACTTCTTCCACATGTAAAGAATTGTACTGACCTTCTCTTACTTCATTTGTCAAATGGGGCTAATATTACTAATAGTACCTATCTCAGAGAGCTTTAATGAGGAAAGCACTTAGCTAATCTAAAGAGATGGATAAATATAACTACTCATTCTGAATAAGATGAGAAAATGCATATGAAAATGCTTCCAAAAGCTAAAAAAACATACATGAGTTAAGTAATAACCATTATGCTCTTTGGCTTACTGGTGCTCATACATGTGATCCCTATACATATGTTTCATCATAGGCCCCACACAATAGATCCAAGTTCTATCTGATTTTGTCCCAGATTTATTGTAGAGCTCTTTGGCTGGGTTATATCTTATCAAAAATGCTGTTTCCATCCCAGCCTTTGAGAACTATAAGTATTGGAGGCTTAAAGGTAAGAAATGTTTTCTCAAATCTTGGGTTATTAAACCAGGGTTGGAAATCACTGAATGGAATTGTTCACTCTAAAAGTCTGATAAAACTATGTGAGTTTATAAGTATACTAAACTCTATACAACCTATTTTTGACTTCAAGTCAAAAGCTTCAGCTAACCATGTCACCTTTAGTTCAGACCCATGCAATTGATTTCTCTCAGACTTTTTTGAATAGGAGGGCAAAACAATGCCAGATTTAATAATGAGAACTGTGTTGCCATGTTTTGGTGAAAAATAGATCCTGAACAACATCTCCATCAATGGTAAAAATGGCCCCAGTGTCCATTAATAATTTACAATGCAGCTGAGCAACTATAACTTATAACAAATCTGATCATTAGTGGGAACTGCCATTGCCAAATACTAATAAATGTAATTAACACTGGTGTTTAAAGTTTTAAAGTTTTCTGCTTATCAAGTAATTGGCAATGTATTCTAAAAATTAGGTTATGAGAAAATTAAGCAGTCATCCCATAACTCTCTTTTTCTTGTTCCATTGTTTTAAACATCTTAATTGCTACAAAAAAAAAAAACAACCACACAAAAAGAAGAAAGTGATTGGAAACTTTAAGCAAATAGTTACTCATTTTCCACAGCTTACTTTTTTCATTATAATACATTTCATTATAATACATTTTCCATTTTTAATTAAATGAATAAAATATCAGTTGCCTGTGAGATTATATACAATTGCCAAATAAAGCTGCAGACTTCTCATTCTGTAGTGTGTTTAGAAACTAGCATGGTACTATCTTTAAAAGAAACACTTTTTTTCATTTATCTTGTTTTGGAGTTTTACAAGCTTATAAAATCACAGCAGATGTTTCCTGTGGGTACAGGGTACAAAACAAATTATAGATCTGTTTTCACATTGGATTTTTTTTTCTTTTTTAACAGTTGTCAAACTATTTTGAGCTCAAAATTGGATGTGACAAATTCAACTCTGTCCTTCACTACTTTCCCTACACCTGGATAAGAGAATCCTAAGTTAGTGACAATGACTCGAGTTTTCAAAGTGTAGAATTTGACAAAAAAAAAAAAGACAAAGAAATTGTGAAACAGTTTTGGTAGCTGATCTTTTCTGCCACATTTTAAGGGCAAGCCAATAAATCAACAGTTATTATTTAGAAGTTACTATATGGAAAAAATACAAATATAGGCAACTCCTGAGAAGTGAACAAATCAAATCCCCAAACTAGGAAGAAAATGGCTGAAGTCCTGCTCTAATATATCTATATCTATATCTATATACTTATATATAGACATATATCTATACTAAATGTAGGATACCAGGCAAATTATTTAAACTCTCAGTGCCCATGGAAAATTTTTAAAACTATTGGTTTCAGAGCAAGTACTGATCTGAACTGTTAAGGTGCATTTTTTCACTTAGATTTTCCTATCCCATTAAAATCAAAGTTCTTGTCCAAAAGAAAGAAAGAAAGAAAAAACACCCTGCTAGGCACTTGGGAATGCAAATAAGTATAAAGTATGATCCCTAACTGAAAGTATATTACAGTTGAGTAATGTGGGAATAAGATATTGATAGAACTATGTAATTTCTTCCCTCTAGGATACTTAAATATTTCCACTGACTGGGAAAGGTTCGGTGTTGTCCTAGCTAAAAGTAGGAAAATGGATAGAATGATTTCTCAAAGTTTCTTCTAAAGTGATTTAAGTGGTTATACTCAGGAATAAGAAGCTAAATTTATTACTTTTTATTGCTGAGAATGCATGCCAGGATATATCTGATGATGCTTTATCCTGTTTGCCTTCTTCTAAGGTAAGCTAATAGGCTTGAATAGTGCATTTCTGACACAGAAGTCAAAAACCGAATCCAGATTTATACCTGAGATATCAAAATAAATTTTCAAAATCTGGAATGATATACCCAAGGTACAGAGTACAATTTTCATCTCAGCAGAAAATTAAATTTTGATTTCTTAAATTTGTCTTTTTAAATTTTGAATTCCTATAATCCCTTTATCAAAGATTTTGAACTTCTCCATAATTTGGCCTAATTATTTCTTGACTTGTACTTTGGGAGATTATTCATTGAGACACAAAGTTTCATAATTCTTATCACCAAACACATTTGAAATTTTGACAATGCTAAGGTTTCTTTCAGCTATAGCAGTTCATGGTTCTATATCTCAGCTCCAATGTGACATTTTAAAAATAAAAGAAGCACCTTTTCTATACAAGAGGCTTCAGGGTGCTTTTTAATATAGCATCAAAAAAAAAACCCTTCAGATCTTAGCCTAGTTAAAGAATGACCAAAGAATACATTTACTCATCATTGATTGGCCAACTGTGCTTTAAAATAATATAATGTCATCATAATCACCATTGCCATCATCATTGCTACCATAATGAAAATGATGACAGATTTTTGAAATGATCATTCCTGACTTGACCCAAGTTCTTTCAATGTGTCTATTCTTCTGCTTTTGTTATTTCTGAAATTGCTTGTCAGTGCTGTGATTTGTAAATTGTTGCAGCTGCAATTGGAGAAAAGAACCTTTCTCTGGGCATTATGAAAATTGAAGGAAAATACATTCTTCATAAGACTCTTTCAAATGGACACATTATTTTTTAATGTAACCATTTTGTTTTAAACATCAATGAATGGATATACTAAGTAATATACTAAGGTGGTGGTAAGACTTTTCACTCAATAACCAAGGTGAATTTAAGTATGCCCTTAAACTGCTTCATTTCAGAGACGCAAAAAAAAAAAAGATCCAGTATGCAATGAAAAAACCCATGAGAACCACATATTCTAGCCCAGGGTTAAATTATACAAGCATTACAGAGGAAAATGTCTATGAAAAATTAATGGTGCATTTGTTTATTGACTTGCCTTCTTCATATGATCTAAATATAAACAATGAAAGAGTGCCACAGATTTGAGATGAGCTGTCAGGAGATGCAGTTCACTTTGAGGGACTAGAGGAGACTACTTAAGATAATACAAAAGATCAAATATGAAAATTCCCTGAGATAAAGCTCTTTTCTCAATCATGATATCAGAGATACTAGTAATAAATTCTATCACCCCAATCAATTATAAACTCTGTTACATGATCATGAAGCTAGAAATCATATGCAAGAACATAGTCATTAAAAAGTGTGGTCAAAATAAGTTTGGACCTGCTGAATCCCACAAATCTGAACTTGCATATCTTTAAATATAAAGGAAAATAGAGTTATATATGACATCAACATTTCTCCTTCAGTTCAAGCATTGCTACCTTCCTACCTTAGTTTTTTAATAATGCCATCTTCCCTCTCCTCATCCTTAATACCCCTACCAAATCAAATTTGTCATATTTGAACTCAGGTACCCTGACTCCAGGACCAGTGCTCTATCCTCTGTACCACCTAACTGCCCCAATATATTTTAAAGACCAAAGAAGATCAAGTATGGAACACACTTTGCAAACTTTCAGGTTCTATGTAAATATTTAAAATTGCCATTCCTTGGGAATTAGAGCCTGCATTTATGGAAGATAGGAAGTTTGTCTTATAGATTTTTGTATCCCCTCTCCCCAACCTAACCACCAGAAATAGTGACAAAATTCCCCACTCCTGAGATGTACCAGCTATGTTGTCCTAGGCAAATTATTTAACCTTTCAGTGGCCCTAAGCAATTCTCTAAAATTATGTAAGTTACAGAACAGTGGCTGAGTTATATAGATAGGATGAGTTTCTGAAACCACAGACAACAAAGGTGCAAAAAATTTAAATAAAATATTAACACTATGATTAGGATGTTTTTAAATTAGGAATATATTTTTGCATTCTTGAGATGATAGAATTTATTATCAGAACTTGTGAAATAATTATGATTGAGAGAAGAGTTTGACTGGATTGATCAATGATTGATCTAATATTAGGAAAACTAGAAGTCTAACCTTATTAATAACAAAAAGTATGAAGATCTTATGGAGTTATCAATATGCAGTAATATCAAGATTCAGGAAAAGCTTTTGTTAAGAATAAAGCACTCATTTCTGTTCAAAATGAATTATTAGAAAATATAGGAATAGACCTTTCCTTGAAATGGTAAATACTATATACTTGAAATTAAGGATTATCATTATATGTAATGAGATAAACCATAATCCTTTGCAATACCCTCAGGTATTGTTGACTATATTGTCGACTATCACTACTTCTATTTGAAACAGCAATATGTATGATGGCTTTAACCAAAAAAAAGAAGAAAGAACTTGAGGGAATGACACATAAAGAGGGGGGAAATTATTTTTTGCAGATGATGTGATATAAAGAACTCTAGATAGGCAACTAAAATTAATCAAAATGATTAATTCAAATTCATAGAATAAAAAAATAAAATCATTAGCATTTTATAAAAATAGCAATAAAACTCAGAAGGAAAAAAAATTCTTTTTAAAATTATTACAGAATTAATAACATACTTAGGAGTCTACCTTTCAAGATGCATTCAATTATAAACCATTGTTTAGAGAATTAAAGAGAATTTGAAATAATTAGAAAAATATTAATTGCTCCAGAGTAGAATGAGTCAATAAAACAAAAATTGCAATACTATTTAAATTAATTACTTATTTAATATCATATTAATCTATCTGCCAAAGGATTACTTTATGGAACTAGAAGAATAAAAATGAAATTCATATAAAAATCAAGAATATTAACCAAAATATGAAAATAATTAGGAAGGAAGGGAACCTAGGAAATCCAGGTCTCAAATTATTCTGCAAAGCAGTAAAGTTCAAAGCAATTTAGTACTGACTAAAAAATTATAGAGTTCCATCATTGGAAGAGATTACCTACATAACATAAAAAAAAATTTCTAGTATTCAGTATTCAATAAACAAAGATCACCACTACTAGGATAAGAACTCAGTAACTATTGCTTTTGTTAAAACTTCTGAGAAAATTGAACAGCAGTTTGAAGATATTAGAGTAAACCAAAATCTTACCCTTTATTCAAAGCTAAATTCCAAATGTACTTGAGTTGGATATAAAAGGTCATGGATGGAGAAGAACTCAAAAAAGAAAAAATATGGATTTTGTTTACAATTATCTTGCATATATTAAAATTTAAAATTTTTATACAAAAAAATAAGGCTAAAAATTAAAGGGAAACTAATTTAAGAAAAATTAAGTTTCTCTAATAAAAAAAATCTCATTTTCAAGATATATATGAAACTGATTCTAATTTATGAAAATAATCATTCCTCAATTGATAAATGTTTTAAGGATATGAAAAGGCAGTTGTCAAGGAAATAAATCCCTTGACATACAGCATCACTTTTGATTAGTAAAATACAAATTAAAGCAATTCTGAAATGCTACTTCATGCCTATAAGTTTGGCAAAAGTGATTTAAAAAAAGAAAGTAATCAATTTGGAGGAGGGGAGTACTTTGGGAAAACAATATGAAAAACAATTTAAATTTATAAACAAAAAATAAAGGTCCTAAATAGTGGATGCCTTTTGCCCCAACTATAACACTGTTAGATCTATATTCAAAAGACAGCAATGAAAGAGAAAAGAGTTTTAAAGCTCTTTCTGTGGTAGCAAAGTACTGTCAACCAAAAGAATGCTCATTAATTGAGGAATGACTGAGTAAGGCAAATATATGAATGTGATGTCATTCTATTGTGCTAAATAGATAAGTTCAAAAAGACATGGAAAAATATATGAACTGATGCAGTGAAGAAAATATAATCGAAAGAACAATTTATTCTATAATATCTAGATACATTTTTTTAATTTAAAAACTTTTATAAACTGATAAAGGATGAAATGAGTATAATAGCAATCACTGTAAAAAACAAATGCATCACTAAAGCATGCATGTGGTATTGTGGAGAGGTTTCAGGACCTGGAATAAAAAAGACAAGTTCAGGGGTGGCTAGGTGGCACAGTGGATTGATAGAGCACCGGCCCTGGAGTCAAGAACACCTGAGTTCAAATCCAGCCTCAGACACTTAATAATCACCTAGCTGTGTGGCCTTGGGCAAGCCACTTAACCCCATTTGTCTTGTAAAATAAAAAAAAGTAAAAAAAAAAAAGACAAGTTCAAATCCAGCATTAGGCATAATAGTTGTCTATTAAGTCATTTAATCTCATTTGTCTCAGTTTCTTCAGCTATAAAATGGGTATAATAAAAGCATCTACACCATTTTTAAAGTGCTAGCTTAACCATATTTCCATGGCACATAGTAGATACTTGATTCTTATATCTAATTTTAGAAGTATTCCCAGTGTACCTAGGCTTTTCTTCAAAGATTAGATTAATTCTAGGTAGGGCTGCCTCAACTTCTGGTCCTGCATTCTAGAGATATATTTATTGTGACCCAAGCACCTGCATAAATCAATTAGGAATCAAATTTGCCTTTGGGGGGGGTATTTGGGAACAAACTTAATTGAACAGATTGGTTAGATCCCAGGCTAAGTTTACTAAAACTATTCTAGCCTCTTACATAGTAATTGAATAAGTAATATGATGGAGTAGCTAGGAGGAGAGAGTAGGAGTCAAGATAACTCATCTTCCTATGGTTCAAATCTGGCCTCAGATACTTACTAGCTGTATGACCCTGGGCACACAGTCCTAATTTCTTCATCTGTAAAATGATCTGGAGCAGGAAATGATAAACCACTCCAGTATCTTTGCCAAAAAAAAGTAAATCCCAAGTAGCATCACAAAGAGTAAGATGTGACTGAATAACAGATGCATGTATGTATGTACATGTGTATATACACAGATACATGCAAAGAATAAAAGGATTTGCTTTTGGTTGACTATGCCTATTTGTTCTAAGAAATTTACTTTTCTTCATTTTTTCTGTCAGAGGGAAAGAAAATAGATTTCTTTTCATTTAAAAAAGAGATTTGAAAATGCTACAAATGTGAAGTATTGCATAAACTTTCAGATGATGTTTTTATAGTATTGTGTTCTTTGTTTAATCTCACAGAGGATGACATTTAAATGTTTGTCCTGTAAAAAAAACACAGATTTTTTTTAAAGAAGGAAATACAGATTATATTATAAAGCATCAGTCATCAAAACTGTCTGGTATTGACTAAAAATAGAGTGGTGGATCATTGGAAAAGACTAGGTGCAAAAGAGATAGCAGAAAATTACTATAGTAATCTGCTATTTAATAAACCCAAAGAATTCAGTTTTGGGGATAAAAACTCTCTCTTCAATAAAAACTGCTGGGAAAATTGGAAGTTAGTATGCCAGAAACTTGGATTAGACCAACATCTCACATCCTCTACCAAGATAAGATCAAAATGAGTACAGGATTTAGACATAAAAAAATATTATAAGCAAACTAGAAGATCAAAGAATAGTTTACCTGTCAGAACTATGGAAAGGGAAGTAATTTATGACCAAGGAAGAGAGATGGAGAACATCATTAAAAACAAACTAGATAATTTTGATTACATTAAATTAAAAGGCTTTGTACAAACAAAACTGTTGTAACCAAGATCAAAAGAAATGTAGTAGATTGGGAAACAATTTTTACAGCTAGTATTTCTGACAAAGGACTCATTTCTAAAACCAGAGAACTCTGTCAAATTTATTTTTTAAAAAGCCATTCCCCAATTAACAAATGGTCAAAGGAAATGGAGAGGCAATTTACAGATGAGGAAATGAAAGCAATCCATAATCATATGAAATATTGCTCTAAATCTTTACTGGATAGAGAAAGGCAAATTAAAGCATCTCTGAGGTACCACTTCACACCTCTCAGACTGGTCAATGTGACCAGAAAGGACAATGATCAATGTTGGAAGGGATGTGGGAAATGTGGAACATTAATACACTGTTGGTGGAGCTGTGAACTCATCCAACCTTTCTGGAGAGCAATTTGGAATTGTGCCCAAAAGGCAATAAAAAAATGTGCATAACCTTTGATCCAACAATACCACTACTGGGTCTATACCCTGAAGAGATCATGAAAAAAGAAGGGTAAAAGCATCACCTGTACAAAACTATTCATAACAGTTCTGGTGGAGGCAAAGAATTGGAAACTGAGTAAATACCTATCAATTGGGGAATGGCTGAATAAATTGTGGTATATACACATTATGGAACACTATTGTTCTGTTAGAAACCAGGAGGAATGGGAATTCAAAGAAACCTGGAAGGATTTGCATGAACTGATGTTGAGCGAGATGAGCAGAACCAGAAGAACATTGTACACCATAACAGCAACATGAGGTTGATGATCAATCTTAATAGACTTGCTCATTTCACCAGTGCAACAATTAGGGACAATTTGGGGGTATCTGTGTTGGAGAATACCATCTGTATCCAGAGAAAGAATTGTGAAGTTTGAACAAAGACTAGTACCTCTAATTTAAGATAAAAAAAAAAGAAAAAATGTTATCTTATTATGTAATTTTGCTATCTCTTCTACTTTATTTTTTCCTTAAGGATATGATTTCTCAACACATTCAATTTGGATCAATGTATAGCATGGAAACAATGTAAAGACTATCAGACTGCCTTCTGGGAGATGGAGGGAAGAAATTGAGATTAGGGGGAAATTGTAAAATTCAAAAATAAATTAATTTTTTTTAATTAAATTAAATTTCTGGAAGACTGATAACTAAAAAAAAAAAGAACAGGTCCAACAAAGCAAAATCTCCCAAAAGGACTTGGACATCATAGAAATTCAATTATTTGTTAATTAAGTAATTTCCTCTTCTACTACTTAAGTGCAATCAGTTTATCACAAAATCACAGTTCTTATTACTTACATGTATAATCATGGGCAAGACAATGCCTCTCTGGGCCTCAGTATGCACATCTGTAAAATGAAAATTGAGATAGATGACATCATGTTCAGGTCTAAAATTTTATGAATCTATGATTCTTCACAACTCTATGCAGACAAGGTAGCAATATATACAGGGGAAACATCAGGGTTTCCTACAAAGAAGAGGGATCAATTCTTAACAAATATTACAAGAAATGACTGGATAATGTATTTTTTCCTACCTTCATAAGTTGACCTTCCATTTTCAATCAATGACTCATCTGAAGCAAAGACTGTCTCCTGTCCTTTGTTTGACTCTCCCTGCAACTACAGTGTTTTGAAAATATTTAAATATGCCACCAAAGTGATTGGCTGAAGTGGGCAAAGAGGATGAACAAAAGGTGTTTTTCATTCATCTTTATTCTTCAGGCTAAATATCCTATTGATTGCAGCTACAGTCAAGAGCTAGCTGAAGAGCATGAGAGTGACAAGAGACTAGAAGGGGGGGCAGGGGGAGCAGGAATGGAAAAGGAGGAGAAGGGTTAGTTAAGTTCATCTATCTCCTAACTGCATCATATTCAAAATCTTATAACTCCTGAGTACCATGAAAGAAACAGATGTCATCTTGACATAATTTCTTTGTTTGCTCAATGGATGATATAAGAACTATCCATGCTCTCAGAAGCAGGTAATTTATCAAGAAATAGAGATTATTCATTGTTTTATTAATAACTTTGTTTCATTCAAGGATATTTCAAATGAAGTCATTTTCTTACTATTCCTTTGTCTTTCCTTCCTGCTGTGGAGCAATTTTCTGGCTCCTAAACCTGTGAGCTGATCTAGAAGAGACTGAGCAATTTTTGCTGACTAATTTGAAGAGAATATGTGAAAAACTTTGGTTTTTAATAAACTTCTTTTGAATGGCAATGACTTTCTCAATCAAACAAGGGGAAAAAATATAATGATTCATTTCTATTATATACTGTTTTTCAGTAATCAGATGTTAAAAAAATTTTATTCAGGTTGCCATGTGATCCTTAAAAGAGTATAGTTGAGTAAAACTGACTCTAAATACCAAAGCAAAGGAGGCCAAAGGTCATAGCAATGACACTGGTCCTTCACATATTACCCTGAAACTCTCCACAAAAATCCTATTCAGTATTTCATCAAAGTAAGGAGGTGATATTGGATTCTTGGTGGTTTACAGTCTCAAGTAGGTCTTGAATGAAAAAGACTTTCAGTAAAATTTGATGTTGAGGCTGATATTTGTCCTTCATTCTCAAAGAAGACCATGACACCAAGGAGGTGATATCATAATAAGCATATGAATTGGATTTGAGTGGGGGGGCTGTCATCAGTCTCACTTTCTCCTCCAGAACTATCTGGGTCCAGTGGTTAGATATGAATCAGGAAGATTGGGGATGGCCCTGGATGAGAAGTAATCAGGGTTAAGTGACTTGCCCAAAGTCACACAGATAGTAAGAGTCAAGTGTCTGAGGCTGGATTATAACTCCTGTTATCCTGACTCCAAGGACAGTGCTCTATCTACTGTGTCACCTAACTGCTCTAGTATGGATTAATACAGTGACAGACTACATATGCTGTCTAAGAAACCAATTTAGTGGAGTACCTATATTAAGGTCGTGTAATGAACCCATTTAGCTTTCCAGTGAAACCTTTGGACCTTTTGTCAGAATGATGTTTGTTAAGAGCATAAAATAAATAAAATTACAAAGGAAAACAATTATATTGTAAAGTAATAATTTTTTAAAGTTCACAGATCCCATGTTAAAAGTCTCTATTCAACATCACCAAAAACCAATTAAATGATTTCGATTACATTAAATTAAAAAGCTTTTGCACAGATAAAACCACTGTAACCAAGATCAAAAGAAATGTAGTAAATTGGGAAACAATCTTTACAACTAATGATTCTGACAAAGGACTCATTTCTAAAATATACAGAGAACTGAGTCATATTTTTAAAACAAAAAGCCATTCCCCGATTGACAAATGGTCAAAGGATATGCAAAGGCAATTTACAGATGAGGAGATCAAAGCAATCCACAGTCATATGAAAAATTGCTCTAAATAATTACTTAGTAGAGAAATGCAAATTAAAGCTTCTCTGAGGTACCACCTCACACATCTCAGACTGGCCAATATGACCAGAAAGGATAATGATCATTGTTGGAAGGGTTGTGGGAAATCTGGGACACTATTACACTGTTGGTGGAGCTGTGAACTCATCCAACCCTTCTGGAGAGCTATTTGGAACTATGCCCAAAGGGCAGCAAAAATGTGCATACCCTTTGACCCAGCAATACCACTACTGGGTCTATATCCTGAAGAGATGATGAAAAAGGATAAAAACATTATTTGTACAAAAATATTCATAGCAGTCTTGTTTGTGGTGGCAAAGAATTGGAAATCAAGTAAATGTCCTTCAATTGGGGAATGGCTTAGCAAACTGTGGTATATGTATGTCATGGCACTATTGTTCTATCAGAAACCAGGAGGGACGGGATTTCAGGGAAGCCTGGAGGGATATGCATGAACTGATGCTGAGTAAGATGAGCAGAACCAGAAAAACACTGTGTACCCTAACAGCAACATGGGAGTGACAATCAACCTTGAAGGACTTGCTCATTCCATCAGTGCAACAATTGGGAACAATTTTGGGCTGCAAAGAAGAGTGCCATCTGTATCCAGATAAGGAGATGTGGAGTTTGAACAAAGTTCAAGGACTATTCCCTTTAATTTAGAAAAAACAGTTATCTTATTGTCTGATCTTGTTACCTCTTAGACTTCTTGTCTCTTCTTTAAGGATATTATTTCTCATCACACTCAATTTAGATCAAGGTACAACATGGAAACAAAGTAAAGACTGACAGATTGCTTTCCGTGGGGGAGGGGGAAGTAAGATTGGGGGGAAATTGTAAAACTCAAATAATATCTTTAATAAAAATAAATTTTAAAAAAGTCTCTATTCTCAGGAGATCATCACCAACTACTGGGAGGTGAATTAAGTTTTTAGTCATAGACCAGTGACACAAGAGTCTTCCCACTTATTTCCTCCTAATATAAGCTATCTGCTCATCTTATTACCTCAGTTCTCAATCAACTTATTCACTTATAAATGTGACCCTCACTTTTATATGGACCTCACTATGCTATTCACCTCTATTTAATATATCAAGACTCCTCCAGAGGAGTTAATACTTGAATCTATTTTGAAGGTTGACTAAGCTATTAGGAACAAGAGTGCTAGGCTAAGAGCTGGGGCGTTATGAACAAAGGCAAAAGCTAATCTCAAGTAGCAATGTATGACTCTGAAAGTTGGACTATAAGGAAATCTGAGCACCACAAAATTAACACTTTCAAATTGTGATGCTGAAGAAGACTTTCCAGAGTCCATAAGAGAGCAAGGAGATGAAATCAGTCAATACTTGAAGAAATTAACTCAGATTATTTGCTGGAAGATCAAATACTGAAGCTGAAGTTTAAATACTTTGGCTACACAATGGGAAGATAGAATTCATTGTAAAAGACCCTGATATTGGGAAAGATTAGAGGCAAAAAGGAAAGGGGAATGGCTGAGGGTAAGATGACTAAATAATGTCATGGAAAAAAGGAACATGAACTTGGAGAGAGTTTAAGAGATAATGAAGGAGAGATGGACCTGATGTACTGTGATCCCATGAAGAATAAATGATTAAAAGACATGAAACATGACAACACTTGAGAAATTCATAGTCTAATTAGATAGAGAACATTCAAATAGCAATGTACAAATAGACAGAATATAGTGAAATCCTGAAAGACTTGTAGGAAAGATTTTAGCTGAGACTTGAAGGAAGCAAGGGATTTCAGGAGGTATGAAAGAAACTGGAAAATTGAATAGCAACCAGATTATTAGGATTTTTGTTTGTCAGACTTGGTGTTTCTTCTAATATGACCATAATGAAAAGCAACTAAGAGGTTGCTGAATAGACACTCATAAAATTGTATTAGGTTGATTAAGTCACTCAGATGGACTGAATTGGTTAAACACTACCTCTTGGTACAGTAGTAAAAACTTTGGCTTTGGAGTCTGAGTACAATGGGTCCAGATCCTGATCCTGTTACTATTTATAATGTCCTTGGTCAAGTCATTTAATTTCTTTGGGACTCAGTTTCCTTGTATGCATAATGGGGGTTTGGGGGAGACTAGATAGTTTCTAAAGTCTCTACCAGCTCTGATTCTATAAATAATCTTCCTAAATAATTGTAAATAATCTAGGACAGGCTCTTTAGACCTCTTTGTACCCTCCTTCAAAGTGCTTTGCACAAAATATTTGCAATTTGTTTGTTAATTGATAGTATCAAGAAGACAGAATCTGTATTCATGTTCTAGAAGTGCTTATTAAGCAATAGACTGAACCTGAATTAATTGTGTTTTCAAGAGTGATTGGAAAATTATGTGATTTGCACAGCATCCTTTAGCTAATAAGATTAATAGTAAAATCTGACCTGAACACTTCTGAACATTTCAGAGCAATGGTATCTGTGTTCTATTGATAGTCACTCCAGAGGAATTATAATGGTCTCAAAGGAATAGGAGTTTTTGATTGAACCCTTAGTGCTTTAACCAGTAGGAATTCAATAGGGGGACAAGCATTTGAAAGGGAGGAAACAAGATCAGGTCCTGCATCTCTGCACCCTCAGGGTGCCATTTTCATTCTCATTACATTGGCCTATCATTTCAATTTAATCCACATCCCTGTGAGATAGCAGCATGATCTGTTTTACCTGAGCTATTGGCTCTGGCATCAACAGTTACCTGTGTTTTGCAAACAATTTCCAATTAACAGATTATTGAGCTGCATTTCTCTCACTACCTGTAGGTGTTTAATTCATACTTAAGTTAATTTGTCTACCAAAGGTGAAACAGGCTGATTCTAATCACACATTAACCAAAAAAAAAAAAAAAAAAAAATCCTTTCTCCTGTCATGCATAGATAAATAGATGATTGGTAGATAGAGAGAGATGATAGAGAGATGGATAGATAGATGGATAGATGATAGAAAAATAGATTGAAAAACAGAGAGAGGGAGAGAGGAAGAGGGAGGGAGAGAGAGCGAGAGCGAGAGTGAGAGCGAGAGTGAGAGCGAGAGCGAGAGCGAGAGAGAGAAAGAGAGAGAGAGAGAGAGAGGAGAGTGGCAGAAGGTAGTGGAAACATTTACTAGCTAAATGCCTTCTATGTGCTTAGCAACGGGCATAAATATTAGCAAAATAGTCTCTCAAGTAGCTAATATTCTAATTAGGGAGGACAGTTTATATAGAGGAGTAAGTAAAGGAGTTCTAGGCAAGTGGCAAGGAAAGTTCAAGGAAGAATCTGGAAAATGAATTCAGACTTGTATGAGGTCTGGGGGATGATTCCCCCCCCCCCCCCCCCCCCCCCGCCGGCCCAGGAGACCAGACCTTGAGGTGGAAGTTTTTCCAAGATGGCAAGGCAACAACAGACTAGAAGGAGTAGGAATCCTGGCATGAATGAAGTACTCCATCTGCATGAGTCCTCAATTTACTTCTCTATATAATGAGGAGAGCATATTAGGCAAGTCTTTTAAAATCCCCAAGACTGTGTTTCCTAATATGTAAAATTCATATAACTATAGCTATAGTATCTGCCTCACCAAGGTTATCATGGAGTTCAAAAGAGATACTTTCTCCCAATGGTATTTTTTTATCTTATGTCATTTCCCTGATGCTTCCATTATCATAAAAAAAAGTGATTCATTTCTGTAGGGGGCAAAATGAACTCCATGAACTAAAAGTCCCTTTCCATCTATTCATTTCACTTTTTCCATTTCTCTAAGCTTTTCTATGAATTTCATATTTCAGAATTATTCAGATATTTTTGGTATCAGTCCCTTACATTTGTATTTTTATCTATCTATTTGCTTCTTTATTCAGTTTATCACATTGATCTCAGTCTTGATAGAAAACAATTGTATCTGATCCAGGATGAAGCCTTAGGTGACATCCATGCTTGCCTCCTGGCAAGATATGTAGTTTCCAGCAGAGGAAACAGAAGAGTAGTTGCAAAGAGGAGAAGTGACTGTCCCAAAAACTAGAGAAAGAAGGAATGAGAAATGTGACATATCTGTGGGTCATGAGGGAATAGATGTCACTAAAAAGGGGGTTTTAAGGCTCATTAGTTCCTAATTTGAATGTCAAAATTGGTCTGAATTCTTATTCTACTCTACAGGGTTTCATGTAGAAAAAGTTTTTATGTCTTTTCTGTGGTTAGAGGGAAGAAATAGAACCAGTGAAGAGGGAAGTTACAGGAAGATGGATTCAATAGTGAATCAATAGTACCATCTGGGGCAACCATTCTATTTTTGCAGTCATTCCCCTAGATGAATCTCCTACCTCTACTTGCCTTAGGGGTAAAATAAATTGCTAGTTATAGCACTATTTTGAATGCATTTTAATGTATCTATCCCATATCCATATTTCATTTTATTTTATTTCATATATTTCTATGTTTGTTTCATATTATATTAAAAGTTCCTGGAGCACAAAGAAAAAAGAATGTAATTGTGACTTTAGGCACACTTTTCTACTTCATGATTTTCTAACATATATCCTCTGTAATAATTCATATCTTCTAAGATAAGAGGACTGATGTAAGTCTTGGGATCATTACTTCATCTATCTCATCCAATTTCCTCCATCTACCAATGAGGACAGAGGTCCAATTAAGTGAAGTGATTCACCTGAGATTACACCATTTGTAAATTGCAAAATCAGGATTTAAATCCAGATCCTGCCTCCTTCTCCCAACTGCATCTTTCTCCCATTAGTGAGTTCTTCCCAAAATCTCCATTTTGTGGAAGGGCATGGGCAAGCCAATCTTCATTTCCTCTAGAGGCTCTGCTTCTGACCATAGATGTTGCTGCCACTCTCCTGTACTGGTACCTCCTTTTCTACCTATTCCACCCTATTTTTCAGTTCTCTTTCATGTGGAGTGTAAAGTCAGAGACTGCTGTTAATTTTATTCATATTTGCATACCCAATGCCTTACCCATAATAAGCAGTTAAAAATGCTTGTTGACTGGCCATTGATTCTTACTCTAGTACTCCTAAAAAAATACTAGAAGCTATGAAAAATAATTCATTCATACCCTAATTCTTTTATCCATAAAACTTATTTAGCACTGACATTATACCATGCATTTTGCTAGACCCCAGGAGAGACATGAAAGGAATTAAAACCCATCTATTTTTTTTTCTAAGACTTACAAATTATTGAAATAAAGAAGACATGCACTCGAAAAACACAGGAAAAGACCAAATATAATAAGTTCAAGAAGTATGGTTCACCTCCTACCACTGACCCACCTTGACTAGATGATCCTGGATAGGTCAATTAACATCTCCTTGCCCCACAGAGAATTGTCTCAAACTCTAGGTTTTAGAGCAAGTTAGCAATCTTTTCTGCTAGGATTATTCTCACTGAAAGTCCTCACACCAAAGAAATCACAGTTTCCATTTTCTCTCATTCCCCACCACCCAAATAAATATTAATTTGCAAAAAAAGATGTTTTATTAATATTAGTGTTTAAGGTAAGTTTCCATCTAAAATTGTCAGTATTTTAAACCAGATCACTCTTATGCACAATGCATTCATTTAGGAGCATTTTGCATAGGCCAATGTGACCAGACTATTGCCAGTCTCACGCTCTCCTCTGTGTTATGTGGTCACAGTCTAGACATTCTGAAATTACCTCTGAATTAGCACAAATTATGACCTCTTAAGCACAACTGGGACAATGCCAAGAGCCATCACTCATTTGCAAAAGGATGTGATATTCTCAAATTGATTTTTTCTTTTCCTTTTACTACAATCGTGTTGAAAGAAGAAAACAGAAGAAACTATCTTATGGATAAAATATGTATTTATACTATACTCAAATCATGGAAACAGATTTAGAGCTGAAAAGAAATCTTAAAGAACATATTAGTCTAACCCTCAAATTTACAGAAAAGAAAAATGAGACAAGGAGAAGGTTAAAAAACCTTCCTGCACTAAATGCCATCAGTCAACAAACTTTTCTAAGTGATTGCTATTGCTAGAATCTCTGCTAAGCACTAATGATTCAAAGAAAAAAACAGAAATAATTTTTGCCCTCAATAAACTTATATTCTAACTGGGGAGACAACATATATGTAAATTATATATATATATATATATATATATATATATATATATATATATATACATATACATATACATATACATATATATGAAGAAGATACAAGTGATATAGAGGGGACAATCAATCATATTAGCTAGGGAATGTGATAGACCTAGGAAGACCATGTCCTCTGACTTCATATCTATCACTATTTCCATTGGACCACCATGGCTCCTTGTATTATTACATAAGAAGTTTCTTATGTAGAACTCTTGGAGAATCATATCTGGAAGGGACCTTTGTGTCTTTTTCCCCATGGCCTAGCAAAGTGCCTGTTACATAGGATATGCTTAGTAAGCACATTAATTAAATTAAGAACACTTGGTTTGGAATCAGGAGACTCCAGTTAGAATTCCAGTGCTCTTCTTACTCTTATATAATGTTGGAAAAGTCATCTCACACCTAAAGACTTCAATTTCATTTGTATAAAGATTGTGTTGGACTAAATCATCATCCTCTGTAGTTTGAAATTCTAAGATGTTTTGAATCTCACATTTTACATTCTCCTACTATACTTTCTCCACCTTAGGGTGTTATATTGCCCAGTAGCAGAACCCCAGGCCCATCTAGAGATTCTAGAACATCTAAATACAGACCACCACTCCAATATTTTATTCTGTCAGATTCTTTTTGGAACTTAGAACAGACCACTTCTCTTCCTGTATGTTTACCATGCTTTTCAAAATTTGATTTGTCAAATTCACATTATTCTGAATAATAACTTTAGGTAAAACTCCCCACATCTCAGATTTTTGTCACCAATCTTCTTAGTCCTGTCCCTCATAAAATGCAATTCCTAACCCACTCTTTTTAACTACTTGTGCTACCAGGTTTTCTTAACCTTAGAGTATGAACTTTTTAAATAAAATGTATTTTAGTCCTATATATATTTTATTTTATGCCAATAAAAACATTATGAGGAAACCAACAAAATGGTCAAATAGGGAGAAGCTATATAGTTAAGATCTTGCCACATTTCCTTCAGTAAAGATCTAAGAAGAGTGATAGTAAAGTGTAGTGATCTGGAAAACTAAGGACAAACCACAGTGGATTACCTTTCTATCCCAAGATTATAAAAGAATAAAGCATGAAATATGATATTCCAAGAGGAAAAACCTGTATTTTTTTTCAAGAAGATAGAGGAATTAGTTTGGCACAAAAAATAACTTTTTCAGCAAAATAGAGTATAATACTACAGAGGAGGGGAAAAATTAACCTTTGTTGAAATGTTTACATTCAGAAGGCAGGGTGAGATACATATCCTCTCAATGTAAATGAGAAAGAGGATCAGTGAATGGTTTTATTATGTTTTAATGATCTTAATTATAAAGAGAAAAGGGGGGAAGGGAGGGAAAGTGGTAGGAGGGTGGGGCATGGAGGGAAGAAAATGAAATACTAGAGAAGAAAAGGGGAGGAATGACAAAAAAACTTAAATCACATATTAAGGGTAGATGTATGGAAATCTATAACAATGCTGTAGGGGTGGGAGAAGTTGGTGTTGTTGAACCTTATTTTCATCTAGACTGGTCAAAGGATTAAAGAACACACCACAAACACATACAGATAAGGAGTTAGCAGTAGAAATACATTGAATTCATGTGAAAACAAGAGGAAACTGAAAGGGAAAAAGTAGGAAGTAAGAAAGTGAGTATATTTAGGAAGAGATTAACTATAAACAAAACAAGCCCTAAGCACAGAAGGGAGATCATGAAGAGTAGGTTAAAAGAAGAGACAGAAAGATGAGAGCCTGTGATTATAGTCTGTGTAGAAAGAAAGCCAAGGGAATGGAACTGATTGCACAAAACAGAAAACAATGCTGGACACATTCCAATCCCAAGATCCTCTCCTTTATAAAGAAGGGAAAAGAAGCAGAGAGAGAAAAAAGCATTAAAAAATAGTTCAGAGAACAATACACAATTAACAGTCATAATTGTGAATGTGAAGGGGATGAAGTCACTCATATAATAGAAGAGGATAACAGAATGGATTAGAAAACAGAATCCATTAATTCGTTGTTTACAAGAAACATACTTGAAACAAAAACTTTTACTGAACTAAATAAGAGATTACAGCAAAATTTATTTTGCTTTTGCTGAACTTAAAAAAAAAGGAAGCAATTGTGATTTATTATGAGGAAAGAGCAAAAAAGGAATTAATTTTAAAAGGCATTATTTACAATGAATTAATATCAATATATGAATTGTAAAGCTTTTGAATAATTAAATGAAAAGCTAAATGAATTACATGAAGAAATAGACAATATAACTAAGAGAGATCTCAATATATTCCTTTCAAATCTAGGGAAAAGTAATGAAAAAATAAGCAAGAACTTAAGAAACTGAATAGAAACAAAGTTAGCTATGACAGAATCTGGTAATTATTAGTTAGGAAGAGAAAATAATATGAATATTTTTCATCTGTATATGCTACCTTTACAAAAACTAAAGATATATTAAAATACAAAACTTTTATAAATAAATCATAATTGAAGAAAGAATTAAGATTTAACTGGAGACTAAATGACTTAATCCTGAAGAACAGGTGGGTAAAGGAACAAATCATAGAAATGGCAGATAATTTCATTAAAGACAACAACAATAAACGAACATACTAAAATCTGGGGAATAAGTCAAAGTAGAAATTTTAAATTTCTAAACCCTTTCATCAATGAAAGAGAAAATACAAATAAACTAATTGGGCATGCAACTAAAAAACTAGAAAAGTAAAAAAAAAATAAGTTTAAACCATGAACACTAGAATAGAAATCCTAAAAATCAAAGAACAGATTAAGTAATAAAAGTTTTAAAAATCATTGAATTTATAAATAAAACTGACTGATTTAAAAAAAACCTTTTTTTGCAAGGCAATGGGGTTAAGTGACTTGCCCAAGGTCATACAACTAGGTAATTATTAAGTGTCTGAGGCTGCATTTGAACTCAGGTTTTCCTGACTCCAGGATCAATGCTCTATCCATTGCACTACCTAGCTAGTCCTAAAAAAAAACCTTAAGAAAACTCATTTGGCAACAATTTATAGACAAGAAAGAAAAACAAGCGAACTAGTAATACAAAAAATGAAAATGAATTCCCAACAAATGAAGAAAAAATAAAGGATATTATTAGAAACCATTCTGCCCAACTATATGTTGATAAAACTGACAACTTGACTGAAAACAGTGAATATTTTTAAATATGAAATATCAAGATGAATAGAAAAAAAAGTTTAAGCAACCCATTTAAAGAAAAAAGAATTGTCATAAGTCATCTCCCATTTAAAAACATTAGATTGAGGAATTCCATAAATTTTTCCAGATTTTTTTTCTTAAAGGTGTCCTTGACACATACAACAAAAACAAGGTTAAGAACATCCTCAACCTGCAAACCTCCCTTTCTCCTTGATCTTCCCTAAACTGCTTCTTCCACTTCCAAAATAATGAGTTCTGAAAACACAGAATCTCTGACAACCTGATTCAAAGGAGTTTTCTTCTTCACTCACTCCTTAACAATCTTCTGAATAAAGTATGGACATACTTTACCTATCTCTTCTACAGCCTCTTCCAGACCATTGCTGGTCACTCATTTTGAGATTCATATCACCAGACTATGCTTGCCTCAAGCATTCTTTGTCTAATTCTAGGACAATTCCTTGCCTTCTTTAATGATTTCAAGATCTCTCTTCCCACCCACTGCATTTTCCATTTTAAAAACTTTAATTGCTGCCATAGAAATTCTTGTCCCTCTTTGGCTCCAACAACTTCTAATTCCTCCCCCACTTCAACTACACATAAACATAGACACACCTCATATGAAAACGTGAAAACTTTTATTTGTGAGCCAGATGAGGGAAAATGCCTATGCTTAGGGTTTGAATTAATTATTTACAATTAACAATTACTCATTTATTCCAACCTACTTGCTTGCTATGGCACCCAGCTAGAGTTATTTATTTAAAAAAAATAGTGGTAGATAGCTTATTAGCCTATTAATGCATATATGTATATATATATATAATATATACATATCTACATATATATGATACATGCATATCATAGACCGTAAGGCTCAAGACCTTTCAACCACTTAATATTGGCTACAATCCTCTGAATCTTTCTTTCTCTGACAGCAACCCAATACATTCCACCATTACTCATAGCTCCTAAAGTTGTATATTTCTCATGATCTTGGTTTCTTTTATATTCTTCCAGGAATATTTTCTGAATCTCTTACCTTCCTGACTATGCTAAATTCCATAGTCAGTTATTTCTTTGGCATACTACTTCTTTAGAATCCTTTATCCTTGTAATTAACTAATCAATGATCCTAGGTAGCCTCCACTATCTTTTTTCCTCACATAAAGAACATATATTCATGGCTATAAGGTAACCTAGAGTTCAATGAATTCAGAACTTTTATTTTATAAAAGACCAAACAGTCAGGGTGGCTAGGTGGTGCAGTGGATAGAGCATTGGCCCTGGAGTCAGGAGTACCTGAGTTCAAATCCAGCCTCAGACACTCAATAATTACCTAGCTGTGTGGACTTGGGCAAGCCACTTAACCCCATTGCCTTGCAAAGACTTAAAAAAAAAAGATCAAAGAGATATTAAAAGATTGATAGATGCTACAGAACACCCAAACCTAAATTTGGACCCATGTTCTCTAGCTTCAAATTCAGTTATTTTTTTAATCATAATAAACTGCCTTTCCTAATTCCCTTCTTCTAAAGGTTGCCAGAGAAAGTCATAAACACATGTTAATTTCCTACATTCTTAATATGCATTATATTACTTCAACTTAGTCTCATGGATTTTTGACAATTCTTTTTTATATCACCATTGAATCTTTTTCACGTGTCCCACAAGATCTCCTTCAAATCTCTTATTATCTCTTCACAGTCCTAATGATAAGTGATGAAAAAACTCCCTAAAATGATCTTTTGATCACCTCAAAATGCTATCATCAGTATAGGATCATAGATTTGGAGATGGAATGTACCCTAGAAAATTCATCTGTTCCTATGGCTATCTCTTCTTTAGTGTGCATTGAGTACACTGAGGCCTAGACAAGATTATTTAGAAAAATTATTTAGATTTATTAGAAAATAAAAGCTGATATTTCCATCCCCTTACTCTTCCTTCTTTTGTATCTGTGGAAGATGTTGCTCCCCTTCTGGCAAAGAATAATTTGTACCAATAATTAAAGTATTGGTAAGAGTGCTAGACATGGAATCAAAAGGCCTGAGTTCAAGTTTCACCCCAGATATTTACTAGTAGGGTGACTGGGAAATTTCATTCTTAGAAACTCTATCACTCTTTTGGTTTAAGGCATTAAAAATTTCTCTTAAAACAGAGATGGAGAAGGAAATGGCATGCCATTTTTTTCCAAGAATCCCTAAATGGGGTCAACACAAGTCAGAGAAAACTGAAATATGACAGAATAACAATAACAAAAATACAGCAGAAAGAGCATTGGACGTACAAGAGACATAGGTTCAAATTCTAGAACAGCCACTTATTATTTCTGTCAATTTTTCTGAATCTTTACCTATGAAGTTTCTTTACATATGAAGATTATCACCTATGATAATAATCTTTAAACTTTCAAGTTCATAAGTTTGTTTCTAATAGGGAAAGTGATTTGTTGATCCTAAATTGCTATGCAAATCTGAGTTTTATTGGATCATTATTAAAATGCAATCTTTAACTTACTATAACTATAAAACTATAACTATAACTATAACTAGCTCAAAATAAAATTATGTGAATCTTATAGAATATAAGAAATTCAGTAGGAAAACATTAGGTACTTATGGGTGGTTAGAGGTAAGGAAAATTCCAAAAGGAAGCCGGAAAATGAAGAAGTTAAAAAAGACCTAGAAAACAAATTTGTCTATTTCACATCTTTGTATGCAGATAATCTAATAAGACACCAGACACCACAAAGCTTCCCAATAAATAGCCTAAGAAAAACGTGGTCATTTCACAACCCCCCCCTTCCCCCAAATAAGATAATGCATCAGAATGAATGTGATGCATTTAGGAAAAGCTAACAGGAGACGTTGGCCAAAGAATTGGAAGTATTGGGAAGAGTGAATACAGTAGCATTTAGTCAGAACTGGGGTAAGTAAAAATATAAAATGAAAAGTCAAAAAGATACTATGTTGTGGTCCCGCCCACTAGCTTATCCTTTACTCAGACAAACTTGAGGAGGCTGGAGACAAAGATGGAAAGTTCTCCATTTAGTCAACCCCAAGCAAGTGCTTAAATACCCTTTTTCACTCCCAATCCCAAGGCATTCTCTAATTACAAGTCAAATAGCACTGGGTGCTTGTGGAGAGCAGGTGTTAAAAGTTTACTTAGTACTCCCACACACAACAGTTCCTTAAAAATCCCCCATTTTGTTTTTGAAGAGAATTTCCTGTAAGCCAGCCTCAGGAGTGTAAATTATTTTCAGCATTAATGATACATCATGGGTGGGGAGGATCCAAATCACTGTAGGACTTGGAAGTGTATCAAACCGGTTAACAATATCCTATGCAGTATGATCAGGAGGGGAGCAATATCAATTTCACTTGCTATTTTTCCCCAAATCAATTAAATTCAAAAGCCAAACCAAAAAGAACAATATTTAACATAAGTAACTGTTTGACAATTATATAAATTTAACATCAAAACAGATCACAAAATATCTCTTTCCCAAAAGAAATCATTAAATTATATGACTAAATATTCCTAAATTCCTAGAAATACAATTTATCCCAATATAATTTCCTTCTGAATTACACACACACACACACACACACACACACACACACACACACACACACACACACACAAGACATAGGCACAAATAACAGAAAGAACTCTCTTGAAACACATTTACCAAGGTGAGATTGATACTCTGGCCAGTACCAGATCTCAGAATATAGAAACATTTTCCCACCTCTCCAGGCCAGTAGAGAGATATGAAAATGTCCTATTGATAATTAAATACACACACACAGACACTACACCAATTAAGACCGAAAAAGAAAATAACTTTTGGAATCAATCAGGATTTCTTGAGGAATCTCATATATATTTATGAAAATCTTGAAATAGCCAATCAAAAAAATTGAATGTATTCTTAAACAACCTCACAAAAATTCAAAGGTAGCTACTCTATTACAGAGATATTAGTTATAAGCACAGGCTTCATTCAAAAGATGAAATCTGAATTTCCCAGTCACAGGAAAAGGCCTTCCCCTTTTTTCTTTACTAATTGACCACAAAGCTTCCCAATAAATAGCCTAAGAAAAACGTGGTCATTTCACAACCCACCCCCTTCCCCAAATCAGGAAGAGGCATGGGGGTCCCTTGATTTTTAAATAAGTTTTTTGGCAGTCTTGTCCTTGCTGCAATGAAGCATGCATACCTTCTGAGACATAAGTTTGAGTTTCGAAGTTCTAAAAAGGAAAATTTCCCTTCTCCCTTCCCACTCCCTCTGCAGAGGGGTGCAGGCGGCAGAGAATGAGAGGGAGCATTTGAAATTACTTGAGTTGTTAACAACAGTACAATTTGGAGTTGTTGCATTTTCTGAACAGTAGCCAGCACCATTACAAACTGTCCAATAGCATGTGACATTTTTTGCTCTCAACACAGAAAGTGGAGTTAGTGTGTACTTCACAGCTTTCTGGTGCCAGAGTGAGAGTCATGGTGTGCTTGGTTGTGGGCTGGAGAGTAGAATTCATTGTGGCTTCAGGAGTGGAATTCATTGTGGGCACTAGAATGGACATCAGGGTCTGCAGCACCAATGATGAGGAGTCTCTGAAGTTGGCCATAGGTTTAGGGGTTTGGGTTGAGCTTAGCATGCATAGCACAGACAGGCAGGCAACAGCGGCTTAAAGGAGCAGCCAAGGGGTGGCTAGGTGGCGTAGTGGATAAAGCACTGGCCTTGAAGTCAGGAGTACCTGGGTTCAAATCCGGTCTCAGACAGTTAATAATTACCTAGCTGTGTGGCCTTGGGCAAGCCACTTAACCCCGTTTGCCTTGCAAAAACCTAAAAATAAAAATAAAAATAAAAAGGAGCAGCCAGCAGGTCCCCCGCATCCCGTTCATGGGGCTGGTGCTCAGGCAACTGACTGCTGCTGAGGAAGAAGCTCTGTCCCTCTTCAGTGCAGCCCCAGAGACTCCACTTCTTGCTGGCTCCTCAACAACAGGATATAACTGAAACTTTTTGTAATGCTCAATACTTATTTGTTTCTTCTTACTTTCTTTTTCCTCCACACCTCCTTGTTCCAACTTCCTTAATATCTGCCCTATGGCAACTTGCTACATCTCCGAAATCTTTTGTTCCAGGATGTCACATGGAAGCTTTTTTCCTTGCTTGTATCCGCTAGTCTTTATCCCAGACTCCAATCAGACCCGAAATCAGTTTTTTCTTGCCTTCGTGTCCCTGTTTGGGTGCCATTTGCTGTGGTCTGGGCGGCTAACTTATCCTTTACTCAGACAAAAGTTGAAGAGGCAGACGACAAAGATGGAAAGTTCCCCATTTATTCAACTCATAGCAAGTGCTTAAATGTCCTTTTTCACTCCCAATTCGGAGGCATTCTCTAATTACAAGTCAAACAGCACCCCGGTGCTTGCAGACAGCAGGTGTTAAAAGTTTACTTAGACCTCCCATACACAACAATCCTTTACAATACTACACATCCAATGGCATTATAAGAAGTATGTTTCAAACTTCAAATTTAAAAAAAATCAAGACAAGAAAACAGTAGGCTTCATGTAGCCCAATATTCAAATAGAATTTGGATAGTTCAGTCATTCTAGCTATCATATTTCTTAATAACCAGCTAACATTTTTTTGGTACCTACTATTTGCCAGGCACTATACTTAATGCATTACAAATATTATCTTATTTTATCCTCACAAGCTCCACAAGGTCTGGAAGATAGGTATTATTATTATTCCTATTTCACAGTTTAAGGAATTGAGGCAAACAGATGTTGTCCAATATCTCACAGCCAGTACGGGTCTAAAGTCATACTTGAACATAGGTTTTTCTGATTTCATGCCCAATGATTTATTCCATTGTGTTACTTAGTTATTTTTTCCAAATGACATCCTTTAAATATTTGAAAACTCTGACATCCAACCTAACTCTTCCCATCTGGAGACTAAATATGCTATCTTCAACTGATTGATATAAAATGTGGTTTCCAATAACCTTACTATATTGGTCAAAAATCTTCTGGGCATTTTCAGTTTGTCCATGACTTTCCTAATAAATGGCACCCAGAAATGTTCCAGAAGTGGTCTGATCAGAACAGAATAGTAAAGATGACACCTCTGAATATTTTAATTTTATTAATGCAGGTGTTTGGTGACTTGTTTATTCAGCCACTATCATAACATACAAATACATTGGATCATCATAAGATCATGAATTTAGAACTGAAAGAGATCTGAGAAGCCATCAAATCTACCCTATTAATTTTACAAATGGGGAAACCACAGCTCATAGAAGTTAAATGACTTGTCCAGGGTCATTTAGATTAAAAATGTCTGAAGCAGAATTTGAACTCAAATCTTTCTGATGTCATATTCAGCACTATTCCTTCTCAACAATTCTTACCTTCCAAATTGAATATCTTTTTTCAAAAAAAATAGAAGCTAGTGTTATTTGTAGTTTGTGCTTCACTCTTTTTTTATTTAAATTTATTTTTATTAAAGATATTATTTGAGTTTTACATTTTCCCCCAATCTTGCTTCCCTCCCCCCTCCCCCCCCACAGAGAGCATTCTGTCAGTCTTTACATTGTTTCCATGTTGTACCTTGATCCAAATTGGGTATGATGAGAGAGAAATCATATCCTTAAAGAGAAGAGAAGTCTAAGAGGTAACAAGATCAGACAATAAGCTATCTGGTTTTTTTTCTAAATTAAAGGGAATAGTCCTTGTACTTTGTTCAAACTCCACAGTTCCTTATCTGGGTACAGATGGTACTCTCCTTTGCAGACAGCCCAAAATTGTTCCCGATTGTTGCCCTGATGGAATGAGCAAGTCCTTCAAGGTTGAACATCACTCCCATGTTGCTGTTAGGGTCTACAGTGTTTTTCTGGTTCTGCTCATCTCACTCAGCATCAGTTCATGCAAATCCCTCCAGGTTTCCCTGAAATCCCATCCCTCCTGATTTCTAATAGAACAATAGTGTTCCATGACATACATATACCACAGTTTGCTAAGCCATTCCCCAATTGAAGGACATTTACTGGATTTCCAATTCTTTGCCAACACAAACAGGGCTGCTATAAATATTTTTGTACAAATAATGTTTTTATGCTTTTTCTTCATCTCTTCAAGGTATAGACCCAATAGTGGTATTGCTGGGTCAAAGGGTACGCATATTTTTGTTGCCCTTTGGACATAGTTCCAAATAGCTCTCCAGAAGGGTTGGATGAGTTCACAGCTCCACCAACAGTGTAATAGTGTCCCAGATTTCCCACGTCCCTTCCAACAATGATCATTATCCTTCCTGGTCATACTGGCCAATCTGAGAGGTGTGAGGTGGTACCTCAGAGAAGCTTTAATTTGCATTTCTCTAATAATTAATGATTTAGAGCATTTTTTCATATGGCTATAGATTACTTTGATCTCCTCATCTGTAAATTGCTTTTGCATATCCTTTGACCATTTGTCAATTGGGGAGTGGCTTTTTGTTTTAAAAATATGACTCAGTTCTCTGTATATTTTAGAAATGAGTCCTTTGTCAGAATCATTAGTTGTAAAGATTGTTTCCCAATTTACTACATTTCTTTTGATCTTGGTTACATTGATTTTATCTGTGCAAAAACTTTTTTAATTTAATATAATCGAAATCATGTAATTGGATTTTGGTGATGTTCTCCAACTCTTCCTTAGTCATAAACTGTTCCTCGTTCCATAGATCTGACAGGTAGACTAGTCCTTGATCTTCTAATTTGCTTATAGTATTGTTTTTTATGTCTATGTCCTGTAATCATTTGGATCTTATCTTGGTAAAGGATGTGAGGTGTTGGTCTAATATAAGTTTCTTCCATACTAACTTCCAATTTTCCCAGCAATTTTTATCAAAGAGGGAGTTTTTATCCCAATGGCCAGACTCTTTAGGTTTATCAAACAGCAGCTTACTATAATCATCTCCTGCTTTTACACCTAGTCTACTCCACTGGTCCACCACTCTATTTCTTAACCAATACCAAACAGTTTTGATGACTGATGCTTTATAATATAATTTTAGATCTGGTAGGGCTAAGCCACCTTCTTTTGCACTTTTTTTCATTAAGCTCCTGGCAATTCTTGACTTTTTATTTCTCCATATGAATTTACTTACAATTTTTTCTAACTCGTTAAAGTAATTTTTTGGATTTTGATTGGTAGGGCACTAAACAGATAGCTTAGTTTTGGTAGAATTGTCATTTTTATTATATTAGCTCTACCTATCCATGAACAGTTGATATTTGCCCAGTTATTTAAAACTAATTTAATTTGTGTGATTAGTGTTTTATAATTGTTTTCAAAAAGATTGTGAGTCTGTCTTGGCAAATAGATTCCCAAATATTTTATATTGTCTGAGGTTACTTTGAATGGGATTTCTCTTTCTAGCTCTTCCTGCTGTTTCTTGCTAGACATATATAGAAAAGTTGAGGATTTATGAGGGTTTATTTTATAACCTGCAACTTTACTAAAATTGCTAATTGTTTCCAGTAGTTTTTTGGATGATTTTTTGGGATTCTCTAGGTAGACCGTCATGTCATCTGCAAAGAGTGAGAGTTTTGTCTCTTCCTTCCCAATTCTAATTCCTTCAATTTCTTTTTCTTCTCTAATTGCTGCTGCTAACATTTCTAATACAATATTAAATAGTAGTGGTGATAATGGGCATCCTTGTTTCACCCCTGATCTTATTGGGAATGGCTCTAGCCTCTCCCCATTGAATATAATGCTTGTTGATGGTTTCAGATAGATACTGCTAATTATTTTAAGGAATAGTCCATTTATTCCTACTCTCTTTAGTGTTTTTAATAGGAATGGATGCTTTATTTTGTCAAAAGCTTTTTCAGCATCTATTGATATGATCATATGATTTCTGATAGGTTTGTTATTGATATAATTGAGTATACTAACAGTTTTCCTAATATTGAACCAACCCTGCATTCGTGGAATAAATCCTACTTGATCATAATGTATTATCCTAGTGATGACTTGTAATCATTTTGCTAAGATTTTATTTAGGATTTTTGTATCTATATTCATCAGGGAGATAGGTCTATAACTTTCTTTCTCTGTTTTAACTCTTCCTGGTTTAGGTAACAGTACCATATTGGTTTCATAGAAAGAGTTAGGCAGAGTTCCATCTTTCCCTATTTTTTCAAAGAGTTTATATAGGATTGGAACCAATTGTTCCTTAAATGCTTGGTAGAATTCACTTGTGAATCCATCAGGCCCTGGAGATATTTTTTTAGGGAGTTCAGTAATGGCTTGCTTAATTTCTTTTTCTAAGATAGGGTTGTTTAGGTATTTAATCTCTTTTTCATTTAACATGGGCAACTTATATTTTTGTAAATATTCATCCATTTCACTTAGATTATCAAATTTATTGGCATAGAGTTGGGCAAAATAGTTTCGAATTATTACTTTAATTTCCTCCTCATTGGTGGTGAGTTCACCTTTTTCATTTATGATACTAGCAATTTGGTTTTCTTCTTTCTTTTTTTTAATCAAATTGACCAGAGGTTTATCAATTTTATTGGTTTTTTCATAATACTAACTTTTGGTTTTATTTATTAATTCAATAGTTTTTTTGCTTTCAATTTTATTAATTTCTCCTTTAATTTTTAGAATTTCTAATTTGGTGCTTAATTGGGGATTTTTGATTTGTTCTTTCTCTAATTTTTTTTAGTTGCATGTTTAGTTCATTGATTTCCTCTTTCTCCAATTTATTCATATAAGCATTTAGAGCTATAATATATCCCCTGAGAGTTGCTTTGAATGAATCCCATAGGTTTTGGTATGTTGTTTCATTATTATCATTATCTAAGATAAAATGGTTAATTGTTTCTATAATTTGTTTTTTGGTCCACTCATTTTTTAAAATGAGGTTATTCAGTTTCCAATTAGTTCTGGGTCTATATCTCCTTGGCCCTGGATTGCATATAACTTTTATTGCATTGTGATCTGAGAAAGATGTATTCACAATTTCTGCCTTTCTGCAGTTGATCATTAGGTTTTTATGTCCTAGTACATGGTCAATTTTTGTATAAGTTCCATGTACTGCAGAGAAAAAGGTATATTCCTTCCTATCCCCATTCAGTTTCCTCCATAAGTCTACCATATCTAATTTTTCTAACAATCTATTTACCTCCCTAATTTCTTTCTTGTTTGTTTTATGATTTGATTTAACTAGATCTGATAGCGGGAGGTTGAGGTCTCCCACTATTAGAGTTTTGCTGTCTATGTCTTCCTGTAATTCTTTCAGCTTCTCCTCTAAGAATTTGGGTGCTGTCCCACTGGGTGCATATATATTCAATATTGAAATGACTTTATTGTCTATGGTACCTTTTAGGAGGATAAAGTTTCCTTCCTTATCTCTTTTGACACTATCTATTTTTGCTGCTGCTTTGTCTGAGATAAGGATTGCTACCCTTGCTTTTTTTACTTCAGCTGAAGCAAAATATATTTTGCTCCAACCTTTTACCTTTACTCTATATGTATCTCTCTGCTTCAAATGAGTTTCTTGTAAGCAGCATATTGTAGGATTCTGGTTTTTAATCCACTCTGCTATTTGCTTATGTTTTAAGGGAGAGTTCATCCCATTCACACTCAAGGTTATGATTACTAATTCTTTATTGCCCTCTGTGCTATCTTCCCTCTGTTTGTATTTTCCCCCTTTCCCCCCCCCTTTTATCCATATTCCCCAGTCTTTTGTTTCTGAAAACCACTCCTTCAGTGTTTTTGCCCTCCTATATCACACCCTCCCCTTTCTTTCCCCTTTCCCTTTTTCCTTTTTCCCTTCCCTTCCTTTTGTTATTTCCCCTTATTTCCACTCCACTCCCCTACCCTTTCTCTGTCCCCCCCCTCCTCTTTTCCCCTTTTAATACTTGAAAGGTTAGATGTTTTATAAGTTAACTGAGCATGTGTAGGTTGACTTTAAGCCAAATCTGATGAGAAGAAGATTCAAGTGTTTCTCCTCTGCTCCCTTCTTCCCCATTATTACCATAGGTTTTTTGTACCTCTTAGTGTAATGAGATTTACCCCATTCAATCCCCTCCCTCCTCCCGTCTCTTTCCTGTCCCCCTTTTTAGGGCAGTAGTGTTTTGTTTTAGATCCTTCTGTCTAAGTCATAGAAAATTCTGAGTGTCTGTCCCTTCTAGTTCTGTACATTCTGTCAAATAGAGTCAAAATTCCTGAGAGTTATTTGAGTCTTTTTCCCAAGTGGGATTAAAGTCAATTACATCCCATTGGATAGTAGTCTCATGGATAGGTCATGAATGTCCATCATTTCTGGCAGGGTGTATTCTCTCTGTTAGAGTTACATTTCTCAAGGTTTATGAGAATCTTTTTTTTTACCCCCATGCTGGGGTTTAGCCAATTTCAGCTTACTGGATTGCATTTTTTTTCTTTTACCACCCCCCCCTTTTTTTTTACCTTTTCATGTGTTTCTTGAGCCTCCTGTTTGATGTCCAAATTTTCTGTTTAGCTCTGGTCTTTTCATCAGAAATTTTCGGAATTCTTCCATTTCGTTAAATGTCCATCTTTTTCCCTGGAAGAGAAGGCTCAACTTTGCAGGAAAGTAGATTCTTGGCTGCATTCCAAGCTCCCACGCTCTTCAAAATATCTTGTTCCAGGCCCTTCGATCCCTTAAAGTTGATGCAACCAGGTCCTGCATGATCCTTACTGTGGCTCCTTGATATTTAAATTGTTTATTTCTGGCTGCTTGCAGGATTTTCTCTTTTCTCTGATAGTTCTGCAGTTTGGCCACAACATTCCTTGGTGTTTTCATTTTAGGATCTTTTTCTGGTGGGGATCAATGTACTCTTTCAATAACTACTTTGCCCTCCAATTCCATGATATCAGGGCAGTTTTCCATCACTAGATCCTGTAATATTAAGTCCAGGCTTTCTTTCTCTTCAGTGTTTTCAGGAAGTCCTATAATTTTCAGGTTGCCCCTTCTCAATCTATTCTCGAGGTCAATGGTTTTGTTTATGAGGTATTTTACATTTGCTTCAATTTTTTCTATTTTTTGATTTTGTTTAACTGACTCTTGCTGTCTCATGGAGTCATTAGTTTCTGTAGACTCCAGGAGTTGGAACTGTTGAATTCTTTTGCCTTCAATCCATGGTGGATTTTACCCTGGCCTGAGGTCATTCCTCAGCTGGGCTGGTTCTTTTGCTCACACACCTGGGCCTGAGGCAGAAGTAATTTGCCTTTGTTTAAGGAGAAGCCTCTGTGCAATGGAGAGGTGCCCTCAGAGTTTCTCAGACCCTAGAAGCCTAGGGATGGTGTCTGCTGTTCTCCTGCACCAGAATGCTTCCCCCAGCCTGGTCCCGGAGCTCCAGGGGGACAGCACCAACACCAGCGCCTCTGCTTCCTCGCAGGCCCAAGCACCTTTCGTCCAGCCCCACTGCTGATCCAGCAGGTCCACTCTCGGGCCCTCAGATTCCCGGTTCCAATTTAGCTGTTACTCTGGCTGATGGGGCAGATCCTCCCTTGGAGCCCAGACTCACCTGCCCGGATTCGTCCAAGGCTGCTGCGGGAGACAAATGCTGAGGTAGCTGTTCTTCTGGCTTTTCTTTCTGGGTTTTCTGGATCAGATTTCTTTTAAGAGGTTTGTTTCATGTGATAGATGGGGAAGAGATCAGGAGACTTTAGAACTGTGCCTGTCTTCTCTCCGCCATCTTGGTCCTGTCCTTCACTCTTAAAGAGGATCATGACATTGGAAAGTGATGCCATTACATGCAAATGAATTGGATTTAAGTGAGGAAGGGTCATCAACCTCACTTTTTCCTCTGGAGTCATCTGGGTGCAGTGGTCAGATAAGGATCAGGCCAACTGGAAATGGTCCAGGATGCAATAGGAGACTTTAGTCCTTTTAAGCTAAGCTCTTTATTGGGTCTCAATTTGACTGAGGAAACACTGATTCCTTGATTAAGGCAGATAAGAAAGAAAAGAAGCAAAGAATGACCTTTTAAATAGTGACAAAAATCTTTCTGGGAGGGAAAGACCCTAAGGGTTCCTGACCAAAACAAAAACAATATCTATTTACATTCACTCTCTGTCAGTAAGGGCAAACAATGACCAAGTGGGATTGGCATGGATTTATTATTGGACAATCCATGAAAGCCAGAAAGATTTGGGGCTAGTAAAACCCAAAATATCTTCCCAGGTTTCAGCAAACTCCTTTGAATAAGATACTATCAGTTTATTATGAGGCTTATATTTGCAAAATGTCATCCTTAATCTGTCTCTTTTGTATATCAAAGGCAGAAAAGTAGTCCTCAGACTTTGAGGTAGAAAGATTTATTAGAGGTAAAGCAGTAAATGGAGAAGAGAAGGTGGTGTTGATGGTAAGAGGAAAATCTCTGAGAACATGCAAGTCAAAATGAATGACAGAGGAACTAGTCAAAAATGCTAGATCCTAGCATTTTTTAAGATTCTTAACTTGACAAACTGTTGATTGCCCACTTTCTTGGGAGACAGCTCTATAGTCTGTCATTAGAAAAACTAAGAGTCTATTCTAACCACACACATTCTCTTTACTGAGAAATAGTTATCACATTCTTTTGTAATAAAAGTCCAGGTACCCATGGGCTGATAAAAGACCAAGTCTTGACTTCCATTTATTTCTCTGTTTCACAGGTAAGATCAGACTATTTCAAATCTTTATCACTTGGCAATTTTACCTGTGCCAATATCTCTCACTTGAGGCAGAAGGCAAAATGGAGATCTGACAATAGCACATTTACCTCTACCTCTCCATAAATATACATTCTTCTGACAGCATTCCCTGAGTCCTTCGAAAACTGCACTCATGGCAGAACCACAAAGGGAGAAGATGTCTCTGAAAGGGGGGAAGGAGAATAAAGGAGGGTACAAGAGAAGAGAATTTAGGTTAAAAAGATGGATGACATAGCACCTTTCTAAATAGAATAATAACAAATTATTAAACACATTTACTGAAAACATTTTTTTTCATTTAACAGATATCAGATTGACTCACTCCCTGGAAAATACATGCCCTAGTTATGTTCCTTAGCTTGTCCTAAATCATTCCTTCCCTAAGAAAAGAGAGAATGTTTCTACATGCCCACCCCCACCCAGTCATGAGTTGTTGTTTTTTTAAACAGTAATTGCAAAGGTGTATCATTTCTGTAAAGAAACTGTGATACATAGAAGAACCATAGCATGTTTGGGAAAAGGATTTTTAATAATGGGGGAAGGGTAATGTTTGGAATTTGTTACATTTTTTTTGTCATCTCTTTTAATCCACAGATGCAGAGTTATATACAGAATATTAAGATGCACGCATTGAATATTCAGTAGATGAAAACAGACAGCCCATGCATCTGCTAGGTAAAAATGCTTTTACAAATGAAAAGTAAGACCTATTTTTCATCCCTTTTTAATCCTCTTACATTTTGAAGGAATCTTAATGTTGATGAAGAGAGACTGTCAGTGTTAAAGGAGGGTGACTGGTTAGTGACAACCTGCAATTTGGAGGGGTTGAGGGACTTAGCAGATTTCTTTTCCCCTTATAATGATAGTAGCCTAGATTTAATAGTGATTTATATTTGCAAAGATTTCACATACAATTTTATTGATCCTTACAACAATCTTGTGAAAGACAACATGACAAATGTGGAAATATGTTTACATGACTCCATATGTAAAACCTCTATCATATTACTTGCCATCTCATGGCAGGAGGAAGAGAAGGAATGTGGAAGAAAAAATTTGGATCTCAAAATTTTAGAAAAAATGAATATTGAAAATTACCTTTATATGTAATTGAAAAGTAAATTTCTATTTAAAAAAAACAATCTGGTGAAAGAGGTAGTGTATATGATATATCTTATTCCAATTTTCAGATAAGGAATTAAGACCCTAAAAATGTTAGGTGACTTGCTCAAAGTTCCATAGCAAGGAAGCAGTTGAGACAATGCTTAAATTCAAGGACTCTGACTTCAAGTCTTTCCAAATTACAATTAGTCACAGCAGTTAGTTCTGGAAAAAACTAAAGCTAATTTAGGCCATAACTTTTTACAAATAATTATTAATGAGATACAGTTGATGTAATGTAGAATTCTTTGTTCAGTATAGAACTGAGAGAAGGAATTACTGATTTGATTTTGCAAACCATATATCTCATTCCAAATCTCTGTTGATAGAACAATCAAAAAAGTTCTTGTTAATCATTAGCTTTTAAAAGATTGAGACATTCCCACTAATTTTAAATGAAAAAGATCATATAAAGAATTATTCAACACTCTCAGAAATCACTTATAGTATGAGTAGAATATTTGAAATAGGGTTGCAGACCCAAAGTTTAGATAAATCCAATCCTTTACCGAGTATAATAGAATGATTCAACACAAATACCCAAGCCTGTAATACATTTTAAAAGGATGTAGCATTCATAGCAACCCTGTTTGTGCTGGCAAAAAATTGGAAATTGAGTGAATATCCATCAGTTGGGGAATGGCTGAACAGATTGTGGTATATGTATCTTATGGAACACTATTGTCCTATTAGAAACTAGGAAGAATGGAAATTCAAAGAAGCCTGGAAGGATTTGCATGAACTGATGCTGAGTGAGATGAGCAGAACCAGAAGAACATTGTACACCCTAACAGCAACATGGGGGTGATGATCAATCTTAATTGATAATCAATCTCAATTCATCACTGTAGCCAAGCAGAAACAATTTTAGGGTATCTGTAATGGAGAATATCATCTGTATCCAAAGAAAGAATTGTGGAGTTTAAACAAAGACCAAAGACCTTTAATTTTTTTTAAAAGGTGTCTTATGGAGTGGCTAGGTGGCACAGTGGATAAAGCACCAGCCCTGGAGTCAGGAGTACCTGGGTTCAAATCCGGTCTCAGACACTTAATAATTATCTAGCTCTGTAGACTTGGGCAAGCCACTTAACCCCATTGCCTTGCAAAAACCTAAAATAAATGAACGAATAAATAAATGGTATCTTATGTAATTTTGCTATCATTTATATTTTATTTTTCCCCTAAGGATATAATTTCTCTCTCAACACATTCAATTTTGGTCAATGTATAGCATAGAAACAATGTAAAGACTATCAGACTGCCTTCAGGGGGGAGGGAGGGAAGTGAGATTGGGGAAAAATTTGCAAAATTCAAAAACAATTTTATAAAAGAATTTCCAGTGTTAATTTTTTTCTTATCTAAACTTTATTGCATGATGTGGGGCAATGTTTTGAACATGGGAGAAACATTGGGAAATGATAATGATATTTTAAAAGCACTAATAAAACAATTTTTAAGAAAAAAGTATGTGGCAAAGATAAAGAAATAAACAAAAAGTGTGTATCAAATGTTAAAGCAAAAAGTTATACAAAATTCAAAGGGAATAAATGCTATCACTTCTTTTAATATTACTAAAAGCTGAGTTATTTTCCACATCTTTGACATCTGTCCCTGCTTTGACTATATTGTGACTTGATTTCCTAATACATTCACAGTTCTGTTGCCTCCAATACACATCTCTTCTGCTTATGCTTAATCTAATCCACTTCTTTCCTATATTGGATATCCTGAATATTTTTTATCTCTTCTTTAAATATTTTTGTGATTATTATGTTAATACTCCAAAGTGGTAATTACACTAGGTTGGCTACTTGATTATGAATTCTTGAATGATAGCAACTTATGGAAAAAAGAAAAATACAAAATTGTTCTTGTTCCTTTGTACTTCTATAGTGACAGTGGTGAAGAGGCTAAAAAGCAGAGAAAGGATGTTAAGAATCTTATAGCTTTTTTAGACTTTCCATAGACTTTAACCTAACTACTTATATTCTAATTGTGAGATCCATGCTCAGTGACCAAGTAGACATACTGCTGGTGGAGATGAGACATATGGATCTTGACATTCTAGCTATAAAGTCAACAGAAAGAAGAAACTGCAAAATAGAAGAAAAGTTAATAAGTTCTCAACAGAGAAACAAAGAAAGGAGTGAGTGCAGTTGGTAGTATCATATAGCCAAAGACAATAAAGATCATTTCATGGGAAACATCCCACGAGTAAAGAATTCTTGACAAAAAAAAAAAAATAAACATGACCATGATGAAGCAAACAGAAATTTATGCATCAGCTTCAGTTCACATATTTGAAACAGGCACCAAGATAGACAAAAGAGGAAGGACAAAAACTGAAAAAAAGAAGAAAACTGGATTGCATCTGGGAAACTAAACAGTGTTCTTAACACTAGTAAATAACTCTGCAGTGCAAAGACCAGTGTTTTCAACACAGATGTTCTCCTAGTGATTCTTTATGTTTGTGAATCTTTATGGATTTAATATTGCACGTGACCCAGAGAATGTCTATACTGATCAGCAAGTAAATATATGATTAGTAAAAAGGGTAAAATAGTCTCATGATGTGAGTGAAGGACAAAAAATGCAAGTCAAAGGGCTTGAAATATAAAATGAAGTGGACCATGAAATATAAAAGGAAGTGAAGAATTCAAGCACTTTGAGTAGATCTATAAAGAAACTATAGAAGAACATAAACAAGAATTATACAAGATGAAATAAATAAGACCAATAACTGGTCTTCCAACTAGTATCACTGGAAGGAATTAGAATGTTCATATGTTTGTCTCTGTATCTTTTTGTGTATGTATGATAATATACATATAGACACATGTTATATTTGAAAAGCTATATATAAGAAACATACAAATGGACAGCTAGTTGGTTCAGTGGATAGAGTACCCAGCTTGGAGTAAGGAAGACTCATCTTTCTGAGTTCAAATCTTGCCTCAGATACTAGCTGTATGACCTTGGGCAAGTCACATAACCCTTAACTCTGTTTGCCTCAATTTTTTTAATCTATAAAATGAGCTAGAGAAGGAAATGACAAACAACAGTGTCTTTGTCAAGAAAACCCCAAGTGGGGCTTTAGAAAGTCAGATGCAACCAAAATGACTTAACAAGTAAAACAATAACTGAGGGAAATCTTAGAGATTATCTAGTATATAGCACAAACCTTTAATTTTAAATATAATGAAACTGAGACTGAGAAGAGCTGTCACTTGCCCAAAGTATAAGAGTTTTATAATAGCTCATATACAATATGTAGTCATATGTATGTATGTATGTATGTATGTATGCTCTTGACTCCCACACTGTGGAAGGAATAACTATACATATATACATGCATATGTGCATATACACATGTGTATGTAAGTATATATGTATGTTGTGTATATGTATATAACATATTTATAGAGAATCAATGATATCACAAATCTGTTGGAATACATTACATATAACATCCATTAAAATTTTGAGAATAAGATTATTGCTTCCTTTTGTCAATGATACTGATGAATTATTCCTCTTATATCTGTTTAGACTATATTAATTCAGATTATTAAATTTTATATTATATATTGTCACTCACTAGTAAATAAGATCTAGAAGTAGAAAGATCACTAGCCTAGGAATCTGGAAACCTGGATTCTAGTCTCCATTCAGCTACTTATGAGCTCTCAGGCTTTACACTAGTGATAATTTCTCTAAGTCTGTTTCCTTATCTATAAATAAAACATCTGGGTTAGATGTCTTCCAGCTTTGAAATTCTGTGTGCTCCTCAATTTTGTGAATGTGAAACAAAATGCATAAGTCAGTTTTGGTAAAGAAATGCAGAGGGAAAGTTCAGAGCTTGAGGTCCTATCTGAGAAGCAGTAATGGTAAGCAGAGGAGTTTCTTGGATAACATGTAATTAAGGAACCCTAGGAAAAGACCTACAGAGAAAAGGGAAACTAGTAAAACTAAATAAACAAAAAAAAACATAACTGGAGGACTCTCTAGGGCAAATTTTGCCTACTCCATCATTTTATTTAGGACCATCTCTTTTCCTTCTACCAATTATAGCCAGAAATCAGTTTTGGGGGGGTGCTTTGAGATTTTGAAAAAAAATTCCAAACTCTGTGTGTATGTGTGCTGTAAGTTATTATAAAAAATCAATATAAAAAATTTTAAAGTGTTGACTTCATTTATACACATTTTTCAGTCATAAGATCTCTTATGATATAGCAAAATGTTCTGTTACCAGCTTTATATATGGAAATTTTTCTACAGGAAATATGAAGACATGATTCTTGAATCTGTACATAAACAGGGACTTTCCTTTATCTAGGCAGTTGCCCAAGAAGATGAAAAAAACAAACGGATATGTAGAAAATATCTGAGAGAGAAAAAAAAATCCAAAGGAAGAGCAGAACAAAATAGTGTTAGATAAAAATGTGAGATGACTGAGGAGAAAAATATGGCAGAACCTGGGGTTATGTAGTCAGTCTAAGAGAAGAGAAGAGATTCTTGTGATAAAATGGGAGAAGCTGGTTTAGAAGATGAGTATATTAAGCACATTATCAGAACTCCTAGGGAGGGGTCCAAAAGGGCAGAGTAAGGCAAGCAACTGATTTCTCCCTGCATTACCCTCTTAACTTCAAAATAGTGCCACAAATTGAATTCTCCATCAGGGGAGCTAATCAAAGATTGGAGTGAGACATTGTTCCAGTCCAAGACAACTTAGAAATTTGTGACACTGAGGTGGGAATTAACCTAATGTATACATAGCCTCAAGAAGTGACAACATCAGCAGCTTTGGAGGCTCTCTAGTCAGAAAGGAACACCTGTACTAGCACTAGATTCAAGATAGGGTAGCTATTGTTTAATAATTCCACTGGCTATGCTCAATTTCAGGGTCAGCAGGAGCACTTTCAGTCAAAAGTAACCTAAGGAGAATTGCTACTTGCCGTCCCAAGGAAGAAGGGACTCAAGGACCAAGAAGCTTCAAAGAATCAGAGACACTTCCTGAGTAAGGATCAGGGCACAGACCAGGAGAGAAGTGACCTCTGTTTTCACCAGATCATGCCACTTTGGAAGCATAAAAGACTTACGACTCCACCAGAACTAGCTCTGAAAACAACAATGTGACAATATCTAAAGCTCAGAACACTATCTCCCCACCCTACCATGGAAAGAAAACTCAAAGTCAAGAAATAGACTGGAAAAATGAGCAAGCAAAAAAAAATATCTAACCATAAAAATACACTGTGTGACAGGGAAAATAGATACAAATTCATCAAATGACAATATATCAAAACAGTTATAAGCAAATCCTCAAATAAAAAATGTTAACTTCAAACAAGCCCATCAGAAATTCCTGGAAGAGCTAAAAAAACCTTTAAAAATCAAATTAAGTGGTGGAAGAAAAAATGGAATAAGAAATTAGTGAAGCAAGAAAGCTACAAAAATACAATTTATATCTTGGTAAAAGAAGGATAAAAAAAATTGTGAAGAAAATCCCAGCTTAAAAAACAAAATTGACCAAAGAGACAGGTGCAAAACTTCACTGATCAAAATAACTCCATAAAAAGCAGAATTTCCAAATTGAAAAGGAGGTACCAGGCACCTAGGTGGCGCAGTGGATAGAGCACCAACCCTGGAGTCAGGAATACCTAAATTCAAATCTGGTCTCAGAGACTTAATAATTACCTAGCTGTGTGGCCTTGGGCAAGCCACTTAACCCCATTTGCCTTGCAAAAAAGAAGAAAAGAAAGAAAAAAAGAAAAAAAAAGAAAAGAAAAGAAAAGAAAAGAAAAGAAAAGAAAAGGAGGTACCAAAAACTCACTAAAAAATAAGTAATTAAAAAATCATAATGGCAATTGGAAGTTGGTGAAAAATATCAAGACCTAATAAAACAAGCAATAACATTATGAGATGACAACCTTGATGGAAGCAGCTCTTCTCTGCAGTCTAGAGAGCTAGGAAAACTGTATTTGACTGGTTATGGACTATATTATCCCCAACCAGAGGAAGAAAAACAAAATAAAACAAAACACGCAGGAAAAAAAACCCTTCCAAGTCCGATGAACACTTCATAAAAATTATCTCTTATGTATCTCTTTTCCCTTAATCCTAATTTCTCATGCCAAACATTTGTGATTTGTAAACATGTTTAACAAAATATGTATGTAAAATGACTATTCTCGGCTGAGGGGAGGAGGGGGTGGAAAAGGAGGCTGGAGGGAAATCTTGAAACTTGGAAATATGCATGTACATATGGATGAAAATAAATAATTTTTTTTTAAAAAAAGACAATAAAACAAAGTTCTTAAAAATCAAGGGAGAGGGGGCAGCTAGGTGGCGTAGTGGATAAAGCACCAGCCTTGGAGTCAGGAATACCTGGGTTCAAATCCAGTCTCAAACACTTAATAATTACCTAGCTGTGTGGCCTTGGGCAAACCACTTAAACCCATTTGCCTTACAAAAAAAAACCTAAAAAAAAAAAATCAAGGGAGAGAAAAAACAATCTGGCAGAATACAGGTAACAACCCAGCCAAATTGTCCTAATATTTCCCTCTGAACAACTTTAAAGTAACACCCCAAGTCAAATTTTGGAGGTGAAGAACAATAAAAGGTCAAGGTAAGATATTTTTCCAAGAATTACATGAATTGATGCTGATCTAAGGGAGCAAAACCAATAGAACATTGTATACATTAACAATAACTTTATGAATTGATCAGCAGTACAGAGATCCAAGAAAACCCTATTATGGGCAATGCCATCCTCATCCAGAGAAAAACAAAGTACCACAGAAACTAAATGGATGCTATGTTCATTTTTTAAAAACTTCTCATATTTTTTCCTTCCTATCTCATGGTTTTCTTTCTTTTCCCCTAGTCCTAATTTCTCATGTACATAATGACTAACATATAAATATGTTAAACACAAATGTACATGTACAACTTTTACTAGACTGTTCATCAAGGAAAGAGAGGTAGAAAGAGAGAATGGTAGAAAATTGTGTAAGATAAATATGCAAGTGATGAATATTGAAAACCCAACATAACATGTAATTAAAAAAAACAAAATAAAATATCAATTTTTTTTAAAAAAGACATTTTTTCCAGAATGAGACAACCTAGGAGGTCAGCAGGTGAGATTTTTGACACCAGGATGGAGGCCAGCTGGACACAATAAGATGGAACCTAAATAGTGACTCTTTTGGTAATAACCACAGTAGGCAGTTCTATGACCAGAGATGCTAAAGGAATTGGACAACTGGTCAGAAGAAAATTACAGGGATCCTTTTCTGGGTCTCAGTACAACTGGTACTAACTGACATCTTTATTGCCCATTCACAGTTCTAAGTCACAATTCCAGGGCAGAAAAAAAGCATTTGTAGTCAGTCAAAAGGGAGCTGGGGCAGGCAGCTAGGTGGTGCAGTAGATAGAACAGCAGCCCTGAAGTCAGGAGTACCTGAGTTCAAATCCGGCCTCAGACACTTAATAATTACCTAGCTGTGTGGCCATGGGCAAGCCACTTAACCCCATTGCCTTGCAAAAACCTAAAAAAAAAAGGGAACTGGGGCCCAGGTGGCAACAAGGCAGAGAAAAGTACTATTTACTTGCAGCTGTAGAAGAACGGGAAACCTGGTCACAGTTCCATGACCAAGAGGAGAGTGAGTGCTTGTAGCTTTAAAGGAACAGGGGGATGTTCCTGGTTGAAGACCAGAACACAGACCAGAAGATAGTAAACCCACCTTTCCCCCAGAAGAATATATATATATATATATATGTATATATACATATATATATATATATATATATATATATATGTATGTATATCAGCACTTTTTGTAATGACAAAGTATTGGAAATTAAGGGGATAGTCATCAATTGGGGAATAATTGAACAAGTTGTGGTATATAATTGTGACAAGTGTTATTGTGTCATAAGAAATGAAAAAGGGAATGAATGGAAAAAAAAACCCAGGGAAAGACCTATATGAATTAATTCAAAGTGAAGTAAACAGAACATGCAAACATTTTACATGGTAACAACAGTATTGTAATGCTGATCAACTCTGAAGGACTTAAATAATGTAATCAAGACAATGATCCAAGACAACTCCAAAGGGCTCATGATGAAAGTGTTATTCACATCCAGAACCCTGAGTGTAGGTGGAAGCATGCTTTTTTTTTCACATTCTTTCTGCTTATTGCTTTTTTTTTAAAGGTTTTTGCAAGGCAAATGAGGTTAAGTGGCTTGCCCAAGACCACACAGCTAGGTAATTAAGGTGTCTGAGGTTGGATTTGAACTCAGGTACTCCTTACTCCAGGGCTGGTGCTCTATCCACTGCTCCACCTAACTACCCCTTGCTTATTGCTTTTTTTAATGGGATTTTTTTTTGGCAATAAGACTAACATAGAAATATATTTTTCATAGCTTTCTCAATCAGTAAGTAAAGGAGTCAGAACTCTTTTTTTTCAAAAGTGGTAGAGCAATAAGGAAATTCTCCACAGGGGTAAAAGTAGACTATATATCAGGGGAAGAAGAGGGTGGAAAAATGTGGTTGTTGGTGGTAACAACAGAATATGGAATAGAAGAAAAATAGATGTCAAGTCCAGGGAAAATCTTACTTCCAATAGATGATCAAGGATTCCAATAAGAGAGGGCACAAGTATGGTTAAAGCAAATAAACATTCACTCACTCATCAAGTATTTATAGGACACATACAAGGCAGTTAGGTGGCACAGTGGAGAAAGCACTGACCTTGGAGTCAAGAAGATGGAAGTTCGAATTCATCCTCAGATACTTTACACTCACAAGCTATGTGACATTTGGGTAAGTCACATAACCCTTATTGCTTCATATCCAGAGCCATCTCCAATTGTCCTGATTCATTTCTGACTACTAGATCCAGATGGAATGAGGCTAATGACTTAGCACTTCACTCCCTCAACTCAATTCCAATTCATGTGCTTATCATGAAATCACCTCCCTGATGTCATGGTCTTCTTTGAGAACAAAGGACAAACATTATCACATCATCATCATAGGTGTGCAAACACTAGCAAACTAAACATTGAAGATTAAGATGTAGTCCCTTGATTCAGTTGGATCAAGTTTAACAGCTATAGACCAAGGAAATTGATGCATTTCTTTATAGAAGAAAATCATTTGAGTCCTTTGTTTCATGGCACTGAGATATTAGACATTTTATAATTGAAGATAGGAAGAACTTTAACATTTATTAGCTGCATGATCCTGTGAACAAGTAACTTAACTTCTCTATGTCCCAGATAAGTCCCTAGAATGAAACTATCAACTCAAAAGCAGATGGCAACTCATGTTGGCAGAGACTGCGCTCCCACATCAGGGATTATCTCAATTTATGCAGTAGAGAGCAAAAGGAAATCCTATATAATACTAATGCTTAAAACTACATTAAGAATTTTGGAACATCCTGTGCAGTGTAGAATCACTACAATTTTTGGTTAGTTTTAAAATAGCAGTTTTTCTATTTTATGCTTTAATGCTGGTGCCTATCCACTGTTGATTATCTCATGATATCATGCACATATATTGCTTGTTCATAGTTGTTCTTATGTTGTCTCCCCATTTGACTGTGAGTTCCTTGAGAGCAGGGGTTATCTTTTGTTTTTCTTTGTATTCCTAGTGCCTAGCACAATCCTGGAACAAAGTAGGCATTTAATAAGTTTTGACTGATTGACCTATATATCCTTTCTGAAATCATCCAATCAGAAATATATCTAGGGTAGGATGATTAAACTTTGTCCCAAGGTACTTAACAGCAGCTTCAACTCCTTCAATAATAAATAAACAAACAATAGTTTAGCATCTATTTAAGAAGAAAAGCTACTTAATATAGGAAGCTACCAGAATAGCAGTGACCTTGTTTCTACCAACCAGTTCAACGTCCCTTCCTGACCTCCCACCAAGTGAAATCCCTAGCCTTGTCCTGGGCAAAAAAAAATCTTAGTTATGGCTCTACACCACCCTATCCTTCAAAAAAAAAATTCAGAAACATTCTAGATTTTCAGCAAGACTTCCTGCCAAGTCAGCTGAATTTCCTTGAATTTTAGGGATCTGCAGGTTTATGCTGCTGTTTTGAATTAGCTTCTCTTGCCGAGAGATGTAAGAAAAGACTCCCGAAGGAAGCTAGTGAAAACAGCTCATTACTGTGCAGACCAGCCCACCAAGCACCTCACAAAAGATTCAGTCTGAGAGGCTTTGTTGCCACCGTCTGATAGCGTGAGTACCGGCCTTGAATACTAAACAGGGAGCAGAAGAGAAGGGAAGGCTTCATGAGAAAATGTATCTTTCACATATGTTGGAAAACAACAATATCAAAACATCCAGTTCCCAACAAGGCTATCAAACATGAAAATCTCAGAATATTTTAAAATGGAGGTTGAGTTGGAGGGTGAGGGCAGTTCTTATTGTATGTTACTGTTGTCTAAAAGCATCTTTCAGGGTATCTCTTATGCACAATCACATTCAGTAAAATCAGTTTGCTCAACTCGATGCGTACAAAGGAAGAAATCTGTTGGAAAGGGCAAATTTCCTTATACACTAATTAATGGAAATCTAATATGTTCAGTGAAAGTCTGAAATAAATATCTATAGTAAATTGAAGCAAGGCAGAGGTGAGGAGTGTTGAAAATCAATTAAGATTTTGTGCAAAAACAAGGACAACCACAATTCAGGCAACAGACACACCCTCAAAGCAATGGCACTATCAATCTGTCAATCTTTAAGCATTTGCCTATAACAAGCATGTGACTATCATTTGCCACATATCCTGTATGAGGTTGCAGGGATACAAGTATATTGATTGAAACAATTCCTACTTGCCAAGAATTTATATCCTAATAGAAGAGGGGAGTCACAAGTAATCTAAATATTTATCCAGTACAAACACAAATATATGCAAAGTGATCAACTACAAGATAGCTTGAGAGATTACTTGAGAAATTACTAGTTCAGAGGACTTGGAAACTTCTTTACCAGATTGTGCTTGTGCTCAAACATATATTTATATTTATTAAATTTATTAAATTATGTTATACAGGATAGATCTTTAGATATTATCATGCCTATCCTTTTTCTATTAGAATGTAAGTTCATTGTGAGTAGAGATTATTTTATTTTTTGTATATATATATATATATATATATATATATATATATATGTATGTATGTATATCCCCAATACTGAGCACAGTATTTTAAGGGATTAGAAAGACTATGAAGTGGCAACAATAATGGATTACCCATCAGTATCAATTCAAGTCAACCAACTTAATTAAAAAACTTACTCATATGCAAGTCATATTTCCCACTAATAGGAAACTTCAACAGTAGTGGAAGGGTAATTCTTCTAAAGAGAAAAGAGAGTGGCTAGGTGAAGCAGTAAATAAAGGCATGACCTGGAGATGGGAAGATGGGTTCAAATCCAGTCTCGGACCTGGGTAAAGTCATTTAATCTGTTTTGCCTCAGATTCCTTAGCTACAAAACAAGCTAAAGAAGTCAGTTTTCGTTTCTGTAAAATGATTTAAAGAAGAAAATAGCAAACCATTCTGATAGTTTTGTCTAGAAAACCCCAAATGGGGTCACAAAGAAACACCACTGAATCTACTGAACAACCAAAAATTCTCCTAAAATATGACTGTTTTTTAACAGAACTTTTAAACCAGAGTAAAAAGATAGCAATAAGCAGGAATTATTATTTGATATATGCATTTTGTGTTTAAGTATTGCTTTTGCAGTTATACTGACATAAATGGTTCTGACAAAAAGATAGGACAATTTCTCTTTTTTTCTCATTGATACAACTATTTCTATATTCTGCCAAACTAGAAAACTTGAAGTCATTTTTGGCTCTTCCCTCTCCTTCATCTCTTCAAACAATATGAAACCAATCCCTGCTGCTTCTCCATTCAGAAGATTTGGCAAATTCACTGCTTACCCTTCATTCCCATTGCTTCGCATCAAATCTAGACATTCATTCCATGATTTCTGGTTTAGGGCAACAACTTCCTAGATGATAAATTCAGTTTTCTACTGCTCCCATATACCATATATAGATGTATAGATATAGATATAGATATAAATAATCTATATCTGCCACATAAATAAAACAATATAATGGCGCTTTATTGGGAGACAAAAATTACTAGAGCAGAAATCAAATGTCCATTTGTCAAAACTATTTTAGAGGAGTTTCCCATTTGGTATTGATGCATATTAAATTGCCATTCAACTTTGAAATGTTGTTATTTTTCTTAAAATGTAAGCATCATTATGGCAAATGGTCCACTCTAGACGACCAGTGCATCAGTCAGGTTGCTTTTCAAGACCTCCCATAAGCTCATTCCTTCCTTCCTATACAAATGTTATTTCTTTTCCTTATTATAGGACTTTCGTTGCCATCAGAATGAGTTCCTCTTTAATCCCCAGAAACTGCAGACTAATGTTATGCTCTCAAAGTCCTTCCTTTCTAGAAGGCACTCTTTTTCCTCCCCACTCTTTAACCACATCCTGTCTGAATTCTATGAATTTCAAGGTTCATATCAAATGCCACTTCTTCCATGAGACATTTTCCAACTATTTCAGACCTCTCTGGTCTGTCATTTCCCTCAATGCCAAAACATAATTTGGCAATTAAATATGGTTCATTTTGTTTTATTCCATTTCATAGAAGTTAATCTTATCTTTACAATGAGACTATCAATATGGTACAATGGAAGGAGTGTTGTATTTGGAATCAAGGGACCTGCATTCAGATCTTGCCTCTGTTCTTTAGTTTCCCCAGATATAAAAAGAAGGAGATGTACTAGATGATATTTAAGATATCTTCCAGGTTTAAACCTGAAATCCAGGTTACAACTTTAAGAGCAGAGATAATAAATAGGTTATTTATTATAGAAGTCTGAGCAAAAAGGGAGCCAAAAAAAAAGAGATAAAGTGATTTGCCAGGTCATAATCTAATATGTCTCTAAGCTGGAATAAGAACCTGAATCCCTTGATTCCAAATCTAATGTCTCTTTCCATTGTATCATGCTACCTTTTTCATGCCCTATTCTTTATTAGGTATATATGAAAGAAACTCAAAATTTGTTAATTGATTAATTAGTTTGTAAGCAATGAATTCAAAAACAGGGAAATAAAAGAACAAAATGCAAAAAACTAATCTGAATTTTAACTGTCTTTCATTTCCATTAACAAAATGGTTTATTACAACATCATATGAAATTCCTTAGGCTGAATCTGCAATGATCTCATCTATCAGAAAATATCACAAGTATACTACATTAGTCATACACAGAAGGAACACTAATGGTAAGAAAGGAATATGAGAGACAAGTGTCCTGGTTGTGATGTCTTATTTGTGACCTTGTTCATGTAAGTTTCTATCCCATAAAATGAAGACAGAATTTTGTTTGTGGGATGCATTAGCAGAGGTGCTTATAAAATAAAAATTATCAAAGCCACAGCCCTTAGTGAAATGTCCATTAAATATTGAAAACTGAGTGAGTGCAATATAATTCTGAAATTGCAAACCAATACAAAAATGTTACTAGGTCAAGTGAAATCTCAAACAGATCACTTTATACTTTGACATTTTTCAGATGCTCCTATTTATGCATAATTTTATACTGAGGTCATTTATAAGTTCAGAAATGTTTGTTGCTTTGGGTTTTAAAAATTGCTTGCTCTTTTTCAATTCATATTGCTATTTAAACCTAAAGAGGGTATAGGTTTCTCAGAAATGTGTACAATGAATGACAAACAATTTCAATGAGATTTTCAAAAACTGCTATCTGAAGTAATATTTCCACATAACACTTTAAATAAGAATATCAAAATATATAAGCCAAGATTTCAATTTTAATATTTAAGATTTAATATTTTAGCTTACATAAAAACACCTGTTTTAGGTTGTGGGGGGGAGAAAACCTAAATAATTTGAATATCTTCTTGGTTAACTGTGAAGTCAATATTATAAACATGTTTGGACTCATTAAATTTTACTTAATGATTACAATGTCATTTAATTAATAGTTAACCTCTATATTTAACTATAAGTTGTTTATTTTAAGTGAAGAAATGGTAAAAGAATTCTGACTATCTTAAATAAGTTTGGATCAACTAATCTTGATAAATTATTTTGGAAGGTATGGAGAGCTTGTTGTTAGTCTTCACTGTTGTAATTATTAGTGTTATTTTAGGAAGTACTGAAAAACAGAAGAGATGTCTTAGGACTAAGAAGATTCTAATTTTCAAAAAGATAGGAAAGGTTGATATTTCAAACTATAGAGCTCAGTGATCTTGATTTTGATTCCTGGTAAAACTCATAAAGTATAATTTAAAGAGATGGAAATGTGAGTACTCAGGAATCAAAAGGTATTCACTACAGGCCAGTCTGCATTAATTAATTCATACTAGATTAAACTAATTTCTTTTTGTGAAGATTGACTGGTATATATATATATATATATATATATATATATATATATATATATATATATATATATATGAATGTTATAAAGACAATTGAACAACCCTTCACTATCCCCAGTGGACAAGCTAGAGCAATATGTAGAAGATAACACAGTTGTATTGGTTGAGTTGATCAGACTCAAATAGTATTGATTGATTATTTCCAATTAGGAAAAAAGTTTCCTGTGAAGGTCCTCAAAATTCTGTCCGTGGTCCCATTCAATTTAACCTTTATTTAGTCAATGACTTCAATAGAGAAAAAAGATATTTGTCAAATTTGTAGTTGATAAAGCTGAAGATTACAGGTAATACATTTGATAACAAAATGATTATCCAAGAGTGTATAGACAGTTAAAGCAATGTTCTGAAGGTATAAATGTAAAAGTATAAATGTAATAAGGAAAAAATATAAATTTATATTGTTTGATTCAAAATATTAGCCATACTAGTACAAAATGAAAAAGGACTAGAAAATAGTTCATTACAAAATTTTAAGAATCTAGAGGTTTTAGTGGAGTGTGTGTGTTTGATATGAGTTAACAGTCATGAGCAGCTAAGAAAAGCTGATATTATCTTATATTATATTATTAGAAAAAGAACAGTACTCATCCTGTCTACTCAACTTTCTGGAGTGTTTTGTTCAGTTCTAAGCAATCCATTCTAGAAAAGAGAAGGAAAAGTTAAAATGTAGAATGACCAAAATATTGAGGGGTTCCAGGGATGTTTATCCTCAGAAAAAATATCTCAGAGGGACATGGTAGCTGTTTTTCAAATATCAAAAGAATTGATCACCTGGAAGAGAGATTCAATTAGTTCTCTCTCTTCTACACAATAAGGAAATAAGTGAATGGGTACAAGTCATAGTGACCAACACAAAATCAAGAAAATCTTTATAACAATTTGAAATCTCTGCATATAGAATAGGCTTTTATGAACTAATGAATTGTTTGTCATTAGGGATCCTCAAGCAGAGGCTAAGTTGACTAAATATCAGAGAAGTTGGAAATATGATTCAAGTTATGTCTAAGGATTGGGATTTTACAATACAGTCTAGAATTCTGCAACTAGCATTCATATGGTGCTTTAAGATTTTCAGAGAGTATTATAAATTTTATCTTTTTTATCATCATGATAACCATCAGAGATGGGTTCATTTTATAGGTGAGGAAACTGAAGAAGAGATTAAGTGACTTTCCCAAACTCACATTTCTAAAAAGTGCCTGAGACTGGATTTGAACTCAGATCTTCCTATCTCTAGGTCCAGGCCTTTATTCATTGTACCACCTAGCTATCTGTGACTCTATAGTAAGATCAGTTTGTTTAATGACTATTAAATAATAACTTTTAAAATAAAATAATTATGGTTTCTATATAATTTAACAAATATAGTGATTCTTCGGATGCTCTTGCCTCAGAATGAGGAGGGTGTGGTAATAGCAAAGCTCCCATACAGTTGTAGTTCAGGTTCATGAAGCAAACTGAGTAACCAGGGGATCAGTAAGAAAACACTAAAGGCAAAAAGACCTATCAGAAGCAGAATACAAATGGTAAAGTCACAAGGTCTAAGAGAGGAATTAGTGAGAGGCAAAGAACAATTTTCTGTTTCAAAGAACAATTAGTTTATTGATAAGAGATATAAAATGGAGCTAAATGAGGTATGTCCACATTATTTCTCATGCCCAACTGCTACATAAGTGCATATGAACTTTGGGGTCCTCCCCTCCCAAACCATACAAACACCTTTCTTCTGGGGATTCCCTCATCCTTTTGCTTCCCTTCTAAAGTTTAATGAATTCACTTGGGCATAGGATCAAACCAATATCCATCAACTGAAATACTTTCCTTCTCATACTCACTCATCATGGAATTCACAAGGAAATAGATAGAACCCCAAAGTAATTAGGTTGAGGTAATGAGATTGATAACCAAGTTGGGCAGATAACACTCTGGTTCTATCAGAAAAGACTGTCCCCCAAAGTTATTTCTGTATCTTAGTAAAAAATAAACCCTTAGCTACAAGAGAGATCAAGTAAAGGGGTTTCAGGGAGTCAGCACAAAACAAACCTAGCCTAACTAAACAATAGTCCTCATGAAATGATTTCAATGAACAAAAAATTAAATGGGTCAATAATATGATATTGCAACAAAAATTCTTATTAAAACAATCTGTATTAATACAATTAACATTTAGAATGAAAAATAAGTGTCTTTGTTCAATGTACTTATTAGAGCATTTCAAAAATATGTTGCTCAATTGTTTTAATTTCATTTTAGGAAAAACTGATTATATACAGAGGAAACAAAATAGGATGTTTGAAGGATTGGTGACCATGCTATATAAAGACTGACTGAAGAAACTTGTGATAATTAGCTTGGAAAAGGAAGATTTAGAGGAAAACATAATAGCTGTCTTCAAGTACTTAAAGGACATTTATGTGACAGGAGTGATTATACTTGTTATGTGTGATCCTAAAGGACACAACTAAGGATCCAGGGATAGAAGTTAGAGAGAAACTATTAGGAGAATTGCTAGCAATTATAGATAGCCCAAAAAGATATGGAAGGTAGCAAATTCCCCATCAGTGGAGGTCTTTATATAAAAGAAGAATGTCCATTTGCAAATATAGAAAAAAAGATTTTTGTTTACATACTATTTGGAATCAATATAATCTAATGTGTCTCCCAACAACAAATTCTGTAATTGCATGAAATCCATCATCTATCTTGGAATGACAAATATTATTTTGTGTTTTGTTTTTGTTTTTGCAAAGCAATGGGGTTAAGTGACCTGCCCAAGCTTACACAGGTAATTATTAAGTGTCTGAGGTCTAATTTGAACTCAGATCCTCCTGATTCCAGTGCCGGCGCTCTATCCACTGTGCCACCTAGCTGCCTTGAAAAGATTATTTTGACTATCATTAAAACAAGTTCAAATATGTACCTTAAAAAACACTTAAAATTGCTAAAATGTACTTTATTCTTTAAGAGATGAAGACTTTGGGCAGCTAGATGGCACAGGGGATAGAGCACCAGCCCTGGAGTCAGTAGTACCTGAGTTCAAATCCGACCTCAGACACTTAATAATTACCTAGCTGTGTGGCCTTGGGCAAGCCACTTAACGCCATTTGCCTTGCAAAAAAACAAAAACCTAAGATAAAAAAAATTTAAATAAAAAAAAGAGATGAAGACTTTGTCAAAAGTTACTTAAATGAGTTTGCAAAAGTTACTGATTGCATATTATTGTTATAAATTATGCTTAACTGAAGTCACAGACTCATAGATTTACATTCTAAAAGCACCTTAGAAGTTACCTACTCTAACTTTCTCATTTCTCATTTAAGGGAACTAAGAACCAAACGGGGTAAATGATTTACCCAAAGACACATGTTAAATGAAAGAATCAAGACACAGATTCCAAATTTCTCGATTCTACATTCAATATTTTCTGTTTCAATAGACTGCTTCCACTAAGCAAGTCAAGAGCTCATGGAGAAGATGGAAACTAAAGTGGAACATTATCTTATTCTGATTGGATGAGGTGAGGGTCTATTTGGTATAGAGGGTTGCTCTTTCAACATAGAAACAGTGGTTATTTTCTCTTCTTTCTCTAGTTCTTGCTTAAAGAATGAAATTCCAGAAGAACTAGGAACAGAAAACTAGAATGGGAATGCTAATTGGACTTACTTGTAGCAAAGAGTTTGTGAGTGAGATGTGATAAGTTGAATGTAGGTAAAAGTTCACTTTTTTAATTCCTCACTCCTCCTCCTCCTCTGGCAATGTGGGCACTTTGTTCAACCACTCTTGTTTAACCATTCCCCTGCTCCTCTCATCTGGCCTGACTTTTCTGGGATCAGCACCCTTGATGGATTCCGACAGAGGGATTTATCTGGGGGATATAAAGAAAAAACTTAAAGAAGGCAGTATAACCACAACAGTACCTACCCAATACCACCAAGACTATTGTTTTAGTCAAGTGAGGAAATGGGGAGTGGGAAGAAGACTAGGTCCTTCAGAGAAAAATATCAGATATAAGAATGAATAAAATTCTTTTTCATATAGCTTGAGAGTTCCCAATCAATTGGAAATTCTAATGATTTTGGATAGAGTTACTATACTCAATTTGTCTTATTGTTAATTAGTTTCAAATTCAGGGTATTTCAAATGTCTTAGTGTAGTTTGAGAATTTGAAGGCTTATATGATCTTTAAGCACATGGCCTTCTTAATGTTTGCTTAATTCCATTGCTTTGATTTTTAAAAAAGGCAAAATTATAATAGAAAGACAATTAAAAGTTTGAAATTTTAAAATAAAAAACTACATATCTTTAAAGAAACTAAAGCAGAAAGCAGCAGGCATAAATTAAATTATAGACAAAGAATATTGTTTGCAATTTATAACGAAGTACCCAATATCACCCAATGATGATATACCTTTATTATAGGAAAAACCATCTAAAATTTAAATAAGAGCCTCTTGAATGCTAAAAGGGCAATACTAAAGTTATAAAATTAAAGCAGATGTCACAGAAGCATAACCTTCAGTCTGATTGATAAGATTCATGTGTTTATATATGTACATATGCCTATACAGAGAGATGTGTTTGTGTGTGTGTGTGACACATAAATAACAAAGGAAGAGAGAAAAAGAGAATATGTACACTGAAGGTCTAAAATCTATTGTTCATTCTTCCCTTTTGAATTTGTTCTGAATTCCTCTGAATGATAACTAGACATCAGGTTTTCATTCACTATAGCATTAGTAGCTTTTCTGATGTTCAGATACCATCACTGTCAAATGGTGTCAAGAAACTTCAAATCTACTCTTTCTTGTGACAAGGAATTATAAGCATCTCTATCCATCAAAATCATTTTTTTTCCTCTATACTATGTGAAACTTTCATCCCATTTATAAATTCTTGAGATTGAGAGGAACACTATCAGTATTATATATTTTCCAGTTAATCCTCTCAAAAGTGCATTTTGAGGGGCAGCTAGGTGGTACAGTGGATAAAGCACCGGCCCTGGAGTCAGGAGTACCTGGGTTCAAATCCAGTCTCAGACACTTAATAATTACCTAGACGTGTGGCCTTGGGCAAGCCACTTAACCCCATTGCCTTGCAAAAACCTAAAAAAAAAGGTGTATTTTGAAGTAAATATATATATATATATATATATATATATATATATATGTATACATACACACACACACATTAAGGAACTTGGTTAATGACCTTCAGGTTAATAATGCAAATGAGATTTTTTTTGTCCACTGTTTCTTCCTGATATGTGCATACATGGGCTAATAAAACAAGAAATTAGAAAAAAAATCATAGTTATCACTATTATCAATTATTGAGGAAACCAAAACAGAAATATCATAGTCTTAGAAAAATTTCTTTTTGCTAAGCAAATTTTATAGTCAGAGATACTCCCACGCTATTCTTGTACCTAATTTGAGTAATTCTAATTGCTTTCATTGAAATTATAGAATACATAAAAACAGGAGCAAGTCTACTACACAAATTACTTGATCTTAAGATCAGATGAGACAATCTGTCTATAAAAGTTAATATTTACTTCCATAATTCCATGATTCCCCAGTCACACGAATGTGAATACTTTCTCATCAATGTAGATAGCAACTATACTTTATATTCTCAATTCTATGTTATTCCTTTTCATGTTCTCCCATAAATTCTCCATCAATGATTTATCCCATAAGCTAGGAGTCTTCCTCTAGGTAACTTACATGTATATCAAAGGAGCACATAGTATATATATATCAGTTTTCTTCACTTTCTCTATAAGACCTCCTCTCTACCTCTATTTTTCATCAGAGATACAGAGTCAGAAAGAGAAAGAAAGAGAAAGACAGAGGCAGAAAAATAGATTTGATAAATATAGATATTTCCAACTCCTTATTGGGATTTATATAGCTATGCTATAATAACCTTTATTATATTTATCTTTATATTATCTTTTGGATAACTTGAAACTTTCATTCTTCAGAAACTATGGTACTTAATGACCATTAAAATTTACCACAACTGAAAATAATTCATATTAAAAAAAATGGGACTGTGTTTTGAGAAAAAAAACCTGAAGCTCATTAAAATTAAGGAGCAGAAGTCAAGATTGAGATATGGAAAGTTGTAGAGAATCCTTGTTATCCCAGATGAACACCAGCAAATGAATTAAAATGAAACTAGAAGGATCAATTGTATAAAACAAAAACTGAAAAGAAACATAAATAATCCCTTTGACACAGTCCAATCTGGAAAAAAAATGGCCAAAAAGTAAAAAAGGTTGATAAAGGAATTTTACCAGGGATATAAATGCAAATACAGGTTTAAAAATAAAAGAAACAAATGGAGGAATACAGAGGAACCACATGAAGAAAATTCCCCATAGAGCAGGCAAGTTCTAGAAACCAGGGATCTAAAGCCTAGTCCCTCATTTGTCAAAATAATACCTTGGTACAGAGCTAGCTCCATAAGTCATTTGCAGGGAGGGATATGGGACTATACATTCTTTTTTGCATATGGTCCCATAGAGGTTAAAAGTACCAACCAATGTCTGAATGTTAGAGGCTCTATGCAGGAGACTTGAAATCAACGTTATCTTCAATAATCAACATGTTTGCCAGTGTCTCATGAGAGAAAAAATTTCAACTCCTTACTAGAAATCACGAAAGGAAAAAAAAATACTGAGACAAGAACTTTCAGAGGTTCAAAAGAGGACTGAAGCAGAAGTCAATGACTAAAGCAGAGGTAGAATCTTAAAACAATCACAACATCCACATTGACACTGTCACTGATACCAAGCTGTAGAGAAGACAAGATCAAAGAAGTCATATCCAAACCCTTGAGGAGTTCCAGAATGCAAAAATCCCAAGCCAAGAAATGAGACTAAAAATAAGGATAATCAGAAGAAAATAGTGAATACAGTAAAAAATATACTGTATTATAAGAAGGCAAAAAGGCAAGGCTAACTAAAGAGAATAATCCAACAGAAACTACAAATAATACCTCAGATTCTTTTTAAATGCCTTGGCTACAAAGATTATAAAAATGGCTAGATGTAAGGAAGCAAGAGATTTTTACAAGGAAATTAAAAATAAAATGAGTATTTCAGAGAACAAAATAAAAGAAGAGCTTAGAACAAAAACTAGAAAAGCAGAAACATGAAGTGGCCTTCCTGAAAAATAAAATGAAGCAAATAGAAGTCAGTGACTTTATGAGATAACAATCAATATTAGAACAAAGTCAGAAGATGGAGAAAATACAAGAAATTTATAGAATGGTTTTGCTATCCAAATTTACCAGCCTAGAAAATTATCAAGAGATAATCTTAGAATCATCAGACTTGTTGGACACAATAACCAGACAAAAAATTCTTGACATCAATCTCAAAGAAACCTTTAAAAAAAATCTTAATTATTTAAACCATAGAACAAAGTGAAAATAGAATGAGTCCACCAATCACTTCCTGAAAGATACTTTAAATTGAAAACACTGAATATAATGGCCCATGGATGGAGCCTTTAAGTAAAGGAAAAATACTGCAGGCATGAAGAAAGAAAGGGGTTTATTATGAAGGTAAATGCAATCAAGTTCATACAAGACAGTAGCAACTGTTATGAATTAGAGAGATTTCAGCAAAGTAGCAAGATTCAAATTAAGCCCACAAAAATCAATATTTCTGTGTTTTGCTGACAAAACCCTACAAGTAAGGATAGGAAAAACAAATTCCATCCAAAATAACTACAGAATGTATAAATTATCCCTAAGTCCAATGCCAATGGCACAAGCAAAAATTGTATAAATAAAACTATATATAACTCTTTAAAAATAGACAGATGAAAATAATTGGATAAATATTAATTGCTCATAGCTATACTATATCAATTTAATAAATGTCACAGTACTAATTAAATGAATTCATTCAATACCATACTAATTAAGTTTCCAAAAGATTCCCATGTAGACATAGGAATAACCATTCTGGTTAAAAATAATCATACTTGGAAGTCATTACCCAATTTAGAAATGGTCAAACGATATGAGCAGGAAGTTTTCAAATGAAAAAATTAAAGCTATCTATAATCATATGAAAAAATGCTTCAAATCATTATTGATTAGAGAAATGCAAATTAAAGCAACTCTGAGGTACCATCTCGCATCTATTAGTTTGACTACAATGACGAAAAAGGAAAATAATCATGCATTTCTGGTGGAGTAGTCAACTGATCTAACCGTGCTGGAGACCAGTTTGGAATTATGCCCAAATGGCAATAAATCTGTACATACCCTTTGATACAGGAATACTACTATTTGGTCTATATCCCAAAGAAATCATAAGAAAAGGGGACATACCCACATGTACAAAAATAAATTTATAGCAGTGTTTTTTGTAGTGGCAAAAGATTGTAAAAAGAGGGGATGCCCATCAACTAAGGAACGGTAGAACAAATTGTGGTGTGATGTGAATGTGTTGGAGTACTATTATTCTGTAAGAAATTATGAACAGTTGGACTTCAGAAAAGTCTAGAAAGACTTACATGAACTGATGCTGCATGAAGTGAGCAGAATCAGGAGAACATTGTACACATTAACAGCAACATTGTGGGATGTTCAACTCTGATGAATTTAGCTTCTCTTAACAGTTCAGGACAATTATACAAGACTTATGATGAAAAAATGTCATCCACGTGCAAAATGAACAATGTTGACTCTATTATATTAAAAAGGTTTTGCACTAATAAAATCAATGCTGCCAAAATTAGAAGGAAATCAGAAACCTGTGAAACAATCTTCACAACCAGGAGTTCTAAAATATATAAAGAATTGCATCAAATTTATAAGGGTGCAGGTCATTCCCCAATTGATAAATTGTCAAAGGATATGAATAGACAGTTTTCAAATGAAGAAATTAAAATTATATATAATCATATGAAAAAATGCTCCAAATCATTATTGATTAAAGAAATGCAGATTAAAACAACTATGAGGTACCATCTCACACCTATCAGATTGGCTAAGATGACAAAAAGGGAAAATGTTCAATGATGGAGAGGTTGTGGGAGGATTATAACATTGATGCATTGCTGGTAGAGTTGTGAATTAATCCAATCATTCTGGAGAGCAATATGGCACTACACCCAAAGAGTAATAAAACTGATCATACCCTTTGGCCCAGCAATTCCAAATCTAGGCTTATATCCAGAAGAAATCATAAAAATGGGAAAAGTCCCACGTGGTCCAAATATTCATAGCAGCTCTTTTTGTAATAGCAAAGAATTGGAAATTGAAGGGATGCCCATTAATTGGGGAATGGGTAAAGTTATGGTAAATGAATATTATTGAATACTACTGTTCTATAAGAAACCATAAATGGACTCCAGAGTAGTATGGAATGAATTACAGGATCTGATGCTGAACAAAGGGAACACAGCCAAGAGAACTATGTACACATTAACAACACTACTGTGAGATGATCAACCCTGAGGGATGCAGCTGCTCTCAGTAGTTCAGAGAGCTAGGACAGCCCTATTGGACCAGCTATGGACAATGATATCCCCATCCAGAAGAAGAAAAATGAAATAAAACAAAACAAAAAAATACTTCAGAGTCTGATGAAGCTACATTTCCTTTTTTTTGTTAATTTCTCTTATGTATTCCTTTTCCTTATTCCTAATTCCTCGTGGCGAAAATGACTAATCTGTGAATATGTTTAACACAGTTGTGTGTTTACAATATTACCTGACTGCCACCAAGGGGAGGGGGGTGGGAAGAGAGGATGGAAGGAAGTTTGTAAATTTAAAATATACATATGTATATGGATGAATGTTCAAAAACTTTCATAACATATATTTGGGAAAATATTAATAAAAAATAATTAAATGAGGCTATATTGCTCATGGTGTAAATAGTGTCTGGTCAGTGAAACAATAAAGATTTTTAATGATAATAAACGTTTTAAATGCCCCCCCCCAAAAGAAAAATTCCATCCACATCCAGGGAAAAAAACTGTGGAATCTGAATGCAGACCAAAGTGTATTATTTTAACTTTTTAAAACTTGTTCTATTTTTCTTTCTCATGTTTTTTTCCCCTTTAGTTATGATTCTTCTTTCACAATGTGACTAATTTGAAAATATGTTAAACATGACTGTACATAAATAGCCTATAGCAGATTATTCACTGTTGTGAAGAGGAGGGAGAGAAGGGAGATAGAAAAATATGGAACTCAAAATCTTATTTAAAAAAGATGAACTTTGAAAACTATCTTTGCAAAAGATGAAAATAATAAAATAACATTAAAAAATAATTCTTGGGGTGGCTAGGTGGCACAGTGGATAAAGCACCAGCCCTGGAGTCAGAAGTACCTGGGTTCAAATCTGGTCTCAGACACTTAATAATTACCTAGCTGTGTGGCCTTGGGCAAAGCACTTACCCCATTTGCCTTACAAAAACCTAAAAAAAAAATAACCAAATAATTCTTTACCCAACCATTCTAGAAAGATAGATAGAACCCCAAAAGTTAGTAAACTATTTCTATTACTAGTAAACATTTATCCCAAAGAGATCAAATAATATAAAGTAGAATGGGTCACTTATTTATAGGAAAATATTTAAAGGAAGACTTTTATAATTAATTACCATTAATTACTGAACAGCTATAGAAATTGTGGCATATAAGTATAATGAAATATTATATAATAAATGATGAATGGATCGATTCAGAGTAATAAGGGAAGCTTTATATGAACTGATGCTGAGTGAAAGGATCATAACTGGAAAATAATTTATATAATAACTACAAAATTGAACTTCATGAGAAGGTAAAAATGGCATCAAAAAAAAAGAAAGAAAATTCAGCTAAATTAGATAAGTATTCACAGAGGATGTACAAGCTTGAGGTAATATAACTTTGAGTAGATTAAGGATAAATTCTCAAGATATGTGAAAGGGGAAAATGCCTGACTTGGTTGGGGGATTCTTGGGCTTTATTATCAATGCAAAAATTGGAAAAAGATTGGAAAACTGTTAACAGCTACTCACCCATATATACATATATATATATATATATATATATTTTCATATTATATAAAAATGATGTATTCTCAAATTAAGGATATTCTTGATGAAAATATCAAATAGTAACTAGAGCCTTTCATAGCAGAAAATATTTTTATAAATACATCGTTGTCTGAAAGGTACAGAGAATATATGAGGCCACCACATTCATCATTTGTTTAAAAAAAAAACACCATGATTCACTAAGGCAAAAATGCAACCTTAATATCCCCCCCCCAAAAAAAAAAACTTCCATGTACTTACTAAAATGAAACAATACACATTGGGAAAATATAATTAAGATGAACAGAATTCATTTCCTCTAGAAATTTATATCCTTTCATTGATCCATGAATGAAAATTAATTGAATGAAGAGCTATGTTAATGTTGACAGATGATTCTTAGCACCCCCAATCATTTGTCCTACATTTTGCTGTTGTCACTGTAGAAGAAACCATTTTTTATTTTTCTTTCATAGATTGTATTGGTCAAAAAATTCATCAGCAAGTGTCCAGATAATTGGTAATATATCTATCCTTTCTTAATTGAATTGTTCCTTGGAAAGTAGAGATGATTTGTTGCAAGGATTATACTCAAAACCTTTATATCTTTCCTCCTGCTTATGTTCAGCTGAAACAGAAAATCTGGAAGGGGTCTAAAAGAAGAATTCTCTTGTTTTCAGTAACCAGAAGGAATGGTTGGTGGAATATGTGACATGATAACCACAAAAGAACAAGTCCTAGTCTTTCCTAGCACTGCAGCTCTGGCTTTTTTAAAGGACACCCTCCCCTACCCCCCCACTCAACAAAGGATTCAGGCAGTGCCACTCCTATCCTGTTCAGGAAAGCACCTTTATCCCTTCACTTAAACTCCCAAAGAGAGACAACACTCCCCTCCAAGTTTGTACAAGGCAAATTTGATCTACAGGAAAAAAATAATAACCTTGGAATATTTTTAGCTTTGGAGGAGGGTGAGGAATCCATGCTGAGATCAATAAGAGGAAAAATAATAAAATCATACAGAGGAAGCTAAAGCATACAAAAAGAGGAACCCACTTTTATGATAGACTGAATGACCTCTTTCAAAGCCCAGTGATAGCTAGCAGCGTTAAAGTTTATTTAGTGCTATTGCTAGTCCCAACACAGAAGAGAAAACTAAGTCAGGAAGAGAATAAGTGATTTACCCAGGGTCACAATGAAACCAGATTTTAACTCGGGTCTTCTTGGCTCCAGATGTAGCATTCTAATCCATGGTGCTATCTACTTTCTTTACCTCTAGCAAAAGACTATGCTATTGCTTGAATAATTTAATTATTTTTGGTTCATGATTATAAATGATTTACTATCTCATGCTCATGAAGAACAATAATAATTAAGAATCGGTTAGTTGGTCAGCAAGTATTTAATAGGTGTTCATTAGGTGCCAAGCACTCTGCAAAATGGCTGAGAACACAAAGGGGGAAAAACACACAAAAGGTGATGATTTTATAACATCATGGTTAGTAGGAACCAAAATCTGAAAATTGTTACTGAAGTTTCTGGATCATAATGAACCCAGGGGCCTCTGACCACTTATATGTATCAAAGGGGAAAGAGCAACTTAGGCCAGAAATCATTCATCTTAACAAAATTCCAATTAACTCCACAAAAAGACCAACTTTCCAAGTATCATATCCCTTACTGAGAGAGAGAGAGAGAGAGAGAGAGAGAGAGAGAGAGAGAGTATGTGTAAAAGAAAACTGTCCTCTTTAGACTTCTTTTGAAGGATTTCAGTAATGTATATTCCTCCATATATTTGATCCCACCCTTTCCCTGCCCCAATTTGAATAAGTTGAAATTAATAATAATATTAGTTTTTACTTATATGGCTCTTTAAAGTGTATAAGATATTTTTCATTTTATCTCATGAGATCTTCAACAACCTTTATTATTCCCATTTTTTCACAGATGAGTGAACCAAACCTGAACAAGATTAAGTGATTTGCCCAGAACTATATAAGTTAGGAGATGTCAGAAGCAGGATGAGTATAAAAAGGAAGGCAGGAAGGCAGGAAGGCAGGAAGGCAGGAAGGCAGGAAGGCAGGAAGGCAGGAAGGCAGGAAGGCAGGCAGGAAGGCAGGCAGGAAGGGAGGGAGGAAGGAAGGAAGGAAGGAAGGAAGGAAGGAAGGAAGGAAGGAAGGAAGGAAGGAAGGAAGGACGGAAGATGGAGGGAAAGTGGAAGGGAGAGAAGAACAAACAAAGGAGGGAAGAAAGGAAGAAAAGGAGAAAAATATAATCCTTACTCTCAAGGAACTTATATTCTAATAAAGGAAGACAAAATAGGAAAGCTGAAAATTAGGATGGAGTGGAGAGAGAAAATTGACCAAAAAAAAAAGAGATAATAACATTCACAAGGTAAAGCATGACTGGTATCCTTTCCAAAATGGTGGTCCTGGAAAGGGAATCTCCAATAAGGAAAGGAATGCCTCAGAATGTAGTCTTTCCAGAGTAGCAAGATACTGAGCAAGGAGAAGGAACAGGATTTTTAAATACTTTTTAAAAAACTTTAATTAAGTCAGATTTGGGATTCCTTTCATTCTCTTAAATTTCCACCCTTCATCTTATCCAGGAACTAGAAGGTTGAGTCATCTTCACTTGTTCCATCTTCTACCTAATTCCATTAACTACTCAGTATGTCATAAAGAGCAAGGTCCAAATTCTTTGACTCACAAATCCCTGAGCCTAATTACTTTTTTGCATTGATCCTATATGCAATTTCTTAAACTAATTTCTACAATGACTAGATATCCCTTCAAGAGCCCTCCAACCTTCTACAATCCTTAATGCCCCTGTTTAACATCTCCTTAACAACTTAATTTTTTTCAGACCTATATACCATCTTTTGCCTTCAGTTTTATAAATTCTTTAAAAGGAGAAATTATATAGGTTTTCATTTCTTTATTTATAGTGTCTGGCAGGCACTTTCAAATGTGTATTGTTTGTTTTTCAATTTTAGTTGTTAATATACTAAAAGGACCATCCAGGCCACTAGGGCAGGAAATTATATACAATTTTGGACTGAGAGTTACTAATAGAATCACTTTTGACCCAGTATGTTACTCTGGAGGATTATACCCAAAAATCACTGAAGAATTAGAAAAAAATCTTATAGGTATAAAAAATATGTATAGGAGTTTTCCTGTGTTGTGATGAAAAAGTAGAAACTACAGAGATGCCTATCAATTGAGGAATAACTGAATAGATTATAGTATATGAATTGATGGCATATTAGGTTGTAAAAAATTTAGTAAACAGGTAATTTTACAAAGAAATTGAAAGATTTAAATGAATCAAATCAGAGTAAACAGAACCAAAAAATTTATTTCTACTAAAATATCAATATTATAAAAAATCATTTGAAGACATAAATTAATGAAGAATGAAATAAGCAGAACAAAGAGAACAATTTATATGATAATAAGACTGTAAAGACAGTAAGAGCTATGACTATTCATGTTCACAGAGGATTGATGATGAAATACACTATCTCCCCCCCCCCCCCGAGAAAAAGTTGATGGATTTACAGGATGAATACAGAATTATATATATATATATATATATATATATATATATATATATATATACAGCCAATAAGGGATTTTTATATGACTATGCATATTTGCTACACTTGTTTTTTCTTTTTTCTTTTCTTATAATAATGAAAGTGGGAGGAAGAAAAATAGAATTCCTTTCACTTTAATTTTTTTAAATAGAGATATAGCAGGGTGTTACAAATGTATAATTGTTACAAGCACTTCCAGATGAGGTCACTGTGTTGTTACTTTTTGCTTAATTGTTTTATAAGAAACTTCTCATGGAGAAGGAACAATCCATAAATGTAATGGAAAAACAAAAGCCATCAATAAAAAAAAAAAGTCAAGATAATTTGAGATGCAGAAAGCTTAAGTTATATGCACAAAGTAAAACAAGGAACAAGTGATCAAGGCTGACTCCAGACCCAGGTCCTCTGGCATCCAGACCAGTCTACCCTTCTACTCTTGGAAGGTCAAAAAAGAGGACAAGAAGTCAGACAAGATGGAAATTTTAAATCAGAAGAGTGTTTGGTGGTTTAGAGCTTTTGAAAGACAAGTGGAAAGGATTTTGATTTGTTTGTTTGTTTTTTGCCAATGTGACTTTGAGAAGTGCAGGGACTGGATTATCTTTCATTGTTGCATGTCGCTCGTTGACAGGTGGGTGACAGGTGAGAGTTATCAGTTAGGCATCACCAATCCCCAAACCCATACTAAGATGTGCATAAATGTTTGTTGCTGAAGTTGATAAGAGTCTGGATCATTCCAACTGTCTTCTTTTAACATTAACTGGTGGAGCTGAAAGTCTCAGGTTCCTACCCCAGGATCTCTCTACAATTGAACAAATGACTCCTAAACCAGATTTGGAATAAAGGTTGCTTCATCCTACCTTTCTGGTTCTTCTGCAAGGATTGGAATTTGTGCTCAGTTTTTCAGGGCAGAGGAATGTATCATTCATTTCTTAATACCCCTTTTAAAGCTTTAAATCTTAATTTAAATGTGAAAAGCTTTAATTAAGAATTTGGGTATAGAATCCCTTTCATTCTCTAAATTTCCATCCTTCATCTTATCGAGGAACTAGAAAGTTGAGTCAGTTTTACTTGTAAAGTCCTCTACCTAATTCCATTAACTATATAATCTAAGTATATCATAATAAGCAAGGTCCAGGTTCTTTGGATAAAGGATCTTGGGCAAATTGGTAATAAATGTACCCTGAGTAAATTCAATTAATTCCTCCCTGACATATTGTTTTTAACTCTTGCAATGTTCCTAGCAAGACTTGGACTAGCTGCTTTTTCTTCTCTGTATTCCAACCAATACAATAAATGAATGAATGAATGAATGAATGAATGAATGAATGAATATATGAATGAATGAACGAACGAACAAACAAATAAATAAATAAATAAATAAATTGTTTTCTACCTTGCAGCATGCTTACACCTTTAGCTTTCACTTCTCTAGTCTTTCCAGAGGTCGGAGTTTGAAGAATGGAAAATAATGAGCTACTACTATGCCACATGGCCGAAGGAAAATTCCACTACCTCCCCCTCTCCTTCTCAATGTGTTCTTGCCTCTTTTCTCTAACATCTTTGAAAGATCTTTTGTTTAAATTCCAACTAAAATGCGAAAACTCTATCTTCTAGTTCTAATTTAGCTTCTTCCTCCCTTGTTAAACAGTTTGGAAGAAATGGAACCTCCAAGGTCTTTGACAACCAAGGCCCCCTCACAAGTCAACTAGTCAAAACCTTTGGGAGAACTGTAATACCTTCATGGAGACATCAGCTGAAAGATTGACACAATGTCTACAATGATTATATAAAAGTTTATTGGTAAGTAGGCCAATTTCATAGGCAAGTTTTTTACAACCATTCTAGTCTTTTATGATAAATTACTGAGTCACCAATTTTTCCAGGCTATATTTGACTTCAAAGCTGGGTTAGCCTAAGTGCAAACACAAATCCCCAAAAGTAAGAAACTTCTGTAATGCTGTCTTTTAAAAACTAGGCAATAGAACAGGGGTGATGCTAACAGGTGACAAACTGCTATGCAGATATTCTCTCTAGCAAAGGCCTGCAGCCATTAATGTGGATTAGAGCACCAGCCCTGGAGTCAGGAGGACCTGAGTTCAAATCCAATCTCAGACACTTAATAATTACCTAGCTGTGTGTGACCTGGGGCAAGTCACTTAACCCCATTGCCTTAATAAAAATTTTAAAAAATTTTAAAGACCATTTGTATCACTACTATTTTTCTCTAATCAGCTGCAGCTTACAGGATAGAAAGAAAAACACCTAGATGTTAAACCTTAATGAAGAAAGCATCATTGATCCTGCTTTGCCTTGCCACCAGCTTTTTAGAAATATCCTGATTATAGAATCAAAGTCTAATTCTACTTTTTTCTTTTTTCTTTCTCTTTCTTTTTTCTCTTTCAGTTTTTTCTTCTTTTCTTCTTTCTGTCCTTTCAAGAAAGAAACAAAAAATTCTGCCTTTTGGAATATGTTGTAATAAATTGTCCCACCCCTACCAAAAATAAAATTTAAAAAAAACTTTTGTTGACCGTGGTGATTGTGTTTGAACACAATTGATTTCCAATGTGTTTATAGCACAGATGAAGGGAACGCAGAGACCTGCTGGTAAACAAAATTGCAAATGTCATTCAATCCCAAGAGATTCAGGGTCAGAAAAAAGCACATGGAGAGAATCAATAATCACATTTCTGTCAGTCTGTTGTTAACAAATCAGATGGCAGTACAGGGCTCTCTAGGTATAATGGAGATCTAAAAATAACTGCATCGTTATATAACCTAGAGGCAATCTCATTCTCTTTCTAAAATTAGCATGTTCAGCAAAGGCCAGTCTGGTGGAGGGAGGAGGTGGAGGGGGGAGACAGGGGCTTGTTGCAGTGCCAATTAGCAAGATGACTCACACAGCTCAGCTAATCAAAATGAAATGCATGTCTCTCGGCAACAATCCATGGAGGGATATACGAATGGAAAGCATTTTTAAGGGACCCAAATGAGATAAAATAAGATTTGGTATTGCAATCAGTGGGTGAAGGGAGAGAAATGAACTATTTATATAAAAATTAGCTCATAATAGAGATGAACATTGTATTATGTTCATCTGCTGAGGGGGAAGGGAGGATGTGATATGGATACAAAATACATGAGGAAAATTGCATCTTGTAAAGTATTCAACAATAAAATTGGAGGTTATGGCTTTTTATTTTTGTTTTTTGGGGGATTTGGGAGGGGGTTGTTTTTGCAAGGCAATGGGGTTAAGTGATTTGTCCACAGTCACACAGCTAGGTAATTATTAAGTGTCTGAGTCCAAATTTGAATTCAGGTCCTCTTGACTCCAGGGCTGCTGCTCTATCCACTGTGCCACTTAGCTGCCCCTGGCTCTTTTTTTTTTCAGGAAAAATGGGACATATTTGTCCTACTATCTCTTTCTTCTTTTCGTGGACTTAAAGTCAGGGGAAATACATTACTTGAAAAATTACCAGAATATTTTTTCATTATATACAATAAAAATTTTAAATTATCATGTTTCTACCTGTCACTAATTATTGTCTAGATTAGATAAATTGCTTTCAGAAAAACTACATACTAAAAATTCCATTTATCCAGGCCCTAAATAATGAGAATCAAATAATAAATCATAACAATTCAGCACTTTAAAATAATTCTTGATTTGCATCTTGATCAGGAAATTCTTTAGTGTCTTACAAATCATTAAGGTAAGACAAAATTAAGTAATGTCAGAATAATTTTCTACCTTCAAACATGACAAGCCTAACTTGTTCTATATATACAATCTTTAGAGACAACTGGACAAATATCATTTACCATACCTCTTCCAGTATTTTAAGTCTTCCTTATTCTGCAATAAACATTTCTAGTTCTTTCAGCCAATTGAAATATAACCTCTAATGTTTTCACCATATTCTGGTATCTGTTCTCTTGGATATTTTTCAATGTTCTTACTCAAATGTGACACTGAGAATTGAACATGATATTCCATATGAAGTCTAACCCAAAAAGAATAAGATCAGGGATATCACAGTCTTTATTCAGAACAACAGCCATGATTAATGCAGCCTATGCTCACATAACATTTTTGGTTACTATCACACTATCAATCCATACTGAGCTTAGGATCCATAATTCTCACATAAATTATTGTTTAGATCCATAATTCTCACATAAATTATTGTCTAGATTTATATCTCCTGCATCCAGTACTTCATGTGGTACTAATGCAACTAGATGGCACAGTAGGCAACGAACTAAGTCTAGGGTCATGAAAATTCAAATATAGCCTCATACTTGCTGTGCATGACCATAGTGAAGTAACTTAACTTTTGAATGAGTTTCTTCATCAGTTTCCTCTTCTACAAAATGAGGTTAATAGAACCTACCTCCCAAGATTATTTTGAGAGTCAAATGAGATATTTTTAAAGTTCTTTGCAAACCTCAAAACTCAATATAAATGTTAGCTGCTGTTATTCGGCAGGTGATTAGATTTTCCCCTTTCTTACTAAATTCAATCCATTATCCTTGAAGGTTAAGGTTATTTTTTTTCTGAAACAACTTGATTTTTACATTCAATATATTAGACAACCCTTCCACCCCCATGTCATCTATAAATTTGATCATATTTCATTTAAGCCATGATTAAAATGTTGAAGAGAAATGGGCAGAGGACAAATCCATGGGTCACTCTTCTACTATCCCTGTTCAAAGTTATATTGACTGCTTTTGTTCAGATTGGGTCATTCAACTACCTTGTATGTACCTAACTTTACTATCCCTCTGTCTCATCCACATGTAGATCATGAGAGTCTTTGCCAAATAGCTTCATAAACCACCATACTGTGACTTTAGCATTCTTTGTTCTACCCCTCCCTCCCTTTCCTGCTTGGCAGCAGAATTCCAATCAGTACTGCTTTGCTACTAAAAAGCATATGTCAATAAGCTTCCCATATGGCTCACCATTCCAGTAATTCCTCAAACCAAAACTTTCCTGCCTACCTACCATTACTCTATTCATATTGTAATATTGTAAGGGTCAAATAAATGTTCTTTCATTCCATTCCAAACTTGCCCTATGAGATCATAAGCTCCTTTAGGGCAGTAACTATCTCACTCTTTGCATATGAAACTCCAATGAGTGAAACATAATAAAAGTTGAATACATGATTTTTTCTTCATCTGTTTATTCATTCAATTACTTATAAACCAATGTAGTTACACAGTAACAAAATAAAAGCAAAGGAAGAGCAGGGAAGGAAAAAAGGAAGGGAGGGAAGAGAAAGAAAAAGTATATCCCATTATCACCATTACTATTTGTTAACATCCTCAAAATACTACCTATAGTAATGACAAGTAAAAGAAATCAAAGGAATAAGCATAGGGAAAGAGGATGGAATTACTTTTTGAAAATATTATTTACTTAGAGAACCTTTAGAGACTCAATTAGAAAATTTGTTGAAATAATAACTTCAGCAAAGTTGCAAGATTTAAAATAAACCTGCATAAATTATCAATATTCTTATATCTTATCAATAAAACCTAATAAGAAGAGATTGGAAGAGGTAATCTATTTAAAACAACTACAGAGGGTTTAAAATACTTAGGAGTCCTATTACCAAAATACAAACAGCAACTATATGAATACAACTACAAAACACTTTTACACAAATAAAAAAGAACCTAAATAATGGGAGAAACATAAATTGTTCTTAAGTAGGGAAATATAATTTATAATGCTTCTAAATTAATTTCCCATTCTATGCCATACCAACCTAACTACCAAATGAATTTTCTATAGAACATGAAAAAAATAATGAAATCATTTTGGAGAAACAAAGAGTTAAGAATCTCAAGGAGAGAAAAAAAGTGGGAAGGAAGGGGATTTCACTTTACCAGATCTTGAATTCTACCAATAGCACTGGTTAAGAAATAGAATAGATTAGATGCATAACATGCAGAAGTAAATGGCCAACTCTTTGAAAAACACAAAGACCAAATTACTTGAGTAAGCACTCACTATTGTCAAAAACTGATGGAAAACAGTGAAAGTAGGCCTTCATAAACTGGATATAATCCAGGATTTCATGCTAAACCAAGGTAAAACTCCAAATGGATACATGACTTAAGCAGATGGTGTAACATCATAAACAAATTAAGCAAGAAAGTGTGTATAGAAGAGTTCATTACCAAACAAGGAACAGAGAGGATAAAGAAGATAAAAATTAACAATTTGACTAAAATTAAAAAGATTTTGTACAAAAAAAATCATAGAAGATAAAATTAGAAAGAAAGAAGGTAATTGGGGGAAATTCTTTGGATCAGTTTCTCTGTCAAAAGACTTATTTTTTAATAGAGGAAACTAATTCAAATTCCCTATTGAGAAATAGCAAGAAGAAATAAAGAGGATATTTTTTTAAAAAGGCATTAAAAGCCATAGGGTGAAATGCTCCAAATTGTAATTATATAAAACTACCCAGAGGTTCCCCCTCACAACCTTTCGCTTACCTTGACCAAAATGGAAAGCCTAGACTGAGAAGCTGGGGGGAATTTATATCAATGCACTCATGGTGGAGATACAAATTAGACCAGTCATTTTTAGAAGACAATTTAGATCTATGCCACAAAACTTACTAAACTGTGCATAACTTTGACCCAGAGAAACACTACTAGATCTATGCCCCAGAGGTCAAATAAAAAGAACCTATCTGAACAAAAATATTTACTTTTTTTCTGTGATGAAGAAATGGGGCTAGGTTTGGAGTTCTCTGTCAATTAAGGAATGTCTAAATGAATTATAGTATGTGAATGGAATGAAAGATTTTTGCATTGCAAGAAATGATGAAAGAAGTTTTCAGAGAAATTGGAAAAGAGCTTAGCACAGTGTTGTTAACTTGCAAGAAATGATGTAGAATGAAGTGAGCAAAATAAGGAGAAAAACTGAATGGAAACAATAAAAATTTAAAAGTTTAATCACTTTAAAGATTTAAAATTTGTGATCAACACAATGGCCAACCACAATTCCAAGTTTCATAATCAAATACGCTATACATCTCCTGACAAAGAAGTATTAGATACAGTGTGCAAATTAAGACAAATTCAGAATTTTGTTCTTCTTTTCTATGCATATTTGAAGCAATTTTTTCTATTTTTTCCCAAAGGGAGAGAAGAGAAAAGTAAAATTTTCTTAAATTAAAAAAAATGTTTTCGAATGGCATTTTATCCTTTTTGGATACTGTAGAAATCAGGCTATGGAATTCTATGTATCTTTTTTTTATGTTTTTGCAAGGCAAATGGGGTTAAGTGGCTTGCCCAAAGCCACATAGCTAGGTAATTATTAAGTGTCTGAGACCGGATTTGAACCCAGGTACTCCTGACTCCAAGGCCAGTGCTTTATCCACTATGCCACCTAGCCACCCTATCTATCCCTTTTCTTAACACTTTGAAATCTTCTTTCTCAAGATTTCTCAAAAATGTAAGATGTACACCAAGCATCTCCCTAAGTATTCCTGCATATCTTTAACGAACTCAAAGATGGAGTGATAACTCACTCACAAAGTAACTATATTTTAAACTTTAACAACTAGCCCCCCCCGACCATCAACTGGTTATAAGAATTTGCCAGCTACTCAGCATTTAGCAAAGGGAAAGCTGTCTGCATAATTATCTCTCATTATTTCTTTTCTTTTTTTCTGATTTTTTTTTTTTAGGTTTTTGCAAGGCAAATGGGGTTAAGTGGCTTGCCCAAGACCACACAGCTAGGTAATTATTAAGTGTCTGAGGCCAGATTTGAACTCAGGTACTCCTGACCCCAGGGCCGGTGCTCTATCCACTGAGCCACCTAGCCACCCTCTGATTTTTTTTAAGATGAACTTGACAAACATCAACAAACAGGAATGTTTCCAAATACAAAGGACAGTAAAAGAGACCTGGATGTCAATTTCTTGAGCAATGATTGCTTCTTTTTTTTAATGTGTACATTAAATTCTTTGTGTCTCCTTCTAAACTTCACATGAATTTAATGCTTCACTAAATAATGCTATGCCTTCATCCCCTTTATCTAATGTATTCCTTTTAAATGAGAAATAACCTTCCATAGCTATCTCATCCAATTGGTTATACCTATTAGATCACATTTATCTCCTTATATAAAAATATCTAATTCACCTTATTTATAACTCATACTCTCCACATTTGGGGACAGTTAGATGCTGAGCCTAAAGTCAGGAACACCTAAGTTCAAATCTAGCCTCAGAAAATTACTAGCTATGTGATCCTGGACAATTCACTTGACTCTATTCACCTCAATTCCCTATGTGTAAAATGAACTTGAGAAAGAATTGGCAAACCATTTCAATTTCTATGCCAAGAAAACCCCCAAGGTATCACAGTCAGACATAACAGAAAAAAAACCTAAACAACAAAATTCTGTACATGTGTTCATAGATCTACAAAGGCATGAGTCTTTTTTGATAGCTCATCTTACTGAATATTATGTCTGCTGATATTCTTCTTCTTGTGCCATTCTAGCTACTTTACTAGGCAATTGAGTCACATAGTGGACACAGTACTAGACTTGGAGTTAGGAAGACTTGAGATCCAGAACTGCCTCAATCAATTACTAACCATATAATATGCAAGTCTTTTAACATTTCACACCCTCAGATTTCTAATCTATAAAAGAGAGTAAGAATAGAACGTACCTTGTACTTGTTGTGAGATTCGAAAGAGGTAACAACACATTTAAACTGCTTGCAAATCTTAAAGTGCTATATAAGCATTATTATCATTATTATTATGCATTTGCTTTGGTGGATATGCAGGACAAAATTCTCATTTCACTTCTATTTTTCAGTTTAAATTCCTCTTAACCAGATTCTGAAGATTCCATACAAATTTGCTATTATTAGACCTCATTAGAAGCTTTTCATTAATTTCCAAAATCCCTATGACACTTTAACCACGGACTAGAAGTGCCAATCCCCTTCTCAAACATCATTTTTTAATCAGGTGTTTATTTTCCAAATCCACATTTCTTTTCTTAAACCTGTACTTTCAGACAGGAACAACAATGAAAATACCAACTATGTCTCTAATCCCTTCCTTCAGTTCTTAACCAAGAACTGAAGTTCTTAATCCTTAGAAATGCTAAGTTTCCTTCCTACGATCATTCACCAAAAATAGGCAATTCAGTATATCTGACAAGCCTTGAGAGGCTCTCTATCATATTTCAGAAACATTCAGGAAAAACTATACCTCACTATTTTTTATGTCAGGTCACCAGTTATCATTCATTAAATAAATATCTATATATCAACATAACCCATCTCTCATTTCTAACAAGTATGGGATTTCTTGTTATATCAACTGAGGATCTTCATTGAATGAATGCTTTAAGGTCTATGATTAAGGGCAAAAAAAATGCATGTTGAGTATGAGAATTTCTGTGTGTGTGTGTGTGTGTGTGTGTGTGTGTGTGTGTGTGTGTGTGTGTTGAATGGAAGAGCCATAAAAAGCGGTGGTCTTACTAATTCAATTATAGCTACTAAAGAATGATCTTTTTAGAATGGCAGGACTGAAATTGTTAATATGACATTAAAACCCAAGATAAGAAGAGAGATGCAAACAGACCTCCTAATTGTTCTTGATAAATTCAAGCCACAAGATTTAGACAAATGCCATTCCAAAATACTGAAAGAACTAACAAATGAGATTTTTGATCCACTGCAGGATTCTTTAAAAGATTATGTGTATGGAACGGCTAGGTGGCATAGTGGATAAAGCACCGGCCTTGGAGTCAGGAGTACCTGGGTTCAAATCTGGTCTCACACTTAATAATTACCTAGCTGTGTGGCCTTGGGTAAGCTACTTAACCCCATTTGCCTTGCAAAAAAACTAAAAAAAAAAGATTATGTGTATTGGGGGGCAGCTAGGTGGCACAACAGATAAAGCAGTAGCCCTGGAGTTACCTAGCTATGTGACCTTAGGCTAGTCACAGAACCTCATTGCCTTGAAAAACAAACAAACAAACAAACAAAAGATGAGATGTGTCACAGAAATGGAGAAGATTGATTATCCCAGTTTTCAAAACAGGAAAAATGATGCATGAAACTACAGGTCAAATTCTCCTCAAAACAATATGGTGAATAGAAGAACAAAGGAGTGTATAATATTTTTAAATGGTCAAAAAAATCCAAGAATAAATTATGACAACTGTATTTTGCGAGTCCAGATCCCGACCAAGAGAGCTAGAAGCCTTTATAAGTTAGAAGGGGAATCAATACAGAAAAGCACATTTTACAGTACAGTTTTTGGGAAACCTTCTATCTCAAAGACTGGAACAGAAACCCAATGATGTGTACCAGGAACTACAATAGAGATTGTAACTGTGTCACTCTAAGATTTAGATACATGTTGGCTTAAACTAGCAAGCAGCAGTTTTCAAGGCATATTCTTGATGAGATTACCCAGCATAGAACATCCCACATTAGGTAGAACACTTCACTCAATATGCTACCCAGAAACCCCAAGGTTTCATAAAGAACACAATATTTAGTATCTCTACTCCTATATGATATACCTTAATAAGAAAGAAGCTCCCATCATTCCTTACAGAAGCATACAGATTCTGGTCTCAGAAAAAAAATTCAGTAAAGCTGGAAAATAATAAGCAGAAAAAAACCATTGATGATAAATATTATAGAGCCAAGGACGTAAGACAAAATGCAGAAGAAAATAAGTTCCACACCAAGTTCAAGCAAAAAAGTCAAACAATTGCCTCAAAGTCTGATGAAATTCCTGTGAAATATGAAGCAAGATATTTTTAATAATAATAATACAAATGAAAGGAGAGTTCTATAGTAAATAATGATAGAGGAAATTAGAGATCTAAAAGATATAATTGACAAGAGATTACACAAATTAATAAAGTACAAACAGACTCTTAAAAATTATATTGAACCAGTCAGAGATGAGTCATTCCACTCTTACAATAAGAAATATTAGAACAAACTCAAATGACTGAAAGGAAAGAAGGGGAAGGATATAAGTATTTTTATAACATCCACTATATGCCAGGAACTCTGTTAAGCATTTTTAACAAATATTATTCCATTTTATCCTCATGACAAATCTGACAGGTAGGTGCTGTTATTATTTATGTTTTACAGTGGAGAAAACCAAGGCAAATAGAAGTTAAGGGAGAGCCCAGGTTCTTTTGTAAGCATCCAAAGTCAGATTTTAATTCAGGAATTCCTGACTCTAGGTCCAGTTCTGTATCTACTGCATCATCAGCTGCCTGATGAGAGAGAGAGAGAGAGAGAGAGAGAGAGAGAGAGAGAGAGAGAGAGAGAGGAAGGATAACTAGATTGGATGGATGGATGGATGGATGGATGGATGGATGGATGGTAGATAGATAGATAGATAGATAGATAGATAGATAGATAGATGGAGAATTTATCAAATCATTCAATAAAATACCTCATATGTGCATAAGCTGGAAAGATATGAGCTAAATGATAACAAAAAGTGTGTGTTAATGAATTAAATGTCATTTTGAGGACTTTCTTTCTTGGAATGACCCAATAATATAGTCTTTGCCCTTTGTTGTCCAGAATTTCTACCAATGATTTGAATGAAGCCTCAGATGGCATGATAGTCTAAAATAGCAAATTTTCATATGACATGAATCCTGGATGGATAAATAATATGTTGGATGACAGACTCAGAATTCAAATAGAACTTTCTAATCTGTCACCATCAACTTTAGAGTCTATGAATCTCTTATACATTCAAATCCTCCCTGGATATGAAGGTTGTTTTGATTTCAGAAACTTTACATAATTGTCAGAATGCTGCTATGACATATCAACAAGGCTCTCAAATTTATCATCCTTTTTCTGCTGAAAGATCTGATGAATTCCTTAAGGCCAGCTAACTTCACATGGCTGATGACATAGTTGGCAATTATTTTCAATGGGATCACCCTTCTGATTTTTGCTGAACTTCTGGTCTTCAGTGTTCCAAATGTCTTTGAAAAGTATAAACCACATATTGACCACTACAGTAGTATTTTGAATGAGGAGACTAATCTACTTGTTGCAAAGACACCAGAAAAATTCCCAGTTATCACAAAGGAAGCAGCAGAATAACATCTAAGAAAGTAGAAATCAAACAGTTACTTAAAATACTATTTAACAGTCATAACCATTATTACTTGTACTTAAAAAGGAATATCTCAATTGTCAGCTTAAATCTGTATTGCAAAACTTTTTTTTAATTTGGAATACTCAAATAACAATAAAGTGTTAACATTTAATAAATGCTATGTAAATTTTAGATCTAGAGGTATCAAAAATCAATTTCATGAATGCATGATTAGGAATGTCTAGAGAATGAATCTAGAGGGGCAGCTAGGTGACACAGTGGATAGAGCACTGGCCCTGGAGTCAGGAGGACCTGAGTTCAAATCCACCTTCAGATACTTAGAACTTACTTAGTGGAGTGTCCTAAGGCAAGTAACTCAACCCCCTTTTCTTGCAGAGAGAGAGAGAGAGAGAGAGAGAGAGAGAGAGAGAGAGAGAGAGAGAGAGAGAGAGAGAGAGAATGTATCCAGAAAAGATTTGAAAACTTTAGTGAACTGATTTTCAATGTGAGTCAATAGTAACATGACATTAAAAATTTTTTTTAAACATTGTTCTTGGCTCCCTTGAGAGGCATAGTGTCCAGCTGAATAGAGATAACTCTCTACCGTCTTAGCAAACCACAAATTAAAATTACAATACAATAGCATTTTTTATGTTGTTAAACAGGTGCCAATTACATTTTAATCTGATTTGGTGTAATTCTACAGTTCTTTGTGACCCCCAAAAGTTTGACACTTCTAGTATACAAAACTAAAGAGATTCATCTATATTCTGTCTTGGATCATATCTGAAGTACACTGATCCAGGCACCACCATTTTAAGGAAGTTGGATATAAAGTCCATCTGGAATAATAAAGATGCAAAGAATAATAAAGATGGTGAGAGGACTGGAAAATGTGCCAATATTCGAATAGGTTATGGGGGATATCCAACCTAGAAATGAAAAGACTTGGAAGAGACATGACAGTTATCTCAAGTATTGGAAGGGATGCCATTTGAAGTAGGGATTCTCTGATGCTGCTTAGCCTTACAGAGTGGACATGGGAGCAATAGGCAGAGATTTCAGAGAGGAAGAATTAAGTTTGATATAAAAAGAAAAGAATTTGATATAAGGAGAAAAGAATTAAAGCTCTATGAAAATTGAATGGGTGCCTTTGATATGATGTAGTCTCCCTTATATAAGGAACTTTAAGCAAAAAAACTGGATATTTGCTTGTGGAGATGTTTTAGAAGAGAATTCTTTCAAAATATGGTTTGACAGGATGACTTCTAAGATTCCTTCTAGCTCATAAATCCTGTGATTCTAGGATACTTGCTTGATCTTGACAAGTCCTTTTCCTTCCCAGGGCTTTGGTTTTCCTCATCCATGAAATAGGGTGGGTTCAGTGGGAGAGGTGTTAGGCTTAATTGCCTTTCAGGTGTTTTCTTTCTCTAAAGGTCCTATGAAAAATCCACTTAAAAAAACTATCTCGGGGGGCCAAGTGGTGCAGTGGATAGAGCACTGGCCTTGGAGTCAGGAGTACCTGAGTTCAAATCCAGCCTCAGACACTTAATAATTACCTAGCCATGTGGTCTTGGGCAAGCCACTTAACCCCATTGCCTTGCAAAAACGAAAAAAAAAAGCTATCTCTAAAAATGCACCAAACTGCAGTATTTCAGCAGAGCCCTGACTAACACCTTATTACAAGCAGCTATGGAACCAAAAGATGAGCACCTTTTAAAGGAAGGTGAGCCAATAACAGAGTCAGGAAAGTATTTTACTGTGGGGCCCTGGGCTAAGCAAATCTACTTATTGCATTTTGTGTCAGCCTCAAAGCTCTAGACAACATGGTGTTCATTCCATCCTGCCAGGAGGCAGAGGCTCAACAAATCCTAATTTAAACAAATATAGCCAAGTTCACAGTTTAAATGGGTTTTATTTTCTTCTCGGGGTATAAAACGCTGATTTGGCCAGTTTCCTTGGACAGATCTATGATCCTGAGATCTCTCCCTTGAGCTTTTAGACACCAATCTTTTCTCCCAGATTAGATTCAAAGGCATATCCTTCATGACCAAGGATGGCCATGTTTATCAACTAAGGGAAAAAAAAAAGCTATTTTTAGCCTAGACAAGAAAAACAGTTCTATTTTACCCTCATGTAAACATGTGACCCACATGTTCTCCCATTCTTCTACTGCAGAAGAAGACTTCCAAATATGCTGAGCCAAAAACAGGTTAAAAACTGGCTGACAAATCCCTGCTGGCAGCTGGCAACCCTGACTCCTTCCTTCACTAACTAGCCACACTGTCTAGCAAATGGTTTCTTCTAGGGAACTAAATGACATCTCTCATTGCTTGAGAAATCTAATGTTCCTTCTTCAGTTGCACAATTTGTTCTCTATTCACACAGAGACTATAAATGGATAATTCTAAATCCAGTTTTTTTTTTATTTGCAATAAGAACAAAGGTGACACAATGAATAGAGCACAGAACCTTGAGTTAAGAAGACCTAATTCAAATTCAGTCTCAAATAATAGCTATTTAACCCTGTTGGACCAATGGAAAGAGCACTAGCCTTGGAGTCAGTAGGAAGGGAGCTCGAATCTGACCTCAGATACTTGACACTTAGTATCTATGTGATTTTAGACAAGTCATTTAACCCTGATTGCCTCACTTCCAGGGCCATCTCCAGTTGTCCTGATTCATATCTGACCACTGGACCCAGATGACTCTGGGGAGAAAGTGAGACTGATGACTCAGCATAGCATCCCCTCACTCAAATCCAGTTTATGTATTTGTCATGGCATCACCTCCTTTATGTCATGGTCTTCTTCAAGGATGAAGGACAAAATATTGAAATGAGTTGAAGAAGGAAATGACGAATTGCCCCAGTATCTTTGTCAAAAAAATCCCAGTGAAGTCATGAAGGGTCAAACATGACCAAAATGATTGAACAACTACAAAGTATGGTAGGAAATACTGAACCTCAAATCAGTAAGACCTGGGTTCAAATACCACCTTCAGTATTCCCAAGTTGTGACTCAAGGTCATTTTACCTAGGGGAACCTCAATTTAAAGGATATAATAGTGCTTTTCTCACAGGATATTTGTGAGAGCCAAATTAGATAATGTGAACAAAGTTAAGGTCAAACCTGTTTTATTTTTTTTTTTTCAGAAAAAGGCAAGGTCCTTGAGAGAAAATAAACTATTTTGCTTTTTCTTTGTACCTATAGCACCTAGCACAGAGACATTCGGGGAGGGGGCAAAGTACCAGACTTGGGATTTTATTCATACATATGACTAACCCTGAAGAAATTTATTCTAACAATGTAAATCATTGCCTCTTCTACAACTTATAGTCTTAAACAGTCTCCTAGGATCACAGAGAAGCTGTGATTTATCTAGAATTACACAGTCAATATGTGTCAGAGAAAAAACTTGAACCCAAGAACTTCCTTATCCAAAAATGCTCTCTAACCTCTAGATCCACAAAGAAAATGCCTCTTGAATCAAACAGAAACATAAGATCAAATACTAATAAAACAAGAATTTTAATTTTTTTACAACTAGAATGTATCAGAAAAGTGAAAATGGGATTGTTCAAATAGTTTTATGTTATTAAAATAGTCATATAAACCACATCCATCAAAAACTGGTCAGTTCTCTTGATATCTATAATTTTATATAGAAAAAAAAGAGCATTCAGTTCTGATATTACATAATCCATGAAAGGATGCCTCTTCATTCAAACTTAGCTTTTCCAGTAACATCAGATGTTAGGGAAAATTGGCTCTGTCATGGATATGAAGACCTCTAATTAAAGCCATAACAACCCAGGAAGTACAAATGGCAAAGGAGGTTGTCAATAATTCTGGAAAAGAGAGAGTAGTAATATTCATGTCCAGGACCATGGCAATACTAACATGTGTCAATTATTAAGAGTCAATTTACATAGCTTAGGGGAATGAAAGAATCCTCCTGAGGGCAAATGGCAGGGTCCAAGTGGTGATCCAGGTTGTAAATAGGATGCTATGCTGAGTCAAACTGAATTTTACAAGATAACTATATCCAAGGACTAGACAAGCTCAAGATAAAAGATCTGTGACAGTAATCTTTAAGTATGGAAATTCAACTAAGTGTCAAGAATACATCACAATGGGAAATGAAACAATATCTTTTCTCTTGTGATCTTTTCTCAAAATACATTATTCTTTTATGATGGCCACATTCTTGCTTTACCATATTTCATGACTCTATTTAACTGAAGGTAGTCAGAATAGCCTATAAAAGCCAATTAATACCGAAGCAAATATATACCTGAGCAAATATCAATAGTTCAGTAAGGCAGAGACTCATTATTTGGAATCTTCACAAAATATTTCAAATCTGGAAATGTCTTTTTGTGTCACTCCTGCAAATACCAACCAATGGGGAAATGATCAGAGAAGTTCTATGTGCACCTGAGTCTTCTTTTCCTCCACTCCTAATGTGAATTTATGCTTGTGATTATGTTCCCACTGGCTGGAAGTTAGCCTTCTTTTAAAAGCAAGTACATAATGAGAAGACCATTCTTTTTTTTTAAAATGCTTTATTGTTGTTTTAAAAAACTAAAAGACAGATTTTTTGCAAGGCAAATGGGGTTAAGTGGCTTGCCCAAGGCCACACAGCTAGGTAATTATTAAGTGTCTGAGGCCCGAGTTGAACTCAGGTACTCCTGAGTCCAGAGCTGGTGCTCTATCCACTGCACCACCTAGCCACCCTGACAGATTAATTTTTTAAAAGACAAAACAACAAAGTGTGGTTGTGCTATTGTATGGTATGGGGCATTTATTTCAATCCAGTTCATTATAGTGCGGTAGTATCCTTCTGAATTAAGCTACAAGCAATGAATCACACTGTCAAAGACAAATGATGATAATGCACAGTATCAAATCACCATTAAGAATAACCAATAAAGAAAAATAAGTATTTCAATGTTATCTCAATGTGGTAGGAATGGTAATGGTATTACTGTTTTGGGGAATGAGTGGGGAACATTTTTTTTAAATGTATTAAGTGCACAGGATTTGAAGTGGACAACTTTTATATTTTAAATCATTAAGATACAAGGCTGCAAAATAAAATAAAAATTTTAAAAGATCATCAGTTTGAATAAATTTTGGGAAAGTTCTTTAGGCAATATATATATATATACATATATATATATATATACATATATATATATATATACATATACATATATATATATATATATATATTTGGTTAAAATTTAAAAACAGAAGAAAAAACTCATTGATCATATCTGAAATATATGTTTCATCCTGCACCTTCACCAATCTCTCTGAAGAGAGGTCAAATGTAGCCTATGGCATTAGCTCTCTGAAACCACCATCAGGCATTGCATTAAACAAAGTTTAATGTTTTTTTCTTACCTTATTTTACCTTATTATCTTTACCTCATTATTTAAGCTTTTCCCCTAAGATTATTTAATAAAATTTAAAGTTTTCTTCTGAATTCTTCATATGCATCACTTCTTTCGGTATGATATCATTCCATTAATGTATACACCATAAGTTGTTCAATCACTGCTAATTCATGAGCATCCAATTTTATTTAATTTCTGTCTCTACAAAAATTAATGCTGTGAATGTTTTGATATATATGATACCTTTCCCTCTTCATTTGACTTATTTCAGGTATATGCCTAGTGGAGATGGTATTGACTTTCCTAGTACAATTCTGATTTCATGTCTCTGTTAGAGGAGAATTAGTGTGCCAATCTTTTTTTGTTTGTTTGTTTGTTTGTTTTAGTTTTTTGCAAGGCAATGGGATTAAGTGGCTTGCCCAAAGCCACACAGCTAGGTAATTATTAAGTGTCTGAGGTCGAATTTCAACTCAGGTACTCCTGACTCCAGGGACAGTGCTCTATCCACTGCGCCACCTAGCAGCCCCTAGTGTGTCAATCTTTCTTTGACCTCTTCAGCATTAATTACTTTTGTCTTTTATTACATGAGGCCCTCCATCTATTTACCATTGCTTATTTAACACTCATGCCTCAATTCTACTTCATAGATTTAGACTTGAAAATAACTGCTTTCTGATTTACTGCTGAGGAAATTGAATCCCAGAGGAATTAAGTATCTTTCCTGAGGTCACACATAGGTTCCTAAGCATTAAAGATAAGATCTAGGAGTTAAAGTGAGATTATTTGAGTAAAAGGTTTTTTCAATATCAGATTAATCCAAAGAGAGCTGTTATTACCATACTGCTTTAAACAGTCCTAAAATCATGAGGGAATTTATTTGATGAACCATCCTATGCTATTCACCGTCCTACACTTTTCTGGAAAGTTTTTATTTTAGTTACTTAGATTTTTTTTCCTTTAGGGTTATCAATCCTTATTTATGCAATACCCATTAGTGATGAACAATGGTATAGGTCTAAAATTTGAAAGGAAGAAGCAGACTGGATTGCATTTCAGAAATGCCCTTTTTTGACAGGGGGAATATAGGAATTTCTATGACATTTTTACCCTAGTATAAAAAAGTTCATCATCCATCATTCTCCCTAGAATCAAAGACCTTAGCAATCGAAAGGCAGTGGAGACACACATGATTAGTGACAGTAGGCTTAAATAGTCAGTTATCCAGTCAACCAACATTTATTATATACCTTCTATCTACCAAATACTATATTAAGCACTAGGGATACAAAGAATGACAATAAATAAGTAGACTTTGCTCTCAAAGAGATCATAGTTCTAAAGGACTGCATATTGCCAAATTATATTATATTTTACTTTTTATTAAAAATACAATATTATATTGAATCATGTTAAACCATACTATTATTACTGTATTATTTCATCTCTTATATCACAACATTTCACAATTATATTTATATTTCCAAAAATAGCATAGAATAAGGAGTAGTAAAAGGAATATAATTGAAAAAATGTATTATTATAAAAGGAATCAGGTTAGTCATATTTTAAGGTGATAAATAACAGCCTATTGATACTTACAAGATACAAAAAAGATTTAGAGGAAGACTTCTAGGACACTGAGGAGCTATTCCTTGGAAGACACATAAACAAAAATTCCATAAGATAAGTGTGATCAGTACTTAGGGTGTCTAAATCATGCCCCTCTCATCTTCACAAATTGCTAAGGAGAGAAAAATTGCAGCAATTAAATGTTTTATTAGGTATATTAATACATGTTTCTGGGGTAGTGACTAAAGAAAAATGAGTTGGACCTAAAACTAAGAATGAGGAAGCAATCTGTAAAAAATTGAGGCTATTACTCATATTCATAAGATCACAAATACATTGAAGTCATGAATACAGAGGGTACTTATCAATAAATATTTATTAATCACCTACTATATGACAAATATTATGCTAAGTGCTAAATACCAAAAAAAATCCCTACTGTCAAGGAGCTTACAATATAATAGGGGAATACAAAAAGAAGTCCAAAATAAGTTCATCATATAGAAAATGAGGAAATAGTTGTGAAGGTGGAGTTCATGACTCTACCCTCCAATAAGAGTAGCAGAGGGTATTTTTGAGATGTGAGAACCAAGACTGACTGGAAGTTGAACTAAATAATCTCTTAAAATCATTCCAGATTTAAACCAATGATATTATGGTCTTAAGAAATATTCTAAAATTTTAGTAAATCTTTTAACAATGCTTATTATGGTTGTATATTTTAGAATTGTATTGTGAGGCATAAAGATAATTTGGCACATTTGGGATTTCTTTCATGACTTATTTGCTGATGCCCATTTTGTAGGACTTATAGGACTTTTACAAGACACTGAAATGCTTTAATGATAATAAAAAATTATAATTGTTCTGTCTTTGCCTTTATAATACATTGCTCATATGGATTTTTATTCTAAGTTCTTAGTCAAGTTAAAGTTGATGGTTGTATGTGATCTTTGTTCCCTTAAAAATAATATCCAATTATAATATTATTTTTAAGGAAACAAAGATCACATACAACCATCAACTTTATCTTGTGTTTTCTAAGAATGTGATGTGGTAAAGGGAAAGCAGGATATCTACCCATAAATGATGATTGAATGTAAATCATGATAGTTTCAAACATAATTACTTGTATATAGAATAGAAGGCGAATGAACTTTAGAGATTATATAGTCCAATTCTCTCATGTTACTGATGATGAGTCGAAGACACAAAGATGGCAATCTATTTGCTGAATATCATTCTTAACAAGACTGAGAATTGAATCCACTTGTTGAATTAAGTTGACTTGAATAAGATTGTTTGAATTCTTCCTTTTGCATTTAATTCTCTTTCCCACTCTTCTCAAGTGAAATGCAAACTGCATGAGGACAGAGATTGTTTTCATTTTTATCTTTTCATCCCAAATACTTCACATAAAGCCCAGGCCACTATATATGCAAAATAGTATATGTCCTGGGTCCTATTCTCTTTCTATACTGCTTTGCTTAGTGATCTCATCAGCTCTCATGGGTTCAACTATTCTCACTGCAGATGATATGTAAGTCCAGTTTCAACCTCTCTTTGGAACTTCAATTCCCCAACACTAACAGCCTATTAGATATCTCCAAACTAGATGTCCAATAGGACATCGAAATCAAATGTCCAAAAGAGAAGTCTTTATCTTTCCCTCAAAAGAAAAATCTTCCCCTCTTCCTCTTCTGTATATTACTGTCAAGAGAATAATCATTCTCATTGTTAACCAGACTTGCCACTCTAATATTATCTTCTATTTCTTTTTCATACTCCAAATCAAATCAGAATATGTCTTGTTTATGCCTCATTCTTTCCATTCATGCAGTCACAATCCTTGTGGCAGGCTCTCCTCATCTCATGACTAAACTATTTTAGTCACCTTCTTGTTGGTCTCCCTGCCTCCAGTCTCTCCTTTTTCCACTAAATCTTCCACTCCTTTACCAAAATGTTCTACCTATAGAGAAGATCAAGTCATACCATGCCCCTTTGTTGTTAATTCTAGTGGCTCCCTATTACTTCAGTATCAAATACAAAATCCTCTGGCTTTTAAAGCCCTTTCACAATCTTGCCCTTTCCTATCTTTCCAGTTTTCTTACATGTTCTTTTTAATTGAGCAACAACTTTCTCCTTTCTATTCCTCAAGCTTAGCACTATAGCAGCCTATCTTCCAACTCTGTCTTTCCTCTGGATGTCTCCCTTTCCTGAAATACTCTCCCTTTTTTTACTTTTACTTTCTGTATTTTCTGACTTCCTTCAAAATTAAATTTAAATTCCACCTTTGGGGAGAATCTTTTCTCATTTACCACTCTACTTCCGCAGTTTTTGCTCTTCCTCTGAGATTACCTTCCATCTATCCTATATATACTTTGTATTACAGAGTTGTTGGCCTGTTGTTGCCCCTCATCCTTAGAATGTGAGCTCTTTAAGGGAAGGTATAATGTCTTTTTTTTTAACCTTTCTTTATATTCCCTGAGTTTAGCATAGTACCTAGTATATGGGAAAGTGTTTAGCAAATACTTGCTGACTGTCATTTGTTAAATTGAATTGTTTAATATAATTATTTTTCATTCTTCTTGATGTCAGGAACCTATAATGCATAAACAAACACACATATATGTGTGAATGTAAAAATAGGTGCACATATATATTTAAATATACATGCATTTTTATACATATGTGTATTTATATATATATATGTTATATTTTTTCACATTCCTAATAGAGTTGTTTAGACAGAAAATTCTCAAATTTCTATGACTTTGAAATGTTTCCTTATCTTGAAAGATGGGCAAATCTTGGACTATTTTAGGCTATTTTCATATAAAGTATTATCATCAAATAATATTACTCTCTCTCTTTTAAAAATAATCCCAATCTTGAATACATTCGTAAGAGTTCTTTTGTTTTCCTTCCTCCTATAATGCTTTCTCTACTCTTTCCATAAGTTCAAATTCTATGATACTTTGGGGACAAGGTCAGGATCTCCTTCACAGTAGCCTTCTCTAATTACTCTTAAGGCATTGGGGGTGTGCGTGTGTGTGTGTGTGTGTGTGTGTGTGTGTGTGTGTGTGTGTGTGTATCTAGCCTTTAGTTATATAGAGCACTAGTCTATGTTCTACTGTATCTATGCAAACCTTATTTCAACAACTAAATTTAATTTTCCTTGAAGGCAGACATCATACTTCATGTTTGATAGATTTTTGGTCATTGTTTACTGGGGAGACATTATAAATACTTTTACAGAGTCTGAACTAATGAAAGGTTATTTATTTTTAAGTAAACTTTTTTATTGAAATCTTTTCTGTTTATATCCCCTAAAAACTACATTTTCCAATGTTTCACTACCCTAATGAATAATCCCATATTGTATTTTCTAAGAACGTGATGTGGTAAAGGGAAAGAGGAGGTTCAGCAATAATAACCAATCTTTTGAAAAAGTTTACTGCTCATGTAGTATTACACATTCATAGCTTTCATCACTGCAAAGCCCTGGGGGAGATTCCTTCTCATATTTCTTCTTTGGAACTAAGTTTGGTCATTAGATTTCCATAGCATTTGTTTTCCTTTGTTGTTCAATAAAAGGGTTTTAATAAATAGTGGCAAATTGACAGCTTTCTTTGGTTTCTTCTAACTTTGAAGGTATTGTATCTTCATAAAATGTAGAGAGATGCCATATTAATGTATAACTTTGAATTAATTGATATATATTTATTGAATGCCTTTACCCAGTTTTGTGCCAGGAATGTTGATTCCCTGAGGAAAATTTACAACATTTAATGACCAAAAGAACTAAAACTCTTTCTTTTGTGTCCCTTTCCTACTCTTAGCATTTCTGACTCAATCAATTTGGCAAGTAAAGGAGTAATGTGTCAAAGTGTTTATTGCAAGGAAAGGTGTGAAAAATTACTATATAAAAATAATATGGAAACAGGAAAAAAAAAGTCATGTCCTTTCTACTTCTTTCTGGTCTCAGTAGCCTTTATACATTCTATCTGTTTTTCCTGTCCATTCTACAAGTGAATTTGACCAAGAGTGAGATCTGTCTAGGAATTGGATAGTGAGGAGAGTGGAGAAATACATCTCTGTTTTTCTAGTCTCAACACACCACACTAGTTCAGACTCTCATCAACACCATCTACAGAAGTCTTCTTACTGGTCCTCTCACCTCAATTATCGTCCCCATCTAAAAGTCATTCTCCATACCACTGACAACTAATCTTCCTTATAATCTGGTTATGTCATTCTATTGCTCAAAAAATCTTTAGTGGCTTTCTATTATCTTTTGCATAAAACTGACATATTCTGACAATTAAAGTTTTCCAAGTTATCTTGTATGCACCTTGTTTGTACATTGTTATTTGAATGTTGTCTTCCCCATTAGACTGGGAGCTCCATGAGATTGTTTACCTTCCTTTGCATTTCCAAGTCTTGGGGCTTTGGTACATGGCTGGTGCTTAATAAATGCTTCTTGACAGACTAATTTCTCCCTGTCAACTTGTTCCTTCCCTTTTGCCTGTAAACACAACTAAGTTCCATGTCTCTCCCCTCTTTTTCAAGCTCCTTGAAAAACTATCTATACTTAGAGACCCCATGTAAGTGGGTAAGTGAGTAATCTCCTCCTCTCCTTATCCATCCCCTCCTCAGCAATACAGTTTCTAATTTCAGCACATTCAATTTAAACTGATTCCTGAAGTTACCAATAATCTTTTTTAAAAAATATATTTCATTCATTCATTTTTTCAACTACATGCAAAGACAGTTTTCTACAATCTTTTTTTTGGCGAGGTTTTGACTTTCACATTTTCCTCCCTCCCTTCTCCCCCCCCCCCACCCCTGACAGAAAGCAATCTAAGTTATACATGTATAACCATATTAAACATAAATGCATATTAATCATGTTGTGAGAGAAGAATCAATTCAAAAAGAAAAAAATAACATTAAAGAAAACAATAAATAAAACAATTTTTAAAATTGAAGATTGAAAGTTTTGGTCTACATTTAAACTCCATAGTTCTTTTTCTACATATGGATGGCATTTTCCATCAAAAGTGTTTTAGACTTGTCTTTGATTATTCTACTGCTGAAATGAACAAGTCCATCATGTTGCTGCCAGTGTGTACAATATTCTTCTGGTTCTGCTCACTTCATTCAGTATCAGTTCATGCAAGTCTTTCCAGCCTATTCTGAAGTCCCATCCCTCATGATTTCCTACAGTATAACAGAGGTCCATCACAATGATATGCTACAATTTGTTCAGCCATTCTCCAATTAATGGGTTTCCCTCAATTTTCAAATCTTTGCCACCATGAAAAGAGCTGCTATGAATAGTTTTGTACATGTGGACTTTTTACCCTTTTTTGTGATCTCTTTAGGATACAGATCTAGTAATGGTATTGCTGGATCAAAGGGTATACTGCTTATCATTTTAAGGAATATTCCATTTATTCCTACCCTTTCTAGTGTTTTTAAAAGGAATGGGTGCTGTATTTTGCCAAAAATTTTTCAGCATCTATTGAAATAATTATATGATTTGTTAGATTTGTTATTGATATGATCAATTATGCAGATAGTTTTATTTATATTGAACAACCCTATATTCCTGGTATAAATCCTATTTGACTATTATTTATTATTGTAGTGATAACTTGTTGCAATCAGTTTGCTAATATTTTATTTAAAGTTTTTACATCAATATTCATTAGAGAAATTGGTCTATAATTTACTTTCTCTGTTTTGACTTTTGCTGGGTTAGATATTAGTACCATATCAGTGTCATAGAAGGAATTTGGTAGAACTTTATCTTCACTTATTTTTCAAATAGTTTATATAGATTTAGGCTTAACTGTTCCATGAATGCTTGGTAGAATTCACTTGTGAATTCATCTGGTCCTAGAGAATTTTTCTTCAGAATTCATTGAGGGCTTGTTCAATTTCTTTTCCTGAAAAGGAGATATTTTAAGTATTATTTTCCTCTTCCTTTAATCAGGGCAATTTATAGTTTTTAAATTTTCATCCATTTCACTTAGATTGTCAAATTCATTGGCATACAGTTGTACAAAATAAATCTAAATTAATATTTTAATTTCCTCCTCATTGATGGTTAATTCACTTTTTTGATGTTTGATACTGGTAATTTAGTTTTCTTCTTTTTTTATTTATCAAACCACCCAAAGGTTTAGTTATTTTATTGGGGTTTTTTCCAAAAAAATCAACTTGGTTTTATTTATTGGTTCAATAATTTTCTTACCTTTGATTTTATGAATTTCTCCTTTGATTTTCAAAACTTCTAATTTGCTGTTTAATTGGGAATTTTTAGTTTGTTCTTTCTTTTTTTTAATTGCATGTCCATTTTATTCATCTCTTTCTGTATTTTATTCATCTCTTAGCATTTAGAGATATAAAATTTCCTGCTGATAATAGTTATGGCTTGTATCCCACAAGACATGATATGTTGTCTTCTTAATGTCATTGTCTTAGATGAAGTTATTAATTATTTACATGATTTATTGTTTGACCCACCCATTCCTTAAAATTAAGTTAATTAGTTTCCAATTAATTTTAGTTCTATCTCCCCATGGTCTTTATTGCACATGATTTTTATTTCATCATGATATGAAAAGGATACTTTTAATATTTCTGTCTTTCTATATTTGATCATGAGAATTTTATGCCCTAATGCATAATCAATTTTTGTTTAAGCGTCAGGTACCACAGAACAAAAAGGTATATTCCTTTCTATCCCCATTCAGTTTTCTCCAGAGCTCGATCGTGTCTAACTTTTCTAACATTCTATTCATCTCCTTAACTGTCTTTTTGTTTTGTTTTTTTTTATGATTTATCTAACACTATTTTTTAGATTTATCTAACACTGAGGGAGAGAGAGGTTGAGGCTCCCACCAGTAGTTTTGCTATTTCTTCCCATAACTCATATAGCTTCTTCTCTAAGAATCTGGATACTATACAACTTGGTGCATGCATGTTTAGTATTAAAATTACATCATTGTCTGTAGTATCTTTTAGGAGTTTCCTCCTTATTTCTTTTAATGATATCTATTTTTGAAATTTCTTTGTCTGAAATAAGGATTGCTACCCCTCCTTTATTCACTTCAGCCATAATATATTCTACTCCAGTCTTTTACCTTTATACTGCATGCATCTCTCTGCTTCAAATGTGTTTATGTAAACAACATATTATAGGATTCTGGATTTTAATCCACCCTGCTATCTGCTTCCATTTTATGGGAGAGTCCATTCCATTTGCATTCCCAGTTATAATTACAAATTCTTTATTACACTCCATCTTAATCCCACCTACATTTGTACTTTTTTCCTCCTTTCACCCTATCCCTACTTAGCAATTTTTTGCTTCTGACTATTACCTCCCTCAATCTGTTCCCCCTTCTATATCACCTCCCTTTTCTTTCCCTTTTCTCTTTTCCCCTTCTTTCCCTTTCTTCTATCAATCCCTCCTTCCCTTCCCCCACCCACTTTCCACTCCTAATACCTGAAGGGTAAGATAAATTTCTAAACCCAACTGAGTTGTATCTGTTATTGACTCTTTGAGTCAAATCCAATCACACCCTCCCTTCTTTCTCTCTACTGTAAAAGGTCCTTTGCACCTTTCATGTGATTTAATATATCCCATTCTAATTCCCCCTTCCTCCTGTCTCATTACAATCCCTACCTTTTTTTAATGTCTTAGTTTTTTAAATCATCCCATCAAAATCACTTTATGTTTATACTTGCAACCTAAAAATACCACCTCTAATAGAGATATAATTCTCAAGAGTTATGAGAATCTTCCTCCCATGTAGGAAGTAACCAGTTTAATCTTACTGAATAAAGTTTTTTCTTTTACCTTGTTTATCTTTTCATGTATCTCTTGAGTCTCATTTTTACAGATCAAATTTTCTGTTCAACTCTGGTCTTTTTCATCAAAAAATTTTGAAAGTCATCTATTTTGTTAAATATCCATCCTTTTCCCTGAAAGAGAATGCTCATTTTTCTGGGTAGTTGATTCTTGGTTGAAATCCAAGTTCCCTTACCCTGTGGAATATCATATTCCAGGTCCATCGGTCCTTTAATATTGAAGCAACTAGGACCTGTGCAATCCTAACTGTGCCTCCTGGGTATTTGAATGACCTTTTTCTGACTGCTTGCAGAATTTTCTCCTTGATCTAGATAATTTTGGAATTTGGCTATATTATTTCTTGGCATTTTCATTTTGGGATCCCTTTCAGGAGGTGATCAGTGGATTCTTTCAATAACTATTTTGTCCTCTGGTTTCAGTATTTTCCTTGACATTTCCTAAAGAATGCTAGTAAGGTTCTTTTTTTTTGATCAAGGCTTTCCAATAATTCTTAAAATACCTCTTCTGGATCTATTTTCCAGGTCAACTGTTTTACCAAGGAGATATTTTTCATTGTCTTCAATTTTTTCATTTTTTAAAATTTTGTTTAACTAATTTTTGGTATTTCATGGAGACACTAACTTCCACCAGTCCCAGCCTATTCTTCAAGAAGTTGTTTTCACTAGTTAGCTTTTGCATCTCCGATTCCAGTTGGTCAAATCTGTTTTTTAAAAAATTAATTTTTTCCACTTGCCAATCATATTTTTGAAGAATTATTTTCTTTTTGCATTTGTCCAATTATATTTTTAAAGAATTTGTTTTCTTCTGTCACTTTTTGTTACAAGATACTAAATTTCCCTTGCATCTCTTTTCTCAATTTTTTCATTTGATTTGTAAAATACTTTTTGAGCTCTTCCAAGAAGTCTTTCCGGGTTGGAAATCAATTCATTATCTCCTCCAAAGCTTCCCATGTAGTACCCTATCTCATTTTCTGAGATAGTATTTTTCCTATTCTTATCTCCAAGCTAACTTCTTTTTTCTTTACTTTTCTTTTTTTTTGGGGGGGGGGGGTTGCAAGGCAGGGAAGTTAAGTGACTTGCCCATGGTCACACAGTTAGGTAATTATTAAGTGTCTGAGGCTGGATTTGAACTCGGGTCCTCTTGACCCTAGGGCTGGTGCTTTATTCACTGTGCCAACTAGCTACCCCTCCCAGGTTAACTTTCAATAAACCCTTTTTTCCTATGATTTTTCTTACTTATTTTGAGATTTATTACTGGACACTATCCCAAAGTTCTTGTGTTAGAGGAGGGGCTACTTGCAAGACCTTTGGTATGAGAACCCTAAAAGCTAAATGTATGTTAGTATATTATAAGTATATAAATATATGTATGCATATACGTACACAGATATGCATGCAGATATATCTGCATATCATGTATAAGTATACATACACAAATATCCATGCTTTCTTTCCCATTAGAATGTAAATTAATTGAAGCAAATGAATATTTTAATTTTGTCTTTTTATCTTCATCATTTAATTTCATGCTTCATGTGTTAAGTAAACATTTAATAAATGCTTAATGATTAATTGATAGAATTATAGATAAAATGATTACAAAATATATATACAGTGAAGATAAAAAATAGTTATGAAGGTAGAGCACCAGCAGCTGGATCAATCGACAGAGATATTATGATATTATGTAGAAGGTGATACCTGAGCTAAATCTTGAATATTTTAAACTTAATGGGGGCAGCTAGGTGGCACAGTAGATAGAGCACTAGCCCTGGAGTCAGGACCTGAGATCAAATATGGACTCAGACACTTAATAACTGCCTAGCTGTGTTACCTCAGGCAAGTCACTTAATCCCATTGCCTTAAATATATTAAAATTTAAAAAAAATTAAAAATAAAAAATTAATGGACCCCAGGTTAAAAACTTCTGCTTTAAAACTTTTGTCATAGCATAGACATCAATGGAGCATGCAAGTTATCCTTTAGTGATCTCTCACTCTATTTCTATGACCAAACAATCTTTTTTAATCATATTTATGATATACTTTAAGCTATTTCTTTGATAGTAATGTGCTATATTACCTGTTATACATAGTTCCGTTGCTCTCTGGGTTACACTCAACTTTAAATTCCTATAAAAAATAACATCCCATTACTTATAATCAATCAACATCATAAAAAAATTGTTAAAAAATTTTGGTTTTTGTTCATGAGGTCATAAAAAAAGGCACTACATAATTTCCCATAGGCAATCTAGCCCATTTTCTGTCTGTTCAGTTATTGAACCAGATCATTACCCAACTTCAGGATCTTTTCAGGATCTATATTCTGATGGATCAGTCCTTTGTTAGGCTGTATTTTAGTATATCCTGTATTTCCCTCTGTATAAGATGTATCCTTTTTCGAAAAATTTGGGGTCTAAAAACTGGGACCATCTTATACAGTGGTTGTAGATGTTTTTACTTTCATTTCCTGCTTTTTCACACCTATCTTTGTGCTCTTGTTTAACATTTGTTACCAGTATATTAGATTACATTTTGCCAGGTTCTGTCCAGAAATGACTCAGAAAAGATTTTCATACAGTGCTGAATTCAAGCTGAGAGTGATCCAGTTTGCAAAAGTGAATGGAAATAGTGCTGCTGAACATAAGTTTGGTCCTCCTCCAACTGAGAAAACAATCTGTAACTGGCTACCAGAAGAAGAAACCCTACTGAAAACGCCGTGGCAAGAGATGGCCATGAGAGGCAAGTCAGCCAAATGACCTGATTTAAAGAGGGCATTGAAGAGACAGATTGAAGAGCAAAGGGCAAGTGGAATTCTTGCATCCACAAAGGTGGTTCAGCTTGAAGCAAGAAGAATTGCTGATGAAAAAGAAGTGACTGGTTTCAAAGGAGGACACAATGGATGCTTCAGGCTCATGAAAGGGAATGGACTAAGCATGCATACGTGAACCAACTTGTCCAAAAGATGCCTAGAAGCTATGAACAGAAGAAGGTCCTTGAATGTCATGTTGCCATGAATGTCATGAACTTGAGTTCAATAACTTTATGGGTTTTTTTTTCAAATTTCAGACCCTAAAATTAAAGTGCAACTTCTACATGGGGAAATATGGTAATAGTCTGGACAATATTCACATATGCAGGTCAGCTTGGTGGTACAGAAGATACACTGACCCTAGAATCAGCAGGTTCTGAATTTAAATTCAGTCTAAAACAGTTACTAGCTATGTGACCCTGGACAAGTCATTTAACCCCAATTCCCTCTGAAAATAAATAATATTCATGCATGCATTCACATATAGTGAAAATTTATATAAAGCTCTGCAATTTCAGAGTTTTCTAATATGTTTTAACTCAGAACCTCATATTAACTTTGCAAAAGAGACATTTTATACTATCATGTCCTTTTACAGAAGACTTATAATGAAAAATGCTATTTATCTCCAGAGAAAGAACTGATGGAGTTTGAATGCAGCTCAAACCATTTTTTAACTTCATTTTTTTTGTTTATTTTTTCTTTTGCTCTATTTTTTCTTCCACAGCTCTACTAATATGGACGTGTGTTTTGTATGACTGTACATGTATAACCTATTTGAAATTGCTTGCCTTCTCAGTGAGAATGGAAGAAAAAGAGAGAATTTGGAATTAAATTTTTTTTAAATGTTAAAAACTGCTTTTACATGTAATTGGAAAAAAAATTGACTATATATTTTTTAAAATATAGAATAATAACCAAGACTAGAACTGGGCTTCCATCTCACTGCTTGCCACATCTGTTACTTTTTTTAAATTTTTTTTATTTTATTTAGGGCAATGGGGTTAAGTGACTTGCCCAGGGTCACACAGCTAGGCAATTATTAAGTGTCTGAGACCATATTTGAACTCAGGTCCTCCTGATTCCAGGTCTGGTGCTCTATCCACTGCACCACCTAGCTGCTCATATATCTGCTACATTCAATAAGAAATTTTTTGAAAGAAACAACTATAATAAGGGATTAGAAAGTGGAGGGTAGACCAACTGCACTCCTTTGGGGGACAACATCCAGTGAGATGAAAAGTATTGCCTCACTAACTAGAGATTAGTGTAGAACCTGATCCATAGTAAGTGCTTAATAAATATTTATTGACTGACTGGACCTTTCTTCAACTAAATTATAGAAAGGAGGTATGCTTTTACAAACACACACACACACACACACACACACACACACACACGAAAGTTTGACTTGAAATCATAAACAGGAATCAAAAGAAACGAAGAAAAGGCCAAGTTGGTTGTTTTTTAACATGGAAAAAGATAAACAAGATTCTCCAAAAAGAAAGATAAAAAGAATTTTTATATCTTTGTTTTACTTTTAGATATCCTCCCAAGAGATAGAGTAGAATAGTAAATAGAATTCTAGGACTAGAGATGGAAAGAATTGGGTTAAATTCTACCCCTCATAAGACTAATTGTGTAACCTTGAGCAAATCACTAAATCTGTTTTGAGTCTCAGACTCCTCATCTTTTTCTACCAGCACTATCTATCTATCTACCATCTATCTACCTATCATATACATATTAGCTGTATAACCTAGCATAGGTCACTTATTTAATCTTTGTGTACGTAGGATTTATCTACTATGTTGCAACCCACATTGGAGGCTATAGTTCCCATCCCAGAATCTCCCTGATACCTGAAATTCATTGTTTATTCATATATTTGTATTTCTTTTCCTAATGCAGCAAGCATGAAAGGACCACTCCACATAATTAACAGGGTTATAAAGATCACCAGCCTCAGTCTGCTACTTAACTTGTTTCTACAGCTAATCTTATCATCCTAAATTCTAAAGTAATCCAGGGATTTATTTGGATATTTCTTCATTAATTGATAACATTTGAATGTATCTCTCAATTAATCAACTAAGCTTGAGTTCTCACCCAAGTTCATTAAATATTATTTATTTGATAACCTGGAGAAGCCTGTTCTCTTAATAAATTACTCATGTCTCTATGCTAAATCCCTTAATCTTCTAGAATTAAACAAATATTAAAGTTGGTGAATATATAATTTGTTAACATGAAATCAAAGCTAAAGCAAAGACATAGATAATTATTCACAATGTTTTAGCCCTGAGAAAGATCACAGCCAAAGTCACTTCAAATCTTCACTATAACTGCAAAATGACTTCTAAGAACAGAATTCCAAATCATTTAGCTCATTCAGAATAACAAATGAAGTTTCTTCATAAGAATATTCTCCAGTTTCCTTTTAAGAAAAAAAGTAGTCTTTCTTAGTTCTCTCAGTTTCTCTCCAGCTTTTCTGAAGTATCACTCTTAACTTTCTAAATTCCTTTTAAAATTCTTTTTTTGTTTCCTTAATAAAAATAAGCAAAAGAAGTTTTGCTCATCCTCTTTCTCTTTGTCTTCTTCAATTTTTCTCTCTCAATGAAGTAATGGGTCTTTTAAAAATAACTTTTAAAGTTTCCAAAATGTCATTTCCAAAATATTCCATTTGACTCTTAAAGAAACAATAACAATATCTGTAGTTTTTTATAGACGGGTCTAGTGAAACTGGTTTCTACTTTCTATAATAAAATGTATGATTTGGTATAAAAAAAAAAAGGAAATAAAAAAGTCACTTGCCTGAGATTCAGGAGAACGGAATTTGAGTCTTGAATTTGGTCAACCTCTAGTCACATGACCTTGATGATTGTAAGCCCCCCTTATTTATATTTTTAAAAACATTCATGTGAATGAATCAATTTTATAAATTGAGCAATAACCAACAATAATCAGCTAACTAAAGATTCTTTTTGTTTTTGTAATTTTTGCTATTATTCATAAGTATCTACCCCTTTTTCAGGTTTTTATAGATTATTAATATAGAGATTTAAAGAATTTGGGTCTATGCAATAAAAAATATAATACCATCACAATTTTACTACTATTCATCATCTTTTCTATTCAAATTTCTGATCTCTATTTATTATCTGTTCTACTTTTCAATTGCTTTCCTCTGAAGACACTCTTTTTCCTCTTGGAAGGCTATCACTTTCAGTATTTATCCTGTGTCCTGCGCCCTTATCTTTTTTTCCCCTCAAGCTTTAACTGGCACAAACAGCTCCTACTAGGACCCAAATCTCTATTTCATTTCCAGGAGAAACTGGTATATGATTTTCCTTCTAGATGTTTCTACAATTCTTTTGGAAACCCAATTTTTAAAAAAATTTCACATTTTTCTTTCAGAGAAAGGTTGGTATTGTTTAATTCCTAAGCATAGCACCTTATGGTTCAATATGTGTTGAGATAAGGCTGGACTTCAAGTCAGAAATGCCTGGGTTCAAGTCTTTTCTCTGACATATGCTATGTCCAACTTTCTACAGTTCCTGTTATATAATAAATTCAGATTGATTTTTCTAAGGCTATAAATTACAGCATACATGCTCATCTGCATCAGTGATGGATTCCCCAATCTTGGAAATCTTCAAACAGAATGCACAATATTACCCAAGTAATTCTGAAGTCTTAGAAAAAAAGTCTCCTTTTTCTTCCCTTGATCCTTGGAAGTAATAGGAAGGTTCCAAAGGAATAAAAATTTCTTCCTCCTATCAGAATATAAGCATCACATTAAGACTAAGTCTTTTTTTTATTGTTCAAATTTATATTACCTTACCATATTTTTTTTGTTGGATTTGACTTTCCTAGATGCTTCTCTATCCTAGTTTTCCCAATTAACATTTAAAAGTGATAGATTCTATCAAAAATTCTTTTTTACTTCCAAATGTCTTTCAAGTCTACAATTGCTGAAGCTTCCTCCAGGTGGAGACTTCAGCCTTCAGTCAGCTATCTGGCAACTAGCCTGTGCAATGGATAGAGCAATGGATAGACCTTGGAATTAGGAGGAGCAGAGTTCAAATTCTGTCTCAGAAACTTGACACTTATTAGCTGAATGACCAATTTATGTGCTTTTCAATGCATCGCTTCCCTGATGTTATGGACTTTTTTAGAGAAGGAAAAGACATAAAAGAGTGAGGATGGCAATCTCAGAGGTCCCTTGGAGTTTTCAGCCTTCAGCATGGAGAGGTACTAATATTAAACCAATTTTATAGATGAGGAAACTCAGGCAAACAATTTAAGTGAAATGCCTAAAATTGCACAGCTGATAATTGCCAAAGGCAGGATGTGAATTCATGTCTTTATGACTTTAGGTCTAGCACAGTATCCACAATGCCACCTAGCAATAGTATCCCTTTGTTTCTCAATACCCTTCATTGCTTCCTCCACTTTAAAAAAAATGTATATTCTTGTCAAACCAATAATTAATTAACTAGTCTTCTTTAGGCTTGGAAAGAATTCCATCAAATACTCAGAAAATTGAAGTCTGCCATCCCATCACTGCTATATGAATGGATTAGGCCAGATGATAGCTTAATAAATGGAAACTCTTTAATTGTATATCTAAATTTCTTGGATCTCTGATTTAAATTTCCATAATGAAGCATTTATCATCATACTCAAGAGATTAATTTAAAATGTCTACCCTTTTATTGTCAAAGCTAGAAATCCAATGTATAGTGATATAAGAATGGAATCAATAATTTATGATTCCAAATGTCATTTTTGAGTTTTTTAAGTTGTACATTTCACAGTATTCCCTTTGTCTTTAGCACATGCTGAAAATGGAGCATTATATCTAAGGAGATTCCAGTCAAGCAGTTCACTTCCATCAAGGTATATTGGAAATTCTGCCAATTATAATTATATAAATCAACTTTTAGTTTTTTAATATTCATTTATGGCTTTATTTTATGCAAAAAATTTCTCACCTAAGCATCTAAAAGCCAAATCAAAAAGAAAAGGCCATTCTCTACAAGATCAAATTCTACTTCATCTAGTATTTATTATGGAATTTGCTTTGCAGTCTTGAAATACATTCATGTTGTTATATGAAGTGATAAGGAAAAAGACAATGCTTTGATACTAAATTGATTTAGTCCTGTGTCCCACATTGTAGACAGTGGGGAAAAAATAATATTAGCAATATTTAGAATGAGACCTATCAACTCAAGAGACATCTTACAGAAATTCTTGTCTATTTCTACCTTAGTTTAACAACTTGTGCATTAGTTGGATGGATGAATAAGTGAATGAATGTATGAAAAAAATCACATTAGGTATTTTACATGTGCTGAGTACTGTGCTGTTAGGAAATATGTCAAAAATGAGTAAATTTTAACTTATATTTCTTTAACAGGTTACTGAAAATTTCTCTGATAAATTCGTTTATTTTTCAGATTAGAGAATAGAGAAGTCCAGGGGAAACTCAACCAAAAACCTCCTGGTAATTAAGCCAATTAGCATCTGAGAATGGAGATTAGAAATAGTTCCCTTAAAGAAAACAAAATAAAGGACTAGTCTTCTAATGCTATCAGAAGTTTTTCTTGGTAAATATTTGCCTTATAAGATCTTCTAAGATTCTCCAATAGGAATCTACCCTCCTCTCCTGCCTCATTCTATGTTGAGAACCCTACTCTTCTTTGGTTGTGAAGACAGAAGGAAATAGTCTTAGGGGAAAGTGGGCATAAAGATCTATCTATGGGGTTTCCTTTTGTGAAGAATTCACCAATCTCTGACTCAGGAGGTAAGAAAGTCTTAGACTTTAAAATCACTGTTCAAATAGTTTACAAGTTACAACAAAAAGTTCACAAGTTTCCACAAAAACTTCACAGTTTAGGTTCTTTGGGAGAGTTTAAGGAATCACTCTCTCCCCCAAAGAATGGTCTACCCTCTAAAGGAAAGTGAACTGTTCAACCTAGGAGTGAGCTAAGCTTTTAAGGAAGATGTAGGTGGAGGGGAGATATGTTGATGAGAGGTAGTAGCTCAAAGAGGAGAGATGAGGTAATGAGGTATATGCAGATAAGGCATGGTAGATCAGGATAAAGCAGGGATCCATTATGTCTGAAGGCAGAGATTGACTGAGTCCTTGCTAGGCAGGGGTAAGGTGCTTTACTAAAAGCTCATTGACCTTGTCTCATAACTTGCACAATGGAATTGGTGGGGAGGGATGGAGGGTTTGTAGAGAACTACGTGGTACCGAGGGTATAGATTAATAACTATAAAACATATTTCTCTATCCATTATTTCCCCTACTTCATTTGGATGAACTAGAGGTGACGAGAGTGGGGTATTTGTCAGTAAATTTCACCCATTCATTGAGGAATCTGGCCCTCTGTTTGGCCCCTCCACAGAAGTATGATTCTCAACTTAGAGAAATAACATTAAATATGTTTGCTAACAATTCTCTTTTGCTCCTTCTTAAGATCCAAACCTCTGGTAAGTTTTGTCCTTGATTAGGACAAACTTTGTTAAGGTTAATTCATACTTATTTCCAACAGACCAGCCTCAAGGAGGAATTCTCCTCATTTGGGGGAGTTCAGTTTTTCCTGATATAAATACAAAAGCAAAGACAGCCCTCCAAGAACTTATATTCTAATAGGAAGAAAAAATATACTTTAGTGTTGGTCATGAAGGGGCATTTTTGTTAAGAAAATTGTGTGAGGGCAGCTAGGTGGCACAGTGGATAGAGTAGCAGCCCTGGAGTCAGGAGTACCTGAGTTCAAATCCAGCCTCAGACACTTAATTGCCTAGTTGTGTGGCCTTGGGCAAGTCATTCAACCCCATTACCTTGCCAAAAAAAAACCTTAAAAAAAAAGAAAATTGTATGAGTATATGCTGATAAGGGAATAGAGTGCCACACCCCTTCCAGAAACTTTGGCAAAGTTTACTTAATCATAGGAGGTAAGTGAAAAGGGAGGGGATGGGACAGGGACTTGGGTATGAGACTTGATTGTTCAGGCTGTTTGGAAGAATGTCAGTCAGGAGGGACTAAAGTGAAGTAATGAACCAGACACCAATAGGATAGCAAAGACTCAGGGAAGAAATTTAGAAAATGAAAAGGTTAAAATATTCAAGGGATGACTTCTGTTCTGGGTGGTAAGGCTGCTTTAAAAAGAAGAGTAAGAATTTCCAAAAAGGGCTTCAGGTGTCCTGCCTGATGAGTATGCTATCTGCTATTTTCATCTATATACAATGTCTTATTGATTTGATAGTTTATTGAAAGCAATACATTTCTTTTCAATTTCTTAAAAGCAGGAACTTGCTGATGTCTCCTAGAGGTAATAACCTGTTCATAGTGCTGAGAGAATACTTCTTTTCAAGTGCATGTTATTTACTTTATACAATAAATAACCCTCTCATAGTAGGATTATAGTTAAATATGACCTTGAAATGATTCCAGTGGGAAACTGGAGAGAGGGGAATGGAAGAGAGTTATTTCAACCTGTTTTAAAACTTGGAAAATTTACCACAGTGAGATCAGGGATGGGGGAAAAGAGAAGTATGAAAAAATAAAAGAGATTTGATTAAAATTAAAAAAATAACACCTTACATTTACATGTTGCTTTATTTTCAAATGCTTCCACATTCTTATAACTGAAACTCAAAATAAACTTGTGTTCCATGGAAAGGTAGGATGGTGTAATAATGGATAGATAGAAAGCTTTCCTCAAAGCTGGGGTGCCCTAGCTTAAGTCCTACAAATTGTGTGAGACTAGGAAGATACCTCAATAAAGTGCCTTACCCCTTGGAAAGGGCTCCTTGCCCCCAGGCACAAGACAATCCCCTAACAACAAAACAATAAATCTGTGCCAAAGACTGAAAGGATCAAGTCTTTGAACTCTCAGTACCCCTTTCCCATCTATGTCTGTAGGGAGGATGCAGGTGGGGGAGATAGGTCTTTCTGAGTTGGCCTTATTCTTAGTTTGTCTTTCATTCTTGAAGAAGACCGTGACATCAAGGAGGTCATCACTTCCCTGATGTCATGGTCACATAAATTGGATTTGAGTGAAAGGGTATTCTTCTAAGTCACCGGCTTCACTTTCTCCTCCAGAGCTATCCAGTTCCAGTGTCCAGATATGAATCAAGACAACTGGAGATGGCCCTGGTCGAAAGGCAATCAGGCTCAAGTAACTTACCCAGGGTCACCCCAGCCAGTAAGTGTCAAGTGTCTGAGGTCACATTTGAACTCTGGTCCTGATTCCAGGTTGACCTTCTCTCCACTGTGTCAACTAACCACCTATCTGAGTTGGTCTTATGAACCACTAACCCCCTCCCCTCATCTCTTTGTTCAAAGTTATCTCACAAAAACTACTTGAAGCATACTCTTATTCAATTACCTTACAATTACCTACGACCCAACTCTATGCCTCTATTCTCATTCCATTCTTCTGGGCTACCTGAAACCTACCCATACTCACATCCCATTGTCTACTTTACTGATACCACTGGAAGATACTAAGTTGACCACTAAGGATAAGTACAATATTTCAGTTATTAATCTGTACCAACTGTACTGACCACATATCTTCTCTACCCTACCCCAATCCCATTTTTCAAGCTATGAGAAAAGTCAATGAATTTATAATAAAATACCTTGCCATCCCTGGCAAGAACTCCCAGTAAAGGCCCCAGACTATGACATGAAGTCAAGAAATTTTAGTGGAGTGCCTTGCCCCTCTCAAGCAAAAGAAAAACCCATATCAGTAAAACAATGTATCCCTACCTTAGTATGAAGGGATTCAGTCTTTGATCTACCATCCATTGTCTGCATATCCTTCATGACCTTATCTCTGCTCTTTGAGCTACTGCCTTTCATCAACTTATCTCCCCCACTAGCATCCTCCCTAAAAGTTCAGCTCACTCCTCAATTGAGCTGCTTGCCTTCCTTTAGAAGGCAGCCTGCTCTGGGCTGAGCATCATACCCCAAATTCTCCTGCTCTTCCCTACTATTTATCTTATCTACTACTTATGATTATGCTACTTGACTAACTTTGAAGCATAATTTCCCCAAATTCTCCCAACTTCTTCTTATTTCTATTGAAACCCAATATCTTGCTGCTTCTCTAAGGAACTTAACCTGTAAACTTTTTGTAGTCCCTGTGAACTTCATGTAGCAACTTGGATCCTTTAAGTGAACATTAGCAATCTATGAACTTTTTGTAATAACCTGTGAATTTTTGCAGTAACCTGTGAATTAAGATTTAAACCTTTCTTACCACTCTTGAGTCAGAGATTATGGTGAGTCCTTCACAAAAAGAATCCCCCCATAGAGAGATCTTTAAGCCTCCTTTTGCTCAAGCCTATTTCCTCCTGATTTGTCTTTACTTAGTATTGATGAAGATAAAAATCTTCAAAAAAGTTGAGTTAATCATCTTTATTTTTGCCCTATTTCTCAATTAAGACACTTGACTAAAAGGAGCTAGTCCTGTGTAAAATTTTGCTTATATAAGTCACTTCTCATATCCTCCCTAGAAGAATTCCAATAAGGAATTTAGCCCATTCCTTTAAAGGAAATAAACCTAATTTTATGTCCTTCATAATGCTGGGGTCTTTCTCATGAATTCTTCACTAAGCTCAACCCAAACTTCATCATTATCTCTGTTAGAGACAGCAGGATAGATTCCTAAAGAATCCAAAGAAGTTTTATGGCCCATCCATAGTCAAAATTCATTGTCTAAAGGAAACATGTCTTTCACATTGTTAATACTAAGCTATGCTTTCTCCAAAAAAAGAAAAATCTCAAACCAAAAGATTTGAAGCTATTACCTGAATTAATCAGATAACTCTTATTCTACCCCTAACCTATGTGACTTCATAGGGTCTGTCCTTCTCCCTCTCTAAGCATCAGTTCCTCCCTCAGTCAAATAAAGGAGATTATTTTATCTCTAGTGTCCCTTACAACTTGAATAACCTATAAATTTTTTTCATCTCAAATCAAAAATGTAAGGCTACAATTTGTCTTTCCTCAAGTAACTACCTTTTACATTTGCTTGTTACATAAATCCTGGCGGTTTTCAACACTGGAAGATAACGTTTTCAAATGGATACATGTCAATTTAATAGTGCTTGTTTTTGAATGTCCTCAGCTGGGGCAATATGCTCCTCTCTAGATGACTGAGTACCTTCTAAACCTCTGAAATGTGCAATCACACTGATGTGTGTGTTTCTATGTGTATATGTAGGTATATGTATGTACACTGCATATGTGTGTATATAGATAGCTATATGGGGGGTTGTATATATGTGCATGTGTACCATTACATCCATATTTATTGACACATATGTTCACATGTGTGCAGATATATGTGTATATTTTTATATAGGTGTTTGTGCATCCTCCAACTAGAAACATTTATAAGAAACTAAATTTTCAGGCAATTAAGGATCAGTCTTGAGCAAGGAAGACCTGGGTTTCTATACTGTCTCAGATACATGCTAGCTATATAACCACAGGCAAGTCACTAAAACCCTCATTACCTCAAAAAAATTATCTAACATTATGTAAATTGTAGTCAAAGTGTTTATCTATATTGGTAGAGGGTGGTTCCATACCAGAAATTACCTACATCAAAGAAATCAATCAATTGACTGCCACTTATTTAGTTGTTCAAGGCACTATGTTGGATTCTGGGTCACAAGTATAAAAAAAGAAAATCAAACCATATTCATAATAATGTAGAAAATCTCAAGATTCCAGATAGATCATAAAGAGTTTGTTGAGAAGAGGGACTTGGACAGTGTCCCTGATTTTGAATTAAATATGAATTTCTGATATCCTTGATTGCCTTTCAGGCAAAGTTAGAATGAATAGAACTATTCACACACCTATCTAAGCTACTCCCTTGACTCTTTAAATTGACCTCAAGGATACCTCATCAGCCAATTACCAAAGTATTTAAGGTCTTGACCCCTGAAAATAAAATCTGAACAAATTTAAATTTCTGATTAAATCTTCTATGTGAAGATGAGTCTGTAGTGGTATTTTATTCTAGTACAGTTAGGTCATTCACATGGGTCATCCCTGAATGGAACTGAGGCATCTTGTTCTAAAGAAAAGAGACAATGCATTAGAATTGCTAGTTCTCTTAAAGAAGTATCCAAAATGCAGAACTCAAATCATAGAATCTCTCTTAGTTTAATCTCATCTGCATAATTGTTTTGCGATGACCTTCTCCACTCCCTTTTCAGCACTAACAGGATCATACCCTGAATTTCACTAGGTGGTAGAGATGTACCACTCCCAACATTCAGAACTGTAAAATCCCTATCTTTCTACCACCTCACTCAGTTCTCTGCTAGTAACTGATAAGCATTTTAAATTTACAAAGCACCTGAGAAATATCTCATTTTATCTTCACAGCAGCCCTGGATAGTAAAAGCTATTATCCCCATTTTATGGATGAGGAAACTAAGTAATAATTTGCCCAGGGTCATACAGCTAACTCAGTGTTTAAGACTGGATTTGTACTTAGGTCTTCTTGATTTCAGGTTCAGCATTCTATCCATTGAGAAACCAACCTGCCTCTATGAATTTTTCATGAACTTATTAGGAATATTAATCACTTGGATTATACATATTCTTCAAGTCCATATCTCCCATTCAGTTTTCATTTGCCTCTATACCCAACTGATGACTCCATTTTCTCAGTATTCCTCAAACCTGGTTCTATTACCTCTGCATTTTCACTGAAAGTAAAATAAAAAAAAGCTCAGTCTCTGAAAGTTGAATTAATTCTTCTTAATGGTGGTCAGACCCCATCCAACCTTATCAGGAATTTAATCTAAGGAGGGTAAATTGATTGTGGCTACACAAGTTTGGGTGGGGATAAATCTTTAAATAGATTGCCCAAGGCTGGGTAATTTAGAAGAAAATGACATATTCAAAATTCATTAGAATAAATCCAGTCCCTCATTATAATATTCACACTCTGCCAATACATGCTAACCTTAAGTCTATTACCACCCTTATGAATGCTCCCTCTTCCAAGAACATATAAACTGAGTCTATTACCATAAGGGTTTTTTGGAATTTCAGTGTCATTTACCCTTTTATTAATAAAATACTAGAATCATTAATAAAACTATTAATTACTCAGAATCTAAATCTCTTGAGCTTTTTAATGTTACAAAAGAGTGCCACCATTTACCCAGCTTTCCATATTTGGTGGGGGTTTTTTTTTAGGTTTTTGCAAGGCAAACGGGGTTAAGTGGCTTGCCCAAGGCCACACAGCTAGGTAATTACTAAGTGTCTGAGATCAGATTTGAACCCAGGTACTCCTGACTCCAGGGCCGGTGCTGTATCCACTGTGACACCTAGCTGCCCCCCAGGTTTCCATATTTGAAAACTTAGTTGTCTACTTACTTTTCCTCCTCATCTCTCTTCTTGGATACCTAAACCACTTGGTTCTTTGTCTATAATATTTATAGTATCTAACCCTTCTCCCCTATTTCTAATGTAACAACTGGAGACAATATTAAATGAGGGGGAAGAAAGAAGATACAAAAAAATCCTAACTGTTATTAATTCCCTGTTCAATTGGACCTGATCCATCTAAATTTTACTGGCAATTTTACTGACTTTATACCCTGAGGAAAAGAAAGGACAGAAACCATAATCTGATATAGATTTCCTTTAGGTCCTGGTCCCAAAGATGAGAATGTAAAAGACCAGGCAATGAGCTGATAGGAAGGATTCCCAGGAAGTAGGTATTGGATCTAACTGACATCCATAAGAAACTTGGAAGAGAAAGCAAGGAAGCCACTGACCATCAATAGTTACACTGTGGCCTGAAAAACAAAAAAGAAAATGAACAAGAATCATCCCAGGAAGAAGTTACAGTAAACAGAGGAGCAAGAGATGGGGAATTTAGAAACCATGAAAGCAGGAGAGAATGGAGCTGCAATGATAAAGCTGTAGAGAACCATGGGCATGGGAAATATTGAAATCAATTGGAAACATATTTTGTAAATCTTTTTTTTGCACTGTTAAAAAAAATCTTCCTTCTTCCTTATCCTTCTGTTAAAATACTCTGTCCTGACCTTCAGTCTAACCCTGTTCTCCTTTGGCAAGGGGCAGTTAGGTTGTGCAGGTGCTAGAAACAACATCTGAAATCACCCATACCAGAATCCAAGACTTTTCAGTCCCTCCCCAAAAGGCAAACTCTCCAATGCAGGACTTGGGTCACTTCCAAATCACCACCTCTTCCCATACCCTGAGGAGTTTGAGGAGATTTTGGGAAGGGCTCAGCCTCTCTTTTTCCAGACTTCTGCTGAGCCTGGCAGCTGGCCTGCCAAGACTAATTAGCAATCCACATGGCTTTTTCTTTAAACTCTTTTTAACTTTCCTATTGCTTTCTTTTGTGCTGTAACTTTTTTTAAAAATAAATCCCTATTTTCTTTTTATTTTCCCGGGTCAAAGAAAGATTCTTCACGGGTGGATAATTGAACATACAGTAGGCTCAAGATGAGTGAGTTTTCACTTCTTCCCTCTCCCTACCATTATTCTTTCTCCCTTTCTGGAAGTTTGTTTGTTAAGTGACTTGCCCAAGGCCACACAGCTAGGTAATTATTAAGTGTTTGAGACTGTATTCGAACTCAGCTCCTACTGACTCCAGGGCCAATGCTCTATCCACTGCACCACCTGGCTGCCCAAAGAATTTTTTAATTGGTTAGGGAAAGCCAAAAAAGGGAATAATCTCTGCCTTTAAAATTCAAAATAAACAAAAGAAATGATTCCTATATTTTGGATCTGCATTAAACTAGGTAAGGAAGTAATGCCTTTTCATAAAAGAAAGTTGATAGAGATGTGACTTTGATAGGGGAGACAGCTGCTTTGACCACTTGTTCTTCTATTGTCTTACCAAAGTATGTTTTTGAAAGGAGAATCATTCCTTCTGAGGACTAGATCCAAAGGAGTGCTTAGAGAGAAAGTTCAACTAAAGGATAGAACCAAGAAATTAGCTGAATGAGGTAGCTGAAAAGTAATCAGACTATAATAATATGAAAGTGAGCATCTATTACAGTGCTACAATAATAATTGTAATAGTACTAGTAATACTTCCACAAAGTCTTATTCTGATGCCTTATCACAGTGTGGAAGTAACATAGGGTCCTCAGATTATACCAGCAAAAGTATAAACTCTAAAAGATTCTGTAATACTGGAAAGACTTCAACTATGGCTCTGGTAATAGACTAAGAGCAAGCTATCTGGATACAGAGAGGTTCATCATCAATAGACTGGCCACTTGATGTTGACATTTTGGGGCCTGGACAGCCAAAACAAATAGGTTTCAGTCCTATATAGTCTCTTTATATAATCTTTAATGTAGAGGTTGATATTTTATATGTAAATTCCTTTTGCCAAAGATGGATATACTACTAGGAAAACTGAACTTGTATCAGTATTGACCTTCTTGCCCCATAACAAGAAATAGGAAAAAAAAAGAGGAAATGGTCACTAAAAGAAGAGAAAAAGAGAAGGAAGGAAGGAAGGAAGGAAGGAAGGAAGGAAGGAAGGAAGGAAGGAAGGAAGGAAGGAAGGAAGGAAGGAAGGAAGGAAGGAAGGAAGGAAGGAAGGAAAGAAAGAAGGAAGGAAGGAAAGGGAAGGGAGAAAAACAAGAGAATAACCTAAATATTCCCAAACATTAGCTCTTAGCTTATAGTTCTCTTTGTATCATTTAAAAAGAAAGCAAAGCAATTTCTCTTGACTCCTCCACAAATCCTATTCACCAAACCCAAGGGTTGAGAGTTGAGTGGTAGCATAATTTATGTTGTAAGGATACATTGTAGGATCATTTCCCTCACATTGTAGTTCACAAGACCCTACCATTAATAGTCAACTTGTGGATAAAATTTGCTCTTAGCAAAAAATAGTCTTACTAAAATGGCAGAATGAGATAGTGGTTCTAAACATACCCCATACACATATAATCATAGACACATATACACCTACACACCTGGGTACATCCTCCCCATATAAATACAATGTCCACAGGAAGAGTAGATTCAGACCTAGATCACAGCAGTAGTAAGGCTAACATATAAGCTAAATGAGCAGACAAGACAGCTCGCAACTCTTGGTATTACAGGGCCTGGAAGTTCTTTCTCTCTTTGAAGAGTATTCATACAGCTTCTCTTGGGGAGAGCACCCCTGATAAGTAACATATTTCTCAGTTGAGTACCAGGTCTGCTCTTCTTCATGACTCTCTTCTCTGCTTCTAGGAGTCCCATTATTCAATACTTTTTCCTCTGGCTATTTCTCTATTCTAAATGTCTATTGTCTCAAATCAATGTTAGGGCATCTTCTGGGCAAGTTATTGATTGATAAATCAGGGCTTAGATCCATCTTTACTGTTAGTGTAATTCCTCATTAACACAGAGATATCATTCTAGGCTTTCTCATCTAGAAGTTCAGCAAAGATCAGCTCCTAGGAGGAAGAAAAAAGGTTTTTGCCAGATATATGAATTCCTTCTTCAATGATTTAAACTTCAGGTGCATGGCATATTATTAACTTAATTTTATTCTATATTTAAAAATCATAAACTGAATTTTATCTTTTTATCAGTCTCCCATTCTTGCCCATGCATGTGCACACATGAGCACACACATGCACTCACACACAGACACACAGAGTTCTTTGGCTGAGCTAATGAGAGTTGTTTATATTCTCTTCCTCCTCCTCTCTTGATTTTTCTCATCTGTGTTTTTAGGAGACTTCTGAAAGCATTACTACTGGTCGATATCCAGTTTCTTAGTTCCATTTTTTTGGCCAGAATGAAAGAGGTAAATCCAAATCTTCCCAAAACAAACTATTGGCGCTTTCTGAGTCCTGAAAATTATTTAGCTTCCCTGGTGGCATAATGAAGATCTGAGCTGAATACTGCCTCATGCTAACTCCCCCCATCATAGCCATCAATTGCCAAGTCTTGCAGATACTTGTCATTTCTACCTTCATGATATAGCCCCCTTATCTCCACTTACATGACAGTTACCCTTGTTTAAATCCTAATCACCTTTCACCTGGACTATTGTGATAGCTTCCTAATTGCTCTACCCATCTCAATCACTCCTTTTTCCAATCCATCTTTCATAGAGTTACCAAAGAGATATTTCTAAAGCACAACTCCAACCACTTCATTCTTTCACATCAAATACAAATTCTCCTGGCATTTAATGCCTCTAATAACCTGACTCCAGTCTACTTTTCTAGCTTTGTTATATATCATTTCCTTTCACACAGATTCCAGTTCAGCCAGATTGGTCTTCCTCACCAGGAATATTCCATTCCTCACCTCCTTGTCTTTGCACAGGCTAGAAATGCACTAACTGTGCATCCTCTTCACCTTTAACTCTCTTCTGCCTCAGTTTTAGTCCAAGGGAGTAATAGAACCCTTGCCCACTGATATGAGGTTCTCTCTTCATTAGTGGATTTCAATATTCTGCCCTGTGTGAAGAGCAAGATTAAATTAGTGAGAACAATAGAGCTTCCTTCTGGAGGAAAACCAAGAAAACATTGTACGCATTAACAACAGCATTATAAGTGATCAACTATGATGTATAATAGATGCAGCTTCTCTCAGCAGTACAGAGATCAATGACAACCCTGGAATACCTATTATGGACAATACCATTCCCATCCAAAGAAAAAAGAACAAAACAAAAAACCCAATCTGAATGTATACTATGTTCACTTTTCTAAAACTTCGCTTCCTATCTCATGGCTTCTTTCTTTTCCCTTAGTCCTAATTCTTGCAAAAATGACTAATATGAAAATGTGTTGAACACAATTGTACATGTACAACTTTTAAAAGATTATTCACCACCAGGGGAATGGTAGAAAAATATGTAACTTTTAAATTTGCAAATGGATAAATGTTGAAAAACAACCATAGTTTGTAATTCAAAACAAAACAAAACAAAATAAAATAACAATTTAAAAAAAGAGCTTCCTTCTTTTCAGTCTTTGAGTCCTCCTCAGACCTTCTTTAAATTTGAGTCACTCTGACTTTTATTGTCTAGAGAGAAGATGGAAGCAGTCAATCCCACTTAAGGTAGTTGAAGGAAGAGTTTCTAGGAAGATATAAGGAGTGAATGGGCTCCATTACATCCCTAGATGCTACACTAGAGACTGGGGAATTTCCCCTTGAGTGAGATCTAGAATTGCCTCTCTTTGTTGAGTTGAAGCATTTCACTGCCCATGAGAGAGCTCTTTTATTCTGTAATATTTAAGGGAGCAGGTAGATATGAGAAAAATGAAACTATCTTAAAAAGCAGAGTGGTCTTGGACCCCAATTTTCTGATTCCTCACCTGGCAGGTATTAAAGACTCCTCTGGGGGCGGCTAGGTGGTATAGTGGATAGAGCACCAGCCCTGGAGTCAGGAGTACCTGAGTTCAAATCCAGCCTCAGATACTTAATAATTATGTAGCTGTGTGGCCTTGGGCCACATCCAAGGGAAATGATACTAAGATATATAACTGAAGTTAATTCCTTATTTCCATGTCCAATATTCTTTTATTTCATGTCTATCCATGAAAGTTAGAGTTAAAAACCATATAATCCATAGGTCCCCTCATTTTTGCAATAAGAGGAAACTGAGGCTCCAAGAGGTTAAATGAGTAGAATTCAGGTCATCTTATTGTCATTCAAATATGTTTTCCCTCCCTAAAAATGCAGTGAGATAATATATATATATATATATATATATATATATATATATATATATATATATTAATCCATTTTGTTGTTCAGTAGTTTCAATGATGTCTGACTCTTCATGATCCTATTTGGGGTTTCCTTGGTACAGATACTGGAGTGCTTTGCCTTTCCTTTTCTAGCTAATTTTACAGATGAGGAAATTGAGACAAACAGGATTTAGTGACTTGCCCATGGTCACATAACTAGTAACTGAGCCTGGATTTGAACTCAAAAAGATGAGTTGTCCTGATCCCAGTCCTGCCATTCTATCCCTTGTGTCATGTACCTGCCCCTTATCCATAAAACATTACAAACACATGAACTTTTTTTTAATTATACCATGACATGGCTCTGAATCACAAAATGTCAGAGTTAAAAGAGATGTTAGATATTATCTAATTCAAATTTTAATCCTAAATTTAAAGCATAAAGAGTAGGAAGCATAAAATATTTGGGAATCTACCTGCCAAAATAAATTCAGAAACTATATGAAAACAATTACAAAACACACAAATAAAATCAGATCTAAATAATTGGACAAATGTCGATTGCTCATGGGTAAGCCAAGCTAATATAATAAAAATGACAATTCTATCTGAATTAAATTACTTATTCAATGCCATACCAATCAAATTACCAAAAAATTACTTTATTGAGCTGGGGAAAAATAATAACAAAATTCATTTGGATGAATAAATAGTCAAGAAAATCAAGGGAATTAATTGCAAAAAAAATTGCAAAGGAAGGTGGCCTAGCCATACCAGAGCTAAAATTGTATTATAAAGCAGCAGTCATTAAAATTGTTTGGTACTGGCTAAGAAATAGAGTGGTGGATCAGTGTCATGGATGAGATACAAACGAAATAGCATTAAATAACTATAGTTTGATTAAACTATCAAACAAAAGTTTGATAAATCCAAAGATTCCAGCTTCTGGGATAAGAGCTCACTCTATTAACAAAAACTGCTGCAGAGGCGGCTAGGTGGCCCAGTGGATAGAGCACTGGTCCTGGAGGCAGGAGTACCTGAGTTCAAATACGGCCTCAGGCACTTAATAATTACCTAGCTGTGCGGCCTTGGGCAAGCCACTTAACCCCATTGCCTTGCAAAAACCTAAAAAAAAAAAATGAAAACTGCTGGGAAAACTGGGGAATGGTATGGCAAAAATTAGGCATAGAACAACATCTCACACCCTATACCAAGATAAGGTCAAAATGGGTGTAGGATTGAGCTATAAAAGGTGAAACTATAAGCTAGTTAGGAGAACAAGGAATAGTTTATTTGTCAGATCTATGGAAAGGAGTGCAGTGTATAACCAAAGAAGAGATAGAGAACATGATAAAATATGAAATGTACAATTTTGATTACATTAAATTGAAAAGTCTTTGCACAAATAAAACCAATGCAACCAAGATTAAAAGAAATTCAGTAAGTGGTAAAACAATTTTTACAATTACTGTTTCTGATAAAGGACTCGTTTCTAAAACATATAGAGAACTGAGTCAAATTATAAGAATACTTATCATTCCCCAATTGGTAAGTGGGGATATAAACAAAGAATATAAACAGACAGTTTTCAGATGAAGGAATTAAAGCTATCTATAGTTACATGAAAAAAATGCTCTAAATCATTATTGCTTAGAGAAATGCAAATTAAAAACTCTGAGTTACCATCTCACACCTATCAGATGGACCAATATGACTAAAAAGCAAACCAGTGGAAAGGATGTGGGTGGGGCATTAATGCATTGTTAGTGAAACTATGAATTGATCCAAACTTTCTGGAGAGCAATTAGGAACTCTGCCCAAAGGTAAATAAAATATGCATACCCTTCAATCCAGCAATACCAGTACTAGGTATACATCCCAAAAAGATTTTTTTAAAAAGAGTAAAAAACCTATGGATTTTTGGATAGAGCACTGGAGTCAGGAGGACCAGTTAGAATCCAGCCTCAGACACTTGCCACTTTAGCTGTGTGACCTTGGGCAAGTCACTTAACCCTGATTGCCTCATATCCAGGACCATTTCCAGTTGTCCTGATTCATATCTGGCCACTGCACCCAAGTAACTCCAGAGGAGTAAGTGAGGCTGGTGATGTAGCACAGCCCCCCTTCACTCAAATCCAATTGATGTGCTTATCATGGCATCACCTCTCCAATGTTGTGATCTTCTTCAAAATGAAGTCACTTAACCCATTGACTTGCAAAAAGAAAAGAAAAGAAAAGAACTCATGAGAGGTGTGACCTTAGAAAAGCCTGGAAAGATTTGCATGAACTGATGCTGAGTGAAATGAGCAGAACCAGAAGAACATTGTACACCCTAACAGCAACATTGGAGGATGTTCAATTATGATGGACTTGCTCATCTCAGCATGACAATAATCAAAGATAAATATAAAAGACTTGTGATGGAAAACACAATCAATATCCAGAGAAGAAATTATGGAGTATGAATGCAGGCCAAAGCTTACTATTTTCAATTTTTAAAATATGTTTTGTTTCCCCCCTCCCTTTTTCCCCTTTTTTGTTCTCATTCTTCTTCCACATGATGTGTGTATGTGTGTGTGTGTGTGTGTGTGTATAAAACATGGTTATTACAGGTATAACCTATATTAAAAGTGCTCTCTATGGGGGGGAGGAAGGAAGGGAGGGAGAAAAATGTGAATCTCAAAACCTTATAAAAATGATTGTTGAAAACTATCTTTGCATGTAATTGGAAAAATTAATTAATTAGTTAATAATAATAAAACATAAAGAGAGACCCAGGAGATGGAAGTGAAGTATCCAAGGTCTCACATGGCATGGGACAAAACCTACGCTCAATGCCAGGTCTTTGATAGTTAATTTAAGTATTTAAAATTAATTAACTTTTCAGATCTTCTGATTGCTAAAACACACACTTTATTACCCTTGTATCAACTCCCTGCTTTAACTCAGTTCATGCTGGGTCACTAACAACTACCTAAGGAAATCTTTTAAAGAAAGAAGGAATAACTTTATCAGGAGATATTTCTATTGCAAAAGAAAAGGCTGCCTGGCAACAACTAACCAAATCAGTGAAGATAGACAGTATGGAGCAGTGCAAGTGACCCTAGTTTTAGTGAAGAGCCATCTGGTATCAAAGCCCTCTCCCTGTCACTAGCTCCCTGTTTGATGTTGGACAAATCATTTAATTTCTCTGGGACCTATTTTCCTCACTTGCAAATGAGGGTGTAAGCTTAAAAGTCCTTCAACTTTTCCTCTATGTTACCAGTCTATGGTTATATGGAAGGCAGCTAGATGGATAGAGCACCTGAAATCAGAAGGACCTGAGTTCAAATTTGACCTCAGGCATTTGACACTTACTAGCTATATGACCTTTGGCAAATCACTTAACCCCAATTGCCTCCAGAGCCATCTCCAGTCATCCTGATTCATATCTGACCACTGGGACCATATGACTCTGGGGGAGAAAGTGAGGCTGGTGACTTAGCTTAGCATCCCTCACTCAAATCTAATTCATGTGCTTGTCATGGCATCACCTTTTTTATGATCTTCTCAGAGAATGAAGGACAAACATTGTGATCATCATATGGATAGTATCACATACTTCCTATACAAAATGTCCAATGAACACAAGACTTTCAGGGAATATGAATAGTAGTTGTAAAAGAACAAAAGTATTGCCAGGAAGACAAGGATAGTCACCCACAAGGCAGTTTTCTGTGCTTTAGAAACTCCACATGGAAGCAGTTATACCTTATTTGTGAGCCAGAAAATTAACAAAGATGGAATTAGTCCAAATAAGACCTAATCTCGTTTGACTGTAACCTTGAATCAGCCTCCAAAGGAAAGGGTTCACTTGCTCTTTACTTCTCCTCAGGCTTCTGTCTCTTAACAGCCCAATGCCACTGTATGACAATTCCTTACAGGGGCCACACTGGCCTCTTCTCAGGATATTTTATTGTCACCTTGCATAGTCTCCATTAAAGAAATGACTCTTATTTCTTCCAAGAGAAGGGATAACACAACTTTAAATCTGTGCCTTTTGAACACAGGAAAACAGCTATCACCAAATTTCTTCCTCATCAATGAACCTTTCACTCCTTAACGCTTGTCAAAAACCTTTGAATCTGCAAAGCTGACAAAAATCTGTCTTTGTCTATCTGAGTCTGTGTCTAAAAGAGGTAGAGGGTAAGCCAAAGAAGACAAAATACTAGGTTTATTTCTTTTTGTAAGCTTTTTATCTTCTTTTTTTAAAAAAAAACAAACCTCTAATATTTTAAGCACATTTGTTCCAAACAGAAAAGTGAAGATTATGCAGACATCTGTCACTAAAACAGATGTTTACCCAACTGTCTCTTCCCTGACTGAAATGTAACTGCCTGAGTGGTAGGCAAAACAATGTCGGCTTTGGTGACAGACATCTGTGCTTGTGCTTGTGTAGCTAATGCTTAGACAGATGTGATTCCAGGAGAACAACAGAGAGGTAGAAAAGGTTGATCTGAGTAGGGGAGAAAAGGACAACCTAGGAAATCTGGAACGCAATGGAGAGATCTGTTACGGGTTGTTTGCTTAGGAACTCTAAAGGATGAATTTATAGGGATCTTCACAATGTTCCTGTTTCACCTTATTTTCATCAGAGGTCCTGATTGTCTGCTTAAGGAGAAAACTCAGCTTTCAATCACAAATAGGGTGTCTGTGAGTTAAATGCTGTTCAAACCCAAAGGGGCTATTATTGTTCAAGGAGAAAGGAACAAAACAATCATTTATTAGGCACCAACTATATCCCAGGAATTGTGGTATAAATTGTATAATTTTTTTTGCAAGGCAATGGGGTTAAGTAACTTGCCCAAAGTCATTCAACTAGGTAACTATTGTCTGAGGTTGGATTTAAACTCAAGTCCTCCTGACTCCACAGCTGGTGCTCTATCCTCTGAGCCACCTAGCTGCCCTGAGTTCTATAAATTTTACCTCTTTTAATCTTCATAAGGACTTTGGGAAGTAAAGTAAAAGAAGGGAAAGGAACAACTATTTATTAAGACTATTCTATGTGCTAAATGCTTTACCAATATTATCTCATTCATCCTCAAAAAAACCCTGGAGTTGATATTTTTATCCCCATTTTACAATTGAAGAAACTGATGTAAAAGTTAAGTGACTTGCCCTTGGACACACAACTAGTAAGTATCCGAGGCCAGATTTGAACTTAGATCCTTCTAACTCCAGGTAAAATATTCTATCCACCTAGTTCGACAACCTAAAATAAATAGTGGACCAAGTCATAGATATAGAGCAAGAACTTCTTCCATCATTATGTGGTCCAGTCCCTGGAATGAGTGATTTGCCCAAGTTCACAAAGTTAGTAATGAGGAAACCTAGGATTCAAATTATCATATAATCCGAAATCTAGCATTCTTTCAATTCAACCACTAGCATGGAGTCCTTAAGATATTAGGAAACATTTGCATACAATACTTCCTTTAGTTTAATTCTTCATATAAATTAAAAATTAGGAACCCAATTTGTTGAAGGCTGATTGAGTGACTAACAAAAATTATAGTAGCAAATGACTTTAATTTTTACTCCATAGTTAAAAAGAACAATCATCTCATTGGACCCTCACAAAAATACCTTTGAAATAGTGAAATAAGTGAAACAGGGCACAGGGAAACAATGCAATCTTTTTGCCATCTTGGATTTGAAGATCATGCTTTGGGTCAGGAAAGACAATGGAATGCCACCCAAATGCAAAGAGTACGTCTTAACCACTCCTTGGGACCCATCCCCATGGCATAACCCATTAGAGAATACCTGGAACCACATGCCAAATCATTCCCCAAGCTCCACCTTGTCTCACCCACCATGGAAATGTATTTAAGCAAAACTCATCAAAGGCAGAAGCCTTGTTTTCTTCTGGACAACCAGCAGGGCTACCGCTCTTTTTCTTTTCTCTCTCTAAACTGGAACCACATGCTCTGCCCCATGTTGCTTGAACAATATGGTGCCAGCACCATGTGCCCAGATCTATGTTGATCTAAACTTTTCTTCTTTTTTCTTCTTCTTCTCCTGGACTCCTGCCATTTCCTTTTCCCTTCTTCCTTCTAAGTTTCTTCTCTGAACCTATGTAGATCTAAGTTTTTCTCTCCTTTTAACTCTACTACTTCTTTATGGGACCACTTTTCTATGGCTGTTCCATTCCTTTTTCTCAGGCATTCTTGCCTCAACATTTGTTATTTAAAACAAAATAGTTCCTCATTTCTCTAGAAGAGTTTAATCTGTATACTGTTTGTAGGTTTGTGAATTAAAGGCTGAGTCTTTCCTACCTCCCAGGTCAGTTCATGAGTTTTTTTCATTTAAATTGATGATGCCATCCTTTCCAGTCATCCTAAGAACCATATTTTAAAAGAAGGAAACAAGTTCAGAAAAAGCAGGTAGAAAATTAAAGTGGGAAATTAGAAAAGGAAATGAAAAAGTAAAGAATGATCTAATAAGTCTTTTTTTCTTTCTTGATATTCATAAATATTTTGTGCAATTAATCATAGTTGGTTTTTGAAGTTACAGTTAAGATAAGATGGCAGAATATTAGAAAAGGAATAGACTTTAACAACAATCTAATCCTAATTTTCTATCTGAAATTTTTTACTCAGAGGTTTGGAAAGCTGCTGTTTATCTGCTTTTTTTTTAATGAAGCATTTAAATTGAAAAAAGAGGGAAGTAGGTCATAATTGGGTACTGGCATCAAGCTTGCAAATCCCTCAACATTTCTCTGAGCCTTACAACAACCTCTGTAAAGAAGATGCCATAATTCTCAGGAAACAGGTGCAGAGAGTTTTAGTGACCCGCCCAAGGTCCCACAGTTGGCAAATATCTATGCAGGACTTGAACTCAGATCTTCCACTATAAATCTGGCAGTCTATGCATTACTCTACCTAGCAGAATACTCTATATACTATTCCTCCTTGAAGAGCTATATGATAACTCTATATCCTAACACTCTAATCCTGATAATTATGATAGCATTTCAAATCTATGATAGCAAATCAAATCTAATCCACTTCCAGCCCCCACTAGGAGATCTAATGTGACTTGAGAACAGTCATCCCACACCCAATAGTACTCCACAAAAGATCTTTCTCTATTCTCCAAAACCTTTTGCTGTTGTTTATCCTATTAATTTGCACATGAATTGGATTTTAGTGAGCTGAGTTGGACAAGGTGACTTTTCCAGAGTCATCAAAGACCAGTTGCATGTTAGGATGATGGGTGATGGCCTTAGGGATGCAGTAAATGATCTTGGAATCTTCAATTTCTGACCAAGCTCTAAGTACTCCACAGCATCTGCTACAGCATCCTTCATGAATATTGAAACAAATGATTCTTATTAGCCCATTTCTCAGGGGGAATTCTTCACATGCTTGGGGTAGACACCCTTCTAACTTGCTGATGGGTGGGGTATGTCTGCTGCACATGCTACAACTTCTTGGAATCACAGGGAAGAGTTGGGTGATAGGTAGACAGACACTAATGGAGGATGAACAGACCTGAAAATAGCTTAGCAAGACCTCATGCCAGAGATACAATTCTTCCCTGAACACCTTATTCAGAAATAGTTGCATTTACAAACCCCAATTTGGTAAAGTTCACTGAGAAGTTATTTGCTAATGCAGGTATTTGAGTGAGAAGAGATGAGGAACTTCATATTTGGATCATTTTCATCCAGGAATTACAACCCTTCAGCCTCCTGGTCTTCTGGGAATTATTATGTGAACAGCAATGGTACCTTTAGGGAGTAGTAGTAAAGGGTTGCTTCCTTTGTACCCTGTGTTGTGATTGAGTTTATTTCTGAGTGAACAACCTGGACACTGATCCAGACCAGAATGAGTCCCATCTGTCCTCTTCTCAATACTAAGGAATGTCCTTGCAAGGTATTTGCTTACCTGAGAATATCTGTGGAGGTGGAGGGATTCAGATAGAGGTTCTTCTGAACTGGTCAAATTGTTCCTGATAAGAAGCTGCTGAAAGATGACCTTGGGTAGATCTGGTAGATAAAAGTCTTCAGGTATGATTCTGAAAGTCCAACAATGTCTAGGAGCAGAAGGAATAGATAGGACCCTCATATCATATTCCCCTAAAATTGTAGCTACCGTTCTACTAATTCTATTACTCATCCAATATACAAACACTCTTTCCAAATTTTCTGCTGCTGAAACTGAACAAAAACCTTTCTTTTAAATGCTTTAAATTAACATGTCTCCAATGAAAAATACATGTTTTTAGTTTATAGCACTCATCTACTTGTACTAGCACTACTTAAATCTTCATTTTGCAATGACTTGGCAATCTGATTTCATATTTGTCTGAACAAAGTGAAGGGGACCATATAATTTATTTTAGAAAGATCAAAAACATAACAGAAATATCCATATGCAACCTGTGAGCATGGTTTATGATCTCTATTTGAAACTACTTTATACTGTTATTTCTTTAAAATGAACTACATTTTTCAGTGGTAAAAGAAATAAACAATAGTCACAATAAAAGAAATGCAGGCATCTGCACCAGTCTTAATCATAAATAGAATAACTTACAATATTTTAAAGAACATTGGGAAACTTGCTCCCTCTGTGGAGGTGAGAGGCAGGATGTGGAATAGAACATTTCCCCTAAAGGATAGAATGATTTAAAATAGTGGACACGGAATCTGGGAGACTTGAGTTCCACTTAACTTTGTAACCCTCTAGAAGATATTTAACTTCTTACTGCCTCAATTACCTCATCTGTAAAATGGTGATAATAATGGTACATTCCAAGACTGTTACACAAACCTAATGAGATATTTGTAAAGCAGTTAGAGCAGTATCTGACACATTCAATAAAGTCTTATTTCTGTCCTTTTCCCCAACTATGCCTAGCATAGTGAGTCATTTGTGACTGAGTCATAAGGTTATATATAATTCTTCCATTGCTTCTCTTATTGTAAATGCCTGGGAGATTAATGTATTCATATGCTAATATTGTCATAGAATAGTTTTGTCATAGAATAGCCCAGTCATCTCATTGATGTCTGATCCCATTTGGAATTTTCTTGGCAAAGATACTAGAAGTCTTTGTCATTTCTTTCTGTAACTCATTTTATAAATGAGGAAACAAAGAAAAACATGATAAAACTTACCCAAGATCATACTGCTAATTAGTATCTGAAGCTAAATTTGAACTCAGGTCTTCCTGCCTCCAGACCCAGAGCTCCATCCATTGTGCCATCTAGCTGCCCATATAAAATAGTTTATCAGAAGATTTTTGGAAAGATCTAAGGCAATATTAAATTATCATGTGCTGAATATGTTGAGGGAAGAAACAAAAAAAAGGTCAAATGAGAGTATAAAAATAGAAGCAAAGGAATGTATAAAATAAAAGAGGGCACCACTGTAAGAAAGCATCATTCCAAAAAGTGATTGAATAATTAAGAATAATTTCCAGCACATACTATAGTGCCTTGCATATAGAAGACTCTTAGTAAATATTGATTAAATTTAGAATCCAAACTTTTTTTTCATTCTTTTGCATTTTCAAATAACAAACCTCCCAGTTCCTCACACCCACCTACACCCAAGGGGGGGGGGGTAGAAAGAAAAGAAAAAGAAAACCTTTAAAAACAAATATGCATAGTTGAGCAAAACAAATTTCCACATTAATCATATCCAAAATTACATCTCATTCTATCTCTACTCAATCAGGTCATTGCATTGAGAATAATTTTTAAGTCTTTCAAAGTTTTTTGTCTTTCCAACATTCTTGTTATTCCATACATTTTTCTCAGATTCTACTGCCTTCACTATCAGTTTGATAGCAAAATAATAATCTACTATATTCATAGGTCAAAATTTGTCCTTCTATTACCCAGTCTATAGGACCTCTCTTAGTTTCCAGTTTTATTTTCTCCACTACAAAAAGAGCTGTTACAAATACATGTACACATATGAATCCTTTTCCTTTTTCTTTGATGTCTTAAAGGTTATGCACAGTTTAGTACCTTTTCTTTGAATAATTTCAAATTGCTAGGATGGTGAGACCAATTCACAGCTTCACTCACACTGCACTAATGTTATCTGCCTGCAATCTCTCCAATCTTTTTCATTTTCTTTTTTTTAGTCAATTTTATAAATCTGATGAGTACAAAGAGGACCATCAGAATTGCTTTAATTTGCATTTCTCAAAATTATTTTTATTTGGATTTTTTTTCACCTTTGAGACTGGTGAATAGAATTTCAAATAGAATTTGAGATTAGATAACTTGGATTTTTTTTTGAAAACTGTGAGAGGCAGAGCCAAGATGACAGAATACTAGGAAGACAGCAAGCACTTAACTTCCCACCAAAGAAAAAATGCTCCTCCTAACAAATCTAAAAAATATACCAGTTCCAAAACCCAGAGAAAAGCTGTGTATCAGGACAAATTGAGGTCCCAGATCCATATGGGGGCATCACAGGTACAGGAGAAGGTGCCAATCAGCACCTTGGTTTTCACTACCAAGTTTTTGTTATTGTTCAGTCATTAATCGAGTCCAACTATTTTTGACCCCATGGATCATAGCATGCCAGGCCCTTCTATTCTCCACTATCTCCCTGCTTCTATTTCATTGATACTCTCTATTCATCTCCTTCTTTGCCATTCCTGTTTCCTTAGCCTTCATCAGGGTCTTTCCCAACATCAGGGTCTTTTCCATTGAGTTCTGTCTTCTCATTATGTGACCACAGTCTTTAAGCTTCAGTTTCAGAATTTGACCTTCCAGTGAATAGTCTGAATCTATTTCTTAAAGTATTGATTGACTTGATCTCCTTGCTTCCAAGGGACTCTCAAAAGTCTTCACTAGCACCACAATTAGAAAGCATCAATTCTATGGCACTCAGCCTTCCTTAAACTCTATCTTGCACAGCCATACATTGCTATCGGAAAAACCATAGCTTCGACTATACAGGTCTTTGTCAGCAAGATGATAGCTCTATGTTTTTAGTATGCTGTACAGATTTCCTATAACTTTCCTTCCAAGGAGCAAATGTCTTTTAATTTCATAGCTGAAGTTGCCATCTGCAATGATTTTTGAAACAAAGAATGTAATTCTGGTCTACCTGGTTTTCTTGACAAAGATACTATAGTTGTTTGCCATTTCCTTCTCTAGTGGATCCCCTCTTGCTCAGAGTAGACTGCAGAAGATCTGTGCCTAGGAGTGACATTCCAGGTTAGAGAATGGCCCTCTCTTCCCCTCTGCTCCCCTATCCTGCTCCTTCTCAGTGATTGTCCAATAAGTTGGGACAATAAGTTTCATGCCAAACCCCACTTGGGGTTAATCACTGAATGGGCATTGCCGCAGTCAAACAGAGGCCTGTTAAGGACCTTAACTTAAAAAAGTCAAGTTCTTCCACTGCATTCAGAGTCGTCTCAAGTTGTCCTGATTCATATTTGACCATTGGACCCAGATAGTTCTTCAAGAGAAAGTGATTCTGAAGACTTTGCACAACCCATGCCTCATTTAAATCCAGGACAATTGCATGTCATAGCATCACCTCTCTGATGTCATGTTTCACTTTGGGAATGAAGGACAAACATGAGTGTGTGTGTGTGTGTGTGTGTGTGTGTGTGTAAATATGTATAAAATAAGTAGTCATGGAAGAAGGGCACTAGTTTGGGGGAAGAATAGGAAAGGTATGGTGTAAAACAGGAATTGAGAACCTAAAAACTCCAATTCTCCAAGGGGTTACTAGGTGGATTTCAAGGGTCTGAGAACTTGTATGAGGGGAAAAAATTACATCTTTATTTTCACTAACTTCTAACTGAAATACAATTATTTTCTTTTATTTTTAATGTAGGGAAGAAATTATTATTCTAAGAGAAAATCCATAGCATCACCAGAATAGCAAATTATTTTTTAAAAAGTTGTTTAAGAACTTCTGTTGTAAGTGATGCTTGATCTATGTCTTGGAAAAAGTGAAGGATTATATGAGGTAGAAGTGAGGAGGGTATTCAAGGCATGGGATAGAACCCATGGTGATGCACAAAAATGATGTAGAGAATTATGAATGTAGCTTTAATGATGTTAAAAAGCTGTCCTGACTTGTAAACTGACCTTGATTGTTGAATGTAGCCCCTTGTCTCTGATGTTTTGTATCTCGTCCCCCATTTTCTCCTCCATTTTAACCTTGGCCTAGATGTTGGTATGAAGGAAATGACATGTTGAACTTGAGGGTAGAGCACCTTGGGACAGTAAAGGACCAGCACATAGTTTGCCATTGAAAGATACCTGGTCCAAAGTGTAAGACCACTCCCCAGATGTCACTCTCTGTCCAAGCTAACATAGAAGAGTATGAGAGCTTCTTCTTGCCTCCCATCCTGAAGGATGAGGCTTTCTCTTGATGTTCCTTAATCCATGTGGAGCACCGTGGGCCTCCATGTGACCTGGTTAGGCCATGCCCCACTGCCCTTTCTCTCTCTCTCTCTCTCTCTCTCTCTCTCTGACTTCACCTGGCCTGTTCTCAAGGTGCTTACTGCTTTACTTCCTAATTTTGGACAATGTACCTTGTAACATATTTTGCCATAATAAAATCCTAAGCAGTTTTAAAACCCCAGAGAGTTGTGAATTCCTTTACCTTTTCAGTGGTCTTAAATCTTCTGCCTTTAATCTCTAAATCTTTAATAATGAGCAATAATGGCACATCAAAAGGAGATGAAGAGTCATGTGAGAAGCAGATAAAAGACAAACTTGCCTTACCATAGTTTAAGAAAAGCAGTGATATGTCTGTGTGTGTATGTGAATACATACATATATATATATATATATCTATATATATATATATATGTGAATACATATATATATATATATGCTGGTAAGATTTTATAAAATTACTTTATAGATTATAATCCTCAGTTACATTAACAATATCAATACATATAGGTAGGCTTTCCATCCATCAGCATAGATAATCCATTGATGTTTCCTGATACTGTATTTCTTTTTAATATTCTTCCATATCTCCCCAACATGCTACAGGCATTCTTCTAAGTATTTTCTTTGAGTACATTGTAACTGTTTTTCTTTTTATTATCTCTTGACCTTAATATATTAATGACCCACTTCTTTTTTTTCCCAAAGGTCATTGAAATATGAAATAATTCACATGTCTTCTTTGATTCTTCATTGTACTTTAGGTGAGCCACAGGTTACTGAGGGTTTTCCCTGAGATTGTGGCATTCCAAATTTTTTTTAAATCAATATTAAGTGAGGCATAAAATAAGGATACATTCTGACCAGTGTCATAGGGTGTATTATTTGTGGAGTTCAAGAGGGAAAAACTTTGAAGTTCCTCAGATATGCCTATACCTGGATCATGCTGTTGTATGAATCTTCAGAATATTACTGGAGTCCCTTTTGATATTCCCAATTACGTAAAAGAGATCAGCAAATTCACATGGTTAAAAAAAACAATTAATGAAACCTAACAAATACAAAATGATTCTAAAGTATCTCTAACAACTTAGAAAAGGTCTCTTAAAAGAGGTGACACTTTAATAAATCCCTGAAAGGGGCTAAGAGTTCCAAAAGGAAGAGGAAATGCATTCCAAGCATTTAGGACAAAGTATGCAAAAACAGTTAAATGGGAAATGGAATCTCCTACACTGAGAATAACAAGTGGATCAGTTTGCCCTTGTAGGATAGCCAGATGGTGCAGTGGATGGAGCACTGACCTTGGAGTCAGGAAGACAGAAGTTCTCCTCAGACACTAGCTGTGTGACCTTGGATAAGTCACTTAACCCTGATTACTTTGCATCCAGTATCATCTCTAGTCATCCCGATTTATATCCAACCAATGGACCCAGATGAGTCTGAAAGTAAAAGCATAGCACCCTCTCAAATCCAATTCATGTGCCTGTCATGACATCAACTCCCTGATATCATGGTCTTCTTCGAGAATGAAGGATGAGCCTAGAAAAATAGAAAAATGATCCATAGAAAGACAGATCAGAGATTATACTATATTTTCAAGTTAAAAGTTTCATAAACAGGGAACTACATGATTGGACCTATACTCCAGAATCCTAATTTGGCACCTGTGTGGAGGCTGAATTGGAAAAGAGACTAAGATCCAAAAAGGCTATTGTATTATCTAGATGAGAAGTAGGGAGGGTCTGAACTAGAATGTCAGGTCTAAGAGGAGAGATAATGAAGAATATTAGTAATGCTGAAGAAATATAATCAACAAGACAGCATTTGACTGCTTATGATAGAAGAATGAATGAGGTGTTGAAGATGCTTCCTAGGTTGTGAACTTAACTACTAGAAAAATAGTAGTGCCTTCAATAAAAATATAGAAGTTCAGAATAGTGGGACATTTAAGGTGAAAATATTGAATATATTTTGGACATGAGGAAATACAACTATAAATATTTAGTGGCTAGTTAGAGATGTGAGATTAGGGCTCAGGAGAAAGATGAGGATGGATCTTTAGATCAAAGTGTCACTTATGCAGCTCAGTCAGCAGACACTGTACTTTAGACTATTTTAAGTGCTTGAGATGAAAGGTAAAATTGAAAACAGTTCCTGTCCTGAAGGGGATTACATTCTAACAGAAAATACAACATGTCCATATACAGCTATATGCAAAACAAATGCAAAATAAATATAGCATAACCTGGGTAGCAGAAGACATGAATAGCAAAGGGTCAGAAAAGACTTCCTGTGGAATATAGTTTTCAAGCATCACCTTGAAAGAAATCAAGGATTCCAAGAGGCATAGCTGAAGGCATGAGTAACATGATTAATTCAAAGGCATTAAAAGGGTAGAGAGCAATGTGTCAAAGGCAAAGACTTGCTTGGTGAATACCGGAAAGGTAGTAGGTGGGAGTGATGTGTAATATAGCTAGAAATCTAGGATGAGGCCAGGTTGTGAGAATTTGAGATGTCAAACATAGGAACAAATCCTAGAGGTAGTAAGCTTTAGAAAAACCACTTTGGCAGCTATGTGGACTTTGGATTAGAAAACTGAGGCAGCTAGGGGTGGCTAGGTGGCACAATGGATAGAGCACCAGCCCTGGAGTCAGTAGTACCTGAGTTTAAATCCGACCTCAGACACAATAACTACCCAGCTGTGTGGCCTTGGGCAAGCCACTTAACCCCATTGCGTGTAAGAAAAGAAAATGAGATTTCTTGGATAAGATTTTTCCCCCATTCATTTGCTTTCTTTCTAAGGCACATTCATTCTGCTTTTCAATTTCAATCAGTTATCTACCTTATTTTTTAAAATTGCCTCTATCGCTCATTTGATGAATAATACATTGCCTACCTAATATGATCTACTTCTCTTCTCATTTTTTAATAATACAATCTTTAATATTAAGATCTAGTATCAACTTAAAATATATTGTGGAATGTGGTACGAGTTGTTGGCCTAAGCTTAATTTCTGTCAGATAGCTTTCCAGTTTTCCCAGGAGTTATCATGAAATAGAAGTTCTTTCTCAAGTAATTTAAGTAATAGAATAAGGGGCAATCTATGACAACTATAAATAACAAATGGAAAAGATTCAGAGAAATCTGAAAGAATTTCTATGAACTGATGCAAAATGAAATGAATAGAACTAAAACAATTTACTCAACTATAATTTTGACGAGGAATAAATAAACAAACAGAAAAAAATCAAGATTGATTCAATGGCCAATCACAATTACAGATGATTTATACCATCTACTTCTTTCTTAGCAGAGTCAATGTGTGAAAGATACAAAATGAAACATATTCTCAAACCAAAAAAAAAAAAAATGAGGCAGCTTTGAAAAACAATTTGGAAGCTATTGTAATAGTGAGAAAGTTCTTTATTAGAGTGATTTTATGAGTGAAGAGGAGACATGTGAAAGAAGTTAAAAATAATTAAATTTGGCAAATGTTTCGATATGTGGAGAGTGATAAATTGTCCATGATTTCATCTAAAAATCGCTAGAATGTTATAGCTGTAAGGGACCTTTGAAATCATCTAATCCAGAGGTTCTTCATTGTAGAATGTCTAAATCCCTACTGAGAAAGTTTTTAAATGCCTGACACATAATAAATTAAATAAAGCAATAATGAAAACTTTTTAAAAAGCAAGTTTACAGATCCCAGATTAAGAATTCTTGATCAAGTTTCCTTTTACAGATTAGATAATAGCAGCATATGTGAGGGTGGAGGTACACAGCTGGGACTATAAAGAAATTAGCTTTGAAGCATCATGCCCAAGTTAGGGAAGAGAATCTGGTATACCTATATTTTATAACACATTAAATCTAGGCATACAACTATAAGATTAGCCTGTATTTTGTGAGGTTTAAGATATGAAATGTGGGACTTTTCTTTGTTCTTCATGCAAAAGTGGTATTGGACTGGATTATTATTCATTTATCTTCTAATTTTAAAAAGATTAATTATTATATCTGCCTTTTGAAATCCTACTCTGACATTTCATAATCTAAATTCTTGAAGGCTATGTTAGCACAGAATAAATTCTAAAAGGTTCTACTAAGCTAAAAAGACTTTAAATATGGGCCTGGTTACGGATAGTCTAGATTAGGTAGATAGATAGATAGATAGATAGATAGATAGATAGATAGATGATAGATGGATGGATGATGAAAGAAAGAAAGAAAGAAAGAAAGAAAGAAAGAAAGAAAGAAAGAAAGAAAGAAAGAAAGAAAGAAAGAAAGAAAGAAAGAAAGAAAGAAAGAAAAAGAAAGAAAGAAAGAAAGAAAGAAAAAGAAAGAAAGAAAGAAAGGAAGGAAGGAAGGAAGGAAGGAAGGAAGGAAGGAAGGAAGGAAGGAAGGAAGGAAGGAAGGAAGGAAGAGAGGAAGAAAGATAGTTGAGAGAGAGAGAGAGAGAGAGAGACAGAGAGAGAGAGACAGAGAGAGAGAGACAGAGACAGAGAGAGAGGCCTAACATATGAGGATGAAATTGTCTAAGTCAGAGATGATTATCACTATGTCTACTTCAGGATCATAAATTTTTCAGTTCCAGTGTATCCAAGCTTTGCATATGTCCAGATCATCTAAGATTCTGTCGTCCATTTGGGAGAGTAGGACTTGCTTCTGAGAGAAGACATTTTGTGTTCTCTCCTGCATGGTTTGGAGTAGCATCTTTCCATTGACTAAGTAATCAAAACAGGCTGAATCTTTTAAACTTACAAACTGGAATTCTCCTGTGTTTTATTCTGTGTTGTCTTTTTCTTTCCTATGGGTCTCTATCTCTCTCTGTTGAAGAAGAAGAGGAGGAGGGGTATGGAAGAGGAGAAGAAGGAAGAATCTGTAGAGGGAAGCACAGAATTGGAGCAATTACTTTTGTAATTCAGATCAAAAGAAACTTTTGTAGGGGTGGTTATGTGGCACAGTGGATAGAGCCCTGGCCCTGGAGTCAGGAGTACCTGAGTTCAAATCCAGACTCAGACACTTAATAATTAATTACCTAGTAGTGTGGCCTTGGGCAAGCCACTTAACCCCATTGCCTTGCAAAAATCTAAAAAAAGAAAAGAAACTTTTGACCTAAAAAATTAAAAATAAAATAAAAGAGATGGTTAGCATTTTTACCCCAGTGGATGATTTGCTAACTTTTTTCTAGAATTCTCAAACCTTTTAAATTCCCAGTCTCCTATATTGGAGTCATTTGCAAACTTCAAACAATTTAGATTATAAGTTTATACTATCAAAGTTTTCATTCATTGTGGTCATAAATTGGACTAAATAATAATAATAACTTACATTTATAAAGTGTTTTAAGTTCTGCAAATTTTTCTCTATTTTATCCTCATAAACAGCGCTGTAAGGTAGATGCTATTGTTATCCCATTTTATAGTTGAGGAATTTTAAGCCAAAAGAGGCTTCCAGAGAGTAATTCCCAAGGGTCATCTGACTACCAAGTACAAGAGACAGGATTTCAACCAACCTTTCAGACTTCAAGTCCAGTCTTCTATCCACTGTAGTTAATAATCAAAATCATAGTAAATATCTTATTTACATACTGATTTATACTTTTCAAAAATTTTTCACATAAATTACTTTGCTTGAAACATTTTTATATTTTTGTATTATGAGTCAATGATGGTGTTAAGCTTAGAATTCAAATCCTGATATTTATTTGGTTGTGTGTTCATGGTCTATCATTTAACCTAAGTTAAGTGTAAAATGGACGTGGTATCTGTTTTATTTGTTACAGTGCTCTCAAGATATGGTATACAAAAACCTTACAAATTTTAATATGCTAGATAACATTTGGTTATTATTAACAAACATATGATTTGGGCATTTCATAATTTAAGACACTGAGACTTGGAAATAGTATTATTATTGCTCTTGTTCTTCTTGCTATTATTATTATTTTGTCAGGCAACATTCCATTATTACTTTGCAAAGCTGAGACTAAAGTCTTGTTTTCTGAATCTTAGTGATGTGTGCATTCCATCTTCATTACAATTTAACTTCTAAAGTCTTCTCAATGAGCCTCTAGGTCTATAAATTTAAACTCATATTTGCCTAGGAAGAAAAATCAACCTTATTTGAAAAGTCAATTTTAAAACTTTAAGCATCAGTCCTCAGACCCCAGCAGAGAGCCTTATACCTAAGGGGAACTTCATGAGGATTTCTCAAAAGGAGAAAAGGACTTCTAGAACCTGGATCTGATAGGTACTTTGTTACCAGTCATGTATCCTTCATGCATGCCTTACCATCATTGGATTCTATGTTTGACCCCATGTTTCCCACAGACCTTTATTGTACTTGTGAGAGAGTATGCCCCAGTCTTTTGAGCAATGTTGCTATTGTACCAACTCTCCCTGCTCTAATTGCTTAGTAAATGTCCTTTCTAAAAAACTGATTTGGAGCAGTTAGATGGCACAGTTGTTAGAGCACTGGCCCTAGAGTCAGGAGGACCTGAGTTCAAATCCAACCTCAGACACTTAATTACTTAACTATGTGACCTTGGGTAACTCACTTAACCCCATTGCCTTGCAAAAATTTAATAAATAAATAAATAAAAACTGATTAACTCTGGTTGATAATCAAAGGAGAGTAGACTAGTAAGATATCGTGAGTAACAATGCCAGAAACTGCTTCGCCTTAAGGTTATCCCTAGAAGCTGGAAAGAAGCAGTAATCACTACCTGACAATGGAGCCTGGGGGGAAAATAACTTAAGGAAGGTTTCTATAGTAAGCAAATTTCCAACATCTTTTGAGAGAAATGGTTACTTGAATATTGCAAGTCTACATATTTTGAAACTTTCTTGACTGAAAGCAACAATTTTTCTAAGAGCTGAAATATAGTCAAAAATCATGTTTACCCTTTCATGCCTTGTCACTTCTATAAATGGTGCCCCAGAATATATTGTTTGCAATCATGGCTTAAAATGCATTTGAATCAATATCAGTATTCTTGTTTTACAATCAGTTATTTGTCATATTTCTTAAGAACATTGTAGCATTCAGAATTGCTTGATTGATGTATACATATTTCAATGTCATTTAGGCACTATAATTTCAGCTTAACCAGATTTTAAAATTATCTCTTTTTTTTTTTGGTTGCCACCACTTTTTTTTTTTAGGTTTTTGCAAGGCAAGGAGTTAAGTGCTTGCATCTCTCCTCTTTGTTTAAACCAGGAGATCTTAACTTTTTGGAAGTCTGGTGAAACCTTGGCAAAAATTATTTTGCCAAATAACGTTTTTTGTTGCCTCTTTTGGCAGTAAGCTAATAGTGACAATAAGGATATCATTTTTTTCCCCAATCAAGTTCAGGGACTTCTTGTAATCTATTCATGATTTCTGTGAATCCCAGATTCAGAACTCCTACCTGCCAAAATATGAATTTTGTCATTTTTTATGATAAAACCCAAGACCCTAGAAACAATGTCAGGCAGTGTGACATAGTGAGAAAGTCCATGATTAAGAACGATTTAGTTTCAGAGTTTTAGTCCCAACTCTACATTTAATAACCATGTGACTTTCAGAAAATCATAGCCTTTCTGGGGCAGCTAGGTGGTGTAGTGGATAGACCACCAGCCCTGGAGTTGGGAGGACCTGAGTCCAAATTTGGCCTCAGACACTTAATAATTAACTAGCTGTGTGACCTCAGGCAATTCACTTAACCCCATTGCCTTGCAAAAATAATAACAAAAAAGCCAAAGTAAATCATAACCTTTTTGAGTTTCAGATTCCTTATCTTTAAATTCAGGCTATTGATGCCCATACTATCTACACTTGAGGTTGTTTTTAGTACCAAATTATATTATTTGGTAACATTATTCTATAAATTAAAGCATTAGATGAAATAAAAAGTATGAGGAGACACTTGCCTTCTACTCTATGGCTAAATTAAATAGATTTCATTGGAGTCACATTCGAAATTCATCAAAAACTATTCCCATTTGAGATCAATAGAATTCTTTACTGTAAAACAATGAAGTTGACAATGTAGAAGTTCCTTGTAAAATATTCTTCCATAACTTTGAGCAATATTTGGTGTCTTTCTAAAGAAATTTTTATGACTATAGCCAAGGAAACCCAGCACTTAAGATATAACAAATATGATTTAGCACTGTTTACAATAAAATAAAGAGCACTTTCATATATTCATGATTATCAAATATTAGCTCTTTGAAAGGAGGATTTTTATTCCCTGTTGCTATTGTATCCTCATCACCTACCCCTAGCATATTATTGGCTGCTTAACAAGCATATGGGTTTTTTTTTAAAACAAGTATGTAATTAATTGATTGATTAATCAATCCTTTATTCCCTCAATCAGACATTCAACAAGTTGTTTATGGAACATGTTTAGAGACCACATACCAGTAAAAATCATCTCTGCAGACAGGCTAAATCTCAGGTTGAAGATAGACATTAGTCCTCAAACCTACTGGTGCATTAGGAGGATGTCTGCCCTAAACAAGTGAAGATTTCTTCTGACAATGGGTGGTTAAGAACAATTTTTTTATAATGATCATGAAGACAGCTAAAGAATGCGTTGTGGAGTGCTTGGAGCTTGGTCAAACACTGCAGACACCAAATTCATCCACATCAGCATGGACCATCACCCATTGTCTTGATTTGTGTCTTACCACTGAACTTTGATGAGTCTAGAGGAGAGAATGAGACTTGCAACTTTGGGCAACCCTGCCTTCACATTCAAGTCAAGACATCACCCATGATGTCATTGGTCCTCTTCAAAAACAAAGGATGATTTTATAAGATGACTATGGTATTGTGATGATAAAATATATGAAATAAATTAAATGAACATAATTCCTACCACTGAGTTTATAAGGATATTGTAATAAAAGCAATAAGAGGCTTTGCACTGATGGTTCAGTGCTTGCATTATTGATCTCTGCTTTTTGGTACATAGACCTAGCTACCATGAACCCCTGGTTTTTCCCCTGTATATCTGCATGTCGTTCTTGGCAAGGATCACTTTATTGTTTCACATTTGGGACATAGAATCTATCACAGAATGAACATGAGCAATTAGAACATGCTCTGTGGATTTATCAGACATTTCTGACCAAGGTTAGGAGGCATTTATTATCCAGTGGTATACAGCTTAGTTTTCAGTAGTACTGGGACTAAAATTCAAATCTCCTGCCTCCAAATTTAGTTTTCTTTTCCAGACTAGAGTCTCTGAATCATTTTCTAGCCTGATGACCAGGTTGGCTAATGGCTCTATTAGACCTTTCAGAGATCTTTTCAGTTGCCAGCTTCTGTTTGCAGAATTCATATAGAACAAAGTAGAATCTGAACACTTTTTAGAAGATATACTGAAATATTATTAAAACTAGAAAAGCAGAATCAATCAAACAAATAAGTATTAGCAAGTATATTTGCTAGTTTGTCTCTTACCTGAAGCCAATGCCCAGTGCAACCTTATTGTATCTATGGATATCTAGGTGTTTGTTTATTTGATCTGGTCTTATGATTTCATTAATTGAGACCACCATCTACTAAGACAGATCAGGAATTTATCTGTGACATTATTTTATTTTATTTTTTCTGTCTTTGGGATGGATAGTGTTCTTTATCAGAGGTCCTTCAGATTTCTCTTGGGTCACAGAATTGCTGAGAAAAGGTGTCATTCACTAACATTACTATTACTTTGAATATAGCACATTTCCCATTGTATCTGATCATGTAAGTTTTTCACTGAGAGTAATCCCATTCATCATTTCGAATTTCATCTTAATCACATGCCACAATTTTTTTTCAGTTATTCTCCATCGATGGGCATCCCCTCAATCTCCAGTCCCATGCCCCCCCCAAAAAAGAGCTGCTATCAATATCCTTATACATATTTGTCTTTTTCCTTCCTATTTTTCATCTTTTCTGGAATATAAACCTAGTAGTGGCCCTGATAGTTCCAAATTGCTCTACAGAATTGTTGAACCATTTCACATCTCCTCCAACAGTACATTAATGTTTCATTTTTCCTACATCCCTTCCAACATTTCTGTGACATTATTTTAGAGAAAAACCTGGGATACGAAGAGGTTTGCCCATAGACACACAACTAGTATATCTTAGAGAATGGACTTGAATTGTGATATAGTTGATTCCAAAAAATGGTTCTTAGTCCTTGACAGTATCCTGCCTCTCATATCCAATTTCCTGGCGCCTTTTGGCAATTTAATATGATCACAAATAACCCTCTGCATTCACTCTCATTTCTCAGAGGAACTATTTTTTAATAAAATTTTATTCATATCTAATGCTTTTATATCACCAACATTTTTTTCATTCTATCCCTCCCATATTCCTTCCAGAAAGATTTTTCATCATGAAGAATTTTGTTTAAATGAAGCTAAAGATTCTATAAAACCTACCAACATATCAAAAAGGTGTTATGGCAGTATTCTATTCCATTCTCTCCATCTCTTCAGAGAAGCAAATGCCTTCTCATATTCAGAGAACTATTTAACAGATTATCATTATCAACTATTCCCTATTAAATAAATAACCATTATTATTCATTTACTCCCTCATTCAGGTATCCAATAAATATTTACTGAGTTTTTATTTTGTGACCATTGTATTGTGGTAGATCAAATATATAAAGTAACCTAAACAGATTCTATTTCTACTACTGAGTTTATAGGAAATATCTTGTTATTCTTGAAAAGCTGCCTTTCCAAGCTGATCTTTATTTAGTGTCTTTAAACAAAAGGTCAGATGGGCTTTCCATTCTCCTCCTCCTTAAGACTCCTGAAACCCCAACTGCCCTTCAATCTCATTGCTCTTAAAAAAAATCGCCAGACTTACATTCAACTGACAAAAGGCAGACTCTGTGTCTGTCAGCCTGTAACAGTGATTGGATTCAAAAGGTTTAGTTTGGGGGACTTAAAAGAAATTGAACTCTATGGAATGGTTTAAATTCATGGAGCTTTGTTGGAGTTTGGCTGCCACTTTACAAAAAGAAGCCAATGAGTTTGACAATGAAGAGTTATTGACTGTATGGAGACTGAATATCAAAGTGAACAATTAATAGGAAAAACAGGTTGAGAAATCTCAATTTAAACAATATGCCATCTGGCCTGGAAGCAGTCATTCTATCAGAGTGACACCAATAGGTCAACTGGGGCAAGAGCGCTATGTCCCGCTGCCAGACTCCTGAATTTTATTTCTAGTTTAAGAGAATCTGATCTGTCATTCCTCTGGCTCCTGTGGGGCTTTAAATTCACATAATCAACATATCACTGCCAGAGATTTAGTAATAGCCACAGCAGTTTAAAGGTGAGTAAAGAATAATCGTGCTTCCAAACCAGATACCAACACTGCTAAAGGAAGAACACTAAAAAAAAAAAAAAAAAAAAAAACCATCTCAGAGTTTAAAAAAGAAAGTAAATTGTCCAAAGTGAAGGAGCCCTGGTTTCCTAAGTTCTTTAGGTCCAGAACAGAAAAAATCCAAAAGGTCTTTTAATTTCTATATAAGGGCTACCTTTATCATGAGTGTGGGCTTCTTTTGTTTTTTTAATCAGACCTATAGAGGGCTGAGCAAAAAGGCAAAGTAGTACACCATACTTTCCCACCAAAAACTCCAAATAGAAAAATGTTCTGTATTGAATTCTAATAGAATACCCAAGAAAAAGTGAAAAGTCATTTTTCCAGCCCAGGTTAATTTAGGAAGACAAAGAGGTCTGCAGACACTGAAAATGAGATTGGCTAAAATCAACCTTTCATAGAGAACAATCAAGGTGAGGCTGTGCACTGGGACAGGAAGAAGTTCCTGGACCTATGCCAAGGAACTCACAGATATATTCTAGTGTACCTCATTGGGGACAGATCCTAACTGGTAGATTTATTAAACATTACCCAATTTTAAATCTCAGATTCAAAGCAGACAGAGGAGGGATTAGAAACTGTCATAGGCTCTAGGTAGTATAACTAGAGAGGAGAAAGTTGAGAGGCAAGCAGCAGCAGGGTGGCTCAAGTCTCAGAAGCAAAATGGTATCTCAATTCTGAATCAAATAACCAAACTGAAATCCTAGATTATAAGGAAGCCTTCAGTTCTATCACTGAACATCAGAGCTTCCCAGGGGGCTAACAGTAGCTGAGTCTATTAGTGCTCTACTGTTGCACAAACCAAACTCAGATCAGGAACTTGCAGAGCAGTAGAGGTTGGGAATGGAGATAAGCGATATTGGAAGAGGGCTGTAGGAATGATCAGACTTTATCCTGGACCCGATCACTTTGGAAGCAATGAAAGCTTGAAGGTCTCTAGCCTGAGCTATCACTGAGATCCTGATAAAATACAACACTCTGTATCCCCAAGAAAGCAATAGTGAGATCAGCCCAAATCTTCCTTACAAAAGTATATATTCTGGCCCCAGCAATCTGCTTGAAGTCAAAATGTAGGATGGAAGAATGAGCAAATGAAAGCATCACACAATAAAAAATTCTTATTGTGACAAAGACATTCAAGACACAAATCTGGAAGAAGAGAATAATTCCAAACTATCTATAACCAAAGTCATAAAGAAAAATACAGCTTAGGCACAAGCTTAACCAGAAGTTTTAGAAGAGATGAAAGAAGAGTTATAGAAAACAGTTAAAGGTATTTTCATTAATGAAATGAAAATACTAGAGAAAAAATTAGAAAGGAAATAAAAGTTATAGAAGAAAGAATCAGGGGCAGCTAGGTGGCGTAGTGGATAAAGCACCAGCCTTGGAGTCAGGAGTACCTGGGTTCAAATCCAATCTCAGACACTTAATAATTACCTAGCTGTGTGGCCTTGGGCAAGCCACTTAACCCCATTTGCCTTGCAAAAACCTAAAAATTAATAAATAAAATAAAATAAATAGAAGAAAGAATTATAAGGGAAATTGTTTGGTCCAAAAGATACAAAATCTGGTCCATATAGCAAACTCCCTGAAAATCTGATTGGACTAAATAAAAGTTAATCACTTTATAACAAAACAAGAAATATTAAAACAGAGTCAAAAAATTGAAAAAACATTAAGAAAAAAGTCATTATCTACCTGGAAATATGAGAGAAAGAGAAGGAAGAAATAGAAGGACATACTGAGATCATTCCTAAGTAAATGACATAATATATATATATATACATATATATATATGTCTATATATAGACATATATATAAATTTATATGCTAAGAACATCATATCTAGAATATAAAATACATCTAATGATATGTAATTCTAAAGAGATAAAAACATTTCTCTGTGTGAAGTATCAAAGAATAGGAATCTGGGGGTGGGAGTGCGATAAATTGAAGAATGGCTGACCAAGTTATGGTATACGAATAAGATATAATACTATTACCTCTGAGAAGTGAAGAAGGACATGATTTCAGAAATTTATATGAAATACAAAGATTTATATGAAGCAAATAAAACTAGGAGAGCAATTTATACAATAAAAACAAAATAGTGGCTTATAATCAGTCTTGTAATTTCATTGGAGTCAGAAACTCCAAGTAAGGAAAATTCCTCTCCCAATGAAGATAAACAGCTTCACTGTTAGAGAACTGGCAGCAGCACTGAGAGGTTAATTGAGTTAGCTTGGTTCATCCAACCATTTGAGAACAGAAGTATGATTTGAACCCAGGGTTTACTGAATTCAAGTCTGGTTTCCATACACTTCACCATGCTATTTCTATATTGTTATTATTGTAGAGATTACTATCAACAATAGTATTGTCTGGAGTTGGTAGCACCAATTTAAGATTGAGAAGGCTTGAATAGTGAAAGAATTCACACACAGTCCTGGGATTTTAAAACTGCTCAGAATTTATTATACAAACCTACAAAGTGTACAGATTAAAATCTTTTCTCCTCCTGAAGAAGCAGCAAGCACCTTGCAAACTGCTAGAGGGCAGGAGAATGACAAAAAGCAAGGAAAGGTGTGTGTGAGAGAGAGAGGGAGAGAGAGGAGAGGAGAGGAGAGGAGAGGAGAGGAGAGGAGAGGAGAGGAGAGGAGAGGAGAGGAGAGGAGAGGAGAGGAGAGGAGAGGAGAGGAGAGGAGAGGAGAGGAGAGGAGAGGAGAGGAGAGGAGAGGAGAGGAGAGGAGAGGAGAGGAGAGGAGAGGAGAGGAGAGGAGAGGAGAGGAGAGGAGAGGAGAGGAGAGGAGAGGAGAGGAGAGGAGAGGAGAGGAGAGGAGAGGAGAGGAGAGGAGAGGAGAGGAGAGGAGAGGAGAGGAGAGGAGAGGAGAGGAGAGGAGAGGAGAGGAGAGGAGAGGAGAGGAGAGGAGAGGAGAGGAGGGGAGAGAGACAATCAAGGGGAGTTGACTGGACTGAAACTCAGGGTGAGTCTGGCCACACTGAGGGGAGTCCAGGCCAGGTTTTTATAGTCTTATCCACTCTCTGGGTACAGAAGGGTCAGGAGAAAAAGGGGAACCCCCACCACACACGCACACACACACACACACACACACACACACACACACACACACACACACACACACACAATTGAAACAAGGTAAAAGCCTGAGAGTTGGGGAGGTGGGAATGAGGAGATGTTAGAAGTTTACATTTAGTAATGGAACTATAGGAATCAATTTACCTTACAGGAACATATAACATTTTTACAAAATTTAACAGTATAAAGGATTATAAAACCTGTTTCCAATTACAAATCTCCTATGTTCATACCTCCCTCCATCAACAGGACTTAGAATTACAATAGCACTTTAAGATTTACATCGCTTTATGGACCTTTTAATAATGCTTTGACTTAAGTACTAAAGAATAATACTTTCTATATCAGAGTTGAGGAAATTGACTTCAGAAAGGTTATTATTTATAATATTAATTATGATTATAACATAATCATGATGCTAAAATAATAGTTGATGTTTCTATAATGCTCTAATATTTACAAACACCTTAGTTCATTTGATCCTCACAGCAACCATCAATCTGTCAGTCATAACAGTTAATAAAATAGAATTTAATTTTCACAGGTACTTCAGATATAAAAAAGGGAGGATAAAAAAGCAATAAAGACAAACTAGTCCCTGTTCTTAGAGAGCTCACATTCTAATGAGGGAGACAGCATGCAATCAGCCACAAACAAACAAGATATAATTCAGAATAAGATGTCTGTAGTGCCTGAGAGAAGGTTCAAAGGATGACTGGGAAATACTTGTTGCAGAAAATGGGATGTCAGCTGCCACTTGAAGCCTAAAGGCAGAGTTAAGGGAAAAAACCTTCAGGTATGGAAGACAATAAAAATATTGAGAGTTAAGATATAGAGTGATATGGAAGAGGTTATATGGAAAATTCTACTTTTACCACCCTGTTATGATAAGGAAATGTGAGTTCAGGAAGATCATATAATCTGTCTGACCATACAATTAAGAGCTTTCCCATTGCCTAATTTCTTTATTTGTTTTTATGATTTTTTTCCTTTTGGTCCATTTCTTCTTTTTTTACAACATGACTTATCTGGAAATATGTTTTACATGATAGCATATATATACATATATATGCATATAAACTATATCATATTATTTACCATCTTAGGTAGAGGAGAAATAAAGTTAGAAAGGAAAAAATTTAAGTGAATGTTGTTAAAGTTTGTATTTACACGTAATTGAGAAAAAAAAAGCTATACCATCTCTCATTCATAACATCTTACCTTGCTTACTTCCCACTTCACCCTTTATCCCAAGGCTTCTCAACTGGGATCCATGGGATTGTTTTCAAACATTCTGATAACAATATTTCAATATAATCAGTTTCCTTTACAATCATATTTATTTTATTCATCTTAAAATATTATTCTGGAGAGTTCATAGACTTTGTCAGCCTGCCAAAGGGGTAGATAATAACAAAAATTACTGAGCCCTTGATCCAGGCTCTGTCCAAAAGCTTCTAGTTCTTCCTAGGGTGTTAACTAATACTAAAAGGTTTAAAGTTTGGTCATCAGAGCAATTTCCATTTTAATTAGGGTATGCTGACTCTATGGAATGAAGCTATAATCAATCAATCAATCAACAAGTATTTACTGAGCAGCTGTTCTATAGCAGGCATTATCCTAGAGCTGTGAAAAATGCAAATTAAAAAAACCTAGTCTTCTTCCTTCAGATAATTAAAAGTAATTGGAGCTTCCTGACTCAGTCTGAGCTCAGTTCTTTCCTTTTTTCCCCAGTTGAGAATTTTAGGTAGACACTTTCATAATACCCATCTAAACTGCTGTGAACTCAGGACCTTAGGTCATCTATGAATAGATTTAGATATGGAAGGGAGAAGACCTTAGAAATTGTCTAGTTAGATGAGATTCATATAATCTTTCTCCTTAACTCAAAAAAAAAAGTTACCTGGGGAAAAGTTTGATAATGAGGAGAAATGAAGATTTCTCAAGTTATTTTCAACCCCAAGATTTTCGTCCTTCAGTCATGTTTCAGTCATGTCCAACTCTTCTTGAACTCATCTGGGGTTTTCTTGGCAAAGATACTGGAGTAGTTTCCATTTCTCCAGTTCATTTTACAATTGAGGAACAAAGACAAATGGGGTTAAGTGACTTGTCTAGGGTCACACAGCTAGTAAGTATCTCTAGTCAAATTTGAACTCAGGTCTTTCTGGCTCCAGGTCTATTGTTCTATCCACTCATCATCTAACCAACAGTGCTATTCTGATCCCCATTTTATAGAAACTGAGATGTAGATTAAATCAGGTTTTCCTGATTCCAGGTCTTCCATTCTACAGAGGTGGCTAGTTGGCATAGTGGATAAAGCACCCGCCCTGGAGTCAGGAAGACCTGAGTTCAAATCCAGCCTCAGACACTTAATGATTATCTAGCTGTGTGGCTTTGGGCAAACCACTTAACCCCACTGCCTTGCAAAAAAACAAACAAAAAAAAAAGTTGAGTCCCTCTACAGAGATGCCTCTGAAGAGCCTTGAATGTCAGTGTTAGGAGCTTAAACACTTGAAGACATTAGGATTTGTGGAAGATTTTGTATTTGTTGCTTTGTTAATTTGTGACCAAGGGAATGAACTGATTGAAATAGTGCTTTAGGAAACTTGTCTGGCATCAGTCTGAAGACTAGATAGTGATGATGGTCATGGAATAAGGTAGTGGTAGAAGTAAAGAGGAAGGGTAAATATAAGATACAAACTGCTAGGGTTTAAAGGCTTATTTTTAGGCTTATTTTTTTTCTCACACTCTTCACATTCAAGATGACTCTTAAATTTTGAGGAGTCTGCCGAATCTCATTTAAAAAAATATGAAAAATGAGGGGGCAGCTAGGTGGCACAGTGGATAAAGCACCAGCCCTGGAGTCAGGAATACCTGGGTTCAAATCTGGCCTCAGACACTTAATAATTACCTAGCTGTGTGGCCTTGGGCAAGCCACTTCAACCCCATTTGCAAAAACTTAAAAAAATAAAAAATAAAAAAATAAAGTGATAGTGTTTCATGGCCATTGAAAGATATGAGAAATCATTCTATTTAGCCTCTAGTACTTAGTCTAACTTTGACTGGAATTCATAAATGACAAGGGCAATCCATGAAACTTTGGATTCTCTAATTTTTAGGCATTCTAGTGTACTGTATTATATTTAGAAATATTGAGAACATGGAGTCATTTCAGTGGACCATTGGAGAGATGATTAAAAGTCTGCAAAATATAATCAATATAAATATAACAAAATATTGTTGTATCATAAGAAATGATAGAGGGAAACAAATTGTGCTATATGAATGTCATGGAATATTGTTGTCTTATAAGGAGTGAGAAAAGAGATGATTTCAGAAAAACCTGGAAGATTTGAAGTATGAACTGATGCAGAGTTAAAGTGAGCAGAAGTAGAGCAATTTATGCAATAGCAACAATACTGGAAAGGTAAACAACTGAGGATGAAATCAAGATGATAGAATGAGAGTCAACGTGTTTGACTCACCTTCCTTCACCAAAACATAGAAAATGTACCAGTTAAGAAGAAAAAATAACAAAAAAAAGTCACAGAGACTTTTCTAGCCCCATTACAGCTTAGGAAGACAGAGAGAGAGAGATGTTTGTAGACAGAGGGGTGGAGGGCTGAAGTAGAGCATGGTGACAGTGGCAACAATGTGGAACCAGGAGGATAAATAAGATAAAGCACTAGTGCAAGAAGCAATGAAGTGGAAAGAGATCTCAGGGACCCCTGGTCCAACACAGGTTCCACGAAGAAGAGACTAGGGGGCGGGGGTGGGGGCATAGGAATTCTGAGTACTGAGTGCAAAACTAATTCCAGAAAATTTGTGTGTGACTTGCAGCTCAAAAATAGAAGGGTGATTCAGCTGTAAGCTTTGGACCAACAAATAAGCCTACATTGAATGGAAAAACCAGGACAGAAGATCAAGATCAAAGGGGAGCCAGCAGTTGAGTCATTCTGAGCCTGCATAACCTCCCAGCAGGCCAATAATGATTGAGTCCCCCAGCTGTCTACTGGAACTCAATTAAACATTAGTCAAAAGACCTAAAACTAGATCAAGAACTCAGAGCTCAGACCAGGAAGGCTATGAACAGACCTCTCCCCAGTTCATAGTATTTTGAAAGTAATGAAATTTTGGAGCACTCTGTCCCCTCCCCCAGCTCCTAAGATTGAATTGTGAAAGCAGAAGGGCATAAAAAGACAGAAGCTCAGACCAGACCTCCCCTCTAAAACTCTTTGTTGCTCAGTTGTGTCCAACACTTCATTTAAGGTTTCCTTGGCAAAGACACTGGAATGGTTTGCCATTTCATTCTCCAGCTCATTTGACAGATGAGAAAACTGAGGCAAACAGAGTTCAGTGACTTGCCTGGGGTCACACAACTAGTGTCTAAAACCAGATTTGAACTGAGGAAGATGAGTCTTTCTGATTTGATGTTGAGACCTGGCATTCCAGTCACTATGCTCCTAATTGTCCCTAAAACTGAGCAGAATGCAACACTAACATAAAGTTTAAAGTCAAAAAATATACTAGAAGAATGAGCAAAAAAGAAAATGAACCCAACCATAATGAATTATTTTGCTGAGAAACACAAGTCATAAAAACAGAAGAAAGTAATATCTTAAAAAATTTACAATAAAACGTCAAATAAAATGTATATTGAATACAAGTCAAACAAGAATTCTAAAAAGAGATTTTTTAAAAAGGAAAAAATTTCAAAAACCAAATAAGGGTAATATAGAGGGAAAATGGGAAAAAATATAGAGGGAAAATGGGAAGAGAAATGAGAGCTATACAAAAAAGTTGTGAAAAGGGCTACTTGTGGATACTCTAAAATAATATAATAAACATGATAATACTATCTTAGTTAATATACTTACTTATGGTCATATAAACAAATTACCAAAAAATTACTTTATAGAGCTAGAAAAAACAACATTGATCTGAAGCAACAAAAAGGTTTAGAATATTAATGGATCAATGAAAGAAAAACAGGAAAGAAGGAGGACTAGCAGAACAAGATCTCAAACTATCCTACAAAACTGTAATCATCAAAGCCATTTTATACTGGGCAAGAAATAGACTGACCAGTGGAAGAGATTAGGTACACAGTGTAGAGAAAAAAAGTGAGTAAAGTGAGTCAATCTTTAGTTTGATAAACCTAAAGATTCCAACTATTGGGGCAAAAATTCACAATTTGACAAAAACTGTTGAGAAAATTAGAACATAATTTTACAAAAATTTGACATAGATCAATCAACATTTTGAACCATATAATAAAATAAGGTCAAAATGGGTATGTGACTTTCACATAAAGGGAATATTAGAAACAAATTAGATGAATCATGGAAGAAAACACCTGTCAGATCTATGGAGAGGGAATGATCATTTTGATTTTATAAAATTAATATGTTTTTATAGAGATAAAACCAATGTAGCTAAAATTAGGGGAAAAGTGATTTATTTGATAAAGATCTCAATTCTAAAACGTACAGGAAACTAAATCAAATTTACGAGAATATGAGGTACATTTCCTAATTTATTAATGTCAAAGATAACAAAGTTTTCAGAAGAAATTAAAACTCCATAACCATATTAAAAAAAAAGATGTTCTAAGTCACTAATAATCAAAGAAATGCAATTGAAATGGCTCTATGACACCACCCATCACATCCATCAGATTAGCAAAATTAAAAGGGCTGAAGGGAATATGAGGAAATAGATATTAATGCTCTCTTGGGTGTGCTATGAACTAGTTTAAACCTTCTGGAAAGTATTTTAGAACTATGTCCAAAGGCTACTAAACAGAACATAAAAATACTGTTACTAGATCTCTACCTCCAAAGATCAAAGAAAGAGGGAAAGTGTCCATAATACAAAACATTTATCAGGTCTTTTTTGTGACAGCAAAGAATTGGAAACTTAGGTAATACCCAACAATTGGAGAATGGCTGAAAGACTACTATGCAATAAGAAATGATGAAGAGGATGGTTCCACAAAAACATGAGAAGATTTGTATGAACTGATACAAAGTGAAATTTGATTTTAGCAAAGAATAATTGAACAGTAAAGATAATCATCTTAGCAAGGTTAGGAACTTTTATCAGAATAACCAACCAAAATTTCTGAGGACTCAGGATGAAACATAACATTCACTTCAAGCTAGAGAACTGATAAATTCAGAGTGAAGACTGAAGAATATTTTCTTCTCTTTCTTTATTCTATTGTTTTTTTCTTAGAACATGACTAATGCAGAAACTTATTTTTCATGTCTATAGATATTTGTAATGATTTTTTTTCTTGCCTTTTCAGTGGGAAAGGGAAGAGAAGGGAGAGATTTTGAAACTGAAAATAAAATAAAATTGAATTAAAGAATTAAAAGTGGGGCGGCTAGGTGGCGCAGTGAATAGAGCACTGGCCTTGGAGTCAGGAGTACCTGGGTTCAAATCTGACCTCAGACACTTGATAATTACGTAGCTGTTTGGCCTTGGGCAAGCCACTTAACCCCATTGCTTTGAAAAATCTAAAAAAAAAAAAGAATTAAAAGTAAGCAGCTTTGAAAGATTTAGAAACCCTCATCAATTCAATGACCAACTATGTTTCCTAGGAACCAATGATAAAACATGCAATCCACCTTCTGGCAGAGGTGATGAACTCAGAGTGTAGAATGCAACATACTTTTGTTTGACATTGGAATTTCTTTTTCTTGACTAAGCTTGTTTATAAAATGAACTTTCTTTTTCCTTCTCTTTTTTTCAGTATGAAGAAAGATATGAGAGGGACAGAAAAAAATGCTTATTAATTGAAAAAATAAAATTTTATTTAGAAAAGTGAAAGAAATGCAGCTTATGAATAAAAATACAAATGACTAAGAGATTCGGTCTGGAGAAAAGAGGACAAACTAATATAAGGTAAAGGGTATATTGTATTTAGAACTAGAGGATCTCACTCTGACTTCTGTGTGACTGAGCAAAACACAACCTCTCTGAGACCTGGGTTTTCCTTTCTTTTAATTTAGTAAATTGGAATGAATCATAGAATTAGAGCTAAATGTTACTTAAAAGTCTCTCTAGTCCATGTAGTTTGGCATTCTGCACCTGAAATCAAGAAGACATTAGTTCAAATCCAGCCTCAGACATTTCCAAGGGGTGTGACCAGTGGCAAGTCACCTTAACATCTGTCTTCTCAGTCTCCTCAACAATAAAATGAGAATAACAATAGCATTCATTTCCCAGGGTTTTTGTGAGGATATAATAAAATAATATTTATGAAGCACTTAGTATAAAGTCTGGCACATAATAGATACTTAATAAATGTTTGTTTCCCCCCCCCCAATTTACAGAAATCCAATGTTTTGTCCAAGATCACACAGTAGTTATTGCTATTCAATCATTTCGTCATGCATGTCCAACTCTGCAAGACCCCATCTAGGGTTTTCTTGGCAAGGATATTGAAGTGCTTTGTCATTTCCATCTCCAGTTCATTTTACAGATGACAAAACTGAGGCAAACAGGGTTAAGTGGTGTACTCAGGGTCACACAGATGTTTGAAGCTAGATTTGAACTTGTGAAGATGAGTCCTCCTGACGCTGAGCTGGGTACTCTATCCACTGTGCCATATGCAGAAGCACTACATTCTACTTTATCAAAAAAAGGTCAGTCACTGCGTCCCACAGTCCTAGGATCAGAGACCCAGAACTGGAGATGACATCTGTGGTAATCTAGTCAAACTCCCTCATATTGTTAATGAAGAGATTGAGATTTAATCAATTTATGTGACTCACCTAGGGTCACATAAGTAGCAGAGCCACATCTAGGGTACCTAATTCCAGAGCTATCCCTCCTAGGAAACTAGGTGGCATCATGACTAGAGTGCAGAGTTTAAAGTCAGAAAGAATCAAGTTTGAATCCTACTTCAGACCTTAAGCAAGTTCCTCAACTTCTCTCAGACTGTTTCCTGGTCTATAAAATGAGTATAATAATAGCTGCTACCTGATGGGACTATTGTGATAATAAAATGAGACAACACATACAAAGCCCACTGCAAACCTTAAAAGCTTCTGTAATGCTAACTTTTTCCATTACTAGAAGAGAGCTCTAAACTCCCTTCTAAACTGTAAATGCTCAACTGAAGATGTATTTGATATTGATTGTCAGGAAAATGGAAGGTTCTGATATAGAGAAAGGAGAACCCTTTGAATTAAAAAAAAGTAAAAGTAAAGAGATTAAAATATAACTCAGGGATTTCTTTTAATTAGAGATCTTCAAATACTTGGACAAGTGAATTAGGGTCACTTCATAATTGCCTTCAGAGAAGATTATTTAAAATCTAGCATTTTCTCTCTAGGTTAGAGGTTTAAGATGTAGTCCAGTTGTGGAATAGATTAAATCACCTTTTAGCAACCCCTTACCACCACCCCATCTTTGTTTTCTGTTTTGTTTTTATTCTCTGCGTATACCTTTTAGAGTTACACTATCGTGGTGGCTCACAGTTGTTTACCTTTCACAAAATGAAGGGCTATGTGGTCAATCTCTGTTATTTTTAGAATGGAATCAGCCAAGAGATGCTGTGGCATGAGCAGTGACCAGATCATTGCAGGAATGATCATTTCAAAGCCATGTAAGCAATTTCTGATTAAATGATAGCCAAGGCAGAGACCAAAAATTGTTTCTTTAACTGAAGGACTGCATGACTGACTTTTAATTAAAATGAATTAATATAGTGCTCTCATTTGTAAAAAAAAAAAAACAAACATCCAAATAAAAGAAGGAAACACAATAAGAAAATTTAGGAGAGGAAAATAACCCTTTGTTGCCAATATTCCCACCTTCTTGGGGGAGGAGGGGAAACCACAACCATGATCTTTCCTCCCCCTCCTTTTCTCAGTCTTTTGACTAAAAGTTCTCTGGTATAACAAATAACCTTTCAAACCTTTAAACATAACCCCATATAACTCCACTTTAGAGCATACAGATTGTATATTGAAATTTTTCTTTACATTTCTATTTATTCTTTTTTTCCCTTCATCTTGCTAAGCTTGTCCCAGGAATTCCAGTTCTGTGATTGGGGGCATGTAGGGTAGTGCAGAAGGAATGGCAGAGGAGGCGGCAAAATGGTTCTGAGTGTCTCTGAAGAGTATGCTCTTTGGCAAAGAGACAACTCCCCAATCCCAAATAAATGGACACTAAAGGAAATTAATAGAATTTTTCTATTAAAAATAAAGTCAGGGCAGCTAGGTGGCACAGTGGATAGAGCATCAGCCCTGGAGTCAGGAGTACGTGAGTTCAAATCCGGCCTCAGATACTTAATAATTACCTAGCTGTATGGCCTTGGGCAAGCCACTTATTCCCATTGCCTTGCAAAAACTTAAAATAATAATAATAAATAAATAAATAAATAAATAAATAAAGTCTTCAGGGGCAGCTAGGAGGTTCAGTGGATAGAGCACTGGCCCTGGAGTCAGGAGAACCTGAGTTCAGATCCAGCCTCAGTCACTTAATAATTACCTAGCTGTGTAACCTTGGGCAAGTCACTTAACCCCATTGCCTTGCAAAATAAAAATAAAATTAAATAAATAAGTAAAAATAAAGTTTTTGATGAAGATATTAAAAATTAGAGTGTTCAAAGTAGGCCCAAGTCACCTAAATATCCCAGCAAGGAATAATGGAACAGGACTCCAGTTCTATTTTGATGGTTTTTGGAACTGGGTCCATGATTAAGAGAGAAAGCCAGAGCATTCATACTGTGCCACTACAGGTGAAATTCTTGGACCAAAGCAAGAGGGATCAGATCAAAAGTATTTCCCAAAAATTTCATTAATCAATCAAAGCACAGGCAAGAGAGCATAAGACCTTGGAGGAATAAAGGTCCCAGTGGGGTGTCCCAAAAACAACCCCCAAAGCGGGTGTCCCAATAATATTTAAAAGTTCAGGAAGCACCCCAAAACTAGGCACAGGCTGGAGAAATGAGTAAACAGAGAAAAAAGAGGAACACCACTGAGAAATTCTTTGTCTATGAACCCAAGAATCCTCCTCAGTTTGAAGATGAGGAAGTACAAGCTCCTGCACCTAAGACTCCATGAAGAATGGAAGTTGGGCTCAGGCTATGATAGAGCTCAAAAAAGATTTTGAAAATCAAGTAAGGGAGATAGAAGAAAAATTGGGAAAAGAAATGAGAGAGATGCAGGAAAAACATGAAAAAGAAGTCAGCAGTTTAGTCAAGGAGATCCAAAAAAATGCTGAAGAAAATAATATGTTAAAAACTAGCTTGGGTAAAATGGATAAAACAGTTCAAAAAGTTACTGAGGAGAAGAATGCTTTAAAAAGCAGAATTGGCCAGATGGAAAAGGAGATAAGAAAGCTCTCTGAGGAAACAAATCCTTCAGATGTAGAATGGAGCTAAAAGAAGCTGATGACTTTATGAGAAGTCAAGGCACAATTCTTCAACTCCAAAAGAATGAAAAATTAGAAGAAAATGTGAAACATCTCATTGAAAAAACAACTGATTTGGAAAACAGATTCAGAAAAGATAATTTTTAAATTATTGGGCTACCTGAAAGTCATGATCAGGAAAAGAACATTGACCTCATTTTTTTAAAAGAATTCCAACAGGAAAATTACCTTGATATCCTAGAAGCAGAGGGAATCCACCGATTTCCCCCAGAAATAGATCCAAGGAAACAACCCCTGGGAATATTATAGCCAAGTTCCAGAACTCCCAAGACAAAGAGAAAATATTACAAGCAGCCAGAAGGACACAATTCAAATATCATGGAGCTCCAGTCAGGATCACACCAGACTTAGCAGCAACTATATTAAGGGCTCATAGGGCTTGGAATATAATATTCCAGAAGGCAAAAGAGCTTGGAATGCAACCAAGAATCAACTACCCAGCAAAATTGAACATCCTCTTCCAGGGGAAAAGATGGACTTTCAATGAACCAGGGGAATTTCAAATGTTCCTGTTGAAATGACCAGAGTTGAACAGAAAGTTTGACCTTCAAATAGAGAGCAGAGGAGAAAGGTAAAATATGAGGGACTTAATGATGATGAACTACATGTATTCCTGCACAGAAAAATGATACTGATAATACTCATGAAACTTCTCATTTAATAGAGCAGGTAGAAGGAGCTTTTATAGATGAAGCACAGGAGAGAGCTGAATTTGAAGATATATTGTAAAAATGGAGTCAATGACTAAAAGGGAAATACACTGGGAGTAAGAGAAAAGAGAGGTGGAATAGCCTAAGATATTTCATATAAAAGATTTTTTTTTTACAATGAGGTTTTGTAATGATATGGAAGGGGGGAAGGGGAGGGAGAATGAGGGAACCTTCACTCTCATCAGAAATGTCTCAGAGAGGGAACAGCAAACACGCAATAGGATATAGACATCTAGAGTAAAAAAGAAAGAAGTGGGAAAGGGGGAAGAGGGGGAGGATGTAGGTGATAGAGGAGAGGATAGATCATAGGAGAGAATAGTCAGATATAACACATTTTTTTTTCCTTCTTGCAAGGGCCTGGGATTGGGTGACCTGTCCAGGACCACAAGGCCGAGTGGTTTCTGGGTCTCAGGGGTGGTATGTGGGCTCGGGGCCTCTTGGCCCCAAGGCCAGTGATCAATCCACTGGACCACTCAGCTACCCTACAACACATTTTAGAAAAGGGACAGAGTGAAAGGAGAAAGAAAATATAATGGGGAAGAATGGATGGAGGGAATTACAATCAGCAACAGCAACAGTGGAAAAATATGGAAGTAACTTTTATGATGAACTTATCATAAAGAATGTGATCCACCCAAGATGGAGCTTATGGTATCAGAACACAAACTGAAACTCATTGTTTTTCTCTTTCCTTTACTTTATTCCTCATGAGGGTCTATATTTGGGGGGAGGTATTATGTTTACTCTTAAGAATATTTTAGTAATGTATTTAAAACAATCACTTGTACAAAAATATTCATAGCAGTCTGTTCATGGTGGCAAAGAACTGGAAATTAAGTAAATGTCCTTCAATTGGGGCATTTACAAAATGTGGTATATGTATGTGATGGAACACTATTGTTCTATTAGAAGCCAGGAGGGATGGAAATTCAGGGAAGCCCAGAAAGATTTGGATGGACTGATGCTGAGCAAGATGAGCAGAACCAGAGGAACATTGTGCACCCTAGCAGCAACATGGGGGTGATGACCACAACCTTGATGGACTTGCTCATTCCATTAGTGCAACAATCAGGCACAATACTTTATTTTTCTTCCTTAAGGATATGATTTATCTCTCATCACATTCAACTTAGACCAGTGATACCATGGAAACAATGTAAAGACTAACAGACTACCTTCTGTGGGGGATGAGGGAAGGGAAGGGAAGCAAGATTAGAGGGAAAATTGTAAAAAATTCAAAATAAAAAAAATGAAAAAAAGAATTTCATTAATCAAGAATGAAAATCAGAGGCTCAAAATCAGATACCATCATAATTCCACTCATAAATAATATTGAATAGGCATTATTCCCATAACCCACTAAGTAGCTTCCAGGAAACCTAAGTATTTATGTTCCAGAGGGAGCATTGTCCAGAGCTGAGTAGTATAGACCATGGGGTGACAGATTAACTTTGCCCTGCTGTCAAAAATTTGTTACCAAATATTACCATTTCGATGATTAGACCATTGTGAGATAGGTTAGTTTAACTTGACTGTCAAGTTAAAACTGTTGTGTTAACAATTAGACCATAGCGACATGGGTTAGTTTTACATACTGTTGCAAGTTTATTGCCATAAGAATATCATACTGATGCTTTGTCCACCAATAATTTATATCATAGTGCCTTAAAGATATAGGAAAGATCTACTTCTAAAAGGCCATGGTCTCCCATTGTAACCATAAGTCCTGTTTCCTATCCCATCAGGTTGCTGGGTTCAGATGGTTCTGGAAGAGGCAGTGAGGATGTCTTTTCACATTCCCCTCACTTTAATCAACATAATACACTTTTCTTATTATTCATTTGATGTCATGGTTTCTTCAACTATGAAGAACAAATAATCAGTCAATAGAAGTATGCCTCACATTTCCTAAGCATTTCCTATGCATCCTGCTGATTTGATCTGCCCTCTTCTACAGAAAGCATTACTACTTGGAAACAGTGCTGTTGTTGCACCTGGTTGAACTGAGTTAAAATCCTGCCATCTGACGCTTTCAAATGGTATGACCATGGACAAGTCAACTTTACTACTTTGATTCTTGATTTCCTCCATTTTACATGTTTATAAAGTGCTTTGCCAACTTTAAAGAGCTGTCACTTATTGTTCTTGTTGCTACTGCTAGTAAATCATCCCCAAAAGACCTGGTAAAGGGAAGAATAATAGTGATAGCTAGCATTTACAAAAGTTTTACATATGTTATCTCATTTGATCCTCACAACAACTCTAGAAGGTAGGAGCTATTATTATTCCCATTTTTCATATGAGAAAATTGAGTCAGAGAAAGGTTGACTTGGTCTGGGTTCCTCAACTCATGTAATTGAAGAGCAATTTAAGCTAAAGTTTTTGATCATTTAAGTACCTCAAGGACTTTACTATTATTATGGACACATAGAGGACAACTATGATATATGAATTTATTCACTGTTGTTTTTATTCCACAATGATAATAAAATAAAATTGTAGAGCTTTCTTTTCCTGAAGGAACACTTCTTCTCAGGGAGCATCTGATTGATTCCTTTATCCAATACCTATATGCTTTAGCCTAGACTCATTCTTCTCCTAGTTTACTACACGTGCATATGGGAATTGAATATAAATCCCTAAAGGTTAAAATTTGGCCTTTAGCGATCAGTAAAATTTGTTCTGGACCATTTTGTTAAAAATTTACTGTGTTTTTCTCCTTACTGTATTCAGGTGCAACTTTGCAGTACTCATTCATCTCAAATGAATTCTCCAAACACTAAGCCAGACCTAGTGAGAGTGAAGGGAAAATACCATAGACAAGATATTCACACATTATCATACTTTAAAAATAACCAAGATGGAAAAAAAGATATGTTGTTCGCCAAAAAGAATCTTTTTAATATGCAACAGATTTAAGGTATCCTCATAGATTGTTTTATTCCATATGTCTCTCAATAAAGATACTAAATCTAGAAAAGGTCACAAACTACTTAAAGCAACATTTCACTTATACAGTAACTTCAACTCTCTGGTTATATCTCAGGAACCAGGAAGGAAGAAAAAATAGACTCATTTAAAAACAAATTAGATATTACAAAGTACATGCAACTGAAAAATAAGGAAGCTTCTCTTACCCTATTTATCCTGATTTTGAACATAATTCTAATTCATTTCAATTTAATAAGCATTTATTAAGGGCTTATTGAGTTCTAGCCTCTGTGCTAAGCATGGGAATACAAATACAAGCCAAATAAAATGCAGCTATTTGCCCTCAAGGAACTTAAAATCTACATGTAAAAGGAAGCTGAAAAGGATAGGAGAGTAAAAGTAGCTGAGAAAATCATATGGAGATGAATCAACATTATAGCTTCTAGTGCTGGTTTTGGAGGAATTAGAGGAAAGGGGCCACAGGATTAAGGAGAGTACTTTGACTATGAAAAATAGTCCAGGGGAAGAGTGAAATTTTGGGACAAAGAGGTTAGTATAGTATGGAACAAAGTCCCATAGAAAAGAATCTGCAGTACAACCTGAAGAAGAATTCTAAGGAGCTTGGTCATCTGCTTTCCAGTCCCAAGATTTAAAGTAGCATACTGGTGCACCTGGTGCACCAATTAGTGCTAATGGGTGCATTAATGTGCTTGTCGTTAGTATCATTTTAGAAGAGGTCACAGAAAATAGCTTAATCTGTGTGAGGCTGGAAAGATGTATATAAGAAATAGTCCTTGACTAGTTGAAATAGCTGAGGCTGCTGAATAAAAGAGTGGTCACAATCCTGTTATGGAAGAAATATCTCCTTTTTGAGTTCAGGTGATAGGAAACTGCTACTGAAATAAAGCTACCATATCATAGAAATTTATAGGCAATGAAAACTAAGGTTTTATTATCATTCTTTTCAGTTTGGTTGGTTTTTTCAAGGCAATGGAGTTAAGTAACCTTGCCCAAAGGTCACACAGCTAAGTAAGTATCAAGTGTCTGAGGTCACATTTGAACTCAGGTCCTGGTTCCAGAGCCGGTGCTCTATCCACTGCATCAACTAAATGTCCTTAATATCATTCTTAAGCATGGTCTCAGATCTCAACCGAAAAAAAATAAACCTGAATTAAAAAAAGTACGATTCTAACAAATCCTCTTATAGACAAAATTACATAGAGGAATTGATTCTTTTACATATTGTATTCTTATACATTTCTCTTAAGTCATAACCATTAAAGAAAAGAGAGATTTATAATTCCATGCTTCCTTTAGTGTCATAAAAGTTTAATAAAATTATACAGAGTTATAATCATATGCATAAACAAACCTAATCTGACTCTTTGGATAAACTAAATCAGGTTACAAATTAAACCATATTTAGAGATTTTACAAATAGGATGATGAGGGAAGAGATTTACTTATCACCAAGGTTTCAGGGACAACTGATATGAGTCTTGCCCCCTGCTCAGCCCTTTTTCTCTCTTTCTATTTGCCTGCCTGTTTATTTTGTGAAGTCATCTGCTCCTGGCCACATCTCTTAAAGAATTCTTAACATTCTTGGAGATGTTTAATTGACTAACTTTCTCTATGATTTGTCTATTATTTGTTTTGTTGTAAGTTTTAATAAATTTTTTTCTCTTGTTTACCCTTGCACTCCAAGGTCAGATGGATCCGTGAATTCCACATCAAACAAACCCTAACTCAAGTCCAGAAACAAGAGCACGGACTGTTTTGCCTTTTCTATCTAGGTCCTCAGTTTTTAGCATACTATTTGGTAGATAGTATAAGATAATAAATGTTTTTTTTCCCATTCATTACTTATCTTTCCTTTTGAAAGCCTAAAAGAATTAAAGAAAACATTGGATGATTACTTTCCCATAGGACAAATATCTATATAGTCCCTTCTAGTTTGGATATTTTTTTCCCAACATCTCACTACTAGCCATGTTGACACAAGACCCATATTCCATCCTCCTTAAAGAAGAGATAATATTACTTTTCCACGACTTTCTCCTTCATTTTATCTTTTTGGTGATATTGACATACATGTTGATAACACATGTGACATTCTAGCCTCATAAATCTTCATTTTCCATTCAGTCCTTTTTCCCTAATCATTTTTGGAAACTTCTGATCTCAAATAAAGTAGTATTAGTGATGCCGAGAACCATGGGCATAAGGAATATTGATATCAATTGGAAATAAATTGTATAAATCTTTTGTTTGCACTGTTAAAAAAAAATCTTCACTCTTCCTCTATCACTCTGTTAAAACACTCTTGTCTTGACTTCCAGTCTAAACTTAGCCAGTGGGTAGGCAAGTCAGGTTATGTAGGCACCAAAACAACCCTTGACCCCTCCACAAAAGGCAAATTCTCCAAATCCCGGACTTGGGCAACTCCCAAGTCACTACCTCTTGCCATGGACCCTGAGGGGAGGCCTTAAGGAGATTTCATGGGAGACTGGGCTCTCTTTTTCCTGATTTCTGCTGAACCTGGCAGCTGGCCTGCCAAGATTAATTAGCAATGCCATGGCTTTTTAAAAAATCTTCTTAACTTCTCCATCACTTTCTTTTGTGTTGTTGTTACTTCTTTTAATAAATCTCTATTTGCTTTTTACACCTGCATTCCTGGGTCAAGTACGTGGTTCATCATGGGATAATACTGAAACTGCAGCAACAACATTAGAGATGTTAAGATATTGTAATTTTTTTTAAAAAAGATGGAAGAACAAGCTGCTAAAAGCAGCTGGAATCCAGAGGTTTGAGAGGTGTGAGGGAATCTCCCCAAAATGTCTAGTCCTCTTCTTTGTTTCTCACATTGAAGTAGGAGAAAGATTGAACAGAAAAATATATTTTATAATATATCTGTTCCCTCTGCACTGACAAGTACCTTATATTAACATTGACCCCACCCTCAGAATCCCATTGTCCAAGCTATGAAATGAGGTCAATAACTTCTAGTAAAATAACTTGCCCCCTCCTTGGCTAGGACTCCCATAAATCCCTGCCCCCAGACACAAAATAAACCTCTATCAACAAAACAATGGATCCTTGCCCAAGCCTTAAAAGATTAAGTCTTTGACCCACCACTTTCATCTACATATCCCTAATTATCTCATCTATGCTCTCTCAGTTACTGCTCCCTTTCACACATATACCTAAATTACATCTTCTTCTGCCCCTCTAAAAGCTCATTCATTCCTCAGTTGATTTGCTTTTAACCTTTGGGAATCTACTCCACTCTTGCCTTCTCATGCTCCTATGCCCTTCCTTATGACTTATTCCCAATTTCTTGTCTTCTTTTAGGAGGGTAGCCCACTCTGTGGGTACATGATCTCCCAAAATAACCTCCCAAGCTTCTGTACTTTTCCTTACTATTCATCCTTTCTTAGCAGCTTAGTTTAGTCAGGTTTTCAGGTTGCTTAGGGATCAGTGGTTTCCTGTCTTTAGTCTTTCTTTCCTTTAGTTTCTGCTATATTATATATACTATAAAAATACTTGAATGAATCTTTTTGTCCCTAAACTTTCTTCTGGATCAGGATAAGTCTTTTACATGAATTCTTTCAGGTTCTGCCTAAACCTTTAGCCAGCATCCTCATGATCTAGAACCACCAAGAACAAGAATCCAAACCAGAGTTTGCTGGCACCAAAGCATATTATACCCACAAAGCCCAGAGTCAAGATGTTCTGCATCTTACATCAAATGAATGACTTTTCTGGGAGCTATGCTATATTTGGAAATGGACTTGATAGGGAGAGTTTTCTAGCAACTGCCTTAAATTTGAACTCACTGTTCAGAAGGAATGAAAAGTTAAAGATAGGAGCATGGTCCTGAAATAATTATGTATCTCTGTTCTTGCTATTTCATTTCAGTAAATATCTAATTAATGTTAATTGGTAAATGTGCTAATCATTGGGTAGATAAATCTTTGATATGGCAAAATCATAAGTACTGACAAATTATATTAGGTGAAAACATACTATTAAAAAGATTAATAAAATTAATAAAATATTAATAAAATACCTTAGGGATGTCTCTTGAATCATGAAGGGGAGATATACTTCCTGTGAATCCTCTGGGGACTCAGTGGAATGTGAGCAGTGAGTGAAAACAAAGCATATGTAGCATAAGCTACATAAGGAAAAATTAGCCTAGCCTTCCATGGATTAGAAGTTGCTCCTATGATAGAGTGAAAAGTTCTAGTTATTTTTGCATTTCTTGAATATTTCTAATTCACCCTCTACAAAAAGTCTTCCAATTTCAAATATAAGCAGAAATATGTGTACCTATCCTACCATAATCTGTAAAGTTTGAGCTTGGTCACTTGTAGTTATTTTTTACTGATAAATTTAAAACTATATCAAAGAATGGTTTTCATTTTCAGTTCTCAGACTAGTAATGAAGTGGAACAGTTTTTCAAATGTGTTTATTATTTATGCAGTTCCCAACTGGCTGCCCTCCCCTAGATTTCTCCATTAAACCCCATGGATTTCTTCTAACTCAAAATGTACCTCAGTCTTGGAACTCATACCACTTAACTACCCTCTGCCTCTAAGGATCCTTCCTCTGACTGATAGGATGACTCCTCCCAAGGCATCTAGAGGGTGTTTAAGCGGGCCATCTCTTCATTTCCCACCACACGACTCCTCTGGAAGTTTTTACCATTCTCTGTGTAGAGTACTTTCTCCTTCCTGATTTCAGATTCCTTTTATGGGTTATCTTCATCATTAGGATATAAGCTTCTTGAGGGTAGATGCTCTCTTTTTGCTTGTATTTATGTCTGATACAGAGGAAGAGATTAATAAATATTTGTTGACCGATTGACCGATATATCTAATTATCTTTTGTAAATTGTTTATTCATGTCTATTGATTATTTATTTAATGGGAGCTAAGTGTGACCCTTGAATCGAGCTAACACTTAGATAACAAACTTTTCTTTGCTATGAATATCTTCCTTCATCTGCTATTTTTTGGTTTGTTTCCTTCCCACAAACCTTTATTAAATGTATATCCTAGAGTCTACTTCAGAAAAAAAAATATTTTTATGGTTATTTCTACCATCCCTTTTAAAATATTTTTAAAATTTCTTATATTTTAAATAACTTAGTAAGTTATATTTTAAATAACTTATACTTATCCAATTAGTCAACATGACAAAAGAAAAATGATAAATGTTGGAGAGGAAATGAAAAAATTGGGAACTAATGTTGGTGGAGTTGTGAATTTGCCAACCATTCTGGAGAACAATTTGAAACTATACTCAAAGATTGATAAAACTGCCTACTTTTTGACTCAACAATACCACAGGTAGATCTGTATCCCAAAGAGATCAAAGAAAAAGGAAAGGACCTATATGTTCAAAAATATTTACAGTAGCTCTCTTTGTGATGACAAAGAATTGGAAATTGAGGAGATTTTCATCAACTGGGTGATAGCTGAACTTTTTGCAGTTTGTGATTGCAACAGAATACTTTTGTGCTAAAAGAAATGTTTTCAGGATGTTTTCAGAAAGACCTAGGAAAATTTACATGAATTGATACAAACTGAAGTGAACAAAACTAGGAGGATATTGTTCAGTAACAGCAATATTTATGATCAACTGTAAATAATAGTTACTCTGATCAATAAAATGATTCAAGAGAATTCCAAATGACTTTGATGAAAAAATGCTAATCATATCCAGAGAAAGAACTGATGGAAATGAAGATAAAAACATACTTTTTTTTAACTTTCTTTTTCTTTTTGGTGGTTTTTTGGGGGTAACATGGATAATATGGAAATATGTTTTGCTCGATTTTACCTGCATAATCAATATCAAATTGCTTGCTTTCTCAATTAGGGGAGAAAGGAAAGAAGGTAGAGAATTTAAAACAAAGGTTTTTTTTTATAAATAATTTTAAAAATTTTACATATAATTGAAAAAATAAAATGAAATCTTTTTTTTTAGTTTTTTTTTCGTGCAAGGCAATGGGGTTAAGTGGCTTGCCCAAAGCCACACAGCTAGGTAATTATTAAGTGTCTGAGGCCAGGTTTGAACTCAGGTACTCCTGACCCCAGGGCTGGTGCTCTATCCACTGTGCCACCTAGCTGCCCCTAAAATGAAAGCTTTTGAAATATTTTCAAGAAGCTTTTACTTTTGCACTTTCCCAAAATCCTTCTGCACCCTATCAAGTATACAAAATAAAGCAGTATATGGGAAGTAGAGGGGGGAATCAATGTATCCACTATTTCTGAAAATGCATTTATCATCCCACCCCTACTGCATACCCCTTCTTTAACATGAGACAGGAAATATATTTAATCATCAAGGCATGTGAAGCCATGCCAATCCACCATCTTCCCTTTAATTTTGAGTATGTTTTTATTTTACAGAAGTTGTAACATTTTATGTAGTTCAATGCATTTTACTCCAATAATTTAATCTTTGTTTTATTTAAATTGTAGTTGTATCATTTTTTTAAATATCACTTTCAGTCTTAAAAGTATCCTTTCTCTTTTCCTTACCCCTCAAGCTCTTTTTTTACAGGGGGGAAAAAAAGGGGAAAAAAAAGACGAAAGATGGACTGGGGAAAGCATTTCAGTAAAAACCACCAATATATAACCAAGTCTGACAGTATATACAACATGCCATACTTGTAGCTTTCTACTTTTAGGAAAAAAAGTTGGTAGATGTATTTTCTTCCGTGTCAGCTTTGGTCATTATTATTTTTATGCAGCATTCAATTATATTTTTGAACTTTTCATTTCCATTGTTAGATCCTTCTGTGCTTTTTTTCCCTAATTCTGGTTCTGCTTATTTTACTGTGTCAGTTCATATGTCTTCCTATTCTTCTCTGAAGTCTTCATATTCTTCTAACACATTAAAAAAAAGTACTTATCCACCATGATACACTCTGCTCTCCAAAAATATTATTCTTTTGTCACCTACATTTTTGGAATATTTTTATGTTTAAATCTATTATCCACCTGAATCTTATTAAGGTATATAGAATAAAAATAATTTATTTTTTAAACATATTGCCATCTGGGTGGCTAGGTGACGTAGTGGATAGAGCACAGGCCCTGGAGTCAGGAGTACCTGAGTTCAAATCTGGCCTCAGACACTTAATAATTACCTACTTTTGTGGCCCTGGGCAAGTCACTTAACCCCATTGCCTTGCAAAAACAAAAATAAATAAATAAATAAACATATTGCTATTTAAGTTTTATTAAATAATTAATTCTTTCTATTGTTTTTTTTAATTTCCAAAGATTTTACCGAACACTAATGTTTTGTATTTATTTGGTTCTATTTCTGGGATAGTGCTTCTATTCCAGGGAACTTTTGCTTTACTTTTAAGCCAATAGCTTTGTTTTTTGTTGTTTTATAATGAGAAAGTCTAGGAATAAGAGGCTACTTTAATATATCTCAATAATATTTAATGATACTCCTGATTAAAATCACTTTCTTTTCTTGTTTAATTTACTTATCATTCTTGTGTCTTCCAATAGGTAGTTAGTATATGAAATGTTCAGCAAGTAAAACAAAGTAGTCAAAGTACTCAAGATTTCAGGCATTATGCCATCTTTTAGTTATGTTGCTTTTTCCTATAGAGGATATTGAGATCATTCACAAAAGCAATTATAAATTCAGGTCCAAACAAAGAATAGTTTCTAGGTTGTGTTTGCAATGCATCCAGATGACAGGAAGGCAAGTTACACAACTATTATCCATGCGACAATTTTTAAAAAATTGGCTTGTAAACCAATTTGGGAACTAAGTAGAAATCTCATAAATTATAAGCTAGCAAAGTTTTCTAATATGATTAAAGAAATTCCCAGTTAAATTTGCAAAGAAGTAAAAGATACAAATAACACTCTGAGTAGCATTCAGAAATTTCATTCTAATTATTTAGTCTGTGTTCAAGCTTCATAGTAAAAGATAAAATGGAAACTAGAAGATAGTACTGTCAGAACTAACAAAATGCTTCTGTGGATTTGTAAATAATTATTTGCATTACATTAATTTGTCCTTTGTCTATCAAGTAGAAGGGTTATCAAAGAGATAAACACAAAGTAATTTTTGTTATCTCATCCTTAAGAGAAAAGTGAAACATTTTAAAATATGTCCATCAAAGAACATTTTCAATCAATTTTTGGTCATGTCCAACTTCTCATGACCCCATTTGGTGTTTTCTCTGCAAAGATAATGGAGGGATTTGTCATTTCCTTCTCTAGCTCATTTAACAGAAGAGTCAAAAAAGGTTAAGTAACTTGCCCAGCATTACACTGTTAGTGTAATGAGCCCAGATTTGAACTCAAGGAGATGGGTCTTCCTGACTACACCCAGAACTCTATCCACCACACTACTACCTACATATTTTTCTTTACCAATTCTCCAAGATTTGCTTAAGAGCTTAAAAGAAGGTGCTGAAAATCGACTGCAGAGTCATCACTTGGATTCATTTACCTTATTAATTGTAGAATTTAATGAAACAAAATACATGAAACATATTCAAATGAAGAGTATTTCTAAAACCACTTAGACCTGACTAAAATTGCATATCAGATTTTCTTCCACTGATCCTAGATTCTTTCTATTTTTGCTTTCTGCTTATAGCTTTGGCATATATATATATATATATATATATATATATATATATATATATATACAGATATATATATATATGAGTATGTGTGCATATATAAAAATATATGCACACATAATACTTTCAGGCTCACTGAGACTATCTAATATTCATTTTCATATATCCAATTCTAAAGGGGATTAAATTATCTAATTAAGCTGTTAATTAAGATGATTCCTGCTGGGTAAACCATAGGCTACTAATGGCATTTTTAATCTGTTTTCCACTGAACAGACATGATTTTCTAAATCAAAGAGAGCTCCAAGTTACTGCCCCTTCTGCTACTTGGGCTGACACATGAATTTGAAGGACAAGCAGGTGCCTTTAAGGCAATTTCATCCTTCACTTTCAATCTTTTCTCCCCCAACTTAATTATACAACTAGGTTTTAAAATTGACTCAAAACCTTTTGACCATGGCAGAGTTGGTGAAGCAGCAACAAAGATCCTCTGCATCCCTTCCCTAATTCTCTCCATCTATGGTTTCTTTTCCCCTCTCCCAAAGATGTAAGAAAAAGAAGGCAATATAAAGTCATCCAAAAATTCACTATTTATTGTCTATTATAATGCCATTCATTCTAGACACAAAGACAAAAATAAAACAGTACCTGTCCTTAAGAAACTTACATTCAAGACAGCAAGTGGCCTCAAGGCAGCAATGGATCCATACATAAAGACAGAATGCTTGGTGGGTGGGGGTTGGAGCCAAGATGGCAGCCTGAAGGCAGGGATGCCCAGAAACTCATTCCCCAAAAAACTCCAAAAGCTGCCAAATTATGACTCTAGCCAAAATTTAGAGGGACAGAACCCACAGAAAGAATGAGTACAATTTCCCAGTCCATGAAATCTTAGAAGTTCCACAGGAAAGATGTTTCACTGGGACTGGGGGATGGAAAAAGCTACTGGGAATGTAACCACAACCAGAAGAGGTGCTAGATCCCTGAGGTCTATGGCAGAGGGGGTGGTTTCCAGACCTCCTGGCCTAGGGATCACTAGGAACAGCTTAAAGGGATGATGAGAGAACTGCCACACCAGAGTGTGAGGCATAGCAAGCACCTGCCTCAGAGCAGCCCTGTCCTGAGAACCTGCAGCAGGAATCAGGGAAGCCAACTTGCACCTCCAGAGCATAGCCCACAGACAGTAAGGGGTCAGGGGAGACTGCAGAGGTCTCCCTGCTCTCCATGAGACAGGACTCAGCTGTTAGCCTACATCCAAATCCAGGTTGCAATTTGGTCCCCCATACTACCATAGCCAAGCAGGGACTCTCCTTACAGTTCCAGGGCAGAGGGGAGGGACTGTTGTCATCTACATACCAAAGAACAGACAAGAGATCAGTCAGAGCCTCTCATAAGACCTTGGAGGAATTAAGGTCCCTGTAGATTGTCCCAAAAAAAACACCCCAAAGTCTTAGAAGTGAAGTAAATCAGTCATAGGCTGAGGAAGTGAACAAGCAAAAGAAAAAGAAGAATCTGACCATAGAAAATTACTTCAGTCCCATGGAAGATTCATAAGATGACAAAATTGAATCTTCTGTACCCAAAACCTGCAAGAGAAATAGAAAATGGGCTCAGGCTATGGATGAGCTCAAAAAAGACTTTGAAAAGCAATTAAGGGAGGTAGAGAAAAAATTGAGAGGAGAAATGAGAATGAAGCAGATAAATCATGAAAACCAAATTAGCCACCTGGTGAAAGAAATACAAAAAATACTGAAGGAAATAATATGTTAAAAACAAGTTTAGGCCAAATGGAAAAAGCAACACAAAAGGCAAATGAGGAGACAAATACCTTAAAAAGCAGAAGTAGTCAACTGAAAAAGGAAATAAAAAGGTTCTCTGAAGAAAATAACTCCTTCAAATGCAGAATGGAACTAAAGGAAGTCTATAACTCTGCAAAATCAAGAAGAAATAAAACTATTACAACAAAATTAAAAGAAAATGTGAAATATCTCATTGGAAAAACAAATGACCTTGAAAACAGATCCAGAAGAGATAATTTAAAAATTATTGGGCTACCTGAAAGTCATGACCAGGAAAAAAGCCTAGACTTCATTTTCCAAGAAATAATACAGAAAAATTGCCCTGAGATCCTAGAAGTAGAGGGTAAAATAGAAATTGAGGGAATTTACCAATCCCTTCCTGAAAGAGATCCCAAAAGAAACATTTCTAGGAATATTATAGCCAAATTCCAAAATTTCTAAGTCAAAGAGAAAATACTAAAAGCTGCCAGAAACAAACAATTCAAATACCATGACTATAGTCAGGATTACACAGGATCTGGCAGCATCTACATTAAGGGCTTGTGAGGCTTGGAATATGATATTCTGGAAGGCAAAAGATCTTGTTTTACAACCAAGAATCAACAACCCAGCAAAATGGAATATCCTCTTTCAGGGGAAAAGATGGACTTTCAATGAAACAGGGAACTTTCAAAATTTCCTATTGAAACAACTGGTGCTGAACAGAAAATTTGATCTCCAAGTACAGGATTCAGGTGAACCATAGAGAGGGCGGACAAGAAGGACTATGAGGAACTTAATGTTGAACTATTTGTATTCCTTCCTAGAGAAAAATGAAAGGAAAAATATGGGATGAGAGGAAAAGGGGGAATAGTGATAGAAAAGAAGGAAGATCATGGGAGAGGAAATTCAGATACAACACACCCTTTTGAACAAGGACAGGGTGAAAGGAGAGAGAGCGAATAGAATAAATGAGAGTGGGAATTAATAGAGTGGAGGGAAAGACATATAGTAATAGCAAATGTGGGAACAATATTGAAGCAACTTCTTTGGTGGACTCATGATAAAGAAGACAATTCATCCCAGAGACAGTGTCATTGGAATCTGAACACAGACTGACATACACTTTTTTCTCTCTCTCAAAAAAATCAAAATCAAAAATGCTAAAAAAAAAAAAGAATGCTTATCTTAGAATACAGAAGAATGGAGTTCAATCCTCCCTGAAATCTTTACTTGCCATGTGATTTTTAAGTAGATGATTTTACTTTTCACTCATTTTCTGTAAATATGACACCAAGTGATTTGAAAACCTTAAAGCACTATTTAAATGCTGCTCCTTCATCTCTTACCTCCTCCCTATTGCCCTGCTTCATCTGAGGTACAGTCTCCAAAACCCAGCAGCTCCCCACACAAGGGTTCAACCAAAATCATGCCCAGGTGCCCTCTAGAGGCATTGATGTGCTTCAATATAATCCCTTAGGTTTGGGACTAGTTTTTTAAGCAGTATAAAATGTTCACATACAAGCTTCCTAAACACCATAATTTACTGCCTTCTGGACCAAACACAATACGGTCCTAAGAAATGAATAATACATGCAGAATGATTGCCTATTTCAGCAGAACTACTACATTAAAATGGTATGACCTAGGATCAGAAAGACCTCAGAGGCTATCTTTCCCAACCCCCACATATGTCTATGTATATATCTCTTTAATAGATTTGATATAAAAGAGTTACCATTTGATAGGGCATTCTTCATATCCCTTGTTCATATGCAATCTTTCTAAATGGACATGACTAGATATATAATATTACATAGGTTTAGATTTAATGTTTTATATTAAGTATTAATTATTTAAGAAAGCACACTAAAACAGATAAACTTAGAATTCAGAGAGATTCAAGCAAAAGTATAGGCCTAAGAAAAATGACATTGACTAAATCAAAGAGAAACTATGCTAGGATAATATATTATAAATTAAAAATAGTGTATAGATTTGATAAATCCAAATTCAAACTTTCTTTTTTTTCAGTTTATTGCTTAGATTAGTTTTCACAGTTTATAGTTCTGGTCATATTACTTCCCTGTTCAAAAACCTTCAAGATTTCTCATTCCCTAATAGTTAAACTCAAACTTCTTGACACTGAAAGTCCTTCACAAACTTCTTCTAATTTGTCTTTCCATCTTCATCTTGTATTGTTTCCCCTAATAAGCTTTATGTTCCAGTCAAAGGGGAGTATTTTCCATATTTTCCTATTTCCATATCTTTATTTATGTCATTTCCCATATCTAGAATATTCTTCCTTAAAATCTCCAGCTCTCAAAATTCTACTTTCTCTGAGGAATCTTAATCCTACCCTGAAAGCCTGGCTCAGTTAGTGGCTTCTCTATATAGTTTTACCAAATTCCTAATCTTATCACCCATCTAATATGCTTTCTCCTCCTTTGTAGTCCTTTTCTACTATAATTATTTGTGTATATGGCATGTCTCCGACTAGATTGTAAGTTCTTTTTGAATAAGGTTTGTGTCATTTTCATTTGTGTCTTCACTATCACTGATCACAGTGACAAACCCATCGTAAACATAAATGTCTGTGGCATACTCCAATCACTTGTGCAATGCTAGAACTATAGAGACTGATTATTTATTCCCATTACTTTTCCTGAATATATCTATAATTGAATATAATCTCCTTGAGGGTAGGGCCTGTTTTCTTACCTTATATACCTAATACCTAACACTGAAACTAGCATCAAATATTAAAAATGTTAGTTAAATTTAACCAAACTCTATCCCAAAGCTACAGATCTTAGTTCCTTCCCAGTCTTACCAATGATAAAGAACAACCATTTCTTTTTTACCCATCTCTCTTTCCTTCCCTTAAAAAAGGGTAAGTTCATTTCCATTTTCAGAGTCTGAAAAATCATGCTAGTGTTCATTATCTTCTTTTTCCTTGAAATAGAATGTCCAATTGGTTTCACCAGATATAAGGAAAGAACGGAAGAAATAGAACAAAATTTTATTATCATTAATCACTTTCCACATTTTTAGAGGGAGAAAGAGAAATACAACCAAATGAATCTTCAGACAAAGATTTATACAATGAAAAGTACAAACAGAAAAAGACTTTTTTTCAACCCAGTGGTACACTGCCTCTGGAGTCAAGGATTATTTCTTATGAAATAAGTATACACTATCCCTCAGTAATTTAATATGCAACTGAGTGTTTATGCAAAAGGTATTGACTAAAAATGTATTAAGTGATATGTGCCATTGAAATAATGATTGCATAAAGAAAGCATTTATAAATGGCAGATTCCAGAAGAGAGCTCTAGATATCAGGGGGTCAGAAAGTTGCCCAGAGTCCTGAGAATCTAAAACAGTTTTGCTCTGTGATGCCTGACAAGCCATAAACCTTTCTATTCCTCAGGTATTTGCACCTGTAGTTTATAGATAGCTCTGTTTGACCAACTCTACCTCTTAGCTGTCATCCTAGAGTGCCATGAGGCTAAATGACATTATATTTATGAGCTGGACTTCAAGCTCTCCCAGAGGAAGGCATTAAATAAACTCTACATTAGTTTATGAATGCTAGGCTTCTGTTAGTCACATCAAAATCCATCTCATAAGAGGAAAACGTGAAACTGCAGCCCAATACTAGGTTCCCAACTGAAGTTGCATAGACTTGTGAGAGTGCTTATTAGCCATGGAATCAGTTCCTCAACAAACTCCCACCCTACCAGCTCCTCTGACTTTGGAAAACAAACAAATTACTCGGTGTACTTCCCAGTTCCTCACTTATAAAATAAGGCTAATATAAAAATTACTTCTTAGGAACATGTTAGAGAAGTACTTTATAAACCCTCAAAGTACTATGGAAAATGTGAGTTATTACTAAACCTAGTCAGCATTTTGGGGGATAGCATTCAGCACAAGAATTGGTGTGATCTGTCATAGCAAATATTTATTATCATTAAATTTCATTTATTTCCTAAAAGCCAACAAGAACAAATGGAGAGGACATTATTCTTGGAGTCAAAAAGACATGAATTCAAATCCCACCTCAGAGATTTATTAGTTATGTGACCTTGGACAAGTCACATGACCTCTCAGGATCTCAATTTCCTGATCCATAAAGTAAAAAAGGTGGATTCAATGACCTCTAGGCCACTTTTATCTCTAAATCTATCATACTATGATGAGCATCATCACACTATGAATTCACAGTAATACACATAGCATTTTACTGTATTCAAGGCACTTTCATTTGGGATGGAGGGGATGGGGGACTCTAATGGTTCAGTTCACTTGATGTGTTAATTCCCAAATTCCTCTTCCTCATTAAAACTACATTCCTAGAGCAAACTACCTTTCACAGCAAATTGTACTAGGTGACCTTATTATGTATCTTACGTAATGTCTAATTTGTTCAGGACTCTTGACAAGCATATGAGCTACACCAGCAGAATGGTAACCCTTGAATATTTGAGTAAATATATATGTAGTAGAAGCAATGTGATCTCATGGATAGAATTCTTAGTATGGAGCCATGAAAACCAACATTCAAATCCAACATCTGATAGTTGAGACTATGTGACTTGTTCACTTAACTTCTATGAGACTTGGACACCTCTACAACTTCACTTCCAAATCAAAAATGGCTATGTTGTATATTAATGGAGTCATGAGTTCTCTGGATGTCAAGGTCTATGTGGCATAATATATAAGAAATGGTGTGCGTTATCTAAAGAACACTGGCCTTGGAATCAAAAAGCTCAAGCTCTACCAACTAGCTACATATCCTTGGAAAAGTCATGTGATGCTCACTTTCCTTGCCTTTCTTTCTACTAGGCAGAGTTAATAACACTAACCCTATCTCACAGCAATTTTATGTGGAAAACATTTCATATTATCTATGAAATGTTATACAAACACAGTCCATTATTAAGTCCTGTGTTATTGAAGAAAGTATTCTATTTAGGATTATGTTTTGCATGAGCCAAAATTAATAACTTGTGATATGAGTATACCACATAACAAAAATTAATAAAGAAAAAGCAGTTTCAGAAACTGTGTGAGCCTCTAGTCTCTATTTCTCTAGATGAATGATCACTAGTTTCTTATAACTAGCAGATCAAATGATATATTTTATTCCCACTGTTCTCCTTTAATTCCTTTCTCTGATCTGGAGGAGGACATTCATTTAGAGTTAAATCAAAGACAACCCAAATTCAATGTGCTCTCCATGCATTCCTAAAACAGTATTAAATATCCAAGTTCAATGACAAAACAAAGAGTAATTCAAGTTCATAAACAGAAGCAGACAAAGAAAATGAATTCATCAGCACCATGAGTCCAACCCAATTTCTTAATGAAGATAAAATAAACTAGTGAAACACAGGAAGCTTTGACTGATAAAATAGAAAGGTAACCCTCTTTCAGTAGGTCATCTATTTCCAAAACCAATATAGGAAATAAGACATCCTTGCCAATTTTGATGTCAAGGCTTTTCTTATGATGGTAATCATTCCCCAAATCCAGTCACATGATTACCCAGTTCCAAAAAAAAAAAAACCCTTAATAACTGGTAGTACATTTCAATGAAGACAGCTAGATTAATACTGAAATATATTCAGTTTGCCATATTCAGAACTGTTAATGTTTCAGTTGAATCAAAGAATATTGCTCCTATTGTTTACTTTCAAGATATAATTATTCTTTCAAGGTATTAATATTTCTTTTATGAATATAATGAATTAAGGTGGAAAATGGATATTCAGTAGAACATGGCATGAGTTAATTACTTTAAGACAGTTAAGATCTTATCCTTGACATGACTGGGTTAATGAAAAAATAAATAAATTTTAGCTAAAATTAAAAATGATTCAACTATATAGATTCAGAATCTATATAATGCTAAAATCTCAATTTAAATATGCTGAAATTTCAAATTCATGTATTTGTTTTTTACTCTAAGTTCCTTTGCAAGGAAACTGATTTTTTTAATTCTTTCTTTCCCTATGATTTTTTTATAAGAAACTTTGAAATAAATCATTATATCCAAAATGTGTAGGAATCAAGGAAGGAATCCTACTTCTATGCTTAGTGTCTTTGTTTTCTTAATGAGTAAGGGAAAATGAAATGAGACAATAGTTACAAAAATATAAAAGACTTTGGCTTTCCCTGCAATCAGATTCTGAACCAAAAGTCAATGAAGACAAAGTTCCTAAATGAGAACTTGGAAACATCTTTTTGACATCTTCTGTTTTCAGAAAGTAATCCTAGAATAGGAGACAAACACATCTAAGAATATTGATGGACAGGAACTGTGAAGAACAAGACTTTTAGAGCCAGGATTTTTCCTATTACATAAACACAACCTTCAGGTTATGGGATGAGGCACTCTGGACAATCATTTGGAAATCTGGTCTCCATTGAATTTTCCTACTACCTCCATGCTTCTGGGCTAATTTCTTCTGGGTCATATTATCCAGTCTTATTCAACTTATGTGATAAATTTCAAATGTTTTTGTTTTTCTTTTTAAACCTAGGAACAAGAACTTTTTTATTTAGTTACTATTAATTCTAATATGGGGTCAATTTTATGAGTTATTATTCCATTCTGAGAGTAGCCAAAGTTGAAGATCAGAGTTTTATTTGAAAATCAAAATCCCAAAAATCTTATCCATGTGCAAGCATTTGTTTAGAAAATGTTGAATAATGGTTACTATATATATCATCAAACATTGTACAGTATAACAAGACCTCCTGGGCCACCAGGAAGTTATCTTCATCCTGGGCAGTTGCAGGTTAGAGAAACTGAATTTTTTATAGGCACATTTGGCTTTGCCCTCCTGCAAAGCACTAGATTAAAATGGTACTGTATCACTTAACTATTGCTGACAACAAATGAAGAAGAATGGGTAATGTCAGTGATCGATCATAGCACTATACCACAGCAGGGTTTGGGAATGATTGCATTTTTTTTTCCCTTAAGAAAGCTACTCTTCTCTCTTTTTTAAATTGAAAAGTTCTAAAATCCTGATCAGATGGTGATTAGATTTACAATGCAGTGAAATTATGAAGATGCAATCAAAATATTGTCCATCTCTATAGAGAAACTAATCAGAAGCAGTGGTAAGTTAGAGTTCAGTCTTGCAGCTCTTCTCATAATAGAACTCTCTGAGGATGGGATGAGGAAAAACTTCATCTACCAAAGTCGGCAGGATTCTGTTCCTCTGTTCATTGTTGAATTGACTGGACAGTTAAAAGCTTTCTGGAATTCCTCAAAGTTACTTACTGCACCATTAACTCTGAAAAAAATGATAAAAACATTTATGACTCAATTCATAAGTTATCATTATTTACTGAACAGTCATTGATGAAAGCTGCTGAGAGAAAAAAAACTGACTAGAGCCAGAAGCCTCATTTTCAAATCCTGCCTCTGATTCTTACTATCTATGTAGAGCTTAAACAAGTGATTTGATTTGCACTGGCCTCAGTTTTCTTATCTATAAAAATGAGGAATTGGACTAGAAGGTCCCTTCCAGCTCTAGATCTTTGATCTCACTGGAATATTTATTATAACTAAAGATATCAAGAACACTGGCATCTAAACTTAGAGTTGGGAGGATTTTTAAGATCACCATTAAGATCATCATCATTTTTAAGTTTAATTTCTTCAAATTATGGGCAAGAAAAATGAAGTCATTTAGATTATTCAATTTACCTTTGTTCAGTTATTTCATTTGGTTCTGACTCTTTGTGACCCTATTTGGGGGGTAATCTTCACAAATATTTGTCATTTTCTTCTTTAGTTCATTTTACTGATGGGGGAACTGAGGCAAACAGAAGTGACTTGCTCAGAGTCACATAGTTAATAAGTGTCTGGGGCTAGATTTTAACACAGGAAGATGAGTCTTCCTGACTACAGGCCTAGCTCTCTATTCATTGTATCACTTAGCTGACCTTGTAACTTATTTAAGGCCATACAATTAGTTAATCACATAATTGGAGTTAGAAGACAAACATAATAGACCATAAACTCCGAAAGAGCAGGAATTACATCTTATCTAAATTTTGTCTTTCTTATAGCATTTATACAGAGTAAGTCATTAATTGCATTGCTGAATGAAACTTCCTTACTGTCATTCCAGTGTTATTTCCACTATGCCATGCATATACAAAATCTCATATTACTAAGTAATATATACAATTTCTACAATAAGCTATACTAGGCATTTCTAAATTTTATAGTTTATAGCTTTTTAAAATAATACTTCCCCTTAATTGGCCTTAAGTTTAAGGGTTCATTATTCTATACACAGACACCTTGTATTACTGTCTATTATACTGAAATGATTATAAGAAGAGCAAAAAAAAGAGTTATGGTAGGTCTGATTGAGATGACTGTCACTGACTAATGGTGTAGAAACATCAGGAAGGATTTCTGCATCAGGTGTTCTGGTTAATCAAATACTAACAACCGAAAGTTCTTATGTATAAAATGCATGAATTATAAATGTTCAAAGTTTTAGAACACTTCATTTTATAAACTTTATTTGATGATTCAGAAGGCACAATGTCATCATACAATACTTTGCCCATTTTAAATTGCTAAATTGATGTCGGAAGGGTTAGTAAACTATAAGTTACATAAAGATAAGCACCCTATTTCATATAAATTCTATATCCAAGAACATAATTCTCTGCCCATAAAATGGTCTTTGAATTGTGTTTGCCACAGTCAAAGAAGAAACTTTGGGGCATAGGAAACATTGATGGATATATAAACAAATATTGTTCAAGAAGTTGATAAATTGTATAGGCTCATAATTTATTTAACTAAAGACTTCCAATTAGGATTATTTAGCACTTCAAAGAGCATGGCTCATTCACTATTTGGTATTTTTCTTTGTCCCAATGATCTTCTTTCCCTGGTGAACACTAGATTTCCAGGGAACTTCCTACTTTTTATTTAAAGCTCCCTTTTAATAAAGATATTTCTACTTCATAATTTTCTCAAATTCTAGATAAATAGTTGGAGATCTTATGAAACTGATAGATTTGTGATCTCATTCATCTGACTTCTCCCTACAAAGCTTATCCACAACTATTCTCTCTTTCTGACTCTTTTCAAAGTCTTTCAATAAACTTCATTCAATAGGAGTCTACCAAACATGCTGGGAATCCTAAACCTCTTAACATTGTATGGATACCATTGGAACATGTAACCCAACATCTATCAGTTCCAAAAATGTAATAGGTACTTAATATATGCTTGTTGATTGATTGATTGATTAATGTGGATCATCATCTGACTGCTCTTGCTTTCTCTAGTTATTATAGAAAATCTAATACTCCAATGTGATCTCAAGGTGGATATTTCCACCAATGATATAGATTATAATTTATGCATGTATACCTGCCCATTCTGTGCAACTCTAGTAAGTTTGCCACAGAATGATCCATCCAGTGTTTTGAAGAGCACATGTTCTCTTTACAATGCATAGATGCCAATATTTTTGCATTTATATCTAAAAGCCAAGGGAAAAACCTGTCCATCACTCCTATTTTATTTCTCACCCAACTGTACTTTCAAGAAGTTGATCAGAGATCCCAAAATCTAGATTACTGATCTTTTTCTATATTGTTACTTTCATGTATGCAAATAAATATAATAGTATATCTCTTAAATAAAATACCCTGACTATAAGTATATTTTTATGGTTTTACTAACTGAAAATTGATAAAATAAACTTTTTGTGATTGTATATAATCTTATGTTGTGGGAAAGTACTTGGGAGTACATGCAGCAGTCAACTCTAAAACCATTTTGCTGAGCAATTAATCAAATTTTTTTATCTTCATCCTTTGTCAGTGGAAGCATACTTTAGTCAATTACATGCAGCCAGTCTTTCAGGGTAGTTTAGCACAGTGGGAGAAAATTTCCAACACAATGATTAGATTTTTATGTTGGTAGGGAATTTACAGTCAACTTGTGAAAAGTTTGCTATGGTTCGTTTACTGGAGAGAATGAATAAAACTCCTGAAGTATAGAGGAAATTTTGGATCACTATCCCTTCAAACTATTAATAATAAGATAGCTACATTCAACATATAGAAAGCAATATTGAATAAATGTTAAATATCCAATTTAAACTTCTTTCTGGCCACAAGACATGCCTAATTCTTTCAACTTCATGCCTTCACTCAGGTTGCTTTCTATGATTCTTTTTCTATTGAGTTCCTATATAACTCTGAAAAAATAATGCCTAACTCAAAGCCTGTGTGCGCTGCATGAAGGACCATAATTCAGTAACAGCCTTCTCCCTCAGACCTAACAAAACACATTTTTGCACCACTCTAATGCACTTAACTATAATACACAATAAGACGTGATGTCTATATATCTGTCAAAGTGCTCTACTTCACTAGCATGTATGTTCAACAAGAAAAAGATTTTATCTTATCTCAATTATGTACTCCTCCTAACATAAAGCATACTGCTATGCATACAAAATCTCTGTTGAATGTTATTGAATGAATGGTGCTTTTTTTAGATTCCTGACTTCAATTCCCTGTTCACACCTGTGGAAATCTATAATTTTTTTTAAAAAATTACAAAGTAGTACAGAACCAAATAATTCTAAGTTTTTAATTTCAAATTGGTATAGCTTTGTGACAAGTGGAAAATGGTTCAAATTCAGTTTGTAAAAGATTCTTCCTCTCTTACAACTTTGTGTATAACCATGAAAAGGACATTAGAACCTGAAGTAGCTCAAAACTATATGGTGCAAAATGTGATTATTTTTATCAAGCACTAAGTATTCTCATTGGAGTATCTAGTTCAAATCTGAGAATGAGGTATATAATGATTGATTATTGAGAGAATGAATAAATTAGTGGTTTAAAATGGACTGTTCTTCAATATAAATAAACCAGACAGAAGCATATCAAGACTTCATCCACTTCCTGTTTAGAAAATCTCAAATTCTAGATAAATAATTGGAGATGTTATGAAACTGATACATTTGTGATCTCATTCATCTGACTATGCCCTACAAAGCTTATCCACAACTATTCTCTCTCTCTGACTCCTTTCAAAGTCTTTCCAATAGCCTTCATTTAATAGGAGTCTGCCAAACATGCTGGGAATTCAACATCTCTTAACATTGCATGGATACCATTGCCATTGGAACATGTAACCTCAACATCTATCACAGTTCCAGAAATATAATAGGTAATTCATCCATTTCCTGTTTAGAAAATCTTCCAGGGACATAGGTTCAGGTGTTCTGTTTAATTAAATACTCTAAACAGAAAGTTCTAATATTTAAAACTCATGAATCATAAATTTTCAAAGTTTTAAAAACAGCATACTAAATTGACAATAATATAATCTTTCTTTGATAATTCAGAGCACACAATGATATCATTAAATATTTTTAGTATTCATTTTAAATTGATATATTCATGTGTGAAGGGTTAGTAAACTGTAAGTTCCATTAAGACAAACATCATCTTTCATATAAATTCTGCATTTAATAGTATAAACTTCTGAACACAATAAATGCTTAATATATTAGTTGTTAAATTGAAATGCCTATTCATAGAGGGTTTAATATAATGTGATACTATTAATTTGCCATGGCATTCTTTGGAAAAATCACATGACCACTTTTTGAATAAGACTGTTATCTGTCAAGAAGATATCCTAATAAGTGATTCATCAGTCAGTCAACCAGAATGTATTAAGTGCAGCTGATGTGATAAGTGGTGGAGATTCAAATTGCAAAGAATAAAACAAACCCTATTTAAAAGAATTTTATGTTTATAGAATTTTGTAAACTCGCAGATGCAAATAATAGAATTTTGTAGGAACCAATTACTTTGTAAATCACATAAGGAAAAACCATGGTGCACATTACCTAAACTGTGGAGGACTATGAGCACCAATCTGGATTTGTTCTCTTGCAGCTTCTGGTCGATAGGAGTTGCACCTCACCTGACATAGAGATTCAGCACATGGATTAAATTTCTCTACCAGTTACATATTTTTTAACAGTATTTTTTTACAGTACCAAATATTATAATGAAATGTCATATTGCAAAATAATTATGTAGCCCATGACCAACAATTGTTAAAATGTTTGATAGTTCCTTTGAGAACAATAGGATCCTCAGAATGAAAAGTTTTGTCATGCAGAACACTTCAACAATTTGAGTCAATTAGGAAGTATGAGATGAGGTCAAATCTTTTAAATTAGAGAAAAATAAATGCTAAGGTAATTTTATTCACTTCATTTATTCACTTCATTTCTATTCACTTCATTATTCATTTCATTGAAACATAAGTTTGTATAATATCTGCCACCAGTTTTTAGACATGTCCATTCAATTCAATATTAAAATATCTTCAAGTATTACATGAGATGATGGAATATGGTCTGACTTTTGCAACTAACTCATAGTCATCCTCTCCCTTCCTTATCAAGTCATCAGCCTTAGAGACTCTAATATCTGCATTGATGATACTTCTAACATCCTATCCTCAGAGTATCTTTAATTCTTCAATTCCTTTACCTTCTAATCCCCTTCACTTAAACAAACTTTCCATTTGTTGATCAAAATTGTTCCATCTCCAAAGTCTAAAATTTGAAATCCACTCTATAGTCATATGACCTTCTATTTTCCTTCTTTCTTATGCTTCCCATATATATTCATATCATGTTCAATATATTCATCATTATTCTCATTCCTTTCATTCTTACTGATTTTCCCATTCTATCTACTTTGACTTCTCTTTTCTCTGTTTACCTTCAACTATTTCAATAATACCTTTTCTTCCATCCTTAAATCCTCTTCCCCTTTGACTTTCCCTTCACTTTCTTTATGCTAATTTTCAACTTTGGGTATCTCTTCCCAACTTTGGGTACTTCTCACTTTACTCCTACTCTCAAACAGCCCAATACTTAACAGAAAAATTCATGAAATCATGCTAATTGCTAATGAGTACTTCCTTAACCTCAGTATTTTAAGCGTTCAAGGAAAATATCACCCACTAGCAGGTCTACATAAGTCAAATAAAGTAAGAATTCAAACTGAAAGAAAAAGAAATTTATTTGCACACAAAGGAAGATGACTTGTTGGTAGTAACTTCTTTCCATGTTTCATATTTGGGTTGTATAGCTTTTCCAGATGTACTTAGAATATACATTCTATAGTATTTGAATGGGGAAATGAAGTATAGTCTATCTGTATAAGAATATTGATATGGAAAGTCTGTAGATGAATATTGGATGCAACATTTGTGGAGTCCAGCACAGTAAAAGAGTACTATGTGTAACAAAGTTTTATGTATTCAGCCTAAGTAAGTTAGAGATAGTTGAATCATGTTTTGTTATTCAATCTACAGCAGAAGAGGAAGTAAATCATCAGATTTTTGTTGTTTACTATTCAGGAAAAAAAGGAGGGAGGGTTATTTTTCAATACTGTGTAGTTCAGTCAAAACTGAACTATTTTTCCAACTCCTAAAATCTACCAGTCACTATTACCAATCAGCAAATAAGTTCAAGAGTCTTAGGAATACCAATGCCCCCAAACCACTGAATTTGTCACCAGTTCAACTCCCATAGCCATCATGGAGTAATGCCCATGGAGATACAACCTGGCAACTACTTCTGCAGATGCTGAAGCTGCCACTTGAAGAATCAGAAGTGACCAGCAGTCCTTAGCACTATCAGAGGAGTCAAAATCATAAAGAGATAAAACTTTTGCTTTGGAAACATTAAAATAGATTTATTACCATTTGCTTTGTCTTCATACCCTATGGACTATAGGACTTTTATATGTGACTTGCAGTTGAAACTTTCTCTACATGTTGTCTCCCCAATTAGGAATGTGAGCTACTTGAGAGAAGGGATTCTATTTTTTTTTCCTTTTGATTCCCAGTGCTGTGCACATAAGCACTAATTATGCACTTTTGTATCCTTTCATTCACCATTCATTCATTCCTTTCCACCTAGTAGATTTGGCCAAATATTTGTCTTTGTTCTAAATTCCAGTCTCATCATTTCCTACCTGTGCAATCTTGGGAAATTCCTTTAGTTTCAGTTTCCTCATCTGTAAAATTAAGACCTTCAGGTAATGTTCTCATTTCCATTCAAGTATTAAGATATTGACCATAGAAATAGCCTTTTCAATCCTGGTAAAGAGCAGTCAAGGAAGTAATTTAGTAGTTTTAGTAGAAGATTAAGTGACTATTATTCTAGAATGCCAACCCCAAACTCTTTGATAACATATTGTTATCTTCATCTGATCAAGATAAATATTACCACAAATTGTCTCCAGGTAGAAAACTTTCTAATGGCATGGGTGGAAGACCTATGATTAGTTCTCTATCTAAGCTATAAATGCTAGTATGTATAACAATTTTGAAATAATAAGAATTATTTCCATCAGACAAATTTAAAACAGAGGACAGCATTAATATTTCATTTTCACAACATGAGTTTTAGAAATAGAAATGAAGTATTATCATTAATCAATACAAGATGGCAGAAAAAGCACCATGTTGGCAGTTCTATCAATGTGAATCATAGGAGTTTCCTGTTAAATCTCAGCTAGAACCATCCCTTGAAGTTAACCAAGTACAAAGGTATAGTGTGTTAGACATAGTAGGTGATTAATAAATAGTTGCTGAATTGATGCAATGAGTGAATCCCCCAAAATATTACATATTAACAGGAACTTACCATCTAGTTGGGAAAAGAAAAAATAAAATTAATTAGGATTCTCTTATTCACATCAGAAGACAAACTAACATTATAACACCCAAAATTCATTTTCTGCATTCTCATCAAAAAAATTAATCTCTTAATCCATTTGAATACTTATAATTTCAAATAGATTGTTTTTTAAAAATTATATCAAAAGTTCCTATTCATAGGAGCAGATAGGCAGATATTGCCACTCTGAATTGGATTTTTTTAAAGTTCCACTTTGGAATTCAATTGTTCACTGTTTTTCCAAGACCTAACTAAAGCAAATTTGTTTCTACTCTTCTCTTTTCCTCACTATCTTTTATATCATTTGGGAAATTTCTGAAAGGATATTGCATCCTTTACCTTTTTTTTTACTTTCTTGGAAAAAAAAGCCTGTCCAATTCACTTATAAAAACAATTTCAATCCAATGTGCTGCAAGATTTTCAAAGTAACCTTTCAAATTGAAATTGATTTACAACTGACCCACCCTGTCAGTGAGGGTCTCCCTAAGGCAAATTCATTAGTAATGCTCTGGGTCATATGAGATCATCCTTCTTTTAGTCTAAACATCCTTTTCTTTCTTAAATCAGAATTAGGTTGTAGGGGTATGTTTAGAACACATTTCAAATGCAGACTGTAGCCATGTTATAGATGACTATAGACATATTATAAATTATTGTTTCTACCAATAGAAATTAATAATCCATCTATAAATTATAAGAACTTCTAGTCCTTCCCAATCTTTCATCAAATAGCTAATATTTTCTAAAAGTTCAAATCAATTTTACTTTTTTCTGTTTTGGCCTATTTCTGATCCAAAATCTACAGTCATCAATAGTCAGTCAACTAGAATTTATTAAGGCACTATGATGAGAATTGGAAAATACAAAGAAAGCCTAGTATAATCTCTTCCTTTAAGGAGCTCACTTTCTTAGAGGAAGAGAAAAACTAACAAAATAATTACAAAATATATCAGAGTAGATGAAAAGTCATCTCACAAGAGAAGGTACTAACAGATCAAGAACAGCTTCCTGTAGAAAATGTTATTTGATCTGAGGCTAAGCTTCAGATCCCTAGGAGAAAGCCAGGGCTAAGGGGCAAGAAGATGAAGAAAAAGCCTGCAAAAGAGACAAATCAAGAATAGTCAGAATGATATAAAGAGAATTAGATTTTAAAGAGTCATGGAAATGAGAAAGGAGACACCTAGAGTGGGACACCCAGAGTGGTGAATAAATGGAGTAGTCAAGGAAGTTAAGGACTGAGAAAATGACTTTTTTATATGATTACTTTATAAAATATTAATTATAACAGGTTCTGGAACATATTGCTATCTATAAACTCATAGTTTATAGTATTTGGGGCTCAATTAAAGAAATTTTAGGGTGGTTTTTTTTTAGCATGGGTAATGGTAACAATATATTTGAAGATTTGTCATATGGAAGAGTAATATTGTTTAATCTTCTTGTCTCCAGAAAGAAGACATGTAAATTTTAAGGAGAAAACATGAGGAGCAATATAAGGAAAAAGCTCCACAAGTTAACTGAGACTCCTTTTTTTCAGTAATAAGTCTCCTATTTAAGGAGTAGAGGAGGATTTTTATGTAAATATAGATACAAATAGACAGTCTCTGGGGTCCTTTCCAGCTTGTAAATTATATAATTCTATGATTATGGATACAGGAAAAAATGATTCATGAAGAAACCTGGAGATAGGATAGAATAAGGCCTATCACATCATAGCCTCTAACATCTTATAGACTGAACCACTCTGAAGTTGCTTTATGGTCTCCCCAACAAACACACACACACACATTCACATATGCACACACATGGACATGAATTCTCAAGCAAATTTCACTCCTATTAACACATAAAAGTCATTGTCCCCTTCAAGTGTCAGGACAAATTGATTTACATGGCAAGGGTGAGAAATAAACCATGACAGAACTATAATCCCCCAGAAGTCCAGTTCCACTAAGAGCTGGTTTGTTTTGTCAGAAAGCTTTTCCAGAAAACTAGAAGGCATAGTGAAATATGAGCAGCAATGAGGAAAAATAAATAAAAATTAAATGTTTAAAAAAAGGAAAGACATATAAGCACCAAAGCATGCACAATTTATTGAACCCTCTCCAGAAAGATACCCTATTCAAACATCAAAAAAGGAAGTAGTAGAAAAGATAGAACTATTGTGAGCAAGAACATAAATCATCTGGCACTGTTGTTAAGTATTTTGGTTGTATTTAACTCTCTGTAACACTACTTGGGGTTTTCTAGGTAAAAATACCAGAGTGAATTACCATTTCCTTCTCCAGTTCATTTTACAGATGAGGAAACTGAAGCAAAAGGGTTAGGTGACTTGCTCTGGGTCACACAGTTAGTGCCTCAGACCAGGTTTGAATTCAGGGAGATGAATTTTCTTGACTCCTGAACTTATCTACTAGCTGCCCCACTGAGTGTTCCCAATATTGGGGTTCAGATCCATGGACAGAGATCCATAGTCACTGCAGTCATAGAGTGGTTTGTTAAGCTGCAAAAGAAGTTAATAAAAAGACTGAAATTCTATTTTGTACACTGTAAGGAGCTAGAGGAAACTTGAAATTTATCTCATTTAACTTTTTTTAGAATTTTAATTAGGAGAATAAGCCTAAGTCACACATTCCATATTTAAATCACTCTTTGTAATGCTACTCACATGAGCATAACTCAGAAAGAAAAGTTGATTGTTAGTGAATTTAATGCCCGGCAGAAGATCTTCTTCTACTCCTTGCCTCTTATCACTTATCCATTTCCTATAAGCCTAGAGGGAAAAAATAGAGTGAGTGTTTTTGTTATTTTTGCTAGCAATTTCAAGATCATAAAACTATATAGATCTAAAGCTGAAAGGGACTTTAGACAATATCTAGTCCTAGGTGACTTGTCCTAGGATACACAGGTTAAAGTAGTAGATCTGGAATTCATACTCAGGTCCTTTGATTTAAAATTCAGCACTATTTCCACTGAACTATTTCCACCTCAATATGAAATAAGATGTGATTAGAGAAAATATGCTATGCAAAAATTCATCACTTGTAAATGATATAATATACTACTATATAATTATTATATTTATTGGAGGAGGCTCATAGAAATGTTAGATTGTCCAGTAGTTCACCAAGGAATACAAGTACTAGCAAACTTACAAAAAAATACCGAATTAACAGAATTAATATACCATGAAGGACTAAACAACTATAAATAAAAGTTCTTATTTAAGCAATTAGAGAAGTTTGGATAATATAATCATAAATGTATATACATATATATATATATATATATATATATATATATATATATATATATATATATAAAAAACCAAACTTCTCTAATATTGACCTTGGAATCAAGAAGTCCTAGATTTAAGTCTGTCTCTGATATATTAGTTATATAACTATGAACAAGTTATACTTGCTTTTCATGAACAGAGGTAATTTCCAAATTGTACAGGAATCCTCTACACAGAAGAAATCATAGGTTTGGACCCAAACTTAAATAACTAAACAATTACCTTTGCTCTTACCAGGGATCAAAAAGCTATACAAAATGAACTATCATAATAACTTTTAGCCTACGAACATGGGAATTTTAAATGAGATTACTTATAGCTAGATTAAAAAAAATATCCCCTCATGCATATTTATCCCCAGATGGAAGTTTTTTATGCAATATTAATGAAAATGGTTTGATTAGTGAATAGAGAGTTAAACTTGAAATCTGGAAGACCTGAATATGAGTCCTAGTCTGATACATATATGACCCTGGACTTCTCAGTGCTCTAGATTGCTCTTCTGTATAAAATGATAGGAGGCATTTCCTCTCCTGGGAGTCCCTGGGAGTCCCTTTTACCAATGAAATTATAGTTTTACCCCCATTCTTATTTCCTCTGATACTAATTACTTTTATTTGATTTTATTAGTGTGGTTACTCTGAAAACTCCCATACAAATCACAATCCTTTAACATTTTAGTAAAATTTCTTTCGTGTGTTACTACAGAGGAAAAAATGCTTTACTGGGGAAGGGGAAACTTTATGTTAAGGAATATCTTTAATAATATATAAATTCTGACAATTATGTAACAGATATATAGACTGTTTCTGGATCCCTACTTGAAGTCCTTCCAACTTGGACGAATGTATCAGAGATTACAACCTGTTAGCACAAGGAAATAGAGGTTCTTGAGAATTCTGGGTTACCTCCAAGATACAGTGTGGCATTGTGGCAGATTTTCATGGAAGAACAATATGTAACTGTATTTTTAATGCTACCACAAAGTTGCTAACTAGAAATTCTAACATCTATTAAATATATAACATTCTTAACTGTGATTTTGTACCAGAAGTCAAGACTATATGTGGATGCAAGTACATATATGTGCAGATATATATATATATATATATATATATATATATATATATATATATCCATTTTTATAATGGAAGTCAGTAAAAAAACACAATTCAATAAATTTTCTTTGTCACAACCCTCTCTGGAATATGTATGAAGTTAGGTACACCTATATAAATTTTATATACTCCTTTTTAAAATATCATGGAAAACACAGTAATACATACTCTAAAAGCTTCTCGTAAACCTCCATTATCTGCAATATTTTCTCCCAATGTCCTCTTCCCTTTCACCTAAAAAACAGGAGAGGGAAAAAAGGATCCCATTAGACAGCTTCACTGCCAAATATCATTCAAGCTAAGGCACAATATATTAAAGCAAACACCACACTAGGCATGTTTTAAAAGGAAAATTATGTCTAATAAATCAAAGTAAGTCATCGTATATTTTGTGATTGCAAACTAAGCCTTGAAAGGTACTCTTCAGGGTGATGATTTATGTCTTCTTATGCTTCTGCCTTGCTCTCCCCCATATCCCCCCACCCCAAACACTCCTTCATGCCAATTTAGTAGGCTAAAATAAAATGTAACAAAATATCAAGTGGCTCAGACTTTAGGGAAAAGAGAATATCAATAAAACTGATTATTCTTTAATTATAGCTGATCATCCAAATAGTATTCTGAATGTGGGTATGCATTGTTCTCCACAAATTAACAAAGCATACAGAGATGATAGCTTGCAGAGGTTACCAACCCTTACTCTCCATTTATTTTTTCTTCCAGAATTTAAAGGAGGAGGTAGCTTGGCAATGTGAAAGGAATTCAGGAGGCCTGTAATTCTTAGAATTGAAATCCCAGATCTAATTCTTATATACTAGGTGAATTGGGTGAAATCATATCCCTTCTCTGAATCCTTCACATACTTCTTCACATGTAAAATGAGGGAGTTAACTAGGACCCTCCCAACATAGTATGCATAAAAATATTTTTGAAGGTCTTTGCATCTATTTCCTCATTTAATTCTGACAAGATAGGTGCTATTATTATGAAGATGAAGAAACTGAAGCTCAGAAAGGTTACTTGACTTTTCACAACCATGATAATACAATCATAAAATCTGAGGTAGAATTTGAAGCCATATCATCCTGACTCTATCCAGCAACATAGGTAGTTCTACCTGTTATTCTACAATACTTCTCAGTTATCTATTTGATTAGTTCTTTTGCTCTGAATCCAACTTAATCTGTCTTCTTGAGTTGCCAAATTTTCCAGAAACATTGGACCCAGAGTATGCAGGAGGCCCTGAATGTGTCAACAACAAACCCTCACTCCAACCCCAAGCTGATATAATGTGTTATTACCATCCAAAGCTGATTTCCCTATGTATCCTTGATACTGAGGATAAGCATCTGACAATTTGTACCAGGCTGAGAAACTGTTTATATAGTTTGGGACTATTGTCAATCAGCAGACCATCCTATCTTCATGGTCTAGCAGTTCTCAAGAGAAAAGAATATCTCTTTAGCTATCACCTTGCTCCTCTCCTTCAGGAGAGGTTTTATCCTTTTCCCACCTTTATAGTACCTTTCCTCTCTCATACCACTCCCCTTAAGGAAGAAATTTCTGCTTTCCACTTTCATTGTTGTACTGTCATAAATATGCAAACTTCTCTATGGATTGTAAACACTTGTTCTGATTTATTGTTCCACATGCAGGCTCATTTCTCTGGTAATAAACCTAGTTTTCATGTAAGTTTCATGAAGCTGGGATCGTCTGTTGACAATTCAATACATTCAATTCAAAAACATTTAAGTGCCTACTATGAACCAGGAACTCTGCTAAGCACTGGTAAAACAGTAAACAATGCTAACCAGAAATTTCTAACATTTGAGGAAATCAATCACATGGACTTACTTAGCTCCCCTTTTAATAGCAGTAAGTTTTTTCCCCCAGTTATAGCCACTAAAACTTGTTCATCAGATCATTAAATTAGCCTGGGGAAAAAGATTCCAATTATTTTCCAGTCAAAGATATCTAAGGCTAGGCTCCTCAAACTGAAACCATATGCCAGAATCCAACAAAATCAATCCAATCTAAATTGTATCCCCATTATACAAAAATGAGGAAGATCTATATTATCTGAGTTAGCTTTCCAGTTGGAGAGATGGATTTGTGCTGTGTCAACCACAAATACTTTCATTCTCTCCTCCTGGGACCAAAAGCATCCATCTACATAATGACTCTTCAGATGAAGTATAATCTGTGGCTATTTGCAAGGGATTGGGGTAAGGTAAAGAGAGAAAGGAAGAAAAACATCCATCACATCTAAGACCTTCATTTTGCAAGTTAGGGAAAATGAAGTTCAAAGAAAGAAGGATTTGCTCAAGATCACATCATAATAAGTAGCATAGCCAGAATTTGAACCTATGCCCTCAGACTCTAAATCTATGTCTTTCTAATATAACACATTGCCTCTCCACATATCGTTAGTGTTCCATAAATGCTGACCATCAAATGAAGAGGAGGAAAAAATAATTTAATCTCTCTTTTTTTGTTGTTTCTTCCTATACAACTGTCAGTCCCAACTTTGAATCATCTTCACCTCACCCCTGCCACATTATAAACTCACAGATTCTCCATGTTAAAGATGACTCTGGAGATTATTCTCAACAAAATTTTAATAATTGATCATTCAGTCTATACCTGAAAACATTTCAAGGATGGAAAACACTCTAGTGGAGCAGGCAGTTCTTTTTGTTCTCCATTACTCTGATTGTGGAGCAATCTTTTTTTATATTAAGTAAAAATAAACATTTATTAAGTACCTACTATGTATCAAGCACTGTGCCACATAATTTACAAATATTATTTCATTTGATGCCTCACAATGATGTTGTTATCCCCATTTTACAGTTGAGGAACTGGCAAATATAGCTTAAGTGACTTGCCCAGAGTCACGCAGCTTTGTCCCTGATTTGAACACAGGTCTTCCTAACTCTATGTCCAAGGTTCTATCTATTGTACCATCTTGTTATTCCAATAAATTTTTAACTTCCAGTCATTATTCCTACTTATGCCCTCTGCCAAGCAGAACAGATATGATTTGTCTACCATGGGATAACCCTTCCAATATTTGAAGTTCATAATTAAGTTCCCTATATATTTTCTTCTCCAAGGTCAATATTCCTAGATGTTCCATTTGACCTTTTCTTGCATGGTTTCAAGAATCTAAACCATTCCAGCTGCCATTCTTTGGACAAGTCATCTTTTGTCAATGTATCCAGAACAGCTGAAGAATTCCAAATAGGGTCTGATAAAAACAAGATATTGTATTGCTCTCATTTTGGACACCATACCACTTAATGTAACCTAAAATTACATAAACTCTGTGTGTGTGTGTGTGTGTGTGTGTTTGTGTATGTGTTTGTGTGTGTGTGTGTGTGTGTGTGTGTGTGTGTGAAAGGGGGGGAGGAGTATATACCATTAATATACTAATATACCACTGTGAGTTTACAGGTATTTTTAATATGAACTACAATTTTTCCATGTAACTTCAACCCCATCATTTACTTCTACAGTAAGTGATGTTTTTAATCTAAATGCAATAATTGGCATTTATTTCAACTAAAGCTCATCCTATTGGAGTCAACTTATTATTCTAATATCTTAGAATTTTTTTCTTGATTCTGATTCTTTTATCTACAATAGTAGCACTCACTCCCAACTTTGTTGGAAATCTGAAAATAAGATAAATTTTAATTTACAACATAAGATGAAATTTTAAAATGTAGAAAGTTTGGAATGGTAAAGTTTGATTCTCTACCTAATACTATCTGACTTAGACTTTATCCTGCTATTTCCTAATAGCACCATGGTTAGAGACATGCAAACACTAGACACTATTGAGTAAGTTATAGATGATTGGCTTTTTTTTTCAGTTTTTTCCGACTCTTCATGACCCCTTTTGGGGTTTTCTTAACAAAGATAATAGGAGTAATTGAATATTTTGGATATTTTTGATTGGATTGGATATTTTCTTCTCTAATTCATTTAATGAGAGAATTGTCTAGGGTTACACAGCTAGTGTCTGAGGTCAAATTTGAACTCCTGTCTCCTAGATTCCAGTCTTGGAGTTCTAACCACTGCACCCTTTAGTCACCTATTCCATACATTTCTGGCCCCATCCTCATAGCATTTGTAGTATCATATAATATATAATTTGAACTTATAGAATATCTTCTCCAGTCCGACCAGTACCTCGAAGATTTTCAGTTTTGTAAGATAGGAATTGTAAAGTAAAAAGATAACAAAGAAATATGTTATTGCTAGAAATTAATAGTTTGATACTCTGCTCAGAGTGAGACAAGTTTGATGAATAATTGACTACTCTGCCATCCTAGTTTCTGACTTGTGGTTAACAACTCCAGAATCAGTTTTATATTGTTTACCTGTAGATTTTCTAAGCCTCTTATTTCCTCATTTACTTTCTACTTTTCCATTAACATATTTCCCAGGGACAGATAGACAGTATAATGAAAAGTAAACATTGTTTCCAGACTTATAGTGACATAGTTGTGATACATCAGGTAACCACTTAGAAAAAGAAATGGAAAAACCATCTCTACCTGTAAATTATGTTCCTTTTTTGCAATGCATTGGAGCTTTTATAATCATAAGATCATAGATTTAGAACTAAAAAGGTCACTTTGTCCAAATCCCTCATTATACAGAAGAGGAAACTGAAGCCTAAGGCTGAGCTCCTTAAAGTGAGGAACATAGATATAAGTTCAAAGGATCCAAATTAATCCAAATTCTATCCTTAATTTACAAATATATAGCAGCTGTCTGCCCTCAGTGTCAGCTAGTAAGACAAGGAAAGTGTGAACTGAGACAGTCTGTCTCCAAAGCCAGCTCTCTTTCTAGGGGACTATCATCACCATTACCATCAGTACCTACACTATTTTTGACATTTTATTTAGCACTTCAACTTTTTCAAAGGGTTTTATTAGATTTGCACAACAACCCTATAAAGTAGACTTAAGAGGTATGATTATTCCTGTAACACAGATTAGAAAATAGAGATTCATAGAGTCTTTCAGAGATTGAGGTTGAGTTGCTGTCTCTACTTTTACAGGATATGTAAAGTATCTACTAAAACTTCATTGTTTTCAATGTCAATCTTTTAAAACAACATCTAACCTGAAAATAATAAAAATGATCACCTTTTTTTAAAGATCTATACTACTGATATGTTCACTGATTCACTAATTAGTCCAGATTAAACTACCTACATACTGGTAGTTTAGAGCTAAATTTCCATAAAATTATAAGTTAGTAAAAACAGCAGCCTCAAATACTGAATCTTGTTTCAGATATATACTAGTTTTGTGATCCTGGGTAAATCACTTACCCTTTCAGTAACCTAAGATACTTCTTAGTCTATGGTTATGGTTATTAGGAAAATTTGTTTTTCTTGACTATATCTATATTTATGCATATAGATACATATGTACATATATACACACATATATAAAAGATTTCTCTTTTTCTTTTATAATTGGAGGGAATATAAAAAAGAAAAGAAATCAAAAATTAAAAAAGAAACAGTTCTCTGTAAAAATACATACATATACATATATGTATATATGTAAAAAGGTACCTGAATTAGAGGAAGTTTCTTCACTAATGATTTCCCTATATTAAATGTTTGCATACCATATTATTTGCTAGCAGATTTTAAAACCTATTAATTATCTGTTTGAGGATTGTCTACTTTCCATTACCCTCAATAATAGCAAATACATATATATATATATATATATATATATATATATATATATGTATATATATGGTACTTACAATGTGCCAGATACTGTGCTAAGCACTTTATCATTATTACCCACTTAATCTTCATAATAATTCGGGGAGGTAGTTTCTAAAATATAATCAAATAAGCCATAGGTTTATGAGAGGTACAAACATGATTGACCATCATTCAAAATGGGGAAATTATACATAGAAGAAATTACCTGGAGTTTGAAACTCCATGATTTTACTTACATTTAATCCAGCTTTCTTCCAATAATAGTTACTATACTGGCTAACCATACATTTTGTTTTCTCTTTAAACTTTTCTTCAGAGTCAGTAGACCACCAAGGATCAAGGTTTCCATTCTTATCATATTTTCTGCCTAGTTAAAAAAAAAAGTAGAGAATTTTGGTGTCACATAATAAAGCTAATATTTTCCCTGTTCTCTGTGACCCAAACCTAGCCTACTCTCCCTCCCTCTTTCCTGATTTATGGAAATCTGTGATTTAGTTGCCTAGAATGACTGAGTTTGCATAACCTTGGCAGATGTATCCCAGAGTGTGAATAGCCAGAGATGAGGACAAAGCAAGGTCGGGAATATGGTGGCCTAGTGCCCTCCCTATGCTTGCAAAATCTGTGCCTAGGGAAAGAAGTCTCCAATAAACAACTTTATGCAGCCAAAGTTCCCAAGGGCAATTTGTTTGTCTCCAATGTTGAATGTAAGATTGGAAAAATGTAGCAGTAGAATTTGTGGAAGCTGAATTTTTCTCTCTCTTCTAATTAAGTTGAATGTACCTTTAAAATAACAAAAATGAAGAAAATATGATAGAAAGTCAGGAGAGTAATAGGAAAAAGTATAGATTTGGAAGGCAGAGGACCTGGTCTCATGTCTTAATTCTCCCTATATTAGTTTCCTCAACCTCATCATTGTTCCAATATAGTAGGAATGCATATTGTGATGTACTTCAAGAAACTTGTGAAGATCAATGTTTGTAAGATGGAAGGAAGGAAAGGAAGGAAGGAAGGAAGGAAGGAAGGAAGGAAGGAAGGAAGGAAGGAAGGAAGGAAGGAAGAAGGATGGAGGGTGGGAAGAGGTAGAAAAGGAGAAAAGAAGGAGGGAAGGAAGGGAGAGAGAAAGGGAGGAATGAAAGCAGAATTATTCAGTAATAAATTATTCAGTCATAAAATAAAATAATTATTATCTTGTTTGATCCTCACAACTCTGAGAGATGGGTGCTTTTAGTTTCTCCATTTTGCACATGTAGAAACTGAGGATGGGTGAATCTACCCAGGGTCATACAGGTAAGTGACTCAGGTCAAATTTGAATTTAGGTCTTCCTGACTCTAAGTCCAACTGTGCCACCAGTTGCCTTTAAAGAACACTGGATTTAGAGTCTAAGGATACCTCTGGGTTTTATTTCCCTCTCTGGACTTTAGTTTCATTTCTTATTTAATGATCTTCATCACTTTTCGAGCTCTATAAAAATGTCAGTTATTACTCTTTTGTTTAGCTCTGCAAGCATCTAGGTAATTCTGGATATTTTGCTTTTACCTGTTGTGACTTGTTTAGGACAGTGAATCAATGACATCCAACCAGTGAAATCTCCACATGATCCAAAAGAATAGCCCCAATGAGTAAATCATTCTGCTGTGCTACAGACTCTGGCTCAGTTCTCCAGTAATGTTTATTCTAAGTCTATAGAAACTGGGAGGCATATCAAGGCTCTGTTATATCCCTTCCCAGTAACCAGTGGGAAATGGAAAGTCACTGTCCTACTTGGATAAGGGAGATTACTGTAAGGCATAGACTTAGAACCAAAATCTATAAAATTAAATGGAAGAAAAATGTATGATCTATATTTGTTCATTCCACTCATAAACACTTCATACCTTCCCCACATGGAAAAAAATCAGTCTTAATGCATTTGAAGTAGATTTAAGCCTCCTATTGAAACAGATGAATATTCATTGATTTGGATTTCATGATATAAAGAACAATCATCAGTTTATCTCACAAATATTTCCTTTAAATATTTGCATTAACTTGAGTCATTCAAAATGCTTAAGATAAAGCTAGATATCACAAATAGGATATCCACAACAACTACCTTGCCCTCAAATTTCTTCCCTCTTGCATTTAATTGAAACCACCAATCTTCTCATACCAACAAAGGAAATTGAATGACTCAATCAATCAACAAAAAATTAGAACAAAAAATTAGTTAGTGTTTACCATGCAGAAGGCACATGAAGAATCAAGTAGCATTCCCATTATTACAGTCACTGTAGTATCTTAGAGGGAAAAGTGTACTAGAAGTCATATAATCTACAAGATGAAGTACTAGGCATTTTCCTCCAATCTTCAGGATCTCTCAAATCTCTCCAAAATAGGAATTATGCACAAGAGATAAAGAAAACAATGGTATTCATCTCTAAACTCTAAATATTAATGTGCTTCCCCACCATATCCTCTCCTACCAGCAGCAGGGAGGCCTAACTACCTACTTACAACAGAACTAAACTCTTTCTCCCTTTATTTATGTGCCTTGATTCATCAAGCAGTAACATATTACTCAGGGTATGGTAGAGGCCTGGCAGTGCTGCGTGCTACAGCAGAACTTAGTCAAAGGATCTAGAAACAAAGGGAAACTCAGCAAGACATGGCCTAAGGGAAACTGCCCAGCATCTAGCCAGAGGCAGTTCTGTTCTCCCACCCATCAAAAGTTAGTAGTGGTGATGGAAGACTGAGACTTTGTGCTCCAGGTCCTAGAAAAACTACTATCAAAGGGAAAGCAGTCTGAAAGTAATTATTACATGAAAAATAAAGGGAAATGACTGAAATTATCAACATCTTAGAAAGAAGAAAAAACTAAAATAAAAACTTTGAGCATAAACAGATAAACTAGCAGGGGAGATAGCAAAAGCAAAAGAAAATGTGACCTCCAGATCGGGTAAAAGAGTTCAGGAATCTATGGATAAGTTTTGTAAATGAAAGAAAAATGAAACACCCACTGAGGCAGAAGATCCTGTGGTTTCTCAAGAGAACATGGAACCAGAGAGGAACATTCTTGAATAATATTAAAACAAATAAGAATTATGAAAATACTATTTATGGAGGGGCAGAGCCAAGATGGCAGCATGAAGGCAGCATTTCCTGGGGAACTCCTTTTCCCCAAAACTCCAAAAGCCAACAAATTATGACTCTAGTCAAAATTTAGAGGGGCAGAACCCACAGAAAGAATAAGTGATACATTTTCCCAGTCCAAGATAACTTAAAAGTTCCTCAGGGAAGGTATGTTTCACCAGGACGGGGAATAGGAAAAAGCCCCAGTCACAGCACAGCCCCAGAACAGCTTGAAGGGGTGGGGAGAGAATTCTGCTATACCAGAATGAGTGTGGAGTGAGGGAGCACAAGCTGCAGAACCTGTAGTGAGAATCTGGAGAAAGCAGCCTGCATACCCAGAGCACAGCCCACAGACTGTAAGGGGGTCAGGGAAGACTGCAGAAATTTCTCTGCTCTCCCTCGGGGTAGGCCTCTGCTGTTTGCCCACACTCAGATACAGGTTGGGCTTTCATACTAAGATAGACAAGCAAGACTCCTCCTTACGAATCCAGGGCAGAGGGAAGTACAGTGATCATCTACATATCAAAGCACAGGCAAGAGAGCATAAAACCTTGAAGAAATAAAGGTCACAGTGGGGTGCTCCCCCCCCCAAAAAAAACCCAAAGCCTTGGAAGTGCTGTAAATTAATCTTGGGCTGATGAAATGAGTAAACAACAGAAAAAGAAGAATCTGACCATAGAGAATTACTTTAGTCCCATGGAAAATAAAAACACATACTCATATTACAACAAAATTGAAGATTCTGTATCTAAAACCTCCAAGAGAAATAGAAAATGGGCTCAGACTATCGATGAGCTCAAAAAAGACTTTGAAAAGCAATTAAGGCAGGTGGAGGAAAAATTGGGAGGAGAAATGAGGGTGATGCCGAAAAATCATGAAAGCCAAATCAACACTTTGGTGAAAGAAATACAAAAAAATACTGAAGAAAATAGTATGTTAAAAACCAGTTTAGGCCTAATGGAAAAAGCAAAACAAAAGGCAAATGAGGAGAAGAATGCCTTAAAAAAGCAGAATTGGCCAGTTGGAAAAGGAAATAAAAAAAACTCTCTGAAGAAAATAATTCTTTCAAATACAGAATGCAACTAAAGGAAGCTAATGACTTTGAAAGAAATCAGGAAGGAATAAAACTTCCAAAAAAGCCCAAAATAGAAGAAGATGTGAAATATCTCATTGAAAAACCAACTGACTTCAAAAACAGATCCAGAAGAAATAATTTAAGAATTACTGGGCTATCTGAAAGCCACAATCAGGAGAAGAGCCTAGACTTCATTTTTCAAGAAATAATACATCAAAATTTCCCTGAGATCCTAGAAGCAGAGGGTAAAATAGAAATCAAGAGAATTCACCAATCACCTCCTGAAAGAGATTCCCAAAAGAAAAACTTCCAGGAATATTATAGTCAAATTCCAAAACTCCCAAATCAAAGAGAAAATTCTAAAAGCTGCCAGAAACAAACAATTCAACTACTGAGGCTCCATAGTCAGGATTAAACAGGATCTGGCAGCATCTACATTAAGGGCTCCTAGGGATTGGAATATGATATTCTGGAAGGCAAAAGATTTTGATTTACAACTGAGAATCAACTACCCAGCAAAAATGAACATCCTCTTTAAGGGGAAAAGATGGACTTTCAATGAAACAGGGGACTTTCAAACTTAGTGCATTAGAAATATTATCCCTTTTGAGCTTCACAATAACCCTGAAAATAGGTGTTATTATTATTACTCCCATTTTACAGATGAAACTTGAGGTAGACAAAGTAACTGGAGCAGGGCCACATGTCTAATAAATATAGAAAGTTATATTTGAACTCAGATCTTCCTGACGCTAGCCCTAATATCATTTTCATTGCACTACCTAGCTGTTTAGGTTATAGGAAAGTCATAGAATTCACTGGATTCCATTTCTAGTTTAGATTCTTTTTCTCCATTAGAGGAGGTGATTGGAAGGTCAGCAGTACAATTAAAAATATTTTTCCCCAAAAGATAATGTAGATAATAATAGATAATAAGGATTTTTTAAAAGGATGATAAAGATTTAAGAATTATTAACCCTTCGTTGTCATGTCATATGCTGTCAATTCCTACTGTCTAAAATTAAGTTACATTCTATTGTGAGTTATATTCTATCTTACACATTATGATAACATGATCCTTTGTATTTGTTTTTATTCACTTTCCAAGTCAAGAAATGAATAATGTAAAATGCAGAACCTGGTCCACAGGAGTCAGCAAGTCTCAGTGGGAACCCTATCTCAGTCATAACCCTCATGTACATATAACATCTAAAAATCAACATCATGCACATGGGTAAAACCTTCAGATTGTCAACTAAAAACTGATATAAACTGAAAGCAATTGGACCTAGAGGTCCAATATAGAAGTCCATTTGTCTTCAATTACTAAGGAGTTTTCTGAATCTGACCTCACAAAGGACAACAATTAGCACCCATCCTTTGAAGTTCTAAAAAAAGAGAACTTTAAAATATGAAACATTACTTGCCATTATTATCAAATCCGTGGGTAAACTCATGGCCAACAATGACGCCTATAGCACCATAACTCAGAGACCTATAACATAGACATATAAACAAGAGAAAGTTAGAAGGGTGAATCTCAGAAACATATTCTTCTAAATATTAAATAACTCTCTACCTTTGAATCAATTGCAGTGAATACAAACTAAAAAAACCCAAGCCCACAAAATAGGAGGAAAAACCTGAAATCAGTGATTTTATCTAATTGAAATAGAAATAAAAAAACAAATTGTAAGATAATCTATATGCTTATACATGGTAAGCTCATACATACATACATACATACATAAGTGTATAAACACATCCATACACATGCACACATGCATATATATGTGTACATGCACACACATTTCAATTCAAATACCTAAGGCATCAGCAGAATTAGAATGGTCCTGCCACTTACCTTGCCATCTATTTTCTAGCTAAGAATTCATCAGAATGATGCTACAGTATTAAAAATGAAATTGCTATCTTAATGTAGTCACATAAAAAAAAGGAAGGATCAAAGATTAAAAGGGATCTCTGTGTTGTCAGCTCTAATCATTCTCCTCTGGCTTATGTGACAGACAGGTCTGCAAATGCATGACACAGATTGTGAAGCATTAACCAGATTTCCATTAAGTTTTCAAAAGAAGGTGTTAACACTATTTCCTTCATCTTTGCAGAAATCAAAAAATATATATATATGCAATCACATCTAATGCACTAGAAAGCCATAAATGGGGATTTAATCATTCTCAAAGTGGCAGATTATATCTACTTCTTGACTGTTTTATTTGGTTGTCCAACCTTCTGAAGAGGACAATAAGAAGCTTTCTCTTAAAACTGTAATTCATGAGATGTGTTCCTTAGATCAGGAGCTAAAATTGTCTAGAATGCTGGAATATTTTGCTGTCTCCTGCCAGCATACCACCACAAACATCAAAGGAACCTTGGATATAGACAATACCCATTACCCCACAAGAGCAGGCAGCTAAAGTTTTTGAAGTAACATGTTATTACAGGACATAATGATCCTTAACATACTAATTGTTTATCTCAACTGTACCCAAGGAAGTGCACTCAGATTTAATTTTTCCCCTTGGTAGCCATTTTTTCCTTTGTGATTTCCTTCCTGCAAGATCATTTGCATTTGATAAAATGTTTCCTACTGTTTTTCCATCATTGCAAACCTTCATTAAAGGAATAACAGTAAAATTATGCATTTCAATCACGGAGCTATTGTGTAATTTTACATAGTGCAGGGTTTTATCAGCAGCAGTAGATATCTATTCTAAGAGCTTTTTCTGATCTCTGCAACAAAGTTAGTTTTTCCTTCATTGGGTCCTAGTTCCTCATGGTTAACAGACTAGCTGAACTGAAGCAGCAGAGAAAGTGTCCCTGAAGTAATTGTTTGAGGGGGTGGAATAGAAAAGGGGAGATGATGCTCTAACAGGTCTCTTCCTGGAGCAACTAGTAACAAAGAATTCAAAGATAATTTTGTAATAGAACTAGAGCAGAAAAGGCCTTCCGGGGCTTCTCTTTTATAGATGAAGAAACTGAGGCAGAGTTAGATAAAGGTTATCAAATCTGTGTATAACTCTATTTTAGAAGCACTTAAGCACAATAGATATAGGCAGATATGGATAGATATATAATAGGCAGATATAATTAGATAGCTATAATAGATAAAATTAAATGTCATATGAAGATAAGATATTCTATTAGGCAAAATGCATATTCTCCTTTCTGAACAAAGTCAGAAAATGTTTGAAATCAATAGATGTTATAAAAACAACATGTTTCTTTCTAAATACACTCACAAAATTCTAACTTGTTCGCTAGGGGACGATCATTTCCAACAGAGAAAATTTAGCTCATTAAATGTACCACTGGCAGCTTTTAAAAACAAGTTTGAACAGTGTGTTCAGTGTTTCACTGATTCCAGAGCTGGTCCTGGGACTGAAAATAATATGTATTCATAGTGCTTTTTTCCCCAAATAGTCCCAGCTCAGTGTTAAAAAGTACAGATACATACCTCTTTATTGATATTGAAAATGTCCATGATTTCTTTGTTTAAATGTAAATGCTTTTGGAGGAGATGTCATTAATAGCTCTTCAGGGATTAGTTTATCAAATTGCTTTCCATCGTAGAGGTAAAGTAGCTGAGATGAAATGGGACAAAAGACAATTTGGAATGGGGTGGGGTTGGGAAGAGAAGATCATGTCATGGACCAAGAGAGGCAGACCTGGGCAGGAGACTTCAATGGGGAGGAAAAGAGTAGTGGCAGGAGGAGCACAGGCAACTAAATGGCTCAGTGGATAGAATTCCAGACAGGTAGTCAGAAAGACCTGAGTTCAAATCCTGTCTTAGATATTAACTAGTTGTGTGATCCCAGATAAGTCCTTTAACTCTCAGTTTCCTCAAATGTAAAATGATCTGAAGAAGGAAGGAACAAACCATTCTAGTAGCTTTGTCAAGAAAACCCCAGATGGAATCACAAAGAGTTGGACATTATTGAAATGATTAGACAAAACAAAATAGAAGCATAGCTAATGTCTAGAAGTGGCAAGAAAGGCAGTAGAAAATTACAGGCCAGAAGTACCAAACAAATCTTCAGATCTACCTCATAATTTTGCCTACAGCTAATTCCACCTCTCCAAATGCTTTTGCTAAACACCAGTTGTGTGACCCTGGAGAATTCCTTTTTCTTCATCTGTTAAAAGGTAGATTGGTCTTAATTGCCTCCAAGTTTCTTTCTAGTTTTAAAGCTATGATCTTAGGATATAATAAAGGGATGATATCATACAAATAGAAATGGTGGCCACTAAATACTACATATGACTTTCTATATGCTACATGGTGACATAGAAAATGATGTTGACATTATCCATGTCCTGCTGGGTTGTGTATTATTTTATTAAATTATTTATTACTAAATATTAATAATTATTGTATTATATATAATAATTTATAATAGAATCATGATATAAATAAGACTATAGCATGATATATTAATAATTAATATATTATATGTTATTATTTTGTTAAATATTTCCTAATAACATTTAATCAGGATGTTGAAAGTCACAATCAGTTGCTGTTCTCATGTTTGTAAAGCAACTTGGGATTCTGGAGGATCTATTAACAAAGAAAGTTCCCATTTTCTATAATTTCATAAGTAAAGTGATACCATCAAAGTTGCAGTCTTATTCCCCCTAATCATTTTACCTGCCATATGTATTCCCTGAGTTCTCATAGACTTCTATACTTCAGAAGAGAGCTAGATTTAAGAAGAATAAATGCTAAGAGCAGGTTCAAAAGTGTTGAACTAAGAGTCAGGAAGTGTCCTTTAAGTCACACCTCTTTCAGGAAGCCTTCTCCAACCCTTCTAAATTCTAGTGCCTGCCTTCTGCTCATTACTTTCTATTTATCCTGTATATAGCTTTCTTTGTACATGTTAGCTGCATATTTTCTCCACCATTAGAATGTAAGCTCCTGGAGGGCAGAAGCTGTCTTTTGCCTCTTTTTGTGTCCCCAAGGCTTAGCACAGAAATCTGTCAAGTAGTAGGTACTTAATAAATATGTATTGAATGAATGAATAAAAGGAAGGAAGCCTAAATTTAACTCTCCCTTTGGACAGTGACCTGGAGCAATTTTTATTTGCTGTGTTGATAATGAAAAAAAATAAAGCATTGATAATGATACTTGAGCTACCAAAGAAAGTGCTTTGAAAACCATAAGACTCAGGGGCAGCTAGGTGGCGCAGTGGATAAAGCACCAGCCCTGGAGTCAAGAGTACCTGGGTTCAAATCAGATCTCAGAAACTTAATAATGACCTAGCTGTGTGGCCTTGGGCAAGCCACTTAACCCCATCTGCCTTGCAAAAAACCTAAAAAAAAATATAAAGATCTATCAATTGTACTGCTGTGTCTATACTCCTAAAACAATAAAAAAAAGCAAAAGGAAAACCATAAGACTCTATGGAAATAGGAACTGTTTTGGCAACTACACATATTCATACACACACCACATACATGTATACACCCCACTCACATACATACCACACACACCACACATACACACACACACACACACACACACACACACACACACACACTTTTTAAACAGATTATCTGTAATTTAATCAGCATAGGGAGATCCAAGGGATGAATTCCCTCTATTAATGAAGATGAATAACAATTCTAAAATTTATTGTTTTATAGAATTACATGTATTATCAAGATGTAAGGTGACTTATTCAAAATTACACAGTTAGTAAGTACCAAAGGTAGGAACTGTATCTTCTAGACTTCAAAACCAGCTCTCTACTATCTTTCTTTTCAAAATATTATATGGTCAAATCTCACCAACAATGTTCAGAATTTTTGCTTTTTCACTTTTCTCCAATCAATCCTAGTGACTAGCACCAAACATAAATGCCCCTTTCAAACAGATATGAAGTTCTCTATTTATCCTTGGGGCTTTGAGGAGAAATGGATATAATGTTGGACTTGGATTCAGAAAACCTGGGTTCAGCATTTCCTCTGATATTAGATATGTGACCTTGAGCAAGTTACTTAACTGTTCAGCCTCAATTTCTTGATTGGAAAAAGTGTGATAATAATATTCAGCACAGAGCTGACATGAGAATCCAATAAAATCTTTAAATTGTGTTTAACAAAGGGCAGCTAGGTGGCGCAGTGAATAAAGCATCGACACTGGAGTCAGGAGGACCTGAGTTCAAATGTGACCCAAGACACTTAATTATTACCTGGCTGTGTGACCTTGGGCAAGTCACTTAACCCCATTGCCTTAAATAAAAATAAAAAATAAATAAATTGTGTTTAACAAATTTCAAATATCAGTTATTATTATTTTTTTACTATGCAATACATTAATGAAATTCAAAATCTATTTACTATGTACTTTTATTTTCCTTCCCTTTCTTGATCAATTTATTATTCCATACTTTTTTTTAAAAAGTTTCTTTTGTTTTTTATTTACTCACCGTGGATATGCTGTTCCCCAGAAGAAAGGCTTTTGAAGTTCTCCTGCTGGAAACCCTAGGGGGAAGAAAAATGAAGTGAATTTAAACATTTGTGCTTCTTTCTTTCTATCTGTATCCAGAGTTATTGGGGCCAGTGGGCATTCTTTGTATTTGGAGAAGTCTCCTAACTTCTAACTTCAATTCTTCAACTTTATTTGACATTGTCAAGGTAACTTGCTTGGAAGTTAAAAATGGCAACATTTCAGTCTGCTGGGACCTTTGCTTCTGGTTTCTCCTGTTTGAGGTATATGACCATTTAGTAGCTTTACCTTATGGAGAAAATCATATATAAACATGCACAAAGAGAGAAATTCTGAAATCAATACCATTGAAGAGTTGAGTTGATTTCAGGTTTTATATTTTGTTTTACCTTTTTTTTCCAAGGTGGGAAGAGACTGAACTCTATTTTTCCTTTCTCTTTTCTTCTCAACTTTTAGTTGATGCAAGGGATCAAAATTTAGAACTATCTATGTGGTACAATGGATAGAGGACTCAGACTGGCCCTGAGTTCAAATCTAGCTCAGACAGTTATTAGTTGTGTGACCCTGGACTTAATTGCTATTTGCCTCAATTTCCCCTTCTGCAAAAATGGAGATAAAAATAGCATCTACTTCTTGAGTTTGTTGTGAGGATAAAATGAGATAATTTGTAAAGCACTTTGCAAACCATAAAGAGCTATAGAAATAGTCACTATTATCATAAGCAAGAGGAGGCATGTTACTATTATAGACTAGCTCCATGAGGGGAAAGCTCCTCATAACACTGCCAAGAATATCATCTTTAGGACAACATTGATCATAACACCTAAACTTGTGGCAAGTTAAGATTACTCCGGCTTCCTCATTCTCCCCAGGGCTGCTCTTTGTCTGCTTTCCTCAAGATTATTCCTATATACTTAATTATACCCATGATATGGGTCACTAAACATGATGCTTTCATGGAACAAATTAATGACATTACACAGGACCTATACCTTATAGATTAATCTATCTGGCATCTCGGGAATCATAAGGAAGGAACTGAGTTCAAATCTGATCTCAGACACCATGTTGCTTATTCTTTTACTAGCATTCAGGGCCATCTCCAGGAGTCCTGAATCATTTCTGACCACTAGAGACCCAGATGGCTGGTGACTTAGCACAGCACCCCATCCCTCAATTTCCAATTTACATGCTTTTCATGGCATCACTTCCGTGATGTCATGATCTTCTTTGACAACAAAGGACAAACAGCATCATCATCATCAATTTATCTGGCATAAGGGAGGCAGTATGATGTAGTAGAAAGAATACTAGATTTGAGATCCAGCAGTTCTTTCAAATACTATATGACCTTGGAAAAGTCACTGAAACTTTTCAAATTATGATTTCCACATCTTTAAAATGATTACTTCATATGGTTGTTGTGAAATTCAAAGAAGATATAACAAAGATAAAGCATTTTGTAAAAATAAAACGTATGCCAACAATGTTAGCTACTATGATTATTCCTATCAATCTCCTTTTTTGATAATGGTCCATTGCAGTATGAATTTTCAAGATGAAGAATTTAATTTCAAAAGGTAGATTTTTTTCAGTTCAGAATGTGCTTTCCCATATGTTCATGATCTCTATCTCTCTGTATCTCTGTTTCTCCTTGTTTCTGTCTCTTTCTCTGTCTCTGACACTCTCATTCTCTCTCTCTCTCTCTCTCTCTCTCTCTCTCTCTCTCTCTCTCTCTCTCTCTCTCTCCTCTACTATCCAACAATTCAACAAATATTTATTAAGGACTTATCATATGCAAGAAACTGCCAGAATCTGGGGATAGCAAAGATGGAAACAAAATAGTCACTGCCTGCAAGGAGTTCACATTCTATTGCATTTTTCAAAGACTGAAAAATCTCTTTAAAAGACTATCTCATCCCAGCTTTGATAACATTTACTGATTTCCCAAAATCTCTGATTTCTTTAAATCTCATCTCTTCTTTAAACAATAGGTCTGTTTTAAGAATCTTTCCAAAGTCCAAAATAGACGCTAAGTCTCCATGGTTTTATGAAAATTCACTTACCAATAATATATCAGATCTTAATCAGCAGAAAGATAACGTTATATTCACTTCTTAAATTGAATAGGCCCCTCTACATGTTATCGTATACAGAATTCTTAGATACTTCCAAACCCAGAGAAAAGAAATGGTTGACATTTCCTTGCCCTCTCTTTTCAATCATTCACTGTTACTAGTCTCAAAGTCACATATAGCTGCCATGACGTTACTCTGATCAGCTCTATCTGTTCACCTTGTCAGGTCCAAAGTACCCAGTGCTGATAAAAAAAAATAATCTGATGCCCCTCTGTCTGTTTTGCTTGAGCGAATGGATAAATGGCTTAAGCCAGGTTTTTGGCAAATTCAGACTAGCTAAAATGATAATTCTAAATCCCGACAGGGTCAACTCAATATCTTATCTTTTGAAATAGATAAGCAGAGATGAAAAATAAAAAATGAAGAGAGTATTTCCTTTTTCATAGATTTTTTCTACACTCTCATATATGTGTATGTGTATGTTGTGTATGTATATGTATATATATATATATACATATATATATGTCTTTTTTTACTTCAGAATTTTCCTCACCATTGGTTTCATGCTTTTTAATGTTTTAATGCCACTTTTTCTCACTATTATTTATGAATTCTCTCACCTACCCCCTCCAGAATTAAATACAGATACTGAAATACAGAGAAAGAATTTTTTTTTGCTTGAAAAAAAGAAGTGGAATGTGGTCAATGCCTTCTTTCTAATTTCCCCTTCAATATTACTATACTGTTCTATGTCCTTAAACGCTATAATGAAGTCAGACAAGAAACACTGGTTATGTAGCAGGCACTAGAAAGACAAACTAAAAAAAAAAGAAAAACAGTGTCTGTCCAACAAAATACATACATACATACATATATATATATATATATATATGTATATATATATATATATATACACAGTATATTTATTGAGTTGTTTTCAGTCATGTCTAACTATCCATGATCCCATTTGAGGTTTACTTGGCCTAAGTACTGGAATGGTTTGCCATTTCCTTCTCCAATTCATTTTACAGATGAGAAAACTGAGGCATCTTTAAGTGACTTCCCCAGGATCACACAGCTAGTATCTGAGACTAGATTTGAACTCAGCAAGATAAGTCTTCTCACTCCAATGACACCCAGTTGCCCCAGATATAATAAAAATTCAAATCAAATAAAAATTAACTGGTATCAGGAAAGACCTTATGTGGGAGATGGTACCTAAGTAAAATCACAAAATCATCCTAGATCAGTTTTCTAATAGTACCATATGTGCCCAGACATCAGGACAGGGTTATAGACATAAGAAATCTTTGTAGGAAAGCATATTCTCTCATGTCTCCAAAAAATAAATGATACTCCAAAAGGATACATCTATGTATGCACCAATTAATCTCCAAGTAAAGGAATTTGAAAGTAAGAAGCAAAAGAAGAAAGATATGTTTATGAGCTAATTGTTTCTCCATGGGCCAAGTAGAAGAGGTTACATAAAGGATTCCTGTACCAGTTGGGAGATGAATTGGGTGATCACTCATATGCTTTCCAGATGTCAGATTCCATAAAGTCACACTTTTATGGAACTAAATTTCTATAAGTTCATGAGTCCAATACTTAAAGGTGAGGCTCTGATTATTCATAAGTAAAATAAAATATATGCCAAATTTTATACTATTATAAAACATTGGTGGGCAGAGGGCATTTGTTAGTTTTCTTCTATGTGATATACCTTTCATGCATCTAAAGTAATTTTAGTCTATCTCTCCAGTCTGAGTTTCATATAAACTGCTATCATCATCCTAAGGAGAGTGCCTTAACAGGAAAATATGTTTAGACCTTCTCATAGCCTTTCCACAAGCAGTAGTAGCTGCAGGATCTTTAAATTCCATTGGTGGGGAGGAATGGCAGAAGGCATGGTTTTATGATAAAGTGGAGAACTGAGTCGAATTATTACCTACAATTCTATGGGAATCATTATATGAAATCAAAGTATATTGATAAAATTTAATAGAATACTTACACTCTGAAATATCTCTATTCAACAGAAAACTTAGGATGCATTTGATTATCTAACTTTTCCTTTCAAAAGCATCTGTTATTCTAGTAGTATTGCTATTCCTGCAGACTAAAGGCTACATAAAGTATACATTTATAAAGTTCATTGCCTGTCAGAAAACATAGAACAAGAAGTAAGAAAAAGATTGAGATACTTAAAACAGAGTCAATAGCCTTTAATGGAAGTTTTTAGGGTCAAATGCATTTTAAATATATATATATATATATATATATATATATATATATTGATATCTACATATAAATATAATTGGTAACTTTTTCAATCTTATGTATTTTATTTTATGTGGCTAAAAATATTATTTTGAGAAGTCCATAGACTTCTTCTGCCAAAGGCATCCAAGACATGAAAAAAAGTTAAAACTTCCTGCTCTGGAGAATAGGGTTTCTCTTCAGTGGACTCTGGTTCTTATTTTATGTAAGACAAATTCATTGCTATTTTTCTCCACACATCTAATAGTTCTTTGACCCAAAGAACAGGGACCAGAGTATCATAAGTTCACAAAGGAAAGTCCTTTATTGGTTTATGCAGAATTGGGAAATTATGACTCCTGATCCTTTTACTCCCCCTATCCTTACATATCAGTTCACCTCCATTCTGAAGAACAAAATGCTTTGGAAAGGAAGACTTAGTGGAGTTATAAATACCTGAGGTATGCTCGTCTAGTGGAAAACACATTGGATTTGCAATCCAAAAATCTGAGTCCAAATCTTGGCTTTGCTAACTTTTTCAGGCTTCATTTTCCTTATCTGTAAAATGAAGGGGTTGAACCATATCACCTCTAAAGTTAGTTATAAATCTATGCTCCTGTGATCAGGAAAAGGATCAAACACAATGGAATCAACAGATATGCCTAGAATTTAGAACATATTCCTTTAGGCCTAGTAACTTCATTAAGTTCATATTATTCAACTACTGACCTCATGAGATTCTAGGCACATTATTTAACTTCCTTATCTTCTCCAACTTTTGCATCTCTATAACTAGAACTAAAAATCTTTAGAAGTCATTAATTTCTAAGATTTTTCTTTTATTTGATTCTATTATTGTTATTTACATTCATATGATGCTAATTAGGATGCAATCTCTCTCATTAAATTGAATATGTTAACATCTTTTTACTTATTTTCTAGGATTGACTAGATCCCCAAAAGATGACAGTGACTTCACTACTCACTGACAAATCTCCTAAACCCAAATAGCTAGCTTTTCTTTTTTATTCTTTTTAAAAAGAAAAACAGAAATTTAAAAAAAAAACTTAACTATAAACCTCTAGAAGAGCTAAACTAATTCCAGATTTCAATTATTTTATTCCTGACTTATTTTATTGTTTGACTGCTTCAGAAGCATCAGTATTACTAAATTAATGATCTTTCAAACCTACTATGAGCCAAAAAGCAAAAGTAGACTTGAGAAAGAATGAAGATTGGTTTTCAATTAGTCAACCTCCAGAATCACAACTGGGCTCCAAGGAATATTAAGTTATTCATAGTGAAGTTCACATGTCAGTTATAAGGGAGTTATTCATGTAAAAGATAGCCTGTCCAAAGATGAATCAACCCCACACAAATGCAGAGAAATATAAAGTATCATTCAAAGACTACAGGATAGCGACTTACTCTCAAAGGTCTATTACAATACCGTTATGAAGTTAACTGAACTTAATCACAAAAAAAAAAACAACAAAACTTATTGGAAGGCAGCTATGATAGCTAATCTTTGCTGATTTCTGTTATTTCAATCAAAAAGTAGTTTTTTAATTTTATTCTGAACTAAGAAGTAAAACAAACATTTCTATAACAGAATAGAAAAAAAGATGACTGCACATGAGACTGCAAAATCTATTCTATACAACTTCCTATTCTTTTTAAATATACAATAAAGTTATATAAATGCTACATGATAACTATTTATTAGGTACCTACTATGTGTCAGGGACTGGGAAATACAAAGTAAAAAGAAGGAAACAATTCCCATGTAAGTTTACAATCTCAAAGTGAAAACAAGTATATATACAAGTAAATATACAGAGAATAAATTTAAGGTTGTTTAATATAAGGTAGTCTCAGGGTGACAGTAGTAATTTGGGTTGATCCTAGAAAGTGCTACTTGAAGAAAAAGAAGAATCATCTAAAACAGAGAGTAGAAAATGCATTTCAGACAAAAGGAAAAGCTAGTAGAGAAAGGCAAAAAGAAGAGATGAAGTGCTTTGTGTGGAGTATAGAGAAAAGTTCAGTTGGCTTGATTACAGTGTGAGAGAGTATTAGAATCAACTGGATAGGTAAGTTGGGCCAAGTTTTGAAAAACTTGAAACTCTAAATAGAAGTGTTTTATATTTGAGAGACAACTGGGAACCACTAGAATGGGTTGATTATGAGACGAAATGGTCAGATCTGCACTTAAGAAAAATTATTTTGGCAACAGTTATCTCTACTATTATAATAGCTTCTTGATTTGGTCTCTCTTGAGAGACTAAATTTGTAAATCTGCCAAACTTTATCCTTTTTCCCAATCCTTCACACAGTTGCCAAAATAATCTTCATGAGGCACAATGTTACTCATCACCTCAAAAATATTCAGTAGCTCCCTAATGCTTCTAGGTTAAAATACAAAAACTTTAGCTTATCTACAATCCTACATTATCTAACTCCATCCTTATTTCATATCAGTCACTTTCATGCCATCTATATTGCAGCCAAAGCAAAAAATTAGCTGATGCAGAAACTTGCTACATTTCCTTCTTGTATGCATTCATTCACACATCTTATACTTAATCTCATATTTATTCTCTTTATAATTCTGTATATTTATTTGTATATACACTTGCTGTCTCCCCCTTGAGAATGCAAATTCCTTCCATTTTTCCTTCTTTGTACTTATATTTTCTGACAATAGCAATTAGTAGGTACTTAATAAATAATTGTTATCATGTAACTTTTTACTTCATAAATTTATCACTGTGTCCTCATATCTCAGAATCTTTATCTTCCTGTAAGACCAAAAAATAAGACCACTTCCTCCATCTGATCCACACAGAACAAAGTATAATCTGCCTTCTCCCAATATCCTTTGAGTCCATTATATGCATCCTTTGGTTAAAATTCCTCTCTCCTTTTTAGTGAACAAATTGCATATTATTTCCCTTACCCCCAACTCTAAGATAAATATAAATTCCTTGATGATGACAGAAATTGTTTTATTTTTTCTTTGTACCTATAGCTTGACATTTTTTTCCCTACAAGTCAAGCCAGAAAAAGAAAGGAAGGAAACAAGCAAGTTGCAGTAAAAAGGAAGGATGACTCTAAACTATTACTTAGAAAGACAAATAAAGTGGTTCATAAAACCTTAGTTTGAGAGCTATAAGGGACCTCAGAGGCCATTATTTTTCAAATGAAGAAATGAGTCTCAGAGAGGTTAAGTGACTTGCCCAGGTGTACTAGTAAATGTCCAGGATAATATTTGAACCCAAATCTTCCTGACTCCAAGTAAAAATACCCTATTCACCATGGCATACTGCCTCTAAATTTACAGTGTGCACTTTACAATATTTTCCAAAGTAAAAAAGAAACATTTTCTGAGATGTATTTGGACATCACATATTACAATACTAATGCTAAGAATTTTCAAAAAGACTACCATGAAAATAATTACAAGTTATTCACCAACACTGATTCCTGAAGATGAAGTAGAAAAGTTTTCAAATGAGTTTTTTTTTTCAAGAAAAGAATTGGTAAGTTCTAGGCTTCAAAGAACCAAATATCATTGCAAAAAAATAAATCTGATTATATTTTAGTGAACTAGAAAAGACCTATGATTGATGAGGTAGATATCCCTTATAATTTGTCACTAATATGTCAGACATGTCCACTAACATATCAGAGCTAAACTCAGAATTAACAAAAAAGTAAAAAAAGAATGATAAGCAAATGATATAATTTACATTTGAAATAAAAATCCCAAACCATTTAAACAATAGACCATTAAAATGGACAAGAGAAATAACACTGACACCAATTAAAATGATTTTATGTACAACTTAATAAACTGGCAAAAAAAATTATAACAAGGAGACCAAAAGGACCAAGAAACCACCTTAGTCAAGTAATGTCATCCAAATAGAGAGGGATAACTGCCAAAGGCAATACCAGGTTAAAAAATAAACTTATTTATAATATCTTATAAAGAAGTATGATAGAAAATTTTGAGCAATGTAGAATCATAAAGCAATGGAACATAAGTTAAAAGAAGACTTGGGAAGACAGCCAATTAAGCAAAGTCATCCCAACAACATTTAAGGACTTTAGAAGAAGAAACAAACAGAGCAGGAAGACAACAACAGAATAAAAATCAAAAAGATTTGTGAAAATTACTAATTTCCACTAAAAAGAACTAGAACCACCACACTTAATTTCTAATATTTTAATCTGAAATGTGTTTATAGAGGATGTAAATATGGCATTGAAGAGAAGAAAAAGGCAGCTAGATTGGATCAAATATATATAAAGAGATCTGATTTGACACACATTTATTAAGTATTTACTATGTACCAGTCACTTTGCTAAGTGCTGGAGATAAAATGAGAGACAAAAGGTAGTCTCTGTCCACAAAATGATTACAATCTCAAAGACAATTATAAGAACATTTAGATAATGATGCATAATATATAAAGAAAACATTTAGGTAATGATATATAATGTATACAGAAGTGAGAAGATACCCAATAGGTGTGAAAAACTCAAATTTGATTAATATCCAAAAAAGGGGCAACAAAGAGAATATCAATTACTATCAACTCATTTGCCTACTTTTCCATTTATATGAAATTTTTATGGTTCAACTATTCCTGTATGAAGGACATTTTATTTAAGGAGCATTAGTATGGAACAAGCTGGCCTTTGTGAATTATATCCAACAATCAAACATGTCATCATTTCACCACTTAGATGTGTAAAGAATATAAGACCCACTATGAAAAAGGCATTCATAGAGCAATATACCATGTTGTCAGCTGTTTTATCAACAAAATGTTGCCCATCAAGCCATTAAAATTATTCAAGATTCCTTAAAAATGCAACAGAAATTGTCCTTCCTCAATGCCCATCTTCTAATCATAAAAATTAAGCAAAGTATAATTCAAGGAACACTAAAGGTGTTCACTATGATGGAAGAGATCAACAAAAGATTTTATTATAAAGAAAGCTTCCCTGTGAATGATGAAATTTTTTAGTTGCTCCTGTTTGCAAATGACATTTTTCCAATTGTATGAAGTGCCACATAATTTGCTGGCTCTACCAAAAGGAATCTGTAATCATTCAGGAGTATGGCCTGATCATTCCACATGAGAAAAGCACTTGCTATTTAGAATTATCTATTGTAATTAGATCTGAAAAGTAGTATTGCTGTGGACAACTCATTAGGACATGGCATGCATTTTGTTTAGTTTTGTTTTTTACTTTTTTTTTATTTTTGCAAGGCATTGGGGTTAAGTGACTTGCCCAACATCACACAAAACTAGGCAATTATTAAGTGTCTGAGGTCAGTTTTGAATTCAGGTCCTCCCAACTCCAGGGTCAGGACTCTATCTACTGCTCCACCTAGCTGCCCCCTAAGCATTTTGTTTTGATAGAATATTTTACAATTTCCTTCTAAGGGGATATTTCTGTCACTCCTGAAAATGATAATTTTCATCTTTATATAATCACTGACATCTTTAGAGGTTGTATGAATGTCAACCTCTTCCTTTACCAGAAAGTGCAGAGTTCTAACAGATGTGACTCATGTCAAGTGATACAGCAAGAGATAACTTGGCCATCTTGGCCATCTGCTGTCTTCCTGCTGTTGCCTTCCTGCTGTAATATCCATCTGTTTAGAACTGATTTATAGGAAGCAACTTCTTAAGAACACCTCCCCTCCTCGGACTCTCTCTTCTCTATCATTCATGCCTGACTTGAAACCCTAAGGTTTCAATGAAAACAATTCCCTTTTTATTAGTTTTGATATGATCTCATGTCACAATGCTCAATGCCTCAATTTTTTTTTTAGGTTTTTTTTGCAAGGTAAATGGGGTTAAGTGGCTTGCCCAAGGCCACACAGCTAGGTAATTATTAAGTGTCTGAGGTCGGATTTGAACTTAGGTACTCCTGACTCCAGGGCCAGTGCTCTATCCACTGCGCCACCTAGCCGCCCCTATGCCACCTAGTCACCCCAGTGCCTCATATTTTAAAGTAATCTTTAGGGGGCAGAAAAATAAATGTTTGTTCATTGGTAATAATAAAATTAAATTTAAAAAATAAAATGTAGTATTAAGCATTAAAGACATTTTATAAAATTATCCTTTGACACTGATTCTCCCTATCTTGTCTGGGTTGTCTGGATTATCTGGGTTGGAATTTCCATGAACAACAGGAAGATCTTGATACTGATATGCTTAGAAATTTTGACTGCCCGATTTCTAACTTGCACCGGTTCACCCCATCTAAGGCAGCCTGGTGTCTGCTGGGAAAGGGAGGGAGAGAAGGAAGAAGAGAAGGGAAGGGGAGGGGAAGTTACTATATTGTTGTCCTACTTAGTACATACAACTAATCAGTTTTAGCACAACTGCAGTTCAGAAAATTTGAATCCCAGGAAACCATCAACTTATCTACTTGGTTTATCAATTATTACAAGAATGGATTACAAAATAAAAGAGAAAATAAAATGTATTCTCTCATACTGGAATAAGAATTTTTTTCTATTTCCTAATAAACAGTGAATTTCCAGGTGTGAGTTAAAACCACATGTTAGACATGAAGTAAGAAGAAAGAAGTATTTAATTTTTTGTAAAAACTACAGGTTTTTGTCCCCAGTTCTTAAGTTTCATTCTCCTTTGACTTAGGGAAGCAAATAAGGCTTTTTAATTCCCTGGCTATCCCATTTGGTAAAGTAACCCATTTTTCTGAGTTGTATAGTTCAGGGCTTTTATTATGGTATTTCCTAATTGTTTTCTTGGGATGGTTGGAAGGCCTGCAACTGGGAATCCAGCTGCATCTCAACAGGGAATAACCATCTGTGCAGAATCTTCTGAGGAATGTGCTCAAATGAGCTTCACCTTCCAAAATCAGTTTTGATGAGTTTTATTAGTAGTTTAGGCACATTTAAGTTAAGATCTCCAGAATGGCCTATAAGACCCTTAAGTATTTCATTTAGATTGCTTAATTAGTCTTCAAGTGAATAAACCTATTTTCCCCTTGGTTTGATCCCTACTTAATTTGAGTCCTCCCCATAAAATTTCTAAATTTGCACAGTGAATTTTACTGAAATCTCAAGTTTAGGTGAACTTTTTCAGGGCTAACTAGGATGGTCTAGCATAGACTATAACATTACCCTCATTCAAATTTTCTTTTTAAGCTAGAAATCATTAAAGGAATTCCAAGGGAATCATGGATATTGCAGAAGCAGAGAATCACAGAACTTCCCAATCTCCAAGGACCTCTGAGACCACTGAATCTAAACCATAACTGAACAAGAAACTGCTCTGAAACAAAGCGAACAAGTGGGCATTTAGCCTCTACTTGATAATCATTACCTCCCTAAGTAGTCCACTCTGCTTTGACAAAACTCTAATTATTAGAAAGTGACAATGATCCTCTTTGTTTTTTTTGCAACCACCATCCAAGTTTCTTTGGTATTGGAGTACCAAAGGGAAGTCTCTTTTAAAAGAGTGCCCAAAGGGATACTGATGAGAACTGGAGTTTTCACCTGCCTCCATCTTCACTGTATTTCTCATATAGAGCAGGACTTTTTTATTTTCACCAATAAGGAGTTCCTTATTAAAGAACTGTGCAAGGATTGTTTTATTCTTTTCTCTCTCTCTCTCTCTCTCTCTCTCTCTCTCTCTCTCTCTCTCTCTCTCTCTCTCTCTCTCTCTTTTTCTTTTTGTCTTGTTCAAGTCATAGAGCTACTAAGGGCTTGAGGCTAAATTTAAACTCAGATCCTTCATTCCAGGGCTGGTGCTTTAGACACTGTGTGCCACCCAGGTGCTCTTGTTCACTCTTTATCTTTGTATTCCCAGCACCAAAGAGAGTGCCTAGAACATCATAAGTACTTATAAGAAAGTGCTAGCTGAATTGAATGCAGGACCCTGGCTTCTCATTAGAATATCAGGCATAAATTTCAATAATATGCAGGCCTCAAGTGATTCAGCCTCTGTTCATTTAGTTTCCGACTTACAGACTCAGGTAGATTCCAGATCTTGATAGTAAGCCCCAGGTTCCCTCTCCAAACACTATTATTTCAAGTCCTATTATTCTGTTAACAGAAAAAGTTTGCCTGTGACTGTCTTGTATTAATTGTAAGGTTTTCAACAAGCTTAGACCCTGACTTTGAAGAAAATATGCTTCAGATTTGTTAGGCACCTTATCTTAAATAGTGAAACATCCTTGATTAAATTAAAGCAATCAACTGCTCTGTGTACTTCAAGAAAGCTAATAGAATTACTTATTTGGCCCTTAGGGATGCTTGTTTTTTAATACATTGGGGTTTTTTGCTTATAATAATTCAAGAATATATTTCAGGCTATTAAAATGGAAACTAATTTTAGAACTAGGCTTTTTGCAGTTATATCTCCTATATGGAATAAATTAAATTATATAAATTTATACTAAAGCTCTGAGTATACTTCAAAAAATCCACATTTTTTAAAATTAAAACAAAAAACAAGAATCAGATGTGGTGAGTATTTCATAAAGAACTGTTGCTATTGTCTGTAAGAGAGATCCCTGATTTGGGCCCTGCTACCACCATCAACAATTAACCAATTGTCAGTGATAAAGAGCCCCAAGAATAGCAATGTCTCACATGCTAACCTCCAGCCACAGTTTTACACATTTTAAGTATTTAATAATTGCCTACATGGGAGAAAAATCCAAAGGCACCATTCTCATTCAAATCAAAGTGTGGTAAGCAAAATATCTAGGGTTCTCTTGGTTGCTAAGGACCTCAAGACACTTAGGGCAAGGGCCATGTAAGCAGAACTCCTCCTTTTCTTGTCTATCCCAAAAGCTTCTTTCTAGAAGGATAATTAATCAAGAAAAATACAAGTTAGCCTTGAGTCTCTGTATATATTGGATTTTAAATTTCTATGATGACATGATTTAAATTTTCTTGTACTGCAATGGACATTCACACACTTTTCAGTTAAGGAAACTCAGGTTCAAAAGATTCAGTCAGTGACTTGCCCAGGGTCTATCACATAGCTAATGAGTTTATGAGGCAAGATTTGGAGGAACCAAAGCTTTCTTCTCCAAATATAGCAAGCTATCCTATAAGACATGCTATTTCACTGTAAAATAATAACAATGGAAGCTCCTGAGGAATAAGGATTATAACTTCTATTTTGTACCAATACAAATTAAACCTAGCCCAGTGTCTGGTATATTGTAGTTACTTAATAAATACTTGTTGATTGAGTGACTATGTGAGTAAAATACTGAGCTGAAACTCAAGACTAAAGGACCTTATTCTAGTGTCCTGCTCTACCACTCCCTTACCGTGATTTTGGCCAAGTTACTTTCAGCTCTATTAGGCTAATATTTTACATTTGCCAGACATTTCACAATTGACAATATGCTTTTCTATAAATGGTATCTTATCTGATTATCAAAATAACACCATGAGAAAAGTATATGATCCTTTTCCTTAAAAAAATGAGGAAACTTAGAAGTTATAGCAATTAAGTGACTTACCCAAGAAAGGAATCAGTAATTTACTGTTTACTATATACCAAGAACTTTGTAAATACATTTGATAATACATTTTTAAATACATATTTGATCTTCACAACAACCCTAGGAGGTTGATGCTACTGTGAACTCCATCTTATAATCAAGGAAAGTGAGGCAGTGACTGGCTCAGAGTCTCACAACTAAAAAATATCTGAGGTCATGAATTCAGGACTTCCTTATTCTAGGTCTGGGGCAGCTAGGTGGTCCAGTGGATGGAGCACTGGCCCTGGAGTCAGGAGGAGGGGAGTTTGAATCCAGCCTCAGATACTTAATACCTACTAACTGTGTTACTTTGGGCAAGTCACTTAATGCTGATTACCTCGCCTCCAGGACCATCTCTAGTTATCCTGATTTATATCTGACCACTGGAATCAGATGGCTCTGAAGGAGAAAATGAGGCAGCATACCCTCACTAAAAAAAAAAATTAAAAATAATTCCTTCCATGTGCTTGTCATGGCATCACCTCTCCTGATGTCACCATGGTCTTCTTCAAGAACAAAGGACAAGGGGTGGCTAGGTGGTGCAGTAGATAGAGCAACAGCCCTGGAGTCAGGAGTACCTGGGTTCAAATCCAACCTCAGACACTTAATAATTACCTAGCTGTGTGGCCTTGGGCAAGCCACTTAACCCCATTACCTTGTAAAATCCTTTAAAAAATAGCAAAGGACAAATAAAAATTAAAAAAAAACTAGAACTCTATCCATTCCCCACCTAACCACTCAAGGTACATACTTTGTGAATTGTTATATATGTTCAACCTCAGGTCTTCCAAATGCAGATGTAGTATTCTCTCCACCACTCTATAATTTCTCTAATTTCTTCTCAAGTTCCTTCTGAGAACAGAACTAGACTTAAGCAACATAAATCACATGATAATGATAACTGGAATGAACTTTATATAATGATGTTACTAAGTATAGTTACTTCTTATATGTGAAACCCAATTAGACAGATGGCCACATGCTAATAGGATCAGTCCATAATCAATAGGGACATTCACTTTGGGAAATGAATGCAATTTCCTATTCTTCAATGAGGAAAATAAAGAGAGTGAGGGAAGTCACAAGGAAAGACTCCACCATTATTTTTAGACAAGAATATTAGCTAGGAAAGAAGGAAAGGAAAGAGGGGATATAGTCACCCAAAGGATTACTCATGCTCTTGCCTGTAAATGTAATTTACAATGAGAGCAGGCATTGGTCATTAGGAAAATAGGAACAGCTTGAATCGCTTAATTAAAACACTGCTCAAAACTGTTAATTCCAAAACCATTCTGCCCATGAGGCTGCAGAAAGCCAATGTACTGTTTTGAAAAATCATCCTCGTTAAACTTTTGATTAGCTCAGTTCTTCCAAGGTAAGAGCATAAGGAGATTCTTATAGGAGCAGCCCCACTCCAAGAAATGGTGGACATCAAAAACTGAACCAAAGACTGTTGCCCTCAATGCTATACACATTCCAAGCCCCAATAGAGCAACAAGCATACACATTTCAGAATGGAAGTTCTTCCAAAAAAAAAAAAACACAGTGTTGTTGGTTAAAGTAAAAACTTAAAGTATGTTGGATCTTTTAAATTACAAAAAACAATGTCAACAAAATTTTTAAAGGTTCCTTAAAATCTAAAGGGTACCCAACATTCTAGAACACATTTTTTTCCCTGAAGCTACAATCAGTCAATCCATCAAACAAATATTTATTATCCATGTAACTGAATGAAACTAGAATTACTTCATATACATCATCCATACTGTGTCTATTGGCTTTTACTTGAGATATAATAATAACAAAAGTTCATATAGAATATTTAAGACTGGCAAAAATTTTTTGACATATCACTTCATGTGATCTTCACAATAATCTTAGAAGAGGACAATGATCTCCATTTTACAGAAATACCTAAACAGGGTTAAGTAACTTGTTCAAGGACACATAGTCAATAATTATGTGAAGTAGGATTTAAACTGATGTCTGACTGATTCTAAGCACAATACTTTATAACTGAATATGCTTCCTGGAGTTGTGAATTGGTCCAACCATTATGTAAAACAATAGTATTCTTAAAAGAAAAATGCTGCTAAAACATCCATACTCTTGGACTAGTGATTTCATTGCTTGTCATACCCTAAGGGGGTCAAAAGTTGAAAGAGAGGTCCTAAAATACACTGAAATTTACATTCTTTAGAGTTATGTTTGTGTTAATAAGAAATAAAATAAATTGCCATTAATTAGACAATAACTAAAAATATTATGGTATATGAATATTACTGTGCACAAAAATAATGAATAGGAAGAATATAGAATATTATTGGAAAATTTTAATGAATTGATGAAGAATGATGCAGAAAAACAATACATATCCAGAAACCACTAACTATATAAATGGAAAAGATTACAATTCTCTTCTCTCTCTTTCTCTCTCTCTCTCTCTCTCTCTCTCTCTCTCTCTCTCTCTCTCGATGAGTTCTATGGGTATGCAATTTTATATGGTTTAGTTTTGCTGAATTACTTTTTTCATTTTCTTATTCTTTGTTACAAAGCATGACTCACTGAATAATATGCTGGAGAGGGGGATATATTTGAAAGTAGCAATCAATAAAAACTAAAATAATAAAATAATGCTTCCTAGCTATTTCACAACCTGTTGTGAAACTCCAATGAAACAATGTTCTGAAATTGCTCTTTAATTAGAAATAAAAGCTATTATTTGTGATAGATATAAAATGGTCTTATTCCTTAAGAATAGATTTGGCCATGCTAAAATATATGATCACAACATTACAAAACAGGAAATAGTAATTTCCAACCTATTATAGCCCTCAAAGATTATTGTGATGCAGTATACTTTCAGTCAAATTTGAAAGATTAGGTACAATTTTATACAGTTTTCTAAATTGATAATATGTATGATAATTTCATATTTATATATTTATTCCTTACCAGTATTCTTCAAAATAGCTAAATTAATGCTTCTATCCCTTGGCCATTGTTATATTCAGTCTTGCAATTACACAGCTTTCTTACTCTAATGAAAAGTAGTGAGTAAAAGAAACTTTCTTATTCACTTAAAATTATAACACAACAAAGTTGTTAAAGGAACCTATACAAAATAGTCATAGAATTTGTGTTTTTCCTTTTATTTCCCCCTTCATTCAAATCCATTAGACATCTGGAACAAAGATAGAGGCATGGGGGAAAAACCCACTCCTCTATCACACCAGAAGCAAACTCTAAAAGACAATAGCAATTAGTATCATAAGTGATTTGCTTTGTTCAAAAATATGAAATTCTAAGGGTTCTCGGACATGTGGGATAAGCAAAACAGTTGCCCCTATACCCATGGTGAATGGCAGTTATCTATTCTATCCTAAAATAGATATCCTCTAATAAGGGACCTCAGAAGTCATCGTGTTCAACCTCCTTAGTCACTTTTAGCAAAACACTTTTTTTATATGTGTTAACAAAGTAACCAGGTACTAAATAGTGCGTCAGAAAGATGTGCTTCTGCAGATGACTAACATCCACCATATTACAAATTTAATTTAAAAATTATCATGCTCAACATGTACCCAACAACAACAATAATAAAAAATATTTCTAATTATTTATGTTGTTATTCATTCATTTAATTCTCTGTATGAACATTTATTAATTTTTCAAGGGGAAAAGCCCATGATTTCAACAATATGGGTAACTCCCAGTAATAAAACTTTCCCTATCTATGTAACATATTAGCCATTATCTATACCTTATGGTCTTAGAGAGTTGCTTGGAACACTGGGAAGTTAAATGACTTGCTTATGATCAAGCAACCAATATCAAGAAATCAATTAGTTAAAAATTTTAATAACTTAATATTAAAAAGCATTTTTTGAAGGCCTGCCATATAGCAGACTCTATGTTAGTCACTGAGGATATAAAGATAAAACTAGAGTTGTCTCTGACATCAAGGAGTTTCATGTACATATGTGAGTATATGGAGAGTATCTTAAAATATATATGCATGTTATGTATATACATACACAAATATATGTATGTAAACAAAAATATACAAAATATATAAGTTATTTGTTTCTCTATAGCTATATGTTGCATATCTAATATTAGATATACATTTGCATAGACATATGTTTACCCAAAATAATCCATACAAAATTTAAAAAATTATATGTATATATATATTATATACATATATAATAGGCTTGCATTGTGTATATATGATACAAACAAAAACATACAAAATAAAAACGAGGTATATATAAATACACTATATATATATATATATATATATACACTAAATAGACACATTTGCGTCTATATATGTGTACACACACACACATACACACACACACACACACACACACACACACACACACACACACACCAAAAAAACACATATAAAATAAAGACAGAGAAACTTAGGAAGGAAAAATTAGCACATGGGAAAATCAGGAATGACTTCATATAAAAGGTAGAGGTTGAACTTAGCTTTGAAGGAAACTAGGGATTCTAAAAACCAAGAAAAAAGAGAAGTACATTCTAGGAAAAGGGAAAGGTCTATAAAAAAAGTACAGACAGGAATATGAAGTGTTGAGTATGGGAAGCAGTAAGTCAGGTTGGCTAGACTAAGAGGACAAAAGGGGAATGATATGTAATAAAGCTGAAATGCAGGTTGAATCTAGGTCATGAAAGTCTTTGAATGCCAAACAGAAGTTTGTATTTTATACTAGTGGATATATTTTTTAATATTTTTTTGGTGTCATGGACTCTGTATTCTGGAAATACTTATGGACCAGTTCCAAAAATAATGTTTTTAAATAATTGAAGAAAATTCTAAGTTCTACTTAGAAGTGAGTGAAAATTAAAACATATTTTTTTTTCCAATTCAAATTGATAGACTACCCTCTAAAATCTGTCCAGGGACTTTGGCGAAAAAGCTCTGTCCAATAAGTAAAAGGACTTAAGTCTTACTGAATCTAAGACTGATGCTCTATCCACTATTCCAGGCTAATACAATTGTATTATACTGCATAAAAATTAAATATAAACTTCTTAATACTAGTAACAGGATTTCTCCTCCTTATTCCCCATAGCCAAAAGGCTCCCAAAAGTTTAGCAGGCTTGGGTATCTTATTTTTTTGCTTTATCAACTTTAGTAGAGATCTGCATGCCAAAGACAAAAAAAAAATATATCAGCACTACCTTATATTTGCATCAAGCCTTGTAGTTTACAATGTGCTTTTACCACTCAGTTAATCATTCGCTCAAATGAGATTTTGTAAAATGCTTAGTAAATATTAAAACACTATTTAAAAGATTATTATTATGATCTTAATTATCTCATTTGGTCCTCACAACAATCTTATAAAATAGCAGTATTATCATCATTTCCATTTGACAGATGAGTTAAGAAACTTGGGTTTCAAGAGTTTAAATGAGTTATTCAAGATCTTTTGATGTACCCTTTTAGCAGTCTGGTAAAGCTCATGCACCTTTTGTTAGAATAAAGTTTTTCCAGGAATAAAATAAAATGTATGAGATTACAAAAGAAATCAATTATATTGCAATAAGTCATCAAAGTACTTTAAATATAAAGTTCACATACACCCAAAGGACAATAAAAATGTGCATACCCTTTGATCCAGCAATACCACTACTGGGTCTATACCCTGAAGAGATCATGAAAAAGGGCAAAAATATCACTTGTACAAAAATATTCATAGCAGCCCTGTTTGTGGTAGCAAAGATTGGAAATCAAGTGAATTTCCTTCAATTGGGGAATGGCTTAACAAACTGTGGTATATGTGTGTCATGGAACACTATTGTTCTATTAGAAACTAGGAGGGATGGGAATTCAGGGAAGCCTGGAGGGATTTGCATGAACTGATGCTGAGTGAGATGAGCAGAACCAGAAAAACACTGTACACCCTAACAGCAACATGGGAGTGATGTTCAACCTTGATGGACTCATTCATTCCATCAGTGCAACAATCAGGGACAATTTGGGACTATCTGCAATGGAGAATACCATCTGTATCCAGAGAAAGAACTGTGGAGTTTGAACAAAGACCAAGGACTATTACCTTTAATTTAGAAAAAAAAACTGATATCTTATTGTCTGATCTTACTATCTCTTATACTTTATGTTTCTTCCTTAAGGATATAATTTCTCTCTCATCACACTCAATTTGGATCAATGTATGCCATGGAAACAATGTAAAGACTGACAAATTGCCTTCTGTGGGGGGGTGGGGGGAGGGAAGTAAGATCAGGGGAAAAATTGCAAAACTCTAAATAAATTCTTTAAAACACACATACACACACACACACACACACACACACACACACACAAACACACACAGAGTTCACAAATCCCAGGTTATGAAGTTTGCTATATTATGGGTCTTCATATAACACAGAAACATGAGAAGAAAGTAGCTGTTTTCTCTCACTATTTCATGATTAAATTTTTTGACCACAGATTTTGAGATTTTAATAGTTTTAAAATAATTACTAGGACAGCTACATAGTGTAGTGCATAGATCACTGAGCCTGGGTTCAGGAAGACCTCGGTTCAAATCGAGTCTCAGACTCATGACACTTACTAGCTATGTGACTCTAAGCAAATTCACTTATCCCCAATTGCCTCAACATCAACAAAAAAATCACCACAGTAAAATAACTGCTTATTTTAAAAGTAAAAGAAGTGAATAAACAACTAACATTAAAGTTAACATAAGCAAAAAGAACAATTTATACAGTAGTAGCAATAATGCAAAAACAATCAACTGTGAAAGACTTAGTAATTCTGATCAATAAAGTGAGCCACCACAAATCTAAAGAACTCATGATGAAAAAAATATTATGCTCTTCCAGATAAAGAACTGAATATTGAAACATAATTTTCTCTTCTTTTTCTAGTTTTTCAGAATTTGGTTACTATGGAATTATGTTTTGTATGATTTCATATATATAATGAGTATTATATTCCTGGCCTTCTGAATGATGGAAAAGGGGATGGAGAGAGGGAAAGGATTTGGACCAAAAACATAATAAACCATTTAAAAGTTAAATTAAAATTAAGTTTCTTTTTATAATTCCATTTCCTTTGAGATTTTTGTGCATGTATTGGTGTTCAAGAGGTCATCAAACTTAGAAAATTATTTTTGGTGTAAATTGAGAGATGAAGGAATATAATAAGCATATGGCCATAGGACCCAACTTCCCAATGTATCTGATTTTTCTTTAAAAACATGCTGCCAAAATGGTGATAATGAAAGATACATTTCAGTGATGTCATTTTCCAAATAAATAATAGAGAGCTAAAGATTTAATACTTACTAATCTGGTTGGTAGATGCACTGTAAAAGGCATTGACTGTGGTTGGATTGGTAAACCACCTGCAGACAGAAAAAGAAACACAACCACCAACATCTGTCATTCAATAAACAAGTACCCAAAAGAACATAACACAAATGTTGTACTATGTTCAATAAAATCAGGAAATATGGTCATGTCATATATCAGAATAGTCACATCAGTTCAATGTTGCTCATTTGTGTATTGACCACTGAAAGATTATCATTCCAAGTTGTATGTACTTCAGCTCTATTCAACAGGTTTCAATAGGAGGAGAGTATGTTTATTGGACTTTTAAAATTTCTGAATAAAGTTAGTGCTGTTGCTTTTGAAAGGAAATAATTTAATAGTTCTAGAAGCTGAAGTTCTCTCTTCACAGATCAGAATATAGCAATATTTCCAGAATCCCATCTCAGATACTTGAGATTCTCTGGTGGTGTGATCTTGGGCAAAACACTTAACCCTAATTGCCTCACATCCAGGGCTCTCTTCAGTGGTCCCAATTCATATCTGACCACTGGATCCAGATAGTTCTGGAGGAGAACTGAGGCTGGTGACCTAGCACAGCACCCCCTCACTCAAATTCAGTTCATGTTCTTGTCATGTCATTACCTGTCTGATGTCACGTTCTCTTCAAGAATGAAGGACAAACATCAAAAAAAAAAAAAACACCTAGTCTTAATCATTAAATGACTATTGCCTCAGACAAACTGAGATCTCAGTTTAAGAAGGTCAAGGTCTCCCACTGCATTCAGAGTCATCTCTAGTCTTCCAGATCTATACCTTGTCCAGAGGAGAAAGTAAAACTGATGACTTTGCATAGCCCTCCCTCACTTGAATCCAATTCATTTGCAAGTCATGATATTACCTTCCCCCAGGTCATGGTCCTCTTCAAAAATGAAGAACAAACAACACCAACAACTCTTTCCTTCTTAATACTCTTTTCTCTCTAAGTTTTTGGGACACTAATTCTCCTGATTCTCCTTTCTATTTGACTGCACCTTCTCTTTCTATTTGCTGGATCCTCTTCCAGATCATGCCCTCTAATCATAAATGTCCCTCCGAACTCTGTACTGGTCCTTCTTTTCTTCTCCCTCTAGATACCACTTTACTTGGTGATCTCAATAGCTCCTATTGATAATTAAAATTTCTGTTAATGATTTTCAAATCTACCTTTCCTAGTCCAATCTCTCTGTTGACTTCTAATCTCACAACTCCAACTGTCTTTCAGGCATATTAAACTGAATGTCCAGCAAACATCTTAAAGTCAAATTGTCCAAAACAACTCACTGCCTTTTCCCCCTAACCCCTCCCGGCCTTACTTTCTCTATTAGTGTAAAGGACAACACCCTCCTTTCAATCTTTCAATCCCTCAGGATAACAACTCAGAAGTCATCTTGGACCCCTCCCATTTCTCTCTCTCTCTCTCTCTCTCTCTCTCTCTCTCTCTCTCTCTCTCTCTCACACACACACACACACACACACACACACACACACACACACACACATAAACATAAACATACTTGCCCTTCATCTCTCAAACATGCCCACCCTATTCTCTCCTCTGACTACCACTTTAATGCAGGCCCTCATCACCTCACACTTGGATTATTGTAATAACTTGCTAAACATCTGTCTGCCTCAACTCTCCCCACCCATCCAATCCATTCTCTATTCAGCCACTAAAGTGATCACATCACTCCCAATTTAGGCAACTCTAGTTGCCTATGGGATAAAATACCCTATTGTCTACAGGATAAAATACAAAATACCCCAACATTCAAAACCCATCATTTTCTAGGCCCCTTCTACCTTTTCTTACTCCCTATCATGTACTCTTTGATCCAATAATACTGGCCTTCTGGTTGTTCCATAAATAAAAAAAAAAATTATCTCTTAGATCTGAGCATTTTCCCTTGGCTGTCTTCCAAACCTGGAAAACTCTCCCTTCTCCACTTAATGAATTTCCTGGCTTCCAAACTAAAATTCCATCTTCTGAATTCCTCTTAATTCTAGAGCCTTCCTTCTGTTATTTTGTGTTTACCTCCAATAAAGTTTGCTTTATTTGCTTGCACACTGCCTCTTCTATTAGGTTGTAAGCTGCTTGAAGGCAAAGATTAACTTTTGCCTCTTTTTACAATTTTTTACATACTCATATTGTTAGCAGAGTTCCTGGCACATAGTATGAGCTTAATAAATGTTTATTAATTGATTGATAAACCAATTTGCATAGACTTGAATAACGAAATGATTAAAACTTCCTGCTGCCACCATTGAAGATTTCTCACAACTTTCAAAAAAGTTAAATCATTAGTGGTTTCATTGCTCAAAAACAGATCTGTTTTCTAACTTCTTTCAATGCCAACCACTCTAAATCTTCCACAGGACCATGGAGTCATTACGCCATTTATATATGGCTAATTTTATATCAGCCTGAAATTAGAAGATACTAAAGTATCTAGCTAAAGGTTAATTCAGCAAAATCACACCAATGACTCTGATTCTATGACTGTTTTGGCCAGCTCCTAAAACTGCTGTCAGAATGACATTCCGTTCTTCTCAAGTCAATCATGGATTACAATTCTTTCACAGCTGTCACCTGAAATGACACCAATTTCTCTATCAGTAACTAGTAAATGTTTCCACTGAACTAGGATTAGACCTGAATTAAATTCATTTGGTTTCAACCTGAGCTCCATGGATGGTTTATTTTCGTGAGGAAACTAATTGAAAGTCTCAGTGATTTGATTCTCAGTTATATAGTAAAAAAAAGGAATGAGAACCAGAGTATAAATCCTTAATGTCTGCGTGAGTTTCAGCAATTTCACTTAAGGTACCTTGGCCTCTGCTTCCTCAGCCATAAAATGAAATCCTTGGATTAGATAGCCTCTGGGATCCCTTCTAGTTCCATAACTATGATCTCTTGGATTCTAGGTACAATCTAGTTCATTAGCTGGAAGGAACAAGAGGATTTTTAAAACATTGCATATAACATAAGGAACAAGAAATGGGGTGGGGGGATCAGGTTGTTAGAGCAGAGCTTCTGCCATTCAGGCTGCCATTTTGTGAGTTCAAGTTCAAGGTTGGGATGAAACCAGGTATTTTGGGGTCATTGAACAAATGACAAAGGAATGCTTCTTTAATCCTAAAATAGAAAAGATGTTCATGAGGAAATAGTGTTTAACACAATTGCAACTGGTCTTCAGGGAACAATGGGGTGACTTCCATCATCTTGGAACATTCACCAAGTCTGAAGGCATCAAATTCTCATGAGTAGGCTTTATTATGCTCTGAGATGACAAGGAAATCATGTTATTATGACTGTAGGCAAACCGGAATCTGCTGGTCAAGCAAAGCTGAGACTTGCATCTTCCCCTTTCTTCAGGCCAATCAGGTCCTGATTCTGTTGACTTTTAAGGAAATATTAGCTAAATTTATCAGGATGATGGATAATGGGTATCAGGAAACTGGTTTTCCTAACTTTACATTTGGTGATAAAGTTTAAATCACAATATGAACAATGTATTATCTGATTATTATCTCACATAATTCTTCCTTCTTTACCATAACTACCACCCCAATGCTTGTTGGATATATGACTAAAAGAATAGAGAATTATTAAAATATATTCTAAAATGCATTATTATGAATGTATGAATAAAGGCTAATCAGAAAAAAACCTTGACTCCCTGCATCTAGAAATATATATATTTTTTTCCCTTAGTGGGGATTCTAAAGGTCCATTTCTTCATTGATCTTTAAGAATGAGTGTTTCTCAATCTTTACAACTAATGTTTCTGACAAAGGACTCATTTCTAAAATATACAGAGAACTGAGTCAAATTTAAAAAACAAAAATCCATTCTCCAATTGACAAATGGTCAAAGGATATGCAAAGGCAATTTACAGATGAGGAGATCAAAGCAATCCATAGTCATATGAAAAATTGCTCTAAATCATTACTTAGTAGAGAAATGCAAATTAAAGCTTCTCTGAGGTACCACCTCACACCTCTCAGACTGGCCAATATGACCAAAAAGGATAATGATCATTGTTGGAAGGGCTGTGGGAAATCTGGGACAGTATTACATTGTTGGTGGAGCTGTGAACTCATCTGGAGAGAAAATTTGGAACTACACCCAAAGAGCAACAAAAATGTGCATAGCCTTTGATCCAGCAATACCACCACTGGGTCTATACCCTGAAGAGATCATGAAAAAGGGTGAAAAACATCACTTGTACAAAAATATTCATAGCAGCCCTAGTTGTGGTGGCAAAGAATTGGAAATCAAGTAAATGTCCTTCAACTGGGGAATGGCTTAGCAAACTGTGGTATATGTATGTCATGGAACACTATTGTTCTGTTGGAAACCAGGAGGGATGGGAATTCAGGGAAGCCTGGAGGGATTTGCATGAACTGATGCTGAGTGAGATGAGCAGAACCAGAGGAACACTGAACACCCTAACAGCAACATAGGGGTGATGATCAACCTTAATCTACTCGTTCATTCCAAAAGTGCAACAATCAAGGACAATTTGGGGCTCGCTGCAATGGAGAATATCATCTGTGTCCAGAGAAGGAACTGTGGAGTTTGAACAAAGACCAAGGACCATTACCTTTAATTTAGGAAAAAACCTGATATCTTATTGTCTGATCTTGCTGTCTCTTGTACTTTGTGTTTCTTCCTTAAGGATATGATTTCTGTGTCATCACATTCAATTTGGATCAATGTATGCCATGGAAACAATGTAGAGACTGACAAGATGCCTTCTGTGGGGGGGGGGGGGGTGGGGAGAGTGAAGTAAGATTGGGGAAAAATTGTAAAACTCAAAATAAATAAAATCTTTATTAAAAAAAGAATAAGTGTATCTATCTTACTTAGACTGAAAGTTAAGAAAATCCCAAAATATGCAGGAACCAGTCCCACTAGCAATCAGCATGGGAGAATTGACCAACTCCATTTCTGGTCTATGCCAGTTCACCTCTGAAGGAGCAATTTAATTATCCATACCCCTCACTCCTTAGGTTTCATCATATTGTTGCTGATCTATATAGTTCATAATAGCTCAGAACTTTTGATTTCAAGAGATCCATCTAGCTCAACCTCTCTGATAACTAAGATTATAAGAGTACACCAATTATTTACAGTCAAAGGATAACTAGAGAGCAACTGAAAACCTGTGAATAGTGGCTAATCATTATTCTCTTATTTTTAGCAAACATTCTAATTCTATTTTTCTAACTACCCCACAGTATCTACTACTATAGATATGCATGATTATATTCCATACATGAAAATATGTCTCATCTTCCAACCAAAAAACTGTCACTTCTTTAAGAAAAAAGCAGAACATTATTTCACATAGTACAGAATGCAGAACTGGAAAAAACATAAGGAAATAAAATGATTTCTCAACTAAACTGCACAGATTTCTTTTCTAAAACATTTAGGGTACCAAAAGATATAAAGATGAAGATAATATGGGGGAGGGGGATAAGAACAAAATTTGAAAAATATCTTATTAAAGAAAAAATTAGCTTCATTATTAAAATGATAAAGAATAGTTCCTTTGTTTAAAAAATTATTTAATATTTTCATTTTTTCCTATACTTTATATGGCTATTTGGACTAGTTAGACTACATATGAATGAAATAAATCATTTCTAAGTTTTATGATTCAATTATGAACTCATACCATAATGTGAAATTTCCCATACTGATGAAATCAGAAATATAGACCCCCCAAAAAATTGGTGAATTATTCTTATCTACCTATTTCATAAGACCTTTATGAAGAAAGTTCTAAGTAAACCTTCAAGATACAAACAAAAGTTATGATCAGGAGTGTGCTGATAAATGTTTAATAACCAGCTCTATAAAGCAAGACACGTTTTTAATGCTTAAATGACATCATTAAATTTTCCCAACACTTTCTTAAGTCAACTCTAGACCATCAGCTTAATGATAAATCTAAAGTTGATTTGTATTATTTGCCAGTTTCACAATGAACAATTAACAAATGGCTCTTAAGAGCTCTAATGACTTGGATCCAGCACACTGCTGACTATGGTTAATCATTATTATCTTCTTTAAAGAGTTGTCATGTTAGTGTAGTAAAATGGAAAAGCATTGAATTTAAAATCAGATTGAATTTATCTACCTGCTATTTTTGTGATACTTTTGAACAAATCACTTAATATCTCTGATCTCATCTACAAATGAGAGATTTCAAGTAGACGACCTCTGAGGTTCTTTCCAGCTCTAAATCTATTATCTTATAAAAAAGAGATAAAGATAAGAATGGCACCTGTGATTTCACTATAGGGAACTCCCAGAAGAGGAAGCTCCCACTACCCACTACTTCTGTGCAATTTATAATCTTAGAGAGTTATCTAGAGCATTGAGTTTGACTTGCCTGGGGTCACAAAGCCTATACATGAAAGGGATAGGAAGTGAACCCAGGTCTTCCCGTCTATGCTGCCTCATAAGAGGCTGGATAGGAAGGGCAGTTTTCCCCGCCAGGAAGAATCAAGGATCTTTGGAGACAAAAGCTGCTTCACTGAGGAAAAGGTAGAAACTCAAAGAAACTTTGAAAACCCTTACTGACCAAAGAATAGTTCGAGGAGAGGATGGATACTAGCCAATTACAAGGGGAAAGTGTGGCAACCCCAAACTGAATATAAGCATAAAAAGTTAAAATCTTCTCTGAGAGAAATAATGTGGTCTCTGTCTCTGCTACTGGACTCTGACAAATGTAACCCTTCTCCACTTGCTTCCCCTCCCCTACCACAATCATTGCCTTATAAAAAGGCATCTCTTACCCTTGGAAGTTTCCTATTCTCTTCAAGTTTTGTTCAAATGTTGTATGTATTTATAGAATGTTTTGTCTCCAGATAAAGACAAACTGATTTTTATTGCATGCTGAGCAACTATTTACTATATAGGAACAATGGAAAAGAGCCCAGGGGAGTCCAAGAACCAATAGCACTAGACTTAACCTTGAACCTATATTGAAGTGTCTCCCCTGCCCCCACATACCCCTAAAGACAAAAATGAAGGGCTTCATATTAAAATGGTAAGGTTTTACAGAAGTACAAACTATTTTATTATTGTTCCAAAGAAAATTTCCTAACCAATATGCCAGCAACAAATATACTGTAAACTTTTTTTCAATTACTCTGAGAGAGAATAATATACCAAGTAAATAAAAACTCAAGAAAATGAAAAGATTATTTTTAAATGGGGATTTGATCTATTTATAAACAAATTTTAAAGGGTAAAGGAATCAAATTCAAAAGTATCTTGTTAAGGTAGAAGTGAGAATGAGTTAATGGGGAAAACTGCTCTAAAGTAATTGCTGAGAATGGAAATGATAAGATGAAGGTAAGAAATTACATTCTGACATGCTGAGCAGTGGAGTAAATCCTTTATTTTTAAGCCTGCTGGTAATGTGACAATTTGGAGGATGGGATCCTAAATATCTTTCATGGATAACCTGCCAATTAATTTCATTCTTGCTGACATTTCGCATCATGTGAGGGACTTCTTCAATGCACATTAGTGTGACTAAAATGGATTCCAAGAGAATGAAAGATAAAGGGTGTTTATCTCCCATACCCACAAGGAAGCAAAATGTTATTTCAGTGCTTTACAGGCACTCATTTTGGGTTAAAGGAAATATAGATTCATGATCTACTATTCAAAGTAAACTGCCATAGAGCAGATACTTCAGAATCATCCCCACTCAATTAACTCAAGCATTTTCAAAGCCATGAGATGCCTATTAAAGTCAATAGGCATCGTAAAGCTAAAACCCCATGCAATGCCTCTGAAAAGGTACCAGTTGGCAATATCCAGAAAAAAAAAACTATCTGATTATTATACAAAGAAAGGCCCCAACCACCTAATGCTGCTTTCATTGGATGTGTCTATTTCTAAGACAATTACAGGTTTGCATTGGAGGAAAGCTCCTATCTGTAAGTTTCCTATTTTGATGAAATTACAGGGCTAGATTAAATACTATGAGACCTATAAGTAGCAGAAATACAGAGAAATCTGGAAAGACCTCTATAAAATAATTCAAAATGAGGAGAAAGAAAAAGAAAGAAAAGCAGAATCAGAAAATGGAGTATACACTAACAATGACCATAAAAGTCAAGGAGCCTGAAGGGACAAAGAATTCTATTTAAAACTTAGAAAAAAATGATTAAAAATTATATAATACTTTATGTCTTGAAAGTAGTTCAAATTAATCTTTTAATAAAATATTTAAATTAAAATACCTTACTATGAATCACTTTAAGGTTAGTAAAATGCTTTCCTTCCAATAAACCTGTGAGATACTTCAAGTAGTAATATCATTATTTTGGAAAGAAGGGAGCTCATATTCAGAGATATACTCAAATTTATGTCATAATTTAAAGAATATTGGGGACTGATATTTCATCAGTATTTTCAAATTATGTCAAAGATAACATATTTAGCAATTTTTGTAGTCTTCAAAAATGCACACCAAAAAATTGATTATTTTTTATTGAAAATTTAAAACATTATAGGATATGGCCCATTGTTTAGAAGCAATAGAACTGAAGAAAGTCCTGATGCTAAATGGGTGTACATCAGTTATCTGTCTGGCCATTCACACTTTAATCTCATTATGATGACTAGAGTTCTCAGTTTGATGCTTACCTCCTTTTCTCCACCTTATATTAAGTCATTGATAAATGTGATTAAGCAATCCCCTTCAACATGCTCAGTCTACCTCTGTTCATTTTTCATTTAAAAATGCACAACTGATATATCTAATTCCCTGACCTCTAGGATCAAACTCTGGTTCATATAAAAAAGGCAAGGCTTTTTATCAGGGATGGAAAGACCCTGGATATTCCTCCTAACTTCCCACCCTATATACACAGGACAGTGAGGAAGGCATCAATACTCCAGGGTATTCCCTCTATAAACAGAATGATTCTGCAGGCTTCACCCATGTCAGTTCTAGACAGATGTCTCAGAAATAAATGGCATGCTAGGGCTGCTTGCTCAGGGTCAGCGATTCACTGTCTAAATCAGTAAATAGGTCCATTTTGAGCAGAGGATCTGGGAGGAGGCAGAGCAAAATGTTTTCTCTCCTTTACTATTGGTATACCATGCTAAGCCAAAAGGAAAGAATCAGACAAACACAAAAAACAAATAAGAAACCAAAACTACGAAGAAAAAAGCAAATTAAAAGAAAATTCACTTTCAAAATATAATTGTTTGTTCATACTATCAAATGCTAAGTAACCATAAATATAACTGCTAATAATCAATACATCCTCATTCTATATTTTTAAGGTAAACTCTACTGTTGGCCATATATGGTATGATTAACTATTTAAGAAACTGCTTCCATTTCCTTTTCAAATAACATTTGTAAAGGCAATTAAACTAAATAATGTAAAAAGTTACATGTTATCCAGTATATTAGACAAAGGAAATGCAGAGTGAATCAAAAAGATTTAGTTCTCTGAGATATAAGATGCTATGTTAGAATACTATAAACTACCAAAAAATACCACAGGTTTTAAACATAATCAGGCATGGAAATACAAATAGAAATGTAAATCTGAAGTTGCCTCTAAATCATATTGGTTAGGTCAAGTTGGAGAAAAAGAAGGACTGAACCAGGACAAAGATAATGCAATGAAAGGGCCAAGGATGATCAATGAGGGAGAATAAGCTTTTAGAAAAAGATTGGTTTGTTAATCCATTTATCTGCTACTTTTTAAGAATTTGTGAAACTATCTTTTTGCTTGCATTCTATAGTTTTGAACTATGAGAAGAAAACTGATTCAGCCTCTAAATATACTCTGCTTCCTCTGTGATAATGGGCAAAATTATTTCATTTGTATTTGTCAATATTGGGAGGTACTGGGTAAAGGGGCCAAAATAAATAAATAAATAGTAGAATAAGACAGACATCTGAATTTAGTTGAACAAGCCAAAGGGTAAAGGTCCCTAAGTTGACCACAAGGCACTCACAATCTAAGAGGTAAGATCACTAGTAAGAAATATGATTTAAGCACTAAAAACTAGGAAATCAGTCAGATCTCAATGATGGTGGTATGTGGCTCCTAGAATGTCAGAGAATTGGCTTAGACTACTTATCAAAACCAAGAAATCAGCCTCATCCTGAGGCAAAGATCTGATCTGGGTTGCCCTTTCTCTTACTAAATATAACATTTTTTTGACTTATAAAGGACCTCAAGAGAAACAGTTCAATCCATGCAGAAAGTGATATATGTTTCCTATCACTCTCCAAACTGATGGAGGTCAAGAAGGTCAGAAGCTAGGGGAAGGAGAAAGGTGTTACAATCAAAAGTAACTCTAACAACATCTGGATTATTTCCTCAAAATTCATAAATCCTTTCCAATTGTTCTGTAATTTTCCAACATCACCTCTAACCTCTTAAACTTATTTCTTCATTTTTTTTTATTATTTTTCAAGATCTTTTGAATCTTTCTACTTGACAGATTAGGAAAAAGGCCTTACTTTCCTCTCTTGATTAATTCTGCTTAGATAAAATTGAAAGCAACTTTAATATTTGCTTTGTAATCTTTTAAAGAGTCTTAATAATGTTGCAGGTGATTACTAAACCAAGGTGGGTTTTTTTTAAATAATGAAAATGACAGATTGCTTTCTGGGGGGGGGGGGAATAAGATTGGGAGAAAAATCGTAAAACTCAAAACTCAAATAAAATCTTTAAAAAAAATAATGAAAATGCTAGTTTCTAGAGTTTTGGGGAAAAGTACCACTAACTCAGTTTTTACTGTACTGTGAAAATTGCTATCACATATTATTTTGTCTTAAAGGTCACAGTTTTAACCATTGTTCTCTTCTGTCTCTTCCCATTCATCTTTTTATTTATCCATTTAAATGTACATATATATACATTATATGTGTGTGTTATAGACATATATACACATTTTTTTACTCACTCTGTTTTTGGAACTTCTTTCCTTAGCCAGAAGAAATCAGATTGTGCTAAATACTTTCGAGTTTGCAGGACATTGCCGAAATAATCACTTTCTGAAAATTTCATCTGAGAAAATAAATCATAATCGTCATTGTTCAAAGTGAGGATAACAGAAGTAAATATCAAAAGAAGACAGTCTAAATTGAAATGTCAATTCTTTTTCCCCCATCAGAGAAACTGTTCACAGTAAAGGAATTTTCAAGGCATTTCCTATTCCAAACATTTGTTTTGAGTTTTTTTTAAAGGAATAATAAAAAATTAATTTGGTAATCTCCAAATTATAGCAGAAAAATAACATAAGCTGCTAAAATTTGCAATATACTTTATTTTTTAATATCTGAAAAATCCATTTTTATCTTTGAAAAGAAATAGTGACTTGTTTTCAATCTGAATGCCTTGCAGAAATCCTTGGATTTTACCAAAATATGTGAATTGTAATGTCCTGCAATTTTCAGTAATATGCATCTTTTTTTGTCGTTATTCACTTTAGCCAAATATCATTATCCACTTCAACAAATAGTATTAGTTCATAAAAGGAATATAATATAGTCAAAATAGAAATGCAGAAAACTCTTTTCTTGTGCCTCTATCATAGTAAAATAATACCTTTCCTTCCAAAATGGAAGAATTTTGGCCATTAACCCCAAAGTGAGATTTTTAAAAATTTGTGCAAGGGGGAGATATAATGTTAATTGCTGTTATCTGGAAAAATCAGATAATGAATTCTTCTAGAGTGGATTTTCTCCTAAGGTCAAAAGATCAGACAAGTCATTGCCTTGGAGAAAGACTGTTTCATTCATTTCTTTTCTAAGGACTTTGTGCAATTCTGTCCTCTAGGCTATTAGCATTTTAAGATGTTTTCAATGATATTTGTGATATAAATAAAGCAATAATTAGCAATGTTTGGTTAGGAAAATTGCTGTTGGTATGTATAAAATATAATGAATGAAATACAAACTAAAGCTTGCAATCAAGTTTAACTTGATTCTTTATTGCTACAATTCTGACAATTCACTCAACTGTTAAGTGTTTTTTTAAAAAAAAAAAGTGAAAATAAGATTGTTCTGTAATATGAATGAATATAGAATTAAAAGTAAGGAGACCTGAGACCTAGTCTTTATTTTGGTTCACAATCTTGGTAAAAATAAGTCCTCAATTTCTTCAACTATAAAATGAGGGAACTGGATTAGATGATCTCCAAGCACCCTTCCAATTTTAAATCTATGACATTATGAATATATTCAAATCAACTAAACTTTACTGAACAGGCACTGATTACCATCTATGTTCCAGGCAACATTCTAAATCCTGGGAAAAGAAAGGCAAAAATGAAAACAAATCCTGCCTTTGGAAAGCTTACATACTACTGGAAGAGATATAGTCTACTGATTCTGCCAACAGTACATTTTATTTTTTGAAATTTAATTCTTAATTACTCTTTACTAGAAATATAGGTCAGAAATTGTCTCATATTCTTTTAACTGAGGCAAAAACAGCTAAAATTTAACAGTGGTCAAGAATTGGGGCAGCTAGATGGCACAATGGATAATGTGCTTGACCTGGAGCTAGGAAGACTCATCTTTCTGGGTTCATATCTGGTCTCAGAAACTTATTACTTCTGTCTCAGTTTCGTCTTCTGTAAAATGAACTAGAGAAAGAAATGGCAAACCATTCCAGTATCTTTGCAAAAAGAAAATGTTAAATGGTTTCACAAAGAGTTAGACATGACTAAACAATAACAAAACCAGGCGTTATCAGTATTTTTCCAATGCTTTTTTTGAGTTTTTTTATATTCATATTATATCTAAGCTCCCTTTGAGTTCTTAACATTCCAGAATTCAATTCAACAAATCATTACCTAATATCTACAGTATAAAAGATATTCACTATATTAGACCTGGGGAAAGGTTCAAATAATAAATATGAAAATTAGCATGATAAATGTAGCAAAATTTGAAAGAAATAGAGGTGGATGAAATGACAATATATTTATAAGAATGTGTGAATATAATTCTATTACTAATTGTTCTCAAGTTCATAATCTGGTAGTAGAGATCACACTAAAAACAACAGAATAGGAATTCCTAGAAGTATAAAATCCATGAAAAATGACTTTTAAGACAAGTTCTAAACTGTGGGGATGGAAAAATCTTCAGGGAGATGTTATGAGATAGATCTGTGTCTTGAAAGTAATAGTATTGCAGCTTGGGGGGAGGGGTGCAGGACAAGTTGGATGTTTTAAAGGAGAAGGTGACATTAGTAATAGGAGATGTCATAATCATAAAGAGAGAAAACATAAAGGAACAGGGCAAGTTCTACAAATAGCAATAGTTCATGAAAGAAAAACTTGCTTAAGATTCCATAGCTAGTAAGTAGTCAAAAATTGTCTGAAATATTAAGATATAAACAAAAGGTAAAAGGGAACAAAAATTTCTGAAACTTTAAAATTTTTTAACTGCAAGCGATTTCGTGTGTTGATTATCTACCTAAATGTCTTCATTTTGATTTACTTGTCTTTCTAGATGAAAGGGAATCTATTTTGAAAAAAAATAACTCCCTCCTTTTCCTTCTCTTTCATTGAGTCTCCAGATTGCAACAAGTAGACATGAGACTTCCCTTGAAGATTAGGAAGAACAGTTCACCCTGTTTCTCATCCTGACTAATGAGGCCTTTAACACAAGACAACTAAGACCTATGCCCTGCTTAAGTGAGCCTGATCTTGGGTTTTAGTTGCCTCATTTGTATTTGTTTCTTCTCGATTTTACATAAAAGAGGAATGATCCTGAGATGAATGTATTCAGGCTTAGCAGGGTCCCTTGCAAGTTATCTAGTTAGATAGACTATAGATGGATAGATAGATAGATAGATAGATAGATAGATAGATAGATAGATATGTCCATACATATATATACATACATACATATATATATATATATATATATATATATACAAACACAGAAATATAACTGAAAGCTAGGTGTAATGATGAGAACAAAAAATACTCAGAACTGACATTCCTGATTCCTACTTGCCATGTGTGACTCATTGCATGGGTAAGGCACTGGCCTTAGAGTCAAAAGGACAGGGGTTTAAATCCTAACCTCAGATACTTGGCTCTTACTATCTGTGTGACCTTGGGCAAGTCACTTAACCCTGATTACCTCACTTCCAGGACCATTTCCAGTTGTTCTGATTCATATCTGGCCACTGGACCCAATTTGAGATTGGTGACTTAGCCCATCCCCATCCCCTCATTCAAATACAATTCATGTGCTTGTCATGACATCACCTCCCTGATGTTGTGGTCTTCTTCAAAATTAAGGACAAAATAATTGAGACCTGATAAGTCCCCCAGTTGCTTCCAACGATTCACTTCCAAAGAGCATTTTGTGAATTAGAAAGTCAATCCCTTATTGATTTTGAGATGGCTATTCTATAAGTTCAAGAAGTTAGCTTAAGTAGTCCTAGGTGCTTTGGTCAAGCTGAAGGAAGGAGAACCTCATCCTAAAGTTAGGTCTTCTTCCTCTACTTCTAGCTCTCAGCTAAGAATTGGGTTTACCCTCCTACTTTTGGTCACTCCAAGAGAACTGGAATAATTTCCAGGATTTTGGTTCCGATAAAAAGACCCCAAATTGCTCATTATGTCAAACTCAAGTTAGCAACCAAATCTGGATTTATTCATCTCAGGTTCATTTCCCTTTCACCTAAAATAAAGAAAGAAAACACACAAAAGAAATAGCCTAAAATCCAGGATTAGGTTCATTTAAGCAGGGCATGGGCTTTAGCTGTCATGAGTTCATGGCCTCATGTTGTCTAAAGTTTATTCAGAGGAGGATTAAAAAACACAAGCTGAGGGGGGATAACTAACCCATTAAATGATGACCAGGACTAAAAAAAGAAATTGATAGTCTAGAAAATTGAGCTGAAACTAATAAAATGAAATTTATAAGTGATAAATGAAATGAGAAATGGACTAGGGTCCAGGAAATGAACTCTACCCTTCCTCACAACCTTCATGGGAAGTCCCAGAGCTACACAATATTGTCTAGAGGGTCAAAGAAAGAGAAGAAATGGAATTATTCCTTTTTTAAAAGCCCATCAAGTTTTGTGATCTCAGTTAATAATACCTGTTGGTGACTTCAAGAAGTAAAAGTAGAAGGCTTCATCAACCCCCTAAAGTGCCCTTTCAGAGTGAGTCACCAGAAGTGGCCAAGAGCCTCATTAGCCCCAAAGCTCTCAAACTCTGAATCACTGAATCATATTTGGCCAATAGAAATTAGCAATGGTAGATGTGTTCTGCCATTATATGCATAAACTTTTATAAATAAATAAATAAATAAATAAATATATATATATATATATATATATATATATATATATATATATATATATATATATAACTTTAAGACTAAAAACCAAAAAGATGGTATAAGGCATCTGATTATGGATTTTAGTAATATTTCAATTAACTTTTCTAAAGACAATTTGACAAAAGATAACTTACTTTAAAATCTTATATAGTACAGAATATATTAAATAGTTGGTTTCTTGCCCAAATCAGAAGCCCCTGCTCCTGCTTTAGGAGAAGCGAAAAATGTATAAATGTTTTGGGAAAGAATATCAATAACTCTGTTAAAAAATAAATCCTCAAAAGTATTAGAGAATGACAAAGTGTTTTCATAAGCATTTTACTTATTACTCTCGATGTCTCCAAAGAAAGGCAGCTATATGGCACAGTGGGTCAAAGTCAGGAAGACCTGACACAAAGTCATGTGACCTTGGCCAAGTCATTTAATCTTTGTTTGTCTCAGTCTCCCCAAATGTAAAATGGAATTAATGATAACACCTAAATCACAAGATGATTATAAGGGGTAAATGAAATAATATTTATAAAGCATATATCATAATTGCTGGCATATAGCAAATAATATTTGCTCTTCCTTCCATTGTTCTTATCACATACTGCTTTTTATGAAAGCTATTTCTGGACATATCATAACTTCCATTAGACTATAAGCTCCTTAAGGGAAGGTAGTAAGCTATTTCATCTCAATAACCTAGCTCTTAGTAAAAGTATCTACAACAGATTGGCCATATTTGGCAAGTTGAGTTAAATTGCACTATATCTAATAAAGATGTTAATGTATCAGTAAATAAATGATAAATTTTTAAACTGTGTACATTTTTCTTACACTAGGAGATTAAAAGTTCACTATCTGAAGATACTTTATGTACAGGTTATCACTAAAGAAAGACAAGACCATTAGGATTCTAGGGTCAGACACTATTAATTCAATTTCCCAATGTACTTAGAACCTAGAAACAACTGTTGCTAAATCTTCACTAGTTCCTAATTCTCATATAGCTAAACTATGATTGTCAAATATGGGCTGCTTTTTTGCTGATCAAATTAAAAAAGATCCAATTTTCCCCATAAATTAATTTGACTAATAACCAAAATGAAAATTTTTTTCTATTTATTAAAAATAATATGCTAAGGGGGCAGCTAGGTGGAGCAGTGAATAGAGCACCAGTCCTGGATTCAAGAGGACCTGATTTCAAATCTGTACTCAAGACACTTATAAATTACCTAGCTGTGTGACCTTGGGCAAGTCGCTTAACCCCATTGCCTTACCAAAAAAAAAAGAAAAATACAAAAAAAATAATATGCTAGTGGTCATATTTCTCACATGGTTGATTGAGTGACAGTTTACTATTCCTTTTAAGTGATGGTTCCTAAATACATCATATCTTGATTCAAGATTTTCAAAGAATGAGAAAGATTAAGAAGGTAACTCTAAGTGAGCAGCATAACATTCCCATTTTTAACAACAGCATATTCAAATATGTCATATACTTTGCTATGTCTTTAAAAAAATCTTCATAGAAGCAGTCAACTTTGCATCACAAATAAAAATATACATAAATAAGAATATATAGAGAAAATCTGATTATTTCAGATATTTACACAGGATAAATATTCAGTTGCTACTAAAATGACAGAAGCTGATATGCAAACATATTCTTCATTAAAATAATCCCATCCTGAGTGTTCTTTTTAAAGTTTTTGTTAATGTCTTGTTTCTCACATTATCATAGTTATCCTTAATATTCTTCCTCCACACCATCTCAGAGAGCTATCCCCTATTACAAATAGTATTTTTGAAAGAGGGGGGAAAAAAATCACCATAACTGATTGATACATTGATACAAAAACATATGTAATATGCAATAGCTATAAACCTCACACCTTTATAAAGGAGTGGGTTGAGGATATCCTCTTACATTTCTTCAAGTACTGTTTGATCTTTATAATTTTGTTATATTCCCATTTGATTTGGTAGTGCGTGATTTTTCTTTCCATTTACATTATAGTAGTTATTGTGTATATTGTTTTCTTGGTTCTTCACTGCTCCATATATCTCTCCATGTAGCTTCTTACAGCACAATAATATCCTATTACATTTATATATGATAATTTGATTAACTATTCCCCAATTGATAAGAAACTACTTTGTTTCCATTTTGTTGCTATCACCAAAAAGTGTTACTGTAAATAATTATGTATGAAGACTTTCTATCAAGAGCCAGCAATGTAATCTCTGGTTCAAAAAGAATGGATATCTTAGTCACTTTATTTATATAATTTTAAATTGCTTTCCAAATTTGTTGCACAATTTCATATTTCCACCAAATTATATTGGTGTGTCTATCTTTCCACAATCCTTAAGATATTGACAATTTCCACTTTTTTAATCCTCTTTACCAATTTTCAAGGTATGAAGTAAAACTTCAGAATTCTTTTGATTAATAATGATTTTTAGCTTTCTCATTTTTTCATGTGCTTGAGAATATTTTGCAGTTCTTCTTTTGATAAGTTTATTCACATCGTTTATCTATTGATGTCCTCCAATGTTCCAAGTTCCTCTTTTCTTCTGGCTCTATATTGCTTTTCTTGGAGATCTCAACAGCTCCCATGGATTTAATTACCATCTTTATGCTGATGATTCTCCAATCTATCAGTCTTGGTCCCAATCTCTCTGCTGATATCTCCAATCTTATAATTACTCTGCTTTTTCCAAAATCTCAAATTGGATCTCTCCTATTTTGATGGGGTGGGTTTTCTCAGTTTTTGAGAATTATTTGTGATGTATTGGTCCTATCCGTTTTTTTAAAAAATTTATAGAATTCTCCAGTAAATTCATCAGGACCAGGCATTAGTGGTGGTGGTGGTTGTTCCCTTTACCCCTTTCTTAGTATTTCATGGGGCAGTTAGATGGCACAATGTGTATATATATATACATATACATATATATATGCATATATATATCTTGTTATAAAGACATCTTTATCTTTCTGTCCATCAAAATCTGTGACAGTACATTCTCTTTCATAAATTGCATCTGGGTGACACAGTGGAGAGAATACAAGATCTAAAGTCAGGAAAACAAGCTCAAATTCAACTTTAGTCACTAGCTATATGACCTTAGACAAGTCACTTAATTTCTTTTTGCTTCATTTTAAGATGAGGCATCATCTTAAAATGGGGGTGATAGTAAATCCTACTTCCCAGGGTTGTTGTGAAAAATCAAATGAGATTAAAAATTGCACATATAGTATAACATCCGACACATTTTAAGCACTATGTAAATTTTAGCTATTAGTGTAAGTTACTTTAAACTAAATTGATTTCATTTTCTGAGATTTGATTAAGCTTTCTTTTTGGTCTTCTAATAATTTGGGCATTTTATATTTTTGAAGATATTCCTTTATTTCTTTTGCATTCTCAATTTTGCTAGCATATAGTTGTGTGTATAATATGTTCTATTCTGTTTTTATTCCTTCTGGTTTTGTCATGATTTTACTTTGTTCATTTAATTGATTTATTGATATGATTTTCAACCTTCTTTTAAATCAGATTAATTAGACTATCAACTTTATTTTTTTAAAAGAATCAAATCGGGGGTGGAGCCAAGATGGCGACATGAATGGATCGAGTCTTAGGAGCTCTCTGATAAAAACTCATAAACTAAGGATTCTAACTAAACTTTCGAGAGACAGAACCCACAAAGGGACCCAGTGAGGCAGTTCTCCTACTCAAGGTAACCTGGAAAAGAGCAGAAAGGCTCTGCTCCCCGGGGTCGGAGGTGAGGCCCGCCAGAGGGGTGGCCACCAGAGCCAAAGAACTTCAGCCTCCGGGAGGCAGCCCCAGGGCGCTGGGAGCCAAGGCTCACAGCAGCAGGGGAGTCTCCTGAGCTGCAGCCCCACCGGCACAAAGAGGGGGAACAGCGGGGGACCTCTGTTGTTTTTCTCCTAGTTAAGTAGATTTCCCCCCTCTTCTTTTCTTCGATTACTCTTGTTCATTAGTTTTTAAAATTTCATCTTCCATGCCCCTTCACAAAGAGATTTCTCTCACTCTATTTTTATTCATTTTTTCATGTCTACTTTAGATTCTCATTTTCTAGTTCGATTATAATTATCTATTTTTTCTATTAAAAAGGTCAAGTATCTAAAAAAAAGGTCAAGTATCCATTCTAGGCTCTCCATTCTAGGCCACTCTCTTGTAGTACTTGCCCCATAGATTCCCCTGTCCTACTGTGTTATTCTCCCAGAACAAAGTCAACTTCTGCAAAATGTCAGAAAAGACTGCTCCATGATAGGATCCTACTAGCAGCACTTTACTAATTATATATCTATCACTTGTTATTTTCTTTTCTCCATTTATCTCAAAATCCCTCTCAAGGTCGATTCCTTCCCACTCTCCCAAGTGCCAATTAACCCCAAGAATGCAGACTTTCCCCATTCCCAAGACAGGACAAGTGATCTTTTCAAACACCACACCCCAAGCATCTCTTTTCACAGAATATCTCTCTTCACTCACAGGAGCATTCTTTGGTAGAACCCCCTTCCACTACCAGAGCAAGGTCTTCTCTTCTCCTGGCCCATTTTCTTTACCCTATCCCCTACTATTTATCCATTCCCCAATATTCCTAGGATTACCTTCCACTCCCTGTTAGCTTTTGGTTCCCCTCCCCCATCTTTCATTTACCCTCCCATTTTGTAAGGCAGTATATAGTAAACCCTGTAGGCAGAGTGTCACCAGAATCTGTCCATTATACCCCCTATCTACCTCTTCAATTGTTGCTCTACCTGACATCTATCTTTATCCTTGTCTCTTTATGTACACTTAGAAAGATGTGTCCCTCTGGTCTCTCTGCTGTCTCTCTGCTGCTGTTACTGCATTCATTCACCCCTCTGGTATTTCTGTTGTTTGAGATGTTCAAAAAGTAAATAATCTTTTCAGGTTTAGTTTTATTTCTAAGAATGCTTCAAATGCCTCTTTATTATTGAATATCCATCTTTATAGGGTAGGACATTCTGGGTTATATTGTTCTTTGGAAGACATTATTCAATTACTTTGACTTTTTCTGATGGTTGTTTTCTGAGTTGTTTCAATATCCTTTCATTTACAAATGATCTTCCTCCTGTTTGTTTGCAGAACTTGTGGCTTTTTGAAATAAATTATTAAATTTTATAACTATGTGTCTTTGAGTTTGAAAATCTTTTTTCGAGACAATCTGTGAATTCTTTCAATGGATATTATTTCATTTTCTAAGTTCAGAGCAATTCTCTTCTATTAGTGCCTGCAATGAACTAAGGATGTTTTGTCCTGTTGTGTTCTTCTGGAATATCTGTGATGCATATGTTGTCTCTGAATATTCTGTCTTTGACATCAATATGCTTTGCTTAGATAGTGAATATATTTTCTTTCTTTATTTCTAGTTTTTGCGAATGATAAGGTTAAGTGACAAGTGACAAGGTCACTTAAGGTCACAGAGCTAGTAAGTATGAAGAGTCTGAGGCTATGGGAGAAGCTAAGTGAATAGAGCACCAGCCCTATAGTCAGGAGGACCTGAGTTCAAATGTGACTTCAGACACTTAATAATTACCTAATAATAACTGTGTGAACTTGGGCAAGTCATTTAACCCCACTACCTTGCAAAAATCGAACTCCCTCTCCCCCTCAAAAAAGTCTGTGGGTGAATGTGAACTCAAATGCTCCTGACTTTATTTCCAGTGCTCTGTACCACTTAGCTGTCTCAATATATTGTTTTTAATTTCTCTTCTTCTAGATTCTTCTAGATTCACTTCTGAGTATTTATATTTCTACTATATTGTTCTCTCTTTTGGTTCTTTAGTGAAACTTGTGATTTCAGATTTTTCCCCTATTCCCCTATACAGGCCATAAATTCTGCTCTTATAATTTTTATTGTACATTATGGTTCCATGTTTGTGTTGCAGTATTTACTCATAGAAGCCTGAATTTATTTATTAGATCTGGAAGTCATGTTTTCTTCTGATGTCAGTTTTCCCTGCTGATTTTTTGGTATATGTTCAAAGATTTTGAGTATTTTCCTTCCTGAGATCATGTTTTTTCCCCCTTCATTTTCTTCTGCTTCTCATTTTCTGATTCCCTCCTCTCCAATAATGATTTAACCAAGGGTTAAATCTCAAAGCATCTTAACTTCCACTCATGCTATTCAAGTTCTTGCTAACTAGGCTAGTTTTCTGCCTCAAGTAATCTGACATTAGGGTAGGGAAGATGGACACAAAATTGATCCTGCTAAATGCTCTTTCCTTCACACACACATACACACGCGCACACACACACACACACACACACACACACACACCCAGACACACACACACACATACACACACACACACACACCACTCCAAGAAGGGGGTATGGGGATGTGATGGGATGTTAAACTCTGTTTCAGACATATTTTGTCCCTTTTCCTCTGTTCCTAGATCTTCTGCAGAAATTCTTTGCAGAACATGCCATTACTTGATGGTTTCAGCTGAAGCACTACCAAGCACTGACCCCGAGTATCTCTAACAGCTTGAACAAACTTCTGCAAATTGGAGTCAGGATCTCCCTAACAAAAGGGAGAAGGAGCAGAAACCAGGATTTGGGAGTCAGTATTTTTGTTAGTCTAGAAGTTGGATTCTTAGTTAATGAAGACTTGCCACTGGTAGCTAGGAGGTGGGGGATGGGGTGCTGTATAAGTTGATGGCATTAATTCATGGGTTTGTTTTTGTTTGTTCTTGTTTGGGTTTTTTTAACCTTCTTTTGGACTCTATGTGACCTTTATCATGGAAACAGCTGAAGTCGCTATATCTTTGATATATAATTTCTGTTTTAGATATGTTAAGGGGATTAGAGAAAATGTCTCATCATGATTTTAGATGTATTCAGATTGCCATGGCAGATCTTACAGAGTCTGCCAACTGAGAAAAGCTATTGAATTATTATTGAATATTGGAGATGACCTGGTCAGATCTGTCATTTAGCAAGATTAATTTGACAACTGAATAGAGAATGGAGGATTGGGTAAAGACTTGAAGAGTAGGGGTGACAAATCATCTATTTCAATAGTCCAAGGTAAGGGACTGCCAAAGTGGTGGCAATATCAGAAGAGAAAAATGAGCATATGTAATGATATTTTAAAAGGTAAAAATCAATAGACCTTGGCAAAAAATTGAATATAGGGGAAACGATTAATAATAAACTTTATAGTTCATCCCAATTGTCTTATATTTTCCCTAATCTAATTTGGGGGTTTGTTCCATTGTTCATAAGAAATGACCCATCTCACTAGAGTTATTGTAAAGCCCACATTTGATTGAAGTAAAACTACAATACAGAAACTAGAGGAAAGTTTTAGTTGCTTGAGACATATCTTCAAGATATTTTTTCTGCAACTTTGCTATATACTTACCAAAGGAATACTTTGAAGCCACCAATAATCTGCAACAAATTGTTGCTCAAGCACTGAAAAGTATAATTGCTTCAAGGAGTTTCCATCTTTAAATTACTGTTGAAAAATCCAGGTCAAGTTGGTAATGACTTTCAATCAATTTCATCTTTCAACTTTTCAACTGAATGACCTTTGTGAAACTATTGCAAGCTCAGCCCATTTCCTAGGTAACAGTTGTCAACATCGAAAAATTAAGTGTAACTTAGAAGTTTCTCTTCTTGGAAATCCCAACCCAGATGCCAACAGCCAAATGCCAAAGATTAAACAGAAAATAAAAAAGTGACAAGGACATAATCAGTGAAAGGATACAAAATCAATCTCACTAAAAGATATTAAAAGACTTTAAATATTCTTTTAAAATAAAAGACAATGGGCATAATAAAAACAATTAAAGAATTGCTATTATTATGGTGTAGCTAGCTCTCAATTCTAAATTAATTCATGTTGTCTTGTTCAAAAATAAATCTGAAAATCCTAATGATGTAAGAAGTGAGGAAGAGGAAGGAATTGCTTATTTCCAAAACACCTGCTGAAACCTTTTGAAATCTTAGGAATGGAGACCAGAACTTAGTTCTTCTTTGTAGAAAACTCCTTCTATAAATGCAGGTCAGAACTTTCTCTTCAAAATATAGTATCAGAATGTTTCTTAAGGGAATCAGTTCTTTTTTTTTTGGCATCGTTCTTAAAATGTCATCTTTTCTGGGAATCCTCAAGCTCTTTTCATTGGTTATAGGAGGTCAAAAACAAAGATGCTTTATATTCTAATATTCAATTTCTAATATTCTAAATATTAATAAAGTTCTTTGAGGAGAGTCCTCAATAATTTCTAAGAATAGAAAGGGATTCTGAGATCAAAAAGTTTGGTACTAATTCACTGAAAGAATAAATGACTTGTCCAGGATCACAAGCTAGTATGTGTCAGAAGCAGGACAGGACCCTAGATATTTCTAGCTTGAAAGATGGCTCTTTATCTACTTCATCATGCTGCCACTTTCTAATTTTAATTTACTATTGTTTTCATTTTTAAATCTTCTAAAATTCTTAAGGTAACATAAACATTTTAGTCCTTCAAAAGACAAAGGAAAATCTATAGTTGCCACAAACAAGACAAATATGTAACAAGTGTATTAGCCAGGACCATTTCTTTTTCTTTTCTTCTTTTTCTGAGACAATCAGGGTTAAGTGACTTTTTCAAATATGTGAGCTCAAATTTGAACTCAGATCCTCCTGACTTCAGGGCCAATGTTCCATCTCTAAAACCATCTAGCTGCCCTGATCTGAAACATTTCTTAGAGGAAAAAAATTAAACTAGACTATGTTTTTTTAATTCCATTTCATCCTACAGCAAGAATGTGCTTGGCGGGGGGGGGGGGGGATGTTTCTAGCTTAATATGCTTTTCTTTTTGGGTCAGTTAAGAAAAGAAAAGAAACAATGTAACAGTTGAATCCATTCTGGATTTGGAGTTCAAGGACTCCTAGATTCAAATCCTAATTTGGCTTCAGTCAAGTCATAAAACTTTTCTGTACTTCGGTTTCCTGATCAGCAAAATGAGAGTACTACACTAGCTAACTTCTAAGGTCCCTTCCAGCTCTAAACTGGTGGTGTAAACCACTAAAGCTTTCAAAAGTGTCATAAATTTATGATGTATATTACTATCAATCTTATTCTTCCCACCCCTCCACCCCCAAGTACAGTGGAAAGGTATATTCTTACTAGCATCCAGACTATTACATAGCACCTGACTCACAGTAAACACTGAATAAATGTTTGTTGGATTGAGTTGAACCCCATGCTGGAAAACAGGACTAATACCCACCTGATGGGCTAGCTGCATTATTTTCGTCTTTTCCAATATGTACTGGTGTTTCAGGTGAAATGATCTGACCTGCAGCATATCCAAATCAATGTGCACTAGTGAACCATGATATAAGGGGGCTCAGTTATATTTACTCTTTCACAAAGGCATTTCTTAGAGAAATCCAAGCTTGGAGATTTGGAAAGTCTATTTTACTGTCATCCAAGGCAATGAGAGAGACACTTTGATTGCATATCTTGGAGTATGGTAGAGAAAGTTCTTAATTAAATACAATAAATCCTTTGCCTCTGACATCTTGTGGTGCAATTAAAAAGAGCCCTTGAATATGAGGCACTGGATTTGAATCCTAGCTTTTTTATTTGCTAATTATGTGTCCTTGAGAAAATCAATTAATGTCTTTGGCCCTCAATTTCCTCATCTATGAGATGAGACAGTTGAAAGTGATCACAAAGTTGGCTTTCAACTCTAAATCCACAATCCCATGAGACACCAAAGATTCCAAGAGAATTATGATTTAAAAAAAACAAAACAAAACTAAGACTTTCTACCTAGGAGATGAAGAACACCATCATCTTAGAAAAAGAAAAAACTATGAGCTTTATCTCAAAGATCACACTAATTTTTTTTTTAGTTTTTTGCAAGGCAAATGGGGTTAAGTGGCTTGCCCAAGGCCACACAGCTAGGTAATTATTAAGTCTCTGAGACCAGATTTGAACCCAGGTACTCCTGACTCCAAGGCTGGTGCTTTATCCACTATGCCACCTAGCTGCCCCCATCACACTAACTTCAAATAGATTTTTTTTTATTCTTATTGAATAATTTCTAAGTTTTGTTTTAGGGACAGAGGTAGTAAAAATCAAGTGACTGTTAGGATCATATCTTTCATAAGGCTGCAGAAATTTATATACAAAATAAGTGACTTCAGTGGCTATGATAAGTTTATTAATATGAAGATATCATACTGACAGGCACAAGTCCCCCCAAAATACAGTAAAAGAAAAAGCGATGTCTTTTCTTCCATTAGTCCCGTGTAAGGTATTATAGATATACAACATCAGTGACACTGAGTTACCAAGATATATGCACTTCAGTTGCTAAAACATCCACAAAGTTTAATGATTTTCCCTCTTTGTGGACAGATCAATCAGCATTAATTTCAATAAAATGACACAAATACTAAAAAGATTGTTTAAAAAATCCATATGATGATCTGCCTAAATGAGACAGAACCTATTTTTTGTGAAATATTGGACATGTTTAATTCTTTAATGATTAAATTATGTGGAAACATGCCAATTGTGCTCCATGGTACCCACTTAACTCTGTCTTCATATTGATACTTCTTTGATTTTGAGGTTGATCTAAGTTTGCTTGGCAAATTCCATCTCCTATCAGGCCAAATAATAAATCAAAAGTCAGTGCTTTCTGGCAAAATCACACTTAATTGCTTAGACTTGGGTTAGTTGAAAGAAACAAAGCCAGCAAAACTTGCCAGGAAAAAATACAGTAAATTTAACACTTACTGCTTTGAGGTCTTCATTAACATAAGTATCATTCATTATAAACTTAGGGTAGCCGACCTTTGCCAGAACGGCTCTTGCCTTGAAAATGAAAAGAGAAAAAGAAAGTCAGAATCTGATCATTTAAACCACTTGTAGTAAAAAAAAAAAAAAAATACAGTGTGCTCAAAAGGGTGACTTTCATCTACAAAGTTAAAGGAATTTCAGAATTTCTTATATAGGACCAGCCCCTTGATATAAAGATAGAAAGTATATCAACATTTCACAGCACTGAGGAAAATGTCGTCAACACTAGACTTTGGCACATGTAATGAGTACTTATTAAAACTTGACAACATGATCATTAAGTTTGTGAGATTGTAGAAAACTCAATGAAAATAATGAGACTCTCACATGACACCCCCCCAAACCTAACTCAGAGAGGGGGGAACTCCAAAACACACTGAAATATAGACTCACAAGACATTAAAATTGAAAGGAACATTAAGGTCATTAAACCCTATTCCATCATTTCATAGATGAGGCAGCAAAGGCATATCTTTGAGATCCCATGAAAGAAGTGACTCATCTGAGATCCCATGAGATCCAAAATGAAGTTTTTAAAAATGTTATGAATGTATTCAAGAAACAATAGAGGACACATAAAACTGATCTTATTTTGTAAATGAGTTATTAAATAGCATCTATTTTAAATAAAAGCCAATTCATATATCAGGATCAGCACAGTTGGAATTAAGGTATTAGGAAATCTGACCCATGGTGGTTCATGGTGGATAACAGTTTTTGCTCCAATGAAAATGCAAATACAGAATCACTGAGCTTTTTTCAGCTACTATGGCAACATCAGTTATCCTTTATTCCTAGAGATTAAGAAAGTGATCAAACCAAAGTTGCCACATATGATGCAAACATCAAATGGTAGCAGTAAACAACAAAGCAAGGAGATTTAAAACCCAAGCCTAACTTAGTATTTTTTAAATACTACAAAACCAGTTAAAATACAAGTTAGAACACAGATTCAAGTATAACAGGAATCAATTTCTCTCTCTCAAAATATTACAGCACTCTATAGGAACATCTTGACATAAGAACCTTCAGTTCTAACACTAGTTGTTAGGATTTAACCCTGAAAGAGATCTCAGGACATAGCTCTTCCAACTTCTTACAACTCCTCTATATTGAGAATTTACCATCATATTATTGAATTTACAGCTTTCCCTAGAACCAACCTGTATAACAATGACTACTGATAAAAGTCCAAGAGTAAAAAAAAAGCTGAGACATAAATAAAATAATTCTTGAAGAGCATGATTCTTCTGGAACCTTCTAATGCATTATAACAATGAATTTTCATCCCCCTCTCTTGGAGTTCTATTCTAAGTAATCTGCCCTATTTCAAGTTACAAAGACTATATTATGTTCTATACAGTCCTTGTAAATCACAAAACCCTTTTTGCATTGCTGTGACATGTAAGGAAGCAAGAAATTCATGAAAAAAAATTCATTTCATTTTTCCTTGGGCATAAATATTAGATTTCTCCTCACTCCACCCATCATTCCAGAGATGCAAAATAATTTGAGTTTTCCATACTTTGACAACTTTTTCACCACATTCAGTGTATCACCTACAGTCAGTAAAAGTATTAGATTCCAAACTCAATTCATATTTCTGGGTACTTCTGGAAAAATCATTTATTTTTAAGCACTCACCATAAACACTTGTAGGCATACAATGAAACTGTTAGGTCCCAAAGAGATCAAAGAAATAGGAAAATGATACATAAGTGCAGAAATATTTATAGCAACTCTTTTTTGTCATAGGAAAGAATTGGAGGTTAGAAGGCGCCCATCATTGGGGAATATCTAAATAAAATATGGTATGTAAAAGTAATAGAATCATTGAACTTTGTTCATCTACTGTGGCAACAACATTTATCCTTTATTCCCAAATATTAAGTAAGTGATCAAACCAATGTTGACACATATAATACAAACATCAAGTGGCAGCAGTAAATAATAAAGCTATAATAAAACTATAATGATGATAGAGACAGTTTCAGAAAATCCCAGGAAGATGTGATTGATTTGATGCAAGGTGAAATGAGTAAGGAGAACAATTTCTACAATAAAAACATTATAAAGACAAACAACTTTCAAAGACTTAAGAACTCTGACCTATGCAATGAATAATCATGATTCCAGAATACTGATGGTGAAGCATACCACGCAACTCCAGGTAGAGAAGGAATGGACTCAAAGTACAGAATGAAATATGCCTTTTCAGACTTAACCATTTGTAGAAGTTTATTTTACTTAACTACATTTGTTACAAGAATTTATTTGTTTGTCTTTCCCTAGCTTTTTTATCCTGTGTGATTCTTGTCCATTCCTTACTAAATAAATCTTTTGCAGAAGATCTGGCTAATAGACTGCCTTCTAAAGGCTTTTGTAATCTTCTGTGGGTCTCAATGAAGATGTAAAAAGATATAAACTTATAAAGGTAAATTCTAAAATTTTCTATATATGTCAGTTAATGCTATTATCACCACATTTAATAACAATAATAACTATAATCTTCCATGCTAATAGATGAAAAAACATGAAGTCCAGTGAGGTAAAGTGATTTACTAATAAAACACAAAAAATAAATAGCAGCACTGGTTTGACACTTTGTATCCAGGTCGTCTGATTTCAAATCCAATGTTCTGCTACTGCATCATTCAATCAATAAAATTGAATGTATTGGCACGATGTATAAGCATTATGCTAAGCATTAGAAATACAAAGAAAGGAATTTTTAAAAATCCAGTCCTTACTATCAATAATCTAATGGAGGAGATAACATACAAATGACTATGTACAACAAGATACAAAAAGGAAGCCAAAAGGTAGATATGAGGAGAAAATTGGCAGGTTTGGAGTAGATCCAGTGAAAATATTCAGAGTCAGGAGGCCACTGTAACTAGATTGCAGAAAATGTAGAGGGAGTGAGATTTAAAAATCCTAGTAAGGTAGGAAGAGGTCATGTTATGAAAAGCTTTAAAAGCCAAACAGATGATATAATATTTGATCCTGGAGGTGACAATCCAAGAAATTTTTTGAAAGTGGGGGAGATGAGGTGGCTAGGTTGCACAGTGGATAGAGCACCGGCCCTGGAGTCAGGAGTACCTGAGTTCATGGTCAAATTAGTGCTTAAGGAAGATCTATTTAATAACTGGGCAGAAAAAGGACTAGAGGAGGGACAGACTTAAGGCAGGGAAATGAGCTAACAGACTTTTACAATAGTCCAGGGATGAGGTGATGAGGGCCACAGAAGGGTAGTCAGTTTCAGTAGGCAGAAAGGAATATCTATAAGAGATGTTATAAAAGTAGACCTGTCAACTGAATGAATATGGTGGGTGAAGAGGAGTGAAAAATTTACAAGCCCAAGAGACTAGAAGGATAGTGGTACCCTTGATAGTGACAGAGAATTTAGGAAAAAGAGAGAGAGTTTAGGAGAGAAATAATGGATTCAATTGTCCACTTCGGGAAATTAATGTGTCTATGAGCCATTCATTTGGAGATATCCAATAGGCTAGTTGGAGAAATGAGATTGAATGTCAGCATAGAGGTTAAAATCAGAAAAAATAGACCTGGAAATCATTTGCATGAGATGATAATTGAGTCTGTGGAAATTGATAAGATCACCAAGCAAAACAGAGTGGAGGAGAAAAGAAGAAAAGAGAGTCTTAGGGAACACAGATTTACCAGGCTTGATGCAAATGAGGATCCAGCAGAGGAAAAACAGAAGAAATGGTAGGAGTGTGTTAAGAGTGTCAAAGTCTACAAAGAAGTTAAAAAGGATAAGGACTGAGAAAAGACTATTATATTTGGTGATTAAGATATCTCTGGAAAGTTTGGGAAGAGCTATTTTGATTAAATGATATATCAGGAAACCAAATTATAGAGTTTTAATGGGAATAAGAACAAAGAGACACCTTTCTCTAGTGTCCTCAAGTTTAGTCATGAAAGGTATAGAAGGCTAGAAGGGATTGAAGGATCAAGTGAGGAGTCTTTGGGGACAGGGAAGAATATATATTTATAGGCTGTATGGAAGAAATTAGTAAATAAGGAGAGATAAAATTATTGAGAGATTTGGGAGGATAAAGGGGGGAAACTGCTAGAGAAGATGAGATGGACTGGGATCACTTGAGCAAGAAAGATCCTTGGCAAGAAGGGTCACCTCTTCCTGTGAGACAGAGGTAAAGAAGATAATGTAAAACCATGCTGCTTTCAGGAGATACCATACTAACCCACAGGTTCAAAGATTTCTAGAATGTGAGAGTTATAAAGGACTTTAGAAATAATTTAAAATAAATCTGTAATATAATACATATAGAAACTAAGGTCCAGAGAGGGAAACAGCATATCTAGTGCCTTGTATCAGATTTACTGAGTATAGAGAAGAGAAGGCACATCATGAAATAGTCAACCACTAGGCAGTAAAATTTTTGGTCAAAGCAAATATTGAAATGACCTACCAAAGCAAGGACTGGGAACATTGGGCCTGCGGTCACATATGGCCTGAGAAATCAGCTGTCAAAGTTACTGAAGTTGGGACTTGAAATCCAATACATTTAAGAGGTTTTTAGGAGTGAATTAATTAAATGTGTGATCAAATATAACAGATGAATGATGTTATAAATATCCAAATGGCCCTTGGTAGAAAAAATGTTCCCCACTTCTGTACTAAATAAAGCATAGAGGTTGTTGTCTGTATCCATTGAAGGAACCATCATTTTTGTTTAGTCAATTACTGGGGTCTTTGTGACCCCATTTGGTGTTTTGGTGGCAAAGATACTTGGAGTGATTTACCATGTCCTTTTACAGTTCATTTAAAAGATAAGGAAACTGAGGCAAATAGGATTAAGTTTTTTTGTCCAGGATCACACATCTAGTAAGTGTATCATATGGAATTTGAATTCAGATCCTCCTGATTACAAGATCAGTGCTCTATGTCCTGAGTCACCAAGCTGCTCTATGGGAACACTAGAATTGATGAAATTATTAACTGTTGAAATAGAAAATGGGACAGTAGAAAGAGCAATGCATTTCAACTCAGAGAACTCAGGCTCTCATCCTACTTATGTCACTTACTAGCTATGAGATCGTGGGCAAGTCATTGAACTAGATGATTTCCTAGTTCCCCTTCCAGCTTTAAATCTATGGTCCATAGAACCCTTGTGTAAAATCAGACCTAAATGGGGAAAATAGAGCAGCTGGCAGATTATTGAAACATCAATCCTTGTTCTAGCTACTTTATCTCTTTTGCTAGATTTTATAGAACTTGTTTAATAGTACTTTTAACCTGTAAGAAGTTCCTGGCAATGGAGCACAACTTACTTCCAACCCACAGGGCAGCTTTCCATTAAACTTTGTGTCATTCATAATTTTAATTCTTTGGATAATGTTGTCTTCTAAAAGTCATAGTAGTATAGTATGCCAAATTCCTCTTTCTAAGAAGAAGAGAATGTCAAAGAGGGTATCATTGAAAATGTTTTACAATTTTTCCTCCTCCAAAAAAATATAATAATTACAATTATAATATCTTAAATGTATATAAAACTTTACTTACATTGGAAAGGAAAGACCTTTGATCTATTTGACTCTCATCACATTTATACTATATTAATACAAATATAGGCCAACTCCCAAAAAACTACAGTGTTCCAGAATTACAGTTTAAAATGCATTGAGACATTTATTACATCTTACAGAGGTTACAGACCTAAAATGCAATCTCTTTGAAAGCAAATATCTAGATATGAGAATTACTTCCATTTGATTCTAAAAGGGACAAAAACAGTATTTTGTAAAGAAATATTTAAATCACCTGATAAGGGATGCAAAATATTGCTGTTGTCATAGATGACTATTTTGATGCCTTCAAGGATTAGGAAAAAAATCATTCTGGTTTTATAAAAATTGCTAAAAGTTTTGTGTGTGAGGAAAATTTTCAATGGATTTTGAGCAATTTTTGGACAGAAAAGAATTGTGGCATAAATATAAATACTAAAAATCACTTTGTCAAAGATGTAGGACAATGATTCATTTGTATGAACAGTTTAATGGGAGAGAGGGAATAAGAAGAAAAAAGGAATGAGGGAAAGAAAGGAAGAAGAGAGAAGGATAAGGAAATGAGGAAGGAAAGATAATTCCATACTGCCAATAGAAACAGAGAAAGCTATTATGGTACTCTCTCAACATTGGTGGAGATGAATACCTCTCACATTTGTGAGGGAAGAAGCAGAGTTAGCAAAAGCAAGAGAGAGAAGAGATTCACTCTCTTTGTACTCAAGTTGCTTCAACTCTTCAAGTTTCTTGGAACTTCTACAATCACTTCAGGTGGATATTCATGTTCAGATGCTCATGTTAGAGCTGTTCATGCCCAGAAGCCCAAAACATACCTCTAATAGGAATGAGATTTCATAGTTTGTTCATGATACTGATAAAAGCCTTAGATTTCTTATTAACTCCTAAATATAACAGTTTTCCTGGCAAAGATACTGGAGGGATTTGCCACTTCCTTCTCTAGTTCATTTCACAGATGAGGAAACTAAGGCAAATAGGGTTAAGTAACTTGCTAGTAAGTTTCTGAGACAGGATCTGAACTCAGGAAGATCAGTCTTACTGACTCCAAGTCCAGTACTCTATCCACTGCACCATCTAGCTGGACCTCAGTTTAACTTTCTATAAAATAAGGAGTTAGACCACATAATCTCTAAAATCTTTTCTAATTCTGATATTCTAGGACACTATGAACCTGCGGGTTAACTTTGAGATTCAGAATAGGGGATCTGATCTTGAAGATATGTTCTACTGATATCCAATGGATTTATTATGGCTGCTGAATAACACAATTGGTTTGCATTTCCCTAATTCACAGACATTGGTCAATCTGGTCAATCAGGGAAGTCATTTCCAGGACCAGATCAGGAACAGAAATCTATAGTTATTTGTTTAATTTGTTAATACTAATAAAGCAGACATTGGCAAAAAAATTTAGGATCTATAATTTTCATACATTATCTCATTCATCCCTTCACAAGATATAATAAGATAGGTAAAGTATTATCATCAGCATTTTACAAATAAATAAATTTACATAATGATATCATAAAAAGGTGATATGATTCCTAAGTCCTGAGTTAAACACCAATACCCTTCCCATTACAGTAACAGTTGGTATTTGAACTCAGATATTCTGAAAAATAAGCAGCACACTTTGTAGTATACTTACCTGGTAGCCTGTTTTAGTTAAGGAATAAGTAAGAGTCGATGAACTTAGAATCTACAAAAATAGAGTTTTTATGCCAGGATTCTTAATAAGAATCCAATAAGTGAAAAAATATGATAGGAATAAAACTCTCCAATTGCTCCTTTTCCCAGAATTTTCTACAAGATTTTTATTTTTTTATATACTTAAGAAAAAAATTAGCTATTCTGGAGTGTAAAACCCAGTGGCATATTGTTTTTACACAGATGACTGAACTGTTTGAAAGATTAGTTAACTTAAAGGCACTACTTCAGATTTTTCAAAGCTATCTACTATTAGGCAATCTCAAGTAGGAAAACTCATTTGTTTTAATTCTCACTGACTTGGCTATTTAAATGAGGCAGGTAAATCTCCAATGTCTTGCATATATTTTAATTTGATCACTTTAATCACTTAATTAAACAGCCTTAGTGTGGTTGAGACATAATCGAGCCTCTTAACATTTTTTTTAATTTAACCAAACTGTGAAACAAAATACAACAGTTGATGAATGATTGCCCTTTTAGAAACAATTTGCAGGGCAACTTTCAGGAATAAGCACACAATAGCTTAGCCTTTCCAACGTTGAGTTTTCACTGATGAGTTTCTGTTCTGTACTAAGCAATAAACATCAGTCAACACTAGTAGAATGTATGTCAGCAAGAGGTTCTGAAGGAAAAGGAATGGCAACCAAATGATTGGATATTTTAAATACTGTGCTCAATATCTATCACCCTAAGCCCAGCTAATGGTGTTTCTAATAATTAGTTAGAGAACTAATGCAAACCTTCACAACATTAATATCCTTTGGGGCTATCAAGATCCCCACACAGAAGTAACATTGTTATCTAACAAATCAGATTTTAGTTTCTGGGTTAGAAGAATGGCAGTGATTTATTATGAACCTATGAAAAACTTAATTTAATCCTGCAGATTTATTTTTCTGCCTGCCTTACAAAAGGGACCAGTGTGTGGATGGGGAGTGAGTTGAGGAGGGCAATGGGAATAGTATTGTCATAAATGTGACTTACCACTATGGGCAGAAAAGCAGTATTGACGTCAGTGTCATTTTTTTTTATATGTGGAAATGTAGTTTGCTGCAGAGACCATACTGATTGTGACTCAAGGGTCCTTAGAAAGCCATAAAAAGAATGCAATGTGCTATTTTAACACTATTCATTCTTTTTTAAGAATAAATTTTATGGTAGTGTTTATTTTTCCATCACTTAAATTTCTCCTGTATCTCTCTGAGAGCAATTCCTTATAAGAAATAATTTTTTAAAAAAGAAAAGAAGGAATAAGGGGAAAATCAGCAAAACTAATCAATATATCAAAAACATCTGATATTACTGGCAACACCCAACAACTCCCATTTCTGCAAAAATCTGGGAGATAAAACCTTTCATTCTTTAGGAAACAAACACATATCTCTCTCATCAATCTTTCACTCTCTCATTCCAGTTTCCCTGAATGAGGCAGTGAGACTTGTACCTGGAGTCATAAGAACAACTGAGTAACCAGTTTACATGTCCATTCTACATAGGGTGTATGTATTTCCTTTTGTTTGTTGTAAAGGAAAGGCCCTGGTCTTAGAATTGAGAAACCCTCACAGCCAGGTGATTCCAAGCAAGTCACTTAACTTCCCTGATCTTTGTTTCTGTCCTCCTCATCTTTGCATCATCTCTCTCCCTTGGTGAATATACACATACACATACACATATACACATTTATACATATACATTTGTGTATAAATCTATACAGGAGTTCTACAGACCTTAAGGCATTTACCAATGTGATAAAGTGTTGTTGTTCACCTGAACAGAAGCAGTTGACACCACTAACTACAATTACTCATAGAAACAAATATATTTATCTTTAGAAAAAAGCATCAAAATTGGAACTAGACCTACAAAATCCTTTATGCTTAACTTGTAAGTCAATATGTCTGTTCCTCCCAAGGATGAAGATATTATCACTTTCTTACTGCACTAGGTCAGCAGAATCCCCTTTCACCAATATATCAACATATACACTGGTTCCAAGTATTTTCTTCCCAAAAATGTAATTAGAAGTAGCTCAGAAAACTCAAATCATTTAGAGATGAGATAAAAATCTGACTAATAGACCTCCTGTGTGTGTGTGAGATAGAGAGAGAGAGAGAGAGAGAGAGAGAGAGAGAGAGAGAGATACAGACAGACAGACAGAGACAGACAGATAGACAGAGACAGACAGATTAGGGATAAATGTTAGGGGAAGGAGATTGGACAGAGGTTTTAGAAACCAGGTTGTTATTGTATTACTCCTATATTCCTTGCACTGAAATTCTTCAATAAAAACTCATAGACATCATCCTTACCACTCCTTCCTCCTGCCAGACTCACCTGATCAATGTTACTATACTACTTTCCCCAAGGATGGTAAATTCTTTTTTTTTGCAAGGCAAATGGGGTTAAGTGGCCTGCCCAAGGCCACACAGCTAGGGAATTATTAAGTGTCTGAGACTGGATTTGAACCCAGGTACTCCTGACTCTAGGGCCAGTGCTTTATCCACTGTGCCACCTAGCTGCCCCTAGGATGGTAAATTCTTCAACTTGAAAAGGCTACAAGCTAAGACCAAAGTGGAGGAAATGTTGGTGATTGTGTACTCAATGCAGCCTCTAAATCTGAGATGCAAACTGAGATTGATTCTCTGGGGCTTATGCTAACTTCAGTCTAACAATTAATACCAAGAAAACACAGGTGCTCCATAAGTCAACCATTCATATGTGGAATCATCCACACCATCCATATGTAGAATCACCAATTGCAACAAATAGAAAAATTTTGAATACTGTGGATAGGATCACTCATCTTGGCAGTGTACTTTGCAGAGATAACAAGGTTGATGCAGGCATTGCCAGAGTTAGCTCAGTGCTTGGAAAACTCCAAAGGAATGTATGAGAGAGAAAAGGTATTAGACTGATTACCAAACTGAAGGTCTAGAGAATCACTGTGCTGACCACATTGTTGAAATATGGATAGCCTCCCAAAGCCATGTCAGAAAACTGAATCGCTTCCATTTATTGTCTTAGGAAGATTCTGAATAAGATTCCAGATACTGAGGTCCTTTCTCAAATTGAACACTCAGCATTCAAACTTTACTACAGAGAACACAACTCTGATGGGCTGGCCACATTATGTGTATGCCAAATGTTTGCTTGCCTAAAAGTCTATTTTATAGAGAACTCACACAGGACAAGGAAGCACTCATTGTGGGGTCAGAAAAAGTGATACAAGAACACTCTGTTTCTCTTAAGAACTTTGGAGTTGAATGTGTGGCATGGGAGATAGTGGCACAGTACCAGCCAACATGACTTGCCCTCATCAGAGAGGATGCTGTGTTCTGTAAGCAAAGCAGAATTGAAATAGCTTAAAAGAAATGAAGGATGAGCAAATTGAGAGAGTCTACCCCAAATGATCACATGGACTATATGTATTCAACCTGTGGTAAAGTGTTCCTAGCTCATATTAGTATCATCAGTCATAGTCAGACATACTGTAACATCACTCTAACATAGTGATGCCATTTTGGTTCTCTCCAAGAATGAGGGACAACAACCAACTAACTTTCCAAGAACTCAATAGACTTTCTCATTTTTTCTAAGTTTCCTCAGTTAAATTTGTTTCTCCTTCCTGTCAATGAAATCCAACTTTCTTCCACATAAAATGCTAAACCTCCATTCCTCCTCATCTTTCATCACTTCCAGGCTAGTCTCTTGATATCTAATGAACCCAAACATCAGCCCTAAGGTAGCTAATGTTACTATGGTCAAGAAAAGGATTCTTCAATTATTTCAAACTGCACAGTGCCAAAGTTATTGACACACAACTGCTCCTCTCAGCTCCCTCCATCCCAGCTGGGAGTCTAGGAAGATAGGCAAAAAATAACCAATAGAAAGATCAATGAAAAAGTTGAACTGCAGGATTTATTAATGTAATTTTATTAATTTCAGATGCACACTATCATCCCCATCAACTGAACACAAAGTATTTCAAAGTAAAGGTCTGGCTGGGTCTACTTTAATGAATATCTGGGGCACGTTTGTAATCAGTCATATTCATTTCCATAGAAACAACTAATGTGTCTTGGACACCCTTCATTCTCTGATTCAAGTCACCACACAACCCTCCCAACATTCTGAGACACTTAAAAAAATACCCTTTTGGGGGCGGCTAGCTGGTGCAGTGGATAAAGCACTGGCCCTGGAGTCAGGAGTACCTGGGTTCAAATCCAGTCTCAGTCACTTAATAATTACCTAGTTGTGTGGCCTTGGGCAAGCCACTTAACCCCATTTGCCTTGCAAAAACCTAAAAAAAAATACCCTGTTTTCATAAACAGAGCAAGGATGAGCTTCATCCTAGCCTAAACTATCAAAAAATTATATTCATGGGCATAAATAAGAGAGGTCTTACTGTTCTTCCCACATTCATACCTCCATCTACCTACAACTCAATGTTGTTTTTATTGTTTTTTTAATTGAAGAGGAAAAGGAGAATGAGGATTGCCAGTAGACAATAACAAAAATGGAATAGAATTAGAGCAGAAGGCCATCTGATTCCCAACCCTCATTTTACTAATGAGAAAACTGAGGCCCAGAGTGAAAATTAACAAGATTGGGGACAAAAAAGCTAGAAATGGAATTTGAAGCCATGTTCTTTGACTCCAGTGCCTCCCAAAACTTGATTAAAAATTTCATCAACAGGGCCGCCAGGTGGTGCAATGGATAGAGCACTGGCCCTGGAGTCAGGAGGACCTGAGTTCAAAGACAATAATTGCCTAACTGTGTAATCTTGGGCAAGTCACTTTAACCCCATTGCCTTAACTTTAAAATATAATTTTTTTAAAAAATTTCATCAACATGTAGAATAGTATGATTAAAACCATGATAAGATGCTTTGAGTTTTTAAAATAAGACCTGTATCTCATATTGGAAGCAAGCATAACTTGTTGCCCTTTATAACTCTTTATCAGGGATGAGAATAAACATCAAAGTATTTGGGGAAGTAAAAGGAATCAACAAAGCAGATAAAAATACTTCTAGAAGGCAGAGTTCACATGACTAGAAAAATACATATGCATCACATGAACCCCACACCTCCTACACATGCAAAGCATTTCTTGAAGGAATTATTCAGGTACTTAACCTCCCTGCAATGTTAAATTAGTTATTTAAACAAAAGAGAAGTTAGACATGAACTTGAATAAATGTAATTCCCTCATCAATTTTATATTCATGCTATATGAGAATCTTTTCCATTAAATTTTATCAGTGATTGAAAAACTTCCTTGATAGCCTAAAAAAATGCTCTTGTACTTGTCCCTCATATAGGAAAACTAACATCAGGAGACCTCCCACTGACCCTTTCCCAAACTGTGACTGTGTTTAACTGTATATTGGGGGTGGGGGTGGAAAGGAGTCCAACAATAGCTGGATTTAGTTTCACATATTGATAAATTCTCTGCTAGGTAGCCTGTACCAAATAAGAAAGAAAATAGCCTTTATGCTAAATACATTATCTCTCATCTGATCCTCTCAATGACCTTGTGAAGTGAGTGCTTTTGTAATTCTCCTTTACAGATGAGAATACTAAAACTGGAGGAGGGTGAGTGACATGCTTCAGGTCACACAGCTAGCAAGTGTTGGAGGCAAGATTCAAATTCAAGTTCTGACTCCAAATCCAATACTCACTATATCTACTATGGTCCTTTTATGTTGCTTTTATCTGTCTTAGTTTACAAAACTTTAGAGAGCAGGGTTTGTAAACTAACTAGCTCTGAGGTGATCTTGGCAAAATACATCCATTCTCTGGGTCTGCCTTTATCTTCTATAAAGTAATGGGATTGGCAGTGTTTTCTTAAGGCTTTCCCTTCATAACATGGCATCATTTTTAAGCTACAAATTACTGTCCCCTTTACATTAGATTGCCAAGCATTATAATCCTATTTGGCTTAATAACTGTTCTAACTGGGTTAACCAATTTTAAATCACTATAAATGAATTTTAACATGGGGGCAAGAGGAAGGAAAATGGCAAATGCCTTAAGGAATGCTTTTATTATCTAATTGACATCATCAGGAACTCTCCCTCTCCTTATTTTTTCCTCCTCTTCCTCTTCAATCTCAAACAGCTAGGGTGTAAGATATATGTTTTAGGATAATTTAGGTTTGTTAGAAATGATTCATAAATGGATTGATTTGTTCTGACTATCAGTAATTACAGTAAAGATTAAACAATTTTAATACCTCCAATTATACATTTAATAGCATAATCTAAGTGTTCTAACCATAATATCTAAGATTAAAGGGAACAGAGAAGGAATGAAAGCAGGAGATCCATCCTTGCTCTATGCTAAATGAATGGGGAGGTTTGAGCCAGGGTTCTTATATGCATTCATCTCTAGTTTAAAAAAAACATGGCAAAGTCAAAAATTCACTAGACTAGAAGTTCATATTTGGACTAAATGATCTCTAAGGTCCTTTCTAGTCTGTTTTATAACTCCAGAAAAAAGATCAAAAGTATATTGCTTTATCAAACAGCAAGCTAAAATGTTTGTGTTTTTAACCAAGCACCAAGAGAATTCAATCTTACCAATGCTAGGATCAAAATAATCAGACTGGTAGAGCAGCCATTGGCTTCCAGGTTTTCAGGAATTTTCATCTTGAAATCTTAGGTTCCATTTTAATTTACAGTCAAGCCTGGGCTAGGGAGGAACTTTGGAGTTCTAGATAAGAGATCTTCCTAGGAAACTTTATCTAGTTACAACTTGGGACAAGTCAATGAGGTCCTAATCTCAGGAGATGTGTAAGGGGGTGAATCTGCTTCTGGAATTCTGAAATGCAATGCAATGAAGAAACCCGACCCCTAAAGAGAGAATGACTGTTTCCAGCTTTTTGACAGGTAAACCCAAAGTGAATCTGCATATAAAAGGCATTAACTGGTCATATCAGTCTCCTTTTCTGTAGGGACTGAGGCAGGGACAGATGTAAGCTTCCAGATCAGGAAAGAGCGTTAGCCATATAAACCAGCAGATAAAACCATGCTTCTATTCTCTCCTATTCTTAGATGAAGGAGAATTAGAAATGGAGCAACTTAATGAGTTAGACAAACTATCAGTGTTTACTATTAGCCATAATCACTGCAAGTTGTTAGATCTAACCAAGCATCAGATTGACCTTATACTACTATGTAGTACCCTGAATATAAGGAAACAATTCACCCATCAACTATAACTCTCTCCAAAGAGAATCTTTTGGTGGGAGGAAATGTTTAAGTTTGAGCTCACTCTACCCAGTAGATTAGATAATCTCTTAGAGAGTTAGATAGATAATCTTTCAACTCTAAAGTTATAGATGACTATGTGAAAGATAAAACCTCATGGAGTTATAAATAAGATGCTTCAGTCTCACTGCTTTCCATGAGTTTTCCACCAATACCTCATAGATAATTCTCCTCACTAACCTAATCTTAATATATCTTTATATCACTCATTAGATGGTTATGAGAAAGAATTAGTGATTAGAAAGTACTTTGCAAAGGATAAATCATAGTCAAAATACACACTGAAAATTTTCAAAAATCTACAAAGGTGATAAATAAATAAAAGTTCTAGCTAACTTCTGTCAGTAGTTTGGCAAAGTACTTTTTTGCACTCTGGGACTTATAAAAATCCATGTTAATACAATTACAGTTCACTGAAAAATTAGCATGAAATCCAGTTTGAAAGCTAAAATCATTCATAGCAGGGTAATACTCCATTTAATTATAAAGATTAATTCAACCTTCAGTCATTGGTGCATGTGTTGGGTCTTTTCATTTTTCACCGAAAACATAAGATTCAAATACCATCTGGTGCAGTTACTGCACACATCTCAGCAGCATCTCTTTGGGTTGCAGATTTCATTTCAGGTCAGAATTGATGCAAAGAGAAAGGATGAGAAATGAAGAATGGCAATTGAGATTCAACATGAAAAATGAGGCTTGATCCAGAGATGATAGTGATCTATCCTCTCCTCAGGTGGCCCATGGCTTCCCTACCACACCACCTGCCTGAAGTCATACCTGCCACATGTGCTCAACCCATTATTAACTATCTTTTCTGAAGCAGTTAGGTAACAACAGGTGTTAGAGATCCAGCTAATGGAATTTTAACTATGTTATTTTCATGAGCAGGAGGAGGCAAGCAAGCTAGATTACCTTTGGGAAATTATTTAGTACTTTTATGACTTTAAGATTTTCTCGGAAACAAAGGCCCATTCATTAACATCAATACTCTTCAGGCAATGCTCTGCGGCTATAAGGTATGGAGTATCATTATCTCCAAATAATTAAAATTGTAGGTCAACCAAACAGCAAGATAAAGATACTCTGTAGGCTTGAGTAGACTACAACATAACTACCAACAAATAATTACATATGAAAAATATCATAAGAGAGGTCAGAAAGATATGTCACTGAAAAAAGAAGTTGGAATGGTCTTATAGCAAGAGCAAAAGATGACCAATAAATAGACTGCCTTCTCCACTGGTATCCATGCAATGCCAAAAGATCTAGAGGAAGAGTTCCCAAAATATTGGGTGGTCCCCCTAAAGAGAATTTATAAAAGAACTTGAACAAGAATTGCATTGGAGGACTAGATATACATGGGTTACAATATAGATGTATCCATAACAATGAAATTAAATTACATTTCAATTATTCAATTAAAATTTTGTCTTACCTTTTGTTATAATCACTTTTTTAAAAAAATGCACAAAAGACACAAGTATTTTTTAATAAGATCTGCTTAAATAATTACCTTTTTGTGGAAGGAAAAATGCCAAGCTCTCTTCCACAAGAACCAGAGTTTTGAACAAAGGCTTTTCACCTATAAAATTAGGGGTTGGATTAAATAGCCTCTGGGGCTTTCCAGCTATAGAGTTGAAGAGCAAGAGAGAAGGCCTGATCCTCTCTTCAGTCTATAAATAGGTCACAAGATAAAGTAATTCACTTTCTAAAGTTCAGGTTTTTTGGACAGTGATTCAGATGCCCCTGAAACCAACAAAGGGAACCTCCCATGGGTGTTGGAAGAACTTTGGATAGACTTCATTGTTCATTTGCAAACAACTCCAATTAATAAAATACTGGTAAAATCTAAAGTTCTACTGCCCACATGTCATTGCTGTTGGACAGGTGATTGGTTGTCTTCGTGCCAGATACAGAGAGAACAACATCCTTCCAATTAAAATAAAATTCTCATAAATGAATAGTAGAATATACATAATTCTAATCTCTTCTCTGCTACTCTATTCAGAAGTAGTTCTTATGGGTTACTTGCATGCCAAGTTTTGAAGCAAACCATGGCTCAGCACTGAAAAGGCAATCTTAGAAGGTAAGTCTAAATTGCCACTTGTACTCAGGACAAAGCAACCAACCTTAGCTAGGGATAGTATAAGCTGTTTGTAAACAGAGACCTAAATGCCATCATCAATTATTCATCTCTCATAAAAGCTGCTGTGTAAGAGCTGATAAAGCCATTTAATTTTTATTAAAGATTTAACCTGATTTTTAAAAAAAAAAGGAGGAAGGAGCTCTTTCCATAAGGCTGTTGAAATTACGGTCCCTAAGCATCTAGATAAAATGAGACCAAAAGCATTGAAATAAGCAAGGGAAGGCCCAATTCCCTGGTCTAGGCTCATATTGCAAAATAAATGGTTCTCTAGCCTCAAAGCAAAAAAGGAACTGCTGGTACGGTATTTTCTGCTACAGAGAAAAAAATAATCAGTAGGAACCTCTCCTCTTGCTAGGATTCTAATTTATTCAACAGTTTTTCATTTCCCTAAACAAACTAGAGCCATTGGTGGACTGAACCTCTACCAACTAAATAAATGATCTTCAATATGGGAGGAAGGGAAACTTTCTGCTGGTGTAAAAAGTTTAAACAAAATGAATATTCATGTAAATGCAGGTTTTTCTAGAATTTAAAATGTTTCTGATAATATTATTGGATGGTCTTTTTAAAAATTCTCCTGTATTTTTTCCTTCATTTCAGAGATGATTCACTTCTCTTCATTATAATATCTAGTCAAAGAATTAAATGTATGCTTTTATTATAATCTAATAGCTAAAGTTCATATAATTCTTCAGTTTTCAGTGCCTATATATATATATACATATATATATGTTTGTACAAAATTTCATTTGATCCTTACTCTATGAGATAGATATTATTATCATCCCCATATTACAGATAAGCTATTAGGAAACTGATAAGGAAACTGAGGCTGGTTAAGTTTAAGTGACTTGCCCAGGACCTCATAGTAAGTACCTGAGAATTCACTCAGGTCTTCCAAGTCCATTATTCTATTCACTATATCATCTAGACTCCTTAATTCTGATAAATATTGCTGTTAATAATAATAATATCAAATTTCATAAAGTTCTTTAAGGTTTTAAAAAATGCTTTATATGCAGCATTTCATTTGAACCTTCTCACAAATTTGTGAGATAGGTACTACCAGTATTAATGAGCATACCCATGTAAGGAGTTACCTAATTCATTAAATATATAGCTATATTTGGAGAAAGAGAGATAAGATTGGTATAGCCATAAGTACTAATAATTTACAAATATGTAAAATCTCAGAAATCATAAAGCATTTTTACTTCATTGGATTCACACAAATCACTCATCCATTAGAGGTAGGTCAGAGTTACAATCTATATCTTGCAAATGAGCTTAAAATAGTTCACTGAAGACTTATTGGTTAAGGTGCCTTATTCAGAGAGGATCTTGGCTTTCCCACATATATACTCCAGCAAAAATCTAAAATAGCACCATACCAAATAATGATTGACATCCAAGGAGAAACTACAATAAGTATCTTTTCTTAATCCTGATAGGCCCAGAATTCTACAGGTCCTCTCTTAAAAGGAAACCTGTAAGAATATAGTGAAACAAACCTGAAGCCTAAGGCATTTGGATGAGAGAAGATTCACAGGCACCTGAAGCCAGGGGTATCCTGTATCTAGAGGTAAGAAACCTGGAGTAAGCAGACAGGGAAGCCTTGGAGGTCACACAAACACATTGTGCTCTGATAATAGACCCAGCAGACAGGATTCTGATAAGTCCTTGTATGGAGGACTTAAAGAACTTATAGTAGGCATATAGAACTCTGACCTAAGACCCTCCAGAGGGCTCTGAAACCTACAGCACTCTCAGAGGGTAGACCACAGAGAGTTCTTGGAGAGGGAAGTCCCAGGGGTGTCAAATTCACAATGCTCTAGGTGCTCTGTCTTTGACAGATACCACAGAGATGGATGAGTTCAGATGGGAATACCCCAGGGGCATGGGAGCTGTCAGAAATTAATCCAAATATGGACCACAGAGTGCTGTAAAACTAGATGAAGACTATAGCATCACAAAGTTGGACAATCTAGGCAGACCTGAAATTTACCAAGACCGAGTGTAGAAATACCAGGAAAAGTGGAAGTCATTAATAGGAAGTCAGGTAATCAAAATCAAGATCAGAGTTTGACCATATTAAGCAAAGTATAAGAAGGATCTTATCACAAAGTCCAAAACAAGGAAGGCACTGAATACTATGAAGAACTATAATATGCCCACAAGTTACACACAGAAGAGAGCAACTTCAAAATAAGCACAAGTCTCATAAGAAAATAAAATGACATGGCCATAAGGATGTCAAGAGTATCTGAATAAATTAAGCAAAAGGGTTTTTTATTGAAAATATAAACTAATTAAAGATCCTGAAGGAAAGAATTGAAAGGTGAATAAATTGATTGGAATATAAGGTAGAAAGTTTGACCAACAAAGATTTCCTGAAAATTAAAATGAAATAGACAGAATAATGATTCTATGAAAAAAACAAGAAATAATAAAAATAAAAAGCAAAAGACTAGAGAAAATGTAAGGTATCTCACATCAAAAATAACTGACCTGGAAAACAAAAACAAATCAAAGAAATATCATTTTAAAATTTGTAATCACCTGATTCCCTAAAAACCCATGGTTAAACAAAAAATAGAGTTTATGTCAGATTTCAAGAAACAATAGATGATAATTTCCTGGGGTTATTAGAACAGAGGAAAATAGAATCCACTAGTCATCTCCTGAAAGAAAACCCAAAATGGAAATTCCCAGGAATATGGGTAAAAATCAAGTGCTTTTAAAATAAAGATGAAAATAATGAATCACATACCAAAACTTTGGGTGGCAACCAAAGTAACCTTTAGATAAAGTCCACATGTCTAAAGACTTTTCAAGAGAGGAAATTCACTATAAAAATGTAGGTCAGCACATTTTCTACCACTACTACAACTTAGAAAGTTGAATAAAGCAGTGAGAGATTAAATAAGCTTCCCAGTGTTATACAGCTAGTCTGTCCGATGAAAAACTTGAAGGTCTTCTTGGTTTTGAGACTAATTCTCTATTCACTATGATATATTGTCTCTCCTACTTCACAAAATTTGAAAGAATTATATGAAGTTTATTACAATAATTGCAAATATTAATGATGATGATGATGAAGAAGAAGTATGCTAAATGGCCACAGATCATGGAATATGAGTCTTCAAATAAATAAGCAGAGGGGACAGCTGGGTAGTTCAGTGTATAGAACACTAGCCCTGGAGTCAGGAGATCCTGAGTTCAAATGCAGTCTCAGATACTTGCTGTGTGACCCTGGAGAAGTCATTTAATTCCAATTGCTTCAAAAATAAATAAACAAACAAACAAACAAACAAATAAATAAGGCAATGGAGAGAAACAGTGAGATTATGTAATGAATATAATTAAGTTGAAACATTACAAAAAATTATGTAGGAAAAGGAGCATGATGTCTGGAAAAGGAGGTAGGACATAAAGTAAGAAATAAGAGATGGAAATCCTTCATGCTCCACTGAAATACATCCAGTGTCAGAAAATATAGGGTTGAGGAGGTACATTATTTGTGACAGATTAATGGCAAGCTCTTGTCAAGAGACACAAAGGATGAAAAGACATGGATGGTCGAGAATCTAGAGTGTGTGCTAATTTATACATCACTGAAGGGAAAAACTTTTTTAAAAATGGAGATGAGGGGAAGGGGAAGGGGAAGTCCATTTCAGTCATGGGGTAGAGGGATGAGAGAAAACAAGGCAAGAACAGGAGACATCACCAAACACTGATTAACACTCAACCAAATGTAGCCTTTGGTTGTAGCTCTGTAATCCTCTCAGGAATCCAAGGGAACTAGAATATTGCAGTCTTGCTATATGCAAGAAAGTTAACTATTGCCCCCAAATATCCCAAAAGTACTTAAGCCAGAAAAGACACCACTAAACAATTTAAAAGTCGAAATAGCCAAGTTATTGCCATGCTTTCTCCTATAGCTTTCACAGCTGAGAATAATCTTTTCTTTTTCTTTTTCTTTTTCTTTTTTTCCTTTTGGAGATAAAGTTAAGGGACTTGCTCAGGTTACACAGTAACTTCCTGAGGTCAAATCTGAACTCAGATCCTCCCGACTCCAGAGTCTGTGCTCTGTTTACTGTGCTCCACTATTACTCTATCTTGAAATATAGCATCTACATGCAGTACCTACATGCAAGTACAGGGGTGTCTCTCTAAGTAAAAGAGCTATTTGGTTGGATTAAGGAATTAATAATTGTGTAATTCAAGTCTGAGCCACCACAGACGAGTTCTTTGAAAGGTCACCCTTCCAAAGCACACATGACTGTACCTGTAATCATATCTCTCCTCCCCAAAGTTAAAATTTCAATTTTAACTGGATTAGAGATCTCCATAGTTTAGGTATTCTCACCAAAATACAAAACATATCAAGAATGGAGAACCAAGAGATTCAATTCAGAACTTCCATCAATAATAAATATTAATTATCATCCACCTAAATAAAGCATGGGACTTTGGTTGTTGGTCTGTACTATTTTTAGAAATCCAAACCATCCCCAAAGATTCCAGATCTATGTCTATTAGGGAACTAATATTATTCAAATTAGCAAACTAATGTAGAGCTTGATGTGGCTACTAACTTTATAGGGCACAGTTTCATCTAAATTGGGATGTTAGCTCTGTTCTTTAATAAAATTATTTTACAGGAAATGCATTACATTAAAGATGAATAGACCAACATTAGATGTATTTTAAGTATGACTATCAAAACTGGGAATTCAAATTACATACTGTAGGAATGAATTGCATACTGGTACAAAGGAACTGATATGAAGCTTTGGTCTTGTTTTTATGTTTTATATATCTCCTGATAGCTGTTATTCCAGTTTAAATGAGTCTATTGAGCAAATGGGCAGTAGAGAAAACAATTCTATTTTCCTGTTTGGTTAGTTATACTTATATTGCCAAGAATTCTTGTTTACTTCTAGACAAAAGAATGACTATTATCCATTTCTCAGGTGGCTAAGTAAAGGGAAGAGGCAGTTCCAATGTCTCTAAGATAAACAAAAAACTCGGTAGCCATTCAAAAGCACCAACTACAGCCCATTACACCAGTCATCTCTGAGTCAGAACTCATACACCTCCAAGATTAACATGAATAAAATTGTTTTATTGCTTCAGTGTAATAAGGACCTGATCCAACAAAAGAAGTGGGGGGGAAGCACACTATTGAAGGACTTGTCCTTTAAGATAATGTACCTTCATAAAGGATAATTCTGCCTATTTGACACACTAAAAGCAATAACATTTAAAACAAAAATGAAATTGCAAAAATATAAGAGGCTCTCACAGAAAACTTATGTCATTTCTTCTCTGCAGGGTCCTGCTTTCCTAACTGTAAAACAAGGCAGCTAGGGGTAGACCATCAGGTTAGGAATTCAAAAGACCTGAGTTTAAATCTATTATCAGACACTTACCAGCTGTGACTTTGGACAAGTCACTGTTTTCTAATTACCTCAGTTTCCCAATCTGTAAAATGGGGAAAATAATAATAATAATGCCTACCTCCCAGGGTAGTTATGAGGATCAAATGAGATAATAATTATGAAGTACTTGGCACATACTAAGTACTATATTTTATTGCTGTTTGTCATTCAGTCATTACCAATTCTCCATGACCCCATTTGGACTTTTCTTTGCAAATCTACTAGAGTGGTTTGACATTTCCTTCTCCAGTGGATCCATTTTGACAAGTAATTAGAGGTTGAATGGCTCGCCCATGTTCACACAGCCAGTAAATATCTGAGGGTAAATTTGAACTTGGGTTTTCTTCTCTCCAGGACCAGTGCTCTATCTGCTGAACCACATGCTCCAGTTCTCTTAGTCCTGTGTGAGTTTTCATCAGAAGTGGCTTAGAATGTTATATCCTCACTTCGACTTTAAACGGTTATGTTGGGGGGTCTAGAAAATGATAATTCCTAGTGCCAGGTTACAGACAATCTCTTTTCCCTTCACCCATCTCCCGCTGTCTGCCAGTACGGCCCTTGGGTTATTAATGGAACTGACATCTCTGTACAATTGACTGAGCAGTCCAGCAGCCAGATAACAAGGGGGGAAGCTGACAGCAGCAGATCTAACCCCAAAGAAGAGAGATAAGCAGACAGCGCTGCAGCTATTAGTTCAGTTCAGGGCAAAGAGGAAGAACCTTACACAGATTTAAACCTCAACATAAAATTTCCAGATACTAAAGGGATATATTCACTTTCCCATCAAATTCCTGATGGGGGGAAAGGGGGCAGAGGCAGGACTTACTCTAAAATAGGGAACTCCTTCCACCAGAGGAAGTGACTAGAGGACTAAGCCTGGAATCAGGAAGATCTGAGATCAAATCTGTTTCATTTACTAGCTATGTAACCCTAGACAAGCCACTTAAGCTCTACTTGCCTCAGTTCCCTCAACTAGAAAGCAAGAATAATGATAACAACTACCTCCCAGGGTTGTTGTGAGGATGAAATTACATAATATTTGCAAAGTGTCTGGTATATCAGTAATGATCAACTCATCATGACCTTATTTGGGGTGTTCTTGGCAAAGAATTGGAGCAGTTTGCCATTTACTTCTCCAACTCATTTTATAGATGAACAGACTGAGAAACATAAGATGAAATGACTTACCCAGGGTCACATAGCTAGTAAGGAAGCAAATTTGAACTCAAGAAGATGAGTCTTCCTGACTCCAAGCCCTACACTCTATCTACTGTGCCACCTAGCTACCCCGTTACCCTGTTATATGTACAAATATCTATATCCATCCATCTATCTATCTATCTATCTATTCAGGCATATATATATATATATATATGGATGAATATGTGTATGCAAATATGTATAAGCAAATTTCTTATGTGTTATATTGTATATATTCAGTAATTTCAGGCATGTCCAACTCTTCATGACCCCATTTGGGGTTTTCTTGACAAAGTACTGAAGTGATTTATCATTTGCTTCTCCAGCTTCAGACAAGGAAATTGAAGCAAAGAGGGTCAAGTAACTTACCCAAGGTCACTAAGTTAATAAGTCTCTAAGGCAGGAGTTGAACTAAGGTCTTTCTGGCTCCAGACTGTTGACCTCTATGCACTTGTGCCACATACCTGACCATATTTTGTGTGTGTGTGTGTGTGTGTGTGTGTGTGTGTATAGGTATATATACAGATATATAAATAAATAAGAAGTAGTTTGGAACTATAAACAGAAATTCAGTCTCAGAGCATGGGTTTCCAGCCTCTGAAACATATAGTCCCTGTGATCATGGGCACATCACTTAACTTCCATGACTCTGGGCAGCTCTCTCTAAGATATTGAATTGTCAAGGAAGTGTTGATCTGTACCAACAGAGAGAGTCCTTCAGATCAACAGAAGGTCAAACGTAGCCTTCACACACCTAGTAAGTTGCTTGGGAATCACATACCAAGTCAGTGTGGAAGAGTGGTTGCAGATCTAACAGTAGAGACAAGAAAACCTGGGTTCACATCCAGTTTCCAACACTGGATCTGGCTATTTAGCCTCCTCAGCATTGTAGGTCACTTGCTGAGAATTATAATGGTGGAGGAGGCTCCCTAAAGTGATAAAATCATAGCTCTAGTCCCTTTCCCTGTTTTAGTGAACTGGACCTGGAATCAAAAAGTTCTCAGTTTGCATCTTTTTTTTTTTTTTTTTTTACCCATTGTTCCTAGTCCTGCTTGTAAATCAATGTTGAGGGAGGCTCTGTTGGGGAAGGCATCACTCAATTTGTAGCTTTGTCATATACCCCTACTTGTGATGATTGTACCCCTATCTGACAAACATCACATAAAAGCAATCAGAGGGGTGGCAAGGTGGCGTAGTGGATAGAGCACCGGCCCTGGAGTCAAGAGTACCTGAGTTCAAATTCAGCCTCAGACACTTAACAATTACCTAACTGTGTGGCCTTGGGCAAGCCACTTAACCCCATTGCCTTGCAAAAAAAAAAAAAGAATAAGGAAAAAAAACAATCAGAGAGGAACTGAGATGCAATAACCCATCCTCCTTTGCTGACCTAGACCTGTTCAAATTGTCTATAACTCATTACAAAAGTTATCAATAAGAGCTGACTCTATCTTGAGTCCCTTGCTAATCTTCAATGATTAACCCATCAATGTGTTGCTACCTTGACATATTTTAATAAACACTTTTTCTCTTTGACCTGAGTTTTACCTCATTTATCATAGTGAAAGACTGAACAAAGAATTTTCCTTTTAATGCTAGCTTGTGACCCTGGTGTATCATTTAACCTCTCTCAACCTCAATTTCTTCATCTGTAACACGGTGATAATAATAGCTCCTGCCTCACAAGATTATTGTAATGATCAAATAAGGTAACAAATGTAAAGCACTATGCAAATCTTAAAGAGCTATATAAGTGCTGGCTATTATTGTTTCATCACTTTATGTGTATTTAAATATGTTTTCCTCTCTTGAGAGAATGCAAAATTCCAGATGAAAGGAACATTTCATTTTCGTCTTTGCATTCTCAGATCCTAGCATGACACCTAGCACATAGGAGACATGTTTGTTTGTTTATTTTATAATTCAAAACTCTAATTGGTCTGTAGCCCTCATTCCTCTGCCTATCTTGGCCATATTTTCCCACAAATCCCCTTCCAAAGTTCAAGTCAACATTGTGGAGTTCTTTGTAGTATACAAAAACAAGAAAAGAGACTTGCATAATTTGGTACTAATTCACAAACAAGAAAATCAAACATTAAAACTTGACTACCTGGAAATAAAAGCAGGGGACATTTTCCATCATTTATTAAAGGTCACTCTCTTGTTCTCCACATTGAGAGGTAATTCTCAGACCATGTGACTGCCTCTGAATTGCTTTCCAAAGATATAATAATCTCTTATGTTTGTCTAGTGCTTTGGAGTTTGAAAAGTGCTTTCACATATAATGGCATTTGATCCTCACTCCAATTCTGCAGAGTATATAGAGCAGACATCATTATCAACTCTTTACAGGTGAGAAAACAGTTCTTCAGAAAAGTTCAATGATATATTCAAGATCACACAACTTTTTAAGTGGTAGAGCCAGGTTTAGAACTCTGATCTGATTGCAAAGGCAGCATTCTTTCCACTATATCACACTATCTTTCCCTCCTCAGTCCCACAAATAAACAAAAAACAAAAAATGAATACCACTATATCAGACTTTGATTGATTAACCAGGTTATTAAATCTCCAGAATGTATTCTTGATTCTCCTGGATTTTCTCTACAATGCCCCAGAAACCTCTTCACACTGTAAGTTCACATCACCCTGGATTTCTCACATTGAAAGAATCTCAGTTGTAAGGAGGGCACCCAGATCAATTCCTTTGCAGGTTGAACTCCTGACTCAGCCAGACTTTCTCTACAATGCCTCCCCACACTCACACTCATCTGGGTATTTTCATAGCTTTTTCTCCCCCCCCCACCAGTCTTCCCCATATTCCTTCCTCTCCCACTTTCTTATTTCCTTTTTTGTTTAGAATTTTTCAATGGGATGTAAACCCTAGGAGATCAGAGACTGTCTTTTTTTCTGTCTTTGTCTTCCCAGTGTTTAGCCTAACATCTAGTGTATATAGTTTCATAAATGCTTTTAACTTTATTGATGTAATAATAATTACAACAACAACAATAATAAATGGCTAGCATGCATTTAGTGCTTTAATGTTTCCAAAGGATTTTTCATATTTTAGCTCATCTGAGTCTTACTCCTATGATAAAGAGAAACTGTTAGTGAGAGGGAAGAGATAGCAAATGCTTATATCAAGAATGAGAATGATGATACACATGAGGAAACTGAGGCAAAAGAAGTTTAAATGTCTTACCCAAGGACATACAGCTAGTCAGTATCCCAAAGGCACTGACTGTACAAAACTGAGGTAAATTGAGATTAAATGACTTACCAGGGTCATGCAGCTAGTAAGTGTCCCAAAGACACTGACTGTAGTGCCTAGCTGTCTCATTGTCTTCTAGAAGTGCATGCAAACATTTAAAAATCATAGATCCTGTTTTCCTATGTATGTCTGTTTGCAGCAAGAAGCAAATATGAAAATATCAAGTTGGGAGCAATCCATTAAACTATATTTATGTACATTTCTATTCTAACACTATTACTGTAGAGTTCCCATATAACAAGTATGATAGTGCTAAGGGAAGCTTCTCACAAACCTCAAAGAAGAGGTAGAAGAAATGACTCCTGGTATTTGTCTAAAAGTCTAAGAATAATAAAATGTTAAAGCTAAAAGGGACCTCAGAAAGCAATGCTTAGTACAAGCTTGAAAACATATCAAATGTAAACAATATTCTCTCTTCCAACCCACAAAAAAATGTTATCATTTGTCTTTTCTTATGTGTCCAAACATTACTCTTTCCAATTTTATCCTCAGGTTTTTTTCCATAATGTATATAGATATATGCAAGACACATAATAAAAGATGATTTTTTTTTCAAATCCTACCATTGACATTTTGTTACTGGGTTACTTTAGGCTAGTCACTTAAGTTCCTGGGATCTCAGTTTCTTTATCTATAAAGGAGGAGGTTAAATTCAATGATCTTTGAGTTTTCATTAAGATTTATAATCCTTGTAGTTCAATGTTGTTTAGTATCTTCATTTCTTTCATTTTTTTGACATTATATAAATAAAATAGTGGAAATTAATCGAAAAATGTGAGGTGGAGGAATTCATTTAAAATTTCAATAACTGGTAACACATTTCTCAAATTGTCTATCATCAATAATTAGACAAATACAATTCAAAATAACTCTGTGGTACCTCACTATGACATTAGTCATGGGATGCCTTAAAGGTTAATGACTTTCCTTTTAATAGAAGTATTCAAGTGAGATTGGGTAACACTACTTGTCAGAGATGTCATAGAAAGTATTAATGCTTTAAATAATGAGAGAGAGAGAGAGAGAGAGAGAGAGAGAGAGAGAGAGAGAGAGAGAGACAGAGAGAGAGACAGAAGACAGAGACAGAGACAGAGAGACAGCGGGAGAGAGGGAGAGAGACAGAGAATTTTTAATCCTTAACATATGCCAAGAATATGTTAAGAGTTGAGGATACAAATATAAGCATATAAGGGAGTTGTTCCCCTCAAGGACCTTATATACTAGAAAAAAGAGATTTTCTTGAAGAGAACTGGAAAGGAAAAGAAAAACCAAGGTACTGATGAAAAGAGAAATCCACAAGGTAAGTTGAGTAGATAGTGAAGGGATTATGACTGACACCTTCATAAAATGACTGTAGAGTATACCAAAGACACAAATGAATATAATAGAAAGGAGTTACCCTAAAGGCAATTCCAAGTTTAGTCCCTTTTAAATGATCTATGTTGGTACTTTATATGTATTCTATATCTGTTTATTGGCTCATAAATTCTTTGCATTCCCTGAATATTTTGTGTGAAATAAAGTCTATCCCATACACAATTTTCCTGTGCTACCTTGAATGTTTCTACAGAAGCTGATAACTCCATTTATCTATATTTGGGAAAATCTTGAATCAAGTTACATTCAAGTCTTATTTTGGAGATTTCCTAGATTTAGACCAAGTCAGAACAATGAGTCAAAAAGAAAAACTAATTTCATCATATCAATCCCCAGACCAGACCCAGTCTAAATGATAGTCCAAAGGTTTTAGGGGACAGTGGGGGGGGCGATGGGGAACTCTAGATCAGGAGTCACATATAAAATGAAGGAACTGGACTAGATGTCCCTCCAGCTCAAGAGTCTATTATCCTGAGCCTAGTTATTAAAATAAGAAAATGGCCTGACTATGATACAGTTTCACATAAATCATCCATAACAACCCCAAGGACATTACTTTGGTGAGAATCTAGTTCACCAAAGCTCAGTTCAATTAAGCCTACATTGAAAAATCAATCTAGAGTGCCAGGTATTTATAATGCATGTATAATGCACCTAATTGAAAATTTAGAATTTGTTTTGATCTAAAACTATATATTGCAGACAAGCTACTTGGATGGAAAGATTTGTCATGATTAGTGTTCAATGAAATCAAATTCTTTTCTTCTATCCTTAAAATGTCTCATAGTGGTCCATGTTAAAAAAAAAAAACAGCAACAACCATTCATTTTCAAAACCAGAGGTCTCCAAACACTGCATGGCAGTTCCTTTCACAGACATCAGAACAATCTGCAGCACCCACTAGTGTCCACCACTACACAAGAACTCTGAAGCTTACAAGGAGAAGAAAGGAGAAGGGAAGGACAAAGAAGGGAAATAACAAAAATAAAAGCAAGTTGGCATCCCTAGTTCCAGTTTCCTTGTCAGTTAAAATGAGGAGTGCATTAGATGATCTCCATGGTTCCCTTTAGTCCTAAATGCATAAACTAAGAATTTTAAGAAAAGTTTATTTCTGGTTTAGAGAATTAGAATTTTAGAGCTCAAAGAAGGTCATTCTTCTCCTTTATTCAATATCCTGTTCAATATGAAAAACACTATAACCCATCCCACAGGTACGGTTTAACCAAAATTGAGCTTCATTTCTCACTCCTGACTCTGTCTTCCTCATAACTTAACATTCTTTTCCCTTGTTAACAATGGCAGTTGCAAACCAAGAAGAAGGAGCTAAAAATCACATCCAGAATATGCCTGATAGAATGGGGAGGAGGGAGGGGAAAAGGAGGAAGGTGAGGGAGTATATATCCAAATGGCCCTATTATTCAACTTGTACATGTAGTAAATAACTCAGTGATCAGAAGTATCTATGTCTCTTCTATGTGGAGGCACATATGCTAACATTTCTATCTATGACAAAAGAAGGCAAGAAGCAATTTTTCAAGTGTATTTATTTTGCATTGTTAAAGAAAGGATTAAAAAATCAGATTAAAGGTTAATTGTATGCTGAAAGTCAGATGGATATGAAGGATCAGAAGAAAAAAGCATAGAAAAAATTATAGGGGGTAGTTCATATAATCACAGAATGTGAGAAGAGGAAGGGACCTTAGAGATCCTCTAACTCAATTCTCTCATGACTAAGATGAGGGAAAAGAGATCTAAAAAAGGTAAAATTCCACATAAATTTAGAGGATAGCTAGGACAAGGGTCTATATCTTTAGTTCCCTTAAACTCCTATGTCTTTAGTTCTCTTGAACACCTTCCAAGGGGAAGCATTAAATCATTTGAGAAAGCAAATGGCAAAGGGTGATGAGTGAGACTTGGGGAGAAGAAACAGAGATAACCAAAGTAGGAAACTAATGGAGATTTCTTCCTTTAATTAAGTGCCCTGTTTATATCACCATTTTTATTCTCACTGTAATATCCTTTTTCTCTGCCATTTGGAATCCCCAATTCTCTTCGAAGAGCACACTTCATCTTTTCTTAATGTAATACAACCCATCTTATTCCAACCTCCTATCCCTCCATCCTCAAATCTACCTCTTATGTGAGCATTCCTCCAAGTCCAGAATTTCCTTTGCAAATTTTTGTGTTTACTAATCTCTAAACTTCTCATTTGTTTTTTCTACCTCATTGGTTTTTTTCTTTTCTTTTGTTTTAGGACAGAGATAGCTATCACATTTGTCTTTGTATCCCCAGCACCTACTATAGTGCAATCTTGACAATATGCAAACAACTCTGTAGTTACAAGATTTGCACAGTGAAAATGGAAGGTAACCTCACTGAGAAAGCATTAGGGATGGAGGAAATGGGTGTGACAAGACTGGGAAATACCTCTTTAAAAAATAAGATTTAGATAAACTTTGAAGGAAATCACGGAAGCCAAGAGGCAGAAGTGAGGAAGGAAAGTATTCTAGTCTTAGGGATAAGCCAATGAAGAGACAGAGTTAGGAGATGAATTGCAATGTGGAAAAAAGAGCTAAAAAAGCTTGGGTCACTGTCATAGACTATGTGCAGTATAAGAAAATCTGGAGAAGTAGGAAGGGATCAGATTATGAAGGGCTTTAAAAGTCAAATGAGATTTAATACTTGACCCTGGAAATAATCAGGAGTCAATGAAGTTTTTTACAGAAGGAAGTGATAATGCTTAGGAAGATCATGCAAGGGTTATTCTCCCAAATTTATAGATGGGGAAGGAAATTCTGAGAGGTGAATCATTTGTCATAGGTGTAGACAATTCCTGAGTGACAGAACCAGGAATCAAACTCCCTCTGATACTCAGTGCCAGATTCTCTGTTCTACTTCTGAAGCTATAATGGATCTGCAGCCACATTCAAATAAAATAGAGTGAATGGGAATCATTACAGTATGATCTCAGAGTTCTTGGCATTCTTATCAAGAAAAAAAGATTACTAAGGATTATTTTAAAAATTATTTCCCAAGATGTAATGGAAAGAAGGTTGACCTTGGAGTTAAGAAGACCTGGGTTCAAGTTCATCCTTCTATACATACTGACTAGCATCCCTGGGCAGGTTGTTTAACCTCAAGCTGCCAGGCAACTCATTAAAACTAGAAGTTATGGAGAAGTGGTAAATCTGTATGAATGGAGAGAAATATTATACTATGAGCTTATAATGAAATCAAAAATCTGACAAAAAAATAAAAATCATTATCTATTTTTGCTAAAAAGTTAACAAATCCCTATGCCCTAATATTTGTTTATAACTCTCCAGCTCTTTACAAACTACATGGTCACAAAAAAGGAAATTTCACTTATTTCTTAAGACTAGATAACTAGTTTAAAAAAAACTTTACTATAAGATCTAGAATTAGAAGGAAATTTAGGAATGATTTAGGAATTATTATTTAATAGCTGGAGACAACACTGATAATGTTCTACAAGAAAAACAATAAAGTTCTACAAGTAGAAAAGATTCAAATCCAGATCTTTTAATTACAAATTCAATGTTCTTTCAACTACACCAGATTGCAGTCTGTTAAATAATACAAAAACCATTCATGATCTCTTTCTGGAAGTAAAGAAAGCAAAGATAAGTGGTTTATTCTTCCTAGTAAGTAGAGCCACTGTTGCTGATTAATCACAGTGATCACCTCCAGTAACTGGACAAAACAATATCAATAAATTTCCTTCTTCAAAGCAGTACTACTGTTACAAAAGCCATAATAATAAACTCTTGTCCATTTTCATTCCCTGTCTTTGTTTCTTCTCAGTTTTAGGAGGTTTGTATTATAGAGCATTGTGGCCAAAGACCATTTCATGACAGACAGCTATTGTCAACATAAGATCTTTAAATTGGTGGGAAAAGTAGAGCTTCCTCCCTCTAATTCATTACATTTTCCAGTTTTTCTTATAGGTTACCTAGTGACTCAGCACTAGTCCAATGTGTACACTAGAGAAATCTTTTATAAAGGAGTTATGGTAAAAAATACAAACCCAAAGAACAGTGCCAAGACCTACCATAGGATGAAGGCAAATTATGTACTTCACTTAAAATGTAAGGGAAAGCAAAGATTCTCTTCTTAATGCAGGAATTAATAACTGGATTCAGAAAGCAGAATCTAAAAAATAATCAGAGATTTCTATCCAAGACTCAAGGAATTAGTAGGTAGAGCATTCCTATTCTTGTTGGCTATTAAAAGACAATCAAATCAGATGCAGCAGAGAGAGAATGACAAAGAAAAAATAATAATTTTCAAAACAGCCCAGAAGCAGAATACTGCATAAAAATCTTCAGCAATTTGACTATGTATGATCTTTTCAAGTACCAAGAGCTCCATCCAGAGAACATCTTGAGAACTACACTTTATTTATTCTAGAGAAAAAGAAAATCCAAACCTTTTGTAGTCCAAAATAGGGTCCACCTTCATCCTTCCTAGAGATCCCTTCCCTTTTATTGGACGATGAAGAAGCATCAGCATTTTTATTTTCATTTTTAAGCACTCTGATATTTCAAATATAATCAGCACTTCAAGATGCTGTCTGGGATTCCCCAGGGATCTAAATAAAATGATAACTAAGGTGTTTTTTTCTTCTTGTACCTATTCTGTTCATCTATAAGAACTGTCAGGTCATCAGAAGAAAACACTTTATTAAAATAATGATGATGTAGCAGCTTCCACTGATACACAAAGAAATTCAGAGCAGTCCTGGTTGGCAAACAGGAACACTTTAATAAGAGTAGAACTAAAACTAGTTCTATGTAAAGTAGGCTCCCAAGTCACCTTGACTAGAATGTCAAACAGTGATGCAGCAGATCACTTGCAACCTTTCAGCACTCTCCCTGAGATGAACACTGTTTGGGTTTGTCAAAGAAGAGGTTGCTGTTCCCAAGACATTATGCCTATCCCTCTCTCTCTCTCTCTCTCTCTCTCTCTCTCTCGCTCTCTCGCTCTCGCTCTCTCTTGCTCTCTCTCTCTCTCACACACACACACACACACACACACACACACACACACACACGAGTCAGGAGAGGTTCCCTTCTCCCAAAATGTATTCAGACTGCTAAAAACTGAGCTAAGGTAGTAATACTGATTTTCTTTAACCATACCACAATGGCACAAAGATTCTCTAAATGAAAAAAAATCTTCTCAAAACAACAGATCATAATGTTGAGAGATCCCCCTGAACCTTCACCAGCTTCCCACATCAGAATGTAATTTAGCTCCCTCTGTGAGCATCTCTGCCCATTTCCTACAAGATGACTGACAGCTTTGACTGACAGGCTTTGGGGAGGGGCGAATAAGACTTAACCTTTACTCTGTTTTCCCCCCTTTTGTTCTTCACTGTCAAACACCAAGAAAGCTTTTCATGTATGTTGACAGAAATATGCACTGAGGAGACTACAGCCCTGAGGTGGAAGGGTCCTTTCTGACACACTATTCACTCCAAGGGCATGGGTTGGGAATATTTAGGCAGCAAGAGCTTTGCTAGATCCACTGAAGGACAGAATTTCCTTCAGCACAGAAAATAAGGTGAGATTATAAAGTAATGACTTGGGACAAGGGGGAGAGCTCTATTCAGGAATGAAAGTGACATGAATACAAAAGATTTCCATCTAAAAATTTAAAGAAAAGAAAATGATGGGATTGATTTCCACAGGTAGCTCATGGTAATGTCTCATTACTTTACAGTTATGCTATGTTTTAGAGTACATGTCAATCAGAAGACCTTGTATTTAATGCTGGGAAAAAAACCTCAGAGGTCATCTATTACAAGGCAGCTAGGTGATAAAGTAGAAAGAATTCAGAAAGACCTGGATTCAAATTTAGTCTCAAAAAAACAACTAGTTGTGGGACTCTGGGCAAGTCACACAAGTCTGTCTATCTCAATTTCTCTATTAAATAAGGATGATATAGTGAGATAGTGCCTGATGCATAATGGGCACTCTATAAATGTATATTCCCTTCCCTTCCTCCACATCTCACCTAGCTAGACAATGTCAGAATTGGGATCTGAACCGGAATCTTCCTGACTTCATGACCAGCATTCTATCCACTGGTAAATCCAGTGGTCACTCAAGAAACTAATCACTGCTGATTGGCAAAGAAACTTTTATCTGTTCCATTTCTGACTTGGACCAGTTCAAGCCTTCTTAGGTCCATATTAGGTGCTTAATAATTTGCCTGTTGCATCTCTTCATTTCATTCCTTCATTTTGACAGATTAGAAAATGGAGCCTCAGAAAGATTAAACAACTTGATCACAACAACAGTTAGTAAGCAACAAATTTGCCATTAGGGGCAGGTTTTGAGACAGCAAATTGCACCCTTTCTATTGGGCTTTGATTACTTGCCGGGTAGCTCTAGCAGAGTAATTGAAACTTAAAGTGATCACAGGATTATTAAACTGCTAAGAAGCTGATCCCATCTCCCCATTGTATAGATGAAGAAACTGAGGCTCAGAGAAAAGAAATATCTTGCCCAAGATCTCACAGGTAGTAAGTGGTAGAACTTCTCTTTCCAGTCATGCTATTTAGGATATGTCTGAAAAATAATGCAACAGGATGTGTTTCATTTGCTTACAAAGGCAGCATCAGCCTTAGGACCTAGGGATAACACTATGCATGCAGCAGGAGGACACTGAGCCAATACAGGGTTTTCCCTTTCTTTTGTTGTTCAGGTCTTTCCTGCCAGCTGTTCCCTTTAGCTCCCTGCTGTTCTGCATTCTGCCATATAGAGTAAGAGGCTTATGTAAAATCACTGACTAGCAGGCAGTGTGGCTAAATAGGACCATTTGTTAAAAAAAAAAATCAAACTATAAAGTATTCTATAAAGTATTTCAAAAGCATTCAATGGATTTGACAATCTGGGAACTTTCAGTGTGAGGACTTTTACACCCATTTAGGATTTAGAAGATGGGATCTAGAGTAAAGATGCTTAAACTGAGATCTTCAAATATATGTATATGTGTGTCATATCTGTCATACAAGTCTTTTGATATAATTTATTTCCTTTGCAAATCTTATGCATTTTATTTTATGCATTTAAGAAAGGGTCCATAGGTTTCAACCAGACTAACAAAGAGGTCAGTAACTTAAGAAAAGTGAAGAATTTCTGCTCTAGAAAAATTATGAGATGCAGAGAAGATAAATCACTTGCCTTGTGTCACACAGCTAGAAAATGTCAAAGTTGGAATCTGAACCTGAGTCTTTCTGACTTCATGACCAACATGCTAATCACGATACCACAACTACTATAATTTTGAAAATCCCATTACAAAAATGAAAGAGCAGGATTTGTTTCCTCTTGTTTCCAGATAGTAAAGTCTATTTGTACATCTCAAAAAATAGCTTTAGTTTGCTAAGTTTTTAGAAGCTTCGACATCTGTACAAACATCAAAACATTAAATAGACATCAAGCCTGAAACCATTTAGAAAAAAAATTAAACATGAGATTTTACCTTTTCTCTGGCTCTCCTCTTTGTTCCTGTATCCATCCACTCATTTTCTTTGTCCAGCATATCAATGAAGGCCCAGCGAACTCCTTCAATCAATTCTTCCATCTAGAAGAAAAAGTCATCCTAATAAGAAAGTCGTAGACATGAGGTAGAAAGTCCAATGGACAAAAGGTAGACAATGAGAAGATTTATAAAACAAGAAGAACCTTTGGAAGAGAACTTCAGGGCTATGCCCCATTTTAAGAAGACACAGATTGATTAAAATAAGAGAGAGAATCTTCTTTGTACCTAGACTTGGACTGTGTCCCAGGAAAACACTGCAAAGAAAGACCCTTCCTCAATGTAAGCATAACTAGAAAAGGGTTACAGTTACTGCAGCATTTACCTCCTCAAATTATTTCAAGGACCAGCAATAAATAGATTACATGGAGAAATTACCATAGTTCCTACCTTGTAACCTAAATCTGCCTGTGGCTATCTAGCTCTGACAACTCATTTCAATTTTCTGTAAGGGCTGAAGGGGAAAAATAAAAAGCAAAAAGTGAACAGGGAGATGGATATTTCAGAAAAAAAAAATGACTGGAACTGAAAAGATCCAGAGTTAACAGAAGGCCAAGCAGAAAGACAAGGAACCCTGAGGGAAAACTTACCCCACATGAATCAGAATTGCTCTGGGTTCCCCAGTCAGTTCTTTTAAAGTTTGATCCCTAGGGTGAACTAGTTAGTTTATTAGTATCTTTGTTCTTGTATTCTCATTCACTTCACCTCTCTGCTCGCTCACTTGCGCTCTCTCTCTCTCTCTCTCTCTCTCTCTCTCTCTCTCTCTCTCTCTCTCTCTCTCTCTCTCTCTCTCTCCCCCTCCCTCCCCCCTTCCTTTCTTTCCCCTTTCATTCTCTATCTCTTTTATTTTCTTTCTCTCTGTGTCTCTATGTCTCTTTGATTTTGTTTCTTTGTCACTCTGTGTCTCTCTGTCCCTGTCTCTGTCTCTCTACAACAATTGAACCAAAACTGACTGTCAGGAAGTTCTGCCAAATTTCTGCCAAAAGACCTAAAAATAAACTTTTAGCAAATAATTGATGCTCCAATACATATGTCCTTTTTCTCTCTCCAGTTCAAGAAGGGAAGCAAAATAAGAGAAAAAGATGCTAGCTATATATACATAAACAAGGGAGTCAGGAGAGATGCTATTCCATGCTTGTGATAAGCAATATTCTGACTTCCATGTACACCTGTGCCTTTATATTTCATACCAAAAAAGCAAGATAGATGATTTTTAAATCATTCGTGTGGAGAAATAAGGCAAAAATTTGACTTGTTCTACTACAAAATTTAGTCTTGTAATTTAAAAATCCTAGTTAATTCGTCCTCAATTCTGTAATAGTTGTAGTAAGGGGATCGATTGTAAATGGTAAATCTGGTTATATGTAGCAGAAGTGAGTTTTAGAGATATTCATAGAAAAAATAATAATAAAAGAACCAAACATTCCCCTCTTGAGGGGAAAGATTATGTGATTTCAATAATATAGGAAACTTATGAAGAGGGAAATTTCTCTATCATGCAGATCTGCACTTGAAATTTTATTAATGATACTCAGAAATGATGTGACTTGCTCAGGATCACACAGACAGTGTGTATGAGAAGAAGGACTTGAAGTCAGGTTTCCTTGATTCCCAGGAATGTCTATCCTCCACATCATGCTATCTATTGGGAGTATTATAGACTCAATGAATTTTGAACCCAGAAGATATATTAAATGTGATTTCATTCCCCGAAACATACATATTTTACAGAGGAGGAAACTGAGGCCCAGAAAATTTATCTTTCCCTAAGTCAGCAAAGGACGTAAGAGCTAGCATTCAAACTCAAGATTTAAGAGTTTGGTGTTTATTTTTCCTTTTCTGGAAATAAAAAGGGACCTCTCAGTTCTCCAGGGAAAAATATAACAGAGAGGAAAGAAAAAAGACTGATTCCTGAAAAAGGAAAACAAAAAACAACAAGGGTATTAGAATACCATAGTAGAAGACCAGGACCTCTGATTGCAATTCAGTTACTAAACCATTAATCTATAGGGTTCTATATCACTCACAAGATTTGCACACATCTTCTAACTCTTCTGTAATCACACTCAAAAGGATGTTTGACCTAAGAAAGATGGTAAATAGTCCCTGTCCAAGGATCTACCATCATATAAAATTTCTTCATCTTATGACCTGACCTGCACCAGATTCTGTTCCCATTCTCCCTGTACAAACTACACTTTTCTCTTGTTCCCTCATTTTCTTTATAATGCCTAGGAGTACTCCTAGTTCTATAACTAGATGCCACATAGAATCCTAAAATCTAGAACAATAAAGAAGAGAGAAGGCATATTTCTAAGTTCTTTTTACAAGTTGTGTATCTCATTTGATCTCTATAACCCTGTGAGAAAGGTGCTATTTCTATGCCCACTTTATAGTTGAGGAAACAGAGTTCAATGACTTCTCCAAGTTCATATAGCTAAGAAGTGTCTGAGACTGAATTTGAATTCAGGTTGTCCTGATTCCAGGCCTGCTGCTCAATATACTGTGCCACCAGCTGAAAGGACTTTAGAGATAATCTATTCCAATTTCCTCATTTTTATCCATGGAAAAAATTGAGACCCAAATGAGGGGTACTCTTCTGCAAAATATAATTCTTGGAACTCTATCTAAAAATACTGAATCCCTCTATTTTGGCCTGAACACCCTAGACTCCAGTCTCAGTTTTACTCTCTGACTTTTTAGTACCAAGAGGTACCACTTTTCTATATTAATTAACCAAAATTATCACTTATAATATATAAAACCTATTCTGTATTTGCCTCATTATCAGGGATATATTTCCAGTCAAATTTTTCATCCATGCCTTGGCCCCCTTAGACTGCCACTACTCAGTATGACCCATTATTGACAAGTTTCTAGGTAGAAAATCTTTTTAATTAATCTGCAAACAGCATCTTCCTCAAATCTGGCTTAAGTTTCGTGATAACAACTAGTTGGTAAGGAGTCAGCAAGATAAAATCTGCTACATAGTTGAGAAGTTTCTACTCATTTTGGACTAAAAATTTATCTAAACTTGTCTTGCCTTTTTCTGAGATGTCATATTTTTGTTGCTCTTCTTTAAGAGAGATAAATGTATTCATAGAAAAGAAAGTTATTCTTGAATTTAAGTCTCTTTCTTAGAAGTCTATTTGCTTGGAATCATATTTTTGATGCCTGACAACAAATGGTGACAGGAGAAACACCAAGAGAGAGAAAAGACTTTTCATTTTGCAAAATTCCAATCTAGGTCATGGTAGTCAAGAAGAAAAGGCAAAAGGAAAACACAAGTGGCTGCAGGGAGTAAAAGAAGAAAAGCTGTTGTGGTTATCTGGCTGGCAGTTGTAAAGAAAATATAAAAAGAGTCATAACTAGGGCAAAGACTCAAGCTTTGTCCATGGTGCTGACAGAACTTTCAGTCCTTCAGCAACACAAAAACAGCAAGTAAGCACAAACACCTAATTATTAAGAATAATTTGTTAAGATAGAATACTACCAAGTAGCATACTAGATTGACATCCTTCCCTACCCCTTCATGTTTTCCCACCCAATTACACACAGCCTGAGGTCTGTCATCTTCCCCCATCAGGTCGGTATTTCACCTACATAACAAGCCCTTATTCTTGCTGACTACCCAAGTACAAAAACTCCTAATTATATCTCTGATTATATAAGTTTGGAACTCCAGTATAATTTCAGATAAATAGCAGTCCCATCTCTCCTTGTCAACTCTGGTTAGAAAACAATGCATGGAATACTGAATCCACATCTTGGCCACTTTCTATGAAACATGTGCTTCCCTGTGAAGGACTTGTCAATTTGTGATGTTTACACCACAATTGTACCCAATAAGACTGTCCACTATACCAAAAGGAGTGACCAACTCAGTGGAACTTAAAAATGGAGTGACTTAACCCTCTGTCTGTCTGTCTGTCTCTCTCTCTCTCTCTCTCTCTCTCCCCCTTACATGCCATCTGTTCAGACTTATTGTATCTACCCTCAGAAATGATAAGAGGAAAATACTGGTACTCTTTTCTTACCCCAGAATTATGATGGCTGATAACATCCAGCAGCTAAAATATTTACACAGTATCAATTTTGGAATAGCTGAACAAGTTGTGGTATATGATCATAATGGAATACTATTTTGCGATTAGAAATGAAGAACAGGATGCTTTCAGAAAAATGTGGGAAGACTTATATGAACTAATACAAAGTGAAGTGAACATAACCGAGAGAACATTGTACATAGTAACAGCAATATTGTAAGCACGATCAATTGTCAGAAGATTTAGTTACTGTGATGAGGACAGTGATCCAGGACAATTCCAAAGGACTCACGGTGAAAAATGCTACTCATCTCCCAAGAGAGAACTAATGAACTCTAAGTGTAGACTGAAGTATACTTTATTTTCTTTTAGGGTTTGTCTGTATCTTCTTTTGTAAAAATGGCTGACATGGAAATATGTTTTGCATGATCATATATAAAATACATATATTGCTTTCCTTCTTTTTTTTTTTAGGTTTTGACAAGGCAAATAGGTTTAAGTGGCTTGCCCAGAGCCACACAGCTAGGTAATTTATTAGGTGTCTGAGACCGGATTTGAACCCAGGTACTCCTGACTCCAGGGCCGGTGCTTTATCCACTATGCCACCTAGCCGCCCCGCTTCTTCTTAAAGAGTAAGAGAAAGACAGAAGACAGACAGAGAATTTGGACTCAAAATTTTTAAAAAATGAATGTCAAAAATTTTTACAGGTAATTAAGAAATATTTAGCAAAATAAATAAAAATATATTTAAAATATAGTTAGATGGTACAATAGGCAGAGCACTGGACCTGGAGTCAGGAGGACCTGAATTCAAACCTGATATTTATCAGCTTGTGACCCTGGGTAAGTTTCTTACTCTCTATTTGTCTCAATTTCTTTTTTTTAATTTATTTAAGGCAATGGGGCTAAGTGACTTGCCCAAGATCACACAGCTAGGTAATTATTAAGTGTCTGAGGCCACATTTGAACTCAGGTCCTCCTGACTCCAGGGCTGGTACTCTATCCACTGTACCACCCAGCTGCCCCTGTCTCAATTTCTTTAATTGTCAAATGGTAATGTTAATAGCACCTACCATCCAGAGTTGTTGTGAGAATGAAGTGTTACAATATTTGTAAGGCCCCTTGCATAGTGCTTGCCAAGGATGTGCTATATAAATATTAGCCATTTGTTGAATTTTTTTCCTAAGTGTTTACTGGATAACAATCCTGAAAGACATTTCCAGTCTTAGAAGGACCTGTTCATGAGGTCAGATATCTTGGATTCCTCATTCAATGATAGCATTGATTATCCTCACCTTGAGGGGTTCCAGAATTAAAAGAGAGGACCACAGATAGAAAGAGGAGCTCTATGCCTGGCAGACTTGCCTGAGGACATAGTCCTTGAAAGAAATGTTTGAAAAGTGCAGAAACAAGGTAAATGTAAAATGCCTATTCAGCAGTACTGCAAACTGCTTCATTTTCTGAAGTTTATCTCAACTGTCTAAGAGTATAGTAGCATTTATGTCCCTGTGGCTTCTTAAGTTTTTCGATTGATATAAATACACACTTATGAGATTTTTCTCTTTTTAATATTTCTTTTGTGATTGGAGAGCATAAATAGCTGTCCAATACCTGATTTACAATATAAGTCAAATGCCTTTTTACTTCTTCTTGAAAGAATCCATAGATAGGAATCAAACTTAAGTCTTAGTAATTTTCTATAGGGCACACATATGAAGAGTCAGAATTAGAGAAAGAGACTAATCCCGCTCATCAAAGAAACAGTTTTCCAGGGACTTAATCTAGTATACCTCCATGTATAGATCCAATAGTGAGAGGCCCCTTTAGTGGAGAAGAGGTGAGCACGCACCATAGCTTCATCAAGAACCATCACTCCCACATCTATCCAGGAATGCTTTGGTTCTTTGTTGTTTTACTAGTAAATAATTTTATTATAACATAAAGTTCCTTATAACATGCTTTCAGCTAAAACATGAGTGAACTCATATTCCCTGAGGCAGTTAGAGTTTAATAATGTAATTAGCCTATATGGAAACTGTTAGTTCCATCACCTAGCTGGGCTATAAAGAGATCCCCTAGAATGTTCTTGCCTTTGCTGATGCTGTTATTAGCCCTCCCAGTCACTCTTATCTCCTCCACATCATTTCCTATGCCACCCCTTTCCAAACATGCATATAGAATAAAATCTGGATAATTTCCTTTACCTCTCTTATCTCAATTATTCAAACCCTTAAATTTCAAAACCAGAAATAAATGCAATGTCTCCCATGTTACCTTCTAACTGTAGCCATCATATTGATTTCTTCCTTGTTTGAGTTTCTAAAGCCTTTTTCATCAGTAAACACAGTCTAGCACTTCCTTAGTCTTTGTTTCAAATGTTACTTTTCCTTTCCTATCTTGTAAGTTCCTTCAGGTTAGATTATATATATACATATATATATATATATATATATATATATATATATGTCTTTGTACTCACCCCACCTATGATAACTAATAAAGTGCTGGGTCTTTTGGTAGGGTAAATGGGTCTGGACCTTTGATTTCATTGGTATAAGAAACCACTGATGTAGAAACACTTTCCATCTATGCAGATAAAAAATTCATTGGTGAGCTATAGTAATTTTATAACTTATTTGTTTGTTTTTAACATTCATTTTTAAAAACATTTTGAGTTACATTATGCAAAGCTCAAATATGAGTGACTTAGTTCTTCTCAGCAATATAATGATCTAAGACAATTACAAAAGATTCATGATGGAAAATGCTGTCCAAATCCAAAGAAAAAATTGATGAAGTCTGAATGTAGATCAAAGCATACTATTTTTACTTTTTTTATTTTTTGGTAGTTTTTCTCCTTTTCTTTTATTTCTACTTTCATAACATTACTATTATGCAAATATATCTTACATGATTGCACACATACAACCTATAGCAAAATGTTTACCATCGTGGGGATGAAGAAAGGGAAAGAGGACAAAGAAAATTTGGAACTCAAAATTTTATTTAAAAATGAATATTAAAATTGTCTTTACATGTATTTGGGAAAAAATAAAATGCTATTTAAAATACGTTTTGAGTTCCAAATTTTCTCCCTCCTTTCAGTCCTTCACCACCCATTGAGAAAGCAAGCAATTTATTTATACGAAGTCACGTAAAACATAGTTGCATATTAGCCATGTTATTTAAAAAAAAGCAAGAAAATTAAGGAAAATGAAAAAGTATGCTTCAATATGCAGAGTTCATTGCTTTGTTTTTTTTCTGGAGGCCAATAGGATTTTTTATCATTAGTACTTTGGAAAAACCTATAGTCTTTAAGACTTTCTTGAGTACTGAGTGACTAAGTGACTTAGTCATGAATTTGAATGTAGGTTTTCCAGATTCCAAGGTCACCCCCCGATCTTTATGTCGCTCTCACTGGGCACATAGTGCTGATTAATCATTTGTTTCAAAGGAGAGGAGACATTCAGTAGACAATAACAGAAAACTCAATAACAGAAAACTCTGGCTATATACTAAGGTCATAGCATCACATAATGTTCTAGTTGAAAAGAACCTTAGTGATCTAATCCAATATTCTCATTTTCTAATTGAAGAAACTGAGACCGAAAGAGGTTAAATAATATGCTTAAGTTCACAAAGACAATTATTATCAGAAGAAGGACCATCTCACATTTCCCAGCCTGGTTAGTTTTCCACTATAACACTGCTTCCCATGATGCTAAATGTTATTCTAAATATAAATATGCACTTAACTCTAGCTATCCTAGTTTTCTCATTAGGAGCAGCCCTGATGGTGAAATATTATATTTTGAATTGTTCAACAAAGATTCAACACTGATGAGCTGTATATATTTTTATTTATTTGTAGTTCCCCTTAGGCAATTTTCCCTTCTCTACACATCAGCCCTGAAGTACATAGCCTACTTGTACTTTTTTCAAAGATAATAGCATTCATTTGTGTTTAGACTGACTTGATCTATAATTTATTATATGTTCTTAAAGTATTAATATGGAATCATGGTGACACCATTGATGTGCAAGCCTTTTTTGTACCTGTGTGACATTGCTATACTTATTGGTGATAGGTTGGGGATTTTTTTATTTTTATTTTGACTTGGTTCAGATTATTCCCATTAAAAACACTGTCTTTTCTTTTTTGCGGGTAGACAGAGCAACTAATTAATACTTGGCATCTCAGAATATAAACTTAGATCCCAAAGGCCTGTATTTCTGTACTATCCTAACAAAGATACTGTACCAGTAAATGCTGTTCCCTCTTCCTGTGAAAAGAATTCGTGAATATACTGCACATACTTGATATAAAGAAGAGGAAGGAAAATGTAAAAACAATATCATTCATATGAAAGTATCATGATTTTTTCATCTTCACATTGCAAATTATATTCCCTAAAATATAGGTATTTCAACACAAGTGGCAATGAATTAGACTAAGAACCACCTCTAATATCCAATCCCACTGCTAATATCAACATTTTCAAGACATCCAGGTTCAAAGCCTTAGAGTCTTCCTTAACTCTTTCACCACCCATATCTACTCATTTGCAAATTCTATTGAAATTATCCCCCAAATATCTCTTGCATTGTCCTCTTTTCACTATTCACTTTCTTCACACCACTTCAAGCCCTTACCACAGGTCACTTGGATCATTGTAATAGTCTATTAACTCTTAAACTGACTTTAGTCTCTCTCCCCAATTTCTAATCCAACCTTCACATGGTTGTCAAAATAATCTTCTTAATACATGTCAAACCGTGTCACTATCCTGGTCAAAAAAATTGTTAATGGCTTCATACCTTTAGTATCTTCCCCTGTCAACTTCCTTTCCTTATGAATCACTCTCTAAACAGTCTCTTAACAGCCATCCTTCCCCTACAGAATTTCTCTATGTATATTTGATCTAATTTGACTGTTTTTGAGGGTTTTTTTTTAAAAGGACATTTCTATCTCTTCTTTAAAAAAAACAGGATTGTGATATTAGAGTGCATTCTTACTGTCCTTGGTGATGAAAAAGGTTTGTGGGGGTTTCTTTAAGTGAAGATCTTCTCTATTTTTTTATCCTCCCATTTTAATCCTTACTTTTTCTCAGACATCCTCATTTACTTGGATGAAATTGAATTTAGCCCACTGTAAAGACTGCTGACATAGAAGCTCACCCTCAGCTGTTCTGCTCCCTTGAAATGACTAACATTTATATAGTGCTTTAGAAGGTTGGGTCTGAAGTGTCATCAGGACAGGCAGATGAAGATAACAATAGCAACAATAATAGCTAACATTTATATGGTACTTACTATGTGCCAAGCACTTTATAAATATTATCTCATTTGATCCTCACACTCCTGGAAAGTAGACATTGTTATCTCTATTTTATAGATAAGGAAGCTGAGGCAAACAGTTTAATTGACTTGCCCAGGGTCATACAGCTAATAAGTATATGAAACTGGATTTGAACTTAGGTCTTCCTGATTCTAAGTCCAGGACACTATTCATTGTACCACCTTGTCTATAGTATTTAGAGATACAGGTCTGGAGGTCAGAAGGATGGACAGAGTTTGAAACATAATTGTTAGAGATGACAGAATAGAGAGAGAAGAAAATAGGTCTAAGGATAAATATATGGGGAGCAGTCGTAGTAAGATGGTAAGAGACTAAGGAACCATAAGAGGAGACACAGAAGAAAGAAAAAAAGGAATAGGAAGGAAGGAAGGAAGGAAGGAAGGAAGGAAGGAAGGAAGGAAGGAAGGAAGGAAGGAAGGAAGGAAGGAAGGAAGGAAGGGAGAGAGGGAGGAGGAAGACAAGTAATAAGAAAAGGATGTTAAGTATCTCTGAAGCCAAGAAAAATGAGTGAGATTGTCCAGTGGGAGAGTATGATTGACACTGTCAAATATTGCACAGGGGTCAAGAAGAATCAGAACTGAGGGAAGAAAAACAATTGGATTTGGGAATTTGGACAACACTGGTGACCTCAAATTAAATAGTTTCAGAAGAGCAATAAATATGGAAGCCATAGTACAAGGGGCTAGAAAAGAGAAAAGGGTGGTAAAGAGAAAAAGTTATCAGATATAGACAACTTTTTCAAAAAGTATGGTCACAGATGGGAAGAAACAGATGAAAAGTAGCTAAATGGGGTAAGATAGTCATAGAAAGACTTTTGTTTTTTAGTTTTAGGGTGTCTTGAATATGTTTATAGGCAAATTGAAAGTAGGCATTACTAAATGAGAGATTTAAGATATAGGGAAAAGAAAAATAAATGCTAGAGTTGATCTTGAAGAAGGCAGAAGGGCATGGGTTATATGTAGAGAGTTCAGGTGGAGGATTTAGCCATAGAAAATCATAACATTTCTTTCTTTCTTACCAGAGGGAAGGAAGAAAGAATGTTGAAGTGGAGAGATTTTAAGGATTATAGCCACAAAGGTGATTGAGGTCACTCCTTGATTACATCAGCCATTTCAATGACATCTAAATCATCTGCTAATAAATGTAGGGATCAGAGGTATTGTTGAGTCCTTGAAGATAGAGGAAATAGTTTGAATGAGTTACTGTGAGGAATGAGTCCATAGGACAGAAGTATTTAAGGCTCCGATGATGTAAGGCACAATTAATTTATAGAGAGTGAAATCATTTCGATTTTGTGAATTTAAACAAAAAAGGAGAAGCTTCTGCTTCTCTGGTACTGACAGAGAAGAGTAAATAAAGGCCCATTTCTTATTCAACACTGAGGAATTGTGATGAACAAAGTGCCTTATAAATAGGTGCAAAATGAATTTCATTTTTGTTACAAACACTGCTTAAAACGAACAAGCTAATAAAAATCCTTGTGTAGATATTTTTTATTTTAATACTATTTGTTGTAACAGGATTTGACCTATCAATAATTGTAAACCTGGACTTGACACAAAATGATAACTCCTTTCTGCCTAAAAGGAGGAAAGTGTCTACATATGTTTGTGTGTGTGTGTGTGTGTGTGTGTATTCTTAGTGAATAAAGTTACTTCCCATCTCACTTCTAATTTAGAATATAAAATCCCTGAGGGCTGAGACTTGTTTTTGCCTTTGACATTGCCTGGATAGGTGTTTAACAAATGCTTATTTGTTATTTGGATGCATCTTTTCAGTATGTCAGGCTCTTTAGGACCCCACTTGGGGTTTGAAATTTCCTTCTCCAGCTCATTTTAAGGATAAGGAAACTGAGGCAAACGGGGTTAAGTGATTTGCTCAGGGTCACATAGCTAGTAAGTGTCTGAAGCCAGATTTGAACTCATGAAAAAGATTTCATGACCATTGCACCATCTTGCTGCCCCAACAAATGCTTACTGAATTTATTGTAAGACAGACCAAGGATGATATACCATTGGAATGGAGAGCAGGCTGAATTACTTCAGCTGCATCCTTCAAGTGTTACTTGCTTCCCCACTCCTTCCTTCCCTTCCCCCCCCCAAAAGTTTACAGGTACAACCTCTAACTTATCTGAGGGAGCAACCTGACTGTTCTAAAGCTGACTATTCATCAATAGCCTTTTGAGCAGCAGCTAGGTGACACAGTGGATAGAACACCGACACTGGAGTCAGGAGGACCTGAGTTCATATCCAGCCTCAGACTCTTAATTACTTAGCTGTGTGACTTTGGGCAAGTCTTTTAACCACATTGCCTTGCAAAAACCAAAATTAAAAAAACTGGCAATCTATCAGAATACGCATTACTTGAATGCTGGAAGCCTGGATGCAGTCTAGCACCCACTTGTTTTAGACCCTTTCCTGTCATTTAATAATAAGCATGGCAGGTGGTAATAAGTATGGAGGTAGCTAGGTGGCTCAATTGATAAAGAGTTGGACCTGGAGTCAGGAAGCCTTAAGTCCAAATCCAGCCTCAGAAACAAGAGAAGTGTGGCCCTGGGCAAATCACCTACCTTGTTTGCCTCAGTTTCCTCATCTGTACAATGAACAGGAGAAAGAAATAGTAAACCACTCCAGTATTTTTGCCAATAAAACCTCAAATTGGGACACTAGGAGTCAGACGGCAACAACAATTTTCCCCCAGAGGGAAGATCTAGGAGCTATAGTAGAAATTGCAACAAGGAAGAATTGACTTGAAGTAAAGAAAAATTTTCTGATAATCAGAGCTATCCAGAAGGGAATTCAGAGACTTTTGAGTGGTAGCCCTGGAGTTAGAAAGAACTGAGTTCAAATCTAGACTCAGATATTTATTAGCTTTGTAACTGGGGCAAGTCTTTTATTCATCTTCTATTTGCCTTTATCCACTAGAGAAGGAAATAGAAAACCATCCCAGTATCTTTGCCAAGAAAACCTCAGGGACAGTGTTGGAGTGCTATGGTCCACAGGGTCACAAAGAACTGGACACTACTGACTAACAATAATATGGTTCATAAGAGATGCTCACGAAATTGCTCAAAAAACCAGGTGTGATTTCTGTCTCACAAGTTTCACAATAGTCTATAGGCCAAATCTCCCAGCAAAACAATCAACAGACACTTAGCTGTTATGTAGTACTTGGAGGGGGAGGGATGCCTGCAGTTAAAACTGTGATTGTTCTCAAAGACAGTTACATATGGTGACTTCAGCCCCTTTCTGTGGGATGTCTCACACACAGAGAGGAACTACTCATGTCTTTGTTTTTCCAGTCACATCCATAACACAAATAGCAATCTTAGCAGGTAGCATCATCTTTTCCTCATCCCTTATAATTTTAAAATGATTTCTTATAGCAATTTCCATCATTCCTTTACCTTACTTTCCATAATACTTTGTTGAACATATAGAATATCCTTCCTCCCCTATTAGAATATAAGCTCCTAGTGTCAAAGTCAGGGTCTTTTTAAAAATCTTTTTATACCCAATAACAAGCAAACTGTCTGATGAATTTGGGGAAGGAAAGAGAGAGGGTCTGGGTCTGTAATTTCATCAATAAGGGGAACTCACAGGACAGAAATTCGCTCTCTCCATGCAGAATGGCATCTGATGAGAACAAAGTCTTAGAGAGTTTCTCAAACCACAGAGAAGTTATGTGGCCTGCCGTGGTTTCACAGTCACAATGTATCAGACACTAAACTTGAACCCAGACCTTTTTGATCAGTTCAATTTAGTATGTTAGACTACCTCTCAGCCTCATCCATAGCAGGCCCTTAATAACTGTTTGCTGAATTGAACAGAATCTTCAAAAGATGAAAGATAGCCTTTATAGCCCAGGCTATAAAGTAATAAAAACTGGTTTTCACATGTGGCTTATGGAATCCATCTCATTGCTTTATAGGCACCCCTCAGATAGGCAACAACTGAAGGAAATTGCATCCCAGGGAGTAGGACAACTTAAAGGATATTGATGACAGAACAGCAACTCAATTATCTTCAAGCCCTAATGAGGTGAACTCCTTGTGCTTGGAGGTTGCAAGTTCAAACTCCACCACCGCAATTGGACCCTGGTGGGCATTTAGTTTTTCTGCAACAGCTGCTGCAGCATAGGGTACAAGGAGAAATGTGTTCTGGCAGGAGACTTATTGCTCATGCAGAGCCATAAGGAAAAGGCAAAGAAGAGATATCAGGTCATCCACAGTAGAAAAGGAGATTCAAAGCCACATCTTTTTTCATAAGAGAAGGGAAAACAGAATGAATGAGGCATTAGCACAGTGAGCTAGACAATTTGCAATCTCATTCAAATTTAGCTTAACTAAAAGTTATACATTTTTCCTCTTTAATTTTATTATCCTGCTGGAAGCAGCAGGAAAATTATTCATCCACAATAAAAGAGCATTGAATAAAGAAGGGCCAGTAGTGTGTTGTTTTGGGGAAGACCGTCAGGGTGAGAGTCAGAAAATCAGGGCTACCACTAACTAGCTATATTTCCTTGCTCTAAATCACTTCATTGCCCTGGCTCTTAGTTTCTTCATCTGTAAAATGAATAAATTAGATTAATTTACCTCAAAAGTCTCTCTTACTCTAAAATGCTCTAATACTAATTTATCGAGTAAAATTCTTTTTTTTAAGGCCTCAGAAATTATCTTGGTAGCCCAGAGCACAGAGTGTGGGACCTGGAATTGGGATAACCTGAGTTCAAATCTGTCTCAGAATTTATTGCCTGTATGATTCTGGACAGGTCACTTAAACAATAACTGTCTCAGTTTTCTCCTTTGAACAAGAGCCTCCCAAAGTTGTTGTGAGGATAAGATGAGGAAAAAATATAACTTTCACAAACTTTAAAATGATCTATGAATACTAGCTATCATGCAACTGAAACCAGTTGAAGAAACTCACAGATATTTATAGGGATTCAGAAGAGAAACTCATGATGAAAGGCAAGTATTTGAGAAGGATATAATATTTAGTGGAAGAATGAAGGAATCATTTAATATAGTGAGACCACAATTTATTAAATATTCAAAGAATGTATATTATGATTAATTGAATTTTGGTTAAAGCAGAAATCCTTTCCCATTTTAATTTCAATGTCTGTTTAAAAATCTTTTTACAATATATTTACTTTTCTGCCATTAATGAGTACCATATATTAAATATGCTGAATTGATCTAACTGTAGGCCCCTCCCAAACAGAAACTTGACCCCTTGATTGAGCTCTCTCTGAAAGGAATAGTGTATGTTTATGTTTTTTAAAAAGACACAAAATTACTATGTTAAAATTAATTTAATAAGAAAATTTTTTAAATTTAGTTTCCTCCATTTTTATGGAATCATCAGTATGTTTTCACTAAGTTAGCTATTCTTTTAGTAATATTATAATTAGAATTGTAAAGGCTGGTTGGCACAATGGATAGAGTGCCAAGCCTGGAGACAGAGAGACTCATCTTCCTGACTTAAAATCTGGCCTCAGACACTTACTAGCTATGTGAGCTTAAACAAGGCACTTAACCCGGTTTGTCTCAGTTTTTTCATCTGACAAATGAATTGAAAAAGGAAATAGAAAACTACTCCAGTATCTTTGCCAAGAAAACTCCAAGTTAATGTCAAGAATAGTCAGATGTGACTGAAAACAACTGAACAACAATAAAATATTTAAAAGATTCACTTAGATTTTATATAGACCAAATATGTGGGGGAACTGTGACTTATATTTGTACAATTACTGAGTGTCTATTTGAAAGATCCTGGAGAGGGGTGGCTAGGTGGCGCAGTGGATAAAGCACCGGCCCTGAAGTCAGGAGTACCTGGGTTCAAATCCGGTCTCATACACTTAATAATTACCTAGCTGTGTGGCCTCGGGCAAGCCACTTAACCCCATTTGCCTTGCAAAAACCTTAAAAAAAAAATCCTGCAGAGAGTTTAGGATCATCATTCTGGACACAAAGACAGAAGATATGAATACTTTAAAAGACTAGGTTTCACATGTGCTATATACCTTAAAAATGTTCTTTTAAACAAATCCTTATCAAACCAATCTCTGTCTGGCTATTGGCCAAGTCTTCTCTGGCTCTACCTAAAAGTCCAGGTAATGAATCGTTAGTTGCTTCTGTATTACTCAAGATTTATATTGAATCTATCTTGAATATTCAAGAATTGTCAAGATGGACATAAAACTTTTTCTTTCTTCAAAGATCTGAAATAAAGTTTTGAAATTTGTTTAAACTTAACAAGAGATTTTTTTCTTGATACAAGGTAAAATTTCCTGATAATAGAGATTTTTAAAATGGATAACATGCCAAATACCACATCTCTTCTGCCTTGGCTATTCAAAGATAAAATATTGAAAGAATTTTCAACCACTAATCCTGAAACAATTACATTCACATAAATAATGCATAGTTCTTGTCCCCTCCTCCTACCCAGACAGCAAGGTGGTTCGGTGGATAGAGCTCTAGACCCAGAATTGGGAAGATCTGAGTTCAAATGTGGTCTTACTATGTGACCCTGGGCGAGTCACCTAACCCTGTTTGCCTTAGTTTCTCATCTATAAAATGGGCTGGAGAAGAAAATGGCAAACCACTCCAGTATCTTTGCCAATAAAATCTTGAATAGGGTCCCAAAGAGTTAGACACAACTAATCAATTAAAAACAACAAACTGCAACACGAGGATGGTCTTTTTGTTGCCAATGTGGAAAAGGATCAAACTGCAAGTCTGGAAGGTACAAGATTCTACCAGAAGAAGAGCAATAAAGAGGAAGAAATGAAGTGTCATTTCCTTTCTCAAGATGCATTGATTATTTTAACCAAAGGGTATTGGCTCATGAACAACAGAGCTCTGAGTCCCTTCAATGCAAGTCATGTGATAGGTGGTTGGCCAGAGTGATGAAGGAATTCTCTGAGCCACCCCATGATGTGAAAAATGAGGGTTTGGGCTAAAGGACCTCTTTGGTCCTTTCCAGCTCTAAGCCTATGATCCTGTAATCTGGGCAGAGCAAGCTAGAAAACCCTAATAAGCAGCTGGGGCTGACTTCCTAGGAAGAGGGAGGTTAAGTATTTCCCATTGCAGGCAGATGCCAAAATGATGCCAAACTGCAGCAGCATCAAGAGGGAAATGTGCTTGCCACTATGAACTCAAAACAAATTTCTCCTACCCTCTTCTTCTTGACCTGTGACACCAGCAGGTAAAGGTTGCAAGGGCAGGTGATATACTAGAGCTCCCCAAACCCTCCAATGAACAGTGTTATGCAAAGGTTGTTTTGTGCCAGCCCCACCATGAATAATAATGATAGCAAGCCAGCATTTATATAACATTTCTTTTTTTTCCCAGAGGTAAGAGGGGTTAAGTGAATTGACTAGGTTCACAGCTAGTAGGTGTCTGAGGTCAAATTTGAACTCCAGTTCTTCTGACTCCAGAATTGGTGATTGTACCACGTAGCTGTCCCTACTTATAGAGTGCTTTTTATATGTTACAGCATTTGATAAAGGAAATCAGCAAAGTGAAGGGAGAAGGAAGAGAGCAGCCAGATAGTATGATGAAGAAATCACTTGATCAGGAGTCAGAAAGTCCTGATTTCAAATCAGGCATCAGATATTTATTAGTAATGTGACCCTAAGCAAGTTACTTTAACACTCTCTTATCTTGGTAGTTTTTCATTCCTGTCTAACTCTTCCTAACTCCATGGTTTTCTTGGCAAAGATACTGGAGTGACTTTGCCGTTTTCTTCTCCAGATCATTTAACAGATGAGGAAACTGAGGCAAACTGGATTACATCCCCAGGACTACACTAGAAAGAGTCTGAGAACACATTTGAACTCAAGTCTTTGTGAATCTAGTCTAGGAACTCTAGATATCCACTCCACCACCTTGTCCCATCTCTAAACCTACCTTTCCTCCATGATCCTTTATTACAACTAAGAGACATAGTAGACAAAGTGCCCGACCTGGATTCAGGAAGATGAATATTCCTGAGTTCAAATGTGGCCTCAGACACTTACTAGCTGTATGACCCTGGGCATTTTACCCTGTTTGCTTCAGTTTCTTCATCTGTAAAATGATCTAGAGAAGGAAATGACAAACCATTCCATTATCTTTGCTAAGAAGAAAGATCATGAAGAGTCAAACACAAATGAACAACAATACCTAGATAGATTTTCATATCGAGAAAATAAAAGAAGTTGCCCATAAGCCCTGTTACAGGGGCTGTAAAGTCCTAATTAGAATAATATCTTGCTTTTTTTGTTAAATTGGGGTTTTTTTTCAGTTTTTCTTACTAAGCATGATTAATTCAGAAGCAATTTGTAGACAGTCTGTATTATAGAATTTTTTAAAAGCTCTTCAGCTTTCCAGGAATGTGATAAATTGAATTAACGGAACAAAAGTTACTGGTTGAATGAAGGGTTAAGGTTTACCTGGTCTACTTTAGAAAACAAATAAGACATTTTTTATTTGTTTTTAATTGATAATTTGCAAATATGTAGAAATGTAATGCTTGAAGTTTAATCTAATTAAAGAGGGGGAAAAAAGAAAACACTCTGCCTTGTAGTCTTATACTATTAATTAGCTTAGCCTGGCCTTTCTTCAGGGGGAGAACAAAGGCATACATCATCAAGCCCCAGTCAAAACACCATGAATTCTGAATCAGTGTAGCCCAAGTTAATGCTTCCTTATTTAATTGGAGCATCTTAAAGATTTTGAACAGGGCCTCCAGGCAGTTACTGGGTGAGGACTATAAGAAGCCAGAAAGTCTGAGAAGCCACTACTCTGATAATCCAGCTGATGCAGCTGAAAATACTATTGTTATTCTGTCTTTATTTTTCCCCTGTTGTATATGACTTTTGCTATTTCCTTTCTCCATCTTTTTTAAAGATGAGGAAACAGGGTTAAGCAGGGTTAAGTGACTTGCCCAGGTTTACTTTTCTAGTAAATGTCTGAAGTTGAATTTGAACTCAGGGCTTCCTGATCACAGAGCCAGTACTCTATTCACTGCACCACCTAGTTGCCCAATCATGTAGCAAAATAAGTGAATGTGCAGCTTCCATGCTAGTCTCTAAATGACAAAAAAAAGTGTGAAGATAAGGAATGAATTTATTTTAAGTTGTAAAATAATGTGAATTATAGTTAGTATTCATATATTGTACTTATATAAGAACCTATGGTTTTCTTTTTATCATTTACCCTTTCAAGAACTGTACAGGTGCTACTCTTATCTTCATTTTATAGACATGGAAACTGAAACTGAGAGATATTATATAAATTCCCCAGGTCACAAAGCTAGTCATGATCTGCATCAGAAATTGAATTCAGGTCTTCTAGACTCCAAACTCAGATCAGTGCACCACCTATCACCTAATAATATCTAATCTTGAGATGTGGAAAAGACACAGAAGGAATTTTCATGTAACTAAGAAAAACATCCTTAATAATTCATACTTTTGAAATTTAATTCTTGCTGCCAAAGATCTATAAATACAGAAAGGAATTGTGATTTTTGTATTCAAAGAGATTCCTAATGCAGGAATTCCCTTCACTAGGGCAGACTGCAACCTATCTACATCTTGAAACTATTTAAATTCCAGGATATATCATAAAGTAAAGTAGTTAAGTAATTTATTAAAAGGTCACATAGCTAACTGTCAGAATGGACACTGAACTAGTTCTTCCTGATTCCAAAAGATGCTCTTGCAAATATTTTTTCTTCCATGGTCCTGTTCAGAATTCATCATGAAAGCTGTAACCATGATACACTAATACATTCTCCTCCTATTTACTATTTCCTAAAAATCTGTCATTTTGGGCAGCCAGTTGGCATAGTAGATAGAGTGTAAGACTTAAAGTCAGAAAAACTCATCTTCCTGGGTTCAAATCAGGCCTCAGACACTTACTAGCTATGTGACCATGGACAAGTCAAGTAACCTTATTAGCCTCAGTTTCTTCATCTATAAAATGACCCAGAAAAGGAGATAACAAACTACTCCAATATCTTTACCCAAATGAGGTAAATATGAACCCCAAAAAGGGTCACAAAGAGTCAAATACAACTGATAACAACTGAACAAGTATAAATATTTATTAAATATCAAAATATTATAAATAAATGATACCATATTTACTAAATATAATAAATAAATGATACTATATTTATTAAATATTGAATACTATTTAATAAATATTTCTATTTACTAACAGGTATTTTGCCAAAACACTGTTTTGACATCTAAATAGAGAAGAATATCTATTATGTTGATTATTTGTAAGGTAGAAATCTTTGGTTTTAAACTTAGATCATGAAGAGAGCAAGGTGCCAGAAAACATAGTAAAAAGAACATTTTGTTGATTTTATAATAATTTATAGTGTTTCATTGCACCTCAGTCTTCCCCAAACTACCAAGTATTTGTTGTTCACACAAATTTAGTTAAGACTTCATTATCTTTTTTGCTTGCAACTCAATGGACTTATAATTCAGACTATAACAGGCTTCCTAAACATCTTTTCAATGAAAAGGCTCTTACTTCTTTTTTTTCTTTTCAACAGGCAAAACTTATATATTTATTTGGGATTTTTATTTGAATTGCCAAGATCATTCCCTTATGTGCTATCAATTATTCTGAATTTAAAAGAATAGAAAAATTTGATCCAACAAACCACCCTTTCCTCAAAAAAGGGGGGGGGGGGGTAAAGGTGAAAAAAAACCCCAACAAATTAAAAGATCAATTCCCAAAGAAAGCCTCTTATTTTTCACCTTGGCCCTAGTTAATCTGTCCTGAGCATTTTACTTAAGATCAGTTGAAATGCCTAATGCATCCAAAAAACAAAAACAAAAATACCAAAAAGCCTAGATTTGGTCTGCCATATCAGTAGCATAGGACTAAATGTAATGTCTTAACAATCAGGTGCAAAAATCAACTTCATAAGTGCTAGATAGAAAAACTAGATAGCCAGTAGTTGTTCTAAAAGGCAGGGTTTAAATAGCTCCAAATTCAATATGAGTCAGTTGTGTAATCTGCCGGAAAAAAAAAAATTAATGTAACTGTAACCTGCCTTAAGAGAGAGTTTCCAAAAATAACATTATCAATGTACTCTATTTTTTGTCAGAGAGAAATAATTTATCTGAACCCTCACTTTACTGCAGTTAGTATTAATCAGTTTGATATGTATGGGGAGGTGATTACACATTCTATATATTAGGCCCCAAAGCTATGAAGTACAGATTGTAAGATCACTTTCATAATCATAAGATGTTAGCTAGAGGCCCTCTCCATTGGTTTTCCTTCTCTGGGTGACCAAATCCATTGAGGCTGAAGTAATTCAAATACATGGGAAAATCTCAGTTTATTTTTGTACCTCCAGACTATCATCTCCTCTTGTCCAATTTTAAGAGCAGCCCATCCATCTTATGGCCACCTATTCGGTATGAATAGCCTGTACCATCTCCTCCTGCTTAATCTAAGAAGGAGCCCATCCATCTTACAATCACCTAGTCAGGAAGGACTTTTTGACCCACCCAACTCATGACCCTGCTGACATATTGTTTTATTTATTTTGGCTTATTCTAGCCTATGCCTCATTTGTCAACCAATTGAACTATTCTTTACTTGAGATAGCTATTCTTGAATGTCAAGATATCAAGGCCTATAGAATTATTCTGTATTTGAGATAATCCTTCTTGAATATCTAGATACCAACTCCTATCAAAGTAGAGTCCTGGAAAGAGAGGGCATCTCAGATCCTGAGGAAGATCTTAAGACCACTTCATTAGAGGGGACCATGGACCTAAGATGAATTGGTTCAGAGCTCTGCTCAGTCTCTTTCATTGGAGGTGAGACTATTTTAATTACCACATCTCATTTAGAATATTTTGTTCAAGGAATCGCTGTTTAAGGGTATTGACAACTTGCAGAGTAACACAGAAGATGACAACCAAAATGGTGAAAGGTCTTCAATATATGCAATATGAGGCTCAGTTAAAGATTAGGTTGAAGAAGGATATGTTGGAGTGAGGGATCAGGACTCAGGGAAGAGACATAGGATAGCCAACTTCTTAAAATCAAAGGAAGGATATCTCGGTTGCAATATTGTTTGTCCTTCATTCTCTGAGAGGACCAATGACATCATGAAGGTGATTTTTTGACTTAGAGAAGATCATAAATAAAGGAGTAAATTTATATGTCCTAAAAAATTAGTCATCCAAAAGTAAACTGGACTGACTTGAGAGATAGTGGATAACACTTTCTTGAAGGTCTTCAAGCAAAAGTTACATAACCATCTAAAGCATATGTATTAGAAGGGCTTTCTTTCATGTATGAGTAGGACTATGTGGCTGCTGAGTGTCCTTGTAGCTCTCAAATTCTGTGATTCTATGATACTACAATGTTTCTGTATTACATACTAAAGCATTTCTGTCCAACTTGGATTCTATACAGAAATCAGCAAATCTAAATTATAGTTTTATCTGTGCCAGCAACTAGTTGTAGACAAATCCCTTTATCTGTCTAGGCCCCAGGCTTTTCATTTTTAAATTGAGGAGCTTGGCCTAGAGAAATTTCAAGATTTCTTCTAGCTCTAAAATTCTATAGTTTCATAAATGCAAAAGATGGATTGAGAATGAATCATATCTTTTCCATTTCTTAGCTAATTATTAGATTCCATACTCAGGAATTATAGGAATCAAAGCCTGGCTCAATGAAATACAATTTAATGTTTCTTTTTATCCTATCTAATTTTTACTTGATCCTAGTTATACTGCTTGTTTTCTATGTACTTTTTATTAAGGAATAAGTTTCTTCTTCAAATCAAAACTGTGAGATGATTTAAATAATATAATGGTGAAAGAAATTGACCAAAAATCTACAATTGATAGAAGAGGTATCAAAGAAAAATAATACTGTACTCTGAGTTTTAGGCACAAGTATGCCAAAAACAATTTAATTTAATATTAATGTAATATATAAAAATATTTCTTGATTAGAAAAAGTGAGAGAGATATCAAAAAAGGAATAATTTCTTCAGGTTTTCTAACATCCCCAAAATGATACGAAGTAAGCATTTATAGCAATCTTAAGCAAAGAAAGATAATATGTTCACAATTTTTAATATATAGTTTTGAGGTTAGCATTAAAGAAAATTGAGTAACAAAATTAGTAATCCATTTTTCTAGGGTCATTCCCCACTAGGAATCAATGGGACTCTTCTCAGAGACTAATAAGAAGAAATTCTTCTGAATAGAAGACAAAGAATTTCATCTGAATGGGAGGGTACTTACTTCTCAAGGGCACTTTCTTGGACAAATTCATCTAAGGGAATTAAGAGGAAATTGCCCTTCTGATGGGTCAATAGCCCAATTACTTCAGGGGCGGAAATATTCTTAATGAGAGTTATTCTTTGTTCTAAATTTTGGTTACCAAGGTTTTTTGCCCTTGACCTCACCAGTTTCTAAAGGGAAAGCATATAAAAAAGCATTTTTAAACCAGAGGAATATTATTTATTCAAAAGAAGCTAAAAAAGAGAGGGGGGGATTTCAATATGCTTCCAAAAAAGGTCCTGGACTTACCATTTCCTTCTTATCTTCTTGGAAATGAACATCCACAAACATTTTTCCAGCAACATAAGGAAGGGCACTTTCAATGAAGTTTACACATTTGTCCCACTGAGGTAACAAAATTGTAGTCCCTTGGATTACCTGTTGAAAGTAAACATGAACACTCCTTTGAAAAAGCTATGGATTAGAATAACACAACCTACCACATTAAAATAAACAAAATGCACTATCTCCTAGTCATAAAATCTCCTAACATAAAGCCAAATTGCATGACTTTTCCCATTGGTATTTGGGCTCTTGGGATCAAAAAATACTTCAAATCATTTTCCAAGAACAAAAGGTCTATGTCTCATTTTAAGAGTGCATTTTTTTTAATTTCACTTTGGTTTTTTGCAAGACAATAGGGTTAAGTGACTTGCCCAAGGTCACACAGCTAAGTATTAAGTGTCTGAGGTCAGATTTGAAATCAGGTCCACTTGACTCTAGGGCCCCAGTTCTACCCACTGTGACACCTAGCTGCCCCAAGAGTGAAGTTTTGAAAAATACTCTCTTGACTAATATCACAGCTTTAACTGGCCATCCATGGTATTCTAATTAGTTAAATCACTCTGTTAATCATTCTAAATCATTGATTTTTTTAACTGTTTTGATCCTTCTACAAAGTTTGTAAATTTTGTGTCATTATATAAATAACTGCTCTTTTTTGCCCTCAGATCTTCTATAAACATCCTGGTGCCCTTTCCAGATCATTCTACTTCTCCCCAACTTTTGCCAAAAAGATTTCATGAATTAATTCACAGGGTTACATAAATGACAAGAATGACTTTAAATGTTATCTTTTGCATCTATTTTAAAAGAATAAAAAGTTTTAAACAAATAGTTTAATTTTTTAAAATGGAATTCAGGTATTTCAGGAAAGGGAAGTATTGGATATTCAACTAGCTCAAAGAAGTGATACTTAATAGATTTCTATCTACTAGATAAAAGTTTCTACAAGAGCATTTTTCCTTTCATCCGGTTCTATTCAACATTTTTATCACTTACCTAAATGATGGCATAGATAATATGCTTTCAAATCTGTAGATATTACTAAGCTAGGAGGAATAGCTAATACAATGGGATCAAGAGCCCAAATATCCCAGCAGGTTAGAACAGTGGGTTGAAACCTGCTTTTGGTCTAAGAACTGAAATTTAGCAATGATAAAATTCTACTAAGGCCTTAATTTGGATTGTGGGGGGGTTGTTTGTTTGCTTTTGGAGATTTTTTTTTTGTTTTTAAAGCAACAGTACAAGAACAAAAATGATAACAATGTTTTGTCCTTCATTTTCGAAGAAGACCTTTATATCATAGCGGTGATGCCATGACAAGCACATGAATTGCATTTGAGTGAGGGGATGCTGTGCTAAGTCACCAGCCTCACTTTCTTCCTCCAGAGTCATCTGGGTCCAGTGGTTAGTTATGAATCAGGAACGACTAGAGATGGACCTGGATGTGAGGCAAATTAGGGTTAAGGGACTTGACCAAGGTCACACAGTTAGTGTCAAATGCCTGAGGTCAGATTTGAATTCCCATTCTCCTGACTACAAGACCAGTGCTCTGATCACTGAACCACCTAGCTGCCCTTAAGTATAAGAACAGGAGAGGTGAGAGATAACTAGAAAGAATTTCAGGTAAGGGGGAAAAAAGACCTAGAAGTTTTAGTAGATTACATGTTTAATATGGATGGAGCAGGTAGGAGGTACAGCAAATAGATTATGTCAAAAATTAATAAGTTTAAAACATATTTCTTTTCAAAATCTGCTTTTGCCTCTGATAAGGATTATAAATCTGAATGTTAACTCTTTTTATAAAAATGTCAACATCCTTCTTCGGAAAATAAGCCTAATATCTTCCATAAATCCTCCATTTTGTCAACAGTCAAAGGGATAGACTCCCAGAAAGGGAGGAAGACTCCTATGTTTCATGGAGTCTTTAATATATGTGATAAAAAATAATTATCTTGAGACAGGAGGAAGCACTCTTCCTCCTGCTAATGGAATTCCTGTTAGTCCTGATATGAAACAGACATCATGATTCAGGGAAGAAGATCACAATGAATAATGACATCTTTATGAAAATATATAATTTCATTGGCTACCAAAAGTTTTATGTTTATGGCTTTTTATCTAAACCCTCTATCTATACATGCTCTCCTAACTTCCTACTTTGGAATTAATTTCTAACCAATTTCCCATCCATAGGTATTTTTGCAAACCTTATAGAAAATAAACACTATATTGTGTCTAATTGATAATTGTTTTGTTAAAGACCAAACTCTAGGTTTATACAAGTACAAGGCCTGAAGTTACAAAGAACTGAGTCCAAATCTGACCTTCAAGACTAGCTGTGTGATCCTGGGCAAGTCATTTAATTTTGCTTCAGTTCCTCATCTGTAAAATAAGCTACAAAAGAAAATGACAAAGTGCTCCAGTTTCTATGCCAAGAAAACTACATGAAGTCAGATAGGACTAAACAATAACACAAGCTTAATATGAGTGCTCAGAGTGACATGGCAATCAAAGAAATTAATGCAATTGTATGCTGAATATTTTAAGGATAGATGGGGGGTTTTTGGTGTGGTTACTGCCCCCAAATGAGGTCATGAGAAGTTGGACACCACAGAAATGACTCAAAAACAGTTGTTGACCTGTACTAATGCAGGTCATACCTCCAAAGCACTTCCATAGTCAGCCTTAATGACTTTTAAAGCCTCAGCTTTAAAAATAAAAAGTATAAGATGGTAGTCATCCCTTTGGTGATAAGGCTCTGAAAACTTAAAGTTAAGTTTGGCATCCAATGAGTTATCCTCAGGCCAATCTGAGATTGAGTTCCAAACTGTTAGGACCTTACCACATCATTCTTTCCCTGGCATAACCTCTGAAAATGCAAGGTCACCTTCACTCTTTAGATACAATCCTCAACTTCAAATCCAAAAAATCAACAGGGTTATGGAAGCCAAAAGAACTAATGTTGCCTTAAATTGCATTCCTAAAGGACTAGTTAGTTCAGGGATATATGAAAGAAAAACAATTGACTGAAATATGTTAATAAAAAAAGGCTCCATTGGGTCAAGACCCTAGCACTGATCCTCATGAATTTGGACAACAGGACTATCTCCCCATGAAGTCCTCTTTGGAAAGCCCTTAAGAATACCCCATACTAGGCCTATCCTGAATGGTATGGTGATTGATGATGACTATTTTCTTACTGCTCTGGTTTTCAGGTGACAAGCATCTCATCAGTCAAATCACATTTACTTTACCCCAGTCCCTCACAGAGTCAAGTCACTTGCTGTAACCAAGAAACTGGGTCTACATTAAGCAGTTTAGGAGGAGGCACAGTCCTGAACTACATTGGTCTCAACCCATCCAGGTGATCCATGCTACAGTCAATGTATGAGGAAGACCTAATTGTTTGTCCTTTATTGCCCATTCTTAAAGAAAATATGTGGCAATACTTTCTCATAGTATTTTAAATAGTAGTAACTTTTGAGTTTGACATACTGTTATAAACTATTCCTTGTCTTTTTATCAGCTAAAATACACAAAAGCATTTCTCTAATAACTTCATTGTAGTGATCTTAATCTACAAATACTAATTCCTAAGTATGATGACTTCAAGCCATTCTACACCATCATTCCTAAGCATGATGACAAAATTTGTTGTTGTTCAGTCCTTTAAGGCATGTCCTACTCGTCATGATTCCCTTTGGAATTATCTTGGCAAAGATTACTGGAGTGGTTTTCTATTTCCTCTTCCAGCTCATTTTCCAGAGGAGGAAATTGAGGAAAACAGGGTTAATTGAATTTCCCAGAGTTACACAGCTAGTGCATGTCTTCAGTCAGGTTTAAATTCAGGAAGATGAGTCTTCCTAATAACAAGTCTAGCACTCTATCCACTGCATCACTTAGTGGCCCATATATTACTAAATTGAATTTACTAAGGAATAGGTTCTATAAAGCGAGAAACCATGTATAATTTAAACTTTTTCTTTTTACTTATGGGAAGTAGCATTTCATAGCAGATAGTGAGGTGGCATTAGAGAGTTTGGGTTTAAATACTGCCTCTAGAACCTTAGCTGTGTGACCCTGAACAAATCATTTAACCCCTAGACAACTTTCTAATTCCAGATTCTAACTGGATTATAATTCTAATCCTATCAATTCCAGAATAGTTGTCCCATAGGTAGAAAGAATTCCCAAAACCAATAGAAATCAAAGATCCAGACTTAAAAAGAAAATTCTTAAAAAAAAAAGGGGGGGGCGGCTAGGTGGCACAGTGGATAAAGCACTGGCCCTAGAGTCAGGAGTACCTGGGTTCAAATCCAGTGGATAAAGCACTGGCCCTAAAGTCAGGAGTACTTGGGTTCAAATCCAGTCTCAAACACTTAATAATTACCTAGCTGTGTGGCCTTGGGCAAGCCACTTAACCCCATTTGCCTTGCAAAAACCTAAAAAAAAAATTCTAGTACCTGCCACAATACTTTGGCTCTGTAGGCACTTAGTATTTTTCCCCCCAAACAAACTGAAATTGAATACTCTTTCAGTTGCTCTTGAAAGAATTTGATCCTACAAAAGTTTTACTTAGGTTGGATCTACCACCAAAATAATTTTAATAAATGGTAGCAAAATTATAAGTTAGCATCAACTTTACAAATCATTTGTAGTGATAGAAAATTCATTTGAACTATATGGATGATTGAAGCCAAATGAATTTTGTATCTCCAATTAGCTATGTAATTTGTAATCATGGACCCATGCCTAGCCATCTTGAGTGGCTCAATGACATCCTCATAGTGACAAAAGATTCTTTTCTACCAAAGATAAGTGTATCAAAAAAATCATACTTTCAGGGTTGGAAGGATTCTTAAAGATCATCTAATTAACTCTATCAAAGCCAAAACAAGTGATCTTTAAGCTTTTCCCTAGAGTCTATTAAATAATAATTTATTTGCTTTTGAGTTAAAAGGGGGGGGAAGCTATTAACCAACACACTCACATACACATGTATGTGTGTATATATATGCACACATATACATACATTTACATATATAATTATATATATATATATTTAAATTATATATTTCTACTTAAGAGATAGGAATACTTATTGCCTATTATTCTGTTGGTGAATTCAACATACTGACAAGTTTAGCTCATATTGGGTTGCAGCAGAGCCAGGGAAGATATCAGAGGAAAAAAATATTGCTCCCTCAAATGTCATATTGATAACAAAATGAAAATGTTTTGACAGTTGAGGATATTGCATTCTTCCCCCCTTTTCCTTCCCATCTTCCCTGCCTTATGCTTTCCTCCACTTATTATCAGAGATTTTTAGAATAGCATGGATTCTCTGATGTAATAAAGAGAAGACTGGGCTTAGAGTAATGAAGGGTGTAACTTCTACATTACTCACTGTGGGAGGTTGGGTAAGTCATTAAACTTCTGTCTAAGGCATCAACTTAGGACTGATCTAGAAAGTCATAGGAGCTGATTTCTCAGTCAGTGAAGGAACTCCCCAAGCCGACTATCAAAGATACTTCTATTATTTGTCTGAAATATATATATACAGATATGTATGTATGTATATATATACAGATATGTATACTGACTTTTTCCCAAGAATTGACCTCTAGGTTACTTAGGGGAGTCAGATCCCTAGAGCTGTTGTGAAAGTTCTAACCCAGAAAACATTTATCATGCATCATTGTTATAACAAAATATTTCCCAGTATTCAAGCAAAAGGCAGATATAAACATTTAGCAAATTGGCAGGATGCAACATCAGAGAAGAAGCAATGAAAGAGCCCTGGATTTGAAGTCACAGGACCTGGATCAGAATTCTGACCCTGGGTGATGTTTTCTTATCTGATCATAGACAAGCTAATTGCCCTCTTTTGAACTCAGTATGCCCCACTTTGTAAAAAGAGGGTTGGTCATCTCTAAGCACTAGGTGGTAACTGGATAGAGTACTGGGTCTAAAGTCAGGAAGATTTACCTTACTGAGTTCAAATCCAGCCTTAGACACTTAGTACCTGAGTGCAAGTTGCTTAACCATGTTTCCTGTTTCATCCTCTACAAAATGAACTGGAGAAGGAAATGGCAAACTGCTCTAGTATCTTCATCAAAAAAATCCCAAATGGGGTCACAAAGATTCTGACAAAACTGAAAAAATGACTCAATAATAATATAGATCCATTCACTTCTAAATTCTCTGATTCTTTAACTCTTTTTTTTTTGGCAAGGCAATGGGGTTAAGTGGCTTGCCCAAGGCCATACAGCTAGGTAATTATTAAGTGTCTGAGGCCAGATTTGAACACAGGTACTCCTGACTCCAGTGCTCTGTCCACTGCACCACCTAGCTGCCCCAATTCTGTGATTCTTAAAAGAAATTTTTCTAAACAAGTCAGAAAGTTTCTAAATCAAATTTGATGATACAGAAAGACATAGCTTTAGAATTATAGTATAGCCCAAGAAAATCTTTTAGCCTCTGGAGTATATCAATCAAACATTTATTTAACACTTTTTACTAGGCCCCAAAGAAAAGAGCAAAATTAAAATAGCCCCTGCCCTCAAGGAGTTTACTTTCTAAAGGAGAATATACTGAATACTGGACTTGAAATCAGGAAGACCTAGATTTAAATCCTATCTCTGACACTAGCAATGATCTTTTACGATTTCAAGTTATTATAATTTTTCATTATGATAAACTTTAATGGAAGGCTTGTGTTTGGAGCTCACCCTAGACTGAATTTGCGCATAGTTGATTGAATGTTTAGATTTCCCTGCCGGAATATGTCTCAAGCAAACTATGTGACTTATTTGGAAATGGCTTACACGCTAGTCTATATTTTTGTACCTTTTTTGGAAACAGACCACATGGAAGCTACTCAGTCGATCCTGTCTTTGTATCCTTGTTTGAACTCTATGTAATATAAAACTGGCAGAGGTTTGGGAGAGACCAATGCCCGGCAGTATGATTTTAGGAAAAATTACTTCCTTCCTTTATTCATTCAGTATGAATTAAGTGCCTATTATATGTCACATACTATGCTAAGCTCTAGGGATACTACAGACAAAGGCAAAACAGTCCCTGCCTACAAGAATTTTTCATCCTAAAGGAAGTAGAGGAGAGGGAGTAATTATATGGTTATATAGAGGCATATATACAAAACCTATTCAGAGAATATATAAGGTAACTTTAAGGAAAGTTGTTTGGAGAAAAAATGAAAGGTCTCATTCTGAAAATAATACTTATATTGAGTATTTAAAAGAAACCAAAGATTCTAAGAGGTAGAGATCAGGTGCAAGAAGGGCAGAGAAGTCAAATTTATCTAAAAGTAGCCTTGAAATGGTTGGGATAGACAGGTTTTGTGAAACTGGAATCTTCAGAGCCAATCATTGTAACTCACATCTACATAGCACTTTATGGCTTTCAGAGCTGCAATGATCAATTTTTACTTCTTGGGAAAGTGTTCTGGAACATGTCCTTAATTTGGGAAATAAGTGGAGTCATGGAAAAGTCTCTGAGACACAATAAGATGGAATAGGTTATAAGAGAGTGACAGAAAGACAGGATCAGAAAGACAAAGACAAAGAGGAGAAAGGGAGGGAGACAGGGATAGAGGGAGAAAGACAGACAGGAAGGGGGAGGGAGGGAGGAGGAGAGGAGAGGAGAGGAGAGGAGAGGAGAGAGAGAGAGAGAGAGAGAGAGAGAGAGAGAGAGAGAGAGAGAGCATGTTTTGAACTGGAAAAGAGCTCATGAAGGGTTAGGCCATCATCTAGGAGTTTCCCATTTTAACTAATTCTTTCTACTAAACTCATTCATATATACATATATATATATATATATGAGAGATGCAAAGCATTTTATCAACCTTAAAGCACTATAGGAGATGTCAAAAACCCTAATGTCCCTCCCTAATCATGGTCCAGAAGGTCACAAAATCCATTCCTAAAAATAACCTCATTTGAGGTTAGAATAGCCTTGAGACAGGAGAGTCATTCCCATTTATTCAGGGAATAATGGATCTTCCTGATTCTTGGTGTAGCATTCTATCTATCTGTTTCTAGGTTTTGAACAGACTTTAGAACCCATCTAAGTCACTCCCTCAATTTATAGCCAAGAAAACGGAGGCCTAAAAAGGTTGTCACCTGCTGAAAATCACATTGTGAGAGGCAGGATTTGAACCCATATCTTCCTCACTCATTTACAAAATTCAAGTGATAATTGCACTTATGTTACGGGACTATTGTGGGAAAAAAAAGAAATAAAGCATACAAAGCATTTGTGTGAATTATTGCCAAATATCATTAATTATCATTACATACAAAGATCTTACTAAATTTTGAATAACATTGCTTTCTTTCCATTGTGTCACTTATTTATATGATATAGTTTAGATACTCAGAATTTTAATATATAGTTATACTTCTGAAATAAATTTGAGTCTCAAACTCCTCATTCATAAAATAGAGACAATAATGATACCTACCTCAAATTGTTCTGAGAATCAAATGAAATAACAAATGCTAAGCATTTTGTCAACCTTAAAGCACTAAGTGCTATTATTATTATTATTAATTGTTATTATTATCATAATAATTATTATTCCTGTTAAATAAAATCTAACTAGGTCTTAACTATACTTTTTATCAAAATTGAAGAAAAGCAAGTAAAATTAACTTTTAACTTTGGTTTTTATTTTTTAAAGACATTTGAGAATACTTTCAGATTTTGCATAATATAAATCTTCAAACCAGAATTCCCAGAAAGAAGAGAGAAGAGACAAAAATCTCTGTAACCAGGGAGGGATATAGATTCAAATGAGCAGAAATGAGAAAGTAGGAATTAAGAGCTTATAGAGGTCTCAAAAGAGATTAAGGTTGGATCTCAACACCTCTAACAGAATCCAACAGGACAAACTGATGCCATGGGAAAAATTTGTCCCTGCAGCTCTATGAGGTGATATAAATTCATTGAAATTATAGGTATATCTGATCTGCAACAACTCTCTCAAGAATATTAATCCCTATTTTAAATTTATTTTTATTCTTAAAGTTTAGAAATGCTAACAAACTGATCAAGTTAAAATTATACCACTGAGGAATTGCTCTTGTATAGTAAAATCAGTGAGGAAAAAAAGACTAAAACGATAGTCTTTTTTCACAGTGTATTGCACATGATAGATAGTCTTATCATCTGCCCTGCTCCTCTTCCCACCTTGACTCATCCAGACCCTGGACCTTCACCGACAATCCCCCCTCCTCTTCCTGGAAGTACAAAGTTATTCAATTTTAGAACTTCACTTTACCCTATCTATACAGACCATTGATCCTGTCACTGAATATGTGGCCGTTCTTCCCCCCTCTCCCCGTATTAATTAAATCAATCTTGCCAAAAATATATGACAATCAACTGCACTGTGGCTCAATTCACCATTCCTGTGACTCTCTAAATCAAAACTTCTTCCCATATATATGCTCCCCAAAATATTGACTTTCTCTATTATAAGATAATAAGTGCCTCAGAGGTGCTTATATTTGAAATTCCTCTGCCCAGCAAAGGTATATGACTGATATTTAATAAATGCTATTTCATTTATTTGTTCCCAATAGACTTTTAATAAATTATTATTGAACTGAATATAATGGCCCCAAATATAGTTCTAAAAATTCCTAAACACAACCCTTAATAAATTATAGCATATCATCATGTAATATGGAGTTTAATATTTCTTCAATACAGTCCCTAAAGATGTATTTACTGGATCTGCTAACAAAGGTGAGCATTTTGAAGGGATCTTCAAAGTATGACAGCATAACATAAATTTCTTTTACTTACCCTAGAGAATTCGAGCCACCTATACTGAAAACGTCTGCTAAGGTTTAAAATTCTTGAATAAACCATTCTCCACACCAAATAATTGGCAATGGTCCTGTTAAACATGAAAGAGACAGAAACACATGAGTTATACTTCAACTCAGGGCTGGATGTTCTGCAGACCACCCCAGATATCTTCCTGGAAATATTCTTCCAGGTTTCTTAATAGAAGGATTCAGAACTTTAACCTTGGGGGACGGGACGTGGGGCGGGGGAAGCAAATTTAAATGGTTCAAATGAAATAAATGAAACAAATAAACAAATAGTTTAGTTCTAGCTTGATTCTTCCCTAACTCCTTTGGATACTTTTATGAACCTATTAGTCTGGGTTAAGTAGCTTGTCTTTAGTTATAAGACTAAAAATGCCGATAATATGCCTTACATTTCAGGCCTCAGGATGCTGTTTCCTAAGGGCAAAGGTTATAGATCTCTTTGAATAGGATTAAAAACTATATCTATCTATCTATCTATATACATATCTGTATTATATGCATACATATGCACACACCCACAAACACATATACATATACTATATGTATAGTTTGTTCCTGTATAGATCTTGTTTAAATCTAGTTGCTTACCTTTTGGCTTCCCCATTAGATTGTAGGTTTCTACAGGGCAGGGACCATCTTCTTTTTTTCTTTGTATCTCTAGCTCTAACAAATGTGAGTATTTGAAGCTTATGACATAAAATTAAATTTCTTATATTTACTGGGCACTGCATGGAACCCAGTAGGCATTAAATAAATACTGGTTGAATGACTTCACTAACAATAACTGACATACACTTTTGGACAGGGATAATGTGGGGATTTATTTTGCTTAATTAGGTATATTTGTTTCAAGGGTTTTGTTTTTCTTTTCACAGAGGGTAGGGAGTAGGAGAAAGAGAAAATGATCATTGAAAAATTAAAATAAATTAAAATTTTAAAAAAGACTATTTAAGAATCACAAGTTGTCAAATAGACTGTTAGAACCAGCACGTAATCTTTTTTTTAACTTTTTAAATTTAAGTCCAAAATTTGCTAGTTCAAACTACAGAGGAAAAACTGTATGAGTTGTTGCTGTTTTCAGTTGTTTGTCAGTCTTGTCCAACTCTTTGTGATTCCATTTGGGATTTTCTTTGCAGAGATACTGGAGTGGCTTGCCATTTTCTCCTCCAGTTCATTTTCCAGATGAGGAAACTGAGGCAAACAGGATCAGTGATTTACCCAGGGTCACAGCTGATGATATTTGTCCATTCTCAAAGAAGACCATGACATCAGGGAGGTGATGCCACGACAAGCACAAGAATTATTTTTTGAGTAAGGAGATGCTGTGCTAAGTCATCATCCTCACTTTCTCCTCCAGAGTCATCCGAGTCCAGTGACCAGATATGAATCAGGAGGACTGGAGATGACCCAGAATAGAAGGCAATCAGGATTAAGTGACTTGCCCAATGTCATACAGCGAGTAAGTGTCTGAGGTCCAGATCTGAACTCAGGATGAATCTTTCTGAGTCCAGGCCCAGCACTTTATCTACTGTGCTACCTAACTCTTTGATATAGGACTTCAAATCTTCCACTGCCCTAAGCCTCAATTTCCTCTTCTATAGTAAATAGGAGGGGGGGGGGGTGATCATACTAGATGACCTTCAAGTATCCTTTCAGATGTAAATTCTTTCAAGGAAGCATGATAGAGTGAATAGAGTATTGAATCTGGAGTCAGTCAAATCTGTCCCCAGACACCTACTATCTATGGGACCCTGGGCAAGATACTTAACCCTCTGTCTGCCTTAATCCACTAGAGAAGGAAATGGCAAACCACTCTATTATCTTTGCCATGAAAACCCTATGAACAGTACTGGCATACTATGGTCCATGGGGTCATAAAGAGTTGGACACAACTGAACATCAAAGTGGTTCATATTACTCGAAAAGCCAAATGTGATTCTGTCTCACAGTATGGTCCATGGGGGTCATAAAGAGTTAGACACAGCTGAATGGCTGAACAACAATAAGCACAAGAACTATGTTAAATATTGAAAACACACAAAAAAAAATAGTCACTATGTTAAAGAAATGTACACTCTATGAATGAAACAATATGTATATATACATACATATATAAATGTTCTATATATATGCTCACATATACATTTATACACGTGTATGTTGTCTTCCTAATTAGAATATAAGCTCCTTGAGGACAGAAATTATTTCACTTTTGTCTTTAGATCATTAGTGCTGTGAACAAAGAAGACTCAATTAAGACTCAACTAATCCTCATGGATAGATTCATTGATTAATCGAATCCTTAAAGACCCAGGAGGTAGGGTAAAGGACCTGGAATTAGGAAGACTCATATTCTGAGCCCAAATCTGGTCTCAGATACTTACTAGCTATGTGGCCCAAGGTAAGTGATTGAATACTGTTTGCCTTAGTTTCCTCATCTATAATATCAGTTGGAAAAGGAAATGGCTAAGCACTCCAGTATCTCTGCCAAGAAAACCCCAAAATGGGATCATGAAGTGTTGGATAAGATAGAAAAATGACGGAACAACAGTCTCTAAGAGGGGAAGATAAAGTGTGAGTATGGTGATATGTAAAGAATAGGGTTAAAAGGGGGCTAAAAGCAAGTAGCTGGGTCAAGCATAGTTTTTGTAATATAAATTACAGTACTTCCGATATGAAAACATTTAATAAAAGGTGCAAATTGCTACACACTTATCACTTGTAATCTTAGAGAACTGCTTCATTCTCTCAGGTCTAAAAGACTAGTCTTGCCCAGTGTCAGAGGAAAGAAGGATGTAGGTCCAACACCTCATTCCAAGTCCAACATTCTATCCACTATACTATGCTACTGATTCTGTAAAGACCATTTACACAGACCCAAATATACCCAGAAGAAAATACTTGATGAAAGTCTTTGGGCAAAGAAGAGAAAACAATAATCTGTAGAATACATTAATAGCCAGAAGAGCTAGCATAGTGATATAACAAGGCCTGTACTCTCTAGCATATGGTATATGAGGATATTTAGCCAGTCAGACATGGAGCTGATGAGTTTCCTTGGTGTGTTATAAATATCAGAAAGAATCCTATCAAGCACGACTTCCAAGAGCTCATATTACCATGTCTGCACAGTTATCACCCTAATGGCTGAGTCACTGCAACCTAATACTCTGCTACATCAAACAAATAAAAAAATAAAAAAGTTCAGCAATAGTCAATAAAAATAGCTATAATGTTTTTTCCAAAAAGCTTTTTCAGCAGCTTGGTTATTTCCCCAAATGCTAATAAATAAAGTAATGAAAAACAAAAGTACCCAAAAAGAGGGCACTAGACAAAAACTATACCATGAGATTACTTCCTAGGGCATCCAATTTTTTTTACATAATGGTCCCCAGTTATCAATGTTCATTTTGAATTCTCTTTTAAAAACCAGCAGAGCATGACTACCATGCACAGGTCCTCTGAGGCTGTTTCCTCATAGAATACCCAATTATTAGAGACAGGCACGCAGGGAGACCCACACTGTCAACAAACAGCCCTTTCCTGAGCAGTGTTTAAGAGTCTCAGTCTGTTAGGAGTCTTCCTTCTTTAATGTGTTTACTTTGTATTTCGATCAGACTGTGCTACACAAGGAGAGGAAGGATATACTGGACTCTCAAAGGGTTCACTTAAGGTCAATGCAGGGGAAAAGATCCACTAAGGATCACCATGCTAGACTTTCCCCAGGTTTAAATGGATATTAAAAGCAGTCTTAAAGTCCAAGAAGTGACAGGAAAAAAAGGCAATGCATTTCAATTCAGTATTCGTTTATTAAGCCCCTACTACATGCAAAAGAACTTCTAGAGATGCAAAGATACATTCCCTCCATCCTTAGAGTTCCTTGAGAACAGGGGATGAGTTTTTTGGCCTCTCTTTGTGTGCCCTGAATTTGGTGTCATGCCTAGGAATTGTCCTAGGCATGATTCAATAGGAATTCAATAAATGCTGATAGATTGACCAACTCATGGAGCTTATAGTTGAATAGGGATAAGAGCACGAATGTTTATGTTACACTTTTTATTTTATTTATTGAAGGCAATTTATTGAAATCACTTAACAGTGACTTGCCCAAAGTCACAAAGCTAGGCAATTATTAAGTATCTGAGGACAGATTTGAACTCAAGTCCTCCTTACTCCAAGGCCAGTGAAGTGTTTATGTTATTACAAAGAGTGAGACATACCTGCAAAACAGGTCCAGCTAAAGTACTAAAAGAGAAATTTGAGGAGAGAGAAAACATTTTTACTTGAGAGAAAACAGGCTTTGCCTTCAGGATGGCTTCTGAGTCATACAACACCTAACTGGCTTAAATATAGGCTATCCTTCAAACATAAAACAGCCCCATTCTATCTACAATGAAATCGTTTTGAAAGGAAAAAATAGGTATCCTATATCCTGAAAAATAATTACACAAAATTCCCATATGAAAACACTAACCCATTTGAGAGAAACCCGTTGTTTGACCTAAAAATAATGGTCTGCCATACAGAATAACTGGGAGATTAAAAATGGTCAAAATCAAACAAACAAAAATGGTAGCCAGAAATGGTGTTTATGAGAATCTGAGGGCAGTTAATAGGCTTCACTCAAGTTTTATAATGTAGATATATGACTATGTATTGATGACTTTGTGGATGGAGTACTACCTTCAGGATCAGGAAAACCTGAGTTCAAATCTAGACTTTGATAAATTGTGACTACTTGACACAAGACAAGGTATTTAATTCTTTTTTGACCTAAAATCAAAATCTCAGTGCCCCTGGTAACTCTAAAACTACTTATTAGTGGTAGGGCAGGGACATATTTCATTGGAACAGTTTTCTTATCAAGAGTTCCTTATATCAATGAAACAACCAGTCCCCCCAAAAGAGAAAATTGAAGATAACAGCAATTCAACAATTTATTATTTATGGTTTGAAAAACACTTCCTTGTGAGGAAAGAGGTTCTCATATTAGTTCTGCCATTTTACAGATAAGGAAACTATCACATGACTGGTGAGTGACAGAACAGGGGACTCAGCCCTCTAAGACCCAAGTCTGCTGGGTTCTTTCCACTACAACCTAAGAGTATAGAATCTTCAAATCTCTTTTTAAGCAAAATTTGATGGAGCCACATCCTCTCTGTGTCATTCTCCCTGCCCATCATCCCCTTAATTTGTGTCCAAGTTCTAGTCACTATACAAGCTTTGTGACCAGAGTGGTCATTTCAATTCACCAGAGTCAAGATGTACTTCTCCTCAATTTACCATCTTACCTATTGCTCAACTGCCACCACCACCACTGTAGAAACCAATGCTATAATCCTTTTCCTAGACAAGGGGCTTTTGCCAAAGATTCAGTAATAACTCTGGTCCAACAAAATCACAGCTACTATGACCACGATAGAACTATGACCACCCCCTTTGAAGGATCTAATCCACCCTCATTTGCTACCATTAAGCCCTCCTCTGACTTCCAGGTCCTCCTTTCCAACTACCTGCTAGAGATCTCTACCTAGATTTCTTAAAAGGCACTTCAAACTCTAAAAGACTAAAATATAGGTCATCATCATTCCTCTGAAATCTGCCCTTTTCCATCTTCTCTATTTCTGTTGTTGACTCCATTGTCTTTCCAGGTAGCTAGGCTTGAAACTTGAGAATCATCTTTAACTCTTTCCTGAATCTCAGTCCCTACATCCAAAGTACATCCAAAGTGCATCCAAGTAGTTGCCAAATACTGTTAATTCTACCTTTGAAATATTAATCTTATCCTTTCCTCCAATCTCACTGCCACTCTCCAATACCTATTGCCTCTCATTTAGTCTATTGTACTAGCTTTGTGACCAGTCTCCCTACTTCCAATCTTTCCATCTTTCATTCATTATCTTTAAATAAGCCATCTTTCAATTAACTACCAAAATTTCTCCATTATCCCCCTGCCAAGAACCTTATCATTCTTTTTTAGATTAAATCAGTAATTTCTGTGATTAGAAGATGGAACCACAAATCTCCATTTGAGATGGATGCACAGGCCACTCATCTCTTCATTTTCCATCTGACTCCACTTGTTTTGGACTTCTCTGAACATTGTATCTTTTCAGTTTCCTTCTCCCAATAGATTATAAACTCTGGAAGGGCAAGGATTAGCTTTATATTTCATATTTGCACCTTCACCTTTTAATACAGGACTTTCCCCACAATAGGTAGATCTTAAAGTAGCAGGGTGCTTAACAAATATTGACAAACTGAATCCCAGCCTCCCGGCCCAAGCAGCTCAGCTCCTAGCCTTGCAAGACACCCCAGCCTCTTCTGCCAAAGGCCGCACCCCAACTCCCAGAGCTGGGGGTCTGGGCACCAGCTGGGGAGCCCCAGGTGACAGCTGCAGGTGAGGGGGCAGCGGCCAGCGCCCCTGCATCCCAGATCCACGCACGCCGGAGCCCCCAGAGCCCAGCCACCCAGCCCTGACCTGCCCCCCGGCCCACCAGAGCCCAGCTTTCCCACTCCTGTATTGGAAGAATGGAGTCCCAGGAGAGCGCCATCCAGTACAGCAGATGGAATAACAGCCAGGATGAGGTCAGCATGAATGTGTCAGCCACGGAGAGTTCCTGCTGTGAGCGCATCTGTACCAAACTATGCACTGGGAAGATGGGCATCGCCATGAAGGTGATAAGTGGAATTATTCTTTTCTGGGTCATCTTCATCTTCGGCTATACTACTGGATACTACATCCACAAGTGCAAGTAGCAGAGTCTGCTGGATACCTTCTCCAGGAGCCCTCCACTACTCAGAAACCTCTTACTTCTCAGCTTAGATCACCAAGGCTGGCCTCTGGGGGCACATGTACCAATAGATATAGATATGAACACATAGGGATAGATGGACACATTCTAAGTCTCAGAGAGACAACATTACTAGAGTAACAGACACCTACTGAAACAGACACTGGACAGAAGAAGAGACAATCGTACATGGAGACACAGACCCACAGAAAGACAGATATACTAACACCAAAATACATACAAATCTCTCTTCTCCTTTGTCCCAGGATAAAACTCCAGACCAAACCATCCTCATTCAACCCAGAGAGAGTTACTAATACTCAAATGTTAAAGCCCCAGCACTATATCTCCCATTAATTCCCTCCTTGATTACCCCTGTGTTCTTATTCACAAAGCAGAAAACCTCTCCTTTGGATCACCCCTCCAAGGAGAGTTACTACAACATGTATGGTTCAAATCCCAACTCTTCCAGTTCAAATCCCAACTCTTCCGGATATGTATCAGAAAATTAGAAGTCACCAATGACACCAAATAGCTTTGAAGGTCCCCTCCATCTCTAAATTTTTGTTTCTGTGGCAATGATTCAATATGGATTCCTAGCAAAGCCAAAAATTTTCCCTTGGTTTCAGCAGGGAAATTTATAACCTTACCCCCACCCCCACCAATCTGTTGTTGAAGCTTTAGGTTCCCTCTCTGAACCCACAGGCTTACAGTTGTGCCACTACCCATTCCTGTTATATTTGTGTGTCTGGTGTGGGGGAGTTGTCTTAGCCTTTCAGCTCTGGAGCCATTGAAAGAGGTTTTCATTTTAAAGTTATTCCTTTGCTCCCTCCCCTGGATTTGCCCTTGATTGCTGTACTATGCCCAGGGAATTAGATCCCCTGACCTTCCCTGAAGGGGGAAAAAACCCAGTGAATTTGAATTGGGGATCTGATGTTTCTGAAGGCCCCTAGTCACAGATGTCACAAAGCCTCTTGAAGCCAGGAGAAAACAGTCCCCATCCTGATCCATGACCTTACCCAAGAAGCAGAGGCTGAGCCATGGAAGACAGAGGTGTTCTGAGGGTTGAGCCCCCAGCTTTCTCCCTCCACCCCACCCCTTCTCGTGCCTTTCCAAAGAGGCAGAATATAATGGAAAAGAAGGAAAAAAAGGCTAGACTGGAAGGATTCTAATAAATAGCCACTTTCCTGTGGTGTGACCTCAAGAAAAAAAAAATAATGACAAACTGACTAAAGAAAAAGTCTGACCATTTCATTTGCCTGCTCAAAAAATCTCCAATGCGTCCCATTGTCTACTGAATAAACAGCCTAGTTTTCATGGTCTTCCCATGCTATAGCTTGGGGTCAAACATTTAGAACTAGAAAATGATTTTTAAGATCATCTAATTTTAATCTATCTCTTGATTTTATTTCCAAACTGGACTATTTATTGGTTCCTGCTCTTGTCTCGCCCTCTCTCACCTCCCTGATTTTGCACAGCTCCATCTCCCATGACTGCAATGGAGTCTCCCAAAAGTTCTGCTATGTTTTCTTCAAGTTCCAGTTCAATGCCACCTCCTGGAGGGAGTCTTCCAGCTTCCACCAGTCAAGTGATCTTATCCTTCCTTTCATTTTTTTCTTTGACCTCTTCTATCAATTTATCACTAGGACTGTGTCACCTTTCTTCTTTGTATCCCTAGACTCTCAAGCCTAAATCAAATGTGTTGGAAAGGGTTAGCAGTGGTGATGATGGCAGCAATTAAACCAAGAGATAATAAATGAGCAAGCAGGAATTATGAAATGTATTTAGGTGGTGTATGTGTATCTAAACACATACACCAATTAACTACATTTATATGTGTTAATTCCCTTTCCTACCTCTTCCTTCCATGCAATCTCTACGTCTCTTTACTCACAAAGTCACCATCCTAGTTCAGACATTATCCCCTCTTGCCTGAATTATTTACAACAAACTGCTACTGATCTCCCTGCCTCATGCTTGTCCTCTCAAAACTATCTTCCATCCAATCCAGCTCCCAAAGATATTTCTCTAAACTACAGGTCAGACCATGTTACTCTTCTACACAGTAAACTCCAGTGCTCTCTTATTATCTCTCTGACCAAGTATAATTTCTGTTTGGAATTTAAAACTCTTCACAACATAGAATCAATCTAAACTGTCGTTTCAGATTTATTATACATTATTGTCTTTCAAATACTCTTAAATCTTGCAGCTCATCACACATAACTTTTTCTCTCTCATCTCCAACCTACATCATAGAGGGTAGTTCCTTATATAATGAAATATCAGATCTGCTCTTCTTCCTCTCTCTCTCTCTCTCTCTCTCTCTCTCTCTCTCTCTCTCTCCCTCTGCATATATATATATATATATATGTATATACATATATATGTGTATATATGTATATATGTATGTATATACATATACAAATATAAACATAAATAAATATGTATATTTCCAATTATTCTCTTTCTCACACACCTTCTGACAAGAAAAGAAAGGACTTCCAAGTAGCATATTTATATCTCCACAGTGGTCATATCTAAAACATCCTTTCTCCCTCTGAATATTATTCCACCATCTCTCTGTCATCAGATAAGCAGTATTCTTTTTTATCAGTATTCTAAAACATTGAATCATAACTTAATTGAACAGAGTTCTCGGATCTTTCAATGGTTCATTTTTATAAGTGATATTACAATAAAAATTGTTTTGACTCTGCTTACTTTACCTGCATCAGTTGAAAAAATTTTTCCATGTCTCTCTAATGTTTCATTTTTATCTTTGTATTTCCATCAACCCTGAAGCTAATGCTTAAATACTCTGACCACATAATGACAAGACTGGACTCATAGGCAAAGATCCTGATATTGGGAAAGATTGAAGACAAAAGAGAAGGGGATGGCAGAGGATGAGATGGATAGATACTGTCTTGAAAGCACTAACAAACCATGATCTTGGACTGATTTTAGATGATAGTAAAGGAAAGTATGCTATGGTTCTTGGGTCACAAAGAGTTAGATATGACTTAACAAGTAAGCAATAACAAAAATTTCCATCAATTAGCCTAGTGACAGGTATTAATAAGTGCTTAATAAATGCTTATTGATCTAGTAATAGTATGAATTCAAAACACCAAAATATGTAACTTGTCAAGGTAAGATCTGTTCTCAATTCTGCCACACTTACAACATAGTAGTTAAATACTATATGACAAAATCCTGGGATGCAGAGATGAGTAACTCATGTTCTAGTCTTAACACTAACTAAATCTTGGTGTGACTTTAGTAAAGTCACTTAACTATCTCAGTCCCCTTATGTGTAAGTCAGGCATAATAATATTCATTCTATCTAATATATAACTTTCTTGTAAAGATAAATAATGTAAGTGCAAAAGTACAAGATAAATGTAAAGTCATACCACTTCCTTGGGAAATAAAGAAAAAATAGGAATTTTATTGAAATATATAGAATCTAAATAATTTCTGCTTCTTTTGAACTTGCTCCTGGTCAGTGCATAATTATATGAAAACATTTTTGCACATATTTAAAATTAAAGTTTGGATGCATATTATATAGTTCTCTGGGGTAAATTTTCTGTCTGTGTTTTTCCTATTGAACTTCACTGTGTTTACGTTTGTTCAAGTTATCATCTTGACAAGAACCAGATTAAAATCCTCTTTCATTCTATTCTCTCACTATCTTTCTTTGTCCTTCTTTAAAATAAAAGGAGCCCTGAAAATATAAAGTATAATCATTATTACCATATAGATGAATTTTCTAATATATTGAATTCTCCCAGGGCCTAGTCTAGTCACTGGTTGTAAATTAGACACCTTTAGAAACTATATTAATGCAATTTCCCATAGAACCTACAAACTTGCAGCTGACCTGGGAACAAGAAACTGATTCATTGAGTGCTAATGCATTACTGTGGTAAGGAGAGCTATAGCTTTCCATTGAAATTCCTAGGGAAATTAAAAATTAAATTAAAAAACAAGTTACTCTATTGCATGAAGAGCAAGTATTTCTTAGTTGAGTTTCAAAGAATATTAGGTGAGCTAAGGATATGAGAGTCCAACTCTTTCATTTTGCATTGAGGTTAAGTGACTTGTTCAAGGTGATGTAACTACTTAAGAGAAAAAAATCCACATCACTTTATCTCTCTGGACCTCTGGATTGGGCTAAATGATCTCTAAGGTCCTGTTCAGTTCCAACATTTTATTTGTATCCTTACAACCAATCTAGTGTTCTTTCCACCAAGCTATGCTTCTTCTCCTCAGACAACTGGATAGTCAGGGACATTACATTTCCATTTAGATATTGTACATATATATAAGCATTTGTTGTGTGAATGGCTGAATAAGCTGTGGTATATGGTCATGATAGAATACTACCCTGCTGTAAGAAATGGCAAATTTGATGATCTTAGAAAAGTATGGATAGATTTTCACTAAATGACAAAGAGGGAAATGAGCAGAACCAAGGGAATGTTGTATACAGTAGTAGTAATAGTATTTTAAGAACAACTTTGAGTGACTAAGTCATTTTGACTACTATAAACACCCAAAGTAACTACAAAGGACCTTTGAAAGAAGATTCATCTGTATCTAGAGAAAGAACTGAGAATAGAAGTATGTATAGAATGATCTTACATATATATTCACATATTTGTGTCTAATGGTAGTCATCTGTAGAGGGAAGGCAGGGCGGGGAGTGGGGGAAGAAAAAAGAGGAGAAAAAAGAAAGTTAGATGATAATTTACTATAAATTATGCATGCAATATAATATATTATATATAATATATAATTATATATTACAGATATGTAATTACAAATTGTTCATGAGAGATTTGCTGCTTCATGGTGAAATTATCTTTTTATCTATTCTGTTTTGAAAATTTTCATTTCTTAAATTGAGAATAAAATATCTTTTAAAAATGTTTTTAAATGTTTTGCTTTGTTTCGTTTTGCCAAGCAATGTGATTTATAGTCTCTCAAGGAACTTATGTTCAAGTAGATCAGAATAAATTTTACTTAGGAGGTGTATTTCCCCCTATCCCTCTCCAGGGAATCATTTAATTTTTCTCAGTCTCAATGTCCTCAATTATAAAAATGGGGGAAAACAACACCTAATTTCCATGGTTGTTGTGAAAATTAAATTAGATAGTATTTGTTAAGTGCTGTACTAATCTTAAAGTGCCCTATAAAGTCCAACTGTCTAGTCCAATCCTCTCATTTTATGGATGTGAAAACTGAAGCCAAGTGGCAGAAGTGACTTTCTTAATATCTTTTAACAAGCAAATGACAAGGCTTAAATTTGAACTCAGGTCCTTTGACAAGCAAATGACAAGGCCTAAATTTGAACTCAGGTCCAGTACTCCTTGTGTTTGTGAGAAAGACTTGCAAAGAAAATCTGAGTTCTAATGGTGGCTCTTTTTCTGCCTAAGTAAATAATTCATCAACCAAATCTGAATAGTTCAAGGAAAATGAGGGATCATCTTTCCTAGGATCATTAGGATTTGTCGTTACCATATACATGGTTTATACTAGAGTTACATCCTAAATCTCATTTTTTAAAAACTAGCACTTCCTGAAATTGGTTTATTCATTTGTACTCTTCTTCCCATTCAACACATACACACACATACACACACACACACACACACACACACACACACACACACACACACACACACTCCCCAAAAGGTTCCTATAATAGTCTTCTATATTTTCATTTTTTAAGGATGTTTAGTGTTGCAAAATAGCTGACCCTTACTTACAAAACAGGGTTGGCTTCAAGAAAATTGGAAGAAAGAAGCAAAGAACTTGGACAAAATGAAATGAAAAAGGATCAGCCCTTTAGAAAGCACAGAAAAACAACATCATTACATAGCTCATTCCATAAACACCAGGGGAGATAATAAACAATTTCGGCCATCTAAGTAATTTTTACCCAAGAGGGCTGCGAATTAGGGTAGAAATATCAAGGGTGTGTTATTATTTCTGGGAGCACATTACTTACACTCATGTTGTAATACAGGCCTAATCTATCTTTCTCAAAGGACCACACATTTTTCCTAAGACTTTTTTTCATTTTCACTAAATATGATATTTAAAAAACTTTTTTTTAAGGTGACAGAAAAGATTTAAAATTTAGAACTAAACAAAGTGAAATTCATAAGGAAGTTCTTACTTTTTCCTCTCGGATCCTAGTATCCTGAATAGATCTTTAAAATACTGTGGTACTCGGACCACCACATTTTCTGATGGACCTATATCCTTAAGGTCAGGGTAGAGTTTCGTATCTATGACCTTTTGGATATAACTGAGCCAGTCAAACTAAAAAGAGAAGGGGGAAAAGGCAGAGATTAGTTACTAGAAACCATGAATAAAGAATGGCTAGCATGTTGATCATACTCATTGAATTATTTAAAAACCTAGGATAATAGACCCAGAGTTGGAAAAGACATCAGATGCCATCCAGTTTAATCCCTTCAATTTATAAATGGGAATCTGAGACCCTGGGAGAGAATTTGGTGTAAAAACAAAATTCAACCTATCACTACTCCAGAGGTAATAAATCCAATCTAAAGAATGAGCTCTCAGTCCTTAAAATTTTTATTTGTTTGATACATAGAACAGAACATGTTCCTGGGGACTGCAAAGATTTTGGCAGCACATAGGTACCTCATTTTTTCACCTTTCTCTTGGACATCCCCCCCAGATAAGTTCTAAAAAGAACATAGGAGCATTAGATTATAGGATCAAATATTGAAACTGTAAAGAACCCTGAGGATTATCTAATCCAATCTCCTCGTTTACTAATGAGGACACTGAGGCCCCCCAAAAAGTGAACTAATTTGCCCAGTGGCAAAGTCAGAATCTGAACTAAGTTCTTCTGAATCCAAATCTGGAGTCATCAGTTAGGAATAAATCAGTTAGAAATGTTTGCCACAATAGGAAAAGCTACATCTTCTCCATGTGCAGGGATCAGTACTGCATCAACAAATCAATCAAGCTACTGGACATTCTATTTTTCTAATTGCTGACAGAGTTGGTGATAAGCAGAGACTAACAAGCACTTTTCCTAAGCCAAAAAAATTCATACATCTTACTTTTTTAAACAATCAGTTAAAATGAAAATTTTTTTCAGATCATTTCTTACCAACCTGTGGTATCATGGCACTCAATTCAGAAATATTCATTTTATTGTACATGGCTTCACTGGTTCGATTTTCATGTGGGATCATTATCTGTTGGAAACAAATCAAAATTATTTTCCTAAAGTCTTTTTTTGGCTTACTATTTGACTTCTGAGAACCTAGTTATGATTTCTATTGTTGATTCCAATCAAATTAAAATTCTTCATCATCATGGATTTTAATAAGCCTCTTGAGGGCAGGGGCTACTTCATTTTTGTCCTTTTATCCTCAGTGTCTAGAGCAATGTCCAGCTATTTCCCTCATCCTAGAAAATCCCTATCTTGCTATCTTTTCTTTTATGTCATCTTGTAATTTTTTTTGAGACTTCACCTCTTCCTCCTCTCACAGTTGGACACCACTTAAAAGTTCATCTTAGGTAGAACTTAGTTGAAAAGAAAAAGAAAAACTTATTTTATTAAATATGAAATTCCATTAACAAGAAACATACATGTTAGGATAAGCTAATCTGAAATGTTGACAATAAAGGCTATAACCTAAAAGAGACTAGCTTTCAAAAGCTAAATAAAGTTGAGTAACCCCTCTTTTCATCTCAAAATTTTTTGGGGGTGAGATATAAGGGAATAGTAGAGTAATCCAGATCTGTGATTTTTATCAGTACAATGAACAGTACTGATTTCCCAGTTTCCCAGTACTGAAACTCTTTGAAACAAACACATCAACAACTAATCTACCATTTATAGTCTCAGAAATTTTCCTATGACACTGAAAGTTAATTGACTTGCCCAGGGTGACACAGTTAATCTATTATATCAAAAGCAAGACTTGAACCCCTGTCCTATGGAAGGAAGGACCAAATGAACGAATAAAGAAAGGGAGGAATGGAGGAAGAAAAGAAGAGAGGAAGGAAGGACAGATAGATGAAATGAAGGAAGTTAAGAATGGAAGAAGGGAGGGGGAGAGAAAGAGGAAGGAAGGAAGGGAGGAAGGGAAGGAGGGAGAGAAGGAAAGAAAAGGGTAAGAAAACAAGCTTTATTAAGTATCTATTTATGAACTGGAATTGTACTAAGCACTTTACAAATTGTTGTCATTGTTGTTTGTCCTTCCTTCTCAAAGAGGACCAAGGACATCATGAGTGATATCTTGACTTGCACATGAATTGGATTTAAGAGAGGCAGAGTTGCACACTCATTAGTCTCACTCTTTCCTCTAGAATCATCAAAGTCCAATATTAAAACACAAGTCAAGATGGCTGGTGCTGACCCAGGATACAATGGATTAATATTACCTCATTTAATTCTTACAACTTTGGGAGATAGGAGCTATTGTGTTACCCAATTTATAATCAAGGAAGCTGAGCAAACAGAGTTGAGTGACTTGCCCAAGGTTGCAGAACTAATAAGAGCCCAAGTCTAGATTTGAATTTCATTCTTCCTGATCTAGGCTCAAATGGATGATGGATGGATGAGTGGATGAATCTTCTCTGTGAAGCTTTCTCACAATAAATTTTATCTGTCATTGGTCCCATATGCACATTTCTATAATTTTGTTTAAAAGGATTTATTTGTGCTACCTTGGCTTAATTTCCCCTCCTTCCTTAGCCTGTAAAGTTTCTCAAGGGGCATGATCATCTATTTTACTTACCCTTTAATTCCCTAGTGGTATAAAGGGCAGTAGTAGGGATAACTATGTCTAAGCAGTAGCAGAAAATCAGACCCTCCCAATGGAATACAGTCAAGTTGCCCATGTATTTTTGGAAACAGAGCATAGAGTAGGGAAAAGTGGCAGCCAGCTGCCAAGTTCTGCCCCTGGTGGCCTCTGATGTAAATCAGAATCAATCACACTTAGACACCTGCAGTTTCACTATAAGCAGAGCCCTAGAAGCATTTAGTAGAAAATAGAGGGTAAACCAGAAGGTCAAAAATGCATGACACAAAAACTTGCAAAATTATCATTCTTGGAGCAACAAACAGAATTGTGGAGGGAGGTGTGTTCAGGTCATGGTAAGGACAAGAATTTGGGTGTCCTCTCCATCCCTCAGAAGGGAATGAATTCAGACTTGATAAGTCACATCAAAAAAGGTTGCCAAACCCTAGCAAAACTGTAATAAATCTGTGTTCAAAAATTTGCTTGTTAAAAATCTCCCTTTTTAACCCTGGAATCATAGGTAGTCTCCATAATTAGATTTCACTGTATTCTTATCTCTGGAGTCAGAAATCTTTTGGAATTTTCTCTCTTATATATCTGCTGATAAAGAGTCATGAGCAAGGTCACCAGCCTATGATCCCCTAGACTCCATCACAATGATGCATTCAGAATGTGTTAATTGATTTCTCCCAAACCAAGATCTACATCCAGGCCTCTTCCTGTGAAGTAATGGGATCAAGAATGGGGTTGTCCCTATGTCAGCAGGTATTTGCTAAAGACCTGCAACATCTAATTGCCTAGGACTGTTTTTTGCCCTCACACGTATAAAAAATCTCCATAGGTGGCTCTCCTTCTTGCCATGTAGAGTCAGACATGTATATACATTCCCTACACAGCTAATCATTTGGCCCAGGTAACCTAAAAGTAGAGAGAACAAGGGACAAAGTGCCAGTGTCTTCTTGGATATAATAGGGATGCAGCAAGGAGCTATTTTGAACCTATTACAAATAGGTTCTCTGTGCAGGTGTGATTCATAAATTCAAGACCTATTTCTTAAATCCAGTTTTTTAGCCACAGTTTCAATGGTACCTTTTATTTACTTACCTCAGCTATTTTAATTTCCAGTCTAAGAACTGATTTCATATCATGCTCAGCTCGAGAAACATTAGCACCCAAAAGCACTGCAGTATCCACCATGAACTTGTAAAGGGCATCTCTGTACTGGAAAAAAATGGAGAGCCAAGTGACCATGACAACAATCTCTTAGGATGTCTGGATCCAGAACAAGGGAGGGCAGAAATGCCAATTGAAATAAATGCCTTACACTTTCCAGTCAGCTCTCATAGTGCAGTGCCAGCCTTATGTAATACCACCCACACATATCCACCCACCCACCACTTTGGGAAAGAGACAACTGATAACCACTCGTAGACTGTTGCCATGGGAGACAGAGCAGTCAGCCATCACAGATCAATGAGAACTATTTTTCAAGAAACTTATGATACTTGTTATTAGATACACATAAATGGATGATGGGTTTGAACAATTTTTTAAAAATCCAGAATAATAACCAAAAGTTCAAAAGTCCAGTAAAATCTTAATAAAATGATAGGAGGAAAATGATAGTGTCTAAAAGAGAACATGATCTAACAACATAGGAGACAGTGGAAGACCAATTCACCAACTCTAACACCAGTACATAAATTAAGAGTGTAGTTTGTTTTCCTGAGCTTTTTTTAACTCTTGTTTTTTTTCTAGTTTGTGAAAAATTCATTTTCACAAAGAGGAGGAGACCAGGGAGAAGATAGGCTTCCCTAAAAACATTAAAATTTCCTCCATGAATATACCATAAAAATTCTATTGTGTTCCTAGTATGCTATTTTGAGAAAACTTAATAGTCTGGCAAATAAAGGAAATATTCCTTGAATTCAGGTGAATACCTTCCTTTCTAAATATGGGCTTTCTTACTTTTGAGATCCTTTCTATCTGGTCAAAAGGCAATATAAGTCTTTGTACAAGTTCAGTTCCAACAGACCCTCAGTCAAAAGGTGAGGTAGTATTTTGATACACTCACAGTTCAGATGTTCATTCCGTTCAATTCCAAAATGAAAGGCACCTCCCTGCCCCCATCTTTTTTATATGTCACCAAGCTGGTGAGTCTGGGATTTGAACTCATTCTCTCAGACTCCAGAAAGCTACCCCAGGTTTCCAGGAAGGGGACGGGGAAAGGAAGGAGGGAGAAGGTACAGAGAAGAGTTTTGTGCTCCAGTTCATTACTGTATTAGACTAGACCTCTAACAGTTTAGAGGTGGAGGAGATTAACATGGAAAGAAAGATTAAACACCTTCTGGAAGTATTCAATTCATTTGGAGTCTTTTATAAGGTATTTAAAATTTTCCAGTTCTAACCCAGTTCTTCAGATTAGGCTGACCCAAGAAGTTAGACCTGGTCAATGCCACTGGACTCTTCAAAAACGAAGGACCAAAAGACAAATTCCCTCAGCATTTAGGAACTTGTTCCCTACTATGTTCTTATTGGTATCTGCTGAAGAATTTTTTAATGTACTCTCTTATCCATTCTATTTACTTGTCCAATGTTTCCTTAATGGGGGAAAAATATCATCTAATCATAGTTTCCTATAGAATCCCTTATTTTGATATTCTGCTGTGTGTATGGAAAGGAACCTTTATGTAGGGAAGAGGGGGAGCATGTTTAAGTTCAGAATAAAATAATAAAATTTTAAATGTAAAAAAGAAAAAGAATCTCTTTAATAAAGGGGATCAATATAATCCAGACACCCATATATCCTAAAAGACCAAAGCCAGAAGAAGTCAACACAAAAAAAACCTAGAATTGTATATTCTACTACTTCCAGTTCAGAATAGCAACATAGTCCATTTCTAATATTGAACTATGAACTGAAAAGACAAGAAATAAAAGGAAAAAACAACTTACAGCTTTAGCTTCCGTGCTGTTATCAAGGTAATCTTCCCTCACTGCTAAGGAGAGAGTTGCTTGATCTAGCTGTTAAAATAAAAATATTGTCATTAGAAATTCACTACACCCAAAGGGCAACAAAAATGTGCATACTCTTTGATCCAGAAATACTACTACTGGTCTATACCCTGAAGAGGTTATGAAAAAGGGTAAAAACATCACTTGAACAAAAATATTCATAGCAGCCCTGTTTGTGGTGGCAAAGAATTGGAAATTAAGTGAATGTCCATCAGTTGAAGAAATGGCTTAATAAACTGTGGTATATGTATGTGATGGAACACTATTGTTCTATAAGAAACCAGGAGGGATGGGAATCTGGAAGGATTTGCATGAGCTGTTGCTGAGTGAGATGAGCAGAACCAAAAGAATGTTGTACACTCTAACAGCAACATTGGGGTGATTATCAACCTTTAACAGACTTGCTCATCCATCAGCACAACAATCAGGCACAATTTGGGGGTAACTGTGATGGAGAATACTATCGGTATCCAGAGAAATAATTGTGGAGTTTGAACAAAGACCAAAGGCTATTATCTTTCATTTTTTTTAATTGTTTCTTATAACCTTTAATTTTTTTTTAAAAAAAACTGTTATCTGGGGCAGCTAGGTGGTGCAGTGGATAAAGCACCGTCCCTGGAGTCAGGAGTACCTGGGTTCAAATCCGGCCTCAGACACTTTATAATTACCTAGCTGTGTGACATTGGGCAAGCCACTTAACCCCATTTGCCTTGCAAAAAAACTAAAAAAAAAAACAAAAAAAACCTGTTATCTTACTATATAATTTTGCTATCTCTTAAACCTTATTTTTCTTCCTTAAGTATATGATTTCTCTCTCAACACATTCAACTCAGATCAATATATACCATGGAAATAATATAAAGACTAACAGACTGCCTTCTGGGGTGGGGGTTGGGGAAAGGAAAGCAAGATTGGGGGAAAATTGTAAAATTCAAAAATAAATAAAATCTTTCTTTTTATAAACAAAAAAGTTAGAAATTCGCTGAAATTTCTTACTTTGTACTATAGACATCTTGGTTAAATGGAAGATTTTTTTCTATTGTCATAAAAATGTATGCAGTGCTGTATACAAATAGGAACTCAACAAATGAAAATTGTAATAACATGATGAATTATCATTATAAAGCAATTCATCAATAAGCATTTATTAATCACCCACTAGCATTGAGCAATTAGATGATATAGTAGAAAGAGGACAAGGCCTAGAATTAGGAAAATCTGTGTTTAAAAATATGGCTTCAGGGGGCAGCCAGGTGGCACAATGGATAGAGCACCAGCCCTGGAGTCAAGAGTACCTGAGTTCAAATCCAGCCTCAGACACTTAATAATTACCTAGCTGTGTGGCCTTGGGCAAGCTACTTAACCCCATTTGCCTTGAAAAATCCTAAAAAATATGGCCTCAGGTACTTGTTAGCTTCAACTCTGGGAAAGTCATTTAATCCCTATTTGCCCCAATTCCTCATCTGTAAAATGGAAGCATACTTGAAAAGGAAATGGCAAACCCTTCCAGCATCTTTCCTAAGAAAAGTCTCATAAGAGTTGCATAAGACAACAGCAGCAAAACAAATTGCTATAAAGTCTGAGGAATACAAAGAAAGTCAACAAAACAAATAAGCCCTACTCTCAAGGACCTCACAGTCTAAGGAGGGAGACAATGTGAAAACAGATGTACATATGCATGTATGTATATATGTATGTATATTATATATTATATATAAAACAAGGTATATAGGGTAAACTGAGATGAATGATTTTTTGTGTCTGCACTAGTCTAGGAAACTGCATATGCAGCTGGAACGCATGCAGATGAACCCACCATCATAGTCTAGAACTTTTTCCAAGGGAAAAGAATGTTGTTTTTGCCATTGCCTTGCTCCTCCCCTTGGGGAGGGTTTTTTTCTTTTTTCCTATCCTTGCTGCACTTTGCCTCTTTAGATGGAGATTTCTAGTATTTACTCCTTCTTTTGTCCTGCTGTTTCAAAAATGCAAACTTCTGTATGGATTGAGCACTCTTTGGGTTCCACATGCATGTTCATTTCTCTTTTAATAAACCTAGTTTTCAAGCAAGCTTTGGTGAAGTTGTGATTACCTTTTACAACTGTAAATAATCTCAGAGGGTAGCTAGGTGGCATGGTGGATAAAGCACTGGCCCTGGAGTCTGGAGGGCCTGAGTTCAAATTGGGCCTCAGATACTAAATAAATACTTATCTGTGTGACCTTGTGCAAGTCACTCCTTACAAAAATTCAACAAAAAATAATAATGATAATAATCTCAAAAGGAAGGCACTAAAATTAAGACACTAGTATGCTAAAGTCAGGTCCCAAATTCTTGAAAGTTTGTTGGTAAATTTCCAGGGTGAGCATTTATACCTCAGAAATCAAGGCTTAATTTATTGTTTTGTTAATTATCTAGACTTATGAAACTGTTAATTATGTAGAGTATGTGTATACACATACCACTGTATTGCTCTATAAACATTGGTAACCTTTGGCTTGGTCTTTCCCTTGCCAACAGTGGTCAGAGCAAGGACAGATAGATGGTGCAGTGGGTAGAGCACTACTCAGGAATCAGTAGGATGGGTGTTCAAATCCAGCCTCTGACACTTACTAGCTCTGTGACCTTGGGCAAGTCACTTAATCCTGATTGCCTTGAATCCAGGGTCATCTCTAGTCATCCTGATTCATATCTGGCCACTGGATCCAGATATCTAGATGGCTGTGGAGGAGAAAGTGAGGCTAGTGACTTAGCACAGCCCCCCCCCCAACTCAAATTCAATGCCTATGCTCATCATGGCATCATCTCCCTGATGTCATGGTCTTCTTCAAAAAGGAAGGACCAAAAAACACACATTGATTGAATTTGACAGGAATTCACTAGAAGTCTCAATAGCCTAGGCAGTAATTATAGGCTAATAATAATAATAATAACTGGTATTTATGTAGTATTTAAAGGTTTGTAAAGTATATTTCATCCATTTTATCATTTAAGTTTCCTTACACCCTCGAATAAGGAAGACTGGAAAAGCATTTGCTTAAGTGGAACTTTAGTTGAGACCTCTAGGAAGCCAAAGAAACTAAGGTGAAGATGAAGAAGAAGAAAACAGTTCTAGGCATGGGAGACAACTAGCAAAAATAGCCCTAATCAGGAGATGGAATGAAGTGTGAAAGTTAAACCTGTCCCTGTTCTCGAGGCTACAACTTCCAATCCTGATATATAGTTCTGGTCTGCCCTTCAGGGAGCACTAAGCATTTCCTAATCTCTTTAGTCATTAATACTATCACCTTCTTCTCCCAAAACACATCTTTTTATTTAAATTGTGTATCTATCATTTCCCCTAAGAAAAATATAATCACTAAGTGCAGGGTCTGTCTTTTTTATTTTTTGCCCTTGTATTATTAATGCTTAGAACTCAGTAGACCCAGTGTCTTGTGAGCTGTGGACAATCTTTGGCAATACAGCAAGACCTGTTAAAGAATGTTTCAGCGAAGTCCTTTTCTTTTTCTTCTATTTTTAATACATTTTTTCAATTACATGTAAAATTTGTTTTCTACATTCATTTTTTAAAAAGAGTTTGAATTTCACATTTTTCTCCTTCCTCTTTCCCATATCCCCTCCCAATATGGCAAGCAATCTATATACATATGCAATCATGTTCAGCATATTGCCACATTAGTCATGTTATGAAAGAAGAAACAGAACAAAAGGAAAAAAACACAAAAGAAAAAAAAAGTTGAAAATTGTATGCTTTGATGTGCATCCAGACTCCATAATTCTTTCTCTGGGTGTGGATGGCATTTTCTATTATGAGTCTTTTAGAATGTATTACTGAGAAGAGCTAGGTCTATCATATTCGATCACTGCACAAAGTTGCCATTACTCCATACAATGTTCTGGTTTGTCTCACTTCACTCAGCATCAGTTCATATAAGTCTTACTGAAGCTCTTTCCAGAATAATGCTTTTCAATGCTTAAAATAAAATATATCTAAATATAAAAAAAACTAAGTATATGGAAATACAGTTATAAATTTTAAAACAAACAAAATTTCATTGGAATTGCAATTGAACAATATATTAATCCTATTATTATACTATGTCAAACAGGCAATCACAACATTATAAGACTTAGGTGAAAACCAGTGCCAAGACCTGGTTGTGGTTGCTTCTAAGGTGAGAAGAGATAGCTGCTTCTACAACATTTAAGACCTTTTAGAACCTTTCCTGGACCTTCCAACCTCCTCCTCTGAATTCCCCAACTCTTCCCACACCCACACACACACACACACACACTTCAATCCTAGTTATTATGAATTGGAACTAGGGACTCTTAATCATGCTTGTCTTCATAAGCATAATACAAAGGTTCCTTCTTTCCAGTGAAGAATACAATAACTCTTGTTCTTGCATTCCATGAAAGGAAGGACACCGTATCAAGGCAGGCTGAGAAGGTGATTACAATGTCCCATTCCCACATCTTTCCATCTCTTCCCTTATTTTATTTTATGCCACTCAGTCCCTTTTTCTTTACAAATCCTAACACTCAATGATACCTGGCTCCCCATGAAAGATAATGCATCACTGGCCATACTTTCACTGCTCGTTATTCTTTCTCTCATACTTTTAACTCATTGGTTGCAGCAAGGGAATCAAAATACTCCTTGATCCACATGGCTACTTCCAGACTTTCCCTTTACCACTATCAATCGCTTCTTTTGAGATTCATTCAAACCAAACTTATCAGCTTTTGAAGACTCTGGTATCAAATTATCTCACACACACACACAAAAATATTCACACACACACACACACATACACACACACACACTTTTAGCTAAAAGCACAAATTTGGTGACATTCACCAAGAGGTCTTTCTTAACATCTTTTTCTCATCTCCCAATCCTCTGCCATTATCCTTTACTATCTCTTCCTTTTCTTCAGTTTTTGATGAAAAAAAGTGGCCATTTTCTTTGCCAAGCCAGCTCCTTTATATGCTCCCTTAAGTTCATCCCTTGTTGTCTTCTCTGGCATATTGCCCCAATATTATCCCCACTCTTGCTAATCTTTGGTCATTACCTCTTTGTCCCTTCTTTGATCCTTTCAAATGAGTCCAATTTTCAACCATCCTTTTAAAAAAACCACCTCATTAGACCCTACAGTCTCCATTACAGTCTCTCTTTCTTAACTAACTCAAAAATTCCATCTACACTTGCTTTTATTTCTTGTTCTGTCATTCTCTTCTAAATTCTCAGCAATCTTATTTCCAATTTTATCATTCATCTTAAATTTTCTCCCTAAAGTTACCAATGATCTTTACATGATAAAAATGAGTAGACTTTTCTCAGTCCTTATATTTGACCTTTCTGCTATGTTTGACATTGTTAACCTCCTTCCCTATATAAATACTCTCTCTCCTCTGGGTTTTGGTGACTGCTCTCTTAATTTTGTTTTTAACTTGTCTCATTGAGTACTCTACGTCCCCTTTGTTGGATCTTGGACATTCTTTCATGTCACATGCACCAACCACTCTTCCTTTTTCTTTCTATATTCTCCCACTTGAAGGTTTCTATGTAGATGATTCTCAGAGCTATTTATTTTCAGGTCTCACACCTGAACTTCAATCATGCATCACCAACCACCTATTGACTACTTCAAATTGCCTGTTTCTGAAGTATTTCAAGTCCCATTTGTCCAAAACAGAGTTATTTTCCCATTCTTATTCCCTATTCCAATTGTCCCAACTATATTTTTGGAGGCATTTAGGATTGTGTTTTGCCATGGATCATACAACTAGTCAGTGTCAGACATTAGTTTTGATGTCAGGTCCTCCTGATTTCAAGACTGGTATTCTATCCACCATGCTACCTAGCTGTTACATACCTATTAAATTTAAGGGTACCCAGCCTACCAGTCATCAAAATTCCACCCTTCAATGTGTTCCTCAGTTCCTCATTCTCATTCATCATATATATATATATATATATATATATATATATATATATATTATATATATATATATATAAAATATATATATATATATATATATATATATATACAGTAAGATAACAAATTCTGCCATTTAGCTCTCTACATTTCTCAGATATATCACCTTTTCTCCATTCTCACAAATATCTTTACCATGTTTTGTTTGGATTATTGCAATAGCCTTCTAATTTGACTTTTTCCCTAATTCCTCTACACTCTAATCCACCATCTTTACAGGAAACAAAGTGATTTTTAGAAAATTTTTGTCTTACATGTCACTCTCTATTCAATATATTCTAGTGGCTCTCTATGGCCACGCAGAGCAAATGTCAACTCCAAAACACAATGTGATTTTTTTCTCCTCCATTTCCAATATTCTTATATCTTATTCCTCTAAAGTCCAGTGATACTGAGCTACTTGCTATTCTTCTTTACGATATTCCATTTTCCTTTTTTTTGTAGTTTTGCATTATCTCCCATTCTTGGAATATTCTCCCTATTTACCTTATAGAATTATAATTATTAAAGAATTATTATAGAATCCCAACGTTGTTCAACTCATCTTCAATGGCAGGAAGCTTTTCCTGATTACCCCAGTTTCTAGTGCTTTCTCTTCAGAGGATTATTTCCTTCTATATACCTATTGTCTCCATCTTTAGAATGGAAGCTGCTTGAGGGTAGAAACTGTTTGGGTTTTTTTGGGGGGGGGATTTGCTTTTGTGAGTCCTCAGCACAGTACTTGAACAAAGTAAAGAATTAATAAATGCTTATTGGTTGATAGATTAAATAATAAAATAATGAATAATTAAATTCTAGAATTTGAAGGGACATTAGAGTCCTCATTAGGAAAATTAAACTCTATTTTTTTTCAAATGATAAAACTGAGGTTTAGAGAAATGAAGTGGCTTGCCTGAAGTCACACTTCTGTGGTGTTAACTAGAACACATTTCCTACTTCTTACCTACAGTTATCCCATTCATATCAAGACTTTCCTCAATATACATATAGCATATAGCATAAGAAATTAAATGGGAATTTTGGGGGTGCAGTTTTTCATAAGCCATGGATGACACAGAAAAAGTTTAGAAAATCAAAACTGCATAAAATATTTATCCATAATATTTTTAAATATCAACCCAAATTTTAAAATAAGCACCTCCATAAAAGAAAAAAAGAAAAATTCAGACTTCTTCTATGGTATGAAGGGAGAGGCAAAAATTTTACCTAGATTTTACAGATTGCAGGGAGTGCCGTGTCCCCCTCAATGAAGAAGGAATAACTCTATTCTTTCTCACACACTCACAAACTCCCCCCTTCATTTGCCTGTGAAAGTTCAGTCAGAGGCAGTTACTGAAATCAAGCTGACATTCCAGAGTTTCTTCAAAATCCTTGGTGTAACCCTGGACCATTAAATAATAGAATTACATATATGTTACCTTGGCTTTAAATCTAGCACAGTCAAGCTATTTGGTATTTCTCTTGAGCAGAATAAGTCTCATGGAAAGGAAATACTCTAGACACAAGAAAATTGATACCAAGAAAGGCAATATTAAAGTCAAATCTAAGCATCAAATGTCTGATACTTCACATTAAATTTAAAGTTGTGATTTCAAAAAATCATTTAAATAAATTGAATTAGAACAGCTAAGTATTGTCACAAGAAACATTTTAAAAGCACCTTCTGTAGAGGTATCAGTCATTCCAACTTCCTCATTTTACAGATGAGGAATCAGGTTAAGGCAGCACTGATTGCCTTCTTTAGCCTCTCAAACAATTTTAAAATTAAGTTTTTTTGAAAAGGGTTTGAAAACTCAAAACATCCATTAAGTATTAGTCAGAACCCAGGATGTTTCCCAGGTAGTTGTAAACTGACCGCATTGACATAAGAACCGTATACAATTTTTTTTTGATTCTTATATTGAGTACAACTCTGAATATCACAGTCCAAAATGAAAAAAAATATAGAATGCAACACATTCTACTGGAAATAAGAGACTTTCCTTAACTTAAACATGAACTGATATTTTAATTATAACAAATCCCTGGATAGGAAGCATCCAGGGAAAGAAACATCTGGAAAATAATGATGTAGGGAAAGGCAGGACAGAAAAATTAGACAGATTTCATTTCTAATAAAACAACTCCCTGCCATCTTTGTGCATTTAGCTGGAGTGTCAAACAAAAGTGGGATGTTGAGTGGTAACAATTTTACATCATTGTTTTCCCTAAAGAATAACACGTACTCAAGCAGCTCCAACTGTCCAACACATTCAAGCAGGATCAAATTTACACAAGATTTCCACTTTCCTTTAAGTCATAATTCTTATCATCCCCTCAGACAAAGTAAAGGGAAGGATATTAAAGACAGACTTTTTTTTGGAAGTTTGGATTGATTCCTAATGGATATTCCAATATCTCACCTACACATACATATACACACATACTCACAAATATATATACACATACACATACAAATATATATATATATATATATTTACAACAATTATTTCAGTTAGACAAGTGCTTATTTTCTGAGCAGCTTGAGATAGAGCACAGTAGTAAAAATTAACTCTTATTTGTAGTAAGTTCTCTCTGTGTAGGTACAGGATAATGTCTTTTTGAATGTAAAAGTACCAAAATATTTACATAACAATGATACATAAGATTAATAAGGTTTTTTATACTCCATTCACATTTGAATTTTTGAACATAGTCCCTTGCCAGTCAAAAAGGGAGGACTCATTTGACAAGTCATCCTATGCATCCCAAACTCTTTTAATTCTAAAAGTTAGGCAATACCATAGAAGTTTTCCAGATGAATGCCTTAGGTTTGACATTCTAATAAATAGGAGGTAACCAAATAATACTAGTATTTGGGTTGCTGCATAAATCACATCCTATCTTACAAAACTACAACTGAAATTAAAATATTAGCATCCTCTGTAGATTTGTTGTCCTGAAGCAGACTTCCCAAAGAAATACATTTCCAAAAAATAAGAAAGCCATTGAGAAAAGCCTCCAGGTGGGAAAAGGAAAGCTAGAAGTTGAACCACCAGAGATGAAATCTTGCAGCTGGAATCAGGAGAAAGCAAAGACCAGATTTTGGTTAGAATGTTAACTCTTTCATACAAGTACATTAGTATACATGCTAAAATTGGCCAGACATATACACTTACGTAGAATCCAAGCTAGGTTTTTCTAAATTCAAACAAGTTTGCTTTTACTTTGATTTGGAAAGTATAAAGAACAACTGGAGGGATCCAAGCACAAAAAGTATAGGGATCAATAGAGAAATTAGAGGAAAAATTGGCACTTATTATTTAGGTTTTTAAAGCTAGGCAACACATTGGATAGAACATTGAGCCTTGAGTCTGGAAGACCTGAATTCAAACCAAGTTTCAGATGCTTACTAGCTGAGGGACCTTCGGCAAGTCCCTTAACTTCTGTATGTCTCAGTTCCTTCATCTCTAAAATGGGGAATTATAATAGCACCTATCTCTTAGGACTGTTGTGATAATTGTCTTAACATAGTGGTAGCATATAAAGCTTAGTTATTATCATTATCATCATTGCTATTATTATTATTGTTATTATTATTATTATTATTATTAAGGAATCTACTCATATTTAGTCTTTTATTTCAATACACTTGTGATGTTACTGATGTGGGCACTTCTTCCAAAGTGTTGATCATCACCCCTCGGTATCCTCTCATCCTGGGAAAATCTTGTCCATATTTCTCCTGGAAGTCCTTCTCCAGGTTTTCATTGTATATAGTGTCCACATTCTGTAGCTCCCAATGGAGTGGGCAGGCTGACCCTTCATGTTCCCATGTTGCTCCCTGACTATCCCACTTCCTTTTCTGGTCTTGTATCTCTCTGATGCATTTTCTCTTAGGCAATTCTTTAAAAAGTTGCACCTGAAACTTCTTCATTTTATTCAGTCTTGGATTGAGTTTTTACATAAAAGTATTAGCATTATAACATTTAATACATAACATCCCACATTTATTATCTAAGATTTTCAAAGTATTTTCCTCCAAACAATTCTGTTAGTTGCTATAGTAAGCAATCGAATTCCCATTTTATAGATGAAGAAACTGAGTCTTGAAAGAGGTTAAAGTGACTTGCTTAAACTGACGTGCCTAGTTATTCTGGGAGCCAAGAATCTTTCCTGACTCCAAGCCCAGAAAACTCTTTCTATTTAAATAACACTGTCTCCCTATATATTGCATTTTTTTTTGCAAGGCAATGGGGTTAAGTGGCTTTCCCAAGGCCACACAGCTAGGTAATTATTAAGTGTCTGAGGCCGGATTTGAACTCAAGTACTCCTGACTCCAGGGCCAGGGCTCTATCCACTGCACCACCTAGCCGCCCCTATATTGCATTTTTTTTTAAAAAATCTACTTTTGCCATAATTTTACTTTTTTTGTAAAAATCTTTGAATTTTTCACATTATTTCATGAAAGTTCTATAGTAGTCTCTAAGATTCAATGAACAAGTTTTAAATTGCAGCAAGTTTAAACAGTAACAAGTTTTAAACTGTAATTCTTCCTGAAATCCTAGAATAGAGGTTGTTTTCTTCTTCCCCCCCACCTTTTCCAAACTCTAGAAATTTAGTTTTATTTATAAAATCCAGTATCTTGAAAGATTTCAAGTTTCCCTATGTTAGTCCTTTCATCAGAGATTCATCAAACATTTAAACTTTTTTTCAAGTATGGATAACAGAGTTCCCAGTTTACTTTAAACCACAAACGAAGATGTTTGGAAGGATAGGATAGTTATGAAACTAAAGAAATAATTTTCTCAGAATCTTTTGTTCATATCAAAGGGCATGATCTATCATCATGGGACAGAAGTGGCACTGGACCATCAGATTTCTTGACACAGAATCTCCTATCTAATTATATTATAATATGTCTCAAGCTAATCATTCACCTAGAGAGTCAATAACATTGGTCTGATACACAGTTTTCACTAGAGTTCACCACTTCACCTTAGGTCATTGAAGGGGATAATTTCAAAAACTGAAGATTTTCATTCAAACTTTCATTCATCCAAAAAATAAAAAATTATTAAGCATATATGTTCTTAGAGTTGATACTATAACATGTACTGCTATATATATATATATATATATATATATGGACCGTAACTTCATAGAATTTACAGATCTAGTAAGAGAAGAAACATAAACTGATAACTATCACACTTAATAATACCTGTTAAATATGTGAGAGTTACAAAACAAAGTGCAATGAAGGATCCTTTTTAATCAGAGGAAATTAGAGAAAACCTCCAGGGAAAAGACTTTCAAAGAAAAGAAAAAGAAATAGGTAATTCTAAACATGAAGAAAAAGGTTTGCAAAGACATGGGGATGGTAGAACATTAGACATGATTTTTTTTGTGGAACAGAAATTAATCCAATTTGTATGGAACATAAAAGGTGAGCAAGTTATATGTATAGAACCATCTCTTATAACTCATTGTTAAATTCTCAGTGTGAGCATTTACATTTGGGAAATCAGCAACTGCTACAATTGATTTATAGCTTTGTTGATTGTGTAGACTTAAGAATGTAGTGAAAAATGTTAATAATGCAGATTAAAATTAAAAGTGTATCAAGTGGGTTTTGGCGAGCAATCAAAGAATCAATAAATATTTAAGTCACTGACAAATGCTAGAGATACAAAAAGCATACCACTTTTGGTGTGCTATATATGACTATAAAAGTTGTGTGGTACTAATTCTTGGAGGGTCTTGAGTGCTAATAAGAATTTTGGATCTTATTCAGTAAAGCAATAAAGTGACACAAACATTTTGACTAGATCTATGGATAATAAAAGAGTTATATAAAGATTATTTGAGGAAAAGAAAATCATGGAAATGGGAAAGTCCATCAAGTGGCTCTTATCATAGAAGAGGATGCTTGTTGATTAGGATCTGCACTTGTTTGGAGTCAATGAGAATAGAAAGAAGGGGAAGAATCCTGAAGAAGGTACCAACTCCTACTCAAAAAGTTTAACATGAGAGCTTTAGTATGGGGAGTTCTTTTTACACTGTGAAAGGAAAATATCCACCAGAGCTTTAGAATTTAGAAAATTATAAATATGAATGCAGTAAAAATTCTTTTAGATCTAGAGAAATTGCAAAAATAAGCTGTTTAGCAACAAGTTTCAAACCAGTCAAAGTAATTCTGGAAGAATAAAAAAGTAATGCCAAAAATATAAAACAAATAGAGAGTTCCCTGAGACTCTTGAACTTCAGTAGTTCAAATCCATGTCCATGAGTTCTAAATTGTGCAGGATGTTCTGGCATTTTCTTGAACTTTTAATAATATTATGAGCTACCCAAGGGCATGTCCAGAAGCCTCATCTTTTCATAATGGGAAAGACTCTTAATCATTTCCTATTAGGAAAGCAAGACAACCATGATAATATTAATGAAGATTTTACTGCACTGTTGAAAGATGATAGGACATTTTTAGGTGGAAGTTAATGACAGGGAAGCTCTAGGGATTTGGGAGTATACTTAGGAAGTTGTCTTTGAAAGAAAGAGAAGGAGTCACAATAACAGACTTTTTTCCTGCTGTTTTCTTTTTTGGCCTCAGTAAAGACTGTGGTGAAACCTAAGGGAAGGAATGGTCCATAAAATCCATGCAATAAAAAGGTTTAGGTGAAGAATGTGATGCCTATCTTTGAATATTTATAGAAATATTGTCACAAAGAAAGAGAATTAAAGTTATTCTACTTCTCTCCACAGGGGAGAACTAGGACCAATATGTAGACATTTTAAGGAAATGCGACAAAAGTATAAAGGAGATCAAATGAAGCTAAAGGGGCTCTTCCATGGAGCATGTACCCAGAGCTCCACTAAAAACTTTAGAAGGTCTCCAAGGAAATTGGAGCCCATTGCCTGGGCTTTGCAGAAGGGGGATTGGTTGGAAAGGGGAGGGGTAAAGGAGAGTTGGGGAATGAAAACCTCCCAGGTTACATCTGTAGACTCCATCACCTCTCCCTACTTGAAGCATTGCATCAACTAGGTGAGTTTATACCTGGAACCCTTGAGCAGAGTTCTACCTCTTTTGTGTTTCCTCTTTCCTAATTCTAGGGGAATTGGTATCCTAAGGACCTTTTAAATTTAAAAGGTAGTCAATGGTTCAATGTAAAATAACTAATCCCTTTGCTTCATGACAGCTCTTTAAATATTCAAAGATAGGCATCACATTCTGCACCTAAACCTTTCATTTCAAAAACTTTATGAACAGGAATTATTTCTGTCACTCTGCTGAAAAGAATTTGGTGTTTTAGAATATAACTCTCTCCTCAGGGTTGGGGGGAATAAAGGGGAAGAAGGGATACAGAGAGAAAGAAACAGAGAAAAGAAGAAAATGGTCAGAAGGAAAAGAGAGAGAAGAGGAAGGAAGTTCAAGTTTGGTTCATTGGGCTGTGACTCTCCAGATGATATCATGTTACTCTGATGAGGGATGGGGAAGAACAATTCCTTCTATACACCAGTATTATGGCAGACTCTACCACCTCTCCTAACTTGAAACATCACCTAAACTAGGTGATTTTATACCTGGGACCCTTGTCTACATTTTTATGATTCTTCTTTCCTAATCTTAGGAGAATTAGCATCTCAAGGACCTTTTACATTTAAAAGATAAGGAAAAGGGAGAGCCTTTTCACTAGAAGTCAAGCTCCCCAGGATTAAATCTGGTCAAACCGCATGGTTGGTATATGCCCTAGACCTGTGGGCTCAACAATAATGCTAGATTAGAAAGAGCTTATCAATTAGGGCCATCCAAAAAATGGAACAGATTACTTTGAAAAGGATGACTTCCTTATAATTCAAGCTAGAACAAAGTTGTATGCAACATATACATTTGAAATATTTAATAAATGTTTCTTGAATTTATTTCAATATTATAGTAGTGGCATATACATTGATTAGATAGTTTGATTAAACAGTCTCTCAGTTTACTTCTAATTCTTAAGTTCCCAATCTTTCATTACTAGAACTGAGGTGACCCAAATATGGTAATGATCCACTCTTGAATTTTTATGATCCTTTGAAAACTAAGCTGAAACAAATTGTGATGCATGAATAGAGGTGAATGTTACTGTGCTGGAAGGAAAAATGAATTTGAATATAGAGAAATATGGCAAAATTTATATGATCCAGTAACAAGTGAAATAAGGAGAACAAAATGTGACTATAACAAGACAAAAGGAAAAAAATAAGAACAAAAAGCTGAAAGCTATGTAATTATGACCAAGCTTGACTCTGAAATAGAGAGGATAAAATACATCTTCCTCCCTTCTTTGCAAAGGTGAGGGAGCTTTAGGTATAGACTATTGTACATACTGTCAGACTTGCCTAATGAATTGCTAATTGATTTTTGAAATTATGAAATGGTGCAGGTTCATATGATTTTGGGGGGTATTTACTGGGAAACACCACAATGGCAACAAGAAATAAGGCAATAAACATACCTTAATAAGACACAGAGAATGAAGGGAAAATGGGCACAGAACATATAGAGATAAGCAGTGAAAGGGGAACAGACAGATGGTGTGGAGATATGGATGGAGTTGTTGGAGGAATGAAAGCATATATGGGAAAGAGAATGGGGAGGGGGAACAGAAGATAATCACCCATGAAACCATGGGTAAAAAAGAGTTAGGACACAGATGGAGATTGAATAGTGATGGGGGAAAGAGTTTAGAATCTCATTTTTATAGTTTTAGTGGGAAGTATATTTTTATAAATGTCATCTTAGGGTTCATTCATTAACATATCCAAAACATCCCAAAGTTGTTGATAAAACTTTAAAGTTGACATCTATAACATCTCATAGTTATCTGCACCATTTGGAGTTCTATTGGTTTTCTGGATTTTGTCAGAGATTTGTATATCATAGGATCAAAAGATCCCAACAATAAAGTCAAGATAGCCTCCCAATTCAGCCCATATTACCAGGATGTGATTTTTGATTGAAATATGATATAATTTGTAATTATACTCCTTTGATCTTTGGGGCATTTGGTATATGACCTCTTGGTTCCCCTTTGCAATCTTACTTCAAGCTTTTGTTACTTAATACTGGCTCCTGATAAGCTTACTATACCAAATAGAAAAGGGAAGCGTGATCAAGAGGACCATAGCAAGATACAATTTTAACATAGCTGAAGGTCAGCTTTACCGAGTTTTTTTTTATCCTGTGTTACTGGGGAAGGTCAAGCTTGGCCCTTTCAGTTATGACTCTCCAGGTCCTATAATGTTACTCTGATGAGGGATAGTAGGACAGTTTCTTCTCTATTCTAGTGTTATGTAAGAACTCATCACCTCTATTTACCTGATAATTTTGGAAATGAAAATTATATAAGACAAAGAACATCATTAAAAAATTTATGTTTTCCAACAACAAAAGGAAAAATATAACATGTTCAAAAATAAACAACCTACGTTAATAATAATTATGTATTGTGTTTAGAAAAGTAAATAGTTCAGATCCAAGTGTCCAACAGAAGATGAAAATTTTCCAAGATAGTGCTACAGGGTGATTATATTTTCCCACAGGAAAGAGAAAGGGAGACCCCTCTCAATAGAAGTCAAGCTCACCAAGATTAAATCTACCACCCTGAGCTAAACATTCACCCTGGACTTCCCTAAATATGTATGAAAGAAACCATCATCATACCTTTAATATGTGTTTGTTGGATTCTCTGTCATCAGGGGAAACATACAAACGGATGAACACAGAATTGCTGTATTGTCCACGGAATACCGCGAGGGTCTGAAGGAGGCTGAACTTCCTTTCTGACCATACACCTTCTGGACCAATGTTAGATTCTAACACAGGCCAGCGGAATGGAGAGTGTCTCAATATGTGTAACAGTGGCTTAGCATCAGCCTTCTCTATAGACTCTGAAAGGGAAAGAAAATACAAAGCCAGAGTTGTTCATTTGTTCCCTTAAGAGGAAAAACACTATTTATTTGACTTTAATCTGTTTACTATCAGGCTTAGATCTCAGAAAAGTTTTAGCTAGAAAAAAATGCTTATTTGTTCAGGAAAAGAATAGGCTCTGACTTGTATTTAATATAATCATAATTTATGTCATCTATGCCAATAGAGATGCTGGGAAAACATCTCCCTTTAAAAATATGCCAATCCTCCAATCTTCCAATCCTCCGATGAATCTCTGCATCAATCCAGTGATGCAGATTGCAATTCATCTGCATCTTCCCATTCTGTGCAACCCACCTCTCTCTACGTGTTCCAAAAGGTTTGCTACAGTGGGGTACAGAAAGAAAGTAAATAGAGGTCAACTGCTAAAAATAAGACTTTTTTCCCCTTCCCAAAATATTCAGGACCATCTTTAAAAAAATAAAATTCTGTATCATACCAGGCGATAGTATTATACTATAATAAGAAATCCTACCAAAGGAATAAATTGTTTACTTCATGTAAGTGATTGTTAATTCTTTTTGAAGTTTAATTTTTTAATGAACGACCATTTATTTTCTCCCCTTCCAACTTCCTCTACCCTACTTCTTGATACTTAAAAAAGAAGAAAAACAAATATATATATATATATATATATATAATATATATACATATATTTGTTTTGTAAACAAAACAAATTCCCACAATGGTCATGTCCAAAAATTTATTTAACATGCTGTAAAATGAAATAAGCAAGACCAAAAGATAAATCTCTACAATAACAAAACATTGTAAAGACAAAAGATTTTGAAAAACTTAAAAACTCTTATCAACATAGTGGCCAAGCAGTGTCAAAAGATCAATGATGATGCAAACTCACTGACTTTTTAGGGTCACTGAGACTACTACATTCTCTTAGTTCACTATATAACACCCAAAGAATCTAAAAGACTATACTTGCAAGAGTATCTAATCTACAATGAATGGTAATTTTGAGAAAGCTAACAGAGTAAATTTTCCTTCTCCCTGCTCCAATTAGCTCTATATAACCAGGTCTAAGCCCAAGCTTCAAAATATTAGTTTAAAGAAGGACAGATTCAATGAGTCCTTATAGAGCAATTCTAAAACTGAAAACATCTGATGTAAGGATAATATATTCTAGGGATGCCCAGGAATATGAGTCTTCTCTAGAATCCTGGACTAAAACAGAATCAACAAGATCACCTTTAAACAGATCCTACGTAGATTCCCAAGAATTCTCTAGTTTAGGATAATTCTCAGGACAAGCTGATTCACAAGTAATTACTGAAATTCTTTTTGTTCTTTTCTTTTTTCAGAATTGCATATAAAAAAGTTTTAACATTTTAAAATTTTTTTAGTTTAAAATTCTCTTCCTGCTCTCCATCCTTCCCCAAACTGAGAAAATGAGTAATTTGATATGGAGTATACATGTGCAATCATGCAAAATATTTTTCTATTTTATCCATGTTGCAAAAGAAAACAGGCAAAAACCACCAGAAAAATAAAATTTAAAAAGTATGCTTCACTCTGCATTCAGACTCTAAAAGTTCTTTCTCTGAATATGGATAGCATTTTTCATCATAAGGCCTTCAGAATTATCTTGGATCATTGTATTGCTGAAAATGATTAAGTTATTCTCAGCTGATCCTATTGCAATATTGTGGTTACTGTGTGGTTACTCCCGGTTCCATTTCATTTTGCATCAGTTCATATAAATCTTCCCAAGATTTTCTGAAAGCATCCTGCTCATCATTTTTAATGCCATAATTGTATTCTATCACAATCATATACCACAACTTCTTCAACCATTCCCCAATTGATGACCATCCCTTCAATTTCCAATTCTTTGTCACCACAAAAAGAATTACTATAAATATTTTTATACATATAGGAACTTTTCTTTTTTCCTCTGATCCTTTTGGGATACAGAGCTAGTAGTGGTATTCCTGGGTCAAAGGTTATTAACAATTTTAAGGGCCTTTGGACATAGTCCCAAATTGCTTTCTAGAATGGTTGAATTAATTTGCACCTTTACCAATAATACATTACTGTCTCAATTTTTCCACATTTCTTCCAACAATTGTCTTTTTTCTTTTTTTGTCATATTAGCTAATCTAATAGATGTGAGGTGATACTTCAGAGTTTTTTAATTTGCATTTTTTAATCAATAGTGACTTAGGGCATTTTTTCAAATTATTATAGATAATTTTGATTTCTTCTTTTTCCTGTTTATATTCATTTATATATTGGGAAATAACTCCGATTTTTATAAATTTCACTCCATTATCTATGTTTTTGAGAAATTAGGTTGATCTTCAATTTAATAATCTCTTTTTTTTCAGGATTTCCAATTTGATGCTTAATTAAGGATTCTAAATTTGTTCTTTATTTTAGCTTTTTTAGTTGCATTTCAATTCATTGATCTGCTTTTTCTCTAATTATCGATGTAAGCATTTAAAGATGTAATTTTCCTCTAAGTACTGCTTTGGACTTGATTCCATAAATTTTGATACCTTATCTCATTGTTGTCATTCTCTTTCATGAAATTATTGATTGTTTCTCTGATTTATTCTTTAACCCACTCATTTTTAGGATTAAATTATATAATTTCCAATTAATTTTTAATCTATTTCTATAATCCTTTATGTAGGTTATTTTATTATATTATTAGTTTTAAAAGATACATTTAATAATTCTACTTTTTTGCATTTGGTTGTAAGGTTTTTGTGCCCTAACACATTAATTTTATTGAAGGTACTATGTACAGCTAAAAAAAAGGTATACTCCTCTCCAAAGATCCATCATCTCTAACATTTCTAAAATTCTATTAATCTCCTTACCATCTTTTCTGTTTATTTTTATGGTAAGTTTACTTGGTTCTGAGAGGAAAAGTCTGAGGTTCCCTACTAGTAAAGTTTTACTGTCTGTTTCCTCCTGTAACTCATTTAACTTTTCCTTTAAGAATCTGGATATTATGCCATGTGGTGCATATATGTTTAGTATTGACATTATTTCATTGTGTATGGTACCTTTCAGCAAAATGACATTTCTCTGATTTTCTCTTTAATTAGGTCTTGTTTAGTTTTGAAATCATGACTGATTTACCCTTTGGTTTGTTTGGATGTGTTGTTGTTGTTTTTACCTTGGTTAAATCTATTTACATAATAGATTCTGTTCTCTGTGTGTGTCTCTGTTTCAGATGTGTTTCTTATAAACAATATATATTGTTGGATTCTGGTTTTTAATCCATTCTGCTATCCATTTCCATTTAATGGGTAAATTCATTCTATTAATATTTACAGCCATGATTACTGTATATTTCCCTCCATTCTATTTTTTCCTCTGTCTATCCTATCCCTCCTCAAAAATCTTTTGCTTCTGACAACTACTCCTTCAATCCACCCACCCATCTATCAGCCTCCATCCTCCCTTATTCCCTTCTCTTTCTACTTCCCTGTATGATGACAAAGATTTCTATAGCCAGTGAACTATGTATGCTAGTTTCACTTTGAGTCAATTCCAATAAGGTAAAATTCAAGCACATCCCACCAATCTCCCCCACATTTTCTCCTCCATTCTAAAAGTTCTTTCATGCTTCTTTTTTGTAAGATAACTTCCCCATTCTACCTCTCCCTTTCCCCTTATCCCAGTACATTCTTCTATCCCACTTATTAATTTTTATTTTTTTTAATCATTCCATCATAGTCAACTCACACCCATGCCCTCTATCTTTGCATACTCCTTGTAACTTGACCTAATACTAAGAAAGTTCTTAGAAGTTAAACATTTCATCATTCCATATAGGGATATAGCTTAACCTTATTGAATCCTTTATGATTTTGCTTTACTGTTCACCTTGTTGTGCTTCTCTTGAATCTTATATTTGAAAGTCAAATTTTCTATTAATCTGTTGTCTTTTCATCAGGAATATTTGAAAGCCCTTTATTTCATTAAATATACATTTTTCCTTGAAGGACTATATTCAGTTTTTCTAGGGGTGATTCTTGGTTGTAATCCTAACTCCAGGCTATCATATTTAAACCTATTGTTAAAAGCTACTAAATTTCATATTATCCTGACTGTGAATCTATATTGAAATTGTATCTTTCCTGGTAACTAATAATATTTCCTCCTCAACCTGGGAGTTCTGCAATATAACTATAATATCCTGAGAATTTTTCATTGGAAATCTCTTCCAGGAAGTTATCATGGATTATTTATTTTATATTTAACCTCTGATTCTAGGCTATCAGGGCAGTTTTTTAAAATTATTTATTTAAAGAGAATGTTGAGATTCTTTGCTTTCATCATGGCTATCAAGTGGTCCAATAATACATAAATTCTCTCTCCTAGATTTATTTTCTAATAGTTGTTTGAAATTTTTACTATTTTTCCCCTCTTTTGATTATTGCTTATTGATGTCTCATGAAGACATCTTCCATTTGCCCAGTTCCAATTTTTAAGGAATTATTTTCTTTAATGTGTTTTTATCCCTGTTTTTCCATTTGACCAATTCTGCATTTTAAGGAGTTCTCTATGATGGATTTTTGTGCTTCTTTTATCATCAACCAATTCTGTTTTTTAAAATACTATTTTCTACAGTATTTCTGGTGCCAATTTATACCAAGCTATTGACTGCTGATAATTTTCTTACATCACTCTCATTTCTTTTTCCAATTTTTCTTCTATCTCTTGTAATTGATTTTAAAAATATTTTTGAGCTCTTTAAGGAATTCTTGTTGGATTTGTTTCCAATTCATATTTTTCTTTATATGATTTATTTATATATGGTTTTATATGATCTTTCCTGTCACAATAGTAACATTTTATGGCCAATTTCTTTTGTTGTTTACTCATTTTTCCAGCCTGTTTCTTAATTTATAACTTTATGTTAAAGTTGAATTCTGCTCCTGGGGGTAGAGGGGGTACTGTTCCAAACTTCAAGTTTTTGTGCTTATTTATTTCTGGGCTCTGTGAGTTTTGGGGTTTCCAAGGCGATATGATCTAAGAAGAGGTTTGGTCATTGTCCTTCTGACCTATGCCCTGATCTTTAACCAGGAAGGGACCTTGCTCTCCTGCAATCACAAGTACTTATACTGCATTTTTTTTAATTTTTACATGGCAATGGTGGTTTGCCCAAGGCCACACAGCTAGGTAATTATTAAGTGTCTGAGGTCACATTTGAACTCATGTCCTCCTGACTCCAGGACCGGTGCTCTCTCCACTTGTCACCAAGCTGCCCCTTCATGTTGCTTTTGCATTGGTACTGTGACTACAGCCCCTTGTGAGCAACCACAAGCACTCCTCTCTATCCCAGAATTGTGACCAGAGTCCCTATTCCCCTGTAGCAATACGTGCTACTGCTATTCTTCACCCTGGGACTGCCACCCAAAACCACATATGGATAAAACAGCAGGGTCCTGAACCTGGCATTTGCAACAGGTCCCCAATCATTGCTTTCTGACTGGTTGTCTGACCCCTTTACCTCTGGTAGGCTAAGAGTTTGCAAAGCTATTTCTGTCACTGATGCAGTTGCCTCCAAGGTCTACTACTGGCATTGCCAAGCATGGCCTGTGCTGTGTTCAAGACCCAACCACTCCTGATGTGACAGACAACCTTTCCTGACAACCTCCTAAGTTGTCCTGGGCTGGGCAATTATTTCAACCTGACCTTTTGTTGCTTCTTCTAACTCTACAATTATTTTAAAGTTGTTTGAAAGGGTGGGGAGAGTTCAGATGAATTCTTGCTTCTATTTCAAAATCATCACTACACACTCTGTGAAATTTCTAATATCCTAATTTATACTCAAATACCTTAGTTTTCTTAGACTCTAGTTCCTATACCCTAGATATTCCTCTCCATAATCCTTACAACCTGATATTAACTGTAGTAGGTTCTTTCCAAATTTAATTTTTGTGAATTGTCAAAAACTTTAAACTTAAATTATCTTTCCAGAAGCATAGAATTTCAAACAATATGAGTTATAAATATTCATTTGATTTTGAAACTAAACCAGGATACTCACTCTCATTCATGCAAGATGCATAAAGAATTTTGGCCTTCTGTATGGCTTCAGTGTCCCTTCTTCTACTTACTGATTTCTCCAGAAGTGCTGTGAAATATTTAAAAAAAGTATTGAGTGCCCACCATGGAAGGTAACATGCTGAATGACACATAAATCAAGATACAAGTAGTATCTAGAAGTCTAGAAATTTAAATTGCAGAACAGACAGTGAATTCTAAGAAAGACAGAGATGGAGGTGGAGTAGGTGAGGGAAAGAGAGGAGGATAAGGACGAAGACTCATACACAGAGAATGCTCCAAGCAAATTCTGCAGAAAAACTAAATCAAATCCTTTCTCTAGGCTTTTGTTTCCAGTTCAAAGTTAATGAAAAACTCAGGTGCCAGTTCTCTACCAATATTGATGGAGTCAAAAGTTCATGTGCTCAAACAAAAATTGTAAAATGAAAGGCAAAGTCAGACTTATCCCACTCTGCCTATGTTTTCCCCTCTTGATCACCATACTCAGCCCAGTTACAGAATGAGAAATGATATAATGAACAATTTTTTTCTTCATTTTTCAAAGGGAAACATAGTGCCCCTCAAATCGCAAATAAGTGCATTAAGAGGTTTTGCTTGGGTAAACAGGATCTTCAGGAAGGGTAAGAGGAAAATTAAGGAGATATATTCTAGTTGGACAGAAACTAGAAGGCAAGAACATTTTGTGTAGCATGATTATCATTATGAACATTTACAGATGTATTTGTGCCACTGGAATAATAAATTTGATATGATGATGAATATTTTTAAAAATGACCCAGTGAAGTCAGAGTCTAGGTTCACATCTCTTCTCTGCCAATGATGATCTCTTAATTCCCAAATCTGAAGTTCTTTTGGTCCTTATTCTTCTCAATTTACTACATATAACATATTTAATCATCTTCTCCTGGATACACTCTCCTCTGAGTTTTAATGACAATGCTCTCTTCTGGTGAACCTCTTGTCTGAACCCTTATTCTCAGTCACCTTTATCTTTTCATCATCCACAAAGCATCCCCTAACTTTGGGGTTTCCCCAAAGTTTTGTCCTAAGTTCCCTACATTTCTTCTCAATTATTTCATTACCATAAACTAATGATTGTCTCTATGCCAATGACTTTCTATGAACCCCAGCCTCTTCCACGAATTGTAGTCCAATTGTACATTGGACATTTCAAACTTAATGTCCTGTAGACAGATTAATCTTAACTTATCTAAAACTAAGCTCAATATTTTTCTCCTATTTCAAACTAACTTTATTTTTATCAAATTATCATTTTATATCAAAGCAACTGTATATAGCATACATGGGGGCTTAAAATATTAATTGATTAACTGAAGAGTATTAGTTTGCTGGTTCAAATTTTAGTTGAATAACTTACATTCTACCTTAAGTAAATGTCATTTTTCATTGATAAGTCATTTTAAAAATCTTAATTTTATGGAGAGAGGTTCAAGAAAGCTTTTAATTAATTACTATATAGAAGATGAATAAAACAAGTTCAAGGAACCAAGAGGCATCAGTGAGATGCTATATAAATATTATTCTGACACTTACCCAGATCATTTCACTACCAATGTGATAGAGACAAAAACCAAAGTCAGACCTTCTGATTCCAGATCCAGAGACATATCCACTATCCCATAATCTCTTCTGCAGAAGATTTATAATTCTTCATCCAATGACCTTCCCAAACCATCTTGTATTAAAGTACTTTGTATATATATTCACCACATCTATCGATCTATCTGTGTTTATATATGAATATATGACAATAAATATGTGGACATGAATATATTCATGTGTATGTTGTGTGCACATACCCCCTCCCTACCCCACTTCTCATTTTTATGTCTGTAGCATGAAGAATATTTTTAGTATCTGAGCAATATCAAATATCTAAATGAAAAAGGGAATATCTACTTCCACAGGCTTTTCCATAGCACTTTAAGAACTGTAATGGGAGAAGCTAGGTGGTACAGTGGATAGAGCACTGGCCCTGGAATCAGGAGGACCTGAGTTGAAATCCGACCTCAGACACTTAATAATTGCCAGCTGTGTGACCCTTGGCAAGTCACTCAACCCCATTGCCTTAAATAAATAAAAAAAATTTAAAAACAGATTATAATATATATATATATGTAGATATAGATATAGATACTTCTTGACTTCTTTAGAACCTAAGGTCCTTGAAAGCAGGGATTGTTTCATTTTTTTATACTTCTGTTCCCCCCAAGCCTAACATAGGATCTAAGACATATTAAGGGTTTAATAAATACTTGTTAACTGATCAGTTGAGCTACATGTAACTGTGGAAAAATTAGAGCATGGAACGTGCTTGATCATAAAAAGGAAAGATTAGAAAACTTTTCCAACTTGTCTTAAAATTGACTTGTTTTAAAATTAATATGTTAAAGATCTATTTAAGATGTAGTTACATAAACAAGATGGTTGGCATGCAGCTATTTTAAAGCTGCTTTCAAAATGAATCTAATTTAAAAGCACTGATGTATTTTAAAGAGAATAAACTAGTCTTTCAGTTATTTTATGAACTAGGGAGACTTGGACTCAGGGAAAATATGTGCTTTAAATGCATTTAAAAGTAGCAGTCTGTCATAATGAACGTGAGATAAAGATTCCCAATTTTACGGGGAATCAGCAATTTCCACATTTAACTACAGTGAAACTTTATTTTCAATGGATACTGCCTATCAATTTGAAAACAACTTGTCTCCTATAAAACCAAAGTATAACAAATGTTCCTGCTGTACCCTGGATAGCCATGAGACCCACTGTACAGAGGTAATCAGATTAATAAACAATTATATATTCTCTGAAGAGAATCCTATTCTTAACCTAGAAATTGTCCCTTTCAAAAATGTCTTGTTGCATAAACACCTAAGTAACAGAAATGCATGGAGATTTTTAAAAATAGGAAGAGGCAAGGGGAGAGTGAAGGGCACTGAATGTATTCCATTCATTATTTCTTTCCTGTGGGTTATCACACAGCACTAAAACTGACTAAACCATTTCCCCCACCAAAAAAAGGGGTGAAGGCAATGTGATTAAAAAAAATAAAATTGTAGTCACATAAAATTCTGTTAATATTTCTTCATATGCCTTTTTATTCTATCACTTCAATGCAAATGAGATGAACCTGCTACAGTCTTTCAATTCCTTGGGAAAGTAGATATTCTCAATTTCATTTAGATATTTGATATTACTGGGTACTGCAAATATTCAGCATGCTACATAGATCAATGAGGAGAGGGGTAGGGAGGGGAGAGAGAGAATTCAGGGATTAAGGAAAATTTAAAATGGTAAGTATTTAGCATAGGTGTGTACCCAAGGTAAGCTGTGTGTACAGCTTGGGAGGGTAAGAAAAGAGAAGGAATGAAAATGATAAATAGTTCCATTCCAATGCAGAAACCATACATAGCCTTAATTTACTCTGCTAAGAAAACTGACTTTTTTGATATATATATATAAATTCATTGTTGTTTATTTAAAAGCAGATTCAAATATCTAATATCCCTGGGAGGCCATCATTTTCTTCTTTCCTCCCTTCCACATCAGTCCTTCCAAATATACCCCCTCCCATCCTGAGAAAGGCAGCATTTATATGCAGACCATGAGGTAGCAATCAGTGGGTAGCCACCATGTTTATGCATCTGTGAATGTGAATTAGTGAAAAGAGAGGAAGAAATCTAGCCTGGGGATTCATTAATGAATGGGAAACAAAGCCTACCACAGGCAGCTCCTCTGGTCATTAAAGTGTCTCTAAAGCCTTCTAAGTACAATTCTGCAGTACAGTCACCTCTCCACAAAACTTTTGTTGCTTATTCAAAGGAACTTTCAAATATCACCCTCAACACACATCTCCATCCAGGTACCTTTTATCACGTTACCACAGAAACTAAAACCTCTGATTTATTCAGCCCTCTCCGCAGAACAAAGCTCAGGGTATAAAATGTGTTCACAGTCACAAAAGTTGTGCATTATAAAAGGAAGCTTCAAACACCCACTATCTATACCTAGAGAAATCATTTTAAAACAAAATAAAAATAAACCTAGTTTGCTGTTTTCATCAGCCTCACTCCTAATGGCAACAAAAGCAACAGAATGTCTTGTGTCTATTATATAACAAGGCAGTTCAATGGATAGAGCCTCATCTTCCTGAGTTCAAATCCAGCCTTAGATAATTGTTAGTTAGGTGACCTTAGATAAGTCACTTAACCCTATTTTTCTCAGGTTCTTTATCTGTGAGATGAATTGGAAAAGGATATGACAAATCATTCTAATCTTTGCCAAGAAAAAACCAAATGGAGTCACAGAGACAAAAAGTCACAACAAAACTATACACTATGATAAAAGTGCTGAAGAATCCTGAGTTGTCTAGGTAACCTTCCACTACCAACTCCCCACCCCATTTTACAAATGCAAAATCTGAGATGAGGTGATTGTATTAGGCAGCTTCAAACAGAAAGTAAACATCAGAGCTAAGATTTATCTTTGGTCCTCTCATTCCATATCCAATGCTCTTTTTACTACATCAAGTTACTTCTCCCTCCCTCAAATAGTTACGAGTTACAAAAACAGTGGTCCTCCATCCAAAAAATGAGAAGGTTGCTGTTGGGGATTTATCCCTCAGCTGATAACAATAGCTAGAATATCTATAATATGCTAGGCTTTACCAAGCATGATACACACACACACACACACACACACACACACGTATATATATATATATATATATATATATATATATATATATATATATATATACATATATATATATATATATATATATATATATGTCCTCATTTGATCCTCACAATCACAATTATTATCCACATTTCATAATTTAGGAAACTGAGATTAAGACATTAGGTGTTTTGCCCAGAGTCACATATCAGGTATCTTTTTGAGGCAGAATTTAAATCCAAGTCCTCTTAAATTTTTAGAATCTACTATGCCTATAGTGTCAAAAGAAGGTAGAAATGAAAGCTTCTGACCTACATATGAAAAACAACTAGGTGGTATAGTGGATAGAGTCCTGGGTCAAGAATTAGGAAGATCTAAGTTCCAATTTGACTTCAGATATTTACTAGCTCTATGACCCTGGGAAAGTCTTAACCCTGTTTGCCTCAGTTTCATCATCTATAAAATGAGCTGGCAAACCACCCCAGTATTTTTGCCAAAATAAACAAAAAAGCATATCACAAAGAGACAGATACAACTGAAAATGACTAAACAATGAAATAAAAAAATGTATTTAAGTATCTTTGCATATTTTATATTGACTTACTCTTAAACTATAATGTTATCTATTTTTTGTATTTTTATTCATTTGTTAAATAATTCCCATATTTAATCTGATTATAGATGCTATATGCAGTCAGTGAATCATTTGCTTGACACATCTGCAGTATCCCATGAAGCAGCCTAGAAAGACAATATACTACTGAAGTCGGAGGGGCGTGGTTATTACCAACAATGAGAATGAGGGAAATTTTCCTCGAGGTGGAGGCATTTGAATTGAATTTTAAACATGGATAAGAATTTAATAAACAAAAAGGAAAAAGGAGGGAATTCTACTCTAAGAAGAGTCTGAGTCAGGGTTAAAGGAATGAGAACACAGAGCCTATTGGAATCAGAGAAGAGTTCACTTAGGAAAGTAGCAGTATAGTGCCTTGATTACCTTGTAGAAATTTTTGAAATTTGAGAGAAAAAAATGCATAACCTAAACCTCTTTGATATTTCAAAAAATTCATGATTTCAATGGTTTGGGCACTCTTTCTACCAACAGAGATTGCAGTCACTTCATACTGTAGTAGAAATTATTTTTAATTACTTTGATCAAGATAACCAATCACAATGGGGCAGCACAGTGGATAAAGCACCAGCCCTGGAGTCAGGAATACCTGAGTTCAAATTCAGCCTCAGATACTTAATAATTGCCTGGCTGTGTGACCTTGGGCAAGTCATTTAACCCCATTGCCTTGCAAAGAAAAACAGAAAAAAAAAATATCCAACCACCTATAGTAGCCATCATCAGCATTCTGATACTTATATAAAGGCTGGTCCTCAGATGATAGATGCACAATTCATAATACTCAAAAGATTTTCTTAACAGAGCTAAGGTTCCACTATTATAACCTTTAAGTCACATCTGTATCATTAAAATATGACTTTGGTTGAGGAATTGAATATTAAAAACACCAAACCTTCCCAGCCTCCATAACCAAATCCTCCAAACCAGGATAAGGAAAGAGTTAAAACTTAAAAACTATCTCTTGAGCTTGACTCTGTTTTTGATGGTACTTAAAACCTACCTTTAGATGGCATCATGACTGATGGTCCCCTCTAATCTTTCTATTTTTAGTCCTTGTTGATTTTCCAGACTACAGACTTCAATTTGGTTTGCACACTCATTTTATTTTCTGTACTGAGAAATTTCATTTTTCTAACTCACCCTGCTTGGTTATTAAGCTCTTGTCGCATCAGACCTAAAAAATCCAAATCAGCTTGCAAAGCCTGTTGTCATTCACGTTAAAAAAAAATAAAATTCAAGTTAACTAAGTCATGCTCCATGGATTCTATAAACTTTTTGCTTTCACATGGTTTGTGTGACACTCATCTTTTTAACTGCTCAGACAGATAATCAGCCAAGCATGAGATTAACTAAGTCTGTTTGACATACTGAAAAAGACAATAAAAGATGATATTTCTCACTCTTCTGGAAAAGTCATGCCTACAGATAGAGAAAGAGACTTGAATTGTTTATTTTCTTCTTTTATTTTCCATGAACCTCTTATAAATGGTAATTGTAGGTACACATCAGTATGAGGAGAAAAAAATGGAGTAGGAGATGATTTGAGGACTCCTTGAAGTAACTCTAAATCATCCATCCAAATTACAATGTACAAGATAATAACATTCTTTTTTAATGCAAAAAGTATAACCCTTCCTCTACAATTAGGTTCATTTTGTAAAACTGCCTAGCCCTAAAGGAAAACTTAAGGCAAGACAACTTTTTTCTGTTATATTTATTATTGAGTATTGCACTTTAGAGAAATGAAATGAAATTTTATATTGTACTTTAAAAGAACACCAAAGTAAATCTACCAAAACAAATTTTTAGCCCATGAAAACTGCTTCTCTTAAAATGATTTCTATCACATCTGATAATGCAGTAGAATGATTACAACATGCTGCTAATCTTGTTATAATCTATGCCTATTTTGCCAAGAAAATCTGGGAAAGGCAGATAAGAAGAATATAAATTTACATGTCTATATCTATCTACATATATATGTATATGTGTGTACATAAATATTGGTTGTCCACCTTGCTTTTAGAAGTAAAGTAGTCCTAGTAGATACAGCATCACAATAAAATAGTCTTTCTGGTCAATCCTGGAATATCTAAGTACCTAGTATTCATTGATGTCTGAGAAAGATTTCTCGCAGTAAATGATGAGAGGGCAAATGTATCATTTACCTTATCAACAGATTTCTCAGACCGATCCAAAGAAATGCATTTATTATATTAATGATGCCCCATATAAACTGAGCCACAATTCAATTTGACAAATGTTTGCTAAATGATTGCTGTGTGCAAGAACCACAATAAGCTCTGTAGAACCTATAATCATAAAAAGAATAACAATAGTTAGCATTCATAAAGCACCTATAGTTTACAAAGTGTGCTTTACATTTTATTTCATCTGATTATCACAATTCTATGAGAAAGGTATTATCATTATCCACATTTTACAGATAAAGAAACTGAGGATAGAGAAAGGTAAAGTGACCTAGATAACATAGATTGTTGCATGGGAGTTGGAATTCCTGACTTTAAGATTCTTCCCTCAAAGACTTTAAAGTGCAGTAGAGGAACTCAAACTTTATGATTCTTTCCTGAAATATTTTAAAATCTAGTAGAGGACCTCAGACATAACACAAATAACTCTATGATAAATAACATTAAAATGTAAATTGTTATAGAGGGTCAAAGGAGGGAAAGACCACAGTCTATTATAGGAGGGTAGGACAAAGGAAAGGGAAATCAGCGAAAACTTTATATAGGAGGTGGCTTTGGATATGGATCTTGAAGAATGTATATTAACTCATTAGGAAAAATAAGAAAAGCAAGCATTCAAACAGAAGAAACAAATCTGGGCAATCTGGAGAAGCTAAGAAAGGTTCAGAAATGGGATGTATGGTCACTGGAGCATAAAATATACGAGAAGTAGCATGAGATAAACTGCAAAAGGGAGTCTTGTAGTTTATGGAAGAGTTTAGAGACAAAATAGAATAATGTAAGGTTCAAATAAGGGAATGGATAGTTATATGGCACAGTGAACAAAGGATCAGACCTGAAGTCAGGTCTGGTCTCAGACAATTACAAACTGTGTGACCCTGGGCAAGTCACTGTATCAGTTCTCCAATCTGTAAAATGAGCTGCAGAAGGAAATGGCAAAACACTCCAGTATCTCTTTCAAGAAAAAGCCAAATGGGATCATGAAGAGGTGAACACAACTGAAACTGAATAACTTAACAACAACAACAAAAAAAAGGACATTCATGCAGTCACAAGCATTTATTATGCTTGTTGCTAATTTTGAGAAATCAAAATCTTTATTAAGGCACTCTCTTCAGCACTAGGGATACAAATACAAGCAAAATGAAAAGATAGTCCTTGCCTTCAAGGAGCATACAGTTTGATGTGTAAATAACATAAGGGGGGGGGGGGGTGGAACCAAGATGATGGCATGAAGACAGCATTTCCTGGGGAACTCCTTCCCCCCCACCAAAACTCCAAAAGCCAACAAATTATGACTCTAGCCAAAATTTAGAGGGGCAGAATCCACAGAAAGACTGAGTGATACATATTCCCAGTCCAAGATAACTTAGAAGTTCCACAGGAAAGGTGTATTTCACCAAGAACAGGAGTCAGAAAAAGCCCCAGTCGCAGCATAGCTCCAGAACAGCTTGAAGGGATGAGGATAGAATTCTGCTACAACAGAATGAGTGTGGAGTGAGGGAGCACTGATGGCAGGTGCAGCAAGGATCTGGAGAAAGCAGTCTACACCCCCAGAGCAAAGCCCACAGATGGTAACGGGATCAGGGAAGACTGCAGAAATTTCTCTGCTCTCCTTTGGGATAGGACTCTGCTATTTGCCCACACTCAGATCTAAGCTGCAGTTTGGGCTTCCATACTAAGTAGCCAAGCAGGACTCCTCCTTACAACTCCAGGGCAGAGGGTAGTGCGGTGGTCATCTACATATCAAATCACAGGCAAGAGAGCATAAGACCTTGGAGGAATAAAGGTCCTGGTAGGGTGTCCCAAAAAAACCCCAAAGCCTTAGAAGTGCTGTAAATTAGTCTTGGGCTGAGAAAATGAGTAAACAACAGAAAAAATGAATCTGACCAAAAAGAATTACTTTAGTCCCATAGAAGATCAAAACACATATTCAGATGATGACAAAATCGAAGCTTCCATATCCAAAACCTCCAAGAGAAATAGAAAATGGGCTCAGACTATGGATGAGTTCAAAAAAGACTTTGAAAAGCAATTAAGGGAGGTGGAGGAAAACTTAGGAGGAGAAATGAGAGTGATGCAGAAAAATCATGAAAACCAAATCAATAGCTTGGTGAAAGAAATACAAAAAAAAAATACTGAAGAAAATAATATGTTAAAAACCAGTTCAGGCCTAATGGAAAAAGCAAAACAAAAGGCAAATGAGGAGAGGAATGCCTTAAAAAGCAGAATTGGGCAGCTGGAAAAAGAGATTAAAAAAGCTCTCTGAAGAAAATAACTCTTTCAAATGCAGAATGGAACTAAAGGAAGCTGATGACTTTGAAAGAAATCAGGAAGAAATAAAAGTTTCCAAAAAAGCCAAAAATTAGAAGAAAATGTAAAATATCTCATTGGAAAAACAACCAACCTCAAAAACATATCCAGAAGAAATAATTTAAAAGTTATTGGGCTATCTGAAAGCCATGATCAGGAAAAGAGCCTAGACTTCATTTTTCAAGAAATAATACAGCAAAATTGCCCTGAGATCCTAGAAGCAGAGGGTAAAATAGAAATTGAGGTAATTCACCAGTCACCTCCTGAAAGAGATCCCAAAAGAAAAATGTCCAGGAAAAGAGAAAATTCTAAAAGCTGCCAGAAACAAACAATTCAACTACTGTGGCTATATAGTCAGGATTACACAGGATCTGATAGCATCCACATTAAGGGCTCATAGGGATTTGAACATGATATTCCAGAAGGCAAAAGATCTTGGTTTAGAACCAAGAATCAACTACCCAGCAAAACTGAATATCCTCTTTCAGGGGAAAAGATGGACTTTCAGTGAAACAGAGGACTTTCAAACTTTCCTATTGAAACAACCAGAATTAACAGAAAGTTTGATCTCCAAGTACAGGACTCTGATGAACCACAGAGGGGGTGTATGAGAAGGACTAACTATGAGGAACTTAATGATATTGAACTGTTTGTATTCCTGCATGGGAAGAAGATATCAATAACTCATATGAACTTTCTCATTAATAAGAGCTGTTAGAAGGAGCATATATAGACAGGACACAGGAAGGCGCGGAATATAATAGTATAATATAGTAAAAAGAGTCAATGGATGATAAAGGAAAGTACTGGGAGGAAGGGAAAGGAAATGAAGAAGAAGCTAAGAAATTTCACATAAGAGTTAAGAAAAAGCTTTTTCAATGGAGTGGAAAGGAGGAAGTCAAGGAGGGGAATGAGTAAGCCTTCATTCTCATCAGAAATGATTCAGAGAGGAAATAATATACACACTTAATAGGGTGAGGAAATCTATCTTATTCTAGAGAAAAATGAGAAGAAAGGGAAAGGATAAGGGGGAATGGGGGGAGGGAAGGAGGTAATATGTGATAAAAGATAGGGAAGATTGAGGGAGAGGGTACTCAGATACAACACACTTTTGGACAAGGCCAGGTTGAAATGAGAGAGAGAATAGAATAAATGAGAGTTGGGAGGGATAGAGTGGAGGTACAGCTAGTAAGAGCAACTGTGGAAAAATATTGAAGCAGCTTTTCTGCTGGACTTATGATAAAGAAAGCAACTCACCCCAGAGACAGAGCCATTGGAATCTGAACACAGACCAAAGTACATTCTCTCTCTCTCTCTCTCTCTCTCTCTCTCTCTCTCTCTCTCTCTCTCTCTCTCTGTATTATTGAGGTTTCTCATCTCCTTGGGGGAGTTATGTTTACTCTTATAACAAAATTATTATAATAATAGTAATAATAAATTAAAGTTCACTTGCAAAAAATAAAAGGAAAAAATAAAGCAGGATTGCACAATGGAAAAAAGCATACAAAAATTGAAAAGCAGGGAGTTGAGCAGGATACTACTGTGGGTTATAGTGATGAAATCTAAAGAGAAAAGGAAGGGTGGATTCAGCTCTTCTTCAAAATGGTAGCTCCAGGAGGAAACAGAAAGAAGTCTCAGGGTTAGAAGGAAAAGGCAACTGAGTCATGGTGGTGAAGTTTAGAGATTATTGGATAGATAGATGGATATAAACATATAAAGGTAGAGATCCATATACATATATGCTTACTATTTTGTACTTATGTATTTATTAACTTTAATTATAAAATATATATTTTATATGTATTTGTTTTCTTCTCCATTAAAATGCAAGAAATGTACAAATAGGAATTGATTCATTCATCCCTATAGCCTTGCACAGTACCTAGCATACTCAATTAATAAAGAAGGCATTCAATTAATACTCCATTTTTTTAAAGTTTGATCAACCCATTTTATTTTTATATTTCAAAATGTAACCCTTGTTTCAAAACTCATTGATTTAAAACTCTCTTCTTATTGGTGAAGGTGAATACCCTGCACATTGTTGGCCTCTTGCATCTTCCTTTCAAAGAAGAAGACTTGAAACTTAAAGAGTTCCCAAAGAAAAATGGCCCTGAAGAGTTCCAAAGTGCAACTGGTAAAACTTGGAGCTCTCTTGCCTCTTACAAATTCTGCCCTGCCCCTCATGCAGGGTGAGGCATTCATCTTCACCATGAGGAGAGAGTCCCATACTATTAGACTTTGGGACAGGGTTACATAAACATTTACATAGGGACTTGTGCCAGTTTCAATTGACACTTTTCAATGTGAGTATTTATCCCTCAGAAATAGGTAAATACCTCAAATCAAGACATGATTTATTCTTTTGTTGTTATTTAAACTTAAGAAAGTAATGGGAAAATGCTAATAATGCAAGTTAAACTTAAAAGTGTATTATCCATATCCTTCTTTCCCCATCCCCCCCCCCCCCAAAGAGCTGGCTGTTTAACATTTACCAGCACATCCCTTTTTACAGGTTATTTTGTAAGAAATGTGACAAATTAAAACAGCTAAGTAAAACTAACAATATAGTGATTTCATCAGAAAGTGCATGTAACATTTCACATCTATAGCACCACCCTTGAGTTTTAAAAAAATGTTTTAATGAGCAGAAATCTATTTTTCTCCCCTCCAACTCTCATTCAACTAAAAAAAGGAAAAGGAAAAGAAAATTTCTGTAATAAATATACATAGTTATAGTCATATATATGTAGGTATATATATATATATATATATATATATATATATATATATTTGTACAGATATATATAACTATGCAAATATACATATATATGTGTGTATGAGTGTATTTTTGTCCTTAAACCAGGGCTGTCCAACCTTAGGTTATCTTAGGGCTGCATTAAAATAAAAAAAATATTCTAGGGCCTCACCCAGAATAAAAAGATAGTATTAATATAATAGTTAATTTGTAGTCTTACCTTAGGTTTAGCAAGCACTAGGAAAAGTCATGGTACTTTCTTCTTAGAAAGTGGGGGAAATACAAGCCATCAATACAACAGGTGAGGGTGCGAAACCCAAAAGCAAACACAAAACAACACAACAACACAATAGTATAAAGGTAGGTGCATATTGATTAATCTGCACCATATAGACAGAACATATCCCATAGATCAACTGAAAATTCCCTGCAATATGTTCTGTCCATAATACTGCTTAAAAACATCAAAGAAAATTAACATCAATGAGCATATTTATTAGTGGTGGAATTAAAAATCTAATTCATATTCCATGAAAATTATTATTTTATTTTTTTGCTCATAAAAATTAAAACCCACAGTGGGGCCACATAAACTCGGGGGCCATATTTTGGACAGCCTGCCTTAAATTAAGCATCATTCCCTGAGAAAGCAGATAGTATGCTTCAGCCTTGGTCCTCTGAAAATATGAATCTCACTTAATTGCATTGCTTTGATCAGAGCCTTCATTGCTTTCAAAGTGATTTGTCTTTACAATGTTATTGTTATTGTTATTATACAAATTATTGTTTTGATTCTGCTCATTCCATTAAGTTGATGATGCTTTTTCCAAGTCTCTCCTCCAAAATTCTAATTTTTTTATCTTTTTAAAAAAATTCTTGAATCATTTCTTCAAAAAATTCTAATGCTGTTATGGACAAGTTGTTTTTCTTTAGGTTTAATTGTAAAATTTTTAAAGTTACTCTCTTCTTCCAGATTTATATTGTAGTCATCTCTGACATTACAAAAGCCTTTTGTTTACTCATTTTGGTTGCTGAGACCTGAGGAACTGAGTCCCAGATCTCCCCTCTTCAAGGGATCAGATCAAGATGAGAACCTTTCCTTTGCTCTAAGAGTCTTTCCTTGGACCAGGTTCTCCCTTTCCTTAGTATAGTGTCTTTGTGCCTTTGCCTCTACCAGGGATACCAAAGTTCTCTCCTGTCATATGCTTCAGTTGAAATCCTTTCTTTTGGATGAGGAGAGAGAAGAAAAGAGGAGGGGCATTTTCTTTAATTCTCACTTAAATCTGAAGTTGTCCTCTTTTGGTAAGAGAAAACCTGTTTGAGGCTTTTTCCTTAAGAGGAAGAAGAGAGTATGGACTTTTATTTTTATTTACCTCATGTTAACATCCTTTTCTTCTACAGCTTGCCAGACCCACCACCCACTGCTTTATTATTTTTTTTCCTCTAACAGCAACAGACTTTTTGCTCTTCAAACTGAGCTGTTGTCCTCTTTAACCTGTAGGGTTTTTTTCTTTTTGTTTTCTTTTTATCACAAAAACCCAAAAGACCAAAATCTTCAGTTTTACTCTAGACCCTTACAGAATTTCTTACTACCATGACTTTTTCATTTTCTTCCTTAATGGATCTAGATCCTCCTATACATAGTTTTTGTATGAGAATGAATCATAAGTCAATCAGATTGTTTAGTGGGGAGTCTTGCTTTTCCTTTCTACTCCACCATCTAGATCTCTAGCATTTCTTTTATTAATTTATTGATGTCTTGCTGCTAGGGTCTTAGAAAAATATAAAGAAAAATAAGGGGATAACAGTCTGGCACAAGTTTGATAAGGAATGTACCCAGATATATGAAATACAAATTAGAAAATGGTAAAGGCTTAAGAAAGTAGAGACTTCATAAAAGATCAAATAAAGAAGTAATCACTCTCAACTAGGGTGTCAATAATAGGAAGTACTTGACATGTCTTGAAAGATGGACAGAAGGTTACATCTTTCCTCCCAAAAAAAAGTCAAAGAAAGAGGGAGAGATCACACACACATATAAATAAAAAAATATTTAGAGTAGTGGTTCTTTTTGTGGTAGCAGAAAAAAAATTCCTGGAAATAAAAAGAATACCTGACATTTGAGAAATGGCTACATAAATTATATAAACATTAACTATATTTTATTAATAATAAAGTATGTTAATAGATGGGATATTTTGCCATAAGTAAGGTGGAAATTGATCTCAAAAAGATGTGAAGACTTGTATGATCTAATACATTGTGAAATAAGTAGAATAAGAAGAATTTTTATCAACATGATAAAAAAACTTTTTTGAAGGTTTCTATTAACTGGTGAAGAATGGAATGAGCAGAACAAGAACAATTTATACAATAACAACAATACTAGGAAGGCAAACAACTTTGATAATTCTAAGAATTATGATCAATGCCATTCTAGAGGGCTGATGAAGAAGTATGTTATTCATTATGGAGAGGTAATGGATTTAGAGTATAGAATGAGAAATAATTTTTTAACAGTCAGTGAAAACATTTGTTTCATTTGACTACTCAAATTTTTCAGATGAATTTTCTTGCCCCCCAATAAGATAGAAAATAGGAGAAAAATTAGATTTCAATTATTTAAAAAAACACTTTAAAAAGTTAGATTGATAAAAGGTAAGAAAAAAGGTATAAAGTATTTCATTTGTATCAAACAAAAAAAAAGGAAAATTCCACCTCTGATATTTAATACTTGTGTGTCCAGAGGCCTCTGTTACTTCCCTTGTAAAAGGAGTGGGTTTTAGACAACCTCTAAGGTCCCTTCTAGCTCAAGATGAACTAATGTCATTTGGCAATAGTACAGAATATAAGAGGAGGAATAACATGAAATAAGGTTGAGAAGGTAAATTAGAAAGGCTTGATTTCAAGTCTAAGGAGCGTAGACTTTAATAAACAAGGGCAGGGAACACTGAAGATTTTTGAGTGATAGAATAATGTAATCAGATTTATGCATTAAAAATAACAGATTACATTCATAGCATCCCAGTTTGTGTAGGCAAAGAATTGGAAATTAAGTGAACGTCCTTCAGTTGGGGGAATGGCTTAACAAACTGTGATTATGTGTGTCATGGAACACTATCGTTCTATTAGAAACCAGGAAGGATGGGAATTCAAGGAAGCATGGAAGGATTTGCCCGAACTGATGCTGAGTGAAATGAACAGAACCAGAAAAACATTGTACACCCTAACAGCAACATGGGAGTAATGATTAATTTTGATGGACTTGCTCATTCCATCAGTGCAAAAATCAGGGACAATTTTGGGCTATCTGCAATGGAGAATACCATCTGTATCCAGAGAAAGAGCTGTGGAGTTTGAACAAAGACCAAAGACTATTACCTTCAATTTAGGGGGGAAAAAAATTATCTTATCATGTAATTTTTCTATCTCTTATACTTTATGTTTCTTCCTTAAGGATATGATTTCTCTCTCATCACATTCAACTGATGTGTATACATGTATACCATGTAAACAATGTAAAGACTAACAGAATGCATTCTGTGGGAGGTGGGAGGAGGAAAGTAAGAATGGGGGAGGGGAATTGTAAAACTCAAATAAAATCTTTCTAAAAAACTTAAAAATAAAAAACAGATTACAATTAATTCATTATAACAGATATTAAACATATACTATATTCAAAGTACTGTGCTGTCTATACAAAAACAAAATTAGGCAATTTTTCCTTACATTTTATTGCAGAGAAGAGAAATGGATGAAACATGTACCCAAATACACTTTAATTTGAAAGCAGAAAGCTAGGTGACACAGTGAATACTATGCTGGCCTGGAGTCAGGAATATCCAAGTTCAAATCTGGTCTCAGATACTTACTAGATGGATGACCCCAGGCAAGTCACTTAACCCTGTTTGCCTCATTGTCTTCATCTGTAAAATGAGCTGGAGAAGAAAATGGCAAACCACTCCAGTATCTTTGCCAAGAAAACCCCACAACAATTTTGAAAGCAGAGAGAGCCCTAGCGACAAGGGAAATTAGGTATGCTTCAAAGAAGAGGTGGCATCTCAGTAAAGCCTTAAAGAAAGGATTCTGAGAGGGCAAGATGAGGTATGTATTCCAGGGAAATAGCTTTTATGAAAGTGGCTATGGTGTAATGTTCAATTTTGAGACCTTAGTTGGTCAGGTTATCTGGAACTTAGAGTTCCAGAAGTTGAATAATGTGAAATAAGACTAGAAAGTTATATGGGTACCAGATTGTAAAGAGACTTATATACAAAACTAAAAAGTCTATATTTTATTCTAGAGGAAATAGGAGACAAATGAAATTTTGTGAGCGAGAGAGTAATATGATCAGACCCATGCCTGAGAAAGATTACTTTGGTAGCTGGATAGAGGTCTTAGAGACATATAGTATCTGCATTGGACATAAATATCATCTATTATGTTTATGATGTTGTTAATGTTCCACTGCCCTAGCATTCTTCATATAAATCCTACCTTATTCATAGGGAATAATCTTTGGAATATATTAGACGTTTGTCCTAATATTTTATTCAGTATTTGTGCATCAGAATTCATTAAAGATGTTGGCTAGTAGTTTTTCTTTCATTGCTTTCTCTTTTCTTGGGAGGAGATAGATGAGCTGTTAACCTTTTTTTGTATAAACTCCTTTGGTTATCCTGTGGACCTCTTCTCAAAATCATGTTTTTAAAATGTATTTAAAAATACATATGATAGCAAAAAACAAATTATATTAAATTTTTGTGTCCAACTCTTTCTGATCACACCTTCTTGGAAGAGGAACTCTGGTTTGCCATTTCCTTCTTCAGTTCATTTTACACATTAGGAAACTGAGGCAAAAAGAATTAAGTGACTTAAGTCACACAGTTAGTAACTGTCTAGTTAGAAAGACAAATCTTCCAGATTTCAAGTCTGGTACTCTATTAACTGCTTCACCTAACTGTCCAATTATATGAAATACAATTACTAAATTTTTTTTAAAACAAGTTTGTGTACGAAAGGTTAAGAACCCCTGATCTAGGAGAAGTCTGGTGTTTTCTATCTCTATTTCTATAAATAATTTATATCATAACAGAATTAATTGTTCTTTGAATGATTAATAAAATTCACTTATAAATCTATCTGAGCTATTGTTGTTTTCATAGACACTGCAAGGAAAGAAGATCACATGTATCATAAAATGTTTCTTGTTCCCTTTGTTAGTGTATGACCAAAACCAATTCTGCCAGCTCTTTTTTTCTTCTTCTTTAAAGTGGATCTCTGAGGTTTTCATTTAACTGTAACATTTTTTTGTTCTTCTACTTTCATTTATAGCAAGAATGTTAAGATCAAATTGATTAAATTCTCATGTCTATTCAGTTGCTGGACTCTAAATCTCATATTTACAAATATTTAATATTTAGAGAGCGCTTAAAATGATGGAATTCTTGGTATCCTTTGTCCCCTTCCCAATGCACTGCCACCCTCACAGCAAAAGTAAAGGGGGTCATGCAAGGCTGAAGATTAATTTGTGTTTTGCCTTATTTCATGGGTGGTCATGGTCAAAGGATTCATTATGTGGTGGCCATTCTATTGGTAAGCCTTTCCTCACTTTGAGAGTTGATCCTAAGGAAGCAAACATAGATAAAAATACCCAGAATGATAGAAAAACAGGTGATTCACGAAAGTGAATTTCAAAAGAAATTTAACAAGCCATAAATCAACTCTAAAAGCGAAAAACATGACAACATCCCAGATTAATTTACAAGAGACTTATTCAAAGAACAATCAATTCTTATATGATATAAATTATTTGCCAAAAAAAATAGAAATAGAAGACACCAGACTCATTCTATCTCAGGGATTCTTAATCTAAGTTGCACAAACTTGGCTCAAAAATATTTTGATGATTATATGTCATTTAATTGGTTTCCTTTGTGTATTTTAGGGTTGTGGATTTATTCAATTTTTCTTTTTGAAATTTATGTGAATCATTTTTTTGTAATTGTTAATCCAGGTATTTTATCTGTGTCTAACTTAGTGAGTGATATAGGGAAAGGCTCATCACCAATAGATTAGCCACCATGTGATGAATCTTTGACCACAATCATTCAAGGAAAAACACAAACTAGCCTTCAACTTTGCATGGTCCCCTTAACTTCTGCATTGATAGTGGTAAAATAGTAGGAAAGGGGAAGAATGTGCCAAGAATTCATAGGTTTTAGCTTCTCTCTAAACTAAACTCTAAATGCAAGATCCTTGTCCAACAACTAAATGTATATGCTCTTGAAGACATCCAGTCAAATCAGTTTTAACATTTTTGCTATAAATGAAACCAGAAGACCAAAAGGTGGTAATTAAATGGAAAATTCAGAGGTTTTCTTTAACAGAGGAAAAAATGGATTTGACAGAATTGGATTTGTCATGATACATTCATAAAGGCAACAAAAAACATCATGTTATAGGATATGTCCCGATATACAAAGGATTGGAGTTTAAGCATAAACATGTTTCAGAAGATAAAGAGATAGGGTATAAAAAGGATACAAAGAACTCAATAAGATTGTCCACATTAAATATATATTAATATTAAATACACACACATACATACACACACACACACACACACATATATATATAAACACTAAATTATTTCAGTGTAAAAGTAGGCATAAAGGAAGATACTAAAAAAATATGTAGCAAAAGAAAGAGACAAAAGACTTGTAAAGTCTATAGAAAACTCTTAGGTACACCTCATACTTCTTCAAGAAGTGAGTTAAGGCATGCTCACATTTTGAACAATGTGTCGTATGTATACATATATAACTACAATTATAACGTAAATGAAAACAACTCTAAATGTCACTCAATGCAAATGAATTACAGTGACCCATCTTCATTCCAGAGGATGGATAAGGAAAAACAAAGCATCTCCTCACTTTAATAAAGAGGTAAAGGAATACAAATTCAGAATGTTAGTTACTTTTTCACAAATGCTTCTCTTGGCTTCAAAGCAGAACTCTATAAGAAGAAAGTATATCATAAAATGCCTGTGCTATAAGAAAAATAAAAGATGATATTTTCAAATAAAAAAGAAAATAATCTAAATTATTCCTTCATTTCCATTTTATCTAAATTTGCCTAATCCCACTCCAGGTCAGTAAAACTTAATTATAATGTTCCTGTCCTACCTTCACTCAATCTCTTAGTCTGCACATCCAATTCAAATTACTGTGTGCATTTTTTGTCAAGGATCTAAAATAAAGCAACTTTAGTTTTTGGTTTTGTACCTTACCCTTTTAGGCACCTTGATCTGTTTGCCTTGAATCTGTTCAGTCCTTTCAACCTATATTCACAAATTTATTATTGAAAGGTGAATCATTATTATATGTATGTCAAAACATATGAAGTTTATGGGGTACAATTGACTTTAAAAGAAAGAGAATGCTAGGAAATTTCCCCAAAGTCATGTTAGGAAAATCCCCTGAAAAGGAGGGAAAATTATGTATATATATATATATATATATATAGAGAGAGAGAGAGAGAGAGAGAGAGAGAGAGAGAGAGAGACATATACATATATATTTATACATATATCTCTACATAGGCATAGGCAAGATACATCTTGCAAATACACATACACAAGTGAATGCAAACACACACATATATATACATATATTCAACTATTTTAAAATATAATGCTTGCTGGATTGGAAGGGGCAGGAAAAAGTAAGTAACCACAAATTCCTTGGGATTCTAGAAAATCTGAGCTCCAGACTTCTTGATTCCTCCCCTGTCTGTGAAAGTGGCATCAGAGACACTATAAACATAGGTTTAATAAAAGCCACTTCCAGGCTAACCCCTGTTTTCACTCCTCCTTCCCTAGACTAGGTGACAGAAGTAAGTTCTATTCCTGGCTCCATAACCAACAGTGTGTGGGGTCTAAGTAAACTATCTCCTCTACAGAGTATCTGAAAATAGGGAATTGGGAGCCAGACTCTCCCCTCCAGATATCTTTCTACCAGTCATGAGAGAAGCTGACATCATGTCTTTGACAACCTTCGAAGCAGCCCACTCAGGGGAATCTCAAAGACCGTGTGGCGGCACTGTACTCAAACAAAGACCCTAATCAAAGAACTAAAGAAAACTTAGTGTTTGGGGTACCACCCACACAGTGTGAACTCAGCACCCTTTCCAGGAGAAATTGCTATATCCCTTCTGAAGGGTCTTGCTCCCTTAAGCCCTCCTGCCAATACATCTGGAAATCTATCCATGTGTGGTCATTGAGAGAAGTCTCTCAGTTTGGCTTTAATAACAACCAAAACTAGCCTCTGAATAGTCCATTAAAGTTAAAAAGTTTAAAAAATTCTTTACATATGTTATCTCTCTGGATCTCAGAAAAATACTGGGAAGTAGAATGTTTGCTTGGCAGAAACATCAGGTAGACCATGAACCCCAGACATTTTATTCATCATACAAAGAGTAAGTAAGACACCAAAGCACTTTTGGACCTCTTAGCTCCACTTCAGTTTCCCCCATGCCCTTTGACAGTTTTCTCCACTTCTGCTATTATGGACAGGCCAGCACCAGTAGATCCTGGTAGCTCACCCACATATTTTAGAAAAGACCTATAAATTCAGTGGTGAAGGAAACTCCCTCTGCCAATAATAATGAGCTGTCTGGGCACTGAGAGGGGGAAGTGACTTACCCCAAGTCTTCCAACCAATACTTGATAGAGATGGAACTTAAAACACATATTTTCCATATTCTGTAGGTAGTCTGTTATTCACTATACTCAACTGCTTTCCTTGGCATCCAAAACATTTCTAACTGGTGCTGGATGCACATATATGTATATGTATATAAGTGTATAATATATCATTTTCTTATAAAAAGAAATATGAAAAACCACTTGAGTTTTATGCTGGTGAATTGGCTATAAATTTAGAATAGAACAGCGGGTAGCAGAATCATTTCAATTCAAAGCTCCTAAATATTCACTCCAGGAAGCCTTACCAGCTGTGACTGTAAGCCAATGAACTAGGAAGGATCTTCTTTCTCTGCCTACCCACCCTCCATCCCCACTTCTCTCTGATACAAATTTTGGTTTCTATATATGCCTCACTTATTCACGAAAAAGAAATCCCTTTCTCATTTTATAAATTAAAATGCCCATAAATGTTTCAAAAAATGTCTCTCCCTGTGCAAATATCAACACTGTTGTGTCTTCCTAAACAAACATATTTTCTTCCTGACAAGCTATTATCCAACCAGAATATAATTAATATTTCTCTTATGGGTAGTGCCTTTTTTCCTTGAAATGTTCCCTTGACACTTTACAGCAAACAGTCCATCATTACTAATTCATTGAAAGCTATACATAGGTGCTATTACTCATGATGAATTAATGTAGTATTAACGGGAATATAATTAATCTGTACTTATGAGCAGAATCTGTAATATATTCAAAATCCCTGAGAACTTCAAGAGAGAAGGAAAGTTGGAAACAATGGGAAAGAACTCTTTAAAAAAAAAGATTCCAAGAAAGAGATTTTTTTCTCTGTGCCAATAAACAAGACTTAAATAATTCTTGAGGTTTTGTTCTTTTAAGGAATCTTTTTATTTCCACCACATCTAGACTATAAAATTTAGCACTATGAAAGTTTCCATCAAAACAATAATTACAGAGAGAGTGTAAAACCAGAATCCAAACACAGAACAATGGGGCTGAATTGCATATGCAAAGAAACATTGCCCTTTCTCTTCCAGGGACAAGCAATCGATCCCTGGCAACAGTTTGAGGGGGTGGAAAAAAGAGGTTTCTATGAACCCATGAAGACCTTCAAAAAGTTAGTGAAATGCTATATTGAAGTGAGAAAAGAATGTGTGTTCTGATAAAAATGTTAAAACAATCAAGTATGAGTAAAAACACCTTTTTTGATAGGTATGTTGGGGAAAGGTAAAAGAATTATTCAGGAGAATATTTTAAGCATTACAATTGGTAAAATATTTTAGAGACTTCCTCTAGAATTTGTATGCTCCCCCCAGTAGAAGGCTGATTTTAATTTTAGGTTAGTTAAATATAAAGGACAGCTTATATTTAAGCTAGATAAAAATAACATAATGGAATTACATACAGTTAAATGCAATCATCTCTGAAAATATAACTTTAATCTTTGAAGATAATAATGGTCAGGCATTTTGAAGTCATGTTTTGAATAAAAGAATAGACTGGGAAACTATTTTAAAAGAGCAAGAATGAGATTGCAGTATTCTAGTGAGAAAAAAAGATGTTATCCCCCATCAGATCTCTCAGCACACAGGTTTGGCAGAACAGGAAGACAACAGTGAAGTGGTTTTGGCCTGCACAGGCTTGTGGGCGGCCTATGGTTCAGTGGCTGTGTAATCATCCAGAACCAAAACTATCTTCTTTCCTCGCCCAGGGTTTCCCACACATCCACCAAAAGAACATACTTTAAAAAAAATTAATTCTGGCTCCCACCTGTGATAGTCAAAGCCCAATTGCCCTTGTCTCCTGCTCAGGTGTTCTAGATTGATGCTGACCCAGCTGGCCTCAATTTAAATAGTGGGCTCTTGCTGTTTGTTTTTATTTCATTGGTTTGTCCCCATATGACTCTCTTTTTTTTCATTTTGCACTTTTTCTATCACCCTAACTGAAATGGTGGGGAAAGGGGAAGTTTAGCAAAATGAGCATATTAGCTCAGCTGTTGATGGTTGCAATTTTTTTTAGGTTTTTTGCAAGGCAAATAGCTTGCCCAAGGCCACACTGCTAGGGAATTATTAAGTGTCTGAGGCCAGATTTGAATTTAAGTATTCCTGAATCCAGAGTCAATGCTCTATCCACTGTGCCACCTAGCCACATCAGATGATTGCAATTTAATATCAATAGTGATAGTTGAGGAACACTGCCAGCCCTGACTAAAGGCATCATGATCTACTCTCTCCAGAAAACCAAGAAAGTCTTCCTTCAAGACTTTCATTTGATTCATTTCAGCAAATACTAAATAACTACCATGAACAAAGACATACGAAAACAAAGATGAAATATCCCTTGCTCTCAAAAAGTTTACATTCTACTGGGGTAAAAAGTGATGTGACAAGTACACAATTAAGAATAATATAAATTAGGGCGGCTAGGTGGCACAGTGGATAAAGCACCGGCCTTGGAGTCAGGAGTACCTGGGTTCAAATCCGGCCTCAGACACTTAATAATTCCCTAGCTGTGTGGCCTTGGGCAAGCCACTTAACCCCATTTGCCTTGAAAAAACCTAAAAAAAAGAATAATATAAATTAGAGGGCAAAGAAGAGATCTGGACAAAGACCTGGAGGTAAACTTGATGAGCTATAGATCACAAACAACTGAGGAGATCATGGAAGGCTCCCTGGAAGAGATAATGCCTCATCTGAGCTTTTAGGGAAAGGGATTTTAACAGGAAAAAAATGAAAAGAAGTGTATTCCTGTCATTAGGGAATAGCTCATGTAAACACACAAAAGGCAAGAGATGTCCAGTTGGCACCTGAAGTACATAAACAAATGAAATGAGAAATATGGCTGGAAACATAGCCATAAATTGTGGAATGTGTTAACTGCCCAACTATGAAGACAGCCTCAGAGATACCCAAAGGGAAATCATGAGAAGAATTAAAGGAGTGATGTGGAGTGACTAGCAGCAAATTTTGCAATTACTATATTAAATGTATAATAAAATCTAAAAAAAATACTATGTAATAGATATTTGAAGATTCACATCCAATCTTTTTTCCTATTATTCATTAAACATGGAAATTATTATATTTGCTGATGTTTGTCAAATTCAAAATATTACATACATATACATGTATATAGAAACATGCACATATGACTAGGTACGTGTACTGATAGATATGTATTTCACATACATATATATGTATTTCATCTATATAACTCTACAGATGAGAAAACTGAGGTAAACATGGTTAAGTCAAACAATTAGTAACTGTTTAAGATTAGTAAGTGTTGAACCCAGGACATGAGTCTTCCCAACTCCAGGCCTTAGCTTTCTTAGTCATTCTGCCACCTAGCTGCCCATTTTATATTAATTATCAAAAAAATCATCAAGCTTATTTTTATATCTACCAAAAACTCAATAATCAAAAAATCATCAAGCTTATTTTCTATATCTACCAAAAAATCTTAGACAATCAACACATGCCTAAGAATAACCTCATTAGAACAGTCTTTAAAGCTGAATATTGTTCTGTTGAGTCAAATGTTCTTTAAGTCAACAAACATTAAGTTTTAGGGTCATTTAGTCAGTTCTGAAACTATAAAAAAATATTCTTTAGTTTTTGTAAGGCAGTGGGGTTAAGTGACTTGCCCAAGGTCACACAGTTAGGTAATTATTAAGTATCTGAGGCTGGATTTGAACACAGGCATTCCTTACTCCAGGGCCAATGCTCTATCCACTGCGCCACCTAGCTGCCCCAAAAATATTCTTCACTAAATTTTGCTAATATTATTTACTAAAGACTGCCTTTCCCCTTCTCATATTTTCATCAATGATACCCTTAATATATCTATAGATATTTCACATAAAAACTGAAGAAATAAGAAAAATAGTCAGGTGTCAAAAGTTATTAATGATCTTTTTTTTCTTAGTAGTAATACAATTCTTGACTTTTTTTAGTTTTTTGGGTTTTTTTGCAAGGCAGTGGGGTTAAGTGACTTGCCCATGGTCACGCAACTAGATAATTATTAAGTGTCTGAGGCTGGATTTAAACTCAGGTCCTCCTGATTCCAGGGCCAGTACTCTATCCACTGCGCCACCTAGTTTCCCCAATTCTTGACTTTTTTCAAGGATTTCATATCCTTCTCTAAGACATCTTGAACACTGGTCCTTACATTGCCCATAGACTTTTCTGTTCATATACCTTGTCTGACCCTGTTGTTCTTCATGTCTGCCTTTTGTTAGCGCATTTTCACTTCATTACTACATTATAGACTAAGATATTAGAGTTTAAGAATAGTGAACTTATCCTCATTGTTGGGGGAAAAATCATGTTTAGTAGAAATAGTTCCCAAACCCCTCTGTTTTAATCTATTTTGTGTTCTAATTTCATCTTTGAATGTTCATGAAATATACATGAGACCTGAAATTGGTCATATGTCATGCTATTTGCAAATTCATTTTTGCCTCCATGTTTCTTCACTTGTATGAAATATAATAAAATATATTTTACAATCTTAAATGTACCATACAAATGCTATTATTATTCATTTTATGATGAGATAATACTGTCTATAACCTCCAACTATCTTTATCCATGAGGATGTACAAAAGAATTTATATTTTAAACCAGTGTTACCATAGGCTGCCATGTCTTTCCACTTGAAGAGAAGGACAAGTGTTTACTGGCAGAGGTGGTCTTCAGAATTTCGGCCTTCTCACCAGGGAAATTGCTTTATGTTAGTCAAAATTCTCTAGGAAATGGTAATAGCACAGGTGACCTTGAACTGGATATCTCCAGTCCTGGGAAAAACACATTTGAAAGGACAGAGTTCCTGGATCACTCAGTTAAAACTGATTATTAGCTGGAGAAGCTTTTGTATTGGAAAAACTGGCTACCTGCAAGAGAATGACTGTCCCATACTCCCTGTCCTTCCAGCAAGGTATAGATCTAGAGTCTCCTCCAAACCCTTCCAAAGACCTTTACATAATGCCCTAAAGTACCACCTCACACCTCTCAGACTGGGGATGTAGGAAATCTGGGACACTAATGCATTGTTGGTGGTGCAGTAAACTCATCCAACCTTTCTGGAGAGCAATTTGGAAATATGCCCAAAGGGCAACAAAAATGTGCATATTCTTTGGTCCAGCAATACCACTACTGGGTCTATATCCTGAAGACATTATGAAAAAGGGAAAAAGACCATTTGAACAAAAATATTCATAGCAGCCCTGTTTGTGGTGGCAAAGAATTAGAAATTAAATGAATGTCCTTCAATTGGGGAATGGCTTAACAAACTGTGGAATATGTGTGTCATGGAACACTATTGTTCTATTAGAAACTAGAAGGGATGGGAATTCAGGGAAGGATGGAAGGATTCACATGAACTGATGCTAAGTGAGATGAGCAGAACCAGAAAAATACTGTATGCCCTAACAGCAACATGGGGGTGATGGTCAACCTTGATGGACTTGCTCATTCCATCAGTGCAATAATCAGGGACAATTTTGGGCTGTCTGCAATGGAGAATACCATCTGTATCCAGAGTCTGTATGCAGTGGAGTTTGAACAAAAACCAAAGACTATTACCTTCAATTTAGGAAAAAACGTTATCTTATTATGCAATTTTGCTATCTCTTGTATTTTATGTATCTTCCTTAAGGATATGATTTCTCTCTCATCACATTCAACTTAGATCAATGTACAACATGGAAACTGTAAAAACCAACAGACTGCTTTCTGTGAGGGGTGGGGGGAGGGAAGCAAGAATAGGGGAAAACTTGTAAAATTCAAAATAAATAAAATCTTTCTTTTAAAAAAATGGAAAAAGGTTTGGAAAAAGTCTGGGTGAGAGAGATGCAGATATGAGGCACCATGTCCCAGTGAGAAATTAGAGGAAGAATCTGTGGACAATTCACTGTCACTGCCCTGGTTCTAAAACAAAATATGTAATCAATGTGAGAAAATCAAGGTGGCAGGAAGGAGACCAGGAAACCAAATGATCTAATCAACAATAACAAGCTGTGGCAGAGCCAAGATGACGACAAGAGCAGATCATGTCTTAGGCACTCTCTCATAAATCTTTGAAACTAAGGACTTTAACTAAATTTTCGAGAGACAGAACCCACAGAGGGACCCAGTGAGGCAGTTCTCCTACTCAAGGTAACCTGGAAAAGAGCAGAAAGGCTCTGCTCTCCGGGGTGGAGGGGCAACCCACCAGAGGGGTGGCCCGCCAGAGTGAAAGAACTGCAGCCTCCTGGAGGCAGCCCCAGGACCCTGGGAGCTGCAGTTCACAGCAACAGGGGAGTTTCCTGACCTATGCCCCTGGGGAGCACTGGGCAGCACCAGTAAGCAGGAGCCCCCAGGGCATGAGCCCATTGAGCTGAGGGAGGGGAGTGAAGAGAGACTGCAGATATCTGTCCTCTGCCCTGGAACAGGACTCTGGGGCTCTGAACACATTCAGATCCTGATCACAGTCTAACCCCCCCCATAGAACAGCAGGGGCCCCCTCCACCTCAGCCCCATGGCAGAGGGGGGCACATATGGTCATTCACAGACTAGGAGGGAGGACAGAGCCTCATACACTGAGACCCTTGCGGGAGTGTCCCAAAAGCTCAGGAAGCACCCCCAAAACAGGCTTAGGCTGGGAAAAGGAGCAAGCAGAGAAACAAGAGGGGACACCATTGAGAAATACATTATCTATGATTCCAAGAAGGATCAATATACTCAGTCTGAAGATGAGGAAGCACAAGCTCCTGCATCTAAAGACTCCAAGAAAAACAGAAATTGGGCTCAGGCTATGACAGAGATCAAAAAGACTTTGAAAATCAAATGAGGGAGTTAGAAGAAAAACTGGGAAAAGAAAGGAGAAAGATGCAGGAAAAACATGAAAATGAAGTCAGCAGCCTAGTCAAGGAAATCAAAAAAAATGCTGAAGAAAATAGCATGCTAAAAACCAGCTTAGGTCAAATGGATAAAATAGTTCAAAAAGTTATTGAGGAGAAGAATGCTTTAAAAAGCAAAATGGGCCAGATGGAAAAAGAGATAAGAAAACTCTCTGAGGAAAACAAATCCTTCAGACAAAGAATAGAACTCAGGGAGATTGATGAATTTAAGAGAAATCAGGACTCATTACTTCAAAACCAAAAAAATAAAAAAATAAAAAAATTAGAAGAAAATGTGAAACATCTCATTGAAAAAAACAACTGATATGGAAAACAGATTTAGGAAAGATAATTTAAAAATTATTGGAATACCTGAAAGTCATGATCAGGAAAAGAGCCTTGACATCATTTTCAAAGAATTACTACAGGAAAATTGCCCTGATATCCTAGAAGCAGAGGGCAAAATAGAAATGGAGAGAATCCACCGATCCCCCCGAGAAAGAGATCCCAAAAAACCAACCCCTAGGAATATTATAGCCAAGTTCCAGAACTCCCAAGTCAAAGAGAAAATTCAAATACCGTGACGCTGCAGTCAGGATCACACAGGACTTAGCAGCAACTACATTAAAAGTTCAGAGGGCTTGGAATATAATATATCAGAAGGCAAAAGAGCTTGGAATGCAACCAAGAATCAACTACCCAGCAAAAATGAATGTCCTCTTCCAGGGAAAAAGATGGACTGGGTGAGAGACATGCAAATATGAGGCACCATGAACCAGGGGAATTTCAAATGTTCCTATTGGAATGGTCAGAACTGAACAGAAGGTTTGATCTTCAGATACAGAACTCAGGTGAAGCATAGAGTTTGGAGGAGAGGGGGAAAATATGAGGGACTTAATGATGATGAACTGCATGTATTCCTGCATAGAAAATTGACACTGATAATACTCATATGAACCTTCTCAGTTAATAGAGCAGGTAGAAGGAACTTTTACAGTTGAAGCACAGTAGAAAGCTGAATTTGAAGATAAAATATGGTGTAAATTAAATGGAGTCAATAAATAAAAGGGAAACGTAATGGGAGAAAGAAAAAGGAGAGGGGGAATAGGCCAAGATATTTCATATAATAAGATTCTTCTTCATTACAATGAGCTATTGCAATGATATGGAAGGGGGAAGACAAGGGGGAATGGGGGGATCTTCACTCTCATCAGAGGTGGCTAGGAGAGGAAACAGCATATATACTCAATGGGGTATAGACATCTGGAGTAAGAAGGGCAGGACAGGGGGAAGGGGGGGAATGTGAATGAAGGAGGAGAGGATGGACCATGGGGGGAGAGTGTTCAGATATAACACATTTTCTTTTTTACTTCTTGCAAGGGGCTGGGATTGGATGGCCTGTCCGAGACCATAGGGCCAGGTGGATGCTGGTCCTAAGGGGTGGTAGGGGGGCTCGGGGCCTCTTGGCTCCAGGACCAAGGATCTGTCTGCTGCACCACTCAGCTACCCTACAGTAGAGTCAGAGTGAAAGGAGAGAGAAAATATAGTACATGATAGTGAAGAAAAACAAAAGGAGGGAGCTGCAATCAGCAAATGGCAAAATGGTGGAAAAATATGGAAGTAACTTTTGCGATGGACTTATCATAAAGAATGTGATCCACCCCCAACAGAGTTGGTGGTGTTGGAACACAGACTGAAGCACATTTGTTATTATTATTTGGGGGGGTGCAGGGCAAATGGGGCTGGGTGGCCTGCCTGGAGCTACATAGTAGGGTGATTGTTGGGTGTCTGAGGCCGGATTTGGACCCACGTGCTCCTGGCTCAAGGGCCAATGCTCTATCCTCCACCCAGCCCCCCTACTATTATTACTATTTTATTTTATTTTGGGTCTTTTTTTTCTTTTTTTTTTTTTTTTGGTTTTTGCAGGGCAGTAGGGTTGGGGTGGCTTGCATGTCACACGGCTGGGTGATTGTTGGGTGTATGGAGCTGGACATAGGCTCAGGTGCTCCTGGATCCAGGGCTGGTGCTCCATTCATTGCACCACCTGGACATACCTACAATTATTACTATTTTTTTCTTAATTTTAATTTTTTTCTCTCTCCTTTACTTTATCGCTCAAGCGAGTCTATATTTTTGAGGGGGAGGGGGTATTTTGTTTACTCTTAAACAAGAATATTTTATTAATGTATAAAAAAACATTATTTGTAAAAAAAAACATGCATACCCTTTGATCCAGCATACCACTCCTCAGTCTACACCCTGAAGAGATGATGAAAGGGGGGTAGAAACATCACTTGTACAAAAATACTCATAGCAGCCCTGTTTGTGGTGGCAAGGAATTGGAAATCAAGTGGATGTCCTCCAATTGGGGAATGGCTTGGGAAACTGGTATATGTATGGAACACCCCAGGAGGGATGGGATTTCAGGGAAGTCTGGAGGGATTTGCATGAACTGATGCTGAGTGAGATGAGCAGAACCAGAAAAACACTGTACACCCTAACAGCATCATGGGGACGATGATCAACCTTGATGGACTCGTTCATTCCATCAGTGCAACAATCGGGGACAATTTGGGGCTGTCTGCAATGGAGAATACCATCTGTATCCAGAGAAAGAACTGAGGAGTTTGAACAAAGAGCAAGGACTATTACCTTAAATTTAGAAAAAAAAACAAAACCCTGATATCTTATTGTCTGATCTTGCTATCTCTTATACTTTATGTTTCTTCCTTAAGGATATCATTTCTCTCTCATCACACTCAATTTGGATCAATGTTTATCATGGAAACAATGTAAAGACTGACAAACTGCCTTCTGTGTGGGTGGGGGGTGGGGGGGAGGGAAGTAAGATTAGGGGAAAAATTATAAAACTCAAAATAAATGAAATCTTTAATAAAAAAATAATAATGCCCTAAAACAAATCCTAGAAAAGAATTACACAGAATGGGCAGGTATGGATGGATTGCAATCTGCACAATTGAAAGAACTGATGAGATTACATATCCATTTAAGTATTATTTAGTATTCTCTATAACTAGTATGTCTCTATGTCTATAATTCCCTTCTGAAGAATATATTCCTCTAATATAGGCTCTATATATCTATGTAGCCTATGAGCTTCTTGCCTTCTTCATTTCTTAGTCTAGAGCAGGGGTGAGGCCCATGAAATCATTTGATCCGGCAGCTGCTCACAGGCAGTTCTTAAAAATTCAATAAATCTAGAAGTTTTTAAGGGGTGAAATAATTAAAAGTTTGACCAAATATAGCAGACTAATTTTAAGTTGATTGTTATGTATGGTCCTCAAATGATGTTATAAATATTCAAATGGCCCTTGGCTGGAAAAAAGTTTCCCCACCCCTAATCTAGAGCCATATTTTTTTTTCTGACATTTTTCTCCATCTTTCCCATGCCCACATTTGAATTGAATTCTCCAAGAATATTTCAGTAGGTCAAGTATTATTGATGAAAAAGGAACTCCACTGATACAGATCACCACTCTCTAACTTAGCTAAGTCTAAGAGTTGACTAAGGATCACACAGAGGTTAAGAGACTTGCCCTTGAACACTTAGCTTGTAACTGAAAAAGGTGGAATTTGAACCCACTTTTCTTGATTCTACATCCATCGCTCTTTCCACAATGTCACATTGCTGGCCATTTGTCTGTTCCAGAATCAGAATAGATGGTACTTTCATTTGGAATATATTCCTAAAATCTCTCTACATCCTCATCTTTGGTAAGTGTTATTAGTATATGAGCTATATGTTTTAGGCTGTAGTCCTTTTTCTTACGTTCCTTAGGAATTTGGGAAGGTAAAATAATTGAGTTTTCCACAACATGGTGTTTCTTGTTACCTTTGGATACATGCATAGAACAAGTCAGCCAATTCATTTATTTGTCTCTCCAAGAAGAATGTGTGAGTCAGTCAGTCATTTAGTTACAACTTATATAAACAAATTTCAATTATGATTGAAAATAAAACAGCTGACAGACTCAGTTTCCCCAGAAACAATAAAAACTCACCATTATGAAGATTTATAAAGCACTTTCCATACAACAATCCTGAAAATTAGGTGTTATATTGTTATCTCTATTTTACAAATGAAGAAAACATCAAATTATTTTCCCAGGGTCACATATGTGAGGCAGAATCCAAAGCCAAGTTTCCTGACTCCAGTCTAGCATTATTTTTGCCATTATTCCATGCTTCTATTAAATAAAGTTAAATAATAAAAAGTCAACATTAAATATCTTGACTCACTGGTCACTAGAACAATATGCTTACACCTTTTTTAAAAAATCTAATATCATATTTCCATAGGTGGAAATTATTTAGGGATTCTAAACTGTAAATTGACCAAAATTTTAGAATGTTTTAGATAGTAGAGAGGTTGTAGTTTCCTGATTATATTGTCATCTTTGAGTTATCAAGATACAAGACTATGAATGAGTTGGATTACCATCCTAATACTTTTTACTCTTTTCTAAAACAAACTCAATGTCTCCTAATGCTCAATTTTAACTCACGTCCAAATTTTCATGGGCCCATTTGGAATTTTCTTGGCAAAGATATGGAGTGTTTTGACATTTCCTTCTCCAGCTCATTTTACAGTTGAGAAAACTGAGACAAATAGAGTCAAGGTATTTGACCAAGGTCACACAGCTAGGAAGTGTCTGAGGTCAGATTTACACCCAGGAAGATGAATCTTCCCAACTATAGGCCACCTAGCTGCCCCAAAAGTCTCCTAGCATGATCTCTTTTTCAATGATCTCTAGGACCATGAGATTTAAAGACTGAAAGGATTTTAAAAATCATTTATTCCAAATCCTTCATTGTTACAAATGTGGAAACTGAAACCCTGAGTGGAAACCATTCATTCAATGGAAACTTATTATCTACCAAATAATCTACACCAAGTAAGTCCTGGTAGTATAGCTATTTTGACAATAATTTCAACAATATTTTGACAATTGTACTCTATTTAATTGGGCAGCTAAGTGGTACAGCCAGGAAGACTCATATTTCTACGATCAAATCTGATTTCACACACTTACTAGCTGTGTGACATTGGGTAAGTCACTTAACCCTGCTTGCCTCAGTTTCTTCATCTATAAAATGAACTGGAGAAGAAAATGGCAAACCATTCCAGAATCTCTGCCAGGAAAACCCCAAATGTGGTATGGAGAGTAGCACATGACTGAAAAACAACTGAAATTACAAGGACAAAAACAAACAGATCATGGATATATTAAGTAGGAGAGGAAAAATTTGACTCAGACTCCCTGACTCCAAATCTATAATTCTTTCTTCTATACCATGCTGAGGTTCTTCTTTACATTTTCATTTTCATTACCTTTCTCGTTCCTCCTCTACTCTCTCCCTTATTATTTTTTCCGTATCAGAAGATAATAATAAGAAACATATCAAGTTCTTGACAGTGAACATTTCAACTCTCCCAAAACACAAGTACTATTTCAGACACACAGATCATCAAGACATACCAAGACCATTGCCAAGGTCTAGCAGGGTCATCACTATAGAACATGAGCATTCCAGACTTGTTCTTTTAATTCTGGGCATGCCTCTAGATGGATGGAGAAATAAAAAGAGACAGACACTGACAGACAGATAGATAGGTAGGTAGATAGAGAGATAGACAGACAGACAGATAATCTATGGACATATCATGAATTTTAAGCAACTAGGGAAAATTTTTTAATATCTGTGAAGATTTTCTAATAAGTGCTTGAACTGACTTTAAGAAAACTATACTACGTCCTTTGTAATTTCAGTTGTTTTTCAGACTTCATAAGTTCATCTTAACTTAAAGATATGTGGATAGGTATATACCTACATATACCTCTATGAACATAGTATGCACAGGATATTGCAATACTAAAAGGAAATGTTTGCCTTTCATTTCAGTTTATTTGAAGTTTACATATTTTACCCCAAACAGAAAAAAAGAGGACATAATTGAGGGTATTGGCAGTATCCACAAAAAATCTTGAACAGGCTATTATCAAGATCAGTCTGCTAATTTCCAAAATTAGCTGGCAGAGGCTACTAGAAACCAAGGCAATGTGATTATTAGATTAACAACTCACTTAACCTCTTCTAGTCTCAATTTCCATATTCTTAAAATGAGATCCCCCATCTTCTTTCTAGCTCTGAAATTATATGAATTTCTATGAACCTGTTTCTAATAAAGAATAGATGAAGTTAGCAATGTACTAAGAAGGAATATATTGCTATGGTTTGGAAAGGGTGTAGGGATTGCATGAAGAGGGAAGGGACAACTCTAGTCAAAAATATAAGCCTATGCAAAAGAATATTATCTTCCAGAAAACAGACTTCCCCACATAGATTCACCAATTCAGTGCTAGAAGGGATTTGACAAATCACCTTATTTACTGAAAATAGTTAATATAAAAGATGTCTCAAAATATTTAGTGGAATTTTAAGCTTAATAATTTAAACCTAAACTAAGACTTAGGGGACATATTGTGTAGTGCCTTATGACTTAAAAAGCACTTTATATTGGGGCAGCTAGGTGGCGTAGTGGATAAAGCACCGGCCCTGGAGTCAGGAGCACCTGGGTTCAAATCCGGTCTCAGACACTTAATAATTACCTAGCTGTGCGGCCTTGGGCAAGCCACTTAACCCCGTTTGCCTTGCAAAAAAAAAAAAAAAAAAAAAAAAGCACTTTATAGAAATTAACTCTGAGAAGTAAGTGCTATTGTCCCCATTTTGCAGTTGAAGAAACTGAGGCTGAGAGTTTAAGGAGCTTTCCCAAGGTCGAAGAGTTGGCAAGAGTCAGGCAGGATTTGAATTTGTGTTTTTCTGACTTCAAGTTCAATGTTCTATGGATGGATTGCACTAGTTAGCTACCGCCATATAACCCATTTTTTAAGTGAAATGAGACACAAACAGAAAATGGAAACTAAATGACCAAAATTCAGGGTTCTATCTATCTGCTTCACCCTGCTGTCCTGTTGGATAGTATCCATTTTTACATCAGTTCAGGCAATACAAAACTTCATACATTAAGAAAGCTTTTACATTTTCTCCAAGTCCTTTGAAAGAACTATTTTTTTTACTAAGGAAGCAAGAAAACCTGAATAAAATCAAATCCAAACAGTTTGATGACTCCCCTCTCCTCCCCACCACCCACAAGAAATGAACCTCTCATCAAGTTGGACAGGAGGAATTAGACTCCTAAAACAGTTTCAGCCCAGGCTAAGAATCTCAGAGATACAGACACAAAGATTCACATAGCACTTCTCTACACCCAAAAACTGTTGAGGTTTTCAAAATATGACAATTTATTGCTTCCTTTGCATCCACATGAAAAATAGCTGAGCCAAGAATGTGGTTTGAGGAAAGAGAGGACCCATTTCTGAAGTGAGTTCAGAAAGCATTGTACCTTGCATCATAAAAGGAAGCTCCTTTAAGATTCTTAACCAAAAAAAAAAAAATTAAAAATTAAAAAATAAAAATAAAATAAAATTTAAAAAATGATTCTTAACATAGGGTCTCTAAACTTTAAAAAAGATTATAACTATTTTAATATGATTGGTTTCCTTCTTAATTCTATGTATTTTATTTTATTTATTTAAAAACAAGGACACATAGGTTTCACCAGACTGTCAAAAGGGGCCCAAAGCAAACAAATGTTAGGAGCTGTTTCTAAAGTCTATCCAAAGAAGCATTTTATGGAATGTTTTTTAAAATAAATCCATACTTATTAGATCAGCTTCAGTTCCATTGTCTCAGAGATGTTGATGGAGAAGTCAATTTATTATAGTTCAGTTATTGAGTAAAATAACCCCAACCTCATTAATTTGGACCTCTCCCCTCTAAATTTATCAAGTCAATGAGCATTTATTAAGAACCTATCATATGGGGGCAGCTAGGTGATGCAGTGGATAGAGCACTGAACCTGTAGTCAGGAGGACCTGAGTTCATCTGACCTCAGTCACTTAATAATTACCTAGTTGTGTGACCTTGGGTAAGTCACTTAACCCATTACCTTGTAAAAAAAAGAATCTATTATATGCCAATCACTTTGCTAATGTGAAAAAATGAATTTTCCCTTTTAATATATATATACATATGTGATATGTATATACATGCATATATATATATATATATATATATAAACATTTTTCTGTGAACAGAAGTGGTTGGGAGGCCACCTTTCACATAGATTCTAAAGAAAGTCTCCTGACTTTCAGATCAAATTAGCAATTGTAAAAGGTGAAACTCATCTTTAAGAAAAATAGCTTCCTTGTCTCCCTGGATTCCATCAAGATAGATCTCTGACTTGGAAGGGAGAGGAATCCCACCCCCGCCATGCTTTGCGAAGATCTTTTAGCAGAATTAACAAACCCCCATGGTCCAGAGTGAGAAGGGGCACTTTCCTGAAATTATTGATAGTTACCTTTCCAAGCTTAATGGACATAACCCAAAACATCAGGGAACTTCTTTAACAGCAAATTCCAAAAATCTCATCTACTAAAGACCTCATCTTCTGATTGTGCCACTGTATTTCTTTGTTCCCCCCCAAAGTCTCTGAGATCAGTTTCACTGTTTCACAGTTCACAGATTTTCATGCATGATTGATTGCAAATCTAGATGAACAAGAAAAATTGTGAAGCTTACCCTAACCCTGTTTGTCTTTTGTTAAACCCATACTCAAGGAAACTTTTTTTCCCCCACTAAGCATGGGGATATAAAGAAATGCCAAAAACTAATAACCACCCTCAAGGGGCTTGTAGTCTCACAGAGGAGATAACATGCAAACAACTACATACAAGCAAGGTAAACTAGAGATAACTTCAGAAAAAAGATACTAAGATTAAGGACAACAAAACAAAAAAAGCTTCTTACAGATAGTAGGATTTTATCCAAGATTTGGAAACAAAAGAAGAAAGAGGCAAAGATGTGAAGAAAGCTAGTTACAAGTATGGAGACCACATACCCAAGGTCAGAGAGGAATGTCTTGTGAAACTGGAATGAGGTTTTAAGAAATGATTTGCTAATCAAGTTAATACTATAAACAAGATTTCAGGAGTCCTGCTTAACTACTTGTTACATTATTTTCAACTTTATGAGAAAGTTATTCCAGACATTGTCTTGAATCCTCCCCTGACTCCAAGACTTCTGAGGTCAAAGTCTGCAGTCCTTCATTCAATTCTTTTCACTTTCTTTAAAAATGTGTGTGTGTGTGTGTGTTTGTGTGTGTGTGTGTGTGTGTTTATTTTAAAGTCCCATTTCCAAATTCAGAATTTTCACTAACAAACTCAGGCTTCTTTCTCATCAACTGGTATCAGAGATGATGTATTTTGTACCTTTCAATTACATTTCTCTTATGCAGCATCACATTATTAAAGATTTAGAGCTTGAAGAAAATTTAGAGAGCCTGATTCATTTTTCATATCAGGAAACTGAGGTCCAAATGTTGAATGACTTGCCCAAGGGACCAAAAGTAAGGAGAATAATCAGGAATTGAACCCAAGTTCAAGACTACACTTCCAGATCCAAACCTATTTGCTCCATACCACACTTCCAATTGACACAAAGTCTTCTTTTTCCTTATTACAAGGTCACCATCCTGCCAGAGGCTTTTCTAAGTCCTAATTTTGCTGAATTTTCACAGGTTTGCTCTCAGAGAATGTGACTTTGTGCCATTGTGATATCCTGATAAGAAGACAAATATTTTCTCTTTTGGATGGTAGAAGAAAAGCAAAGTACTTACCTGGTAAACTCTTGGGGTTCTTTGGCCATCCTCCCTGAAGGATTCAAAGAATGATTTTATTTCCCAAGTAGAACTCTAAGCCCTATATTCCACTTAAAGAAAGGATTCACTAAATCAAGCTGCTGACTTCAATAGAAGGCAATTTTTCATCAACCAAGTCTGTCAAATTCATTTCATTTTATAAATTGAACAGTCGATTCTTTGTGTTTTCAATCAACCATAAGAAAATGGCATTCTTTTGATCGGTGGTACAGTGTTTTATTTTGGGATGTTCTATCTTTTTTTTGTTAGGGTTAGAAAAAAAAGTAACTGGTTAGTGTGTTGTTTTTGATTTTTTAAGATGTATGATATTTACAAAGTACTGAAGCCCAACAAAATCTAGTCTTTTGCGAGCATGATTATATGGCCTCCCTTCCCACCTTTAAGGAAAGGATAAGGGTATCAGGTCTATTAAAGGTATGAAAACAAAGATCCAATGTATATTTGAGAATGTGAGTCAGCAAAGGAGACAAGAACCATTTGATGGGTGGTTTTTTTTCTTTCTCTCCAGTTTTTATCCCCTCACGATACTCATTTGGAAGGTAGTGAGTAAAGTGAGAAAAGCAATGGACTTGAAGTCAGACAGCTAGATTCAAATTCAGACTCTACCATATAACAACAGATCATTTAAACCCACTAGCATTTAGTTTCCTCATCTGTAAGGTTATGATAATTTTCACACTAATCTATTTCAAAGGATAAAGAGAAAAGGCATTTTTAAAGCTTGAAACGCTAAATAAATTTGAGTTACCTATAAAGTTGTCTATCTGCCAGAGAAGGATCCATTTCCTTAAATAAATTGGAAGGAAGAAACAGCATGGGATAATGGGTAAAGAGAGATAGAGAATTGTTATCTTATTATGTAATTTTGCTATCTCTTATACTTTATTTTTCTTCCTTAAGGATATGATTTCTCTCTCATCACATTCAACTTAGATCAATATATACCATGGAAACAATGTAAAGACTAACAGACTGCCTTCTGTGGGGGTGAGGGGAGGGAAACAAGATAAGGGGGAAAAAAATTATAAAACTCAAAATAAATAAAATGTTTCTTAAAAAAAGAGGAATTCAGTTTCTGATACTGACATTTTCATAAAGTCTAAGTAACCTTGCTCAAAGGCATCAAACCTCTCACTAGTTACTATTCTTATTGTCAGAAAGTTTCTTTAGAAGAAATTTCCTCTAATAATGATATAATATGACTAATTTTTAAAAAATAGGAGGTGACAGAGCAGGGATAGAGTACCTGCCTGCAGTCAGGAGGATCTGAATTCAAATCCAGATCCCGATACATACTAGCTGTGTGACTCTGGGCAAGTTTAACCCCATTTGTCTCAGTTTTCTCATCTATAAAATGAGCAAGAGAAGGAAATGGTAAAACCATTTTAGTATCTCTGTCAAGAAAACCCCAAATGTTGTCACAAGAAGTTGGACATGATTAATCAAAAGACCAATTTGTCTCTGATATAGGGTTCTATCAAGTGCAGGACTATTGATAGCAGAATTAGGAGCTCCTACAAAGACTATCCCACTTCTACTTCTATGACTGAAGGAAAACCAGATCACACCAGGGTATTATTTCTCTTCTTCATACCTGAAGAACCTGAGATATGTGATGCTATTACAAAAAACTACAACATTAATTATAAATCTAATCTCTCTCAGGAGGCAGTGTCACTCCAAGACAAGACTTGAATTTGTAATGAAGAAAGAATAAGTTCACATCCCATACTCAGAAAGTATGTTCATGAACAAGACATTTAACTCCACCTGAACTTCCATTTCTTCATCTTAAAATGGAGATAATGGTAGCACAGAATTGTTGCTCAGTTCAAATAATGTGTAAAGTGATTTTCCAACTTTAAATGTTTTTAAAAGTCATCTATTTTGCAAAATCATGTAATTTATAATGGTAACTAATAAATCATAACCATCTCTAGAATAGGTTACTTTAGCCTAAAATGTATGTGTCAGTTAACATTTGTTTTAATTATTTAGGGTAAGTGCCATTTCACTTGAGGAGGAGCATGACAGAGAAGAGCGATCAAATCTCTGACTCAGTAAGATTCTTCAGGTCCTGCTTCTAATTGATACTATCTGTTTGACAATGACTAAATCACTTAATCTCTCAATTACTCAGGCAATTCTTAAAGATTATACATTGCAAATTGCTGATCATAGATCATCTAGTCTGGATTAAAAATATAAATATTATTAAATATCAATATTATTAAATAGTTTTTCTTTGGTTTTTAGAGACCCTAAACAGCTGGGGATGTCTAAACAAATTGGTGAAGTATGGATACAATGGAATATTATTGAACCATAGAGATTAGCATCTAGATTTATCATTTCATTGGTCTTTCTGGGTGAAGGATCTTCTACAAAGAAGATTAGCATCTTCTTTGAAATGTATTTTCTTACAGAGATATCAAGAGAATAAAGAGATTAACTTATTTAACTGAGGTCATGCCATCAGGATGTATCAGAGGCAAAGTATGAAGCCAGGTCTTCCTGGTTCTGAAACCAAATTCCTCTTCACTTCACAGGGGCTCTCTAACCATGAGAAATGAACCGGGGGAAAAAGCAAAAATGAGGAATTCAGAGAAACATCAGACTTGAATTAACTGCTACAAAACAAAGATTGAAGAACCAGGAAAACAATATACACAACTACAATATTTCTGAAGAAAAACACGACCAAAAGGCAGATGAAATAATATGAAATGCAATAATCAATTAGGACTCCAGAAGACAGATGATGAAATATACACACATCCTTCCCCTCTTGGTACAGAAGTGAGGGACTATATACCTGCCTGGGCTGTCAAACTCCATCACTCCAACTGTTCATTTTGCCTGCTCTGTTTTCTTTATTTCAATGGAAAGTTCTGTGAAAGTAGAGGTATGCGAGGAAAGAGGAAAATATAACTAATATTGGGAAATATTTGTAATGTAAAAAAGTAGAATGCTAAATGCAACTTCTAAAGATAAAAATATTTTTAAAAGGAATGGAAAACAACCTGGTATAGTAGCTACAGATTTGGCCTTGAGTAAAGTTCAAATCTCACCTCTGACAAAAACTAGCTTTGTAGCTGCTAGCAAGCTACTTAACTTTCAGCCAGTGATCCTAAGTTAACAGACTAAAAATTTCAGAGAATCTGATGATCTGCATTGGTAAAAAGGAGTTTTCTCACTGTGAAATCTCTAAATAAAAATAAAAGAGAGATTTCATTTGGATGAGCACTTGTTAAGAAAACTGGCTAGTTTTGTGACTCTGAGAAAGTCACTAATCTTGATTGCCTTGCCAAAAAAAACAAAAAAAAATACTGGCCATTCAAGATTCCTATAATCACAGAAAGTCTTATAGAGTGGTCTTTTTTTAAAAAAATATTGAGGCCACAAAGCTGTGTTTCTTCTATTTTCTATTCATGTAAGAGCAATACTTCAAAGTGCTTCTAGGATGGTAATAAAATCTCAAGCCAATAAATGCCTACTACTTACAAGGGACTGGGGTTACAAAGACAAAAAAAAAATTCCCCTGCCCCTCAAAGGACTTCACCTCTATTGAGGAGAATCCCAAAAAGACCTTTAATGCTTTCTAACCCCCATATTTATTGAGAATAGAACACATACAATCTCATTCATTATTTCTAAATTATCAAGTACCTACTATATGCTAGTCACTAAAAGAAATAAAACAATAAGATTGGGGGGTATATATAATAATCTTATATAAGCTTCTGGTCCCTGACTGTCTACATATATACCTATATTCGAAGAAATAAGATTAGAAGGGGAGAGAAAGAGAGAGGGAAAAGAGCAGAATATTGATGGCATCAAAGTGTGGAAATGTCTATGGTAGAAATCGTTCATTAGAGGTGACCTCCTTTGGGGATGACCTTGTTGTTGTTTGTCCTTTGTTCTCAAAGAGGCCTTACTGACCTCAGGAAGGTAATGTCTTGACTTGCACTTGAATTGGATTTTAAGTGAAGGGTGCAATGCAAAATCACCAGTCTCTCTCTTTCTTCCAGAGCAATCTGGGTCCCGTGGCAAAAATATAGATCAGGATGTCTAGAGATGGACCCAAATGGGAGAGGTTGGTCTTTTTAAGCTGACTGAGCATTGCTTTAGACAAACTGAGACCTGGGAAAGACCTTGAGAATAAGCACTCTAATATAAAACTCCATTCCCCACCCTAGAGAGCAGGAAGTTTTTCAGACATGGAAAGCTAATTATTTTAAGAATATAAAAATAGCAAAGTTAGGGGTTTTTTTTTAACTTTTTTTTTCCAGACAATGAGTCAGGTCATGAAACTGAATCAGTCACACCCACAATGGATTTTGAAGGTGTTGTGAAGCTTCAGTCTTATGGTTTTCTTTCATTCAAGGATAAAGACTGAATTTGTGGGGGCACCTAGGTGGCATAGTGGATAAAGCACCGGCCCTGGAGTCAAGAGTACCTGGGTTCAAATCCCATCTCAGACACTTAATAATTACCTAGCTGTGTGGCCTTGGGCAAGCCACTTAACCCCATTTGCCTTGCAAAAACCTAAAAAAAAAAAGACTGAATTTGTTAAGGTCTCTGGAAAGGAATAAGTATTGGAAAATTAGTTAATGAGAATCATATGTACATGATTGTCTTCTTGAGAGAAAGAATATATTTCAAAAGTACAAGGGAATCACAATCCTACTACTTTTCTTCTTGGAGTTGAGCCTCATTGATAATAGGCTAGAGCAGGGGTGAAGTTTGTCTTAAAATCATAAATGATTAAGCTACAAAGAGAAGCTACTATGATCAAAGAAATAGATTTGTTAATAATTGTTCCCGTGTAGGATGTTAGTTCAAGGTTAGTCTTCAGTTTCTCCTCCCTTTGCTTTCATTTCCCTCCCTTTTAAAAGAATTACTACAGGATGGGGGGGAGACCAAATGACCTACATAACTTCTGGTAATCATTTTTATTAATAATATCTATTATATGTGTGTGTGTGTGTGTGTGTATAATATGTAATAAATTCTAACTGACCAGATAACTGATTAACTGCATGATTCTGAGCAAGTCACTTCACCCTTCTCAACCTTAGTTTCCTCACCTGTAAAATGAGAGGGTTAGACTCAATGATCTCTAAGATTCCTTCAAGTCCTAAAATGATGATTCTTTGATTATTTGAATGACAAAGATGTTGTTCTAGGATGGACATTAGAGTCCTAGCCTCCCCACAATTCCTCTGAGGCTTTTTTTTTGGCAAGTTCTATATTTATACAAATATGGTCAGAAAGGAGAGAAAGGAATGGAATATTGATGACATCCAAGCGTGGAAAGATATATGGTAAAAGTTCATCAATAGTAGGTGGCTTTATGATCACCATAAAGAAATATGTAGAAGTCAAAAAACAATCATCTAATTTTCAATTACCTGGGACCATGGACCTTGAATCATCAGCAGACACAGGCAGTCAAAAAATAGACTCAGTCTTGACCTGGGGGCAGTGGCCATGACTAAGCATGGTGGTTCACTACACTAAAGAGTTCAGTATACCCTCCCCAGTTTGAAGCTTTCTAGTTACCACTCCTTGTAGATGGTAGCAGAGTTCAAGAGCTCAATGACCAGCAATAGAGAGCAGAGACAGGATAATGCCTAGAGGAGATGTAACATCCAGCCAAAGACAATGCTGTCAATGGAGAATAGAGACATGATGCTAATCAGAGAACAATAGAATCAATGAAGACGGCTAAAGGATATGACAGTCTTGTAATAATACAGGTTTGAATTGCCCTGTAATATATCTGTTATGTGTATATGTTCCTCATTTATGTCCCAGCTATCGGTTTTTGATGTGTGTCTCTTCTAATATGCTCCATGGTTATACCTGCTACTTATAGATGTACCTAGATATGTATTTCCTGGTTACATGTGTTCTCTGTCAAATGAGATTAGCACATAGTAGTTCTGGCACATGGTAGGCACTATAGAAATGTTTATGCCCATCCCATCTATATGTGTTCCCTCTTGTAGTAAAATAATAACCTCTGGAAATATCTCTATGTTTGCATTCTTTTTGATAAATACCTTTTGCTTTGAACTAGTGAACTCTATCAAATGAAAATAAACACATTGGTTAGAACTCAGGGAGCTACAGTTTTGACTAGAAGTCCTGACTCACAAAATACCTGAAACTTGGAATAGCTTTTTCCGGGATCCTTTGTGTGAGAAGGGGTGCTCAAGTGCTACATGTATTTATAAAAATGTAATAAATGCACTTATTGGAGGAGGGGAACTCCACAGGGATATCTCATAACTTAACAAGAACCATATGAGCAGGCATTTTGTTTACCAACTGCCAAAAATACTCACTCAGGTCATCCAGAGTTCTTAAAAATCTGATCTACAACTCCAAGAACACATAATGAGGTGTTAAGTAAACTTTGCAAGCCATGAGAAACTAGAAAACAATAAATAAGTAAGAGACACTATTTACCCTAAAGGACATCACATATTGAGTATGAGTTAAATGCAGGATATAATGCTTTATTGGATTCTCATGAAGTCACACAGTTCCATTGTCCCTGGACCCTAGTTAAAAATAAGCCATAGTTGGTCGGTCACTAGTCATTAAAACTATCAAAGAAGACTACTCATAAGATCATATACTATTTCATTGATAATTGAAAAAGTCAACTAAGTAGTCTAACCCATATCTGGAAAAAAAATTATCTCTGCAACATTCTCAGTTAAGCAAAAGTGGGGGACAAGGGGAAAGGTATAGTGGTGAGGAGTACTATATCTGGTGTTAAGGGAGCTCAATTCAAACCTTGACTTGGTTACCTACTACCTCTCTGATCTTGGTCTAGTCTAAGGATTCTTTCATTTCTAAATCTACTATCCTATTTTTTTTTTGAGACTGGGTCTCCCTATCTTACCCAGGCTTGATGCTACTGTTAATTAGCACCAAAGCTTTGATCCACTCTATTTCCAACTAGGTTGGGTCACCGCTTCTTAGACAGCTGGTAGCCCCTCCCCCCCATCATATTGGTGCTGAATTTAATTCAGATTTTTTGGAGCCCTACTTCAGCTCAGAGCTTGTGAACTCAAGTGAACAGCCAGCCTCAGTCATCCCAACAGCAAGAATTAAGTGGGTATTCCATCTAGAGTGGTGCAGTGGGACATGGCAGGTAAGGCAGAGCTGAACCCCACCTCTGCTTTCAAAGGGTTGAGTAAGTACAATATGTACACATTGTCAACCCTTTACAATAAGAGGTGAGGCTCAGTTCTGCCTTACCTGCCATATGTCCCTGCATCACAGTCAATCAAAATCCACTATCCTAGGCAATCTGTTAGCCTAAACTTAAAGACCCATATACCTTCTTTTAGTTATTACCTATTTTTAAATGAAACACTTCAGAAAATTCATCTATTCACAAAATCAGTAACACCAAAATCAATTCCATTCAATAAACATTTATTAGGAACCTGTCCTAGGACCCTGAAAATACAAAAATAATACAATTTCATGGGAAAATAAAACATGTGCACATGTAAGTATGCCATAAGATAAAAGATATTTCCAGACTCTGAGAAATATGCAAAAGAAAATGTTGCTTTCAGATGGTAGACAAGATCAGGAAAGCTTTTATTAAGGAGGCAACATCTTAACTGACACTTGAAAGAAGAAAGATTTCAAAAGAGATTTCAACAGAAGAACAAGGAAGAAAAGAGAAACTATGTTTATCTATCTGGTTAACATTCCCCCTAAAACCACAGAGACCCAGGAGAAACTCACCCTTTAATTTAAGGTCAACATTACGTCTCAGCCAAGGATAAATTCCATAGCTTGGCATATCTTCTGGAATTGGATTATCCTTTATCCAGCCATCACAGGCAAACTGGAAAAAGTTTTCACAGGGATCCACAGACTGATTTATTTTGCTCAAGATGGCAGCTGCTGTAAGTTTTAAATAAGTAAATTGCAGTGTTAGCATTATTGGATGTTGTATAATATTTTTCATAAAAATTATGTATTTTAAATCAGTCACTGTTTCTATCCTTGACTTTTACTCTTCTGATAAGAATGAACTTCATTGTGTTTAATTACTCCATTCTGTTGTACCTGGATACTGTAAAGACTGAGTATGGGGGGTTTGGAGGTGATGGTACATTGTCATCATTTTTGTTATTGTTACTGAAATTTTTAGAGTATTAGTTTGTTAAACCAGCAGTAAAATAATTTATAGTTACTGGTTTTCTCTTACTAAAAACAAAGAGACTAATGGAATTTAAAAGTTCTGGATTCAAGTCCTTCCTGTGACATGTACTAGCAATCTCTCAGGGCTCCCAGACAAGCAGGAAATGAATTGTAATTTGCCTTAGTGTGAGAGTTTCCATACTGAGAATTCTCTATATTGAGGAAGTCACAGCTTTGTATACACACACACACACACACACACACACACACACACACACACACACACACACACACACACACACAAGTTCATATACACAAGCCAATAGGCAGATATAGAATACAGCTCAAATGTAGCCTATATATTTTTATGGACATATATGGCTACAACTCCCAAAAATACTACCACCCCCCAAAAAAAGAGATTCCATTACATAATGATTCAGGTCCTAAGTTTGAATTTCAAATCTATTCCTTTGGTTTGTTTGTTTAACTTAGATCTCCATGAGCAGTTGGATGGAACAATGGATAGAGTACTAAACTTGGAGTCAGGAAGACCAGTTCAAATATGGACTCAGATTTATGAATCTGGGAAAAATCACTTAACCTTTGTTTGCCTCAGTTTCCCCAACTATAAAATGGAGATAACCATAACACTTTCCTCACAGGATTGTTGTGAGGATCAAATGACATAAAATTTGTGAAACATATCACAGTGTCTAGCACATAGTACTATATAAATGACTGTTCCCTTCCCCCATCATCTGTCTCAGGTAGAGTACAGTCATCATTCAAGGGAATAATACCACTGCTAATAGGCATGGTTCCCTTGAAGAGCTTACATTTTAATGGAGGGAATAAGGGCAGGGAGGTGGTGAGGGAATAAGGGGAAGACAACATATAAAAATGTAGATACAAAAAAATTCCCATTATAGTTAAAAGATAATCCAACAGGGGAAGATACAAGCAGTCAAGGGGAATAGGAAAGGTATTCTGAAGAAGACAGGATTGGAGCTCAATCTTATAGGAAACCAAGGAAACTAGGCCAACATTAGACCAGTACCAAGGCTTGGAAACAGTATGGCAATGTCATATGTGTGAAGAGTGAGATAAGAAAAGGGACCTGGGGCAGCTAGGTGATGCAGTGGATAGAGTACCTGCCCTGGAATCAGGAGGACCTGAGTTCAAATCCAGCCTCAGACACTTAATCATTGCCTAGCTGTGTGACCTTGGGCAAGTCACTTAACCCCATTGCTTTGTAAAAACACCAAAAAAATAGAAAAGGGGTCTGGCTCTGAAAATTTTTTTCAGTGCCAAAGAAAAAATTTTATAAGTGATCCTCTAAGTCATAGTGTGTCACTTAGCTCACTGACTGATGGAATCAGAACAATGCTTTAGAAAAAAACAGTTTGGAAAGAGAGTGAAGTAAGCAGAACCAGAAGAACATTGTACATAATAACTGCAACATTGTATGATAATCAACTATGATAAACTAAGTTCTTCTCAGCAATACAGTGATCAACGCCACTTCTGAAAGATTTAGAATGGAAAAGCCATCCACATTCAGAGAATAATGAAGTCTAAATGTAAATTAAAACATACTATTGTGATTTTTTTGTTTCTTTTTGTTTTTCATGGCTTTTCCCTTTTATTTGGTTTCTTCTTTCACAATGTGATCAGTGTAGAAATATGTTTACATGATTGTACATGTATAACTATATTAGAATGCTTGCCATCTTGGGGAGGGAGGAGGGGAAGGAAGGAGAAAGAATCTTATTTTAAAAATGAATTTTAGAAACTATCATTATGACAAAATCATTTTGACACCTAAGTGGAAGATGATTGGGATGGGAAGAGATTTGAGGGAGGGAGATTTTTTAAAATTTTTATTTATTTTTTTTTTTAGGTTTTTGCAAGGCAAATGGGGTTAAAGTGGCTTGCCCAAGGCCACACAGCTAGGTAATTATTAAGTGTCTCAGACCGGATTTGAACCCAGGTACTGCTGACTCCAGAGCCAGTGCTTTATCCACTATGCCACCTAGCCACCCCAATTTATTTTATTTTTAATTTATGGAATAAAATAAGTATTTCTATAAGGCAATAGGATGATTGTATATGAAACTACAAATCTATTATGTACAATGAGCTATTCCTTCCTTTTAAATATATAATAGTTATCATGTACATTATTTTCTTTTTTGTTCTTCTCTCTCCTGTCTTCACCCTGCCCTAGAGATGACTTGACTATCATTAGTCACAAAACAGGAAGACTTTTACTACAGTCCAGGTGAAAGGTGAGGAAAATCTGAACTAGTGGAGTGGCTTTGGGAGAAGAGAGAAGGGAACATATATGAAAGACAGCATGAAGGGTAAAACAAACCAGATTTGTCAACTGATTGGATATATAGAGTGAGTTAGAGTGGGAAATCTAGGCTAACACTTAAGTTGTGGGCATGTATGACTAGAAGGGTTAGTAATACCTTTGATAATTCTATTGAAGTTCAAAAGGACTGTAGAGAGAAAGTTCTATTCTGGGCATGTTGAGTTTGAGATACCTACAGGACACCTAGTTTGATATGTCCAAAATGTAGCTTTTGATATGATTTCTACCCCTTCATAATTTAAATAACTTCAGTCTTTATATAGGCAGAAGAGCAGAAAAGAAATCAGCTTATTCTACTGTTCACACCCTGCTGATCCTTAGCCTTGGGTTTCTTGCACCATTTGCTTTCTCTACTCAACTGACAGGGTGCTAAACAATACTGAAGAAGTCAAAAAACTTTTTTTGAGCTCAACAGAGAGAATAGAACTGAATATAAAAATCTGAGAATAATCTACAGAAGCACAATGCTTAGAGAAGTTCTTTTTAAAAGTTTAACATTGATAGGAGGAAAGCTAAAGGATGATGACTTTAAGGAAAGACAGTATCAAATAAAGAGTTTTTTGCCTGTTTAAGACTAATGAAGACCTGAGTATGGCTATAGATGGTAAAAAAGGAATCAGTATACCTAGAGAGAGTTAGAACAAGGGAGAGGAGAGGTGATTGATGAGGTGAGTGGAGGAGGGGCCAGGGAATAAGAACACAAGTGAGGTGCAAGGGGTAGCCTTGGCAAGAAGATCTTCCTCATCCTCTGGGACTGGAGTAAAAGAAGAGATGGGTGATGATCCAGAAAAATTTTGAAGTATGGAGAAGGGGAGATAAGAAAGATAATGACAGATGGTCTCAATTTTCTAAGGAAAGAAGGAAGCAGGATCACCTGCTGAGAGACTAGGGAATTGAAATAGGTCTGGAGGGTTTGAGGATAGAGAGATTTTGGAAGTGCTGCTGGGGGGTGGGGTCCTGATATAAATTCAATAAGGGATGAACAAAAGAATTCCAGTGCAGCAATGAAGACCCAGATGGGGATAGTTAACAGGAAGCCAATCAGCAGAGTTTTTATGACTTCTTCAGCATTGTTTAGCACCCTGTCATGGAGCAGAGAAAACAAATGGTGCAAGTAACCCAAGGCTGAGTATCAGCAGGGTGTGAACAGTAGGACAAGCTGATTTTTTTCTGCTATTCTGCCTACGTAGATTAAGACTGAAACTATTTAAGTTATGAAGTGGTAGAAATCACTGCTGGTCCCACTTCTGTACAATATTTATATTCACAGGGCAACACTTATGCTCATTTTTTTCACATACCCACATTATTTTCTGACTTCTTTACAGAATAAGAAAGGAAACAAAGGAAAAAATAAAAAGAAGGGTGAGGGGACACCAAACCTCAAAGCATCCACTACTTCCTACTTGTTGCCCAGGTGTTCTTGCAGGTACTTAGAAAACCTGCAAGATCAGCTCCAACCTAGACCCCAGAAAAACACTAGAGAGCTACATCACTCACAGAGAATTTGGAAAGAAACCCATTCAGTCAAAATACTTAAGCTTCAGTTCCACAAGCTATTACTAAAGAAAATTCACAGCTGTGTGCTATGGAGCACTTTTTGCTGAGAAACTGGGATTTGAGCTTCCAAGGGACTGAGGTTGTCAAGATACCAAAAACCTCCTTTTTCCTAATTCAGCTCCACTGAAGGACAAAGAAAAGCCTGGGTGGCCTTGCTTTAATAAAAGAAATATGATGTAGTAAACCTATAAATGTTCATGTTATAGCATCTCCCAAGTCATTCAGTGTAAGTGAAATTGTTGCTCTGCCTCCATCTCACAATCTGGGGTCAAGAGGAGTGTATGGCATTTTATTTTGACACAAGGCTTTACTGTATTTATAGTGATTGAAGAAGGAGCTTAAATGTTCTTTCTATTCACTCACCCCTTCCCCAACTCCCCTCTCCACCTTCAGCTCCCACTTAAAAAGAAACAAATGATGCTTCAATAGGCAAGATGAGGGAAAGAATAATGGAAAGGGAGAGAAGAAAAGGGGAATTATACTTTCAAGAAACTGACAACCTGTTCAAAGATGAGAACGTGGAATTAAAGGCATCTAAAGAACACTGGGGTACCCCTCCCCCCCAACCCTTATCTGAGGGGTATCAAGGTGACTCAGTGAACAGAGTGCAGGAATCTAGAGTCCCAAAGAGCTGAGTTCAAATACAGCCTCAGACACCTATTTTCTGTGTGAAGCTGGCCAAGTTATTTAATTTCCTTCTGACTCAGTCCTAATCTGTAAAATGAAAATAAAAATAAAACCTACTTCTCATGGTTATTGTGAGGATCAAATGAGATAATAATTATTAAGCACTTAGCACAGAACTTGTCACATAGTATGCACTATATGTGTTAGCTGCTATCATCATCATCATCATCATTATTATTATATTATTATTATTATTATTATTATTGAGAAGTGGACTTGATATCAGAAGATCAGGGTTCTAGTCACAGCTCCAACATTTACTAAAAAATATCAGCATGGTTGGCTCACCAACTCATTCTAAGTGCTGTTTGTTATCTGTAAAATGGAAATAATGTTTATAAACTCCCTGCCTCATAGAGGATCAAAGTGGTAGGAAAGGTTATAGAAGGCAATGAGAATCAAACTGTTTTATACCGTCTATAAATAGTCTGAAATCTTGAAAATTCTCTCATTTCCCTCTTCTCTTCATCGCACATCTCATACATTATTATATACTAATTCCTACCTCACTCCAGTGTCTGTTAAAAAGATGTCTCTTCTCACTGTCAAGGCTAACTTCTGTATATATGCCCTTCATCCCATCCATTTCCCTTCTCTAGCAGATTACCCACATACATATACACCATTGTCCATAGTCTATTAATAGTCTTTAATTCCTCCCTATGTGCTATGTACAGTTGTCTTCATATATCTCTCTTCTGCTAAACAACTTGAAAAATTCATCTTCTCTTAGTGCCTACATTTTCTCTCCTTTCATTCTATTCTAAACCCTCTTCAATATGACCTCTGACTTCATCATGCAACTAAAATGGTTCACTTCAAAGTTGTCGGTGATCTCTTAATTTCCACAACAATGGTCTTTTCTCAAATTTCATTTTTCTTGATCTCTCTGCAGTTTTTGTCATTATTGATTTCTTTCAGTTCCTCTCTGGGTTTTAGGATTCTGCCCTTTTTTGTTCTTCCTGAAGTCTAATCATACCTTCTGAATTCCCTTTTCTGGATTTTTATCCATGTCACCAGGTGGTCTCTGACCTGATACTTCTTTGTTGTTGAGGTTTCTTCCCCTCTATGCTCTCTCATGTATTTATACTCATCAGTTTCCACAAGTTTCATTTTCAATTCTTATGAAAATGATTCCAAAATTTGTATTTCTTCTAAGCTACAGTTCTATACCACATATTGCAATATGGACATTGGAACTAGATATCCCAAAGTCACCCCACAATATTGAAAATAAACCTCATCATCTTTCTCCCAAAACCGTCCCGTCCTCTGAATTTTCATTGCTATTGAAGGTATCACCATTTTCTGGTTATCCAGCTTCAAAACTTCAGTATAATCCTTATCTCCTTATTCTCACTCTCCATATAGCTAATCAACATCTCCTAAATATGGTCCCTTTTCTCCACTCACACAACCACTATATATCTGAGTTCAGACTCTTATTAATAAATGCAGATTCCTTACTTCCTCCCAACTTTCTTTTTTTCCCTTCCTCCCTCTCTCCTACCCTTCCTTCCTCTTTTTTTACTTCCTTCCTTCTTTCCTTCTTTCCTTCCTCTCTCCTTCCCTTCCTTCCTTCCTTCTTTCTTTCCTGCCTTCCTTTCTCCTTCCCTCCCTTCCTGAAACTCTTTCTTTAGAAGGTGGCATTGGAGTTATGTCTTGAAAGAAGCTAAGAGGGGGCAGCTAGGTGACACAGTGGATAGAGCACCAGCCCTGGAGTCAAGAGCACCTGAGTTCAAATCCAGCCTCAGACACTTAATAATTACCTAGTTGTGTGACCCAGGGTAAGTCACTTATCCCCACTGCCAGGAAGGAAGGAAGGAAGGAAGGAAGGAAGGAAGGAAGGAAGGAAGGAAGGAAGGAAGGAAGGAAGGAAGGAAGGAAGGAAGGAAGGAAGGAAGGAAGGAAGGAAGAAGCTAAGAATTCTGGCAAGTCCTAAATTTCAATAGTCTTCTAATTAGTCTTTCTGTCTTATGCCTCTCTCTTCACCCTAATCCACTCCCCAACACAGCTGCCAAAGAGATTTTTCTAAAGCAAAAGTCTGACCATGTCATCCCCTTATTTATTCCAGTAACTCTATTACAATCTTAAGGATGAAATATAAACTCCTCTTTTTGATATTGAAAATTCTTTACATTATGTTCCCTTCCTACAATTCCAACCTTTTTCCACATTCATTACAAAAAAGGAAGGAAGAATACAAGAATTTATTTATCACATAGTGTCAGACAGTATGCTAAACACTTTACAAATATCATCCAATTTGATCCTCACAACAACCCTGGAAAGGAAGAGCCATTATTATCTACATTTTACAGTTGAGAAAACTGAGGTAGACACCAATTAAATGACTCACATAGAGTCACAGAACTGAGACTGAGACTGAATTTGAACTCAGGTCTTCCTGACTCCACCTAACTGCTATCATTACCTTCCAACTACTCTTTATTTTATATACACTTATTTATCTATATGTTGTCCACCTCGTTGGACTATAAACTCCTTGAAGACTATAAAGTCTCTTTCCTTTTTCTCTGTATCCTAACACTTAGCACAGTCCCTGGACATATAGTAATTGCATAATAAATGCTTGCAGATTGGTTGATTAATTAATCACTAATTTACCTTCAATATTCTAAATAAGACATCCTCGTCCAGTGACCAACAAGTTGACTTACTATTGGAGTATATGAAATAATAAATCTTGGGATTTTTCACTTTAAATGAAACCAGAGATAAAAACATGTTGCTCAATGGAGTTTGCCTAATAGGGTGAATGGCAAATCTAAGAGTTGGCTATTAACAAGAAATAAATTTGTAGGGAATTCTTTGTCTTTTTGTATTGCAGTGTCCATAATAAGCATTTGCAAAAAAGACCCTATGAAAATAAATGTAGCTTATGCATCAACATTTGTTTTAGATAATGAAGGTAGAGAAATTTCTTTGATGAACTTAATAATAGCTTTTCAATAAATCAACAAATGCTTCTGAAATGAGAGGAAGATGGTCAGGGACACACTGATTTAAATGAATCCTGTCTCTCTATCCACCTGTTGACATTACAGAATGGAAGGGACAAATTGATCTTCCAGGATGAAAAGAGTAGGTAACAGAAATGTCAAACTTTGCAGATTATAAAGGATGCTACTTTCAGACTTTGATTGGCCAAACACCTGTAGCATAAATCAGATATTATAAAAAGTCATGGAGAACATTTAGCTCAGAGTTCAAATGATTCTTCTGTTTTTGAATGATGTTGTACTGAAAATGTCAAGCCTCAGAAGATTAGAGTTTCCTAAATGGGCCCCATAATTACTAAAAAGAGTTTGACTTATGCATACTTATTGGGAAAATCAAGTGAATTGAAAAATGCCTATTGCTGGTTCATCTGTGTATACATATATATATATATCTTGGAAGAGCCTACAAATTGGCAATGATCTGGAATATAATTGAAGAGAATTAACTAGATGATCTTTAGGAAATTGCATAGTACTTTTAGTGACCTCAAGATTTTCCCTGGAATAAGAGTTGTCTTTTAAACAATAATATTTTTCCAGTGATGATGCATGTTGTGAGAAATGCCACAAAGAACCCAAAAAACAATGCATTTATGAAAGCTGTAACATATCTCCAATGAAAAGTTGTTTGTGAAAATTAGCAACATCAACATCAACAGAGATATATGTTTATGAAAAGAGACGGTCTGTTCACAAAAGAAGAATAAGGGATAATCAATTGATATTTCACATACTCACTTAATATATACAAAAAGGCAATAGATCCTCTTGAGGAATCATGGGAGGAAATGAATAAGAACAGGCACAAATAAATTATTTTATGCAACAATAAAAAGAATCACATTAATAAAATAACATATCCATGAATGTTCTGAAGAATTCACCTTACAGGACTATTGTAAGGTAAGCATTTTATGAATTAAGTAACAATAATAATGTGATGTTACCATATTATATCATATTATAAAGTCCTATACAAATGTGAGATATAATTATTCTTCATCTCCCTTTATCTTTCCCTAAATCCTTTCTTGGAAACCTTTTTCTAAACCTTGAGAACAGACATAAAAACCTTAAACACTGTTTCTTATATAAGCTCTTTAGTTGGCCAAAACTCTTCTGATGATGTACACTAAACAGGTGTTTCAGGGTCTCTGGGGCTTCTGGGTTTCAAATTACATAATAGTGGAATGTATCTTGATGTGCTTTTCTTATAGAAATAGCAAAATCTTCATTTTATTTTTAACATTCATAAATCATTCCCATAAGTGAAAATTAAAAACAGAACTGCAAGAAGAGGAAAAAAAAATCTGCTACACAGCAGGTGGTCTTGTGATCAAGTGTCCTTCTGGAAAGGAGCCTCCAACTTTATTATGGCTTATAAACAAGGGATGGGCAAAGTTTAAACAAAGTTAAGTGACCCATGATACAAGAAGAGTTCATTAATATTTATGAATTTAAAATTTTAGTAAATTCTTCTACCTCTCCAAATTTTTCTTTGCATTCTCTTTCACACTCTTTTATCAATGTGGTAAACAGTATAAACAGAGTAAGTCACTAGCTAAACTACATTTTTAAAATGGTAGGTCCATTTTTTCCTCATGGGCTACCACACCCAACTATACATTTTCTCAAAGAAAATCTGTGATAAGTGGGCATGGACTTCATTCTGGGTAAGAACAGGGTGAGGTCTAGGGACATAAATAATTCTGGTAGTAAATATGAGGTCGGAGCTCTTTAGGTCCTACTCAGAATCCATTGTTAAATTTGCAGTGTGAGCATTTATGTCATAAATCAGTAATCACTACAAATCAAAAAGTAGCATTATGGTTTTGTTCATTATCTAGACTTAAAGTGTTAACAAGATTGGTTAAATTTAAAGGTGTAGGGGCGGCTAGGTGGCATAGTGGATAAAGCACCGGCCTTGGAGTCAGGAGTACCTGGGTTCAAATCCAGCCTCAGACACTTAATAATTACCTAGCTGTGCGGCCTTGGGCAAGCCACTTAACCCCATTTGCCTTGAAAAAAAAACTAAAAAAAAATTTAAAGGTGTAGGTGCATACCTACATTAAATATTTGCCAGCAAAACCTTTGAATTACTCCTTAAATATTGTTTGAGCTCAACAGGAGTACAGTAGGAAGCTCAGGAAATGAAGCCATCATCAACCAGAGGGCTAGTGATTGCTGGTTAATAGTGATAATAATAACTACTATTTTATTATTATTTAATTGGCATTTATAGAGCATTTTAAGGTTTGCGAAGTGCTTTATATCCATTATCTCATTTGAACCTCATAACACTTATGAGAAGGGTATAAACTGGTAGGAATATGCCAAGAAAGTTGGGAAGGCCCAAGATGATTTATTTCTGAAATGCTAAATAATAAAAGAAACATGGAACCAAAACCAAGACCTACATCAGACAGAACCCCACACTATTCAAGTTTTTTTGTTGTTCAATCATGTCTGACTCTTTATGATCCCACTGGGGTTTTCTTGGCAAAGTTGATAAAGTGGTTTGCCATTTCCTTCTCCAACTCATTTTACAGATGAGGAAATTGAGACAAACAGGGTTACGTGACTTACCTAGGGTCACACAGCCACTGGTGTCTTAGGCCAAATTTCAAACTCAGAAAGATGAGTCTTCTGACTTTAGGTTCAACACTCTATACAATGTACCACCTAACTGTCCCACCAAGTCATCCAAGAATGAGGTGAAATTAGGGCAGCTAGGTGGCACAGTGAACAGAGCACCGGCCCTGGAGTCAGAAGTCCCTGAGTTCAAATCCAACCTCAGATACTTAATTATTACCTAGCTGTGTGGCCTTGGGCAAGTCACTTAAACCCATTTGCCTTGCAAAAAACCTAAAAAAAAAACAAATGAGGTGAAATAAAGAGAATACAAGAAGGAAAAGTGAGGGAGAACTGTCCATGGAATGGATCTTGATCCCACTAGGGCTTATGACATCTACTCTGAGAAATATTGAAATCAACTTACATATTCCTTTGGTATTGCCCCCCCCTAAAATTGCTCAACCTGAAGGGTTGAGCAAAGGGTTCTAAACATCTAGGTTCTCTCCCTGAGTTAAAGGAAAATCAATCAGGTGGGTAGAAATATAAAAGCTTAGCCTAGCATTCAAGGTTATTCAACTCCATGATTTTGAATACTATTACCTATATTTTTCTCTAATATTCCCTTTTCAACACCTCAACATCTTAAATTCCTCTTCTATTCTCCATTCCCAGCTCATCTACTACCATGAAGTCTTTCCTAACCTCACCTCATATGATCTCATGGTATATTTTACTAATTTTATGCACTTATAATTTGTATTACATTTATGTCATTAATATCTTATTGGATTATAAGATTCTGAAGGACAAAGAATATATCATTTGTCTAGGTACTGACATTTGCATCTAGGGAAGGGAAGGGAGGGGAGGAACTCCATATTGTAAATATTCTGTGTAATACCCACTCACATGTGAACTGATTAATCTCAGTTAAAAGACATTTAATCTAGAAGAATATACATGAGGTCCAAGGAAATTATAAGTCAACATCCTAGTAGCAATATGTAAAACATTCCTAAACCCAAACATCAAAAATTAAAGTAAATGGCCTTTGACTTCCAACAGAGGCTATTGCTTAAGGAAAAAATAAGGTGCATTTTTGTTCAACAATTATATAAAAAAAACTGGCAGTCTCTATCTGTAGAGCAGTTTTGAAAAGGTTTGTCAGGATGAGATGAAATGGTGTCCAGTGTGAGTTGCCTCAAGACTTTTTGAAAAGAGACTATTCAGCTTTCTCATTTCCATCATAATTTTCTTTCAGAGATGCTCAGAATACAATATCCCCTTCAAGCAAAAACAAGAAAACCGGAAACCTCCTGTCCAGGATTTCACACACAGGATTTTTTTAGGCAAACTTAACATTTAATCAAAGCTGCATTTATTACCATGATAAACCTCCAACAAACAGAAGTCTAAAAATGTCACCTGTTTTCTATTCCTTTCCTCAAGGTACCATAATTACAACTCAGTACAGAATGGGAAATTATTACTTACCAACTTCAATGCATTCTGGCGTCAAGCAGTATTTCTGTTTAACTGGAAAACTTAAAAAGCCTTGGCTAACTGAAAAATAGAAAAGAAAAATAAATAAGTCAATTACCTGTGGTGCAGTTAACAGAAGGATAAATTAACTTGAGTGAATTGTTTGAGTTAGCTCCTTTGGTTTTTTCAATACATTGTGCAATAACCAGTAATTTAATCCACAGAGTTTCATCTTTGGAGTTATATCATTCCCATCTTAGAGAGAAGAAAGCATACAGTATTGGAAAGAGAGAGAGAGACCTGGATTTAGAATCAGAAGACCTGGCTTTGAATCCCAGATCTGCTACTATTATTTGTCTGATCTTGAACAAATTATTCCTATATCTGTATGTGGTTTTTTTCCATTTATAAAAATCAAGAGATTTTGACATTTCCCAGTTCCCTGTCAGCTCTGAAGAGATAATCCTAATGATTTCATTAAATTGTTTTTTTGAGGGCAGGAACTATCTTTTGCTTTTATTTGTTTGTTTAATTTTTAGGGTTTTTTGTATCTCCAGCATTTAGCATATTACCTAACAGGCACCTAATAAGTATTTTTGACTGACAATCTGTGGGTTGAGCTACATCCAGAATTTCCAAGCAAATATTGGGTATATAGAGTAATTCACACATGTACACAAGCAAACAAGCATACACAGACACATATAGAGAGAGATGTATGTGTATACATCTATATATTCTAATCATAACTTTTACAGACTGCATATCTACTATTCAAAGTCAAATTTTGCTAAACTGGAGTGATACATGATCAGGTTACCCTGCCCCCCCCCAAACAAGATGGTGAACTTTTAGACCACAGAAGCTCTCAAAGGCCATTGATTAAGTGAGAAAAGGGTTATAATATGTATACCAAAAATTCAGCAAGTATTTTTATTAAGCTTCTACTAAACCCACAATATTATGCTATAGATGTTAGGAGCCTATATTTTATGTAAGGGATACAAAATATAAATGGCTAAAATATACATATATTTATACACATCTAAATGTGATTATTTGAGGAGGAAAAGAAAGATGGTATCTTAGACAAAAGGATTTTTAAGAGGTGAGATATGAGCTGAGTCTTCAAAGGAAGCAGGAATTCTATGAGAAAGATGTGAAAGAAGAGATATTCCAAGCATAGAGACAATGTGCACAAAGAATGCTGAGTTCATTATAATGTAGTCAGGTTAATTCTATTATATGAGTGCAAGAAGACACAGCATGAGTAAAGGAAGTGATATAAAATAAGCCTGAAAAAATAGTTAGAAGGCCATATTAAGTGGTCATTTGAAGAATTTATACTTTGTCTCAGATGCAGTGGAGAAAAACTGAAATTTATTGATCACAATCAGGCAAAATCGTGAATGATTTAAGTGGGTGGATATATATATATGTAGGGGGACAGTGAAGTTTTTCCCCACTGGCCTGAAAACAATGTTTTGTTGTTAATCTTGTAATTAATCCCCAATGAGATAGTTATCCATAACAAAAGGCTTTGATGTCTATCCTGACATAGTCCCAGCTTTGGGACACTCTACTCCTGGCTTTTGACAGCCGGGTCAGAGATTGAACTCTTGCCCCTCGCCAGGAAAAATTCTGGCCTAAACCCTAACAGCCTGTAGCTGAGATGAAAAGGGATGTCCTTGAAGAGAGAAGCATATTAGCTGCAGCAGAGAGCTATTGTCAAGAGAGACCACGTACTCAGAGGGCAACAACAACATGAATGGAGCAATAACCACAAGGCTGTCTTAGACCAGTAGAATAATGCCCAAAAGGAATTACCATGTCCTCCTGCCACCAACAGTCACCATAAGGCAAACAACAGAATATCAGTGGTGCAACATGCCCAGGAGAGTCACCAAATGCAGTGGTATACAAATCCAATAAGAGTATGACGTCACCAGAAGACATGAGTAATGCTACAGTCTAGGAGATGTAAGAAGTCTCTCATGTATTGATCTCTGAATGCACCCATCATCTCCATTGAACATGAATGTTTTTGAAAGAAAGGGTGGCTCATTGTTTTTCAGTCATTTCCAATTCTTTGTGACCCCATTTGGGTTTTTCTTACCAAAGATACTGGAGTGATTTGCTATTTCATTCTCTAACTCATTTTACAAATGAGGAAACTGAGGCAAACAGGATTAGGTGACTTGCCCAAGGTCACACAACTATTAAGTGTCTGAAGCCAGAGTTGAATTCAGGAAAATGAGTCTTCCTGATTTCAGGTTCAGAATTCTATCCACTAAGCCACCTAAGTTGCCCAAGAAAGTCTATCCTAGGTTTTCACTTCAATACAATTTTTCTGACTGTCCCATTTCCTTAAATACTTAATTTACAGGTGAGGAAACTGAAGTACAAGGAAGTTGGAACTTGCCCAAGGACACAAGGTTCATGAGTATCAGAGGTGAGATTTGAACTCAAATCCTCAAATTTCAGAATTTGTTCACTGTCTCTAGATATACATATATACATATTAGAGGATGAAAAATATCATAATATATAGAGCACTAGAGTTCGGGAAGAACTAATTTTAAATAATACCTAGACACTAGCTATGTGATGCTCTTAACTTGAATTTCCTAATTTGTAAAATAGGGGATAAAAAGGTCCCTTCTTTGCAGTATTGTTATTAGTATCAAATGATACAACGTATGTAAAAGATTCTACAACTCTAAAAATAGCAGATACATGCTAGCTATTGTTATAAAAAGTAAAACAATATTCATCTTTCCTTTCATTCATTATCTAGTGCCCCACAAAAGCAAGTCAACTTATTAAAATGAGTTTCCAGATGCTCTATCACACAACTACCAGGGTTACATAATATGATTCCATCAAAACAGTGTCTTACAAGTTTCCTGGCAAATAATCCAGGTGTAGGAGTCTCTCAATTGGCCTAATTTCCCTAGCTTGCTAACAACTGAGCCTCACAGACGACCACTACACTGCATAATACCAGAACTCACAGGAGTTCTACATACTTCTTCACCATGGGATTTATAGCAGCTGCAAGTTTGAATTTCAAAAATATTTTTGGTCACTGGGGAAATCATGTTGAACTCATTATTACTGTTATCTGTAAGCGGAAACAAGGAATCATTTGGAGATGTCATCACAGGGGAATAGATAATTCCATAGCAGTATGGGGACCTCTGTCTAGTTGTTAGCTATCCAAAACCCCAACAAAATGCCCATTGGAGAAAAGTGAACTTGTTTTCATTCATCCAGTAAGGAGACTTAGTGAATTTAGACTGATGCCAACATTTCACTAAAAGTGAAATATCTGGAGATGACTTGCTAATATCATGATTTTTATTTTTTTCTTGACAGGATCCTAAAAAGGAGGCAGTTGGGAAGAAATTTAATTTTGCTTTCATCCTTTCACCACTGCTGAAAGAGCACTTTTATCAGAATTCTATTATGAATACCAGTAAATTATCTTTGATCCTATAGCAGCAGAAGGTCTGACTGTCTGTTTCCAGAAATGAAGCTTTTAAAAATGAAAGTGTATTATGAACTTTTGAATTTAAAAAATAATTACTTTGCTTTTACATTTCTACAAAAATTCTTCAAGTTATATAAGTCCAAGTCATATGTTATTATAAAGTGATCTATTGAAAGTGTCAGTTGAAAAGGTTATTAGTTATTAAAGCAAATAAATGATTAAAAACTAAGCCCAAGAAGAATGATTTTAAAAAAACAGAATTTGGTGGCTTTATAAACTTCCAGTAAACTTTCTCTGCAACACAGATCAGTGAGACATCTACAATTTATAGTGAGACTTGTGATAGAAACTATCTATCATCCACATTCAGAGAGTTGAATGAAGACCAAAGCACACTATTTTCACTTAAAATTTTTTTTCTTTTTTCTTTCTCATTTTTTCCTCTTTTATTCTGATTCTTCTTTCACAAAGTGACTAATACAGAAATATGTTTATTATAATTGAATATGTATAACCTAGATTAGATTACTCACTGTCAAAGGAGGGAAGGAGACAGAAAAATATAAAACTCAAAAAACCTTTTTTTGATAAACATGTTTACAAATAAGTAATTTTCTGTATGAGGAAATAGGATTAAGGGAAAGAGATACATAAAAAATAATTTTTATAAAGTGTGCATCAGATTCTGAAGGGTTGGGGTTTTTTGTTTTGTTTTGTTTTTGTTTCTCTGAATTGGGATAACATTATCCATAGCCAGTCTAAAACGGTTGTCCTAGCTCTCTGAACTGCTGAGAGGAGCTGCCTCCAATCAAGTTTGGACATCCCAGGGGTGACTAGGTGGTGCAGTGGATAAAGCACCAGCCCTGGAGTCAGGAGGACCTGAGTTCAAATCCAGCTTCAGGCACTTAATTACCTAGCTGTGTGGCCTTGGGCAAGCCACTTTACATTGCCTTGCAAAAACCTAAAAAAAAAAAAAGTTTGACTATCTCACTTCAAACTCAAAATCTTACAAAAGATGAATGTTGAAAATTATCTTTACATATAATTAGCAACTATAGAATTTATATTTAAAAAATGAAACAGGTAAGGCAAATTTATTGTTAGAGAGCATTGCTTTTGCACATTGATTGGTTAAGATACTTTCCTAGGGTTGAATAGTTACTATAGGTTAGAAGTTGGATTTGAGCCCAGGTTTTTTTCTGACTTTAAGAAAGTGCTATCTATTCCTTTACTCCATGTTTTTATTGTTGTTGTTTAGTCATGTCCCAGGGTTTTCTAGTCAAAGATCCTTGAGTTTGCCATTTTCTTCTCATGTTCATTTTGCATATGATAAAACTGAGTTAAGTTACTTGCCCAGGGTCACAGAGCTAGTGAGTGTCTAAGGTCATTTGAATTCATGAAGATGTTTTTCTGATGGCAAGTCCAATGCTCTACTCCTATCATCAAGCTGTTCTACCCCATTACCTGACCAAAAAGCAAACAAAAAAGAAATAAAGTTCAATATTAGGTGAATTAGTGTCTAGATTAAGTATCCCAGAGAATTCCAATTCATCAAAGATTAGGGAAAAAATGTTTTTCAGGGGGCAGCTAGGTGGCACAGTGGATAGAGCACCAGCCCTGGAGTCAGGAGTACCTGAGTTCAAATCCAGCCTCAGATACTTAATAGTTACCTAGCTGTGTGGCCTTGGGCAAGCCACTTAATCCCATTGCCTTGCAAAAACCTAAAAAAAAAAAGTTTTTCAAGTTTAAAAAATAAACCAAGCTCAGTAAAACTGAATTAAAAGAAGAAATCTGACCAAAAAAAAAAAAGAGGAATTGTTCTTTAAATGTAAAAGAACAAGAGGAAATAATTGCTTGAATTAATTCATTAATGAAAAGGAAGGTTGGATTTTATTAATGGGGTCTAAGTGAAAATAAAAAGAAAACTGAATTTTTTTAGGTTTCTCTTTACTAAAGGAAGTCAAACAGGAGCAGAAACATGTAAAGCAAAGATAAGGGAGGTACCAAATATGGAAAAAATTAATTAGGAATGTTTATATTTTCATGCCTCAATATTTAAAATTCTAAATAACTAAAATAAACATTTGAAATTACTGCATAGTAATTGAATATAATACTGGTGGGTCTTTAGGAGAAATAAAAAGAGTTTTAAATGACTTATCACAGAACCTATACCATCAAAAGTTAAAGGAGCTAAAATTGGAGTTTACAAAAAGAAGTCAGCCAGGTAAAATGGAAAGAATAGGACCTGGGAAGACAAGATCTGGTCTACTTTCTGTCACTAACTCACTGTAAGATACTCTCTAGGGTCTCATTTTCTTTATACAAAATAAGGAGGCTAGCATAGATAATTGCTAAGATTGTTTCCAACTTTATTTATTAGACTATATATAGGAGTGTATAGGAGATAGTTTGACAGCTCTGATTGAGATGATTGTTAAATTTTCACTATGAGAGAGCATTTATACCTCAGGAAAAAAAAAACAAATCAGGACTTGAATTATTGTTTTGTTGATTTCTAGATTTAAGAAAGTGATGGAGGAAATTTTAACGATACAAACTAAATTGTATCTCTTTACATCTGTCTTTCTGTGTGCCTCTGTCTCTGTCTCTATGTCTCTGACTGTCTCTTTCTCTCTCTCTGTCTGTCTCTTTGTCTCTCTCCTTTTAAAATAAATTCACCAGAACTTATCATTCAAATGAGAATTTTCTTTCCAAGTTGTCATTTAGGAAATTATACTCACTCCAATGAAGTTGCCTCTGATCAAAATATGTGTGAGCTACCTTTGGGGAATTACATTTTTAGAAGCAGCTTGGTATAATGGAAATAGATCCTGAAAGACTGCAGTATGAACCCTGCATTTCATTATGGCTCTGCCATTTACAAGACTTAGAGCTTCAGTTTCCTTACCTATAAATTGGTACCTGTCTTGACTTCCTCACTGAATTCTTAGGAGGATCAAATGAGACATTGACTATGAAAACTCTTTGTATAATGGAAAGAGGACTGACTATAGGATCAAAGGTTGCAAGTTCAAATATCCTCTGATATTGTATGGCCTTGGGTAAGTCATTTGACTTCTCTGGATCTAGATCCTTTCCAATTCTAGGCTTATGATCCTATACTCTATAAACCACTGTAACTGTGTGATTTAATTCAGCAAGCATTTAGGGGAAGACCATCTCATTCCTTTGTATATATCATTTTTTGATTTAAAAAAATGTCATATCCCAGTTTGATAGCCAGATCTGTCTCCCATTGACTTTTTCCCCCAGAAAGCAATTGGAATTAAGTGACTTGCCCAAGGTCATACAGCTAGTAAATATTTAAGGTTGGATTTGAATTCAGGTCCTCCTTACTCCAAACCAAGAGTTCGATCCACTATACCAACTAGCTACCTCTACCATGAATTTTTGTCTGTTTCTCATTTCAAATTTCCCCAAAAACCTATCTCCCTGAACCCCAAGGACACATTTCCTTTAGTAGGGACATTTAAAAGAATAAGCTATAGGCCCCCAAAACAATTCCAAAGTAGGAGGTTCAAAGAATTTAATGTGAGATAGCAAGATTGTGAAAATCAATGCCCTGTCTCCTTCAAAGGACTACCACTCTCCCTGGGGTGTCTAGATGTCCCTTATATTGATCATTCCCTAAATCAATCACATTCTATTCCCTACCCTCAATAGAAAAGAGGCTCTTTGAGGGCAGGGATTGATTTATTTTTTTTTTTTGACATTATAGCCCTTGTCCTTGGGGCAGAGCCTGGCTCCTAGTAGCCACTTAATTTCTAAAGTTGGACCTAGTAGCCACTTAATTTCTAAAGTTGGACAGATTTTTTTTACAGTTATGTGACAGCATATTATAACTTCTTGACATGGTTTCATAACTTTCCCCACAACATTTCAGAGAAGCATTGAATAGTGAGAAACAGTACCATTTTAGAGAACCACAAACCCAAAAGTCCCATTAGGACAATTTGTCCTCACAGAAAGCAAGAGATGCCACTAATTTTCTAAATCTACAGCAACATAAAATGTGAAAAAAAATGATTTTCTTCTTTGAACAGAGCTTTCAAACCACATAATTCTTACTCTTTTTAAGAGAAAAGCAAATCAGCAGTTTCATTCTGCCAACATAACTGTGGATTCTTGGATTCTCTACATACTGCAGAATACATTCTCTCCAGCCATATAACTTGTTAAATACATTTAAAGCCTCCCAAATATGAATCTTGCTCCTGTACACTTTTCAAAATGATCTATCCAGTGATAGAGTAGGGCTGGAGAAGATCTTAGAGACATCTAATACAGCCCATTTTACAGTTAAAGATACAGATAAAGAAACTGAGAAACAGAAAGGTAAAGCAACTTGACCCCCAAGACAAATAGGTATTTAAGGACTAATAGAGAGCAATAAAAATGTATTTTCAAGTTCAAAATTATTAAAAGAAACCTAAGATATCTCTCTCTCTTCTCATCCATGATCTATTTTTATTTCTGTTAGAAATAAATTTTTAGCAATTTCCACAGACTCAGGATATTCTCCTTCTAAAGCCAAACCAAGTCAACAGCATTTATTAAAAATCTACCACATATCTGATACTATACTAAATAGTGAGGATAGATAGAAGGCAAACAATCACTCCTACTCTCAAGGAGCTCACATAATTACTTTTAAAGAAGATATATTAACAAAATTTGATTATTTCTTTAAGGAAATCTCCATTTCCTTCAACAATATTAAATATAATAGAAATAATTGTTTCTTTAAGTCCTTCCCAACTTTAATTTCTTTAGTGTAAATGAATCATAAAAGCATATCTTTTTAAAAAAGATTATTCAATTTATATGTCCCTCAGAGAAATACTTATTAAAAAAATCAAAGTGAAAGAAAGCTCAGCATGTTTCTTTTAAGGTGTCAAATAAAGCAGGCTTTTATTTTTGTTTTTTTTTAAATCAACTCAAATTAAGCAGATGACCCTTGACTCTCTGACTCTAAATTCTGATCTCTCTGTAGAATGCTCAAAAAGATTTTGTCTAATATCATACAATCCTGCCATCACTCAAAGTAGATTTCATTCATTTTAATAGAAACTCAAGATGGGTACAGTCATCTTCACAAGCAAACCCTAGTGGACCCACATGTCAATAAAGTTTGTTATACCAAGTCCCCAAAAGAACCCACAATGTCACCACCCTTCCCTTTGCTTCCCATAAAGAGCTTACCCAAGAAAAGAAGGGTCCCAAGCACAGCAGTTCCAGTGATGAATATGACCAAAGCAATTCGAATGGCTTTGTTGGCCGTCTTCCCAGTGCCTTGCTTTGCATTCTTGCCAGCTTCTGCTTCCATCAGATGAGCTCTAGACAGGCTTCTGGAAGAAACTGACTTTCCTTTGGTTGATGATTGATCTCAATATGTTAGTGACTACCTGCTTCCATGGACTTGCTCACTCTTTGTTGTTTTCTTTATTGACAACTTAAAAATACATTCCTGGTAGCAAGTCTCACTTTGTCCTTTTCTCTCAAGCAATTAAAAAAAAATAAAAACAAACCTCCAAATATTGATCGTTCTAAGGATCACTCTGACTTGGTCTGGTAAGACAGACAGTGGCTATTTTATCCAAGGCTCTCTGAACCAGCTGTTCGTCAGTCCCCTTTATCAGGAGTTCTGAGTGTACATGGTTTACAGTGTTACTGAACAGATGTTTAAGCTATTTAAATGTATAGTCACTTAGAAGAGAAAAAAAAACACAACACTTGTATTTATCAAATCTGGACTCAGGTCAAAACTCCTGGAAACCACAAGACTGACAGGCCAGGATTTTCTCTACCTACTCAGAGAATTTAACTAACCACTGACCTCAGTTCCTTCTCTTTTCTGCAGCCATTCAGTTTGGCTGATAGGTCTTCATCAAAGAGATGCTGCCAGTGTGTGTGATTCTCTTTTTAAAGCTTCCTAAGAAGTTCTTAGGATATCCTGTCGCACTTTATTTTGGGAACTTTTTGTATGATTGCTTGTTCCAAAAATCAGTCAAACTCAAGGGCAGTGCAAAGTAGTAATTAAGACAACCTACCAAGGATGGTATTTTAACCTCCTTTAAAACACACACACACACACACACACACACAGATAACATTGGTGAGGGGTGGATAAAAACCATCATCCCTCTGGTACTTTAAATCTTAAAAAGACTCAAGCTTATGAATTCAGCCCTTCAAAAGCAATTTCAGTAGGAGGAAAGGGTAAACATATTTATATTTTCTTCAGCAATTTTCCTAAAAAATACACCCATGTATTTTTCATTCCAGCTAGGAAGAGGCATTCACTAGTTAATGAATTTATTTAAAAAAGAAAAAAACAATAACACAAACTGCATTAAAAGTTCTACTCTAATAGTTTTTCCAAAGTAAATCTTGAAGATGCAGATTTTATTTGGAAGACCTACTCTCCCATGATACTGACTATTGGTCTTAAAAATCTTTACTCCTTGGTCGTTTAATTAAATTTAACTGGAATGCAATATACACAGGTTAAGTCTCTATAATATATGTAAACACACAGTAATTTGGGGGGCAGGGAGAGGGCCAATAATGATTAGAACAATCAGAATGCAGGACATGGCCCTTGAGCTGCACTATGAAGGAAGCTAGGAATTTCAAAAAAGCAGAGTACGGAGGAAGAACATTTAAGGCTTGGGGAAAAGACTGGGTAAAAAGTAGGATTTCAAGTCAGGCACTGGTGTCTCTGGATGAAAATACATACTAATAATCCATTTAAGAAGAGACAATTTAGGGATAATTAATCTGGAGTAGGTCTTGCAGTCAGGAAGACCACACAAAAGCACATACTTGCTATGTGATTCAGGACAAGTCTATCTTTCACTACCTCGAGGCAACTCTCTTAAGAGTATAAATTGTAAAAATGGTCTTCATAGTCATTAACAGAGGTAGTTTCCTTGCTGGGAATTCCCTACAACCATGAAATTTCAAGTCGGAACAAAATAATAACAATAACAATAACAATAATAATAATAATAATAATAATAATAATAATATTTGATGAAGGGAGTCATAGGTAGGATTCAGGACTGGAGTAAGTGGCAGAAGAGCAACAGATAGAGTTGATGATCACAAGACTTCAGCATGAGGCTTCAGGCAATCTTGTCCCAGCAAACTCCACTGAACTCAATGAACACAACATCCTGGGGTCCATTTTCATCTAGGAAATATTGGATAGACCTCTAGATACAGCAAACGTTCTTCAATTTTTTGTGTCATGAAGTGCCTTGGACAGTCTGGTGAAACCTGTGGAATTATTCTCAGAATAATGTTTTTTTATATACATAATATAGAAATATTTAGGATTACAAAGAAAATAAATATATTGAATTATGGGTATCAGTTTTTTTTTAAGTAAATATATGTCCTTGGTTTAAGAACCCTCTTACTACAGCATTATTCTTCTAAGAAATGCTTTGAAGTTTATATTAATAATAATAATTAATATTTTATCACACTGTAGAGTTAAAATTTTGTCTCACAAATATATTAATGGTGAAGATATTGGTAGTCACTATTCCCATTTTACAGAGAAGGAAGCAGGCTCTGAGAAACAAAGCAATTTGTTCATTACTACACAGATAGCTTATACTTTTGGTTATTGTGTCTCAGGCAGTGATAGTCATCAATGACATTCTTCCAACCTTGATCTTCCCTGAACAGTAAAAAATCTCCTTAGATTAGCCCTGTTAGAGACTAGCAAAGAAAGCAATAGGCATGAAGTAACACTTATTACTAGTGAGGTATTATTACTGGTCAGATCCAGCACATGTTAACACTATACCAAACTCTGCTCTATAAAAAGGAATATAATTAGATTACTTACTTTCAGGGGGAGGAGAGAGGGAGGGAGAAAAAATGTAAAACTCAAAACCTTATAAAAATTTATTGTTGGATGGAAACAAATTAAAGACTGACAGAGTGCTTTCCATGGGGCAGGGGGCACAAGCAAGATTGGGGGGAAAATTGTAAAACTCAAATAATATCTTTAATAAAAATAAATTTTAAAAAAAATTTATTGTTGGAAAACTACCATTGTATGTAGTTGGAAAAATAAATAAATAAAATATTTTAAATAAAAAAGAAATTTAAAAAAGAAATATAAGACAAAGTCTCTGAGTTCAAGGCATTTTTGATCTAATTGTTAATAGATAAAACTTTTTTTAAAACATGAAATTATTAGATAATTGCTAACTATATGATACAGACAATAAATTTAGTAAAGAGTTAAACAGGGAAAGAATTGATATAGTATAAGTTTAATTTAGGGAAAGTATCCTGGAGAAGGTAAAATGAGCTGACCTGCAAAGAATGGGTAGAATTTGATTCATTGGAATAGAAGAATGAAACTAGAAGGAAGCTAGAATAAATTTGTAAGGTGGGCTCAGAATGTACTTCCCAATATATAGAACTCAACTCTTCATCTACTTTCATCAATTAATTTTTTTTCCTGTTCCTTTCTTCAATTCTGTTTCTTGAATGATACCTAGGTGGGAGAATAGTAATGATAGCTGTCTTAAAGTATTTGAAGAACTATCATGGAAAAGGAATTAGACTTGATCTGTTTGGTCCCAGAAGATAGATCCAGGAGTAATGGATAGTTGGATGTCACAAAGATATAAATTTAAGTCTAATGTTTTTTGGTTTGCTTTTTTTTTTTCTTTTGCAAGGCAATGGGGTTAAGTGGCTTGTGCAAGGCCACATGGCTAGGTAATTATTAAGTGTCTGAGGCCGAATTTGAACTCAGGTACTCCTGACTCCAGGGCCAATGCTCTATCCACTGTGCCACCTAGCTGCCCCTTTTAAGTCTAATGTTGAGGAAAACTTCTTAACAATTGTCAAAGGAGTAAAATGGATTGGATCGTCTCAAAGGATTGTGGTTTCTCTCTCACTATTATGTATCTTCAAGAAGAGGTGGTTGTTGTTTAGCTGTTTTTCAATCCTATCCAACTCTTCTTAACCCCATTTGGGGTTTTCTTGGCAAAGATACTGGAGTGGTTTGCTATTTCCTTTCCATTTTATAGATGAGGGAAGTGAAGCAAACAGGGTTAAGTGACTTGTCCAGAGTCATACAGGTAGTAAGCGTCTGAGGCCAGATTTGAATTGAAGATTAATCTTCCTGACTCCGGGCCCAGTACTCTATCCACTGTACCACCTAAATTGCCCCAAGTAGTTAGATGAGTACTTTCATGTTTGGGTTTGACTAAGTGGTCTATGAAGATCCTTTGAAATACCCAAACCAGAGGACAGCTACGTGACACAGTGAATAGAGTACTGACCCTGGAGTCAAGAGAACCTAATTCAAATGGGGTTTCAGACACTTCACATTTACTAACTGTGTGATCATGACCAAGTCCTTTAACTCCAATTGCCTTGCAAAAAAAAAAGAAGGAAAAAGTACCCAAACCAGTGGTTTCATAAAACCTCTCCTATCTCCAGTCCAACCTTCACATGGCTATCAAAGTAATGAAACTAAGATATAGATATAACCAAGGGTCATAACTCAATAAACTCTAGTGACTCCCTGTTACTTCCACAATCAGATACGAATTCCTCTTATATTTGAAGACCTTCATACCCTGGCTCTACTTTACTTTTCCAGACTTATGATACACATTGTTGCTGTTTCCATCTTTGAATAAGACTATTTTTGAATTGGAAATTGAGGGAATGCCTATCAATTAGGGAATGGCTGAACAAATTGTAGTATATGAATGTGATGGAACACTATTGTTCTATAAGAAATCATGAAGAATGGGACTTCAGAAAAGCCTGGGAAGATTTATATGAACTGATGCTGAGTGAAATGAGCAAAACTAGAAGAACACTGTACACAATGACAACATTAGGTTATAATCAACTATGATGGTCTTGTTCATTTCAAAGTACAATAATCAAAGACAATTCTGGAAGACTTGTAATGGAAAATACCAACCATATCCAGACAGGGAATTGTAGAATTTAAATGCAGACAAAACTTATTATCTTCAATTTTCAAGCTTTTTTAGATATCATGTTGTTTTTTCTCTCTAATTTTTTCCTCTTTTTGAATTTGATTCTTCTTTCACAACATGATTGATACAGATCAAAAAAAAAAGGAAAGAATAAGGTTGTTTTCTATGCCTAAAATGCACTTTCTCCTTTCATCAACCACTAAGTCTCCTTCAAGGCTCAGCACATATACTCCCTCCTGCATAATATCTTTCCTAATTCTCCCCATATCCTATTGTTCTTGTTCTATTTATTTCATATATATATATATATATATATATATATATATAATATAAACAAATCTTCATTTTTGTGTATATTATATAATTTATTAATATATAGTTAATATAAACATCTTCATAAAGAATCTCTTCTGATATAAAGTACGTTCCTTGAGATCAAGAATGGTTTCATATTTGTATTTTTACCCTCACTGCCTATCACAGTGTCTGGCACAAAAAAACAAGCATTTGTCAATGATCTACTGTGAATCCCACACTATGCTAAGCACTTTTGCTAGGATTGTTCTCCTCCCCCCACCCCTGCCAGCAGCTAAAGCCTCTACTTGGGGAAAAACATCTTTTGTATTTATTTGGTATATATTCTGTAGATACTTTTGAAGTTAGAAAAAAAATTTTACTTTTCTCTCTGTCCCCAGGGCTTAGTAAACATATCCTACACTTAGTAGGTTCTTAATAACGGCTTGCTGACTGATGGAATGGGTCAGGAAAGGCCTTTATTATTTTTCATCTTTATGTCCTTGGTATTTATCACAGTACCTGATCCAGAGTAGGTGCTTTAAAAATGTTTGTCGATTTTCCCAGACTATCGAGATAGACATTCAGCTGTGGAATTTCCACAAAAGACCAACTAATTAATATAACTGAAACTATCAACTTTATCTGCCACTAGTAACCAACTAAGGTGACCGCTTTAAGTTTAATCCTAAAATGGGTATATCTGCAATCTGGTCTTTAGTTGGTTGTTCCTCTATTTTCGTCAGTAAAATACCTTGTGTGTGTCCATGAGAAACAAGGAAATGATTCAAATCCTAAAAAATTTAGTGACTGAACCATTAGAAACAAATATAGTGTGAGGACACCCTAACTGGGAAATCAAGAGATTCAGTTAATAAGAATACTGTGATCTTTCAAGATTCTATGACTTTACACATGAACAAGCAGTGATTAGATGAAGAGATTAAAGCTGTCCATTCTTACTTGAAAAAATGCTCTAAATGATTATTGATTAGAAAAATACAAATTAAAATAACTCTGAGGTACCCTATCACACCTATGAGATTGACTAAAATGACAAAAACAAATAATTATCAATGTTGAAGGGGTTATGGGGGAAATGGGACATTAATTCACTCTTGGTGGAGTTCTAAACTAATCCAACCTTGGAACTATACCCAAAGGGCTATAAGTCTATGCATACCATTTCATCCACCAATACCACTAATAGGTCTGTATCTCAAACAGATCATAAAAAAAAGGGAAAAGGACCACATGGGGAAAAATATTTATATCTTTTTTTTTTGCTTTTTGTAAAGCAATGGGGTTAAGTGACTTGCCCAAGGTCACACAGCTAGGCAATTATTAAGTGTCTAAGGCCAGATTTGAACTCGGGTCCTCCTGACTCCAGGGTTGGTGCTCTATCCACTGCACCACCTAACTGTCCCTGACAAAAATATTTATAGCAGCTCTTTTTGCAGTGGCAAAGAACTGGAAACTGAGGAGATGCCCATCAATTAGAGAATGTTGAACAAATTATGGTATATGAATGCAATGAATGTGATATGAATTTAAGCAAGAAATAATGAGTATATGGACTTCAGAAAAACCTAGAAAGACTTGTGTGACTGATGCTGAGTGAAAGGAGCAGAACCCGAAGAACATTGTACACAATATCAGCAACATTGTGTGGTGATCAACTATGATGGACTCAGCACCTCTCAGTGACCAAGGAAAATTCTAAGACTTGTGATGGAAAATGCTATCCACATTCAAAGAAAAGATTGTGGAATATTAATGCAGACTGAAGAATACTAGTTTCACTTTTGAAAAACTCATTTTGTTTTTTCTTTTTCTCCAGATTTCTTTTCCCTTTAGTTCTGATTTTTCTATCACGACTAATATGTAAATATGCTAAAAATGATTATACATTAATAACCTTTATCAAATTATTCACTGTCAGGAAAAGGAAAAAGGGAAGGAAGAGAGGTAGAAAAATATGGAATTCAAAAACTTACAAAAAGATGAATGTTGAAAATTATCTTTCCATGCAATTGAAAAAATAAAATAACATTCAAAAAAAGGGTAAAAAAAAAAGAATCTATGACTTTAGAGCTCTAGGCATCTCCTACATCAGGAAATAGTAGATCTGACCTCAGAGGCCATCTAATGCAATCTCTTCATTTTATAAATGAGGCAATTAAGGCTCAGAAGGGTTCAGTGATTTCCTCAAAAGTTACACAGAAAGTAAAAGGCAGAATCAAAATTTGAACCCAGTAGCCAGAACTTTCTTTTTGCTATCTTCCAAATGATCCATTGGGGCCTAAAATAAAAATCACCTAGTTGACCAACTTCAAGAGAAAGCATCAGAGTAGCTAGGTGGCACAATGGATAGAGAGCACTAGCCCAGGAGTCAGGAGAACCTGAGTTCAAATCTGGTCTCAGACACTTAATAATTTCCTGGCAGACCTTGGGTAAATCACTTAATCCCATTGTCTTGTAAAAACCATAAATAAATACCAAAAAAATGAAAGAAAAAAAGAAAGTATCTTTGGATCCTTTGGGCTTGAGGGGGCCTTCCAGAGCTCTTGTTCCATTGCCACAGCTTTCAAGAACCCTTGATCACCCCCGCATCATGATTAGGTATCCAAGTTATTTTTCCCTAATTAAACGGGAAACTTCTTAAAGGCAAGGACTATTTGGTTTTTGTCTTTGTTTCTTCAAAGCTTATCATCAAGCCTGGTACAAATTAAACATTTATTAAATAAATGTTTATTGAATGAATAAATGAATTTATTGGAGAGTGATAACAACAAAAATTGCTCACATTCATTTGGTGCTTTACTCCTAATGCTGCAAGATAGGTATTATTATCATCATTCTGAATAATACATTCTTTTCTTTATTTTACAAAGGATTAAATTGAATCTAAAAATATGTTAAGTAACATACATACAACATATGGAATTATTAAGTGTAAAACTAAAGCTATGAAGCCAAATTTTCTGATACCAGATTTAGGGCTAAATTCATCTGAGAAAACAAGATCTCCTATCACCTGGACTAAGCTATCTTTTCCAAGGCCTGATCTCACACAGGCTAAGCTAGACTTTTTAAAAAAGATATTGAAAGTATCCTCAAGAGACCCAAGGGATCAAGGTTCAAACCACTGATGTAGTTTCCTGGTGGACTAATTACAAAGACCAGTGCACAGGAAAACAGGGGCTTCAAACTCAGGCTTCCAAACAGCAGACTAAGATAGCCAACACAGAATTAAGAAAGTTTCACCATACTGAAGAAATATGGTGTCTTAACTGAATATTCTTTCCATGTTAAATGGTCTACAAATATCCCTTCATTCTGATCCCAAACCCAAATTACCAAATTGACCTGAGTCAGACCTACCTATAGCATAGTCTCCCACCTGTGTGATTTCAACACACAAATCTGTAAAATGAGGTGATTGGACTAGACATCCCTTTTAATATCAATATTCTGTCGCTTCCCTTATAGGTAAACTGCAACTCCAAATCAGAAGGAAAGAATTTTAATGCCTGAAGATGAAATTATAAAATAACATTTTAGTATTTTTTATATAATTTTATTCTTACATTTTAAATGTGTCTTTAAAAAAAATTACACTTCAGTCAAGCAAGCAATTGAGTGTCTACTGTTTCCAAAAGAATAAATAGCTTCAATGCCACAGAAAGAGCCCTCTACATCAGGGCATTAGGAGCCTTTGGCTTGAAACCTGCATCTTCCATTAACTTGCTATGGAATTTGAGTACACTTCTGATCTTCCATTTCCTCATATGTAAAGTTAGGAGACTGGACTCGATGATTTATAAGGTTCTTCCCAGCTCTAGTGTTCTGATTTTTTTTTATTCCTTGCTCCTCTCAAGTTGTCAGCCTCTATGCCTAAAATAAAATAGAGCCAGAAATAACACTACAGTCAGTGCCTTTTGAAATTATAGCCTGAGGGACATGGGTATTTCCACCTAAGAGATAACAGACAGGATTTTCTGCCCAGGCTCTCTTGGAAGAGGGGCATTCAATCAAAGAATCCTTTATATGAATCTCTCACCAAGGTACTTTTGCAATGATCGACTTATCCTCATCCAAGCAATTAATCTCTTATTTGAATGTGAGACTTGTAGAAATTCTAGAATCCTATTCAACCCTGCTGATTTTTAGTCATGCTGCTAATAAATATCTGAGCTGAGATCTGACTCCAAGTCTAACATTTATCTACTATGCAGTGGTCAGACTATGTCATTGCTGAACTTCTATTTAAGTTTAACAATCAAAGTAGTTCTATGTTAGTTGTTACATATGACTTAAAGAAAGGGTCTTCAACCCAATGAGAGTTTCAACAATGAATGCAACTCTCATTAAATGCATGTCCTTTGATGGAACCCATTATCTTCTTTTCTTGGATCACTTCTTTTTCTTTTTTTTTTAATTGTTTTAAATTTATATTTTCCCTTGTTGTTCAGTTGTATCCAACTCTTCTTAACCTCACTTGAATTTTTCTTGGCAAAGCTACTGGAGTTTGTCATTCCCTTTTCCAACTCATTTTAAAAGTGAGGAAACTGAGGCAAACAGAAGTTAAGTGACTTGCCCACAACTATTAAGGGTCTGAGGTCAGTTCTGAATTCACAAAAATGAGTCTTCCTGACTTTAGGCTCAGTACTGTGCCACCTAGCTGTCTGTTCCTTCCTGTTTTTTTACATCATTATAATTATTTCTTATATACCTTCCCTCTCCCTCTCAGAGAGCCATCCCAAAATAACAAATAGTGGTTTTAATGATAAAAAAGAAAAAAGGGGGAGGAGGGAAATCACACAATTGATTGATATATTGAAAAAGTCTAAAAAGGTAAGCAATATGTAATGCCAGTGGCTTTCCCACTTCCCCAAAGGATTGGGTTGGGGAGGATCACTCATTTTTCAAAAAGACCTAAAGTTTCCACTTCCATCAAACCAACCAGTTACTGAGCATTCACCAGCTATATAGCCTGTTGGGTAATTTCCCTAGTCCTGAGTCCTCAACTATCAAATGTAATGAGGAGATTGGGCTAGCTGACCTCCAGGGGCCTTATACAAGGATTGTAAAGGAAACAAAAATATATAAACAATTGGTGCCCTTGAGGAAGTTATTGTTTATTATTCTTTTCATGAAAGAAAATCTCTCATATAGCTCTAAAGCTCTCCAACCTCTTTTAGAAGAACTTATTTCTGCCCAGTGTGGAGAATTGGACTACATTTAATTCAATACAATTCCATTTCACAAATATTTAAGTACCTCTAAAAAAGAACTCTCCACTGAACCATAAGAGAAACAAAGTATAGAAAAGAAAAAAAATCCCTGCCTTTATGAAGATTAGAATATAACAGAGGGAGATGACATATATGAAATAACTATGATGAAACCAATATGTATATGTCATTATGTGGCACAGATAATTGCTCACCCAATCTGGGTCAGCAAAAAGGGTTCTGAGTCCTGAAAAGTTCTGTGTTCATCCAAATTGTTTACAGATGTGCCACTAAGGGGAAAGAATAAGTACTATATTCTTCTTTTAAGAGAATCAGTAACTTTCCCTCAGCTCCATCTTCCTCTATAGGGACATCCCAGTTCACGGTTAAGGAATGGGTGGATTAATCATTTATTAAGTCAGAAACTATCTCTTAGTACCTACCAGTCAGTTGCCAAGTCCCATTATTTCTTCCTTTTTTTTTTCATCTTGTGTATATCTCCCTTCTCTTTTCTAACAATGCCACCACTACCCTGGTCCAGGTTATCTTTACCTCATCCCTGAAATATTGAAATATGGTTGACCTCCCAATCTCAAATTTTTCCTCCCTCCAGTTCATTTTTCATTCAGTCATAAAGTGCAGTTCTGACCATGTTTCTCCTCTATTCAATAAACTCCAGTGGCTCCCTTTTACCTCTGGGATCAAATATGCTATCCTCTGTATGGCTTTTAAACCCCTTTATAGCCTTGCCCTTTACTACTTTTCCAGTCTTCTTACACTGCCCTCACCTCCAAATACTTGGAGATTCACTGACTTACTACTGTCCCTTCATCTCCTGACATTTTCACTGGGTATCCCACATGCCTGAATCTTTCTGCTCCTCATCTCTGACTATTATGCCAGGTCCTGAAGTCCCAAATTTTACAAGAAACTTTTCCCCATCCTCCTTAATCTTATTAAGCCTTCATACTCAGATAATCTCCAATTTATTCTGTATATATTATACATGTTCATAGTTGGTTGCATGTGGTCTCCCACATTCCTTGAGAATAAGGACTATTTTTTGCCCTTTTTTGTTCTTCAGTGCTTAGAATAGTTGGCACTTAAGAAGTGCTTTTTGATTTGACCTCGGTCAAAGCCTAATTTCTCAATCTATTCAGTTTCCATGTCCAATTTCTGTATTCCAACACAGCTACATTTGGAACTGGTCAGATCCTCAATCTGGCTATCAAGTATTAAACTTCCAAATTCATTAACTTAAAAGTTTATTTATCTTATCATACTCCTTTATGATTCCATCTTTCCTTTTGCCTTGTGTTCCCTAGTCCTCTTTGGGGACAGGCCAAGTCTAGCCATGCTTCATTCCCCTCCCAGCAGTCTTTTAACTTACCAGACTTTGCTACCATGATTCATCTGTTCTCTCATCCTGAGCTCCTGTCAGAGAATACACCTTGGGGAGAAGTCTAGGCTGCCATGTTTCATTTCCCTTCCAGCTGTGCTTCTCACTCTCTAGACTTCATCACCCTGCCCCTGCAGACGTACCCCTCCATTCTCCCTGTTGTGTGTTGTCTTCCCCCATTAGAATGCAAACTCCTTGAAACAGGGTCTGTCTTTTTTTTAAAAAAAAAACTTATATTTATATTCCCAGAACTTAGCCCAATACTTGGTTTAATAAATGTTTGTTGTCTTATTGCCTGACCTAACCCTCACAATCTCCAATCCTTCCACCTTTCAGTTTTAGTAAGGTCAACAGAAGGAACAGCTTTAAAGAGAAATATAATGATCTAGATAGCCTATCTAATTCTTTCCAACTCTAAAGTTTTGATGAGGGGTGGCTAGGTGGCACAGTGGATAGAGCACGGGCCCTAGAGTCAGGAATACCTGAGTTCAAATCCAGCCTCAGATTTAATAATTGCCTAGCTGTGTGACCTTGGGCAAGTCATTTAACCCCATTGCCTTGCAAAAAAAAACTAAAAAATTTAGTTTTGATGAAATTATTGCCTAAGGAAAAGATTTCAAATTTCATTGTTATTTTAGCTAAATAAATAAAGGTAAGCACACCTGGAGCAAAATAAAACAAAAGAAAAACCTGCTCATAAACTTCCCCCATTCCAAATTCCCATTGAATTATTTTTAAAATAACCATATCTTGACACCAAGAAACCATATTTGTGATTGGTCAAATGTCAGCTTCCTAGGGAAGAATCCTATTAGCTAAACAAAATAGCTCAGAATGTGCCTGAGGCCTGGGATAATGCTGCTCCTGAGTATCAATAGTATCTGCTTTCTATTCTTTGTCAGTTGTAGCATTGAGAGAATGAAAAATAGAATCAATGACTTGTCAGATAATTAGTGTATGGAGAACACTTTTTTTGCATCAAAATGTTTGAATCTAGGAATATAAGAAATAATGCTTTTCTTTCATCTTTGTGCCAAAGGCTGATTATTAACAGGGTTTTTTTTTTAATTGCAAATGTGAAAGTCAACTATATATAAGGTCACTAGGGAGGAAAATTGAACAGAAATGATGGGGTGATTTACTAATTTGATGAATTAATGAGACTTTAGTCACTAAAAAAGTATTATGGAAAGACTCTTCCTGATGGCAGAGTGAAAAGAAACAAAACTATTCCAGAAAAAAGACAAGGCAAATCCTGTGGGCAAAAGGAAAAAATACAACAGAAAGACCTAGCCTGAGACTGCAGTTCTCAAAAGACTTCCAGCTCATTGACAAAAATCTAAGCTAAGTAATCATGGAGACTGAAGCTTTATAAAAGGTCAGGAAGACAGGATCCCAGACCAGGGATTAGTCAAGGGGCCTATTGTGTTGTTCTGACCTTCAAATCAAGGCTCAGAATGCCTTGGACTTGGGGGCAAGTGATCAGGGTACAACCTAGAGCAGGATACACCACCATAGACAACCTGGCTCAGTGTAGTGTACTGACCAATTAATACTGAGGTTCTTAAGAAACACAAAACTTGTCATTCAGACACCAAATAATACAAATCACTATCACAGATAATCCTGTCATTCCTTAAATGTACACAGAGCATTCTCTGTTGAGATATAATGTCCCTGGGTCGGCTAGGTGGTGCATTGGATAGAGCACTGGCCCTGGAGTCAGAAGTACCTGAGTTCAAATCCAGCCTGAGACACTTAATAATTATCTAGCTGTGTCCCCTTGGGCAAGCCACTTAACCCATTGCCTTGCAAAAAAAAAGAGAGAGAGAGATAATGTCTCAGTTCAATGTTTAATGTTGGAAAAAATGAATAGAAAAAATAAAGCACTGATAATAAAGAAATATTAACACCATTACTACTACTTCTAATAATAATAATAACAACAACAATGATGATGATGATAATAATAATACAGACAAAAACCCAGAAAAAGAAAAAAAAACATCACCTTCAGGCAAAGTCTCAAAGAAAACAATAGAATTTCCAAGTTCTACTATAATGAAAGGAAAGATTGAAGCAATAATTTTAAAATAATGATAAAAAATAAATGGGAGCTCCAAATGAAGGAATAGAAATGGAGATAAGAGTCCTACAGGAAAGACATATAAAAACAATAAATTTATCACAGACTTCTTGAAAATTAGGCTGACCAGACAGAGATCAATGAACACTACGCACAAGAAATCCTAGATTAAAATCAAAAGAAAAAAAAGTCAGCAAATGTAAGAGAGATTTCCTTTCAAAAGCAACTGCTTTGAAAAGGAAAAAAATCCAGATATCAAGTCATTTGAAAAAAAAATGCTCCAAATATAATAATAAGAAAAATGAAAATAAAACAATTCTAAGGTTTTACTTCATAACCACTGGATTGGAAAAAAATGATCAAAAACTTAAATGATAAAAGTTCAAATGGCCGCAAGAAAATGAACACATTCATACACTATTGGTGGAACTATGAATTAGTCTAACCATTTTAGAAAGCATTTTGGAACTAAGCCCCAAAAGTCATTAAACTGTTCTTATCCTTTTTCCTAGGAATATCACTGCTTAGTACTATACCACAAAAAGATCAAAGAAACAAAAAGGATTCATATGTACCTTTATATTTATAGCAGCTCTTTTTGTAATAGCAAAGAACTGGAAACTAAGGGAATATCTGTCAATGGACCAAATAATTAAAAGTAAATGAATGATGTGCATAAAACAAGCAGATACAAGATAACATTGTATACAAGAACAATGATGTTGTTAGAGGAGCAAATGTGAAAAACTGTTTCCCAAAAAGATCATAAAAAGGGGTAAAAGACCCACATATACAAAAATATTTATAGTGGCCTTTTTTGAAGTGACAAAGAATTGGAAATTGAGGGGATTCCCATCAATTAGGGAATGGTTGAACAAACTGTGGTATATGAATGTGATAGAGTATCATACTTCTATAAAAAATCATGAACAGGTGGAACTTCAGAAAAGTTTAGCAAGACTTTCATAAATTGATATTGAGTGAAGTGAGCAGAACCAGAAGAACATTGTACATATTAAGAGTAGTATTATGTAATAATCAATTATGGTAGTCTTATCTCTCCTCAGCAGTATAATATAATAAAGACAATTCTAAGGACTTGTGATGTAAAATACCATCCACATTCAGAGAAAGAACTATGGAATCTGAATACAGGCCAACACATTCTATCTTCCATTTAAAAAATTTTGTTTTATGCTTTATTTTTTTCCTTCATAGCTTTTTTTATTCCCTTTTACTCAGATTCTTCTTTCACAGCATGACCATATGGAAATATAGCTAACATACTTAAAAATACCTAACATATCACTGTCAAGAGGAAGATGTAGGGAAAAGACAGAGGGAGAAAACTTGGAACTCAAAATCTTACAAAAAATCAATGTTGAAAACAAAAAAGAAAGAAAGAAAAGAAAAAATTTGGATACCTAAGCTAGTCTGAGTAACATGAATATTCAAATTAACTATAAAGATCGCATTAAGGAAAATGCTATCCAACTCCAGAGAAAGAACTGATATGTGGAATTAGATATTGTACAGTTTCACACACACACACACACACACACACACACACACACACACACACACACACAGACCTGTTTCAATGCTGACCTTTAATGCAGGGGAGGAAGAAGGGAGGGGAAACAGCTTGGAAATCAGTGTCCCAAATAATAATAATATTAACTATTTTTAAGTAAATAAATGTAGTAGAATACTTTTGAGTCATAAGAAATGATAAAATAGGTTATTTCAAACAACTTTGAAAGATTTAAGAATGAGTCAACACATTGACCATCTATGATTCTAGAGGAGTAATGATGAAGATACTACCCACCTCCTAACTGAGATTTGATGGATCAGGATACAAAATTAAGACATATATTTTGAATGTGAACAATATAAGCATTTGTTTTGATTGATAATGCATATTTGTTACAGTTATTTTATTTTCCTATGAGGGCTGGGTGAACAGGAAAGAGAAAAAAATTGTAAATAAAAAAAACTAATTTTTTTTAAAAAGCAAATACTTTGGAAAATTAGCCAAGGAGAGGTAATCTAAGAATCATCAGATTGCCTCCAAATATCCACCATAAAATATCCTAGATACCATATTTTTAAAAAATTTGAAGATTGTCTAGTCATTTTAGGACTAGAAGTAAAAAGTGAAAATAAAACAATCCACTGATAATTTCCTGAAACACCAAAATGAAAGCACCAAGGAATGTCATAGAAAATTCCAGACCAGGGCTAGCTAGATGACATAGTGTATAGAGACTCAATCCTGAAGTCAAGAGAACCTGAGTTCAAATTTTACTTCAGACATTTGATAGTTAACTAGCTGTGTGACCTTGGGCACGTCATTTAACCCCAATGTCTTGCAAACCCTCCCCCCCCAAAAAAAGAAAAAAGGGAAAAAAAGAAAATTCCAGAGCTCTCAGATCAAATTCTACAAACAAGAAGGGAAAGAAGGAAAAAGGAAAAGGAGAGAAGAAAAGAATGAAGCAAGGAAGGAGGAAAGAAGGTGGGAAGAAAGGAGGAAGAAGGAAGGGGGGGAAGAAAGGGATGCAGGCAGGAAGGGGAAAAAAGGAGGGGGGAGAGAGAAAGGAAAAAATAAGAGAAGGAAAAAAGGAATAAGAACCTATGATGGAGGAAGGAAAGAGAGGAGGGAAAAATAAGGAAGAAGAAAAGTAAAAATGACCTATGATAGATTACTGTGTAAGAGGAATAAAGGAAGAGAAATGAGACAAAAACAAATTGCATATAATATAGAACAGTTGTCTTGAGCACACCCTTCTCTCATTACTCACTCATCATTTATAAAGAGGAAAGCAATGGACACTGAGAGAGACGATTATAGAGAATATAATAGAGGGAAAACATAATTAATAATCTTAACTGTAAACCTGAATGGGATAAACTCTCCCATAAAATGAAGAAGAGTAGCAAAATAAATTAGAAAAACCAATCGTATATTGTTCACAAGAAATATACAAACAGACAAAAAGATTTACACAGTTAATTTAAAGAATTGGAATAAATTATATTCTACTTAAAATGAAGGAAAAACCCAGGAGTAGTAATCATGATCTCAGACAAGGCAAAAATAAAAATATAATTGATCAAAAGAGATAACATGAATTTAGTATCAATACTTCTAGTGTATGTACACTGAATGGCCTATTATCTAAGAATTTTAAGGAAAAAAATAATTTATGGGAAGAATTAATCATTAAACTATAATAGTTATGGACTTGAAAGCACTCTTTCAGAAAAAGACAAATCTAAATAAGATATAAGCAAAAAAAAAGAAGTTAAAGATCTAAATAAAATTCAGAAAAGTTAGAAATGAGTTCTCCAGTGATTACTGAGCTGGAACAGAAAAGAACACTATGCACAAATGTATGTGTGTGTGTGTGTGTGTGTGTGTGTGTGTGTGTGTATACATTTATACATACATACATACATACTTCTTATCTGTACATGTACTTTTACAAAATAAAATTAACCATGTACTAGCATATTAAAAACTTAGAAATAAATGTAGGAAATCAGAAATATTAAAAAAAAACATGGTTTACTGATCATAATATAATAATAATTGCAAAGAACAAAGAATCATTGAAGAAAAGATCAAAAATTAATTGGGGACTAAATTAATGGATCAAAGAATAAATCATAGCCTTGGAGCCAAATCCAGCCTCAGACACTTAATAATTACCTAGCTGCGTGACCTTGGGCAAGTCACTTAACCCCATTGCCTTGTAAAACAAAACAAAACAAAACAAAAAGAAGAATAAATCATAGAAACAATAGGAAATTTCATGGAAGCAAATATCTACAATAAGGAAAAAAGCCCCCAAATATTTGCAAGCTATCAAAGCAGTACTGAAGGGAAATTGTTTATCTCCAAGCACTTACATGAATAATAACAAAGAATGAATTGACCAGGCAACCAAAACATTTAGAAAACCAACAAATTTTGAATCCCAACTAAGCACTAAAATAGAAATCTCAAAAGAAAAAAAAAGTTTAATTGAAGAAAGGGAAAATCCATCATTGGAATGCTAAGTAAAATGAAAGACTATTGTTTTAATTAAAGACTACTATTCTGAGTTTCAAAAGAAAAAAAAGAAAACCAAATTACCAGGATCAAATGTGAAAAAGGTGAAATACTATCAAATGAAGAAATAAAGGAATTTAATAGAAACTAATCTGGTCAATTATGTGCCTGAAAAAAAGTAAATAAAATTAATAAATACATATAAAAATATAAACTATCCAAAGTAATAGAAAAAAATCAAAAATGCAAATAATTCAACCTTAGTAAAATAAATAGAAGCCATAAATGAATTCTGAAAAAAAAAAAGATAAAACCCAAAACCAAATAGACTGGTAAGTAATTTGTATCAGATATTTGAAGAATAATTTATTCCATTACCATGTTGATGATGATGATGCTATTTTTCCTTTGTTCTTAAAGAAGACCATAATATCAGGGAGGTGATGCCATGATAAGAAAGTAAATTGGGCGGGGCAGCTTGGTGAATAGAGCATTGGCCCTGGAGTCAGGAGGACTGGAGTTCAAATCTGGCCTCAGACACTTAATAATTGCCTAGCTATGTGACCTTGGGCAAGTCACTTAACTCCATTGCCTTAAATAAAAAAAAATTTAAGTAAATTGGATCTAAGTGAGGGGGTACTGTGCTAAGTCACCAGCCTCACTTTCACTTTTATTATGTAAACTATTCAAAGAGATATTCCTGAATTTCTCATAAGATACAAATATTATCTTGTTATTTAAACCAAGGAAAAACAAAGAAAGTGATAGTTCAATATTTGTAATGATTATCAATGCTAAATATTAAATATTTCAATGCAAAATATTACATGTAGGACACAAGAAAAACATTAAAAATATTGTATACTATGACCAGGTAGGGTTTATACTAAGAATGAAAAAATGGTTCAATATTAGTAACTCTGTAAATATAGTAGACAGCATTATTAACAAAAACAATCAAAATCACATGATTATATAGATACAGAAAAAACCCTCTAATTAAATACAATGTTTAATATGATAAATTATATTTAAACCCAAGTTGACAACATATGGAATGGAAATAAACTAAAGGCCTTCCCAGGAAGATTAAGAGTAAAATAAGAATGTCCATGATCATCTTTTATTGGCATAGTGCTACTGTTACTACTTCTACTACTACTACTACTATTACTACACATCCCATCTATCAACTGATACAGTTCAAGAGTTTATCAAGAGTCAAATTCTAGAGGAAACCTAACTACTGACAAGTCTCATGGAAGACAAATGGAGCTAGAGAAGGGGAAGCCATGAAAAATCTTGTATACCTGGGAGAACAGAACAAAGAACAGGTAGAGGATACCACCATAAAGATCCAGGCTAGGTCTCTAAGATTGGGACTCTAAGGGCCAAATGGGTCAAATGCTGAGTGGCCAAAACTCCACACCCCACACTAGCCTAGAAACCTCAAGGCAATAAAACTGTTTCCTTTCTCCCTTTTACTACTTCAGGATAGTATAATGTCTTTTCCTCTGGAGATAGGGAAAGTCTAATTACTTTTCTTTATTTTAAACATTTACTTTGTCTTGATAAACATAAGAAATTTGCTAGGGTGAATTTATTGGAATTGAAATTGGGGTAAATTGTTGAGGAGGAACATATCAGGATAAAAGGGAAAAAAAAAGATTAAAACCTAGAGTACTTCCCAGAGCACTGTCTCTGATTAGGTCTCAGAGATAGATTATTATAGATTCCTTTTGTTACAGCTTGCAAAGAGTCAAAGATTTGGTGAGAGTAGCAAAGAATGAGTGACTAAAAAACCCTGCTCACTCATCATTTTTATTTGTACTATTGTTTAGTATAATTATTTATATTATTTAATATATAATTAAATAGCACATATGTATATATGTAGTGTATATATAAATATATACTTATACTTTTAAATATACTATTTTCATCATGTAATATATAATTTTCATTATATAATATACAATTTTCATTTTGTGTATGTAAGCATATATAGAATAAAAACAAAAATGAATATAGATGAAGTAGTTTAAGGAGGAAGAGTACTAGTAATTAGGATCAAAAGTAGGATGATAAAGGCTGATTCTAAGAGACATTCCAAGAATGAGAGAGAGCCAAAACAAAAGCATGGAAAAGAAAAGGGAAGAGTTGTGTGTAAGGAATAACAAAAAGGGTGAAGTGACTATGAGACAGAGCACAAGAAGAAAAGTAATGTATCATGGTGCTGGAAAGGTAGATTTAAGTACTTTAAAAGTCAAACAGGTTTTATATTTAATTCTATAAATTAAATGAGACCACCTGAACTTAACATACAATAATTAGAGCTAGAAGCAACCCTGGAGGCCATCTAGTTTAATCCCTTCATTTTATCAATGAGAAAACTGAGGCACAGAGAGGTTACAATATTTGACCAAAGTCTAGTAGATTTCAGAGACAGGATTTGTTCAGATCTGCAGTTAAGAAAAATTTCTTTGGAAGCTCTGCCAAAGGAATTAGAAGAGAGACTTGAGGCAAAGAAATCAGTCTGGGGGCTTCTGCAATAGTTCAGGTGGGAAATGATGAAGCCCTGAACTAAAAACTGGTGAATGTAGGAATCATAGATAGAAGATAGGATAGATGTGTAAATAGGAAAAAAGATTCCATAACTGATTAAATGGGGTTGTAGATGGGTCAAGAAGAGTTAGAAGATTAAGGAAAACAGCTAGGTTATAAATCTGGAAGATTAGAATAATGTGGTACCCCTGACAGCAAAACAGAACTATGACAAAGGGTTGGGTGTGCGGAGAATATAATGAGTTTTGTTTGGACATGTTAAGCCTGAGATGCCAATGGAACATCCAATCTAAATAGAAAAGAAGAAAATTATCATTTATTAAGTGACCACTATGGGCCAGGCATTAATGTTAACCACTTTTATAAATATTATCTCATTAGGGCCTCATAACCCTGAGATGAAGATATTATTATTATTACCCCCATTTTACAGATGAGTCCGAAGTAGAGTCTAAGTGATTTGCTTTGGCTCACAGAGCTAATAAGTTGTCTGAGACTGATTTTGAACTCAAGTATTCTTGGCTTCATTCTATCCACTATGCAACCCTGCCTCTAAATAAGAATTATAATATAAAGCTAGAAAGACCAGTGAGAGAGAGACAGGTGGACAAAGAGAGATGTGGAAACTTGGAAACTAATTAACCTAAACAGAGTATAAACTGAAAAATGAACCCATGACAGAGCCTTAGGGAGAAGAATATGTATAATGAACCAGAAGAGGATACTGAGCAGTAACTAGACAGGTAGGAAAACCAAAAGAATAGTGTCATGAAAACCAAGAGTAACCAGGAAAAATCAGTGGCAAACCATGGCACATGTATCAAATAGGTCAATAAAGATGAGGACTGAAAAGGTGAAAATAACCATTAGATTCCAAAATTAAGAGATCACTAGTAACAGAAAAAAATATTTTGAGTGATGTAGTCAGAAGTCAGAGAGTTGATAAGTGAGTGAAAGGACAGAAAGTGATAGAAATAAGAATAGACAGCTTTTTTCTAAGACTTTGGCTGAGAAAGAGAGGACAGATATAGATGAAATTTTAAAGGGATGGTAGATTTTAGTGAAAGTTTGTTTGTAAGAGGCAGAGGAAGATCCAATATATAGGAGAGACTGAAGACTGAAAAGGAAAATCTTTTTCCTAGTCTATTCCTAATTTGACCCAGCTAGGGTCTCAGAAGGTAATACTGACCCCTGAGGCTCTGATCCAGAGAGAGAGAGAGAGAGAGAGAGAGAGAGAGAAAGAGAGAGAGAGAGAGAGAGAGTGTGTGTGTCTTGGTTGAAAGTGGGATGTACTAGTAAATATTTAACAACCAACTTTCTGGGGGTGAAGGGGAAATATGTACACATAACCCACTCTTAAATTTAATTTTCATTGTTAATATTCCCTTCATCACTTTCTTAAAATTAGGCAATCAAAAAATAAATAAATGAATGAATGAATGAATGGATAGATAGATTCTAACTTGTAGCATTTGCCAATTGCAAGGTATAAGTAAATGTCCATGTTGCAAATTTAATGATCAGGGGCAGTTAGGTGGTGCAATGGATAAAGCATTGGCCCTGGAGTCAGGAGTACCTGAGTTCAAATCCGGTCTCAGACACTTAATAATTACCTAGCTGTGTGGCCTTGGCCAAGTCACTTAACCCCATTTGCCTTGCAAAAAAAAAAATAAAAAAAAATTTTAAAAAAAAGAAAATTTAATGATCAGCTGTCTCCAAGAGACATACACAATGTATTGTTAAAAGAGTCTATTTTATGAGGCTTTCTTAGAGCTCTAAAAATGGTATAGTTTTGGTATTAATTTTTGTCTTAAAGTTTTCTTAAATTCCTTTTTGTAAAGCAATGAATCCATCTTCCTCATGAAAACTATTGGGCGAGGCTGCTAGGTGGTGCAGTGGATAGAACACGGCCCTGGAGTCAGGAGTACCTGAATTCAAATCTGGCCTCAGACACTTAATAATCACCAAGCTGTGTGACCTTGGACAAGCCACTTAACCTCATTTGCCTTGCAAAAACCTAAAAAAAAAAAAACTATGGGGGGAGAATGATTAAGAGAGCAATCTGTTAGAGAAGACAAGAGGGGACAGTATCAAGGGTATGTATTTGTGAACCCCAAGTCTTTTGACTCAAGACTAGCTGTTGCTGTGATTTGTTGTCAAGAGGCAACTTTTGCCTCAATGTAAAGAAAGTCTATTAACTCAAAAGCTATCCAAAAGTATAATCGGCTGTCTCCTCAGGTTCCTTACCACCAGAAGGTCTACATGGAGAAGCTTCAAGACCACTTTTGAGGGATGTTGTAGAGAGAATTTTCTACGGTTTGGACTGAATGACTTCTCCAATTCTGATTCAAGGATCTATAAAGGAGATTCTTAAATAGAATCAAGGATGATAGAATCTAAAATGTATCTCAGTATAGTCTTAAACATTCTGCTGTTGATCATGAATTCTTATACAGTCTTCCAGATGAAATGACTGCAGGTTTAGGACCCACTACCATACTGAGTTCAGGTATGTAGTGTGAGTTGTTTAACTGTCTTTAAGTTATCCCAGAGTCTCAAAATTGGACAAGAATTCAGAGGTAATTTGATCCAACAACACATGACTCATGCCTCATGACTTAATTTTCCATAGAGTCATATTCTAGACATGAGTCACATACCACCAAAGTCTCAATGAGACTTAATATGCCTCCTTGCATTAAGATCTTGAGTTCATCTGGGTTTATTACCCATAACAGGCTCATTTGTTTAGGGATATCCAAGGACAAAAGTTTTATTGCTGCCCCTCTTCAAGGATACTGTCACTTGTGAATTAACAGACTCCTCCATCAATATTTTTCATTCTTGTTTTTATTTGATACTCTTGATGGTATCTGGCTTGGAAGAAATATGTAAGCAGTTTTCTCCTTTGCCCTCCATTTTCAGTTTAAAGCCACCTCCATCAGACCCATAAGTCTCAAGGCAGCTATATTTTTACCAGGTCTCAGAAGATACATTTCATACTTGGCCAAGAGCCTGACATTCCTATGACTTAATCCAAGGTTTAGAAATCCAAATACTGTTCTCAGATAGCATCTTCTTAAGAAGCCTCAGATTTACTCAGCCAAAAGGAAAAAAAAGGAATGCTTCCTTCTAGTATAGAAGCTGAAGGATCAGTCCTAGATAAAATTAAATAGTTTGTGTCAACTTTGGAAGTCAGCTGTGATAAGACTAATATCTACCTGAATTCCCCTACAACATATGTTAGGTCTATGACCGCTTCCCCCTCCTGTTCTTCCTCCAGCATACATTAGGCCGAAGTTTAGGCAGCAGAAATTAGTTTTCCCTGAAAGAAGGGGGGAAAAAACTATCAGGGAACCAGATTGACCTCTGCTTCCTTGCCTCAATTTTCTGGTCATCTAAGGACATAAAAACTCCCACCCATTAAGTGATGGGGCTTTCCAACTTGGTAGATGTTAGAAGACAATACCTACTATACCCTATCATATAATTTCCATATGAAGATAAGGGGGGTTGTATTCAACTGTAACTTTTTTGCATATCCTTGATGTCTTAGGACACAGTAAATCTCTTTTTTAAAAATATTCAATGATTTCAATAACAATGAATTCAATGACAATTTTGTCCCAACGATAAAATTTTGTTCATATACTGTTGGTGTTACCCTACTCCCCACCTCCCAGTCTAACATTTGGCAAACTCAATAACTGAGACAAGATTAGATGGCCTTGTGGTTCACATCATGCTTGAGTTGGTGAAAGAGTTCTGCAAATAAATAGGAAGGTGATCAGACAGTGAGACACTGCATGGCTCCTGGTCACAAAAGCATATTCCCTGTGAAACCACAGGTTCCTACTCAAGAAGAGGGTCCAACCCAATCTCTGATACTATTAATTGTGTGATTTTAGACAAATGAGCCTAATCTTCAATTCCTCATTTATAAAATAAAGGAATTTTACTAGATGTCCTCTGAGGTTCCCTCCAAATCTAGATATATTATCCTGTAATCCTTAAGGAAACAGTTGATTTGAAATAAGCTTTACCTTGAAAAGAGAAAAGTAGACTGTTTTTGCTACAGTTGAAGCATGAAGCAAACCAAATAATAGGCCTTTTATGTTTTCAATTTTTTAAGAAAAATAAAAATCAGATCCCCTGATAAGGCGGGGGAGCACAGGATTCGGATGAGGGATAAATTTGGCCTTTGACATTCAATCTCACAGAGATACATGGTAAACATAGATGGTTAACTACTGAGCCAGTGGAAAGCAAAAATGCACAAGTTTAGCCAGTCCTAGGGGAGTCACTGAAAATCCTTACAAAATGTCGAATTCCTCCAATACCTTGGAGCCAACAGCTGATAAAGGGGAACTACCCTTAACTTCTCCCTGTGGAAGGGCATGTCAATTATTGTGAAATCTGAGAGATGCTTGCTGGACCATAAGAGCTGAGACTGTCTACACATTGTTTAGTATAGCATTTAGACTCAATTCAACTAAATCAACATTTAATGAGAGCCTACATTGTGCCAGACATGGGAACACAAAGACAAAAAGAAAAAGAAAACAACAACCCTGACTTCAAAGACTTTACATCTACTTTGGGGGTAGGAAAAGATTCAATATAAATACAGGTAAGTAAATATAAATTTCTAGAGAAAGAGAGCTCTAACAATGAGTGATCAGAAAAAGGCTTTGTGGATACAAATAGAGCAACTTTAAAGGAAGCTAATGATTGTCATTTAACCATATATATATTAAAAGGAAAAATAAATGAGAAAAAATGTTTAAATTGATCTTGGTATCTAAGATATATTAACAATTTATTATTATGAGTATGTATATTTATATATATGTATGTATATATGATATTTATATATATTTATACATATATATTTGTCCTTCATTTTTGAAGACCATATCAGAGAAGTGATACCATGACAAGCATGTGAATTGAATTTGAGTGGGGGGGGGAAGGGGGGGACTGTGATAAATAACTTTCTCCTCCACAGCAATCTGGGTCGTGGCCAGATATGAAACAGGATGCCTGGAGATGGCCCTGGATACAAGGCAATTAAGGTTAAGCGACTTGTCCAAGGTCACACAGATAGTAAGTTTCAGAGGTCATATTTGAACTTAGGTCCTCCTGACTTTTGGACCAGCACTTTACCCACGGAGTCATTTAGCTGCCCTGTACACATCTATATATACACACACATGTGTGTATATGTATACATATATGTACATATATGACCAATACTCCTTCTCTAATAGATAAATGGTCAAAATATATGAACAGGGCAGCTAGGTAGCGCAGTGGATAGAGCACCGGCCCTGGAGTCAGGAGGACCTGAGTTCAAATCCAATCTCAGACACTTAATAATTACCTGTGTGGACTTGGGCAAGCCACTTAACCCCATTGCCTTGCAAAAAACCTAAAAAAAAATAAAAGATATGAACAAATATTTCTCAAAAGAAATGTAAAAAACATTCACTTGAAAATGAAAGAATGAAATGAAAATGAAAAAATAATCCAAATCACTAATAATAGGAGAAATCCAAATCAAAAAAACTCTAAGATTTAATCTCATACCCTGCAAATTGGCAAAGATGACAAATAATGGCAATAGGCAATATTAGAGGGGTTATGTAGGCAAATTGTTGATGAAGCATTAAAATGGAAGAACCATTTTGGAAAGCAACTTGGAATTATGCAAACAGATGCCAAGAAAGCTATTGGTAAGAAAAAAGTTCCCTATATATATTAAAATATCTGTAGCAGTACTTTTCGTGATGGCAAAGAATTTGAAATAAAATGAATGGCTATTAATTGGAAAATGGATAAATATATTGTGGTAAATTAATGTAACAGAATGTTGCTGTGTCTGACTCTTCACAACTTGTGAATCATACTTTTGATAGAATTTTCTTTGTTAAGATACTGGAGTGGTTTGATATTTCCTTCTCTAAAATTTGTAGTGCTTGTCCTTCATTCTCAAAGAAGACCACATCAGGGAGGTGATACCATGACAAGCACATGAAATAGTCAGTGCTCTATCTATTGCACTAGCAAAAAGAGATTAAGTGATTGCCCTGGGTCACACAGCCAGTAAGTGTCTAAGGACACATTTGAACTCAGGTCTTCCTGAATTCAGATCCATGCTTATTCATGAAGTCACTACCTGCTTCCTATGCTGTAAATACTGATGTATATGATGAATGCAGAAAAGCATGGAAAATCTACCTGAACTAATGCAGAGCAAAATAAACAAAATTAAAAAATTGTATAAAAAGAGCAATAATGTAAATAACAAATTAAATTAAAATCCAAAAGTAAATTTAGAAAAAAATTATAGAAAATAAAGCATGATTCAAATGCAGTTATATGAGAGGACATCCTCAATCCCCTGCTTCAGGGAGATGAGAGGTCCACCTAATGGAAATGAAAGAATCTTCTATATTATGCTTTCTTTTTTTTTGCACTGAATTAGAAAAAGGAATAAGATGGTGTATAATAAAACAATCTGTCATATGACTGGTACCTATAAGATTGTTTTAAATTTAACAGATTCCCAATCAATACAAAAATATGTCACAAACATAAAAGTTTGAGGGCATAATTTAAGTCATATGTTCAACCATGTGCTCCAGAAAGGGGAATTTTAGGACATTTCAAAGAACTTCAAATATTCCTAGAGTGGTAAGTATATTCTAAACAATATAACCACTGTAAGTCAATAATTTAAAAACCTTCTTAAGAGAACTACCTCCATTCTGATTTCTGCCACCAAATACTCTCTGAAATTCAGATGGGTTTTCTGTATCTTGTCAGAGCCTGATGTTGATGGTTTTGCCAGTCCTGTTACAGGAAAAGACCTCTATGGGCTTGTAATTATGTTCGAATCATTGCTCTTGGAGCAGAGAGGGAGAAATACATGAAGGAGAGAAACCCTAATGTCATTCAATCTTCTCATCTCTACCAGCATTCATGTAACCAGTGGTAAAGAATTGTCACACTCGTTTTAAACTTTTTTGATTGATACCTGAGCTTGTCTGCTTCCTGACAAGAAAAGTAGGTTTGGAAAAGGAATGGAGTGCCGTACAATATGAAGGTAAAGAGGGGAGGAAATACATTCTAGGCATGGCAGCAGCATAAAAATAAGAGATACAGTGTTGAATTCAGATAACAATCAGTAAGACTGTGTATTGCTGGCAAGGTCTCCTAGAATGTTCCAAGGAACCCTTCACCACTAGCTTTCTTATATGAAAAGTTATCACTAATTGAATTGACTAAAGAGGGGGGAAAAAAGAACTAATTAGAAATAAGATGTGTATTTCTGCTGTACATTTACTGCAAAAGGTTATAATTCTCTAGCTGGATTATGTATGCAAGATATGAAACTCTGAAAGCAACAGAACGAAAAAGAATGTGAGAGGTGGAAGGGTTCTCCACATTTTACAGATCAGGGCATCACTGGGAAGGTTCAGAGATGGAGATCATGGTGATAAGGGAGATTCTAGAATGCATTTTCTTTTTTATCTTAGAGTAGGTGCCTGTGGTGGGAATAATTTTCTCACCCCCAACCCCATGAAAGTTGGATTAGTTTTACCTTAAAAGCTATTGAGGCCCTCCTGGAGATTTGATTTATCTAGAGCTCTAAGGTCTCAGGTGATTGGTATCATTTCCAGATCACTTGATTGAAAACAGTCATAAAAATCGTGTCTTGCCTTTGCATTAGGTAACTCCGAGGAAGGGGAGCTTTGCTCCACTGAATCAACCCTCAGTGTCCTCAACGAATATTCTTATTGAATGTTCTTTCCCAATTATGACTAAGCAAATTGCCATTTGTTAAGAGACAGAGGCAGAGACAGGAGAATATTAGATAAATGATAAAGCATTTATTAAGTGTTTACTAAGTTAGGTGAAAATGGGGACATGATTAACATACAAAAGGTGATACCATTAGCAAATTAGTAGATCAGGGAATAGTCTGTCAGATGTATGAATAAGAGGAATTTAGGACCAAAGAAAACATAGAGAACAATACAAAATTTAAAAGATTTTTAAAATGAAAAACTACTTAATTTGAATTATATAAGATTAAAAGTTTTTGTACAAACAACACTAATGCAACAAAAATTATAAGAAACTTGGGGGGGGGGGGTTGCAACAAGCATCTCTGATAAAGGTCTCATTTCTCAAACAGAGAACTTAGTCAAATTCATTAAAAAACCAAATCATTACCCAAATGAGAAATGGTCAAAAGAAATGAACTGGCAGTTTTCAAAGAAATCAAAACTATCTAGTCATATAAAAAAACATCTAAATCACTATTGATTAGAGAAATACAAATTAAAACAAGTCTGAGGTACCCTGTCACACTTAATCAGATTAAATAATGAGATTAAAAAGGGAAATGATGAAAGTTGGAAGGAATGTGAAAAAACTCGTACTCTAATGCACTGTTGGTGAACTGATTCTACCATTCTGGAGAGCAATTTGTAACTATGACCAAAGGGCTGTAAAACTCAGCAAGACTACTGCTTGGTCTAGCTATATTCCAAATTCATTTATTCTTTTTTGTTTTTAGGTTTTTGCAAGGCAATGGGGTCAAGTGACTTGCCCAAGGTCACACAGCTAGGTAATTATTAAGTGTCTGAAGTCGGATTTGAACCCAGGTACTTCTGACTTCAGGGCCGGTGCTCTATCCACTGCACCACCTAGCTGCCCCCAACCAAAGACATTTAAAAAGGGCAGGGAAGAGGGCCCTAATTTGTATAATATCTTTTTCGTGGTGCTAAGAATTGGAAATCAAAAGGATGTCCATCAGTTGTGGAATGGCTAAACAAGCTATGGAATACGATTGTGATGGAATATTATTGTGCTCTCTTTTTATATAAAATGTACGTGTATTTATATATACACATATATTATAATATATAAACACATGTGTATATAAATACATGTACATATATGTATGCGTATACACACAAACACACACATGCATACATATATATACATAAATGGAGAAAGCACTGCCCTGAAGACAGGAGGACTCACGTTCAAATTCAGCCTCAGCCACTTGATACTTTCTAGCTGTGTGACCTTAGGCAAGTCACATACACCATTGCCCCACAAAAAACAAACACACACATAGTTGGGGAAGCTAGATGGTGAAGTAGATAGAGCATTAGCCTTGGAGTCAGGAGGATCTGAATCCAAATCTGACCTGAGATAATTGATACTCACTGTGTGACCTTGGATCCCATTACCTTGCCCCCTCCCCTCAAAAAAACAAAGACATGAGATGATCTGTTATGCATGAGGAATAACAAAGTCATGTTAACTAGACTGTAGAGTGTAGCAGGACTTCTACAGAAGGACCTCCGCTAACACAATCCTCATAGTCTGAATTGTGAGTGAATGGAGATTTATAGATTTGCAGGACTAATATTTCTTCATTCTATGATTTCTATAGTTTCCTCCCTTTTCATAAAATATTCCTCTATAACATTATGAATTTGTGTTAATAATTGCATGTAAGTTTGCCAGTTTCAGTATATGAGACCTTGCTTTATTATATAAAGTGCTGGCCTTTGAATCATGAAGACTGGAATTCAAATTCTTTCTGCCACTTTCTAAAATCACTTTTAATCTAAATTTTATTGTCCCAAATATTTGTGGGCACACTGATAAGTGGCTGACTATTAAATAAAGAAATTGTTCCCTCTCCCTGGAGTCTTATATTAAGATTTGATTAAAGGAATAAAAGGGATAAATTAATTTGCAGTATAGAAATTTCTAAATAGGAAGACAAGATGATAGAGAAAAAGTTAATATTTTGACTCACTAAATTTAATGATTCCTTTTAAAGTCATACCATTGATGATGCTATTCAGTCATTTATTGTTATTTGTGTTCAAAGAATTATGTTAGATGCTAGAAGAACAAAGATTAAAAAAAAATTCTGGTTCCAACTCTATTTTTGTACTTGTCTTCCCCAAATGTATTTAAAAGGCCATTCATCCAAAGCAAAAATCCCAAAATATAAAAAATTCAAAGATGGTGACTTACCACTGATGCAAAAAATCTAATTTCCCCCCTACATATACCAAAGACATACTTAAAAGAAACAAAAAATAATGCATTTTCAAATGGAATATAGATAGAAAATACTAAAGACAAACTTTCAATAGTATTAGAAACAACTCAACCTCCTCTCCCCACCAAAAAAAAAAAAAAACTTGAATAAAATGCACTGATTTTTCAACTGATTTAGGTGGGAAAATGTGTTTTACCATACTAACTTTGAGTGCTTTGAAAAAATGCTGTCTTTTGAGAATACTTAACATTTAATCTCTAACATGCTAGGATGTGAGTTTGAATCTACTTTTGAAAGTAGGTAAACAGATTGTTAGATTATATGTTAAATGTTCCAAGTTAAAACACTCAGGATCATTTTCTCATTCCTCTAAAAACATTCTTCTTAACAGAGAAGAAATTTGGATTTGAAGGAAAGAAGCTTTTCTACATTTCAAATATCATTTATTCTGTATAAGTTTGAATCAGTGGGTTGTTTTCTGGGTGATTTTCATGGCCATTTCACTTATTTTCTCTGGGTCTCAATTTACTCCTTTATGAAATGAAAATGTTGGATTAGATAATCTCTAAGATTTATCCACCAATCAATGAGTATTCATTAATTACCTGCTGTGTGCCAACCACTATTGAGGCAAAAGAACACAAAGATAAAAAGAAGCCAGTCCCTGTACTCAAGAGGCTTACACTATATCAGGAAAGGCAATAAATTATATAAAAAATGAGTTGTTAGGGAGATGGGATACTAATAACATGGAAAGACCACGTTAAGACCATGTAGAAGGTGCTTGGTCAGATTCTTAAGAGACAAGGAATACTAAGAGGAAGAGATGAAGGAAAATATTCCAGGAATGGAAGATAGCCAGTTACAATACAGAGATAGAAGAGTGAATGTTGTAAGTCATGAACTGTAGAGTACAGCAAATGAAGAATTCATAAGGTTGAGGAGGCAAGTTCAAAAAGGAGAATTTGTTTGCTTCAAGAAACAATAGGGAACCACTTGAGTTTATCCAGTAATATGGGCAGTCCTATCTTTTAGGAAAATGAAACTCATGTGAAAGGTGGCCTAGAGAGAAGAGATATTGGAGTAGAGAAATTTTTTTTGTTCATTTCAGTTGTATATGACTCTTAGTGATCCTATTTGGGGTTTTCTTGGCAAAGATACTGGAGTGGTTTGCTATTTCCTTCTCCAGCTTCTTTTACAGATGAGGGAACTGTGGCAACTGGGAAGCGACTTGCTCAGGGTCACACAGCTAGTAGCAGTCTAAGACCAGATTTTCCTGAGTTTCGTAAGACTGTAACACAGGAAGAGAATATGAAACGGCCCCTAGGATCAGATTATCCATTTCCTTGACCCAACTTTCTCAGTCAAGTGTCACTGAACTGTTGTCACATATTTTTGCAATGTTAGGACAAGACCATGGTAATAATACAGGTGAAAGACAATTAGAGACTCAGAGTGGTAGATATGTGAACAACAAAAAGTGTTAAGATGTTAAGAAATATGAGGAGAAAAACGGTAAGATTTATTAGCTAACTGGATATGTAGGAAAAAGTAGAGGAAAGCAACAGGTAAAATGGTGAAGTTGCAAATCTAGGAAGCTAAGAGGATGGTACCTCAATAGAAATGAAGACAGTTGGTTTTACCTTTGTTGAATTTAATATAATTTGTGATATATACTCCAAAATGTCCAATGGGCAATTAGTAATGTAGGACTAGAGCTCAGGAGAGACTAAGGTCCAGAACATCAACATATAAATAATCAATGTTAGTTTCACTAGATTGACTGTTAATTACTGAGAATTAGTGGTATAAATGTGTTAATTAAATTCATGGGAGCCAATTAGGTCAGTGTTCAGAGAAAGAAGGTAGGCACAAAGCCTTGGGATAACTCCACTGTTTGGGATTGTGATATGGATCATTAATCAGGGAGGAAAAAGGCAGACAAGAAGTGTTCAAAAGGTCTAAGAACTAGAAAAATCGTACTGAAAATCCAAAGAACAGCTTCCAAATAAGATGGTTGTAAGGGGATAATAGAGTATGTGGCCATGAGGAGTTCATCCTGAGTCATTGAGACCTGGGACAACAGGAATATCCATACCAGAGTGCTCTGAACTCAGGAAGGAGCTCTGGCCCTTCTCTCTCAGTTCTCCTGCCTTTCATCCTTATCTTGTTGAATATTCTCAGGAAGGACCTTTTGTCCTTATCCCTCTGCCTTTCATCCTCATATTGTTCAACTGTCCCAGGAAGGAGTTCTAGTCCTTATCTCTCTACCTTTCATCTTTATCTTGTTGAAGATTCCACATTTTTCCAGGATACAGACCTTTTGTGGCATGCCCCTTATACTTCCACAGGCCTGGAGATGAGGGATGTTGATACAAGGGGACTAGGCTTATATATACCCTTATTTCAACTATATAACTCAGAGATGTAGCATATACCTGCAATAAACTCCTTGCTTATCTCTCACTGGCTGACTTTCATTATTGAACATGCGGGACATGTCCGGCAGAGCTCCCCGAAGAGTTGTGTGAAATAAACTGAGACCCGGCTGCCCAGAGTGGACCGCAACAGATGGTAAACAGTGTCATATGCAAGAATAAAGATTGAAAAAATATCAGTCATGACTAATATGAATCCTTCACATTATGTAGGTAGATACCAAGGCATGTTTGCTTTAGAGGAAGGTAAATGGACAGATTTTTTTTAATGCTTGTTACTCAGTAATATTGTTCAGTGATCAACTGTGAATACCTTAGCTATTCTCAGCAATGTAAGTCAATTGCTGAAAAATGCTATCCACCTCGAGAGTAGGTAGGAGTCTGAATGGAGATTGAAGCATACCTTTATTACTTTATTTTTCATGGTCTGTGTGTGTGCTTTTGCAATGTGGCAAATATGGATATTTCAGATGACTGCACATATATCATCTATATCAAAATACTTGCCTTTTCAAGGAGGGAAGAGGGGAGAGATATTGAAACTCAAAAATCTTGGGGTGGCTAGGTGACACAGTAGCTAGAGCACCGGCCCTGGAGTCATCTGGCCTCAGGCACTTAATAATTACCTAGCTGTGTGGCCTTGGGCAAGTCACTTAACCCCACTGCCTTGCAAAAACTAAAAAAAATCTTTAAAATTATTTTACAGAGGAAAATAAAATTAATAAAAATGTTTGTTACTTGAAAATAAAAACAAGCATTATATAATGTGTATATGTAAACTACACAACAAAAAATATATTAGAGGCAATCTTCTGGGAAGCCTGAGAGGTACAGCAATCAAGGGTACATGGACTAGCCTTGATAAACAGAACCGATATTTCATCTTCAGAATAAAGGAGCTAGAGAATGACATTATGAAGGAGCTGGAGAGAAAAATAGGAGTGCTCCAAGAATAGACTCAATATTTTGTGAAATATGAGGTTAAGTTCTCAACAGAGGTGAATGAAAGGAATACTCTAAGAAGACTGAGAGAAGTTTTAGATCAGTTACTGTGGATATGGAATTATTTTGGGTAGGGATAGCCTTGATGTAGTGAAAACGTGATTGAGAATACCTTTAAGTCACTTCTCCTTCACAATTCTTTCTCCACCAGTCAAAACACCTAACATACATCACTCACCATAACGTGGTATAATCAGGAACAAATGTTTACTTTCCTTAAATCAACATCCCCCCACCCCAACCCCCAAAACTAGACATTAGAGTACTAAATATAATGATCTTGGTAAACCAAATTGCTACGTTCCTGGCAGTCCTTCCCTGCTGTTTCCCTTAAACATTTCTATCTAAAATGAAAGGAAAAAAAAAAGCTCTGGAAAATATACAGCTAAAATATATTCTTAAAATATATTCTTCTACCCACCTTCTGGAATTTCAATTTTAGGCCTTTAAAAAACTCATTTTATCCCTTCTCAAAAAAAAAATCATTTTATATCCTGGTTTACCTTGTTGCAAGGATACATAAGACATATATAGAAAAGAAAATGATAAAATAATCCAGTGTGACACTAAATAAACTATTGAACTTGACCAGGTTACCATTTCTTTATCAGTGAAACAGTTTGGACTAGATAATCCCAAAGGCCCAGTCTTATTCAAAATATCCTTGAGATTAAACACTAATAGACATGTAACCCATTTCCACACATTTTCTTGGCTCACCAAAAGTATTCAAAAATGAAGTGCTTCAGATCCACCTCTGCACCTCTGCTCCCCACCATGAACTGGTGTTTTGACTACTTGTAGACTTGAATTTAAAAGTGACATAAAAATGGGGGGGGGGGGGTTCCTCAACTTAGAAACTATCTAATCAGCCCATAAACACTAATGTCACTGCACCAGTCATACAGAGTTCAATTCTTCCTAACATTTTGGGGTTTCCTTTGTAGATACAAGGGTGGTTTGCCATTTCCTTCTTCAGCTCATTTTATAGTTGAGAAAACTGAGGTAAACAGAGTTAAGTGACTTTGGCTGGGGTCACACAACTAAGGTCATTTCTGAACTCATTAAGTCCCAGTCCAGTCCTCTAGCCATACCTACCACCTAATGAGGCAAATTGGGGATACAGATCAGCAAGACTATCCTGCCCTCAAGGTGTTTATAATCTAATGGGGAAAGAAAAACCCATAAGGAATTTAAAAACAAAAGACCAAGTGTATTCAGAATGAAGGCATGAAACTCACAGAAATCCAGGTCAGGTTGAAAGAAGTGAAGGATATGGAAGGAGCTCTCCACTCTCTCCATACATCCTCTACAATTAAAGGGATAAGGGATGGAGAGGTCCCAAGAAGCATGAGTTTCAGTTGATAGTATTCTGACAGGATGAGATTCCAGAGGCATGATGAAGTACAACAAAACATATATATACATATATATGTATATACACACACACATACACATATATATACATATATATGTACACAAATGTTTTTACATAAAATGACTGAATTTTATGATTCACTATTTTCACATAATATAGTAGAACAAGGGGCAGCTAGGTGGTGCAGCATATAGAACACCGGCCCTGGAATTAGGAGGAACTGAGTTCAAATCCAGCCTCAATTATTACCTAGCTGTGTGGCCTTGGACAAGCCTCTTAACCCAATTTGCCTTGCAAAAAAAAAAAAACCCTAAAAAAATACATATGGTAGAACAAAAAAGCCTGATTCCCTAAAGAATACACAAGTGCAACATTTAATAAACATTTCAGTTATTGAACTTTTTTATCCTTTTTCCCTATGTTTCCCAAAAGGGAATGACTGGAACTCATCCATTTTATGAACACTAAAGTTTTTCCCCCATGAAATTGCACTCAGGTGTGCAGAATATATTTTTCTAGGCAAACTCAAAATAGAATTTGGGGTCATTACACCTTATATAAAGTTCCTTAAGTATTATGTGCTTAGAAACCATATTGTGTTTTATGGTAATTTGTAAGGTCTTTCCCAATTACGTTTTAATATGGTTCAGGATGCACTTTGGAATGTGATAGCCTAGGAGTTGAGGGTTTTTTTCACCAGTGATTAGAAGTTGCAAAAAAAAAAAAAGTTGTATTGATAAAGGGAGCTCCCTCACCTGAATGAAATGACCGAATTTCTACAAGGATGAACAAAGCACAATGGTAGTTAAGATTAGGTCAGTCACGGGGCAGCTAGGTGGCGCAGTGGATAGAGCACCGGGTCAGGAGTACCTGGGTTCAAATCCGACCTCAGACACTTTAATTACCTAGCTGTGTGGCCTTGGGCAAGCACTTAAACCTATCGCCTTTAAAAAAAAATCTACAAAAATTAGGTCAGTCATGTAAGAGATATGACTATCACAACAAATCAGTACTGACAAATTAACTACAAGTCCATATCCCAATCTTTCTTGAATAGTCTGCTTAACAGCTACAATTTTTGCTAACCTCAGGAATAAACACCTGAAAACAGGTTATAATCTCTTTCCCAAATGGACTCTCCTATATTTGAATAAGAAAGGGAGAAGATGAGAGCAAAATGAAAGTTGCCCTATGACCAACTGGGACTAAAAAGCTGGGATTCCTAAAGTCCTTATCTATTTCATCAATTATCACTCTTGCTTTTCTGAAAATGAGATTTTAATAAATAATCTCGTGACACTAAGCTATTGAACTTGATCAGGGTTTCCATTTCCCCACACACATATATGCATACAAAGTCATTTCTAAAGTATAAAGAGGAGCATACTATCTTTTTACTAAGTAGTTTTCCTTTTGGAGAAGGGGGTAAAGGAGAGCACAAAAGAGCCAGGTTTTGCTCAAAGATGCCCTCATGACCGAATTCACATCCCCAGTACCTCTCTGGTCAATCCTGCTGCAGGGTTTTTAGTTAGGAGGGACAAACTGGGGGGGGGGGGGGTGTTTCAACAACTCAGCATAAGAGGAACCAAGATAACTACTGATTTTACGTATACAGTTATATCAGATACTGCGCCCCCCCCTTTTTGGTTTTATGGAAATGAGAGGAGTGGGTAATGAGGGGGAAGGTGATCAGCTCAAAGTGAATAGGTAACATATCAAGTTAGGCAATAGCAAACCCAAACCATTGGAAAAGTATAATGACCCCAAATAAATAAGGCAACTGCTGCCCAAGTGGTCATAGCATACTTTTATTTAACATGTACTGCACTAATGCAGCCGATACACAGCCAGCAGTCCTACTCTTGAGCACAGTCAAATTACTATCAATCAAGTTTTGTTTTGTTTTTTAAAATACTTAATCACATTTCTAGGTGGAAGCAGCATTTGGTGCAAAGACTACAAATAAACACAAACTAATTCTTGGTACTTGTTGATAGGTGTGGAATTAAGGGTCATAACTATGTCCACGTTTGTTTTCCATCATAAAAAAAATCTATATATTGCGCTATATATAGTATGTTCCATTCAAAAGCTCACTGTACAGAGGGAATTGAGCTCTAAATTTTACACTACAGCATTAAAAATAAATCTTAAATGACAGTGCTTCACTCTTTAAACATTTCTTCAGAATCTCTTCAGCAACAGCAAATAAAGTCATCAGTATTTAGTATTTCCATGCTATCTTTTTAAAGTAACTACAAAATTATTTTTGAAACCAAAGGTCATTCTTTCTCCACACAAATAATGACAGTAAGAAAATTATATTAGTTGTGTGCATTATTAGTTTCACACAACACATTTTCCGCCTCCCTCCCCCCCCTTCTCCCACCCACTACCTCCCCTGACTCCCCATATCACCCACCCCCATATACCTTTGCACTGAATGTACCTTTCCAGGGACCTGAATGTACAAACCCACCACCCAGTTGTAGCTCGGTGGTTTTTTTGTTTGTTTTTGTAGCAGGACCTGTACCATCCAGGCCGATCAATGGATGTCTCACTTCAGTCCACAAGTTGATCGGATCTTCACGTTCAAAGTTCAAGTTATACATAGATGCTGGTCACATCACATCCCCAGCACCAAGTAGGCAAGCACAATTATTTCAAGTTACTTGTCAGTGGTGGTAGTGGGTTTTTCCATCAAGAAAAATGCTCCCTCTCACTGTTCAACTCAAATGGTTACTTGAATATTAACAGCACCTTTATACATTATGTGTGTATGATTTATGTGTGTATATTCTATAATGTTCACATATAAATATACATATGAACATTATACCCAGCCTTTGTTCTGCAAGCATTCTCAAAGATAAGCTTGTCCATATTACAAAGGCTGTCAAAGACAAATTTTACTACATATCTTAACAAAAACTATTTCTTGGTTAAAGACAACTCCAGTAACAATATTGTATCATTCTATATACTTAACAAGGGGAACCATTAATATCTATTCTCTTCCCTCCTATCCCAATAAACGAAGCAGTTAAAAGCACCTTATCTTCAAAGAAAATTTGTTTCTTCGAAAATGCAGGCTAGAATTTGGGAAGTAGAGTACTGCTTAAATTTTTTTTTCCTTTAAGCAAGTCGTATAGAATTTCACATTTACAATGTTTCCTTGCAACAGTTACCAAAAATGAATTGACCCAATTAACAGACCAAGTGAATTTTTCAAAAACGTTATGCAAGAAATGGCCAAGGGAAGAAAGCTTAAAATTTGTAATCTCAAATCTTAACTTTGAAATAATTAAAATCTCAACAAATGTAACAGTCAAATATATACCATGACCTATGTGAATTACTGCATTTGGAAAACTGAAACTTATGCTTAAGATAAACCAGTCCAACCCACCCCCACCCCTTAATAATGTGAGAAATGCAGAGTTTCTTTTGGCTGCTTAGTTCTTTTATGTATAAATCAAAGTTACTATAATTCTCCAAAACAAACGTACTACTGTAAATTCCTGGAGATGCTAGCTGTCCAAAGAGCACCTCATTTCAATGTCTCACACATAAGTGTGACATGGGATATGGGAGCATTTTAACTTTCAACCTGATGGAACCAAAATTAGATTTTACTAACCTAACATCAAGAGTTCAAGTTCACAAGAAAAACAAATGTTTATGTGTAATACAATTGGGAAAGTGAGGGGGAGTGGGGAGGGTTGAGACAAAGGAAAATTGTCTTACATACAAGTTAATGAAACCATATATGTATATGTACATCTGTATAGACATATACATATATAAAAACACAACTGCAATTACATCAGGGTAAGAATTTGTTTTATGGGACTAGAATATTGAAAGTAAGTTTTTTGAAGACACACAAAAAATTATTTTTAATGGAAGCACTGTTATTAACTTTAAAGTTTGGTTTAACCCAATTTCTAAAACAGAATCAACTTTTGGAAAAGAAATATATATATATTTTTTCAAATATCCCTTAACAATGAAATTTTAAAAAAACTTAAAGAAAAAATATAGTAAACCTGCTAAACCCCACACAACCCCATTTATTCATTCACACACACACTCACTCTCACAGACACGAAGCTCTTATCAGAAAAGCCTACATTAACAGAAATACAAGGATCACATTCTAAAAGGTTCAGTGCATTCAGCAGCAGAGCTGCCAATTCATCTTAAGTTGACTTTCAAAAAATAACACCCTAGAGAGTTCAAAATATACATTTTCCATTTTCTTTTTAAATTAAAATAATAATAAAAAAAACTTTTAAAGAATTCACAATCAATAGAATGACTAATTTCAGGATCATCTAGAGCATATAATTTAAAAGGTTCAAGATGGCAATATGCAGGCAAGAATAATCTTCAAAATTCAGTTTTCTTCCAAACAGTGTAAAACACCCACCTGAGGAGAGGAGGGAAGGTCAAGGAACATAAACAGATGTCATTCAAAGAAAAATTCTTAAGTACCAGTTCATACCTCACCAATGAGTCCAGATAAATACAGGATCTTTTTTGTATACTAAGAATCCTTTTCACATAGACCACTTTCTGATAGTATCTATGAAATGGAAAAGGCATGACTGAGGGGGCTACATTAAATAAATAAGATGGAGATTGCCTAAGGGACCCTCTATATGTCATCAAATGATGCTAATGCTTTATTTCTCTTCCGTCCCCCACCCTACTGAACAAGAGAAAGTAAAGAAATAGAAACTGACAATTATACATCATCAAACAAAATAATAAACCAGTGATTTCTAAAAATGTATTTCATTCTACAACGCTGAAAGAGATCCAGAAAGTTTTAGGAAATTCATGCAATTATGATACTGGGGAAAAAAGTTAAATTTTTTGAAATTTACCATACTTACCATAATTTAAAATGCACACCTGACAAAGGTAAGGGGAAGGATAGAAATATAAAATGATGGTTAATAGTCACTGGAAAATTTGGAAACTATTAGAAAAACTACATAATTACCCAATATGTCCCAAACCAGAAGGCAGGTAGGCATACCTCCCATCAGAGGAGCTAGAGGATAATTTGAGAAAATTGAAAAAAGGATTCCAATTCAGAAATAGGTCAAGCTACATGGAACTATAGGAAGAGCTTCCATGAGTATGGGGGGAGTGATGACCTTTGTTGTATCCAGTTTTATTACTGGCATTTCATGTAGCTACTGCTCTTTCTGGGGTTACTGATCAAGTCAAGTAATGAGTTGACAACCATTCTGGAGAGCAATATGGATCTATGCTCAAAGGGCAATAAAACTATTCTTACCCTCTGATTCTGCAATTATACTACTTAGTCGATATCCCAGAGATCATAAAAAGGGAGGAAAGACCCATATGTGCAAAAATATTTATAGCATCTCGTCTTGTGGTGGCAAAAAAATTGAAAATTGAAGAGATGGCCATCAACTGAGGAAGGGGCTGAAGAAATTATGGTTATATCAATGTGATATAGAGTACTATAATTCTATAAGAAATCATGAGTGGCAGACTTCAAAAAAGCCTGGAAAGACTTCCATGAACTGATGTTGAATGAAATGAATAAATACAACCAGAACACTGTATACAAAAACAACAAAATCAGGTGATGATGACCCTATGATGGACACTCAACTCAACAGTACAGTGATCAAGGACAATTCTAAGACTTATGATAGAAAATGTCATCTACATCCAGAAAAGAGTGAACACAGACCAAAGTATACTATTTTCACTTTTTAAAATGTTGAGATATTTTTCTTTTTCCTCATGGTTTTTTCCCCTTTAATTCTGATTCGTTCACAATGACTACTGGAAAAATGTCAAACATGATTGTACATGTATAGTCTATATCAGATTACTCATTGCCATGGGGATGGGGAAGTAGAAAAATGGAACTCAAAAGTTTGCAAAAGGACAAATATAAAAACTATTCTGGCATGCAATTGGAAAAATAAAATAACATTAAAAAAAATGATATCACATACTAGGAACCTCTGATCTAGACATAAGAAAATCTGGACTCTTTGCAGGAACTTGTTTGCACTTCCTTAACATACAATCAGCCTGAAAAGATTTCTTTAACTACCATTCAACATTTTTTCTAGACAAAAAAAAGGGTTTTTTTTCCAACATTATATTCTCTAAGGAAATAAAGGAATTCCAGAAGTATCTGATGATATTAACTTGAGTAGAAGACCCACTATTTGAACCCAAGGGTTTAATAGTCATAACTCATAAAACTTCATTTTCCTGAGGATCACTAATTTATACTAATTTTCTAAAGCAAATTAGTTTTACTTTTTCAAAAGCTACTATGTAAAATCCCCTTAGGAACAAAATAAGGACTAAATTTAGAAATAAAAAGGACTAAACTTAGAAAAACTGGCACAGAAGTCTTGTTTACTCATACTCAAGGAATGAAAAAGATGATCCTCATATACGTGAATTTTCTAAATACCTAAAACTTACCTATTTCAAGCATTCTTTTAAAAATTAATGGCAATCTTCAAAATATATTATTTATTGTCTTCTTGAATAATATGTTAAACCTAATTCCAAACGAAGAAACGGTTATTGGAGACAATATTTACAGAAGAGACTGAAGCCCATGAATTAGTATACAATCTTAAAATAAGGACATCTAGGGAGGAGCTACTGAGATCTGTGGGAACTGCTTCTTTCTCTACAATATCAATCATGCTTTGCTTCTTTTAAGATTCTCTTTTCCCAGGGGCGGCTAGGTGGCATCGTGGATAAAGCACCCAGCCTTGGAGTCAGGAGTACCTGGGTTCAAATCCGGATCTCAGACAATAATTAATTATCTAGCTGTGTGGCCTTGGGCAAGCCACTTAACCCCATTTGCCTTGCAAAAACCTAAAAAAAAAAGATTCTCTTTTCCCTTGGGGTCTTACATTCATAAGACTGAGAATCAGAAGAGATGCCAGGTAAGCTTCACTTTACAGATTAAGTTACTCCCAAAACAAATTCAACATTCTCTTCCTTTCCATTGCTTGCCACAAAAAAGGGTAATTAATGATTTGCTTGCTTAGTTCTCAAAAACTCCCTTCTCTATCCCATATCTCACTTCTAAGCCCCCTCCACCCCTACACACACATTTTGTTCCTTCCAATTATATGTACTAAGTAACCAAACTAATCAAGTTTGTTTCAGAGACAAGTCTAGTTAAGTGCACAGGGCAGCCTCTTCCATAAAATAAACGAAGTTTTAATCCTCAAGTTTAGAGAATATTGTGGAAGGATTTTTGGTTTGCTTTTGAGGTCATAGTAGTTCTGGAATGTTAAGAATACCAAAAATGTCATCATAAGGTAATAAAAAACTGAGAAGTAATTTAGTTCCAGATGATCTTGTCACAGAAGAGGAACTAAACCCAAAGTAGTTACTTGTCCACAGATATTAAGCAAAAGAGTTGATCTGAACTTTAAATCTAGTACTCTTTCCACCAAATACTGCCCAAATACAGTAGAGCATTACTCTACCGAGGTGTGGACAAATTTTTGAATAACACTAATTAGACTATTATTTGGCACTTTTGTTATATCTCTTTTTTTTAAATATTTACTTAGGGGCTAAGATTCAGGGGCAGGAAGACAAATCTTTCACTTTCTAGGTTTATTTGAAAGCATCCTGAACCAAAACCTTGTTATCATTTTATTTTTAAGGCATGTAAAAATGTCCTGAACACCTTTAAATATCTGGGGAGGCCTTGAGTCCTTAAGACACTTTCAAGAGAGGGCTATAATTTTAAAACTTATTTTGGTAATTTTAATAAAATATGACTTATCTATTAAAATACTCCTTTCTCTACACATTTATATGAAGCCATATTTTCTTCATATACTCAAAAACAATGTATCTTAATAACCTGAATCAACAGCAAATGAAAATCCAGCCATCATCTATTAAGTTAAATAAGTAAAGAGATTTGCAAAAGTTCAAAAACTGCCACTCTTCCCATTTTTCTTTTGGATAAGTTATTTTTCATGTAAAATGTTACTAATGGTTTTATTACTTTTAATGAATACATTATGATTTTTAAAACTATGTTTTCATCTTTAATACAGTACATATAACCCACTTAAATAAAAGCTCTTTTGGAAATAATAATCTTTAATAGTCATAACTCATATGCAATGGCATATGTTTGAAAATAATTGATTCTATCTAGACTCTAGACACTAATCATAAAGGAGATGTGAGCAACTGTATAAATGAGATCAGAACAAAAATTTTAATGAATTAAATTAAGTTAGGAACCAATGAAGAACTAGATAGAAGAGAGGGTTGTCTTGACAACTTTACTGATGTATAATTGTTGTAATAGGATTTCTGCCATTCTTTTTGACAGAGCAGGACAAATGCCCCTAGGCACTAAAATAAAATATCAAAAATATTTCTGGTTGCTAAATCTGTATGGTTCCCTCTATGATTTAGAATCCTTGACTTTCCACATATTCTCACACTACTCCACACTCCTACTCTTGAGAATATACCCAAAAAGTAGAAAAAAGGGTAACTATAAAATGCAGAAATAGCTTAGGGAAAATTCCAATAAAGGGTTAAAGTGAGCACTTTACTGGTGTTGTGAACTCTGACGGAAAAACTATAAAATTGTGCATAACCTTAGGCTTCAGCAATTTCACTAGTAAGTCTGTATCCTAAAAGATTTTTTTTTTAGGTTTTTGCAAGGCAATGGGGTTAAGTGGCTTGCCCAAGGCCACACAGCTAGATAGTTGTTAAGTGTACTCCTGACTCCAGGGCTATCCACTGTACCACCTAGCCGCCAAGAAATTTTTTTAAAAAAGGAAAAGAACCTTTTTGTACAAAGATATTCATTACCAGTTCTTTTTGGAATTGAAGGGATATTCATCAATAAGGAAATGGTTGAATAAATTAATAGTGTATCATTGTAATTACTATTGTACAATAAGAAATGGTGAGCAGGATCCTTTCAAATAAACCTAGAAAGTGAAATGAGCAGAACCAGGAGAAAATTGAATATAGTAACAGTAATATTCCACTAGGATCAACAGTGAATAATTTAGATATTTTCAACAATACAAGTGAATTCCAAAAGACTCATGATGGAAAATACTATCCACACCCAGAGAAGGAACTGATAATGCAGAATGTGCAAACTAAGTTTAACTCTATTTTTAGCTTGTGTATGGGGGGGGGGCGGCGGGGGAAGAGGGGCTGGCTGCATTTTCTTTCACAACATAACTACTGAGGAAAGGTTTTGCTCATGGGGTTACCTAACTACTCATGTATAATTTGTAACTGAATTGCTGCCTTCTGTGAGGGGTGGGGGGGAGGGAAGTAAGATTAAGAGAAAAAATGTAAAACTCAAAATAAAAAAAAATCTTTTAAAAAATAAAAGAATGTTAAAATTGTTTTTACATGTAATTGGGAATAAAATGCTTTTGAAAAGAAAATGATCACCTTACACACTGCTATGTCTTGCTTCATTCTTTAAAGGTTTTTTTGCAAGGCAAATGGGGTTAAGTGACTTGCCCAAGGCCACACAGCTAGGTAATTATTAAGTGTTTGAGGCTGGATTTGAACTCAGGTCCTCCCAACTCCAGGGCCAGCGGTCTATACACCACGCCACCTAGCTGTCCATTCACTGCGCCACCTAGCCAACCTTCATTTTTTAATGACAGAAATTCTATTATGTAAAATAGAACTTTGGGGAGATACCCAGAATTCATTTAGTCAGCAAGATACTACTTGATTTCCCCAACTTACTGTAAGATTCAGCTCATTTTTTCAATAAGGTAAGGGTACAGTAGGCAATCCAATTTCTCAGCTATAAAATGGGGATATGGTAGCAACTATTTCCCAGGGTTGTTTTGAGGAATTAGAGATAACATTTGGTTCACAGAAGTTGATACAAGTTAGCGGTTCTTATAATTATAATAATGACAATAATTATTATGTATGCTTTTTCCCTTATTTACTGTCAGTTTCTATCTCACTGCTAATTTCCTAATTCCTTCAAACTTGCTTAGTATCGTTCAATTGCTCTTCTCACAGTCTGAGGTCCCTATTTTAATCCAGGACAAAAATCTTAGAATAAAGGAAATCATATACATGATACTCAATGTAGGGTAGGTCCTAAAAAAGTTAAGTCTAAAAGAGTAGATGAGAGGCAGCATAGTATAATGGAAAATAACTGCTTCTGGTCAGGAAATTAGGAAGAACTAAACTCAAGAACCAGGTCCACCCTCTGTCATACTCCGGGGTCATGTGGCCCAGGGATCAAGACACAATCTTCTCCAGGTTCTTGGCTATTCTCTATGACTATCAGATATGGGGCAGTCAGGTGGCTCAGTGGATAGACAGCACTGGCCCTGGAGTCAAGAGAATCTGAGTTCAAAGTCCAGTCTCAGACACCTAATAGTTGTTTAGCCATGTGACCTTGGGCAAGTCACTTAATCCCACTGCCTTGCCAAAAGAAATGAAAAAGGGAATAACATTATCAGCTGTAAAGGAAGCGCCACTCTTCATTGGTAGAGGGAGATTTCTCCCTTAGGAGTTCCTGATGCCACCTAGTCTGAAAGTGGGGTACTTAATGAATCAATAGGTAGCCGCAATGTAAAGGATAAAATACTGTCTCATAATCTGGATGAACTAGTTCAAATCCCATCTTAACCCAAACTATCTAGGTGACTCTGGCTAAGATCAAAACCTGCTCTGTGAAGGGTGTTTCCACATTCGAAGTACTCACAGGATAGCTCTGGTACAGAAACAAAATCCCTTTTATAGTTTATGATCTGAATCTGCTTGATTAGATGAGGTGTCTTCCTTGGGTGTTCAGCACAGACTACACTTAATTCAAAAAAAAGGATACAATTCCATGTATGAGGGAACACATACTATTTCCTTTGAAAATTCAACTGGACAATAAAGTCGGCTAAGTTGTTCTTCATAGAGATTCAAGGCTTCAGTCAAATTGATGCAGTTCCCCTGGAAAACAAAGATATGATACTTCTCAAAGTTCCTACTCAACAGACCTTCATATAGTCTAAGAAATCTAATCCCCCCTCCCCCCTTCAAAAGAAAAATTTTTATGTTCAGGCTAAAGTTCCATTTAAAAGAAATAAATCAATTATTATCTTGAGTTTTTTTTCTATCATGTCCCTCCAGGCTCCCAAAGAGAAGGAGTGAAGTCTTTCAAAGCCATCAACATAACTAAAGAAAAAAATTGAAAACATATGAACTGCCCTGTATTGATATATTTCCCCACCCTAAAAAGGACTAGGGAGGAAATTTCTTCTTTTATTTTTTCTGGGAGCATGCTTGCTTCTCTGTAATTTTGCAACTTTCATGTTTAATTATTTTGTGAGTGTTGTTTGCTCTATTTTCATTGTTACAGTCACTCTTAAGAGTTATATTGTGCTATAGTTCTATTGTTCTTGTCGGTTTACTTTGCATTAAATCATGTCTTTCCATTCTACTTTAATCTTATTTTACATTTAGAGCACATTCCATTATATTCCATTAAATATTCCATTATAAATCTCCATTGCTAAAAGGAAAAAAAGCCTACTTTATTACAAATGGCATTAGATTTCATTTGAAGAATGAGATCGTCAGCTACATAAACTTCCAATTCACTTACCATTTCATTTCAAATGGTCACAACATAACTAATAATAAAAGTAGTCATTTAAATCCAGATAATAAAACTCATTAGTGAAAAATTCACTACATTAATAACAATTATAACATTCATCTCATATATTTTGTTATTATATATACATTATGATTTTACTATCAAGGCTATATAAATGCTGTAAAAGTATAATTTCCCTTATCTTCAAAATTATTTCAACTTCTATAATTCTAGTTTATTACTTTGATCACCCTTTCATTTAAAAATAATCATTCTGGGGGCGGCTAGGTGGCACAGTGGATAAAGCACCAGCCCTGGAGTCAGGAGTACCTTGGGTTCAAATCCAGTCTCAGACACTTAATAATTACCTAGCTGTGTGGGCTTGGGTAAGCCACTTAACCCCGTTTGCCTTACAAAAAAAAAACCTAAAATTAAAAAAATAATAATCATTCTGCCTATGGACTGGACCTGATGATCTTTATCATATTTAAATTTTTAGTTAAATTTATTTAAAATTATTCCCCAAAATGTTAAATCTAATAGTAGGCAAAAAAAAAGTCCTCACCAAATTGAGAACTTGATCATTGAATTTGATTATAACTCAAGACTGATTTCAAACTGAATCTATTACTGTGTATACTACATACAAAACATTTTATATATAACTTATGGTGCTGGCAATGAATGTATCATTAAAAATACATAGCATCGGGACGGCTAGGTGGCATAGTGGATAAAGCACCAGCCCTGGAGTCAGGAGTACCTGGGTTCAAATTTGCTCTCAAACACTTAATAATTACATAGCTCTGTGGCTTTGGGCAAGCCACTTAACCACTTGCCTTGCAAAAAAAAAAACACATATTAGCCATCAAAGAAGGGGTCTGGCTATTTTATTAGCATTATGTCTACATTTGGGGAATGAGATGTGAAGGGGAGGTACAGTCTTATGATTTGATTGTAACTCATCTGAAACTCAAGATCTAGAATGCTGCCTGCAGTGGGGTACTGAGAGGTTAACTGACTTACACTGTCATAGAACCACTACCTATCTAGAGATAAATTTTGAACCCAGGTCTTCCAAACTCTGATCTATACTCCACATTATCTTTATTATGTCTCTATAATAGGAGTGAAAAAATGCCAATTATTAAATATTTCCACGTTTTTGTCCAAAGAAATGGTGACAATTACCTACTCCATCAAGAAACAATCTTTAGAAAATTTTTTCCCCAAGTTAAAATGTTTCATAGGAGCCAGTCTCCTATGATTTTATTTAAAAGTTCTCAGGAAGATTAATGAACTGAAAAAGTATAATAATATTTTAAGCAAGTTCAAGTATTTTAGATGGAAACTTGTTCATGCCATCATGCCACACCTCTATAGAAAACTTAGCAAGAATTCCAGGAATTAAGAGATCAAAGACTCAATCTTATTTTACATAACAATAAATGTTTGTGGCTGAGAGATTCTTTTTCTACCATTTACAGAATAGAATGACTGACCATAGGGAAAATTAAAGTTTCCACTGAAAAGTCACCTAATTAAGGTTGTTTCAGATGTACAGATTACATTAAAAAGAAAATCTTAAATTGAAAGAAATATAGTCTGGGACTGGCTATTTTATCCTTCTCCATGTCTCCCTAAATTTTTTTTTCAACTAAGGATTTGGGAAAGAAAACTGAGAAAATTCACTAAGTATTGCACTTCAATAGGTCAGATTGGAAAATGATTGCAAGCAGTTTGTCATACGGGAAAAATCAAACATTAGAAAGGTAGAAAGGGACTTCAAAAATCTATTGTTCTCTCCACTATACCATTGTCTTTCATTTCTAGAAGCTTTTTTGTGAAAGAGAAATTGTTTTTTAGGTGACACCAATTACTTTATTAACCTTCTAAGATTGTCTTCTAAGTACTTAAGAATTAGGAGGGGGAAAAAAAACCTATTCTATTAAAAAATGTTTCTTCCCTTAAAAGAAAAAAAAAGGTTCAACACAGATCAAAATAGGAGCCCCACAAGAATTCTTTAACGTGAAAACATTTTCCATGGATAAAGCAACCAACCAATCAGTAAATTAGTCTTAAGAAGTTCTTGAAGCACTGAGTCCCCTTGCCAATAGTCAAATGAATCATAATCTAAAATAAAGTCTTCCTCACTTTGATACTTAGTCCTCTACTAACAATGCAATTAGGACTTGAACAAAAAATGAGATAGCTGTTGTTAGATAAAAAGTTTATTTAAAAATAAACTTGTCACAGTCTTCCTAATACTACAGGTCTTTAAAATATATTTGAAAATAGCTACAGTAGACAGATCAGAAAAGATTTCAGCCTAAAGAAAAACTATATGGTTTAATTTAGCCCAATCACATCAAAATGACGTTATTTTTTAAGGTCTACTTGTTTAGTAACCTATTATCATCTGGAAAGCTTCAGTGGGTTATTTGGCTCAACTGCCCTTTGCTAAACATATAATTTTATTTCAACATCAAGTTCACGGTGAGAGTACACAAACACCACATGTGTAATTTAAAATTCACAAATAGAAGATACTACTGGGTGATTTTTAGAACATGTCACCACTGTGGAAGTCATATAATGGCAATACGAATAAGGTACAGTAAACTAATCTCTAAAGACCTGTTCCTTGTCATCTTGAAAAAAAAAATTTTGTAAAGGGCACAAGGGAATTCTTCTTTGGAGTGACAATGTGGCAAGATACAGGAAGGAAAAAGGAAAAAGTTTTAGTGCTATTCTTTTTCACATTGTCAAACACTAAAAAAATCCAAACCACTGTCACAAATCAAGGCCTACCAAAAAAGAAACAAGATATATTTTTTTCAAATCCACTCATTTTTCTCAGGACTATCAAAATTAGAAATACTATATTTTCCTTAGCTGTTAGGGAAAGAAAATGTGGTAGCGTACAAAAGGTATTGAATTTGGATCCAAGTTCAGAAATCAAATCTCTACTACCAATTAACAATGCAATCAAATCACCTGAGGGAGGCTGGACTCTCTTCTTCTAGGGTCCCCTTTCAGCTCTAAATCTATTATCTACGAATACTATATTTCATTTTGGGTTTTTTTGCTTGTTTTAGTTTGTTTTTTTTTTGCAAGACAGTGGGGTTAAGTGGCTTACCCAAGGCCACACAGCTAGGTAATTATTAAGTGACTGAGGCCGGATTTGAACTCAGGTACTCATAGATAAGCAAGGGCCAGTACTCTATCCACTGCACCACCTAGCGGCACCGTGAATACTATATATCAAAAATAATCAATCCACCCACTATTAAACACTAAAAATAGTTAAGTAATGATAAATTGTGAAAAGCATTTTGTTTTAGAGAACTAATATGAAATATACCTTCCACCTCTCAGTAGAAAATTGTGGAATTACAAATGTGAAACATGGTATACCATCAGGTAGGTGGTCCCTCTTGATTTAGTTTTGCTTAACATGTAGGCTTAATTTTGTTTTTTAATTACAGAGAATGATTCAGTGAGAAAGACAGAAAGGAAAATAATTGGCATAAAAACAAAAGGCACCAATTTTTTTAAAGTTAAATTTTTAAAAATACGATTAAAAAAAATACAGAACTATTTCAATTTTCCATGACAACATTTTCCAAACTTGGCCAAAACCAGGTTTGCCATATACTTAAAAGAACACATAAGAACTATATTCAAGGGAGGAAAAGAGGAGTATGTATGAAATACCTCTTGGGATAAAACAAGTCAAAAATTGTTTTAGAATTAAAGAAATTTGGGCAGCTAGGTGGTATAGTGGATAAAGCACTGGCCTTGGAGTCAGGAGTACCTGGGTTCAAATCCGGTCTCAGACACTTAATAATTACCTAGCTGTGTGGCCTTGGGCAAGCCACTTAAACCCCATTTGCCTCGCAAAAAAAAAAAAAGAAAGAAAGAAATTTAAGTCAGTATGTTCTATAACTTCCTGATTCCCTTGCTAAAACGTAACTTTATGGGACTTCTCAAAAGAAAAATTCACAACAAGTCTGAAGGGAAGATTCATGGTAAATCAAACTTCCTAATAGGAATGAGTAAACTAATTCTACCCTACTAACAACCACTTTAAGGATTAAAGTCAGGCCTGAAGGTTCTGACTAACTTATCAATCTACTGATTGCTGAGGCAAACAGATTCTAAGAGAAGGGAGGAGGAAATAAAAGAACATAAAATCATACATTTAGAAAAGAAAGGAACCTTAGATCTGAGCCCAATTTCTCTCCTTTTACAAATAAGAATGTTAAGTGACCCACCCAAGGACACACAAGTAGTAAATGCATAACCAGGATCTGAGTCCAGATTCGGAAGTCTATTGATGATGATGTCTCCACTTCTATCTTCTACCCTCTGGTTTATAACCCTATTTGTGTTCTTGTTGGAAATGCCCTTAACACCAAAGCAAAAGGATTTTTGAGCATTTTTATCTAACTCTATACCTATTCTCTTAATTTCCCTACTTGTTGTAATGGCACCACTCTCCCAGTCAAAGATTGAAACTAGTCATACTTGAAGATAACATCTCCTCCTCTACAAATCTAGGTTCCAAGTGCTGCAGAGTCCTAACTCATGCCTCTATTTGCACCTTTCTGATGGCCCCAATTATATCAATTGTCTAATTTTTATCTCTGTAACTATAACTCATCCATACCCATCAAAATGAAACTTTGTTGTTATTCAATCATGTCCAACTCTTCATGACCTCTTTTGGAGTTTTTCTTGGCAAAGATAATGAAGTGATTTGCCATTTTAATAACTGAGGAAGTTTTTCTTAATATGGTTTTACTGATAAAATCATGTCTGTCTCTGATTTTGTATCACTGTGCCAAAAATTCTAATGATAAGACTTTTTTTTTTCCTGGGCTTCAGTAGGTATGGTGACTGAAGACAACGAATGAAGGTCAATGAAACAGTGGCCAAGTTGTTTCTTCCAAAGAATTGCTTCCCAGGATGGTGTCTATGGAGGCTGGACTGAAAAACAGGTCCATTCCTAAGGCTCTCACTTAGCTACTCATTAGTATCAGCTAATGACTAATGGTGATGGTGATGAAGATGACACAATGATGAGGCAGGGCTTTTGCTCCCCTCAAGGGAAGTGATTTGGGGGGGTGCTAAGGGGACACTATTTCCAAGACTCTGGGGGCTCGAATCCTAGCTCAAGATCATAAAGCTGTTCCTATTGTGACCTAAGAAGAGAAGTGATTGGGTCTGCATCACTTGCCACAAGCTGTTAACATAGGCTGGTCCTATCTGCTCTGTGCAAGAAAGCTCTTAGGGATGCTGGCATCTTCTCCAAGTAACTACTCTCCCAAATAACTACATGGACAAGGCAGAATCAACAGTCCAGGGGACCAATATTTCCAGGGTTCTTGGGCTTACTTATAGTACCTGGTTCATAGATAAACATCTACAGGAAAATATTCTGCAAGTCACTCTTGTTTTGTTTATGCATTACAGTGTTTGCATTTTTCTTCATCCTGAGTTGGTCTCTTCCTAAAACATAGCCTTGTCCATTCCCCTAGCATTATAGCAGCCCTATTTGCTATTCGAGTAACTTCAATAATGGTATACTCTAGATACGAATATAGGAAATTCCCAGATGATACCTTGACAAATAAAGGTCATGAATTTACCAAAAAATACTTAATATTAGCTTTTGGTCAACTTTCTCCTTTCCTCTATGGAAAAATGAATATGGTACAATCTTTTTTTTAAATCTTGCCCAATACAGAAATGACTTACAAAAACATCTCTTAATAATATTTATGTCAAACACAAAAGGCATATACTTGCTGGGTTTTTTTTGTAGATGAGATGAACATCCATTATTCCAATGAAGACCTTTCAAGATCCCCTATATTCCCGGATATTTTTAAGAGGCAGACTTAAAATTATTGAGACATTCACTAGCTAAAGGTAAAGGTCCCTTCCTGCCCTGTTCAAATCCTTTACCATATGAGCTTATAATTACATAAAAACTGAGAATGAGTTTGCTGAAAGTCAGTTCTTCAAGGAGAAAAAAAATAGTATCAAACCCTGCACCTGTTCAGCAAAACCACTCCTTAAAAAAGGGAACAGGAAGGAAATTCTAGAGCATACAATTTGAAGGCAAGGTTATTTTCTACTTACTTATTTTTTGCTTCCCTGACAAGTAAAATACTTCATTTTTTAGGTCTCTGCAAATATGGAATTAAATCATCAATTGCATCAGCTTTAAAGCTCAGCATTTCCACAAGAATTAGTTGGGGTTTTTTTTATATATTTTTGTCAACTGTGGTTGGGCAGACTATATGATCTACACCACTTCTAATGATGGAAAGGAGTTTCCTAGAGAAAAATCATGATCATTGCTCTCCATCTGGTGGTACAAGATCATACTGCAGCCAAGACTCAGCTTTTCTGTTCAATGTCACTTTGGGAAGAGCTCAGGATCACTACCATTAAACAATGTAGGAAGCTGTTAGCCTCCACTCATTAATTTAGGATTTATCAAGACTGATACTTATTGGCTTTGTGACCCTGAGCATATTCTTTAATTCCTCAATGTTACACACAACTCTCAGACTATAAATGGCAGAGTAGATGCCTACTTTCACGGGTAAAGGAAACCCTAGATCAATGAAAGCACAAGGCCAGTCCCTGTATCTCCTCCATATTTTTCTTTTAACCCCAGAATATAGTGAATGTGCCTCTTAACTCCAGGGACTAGAAAAATATGGAAGGTACTTAATTCATACTTGAACTCAATTCATTTGGAATTTTTGTTTGGGAAGGTTATGCAATCTTACAAATAATTTCTGAAAATCAGTGCTACAAATTATCTATTTGTCCACTTACTTTTTCTGCAAATATAATCTCACTTACCAATCCTCTCTGTTTCTAATTTTTCTAAATCCTTTAATAATAAAAGTAATAATGCTTTTAAGGTCAAACCAGGTTTAAATAACATACAATTTAGTAAGTCACAAGTGCTTAGCACAATTGCAAGATTTTGGGGGGTTTTTTTAGGTTTTTGCAAGGCAATGGGGTTAAGTGGCTTGCCCAAGGCCACACAGATAGGTAATTATTAAATGTCTGAGGCCGGATTTGAACTCAGGTACTCCTGACTCCAGGGCCGGTGCTCTATCCACTGCACCACCTAGCTGCTCCACAATTGCAAGGTTTTAATAAACTTTTATTTAAGGACTGGCTGAAATATTGGTAATTGAAACTGAAATACTAACCAAAAAATAAACAAAGAAATTAGCATTTATAGAGCTCTTTAAAGTTTGCAAAGCACTAACTCACTGGATTTCTAATTAACAACTTAGGCACCAAGGCACCTAAAAAAACTTTATTGTGATGGGCACTATTATCATCATCCCTTTGATGGATCAGGAAACTGAGGGCAAGAAAGGTTGAGTGACTTGCATAGGAAATATCTAAGGCAGGATTCATAATCAGGTTTCACTGGCAGCAAGTCCTATTCTCTATCTATCTCTATCATTGCTAAGCTGCCTTAGGTAGTAGTGAACAGAATGTAGGGCTGGAATCAGCCTCAGAAACTTACTAGCTGTGTGATTCTCTATCTATCTCTATCATTGCTAAGCTGCCTTAGGTAGTAGTGAATGGAATGTAGGGCTGGAATCAGCCTCAGAAACTTACTAGCTGTGTGATTCTGAACAAGTCACTTAACTTGTTAACCTTAGTTTTCTCATCTGCAAAATGGTGGTAATAGAGCAACTACCTCCCAGGGATGTTTAGAGGAACAAATGAGATTGCATACTTCAATTCTTTCTTAATATACTAGATTCTAATTTCTTCGAGGGGAAAATAAAGTAAAGCAGCATACCTGTGTAAAGTATTTTCCATCATGTTTCAAAACTTTCATTGAAAGATCTAGAATCAGTCTGAGAAATTCCCACGTAGAATCTAGATACAAAAGTTTATTATTATTATTATTGCTGTTGTTGTTATTGTTATTATTAAACTTCTCATTAAGTTTCTTGCTATCTGAAATCAACAAACATTTGACTCTTTATAGAACTCACAGATCCATAATAAATTTTAGAGATAGAAAAGACTTTCAAATAAGTGGTTTTTAGGCTTCTCAATTTGCAGAAGCCATCGCAGGGAAAACCATTGGCTCTATCTGAGCCCACAAATAGAGCTAAGAAGCAGGGTCAGGAGCCAAATTCCAGTAGGCAGACCCCAATCTGTTTTTTCTCTAGATCATTATATGACTAAATATACCACTAAAACGTTAAATGACTAAATATACTTTATTCACAGTTACCAACATGGTTTTTCCTAAAGCAGAGGTACAAACCTACTCCATAAACCAGTGGCTGCCTAATATCTCAAGATTTAAACATGTTACTCCTTTGATACCTAAATCCCTTTACAAACTGGCCACACTCTCCTCTCTCTTCCTTGCTATAAACACATCACTCTCCTTCACACACCCCAGATCAGTCAGCTATGATAGATCTTCTTGCGGCTTTGCTTTAGGCCTAGAACTCTCTTCCTTGTTCCCCCTGGGACTCTTGGTAGTGGTTTCCTTAGAGACTCATAAAGACTTTTATAGGTCCCTAGCTGCCTTCCCTCCAAGGTTACTTTGTTATATGTTCTGCAATTATTTCTTTAAGTCCCTGTTATCTCCCCTACTATCTCATCAGTAAAATATAAGCTCAATGAGAGTATATTTCATTTTTGTCTTTGTAAGGCCGTGTCTAATACAGTACCTGATACAGAAAATGGAAAATCTATTGTCTATCTATAGAAATGTTTATATATAATATAACCATAAACTAAAATACATATTATCTATCTCTATTTAAAGAAAAAAGAAAAGAAAGAGATGGGGGTAAGGGGAGACAGAAGGGTTGAAAGAAAGCAAAAGAGGAAAGAGAGAAAAACAGAAAGAAAAAGAAAGGAGATAAAAAATAAACAGAAAGAGAAAGAGAAGAAAAAAAGAGAAAGAAGGAGATTTGTGCCAGGTATTATGTTTGTACAAATGTGTAGGTATCTATAGATATCTTTAGTAAGAAATATTTATATTTGTTCTATATAAAATAAAGTATTTGTCCTATATAAAATAAAGTACATGATATATAATACATATTTTATGTATACAGATATGAAAATATGTCTATAGAACTTATCTCATACCAATTATTATGTGTGGATGTACAGATAAGAGAAAAATTAAGCATAAAATATATTATTTTTATATGTATATAAATACATATATCTATTGGACCTGTTTTATTGGTGAATGTGTACATATTTTGTGTGTATGTATCTATCTTCATACACAGCACAAAAATTCATAAAAATAGTTTTCTATATACATACACATCACCTTCTTTGTACCAGGCACTAAATGTGTGTATACATCCATCTACCTACATATCTATCCAATGCTTGACTGATGAATGCCATTATGAATATACACTAACTTCAAGAAAAGAAATGAGTAAAATACCAAATTTCTATCAGAGATCCCTCCTGATATAGAATATATATTTTCTTCTAATTATTATCCATAAATATTATATATTCTAGGTATATTTATATCACAAAGCATTATTATGTTGTTATAATTATTATAAATATCTAATTCTCACATGCAAGTCATGTTTAGTAATATAACACAGGAAAAAAAAAATCAAACTAGGGCTAACCATCTGCTTTTTTAATTTTTTTTTTTTTGCAGAGCAATGGGGTTAAGTGATTTGCCCAAGGTCACACAGCTAGTTAAGAGTCTGCAGCTGGATTTGAACCCAAGTACTCCTGACTCCAGGGCTGGTGCTTTATCCACTGTGCACCTAGCTGTCCCCCCGTACCTAATTTTGTATAGCCTGCACAAGCTAAGAATGGTTTGCAATAAAAATTTTCATACAAAATTAGTTTGCTGACCCCTGTGTTCTATAGCACACTTACACCAGTCATCTCTTGTTCTTTGCACTGATTCCTTTGAAGACCAAAATGATTTTCCAATTTGTAGCTATATATATATATATATATATATATATATATAATTACCAGGAAAATGCTAATGTTTAAAATATAAGGATTTTTTTTTTGCCATGGGCAAGGTAGGGCCACTTCCCAAAGCTATCCTATTCTCTCTCCTCACCCTCTATCTAGAATGACTCTCGAGATTATAAGCAGTGATGAAACTTGGGTCATGCTATGCTGAGTTTACTTAGTGGCTAGAGGAAAGTCTGGATGATCTCATAGTACTTAATTTTATTAGCAACAAACATCTGAAGAACAATGATACCTTTATAGGAAATTCCTTTTAGATTTTTTCCTATGCTGTCTTACACAAGATAACTTTAGGGACCCTTTTATCTCCCAGATTTATGACTAGTTTGATGTTAATATTCAAGAGAATCACTGAATTATAGTTTAGGTTTATAATAGGTATATTATATACCTATGTAATAAGGATATAAACATAAAACACATACAAGAACACTGAAAGGAAACACCACTATAAGATGATATTTCGTCTGGAATAATTAGTTGAAACAAAATTTTTTCCACGAAGTTTATACAAAAACAGCTTCAATACCAAGTTTTGCCAGAAGAATAACTCAATATAGACAAAATGGAGAATGAATTTGAACAGGTGCAAGTCAAGTTCCAAGAAATGAACAGAATCAGCAAATAACTAGGTAATTAACATGACCAAAATAACCTTGATTTCACTATTCTATCTAAAGACCATCAGATAATTAAAAATGACAATGTCAGAGCAAATTTCATGGTACAGAATCAACAAAATTAAAACAAATGCTGTAAGAGACCAACCATGTCCTTCTGGAATTATTTTTAAATTTCAATTTTAAATTATTCTTATTAATTTTAATATTTAATTTTTAATTTTAAAAGTCTTGTCCATTTTAATTAAAATAACTTTATATTTCTGCAAATAGTCATCTCTAGCTATAAAATGTTAAGTCACAATATAGAAGGATCCTTTAGCAAAAGTGAAATTCACCTTCTTCCGGAGATGTAGAGATTGGAACAGCTGTCAGATCATTAATCACATAATCAAACATTCTCCCTTCTTTGGCATACCTCTTCAGTACTGGAATACAGTCTTCTATGAGAACCTTTATTGATAAATAAAAAAAAAAACACACACTTGGGCAAGCAAATACTTCTGGAATGCCAAAATGATGAATCTAAAATACATATGGCAATATAACACAGCTAAGAGTATCATGCAAGATAACTAGTAAAGTATGGTGCAAACAATCTTGATCTTATTAGGAGACTTGAGTAGGAGACTATTTAGATGTTACATATGCACAATAAACAGTATTTTCCCTAAGAGCTAAGACCAGAGTTAGTACAGAGTAAGTACAGAGTTAGTTGGTATGGAAGCATCCATACCAACAAGCATGTATTTGAAGCACTCATATAACCCTAAATGAGTCATTTTAGTTCTCTAAGAGTTTATTTACTCTGTAAATGGAAATAAACATACTACTTAGATCATGGATTTAAGTAAATTCTTTGGTTTATTAAGTGCTTTATGAATGAACTGTCATGTCTAGCATTAAAGAGTAGGCCATATTAAATGGGTTTAAAGAAAGAATGGGGGAAAAAAAGAAAATATTCTGCTTCCAATATTTTTAGCCAATCTTTCCTATCAAGACTTCCACTGGCTATTAAGAAAATGACCTAAGTACTCTGGACTATTAAAGATCACTAACCCCTACAAAGTTATATCTTGCCACTAGGTGGCAAGAAAACCCCAAATGGAATAAGGGAAGAGTAACACAAGATTGAAAAAGGTGAATAACAAACAAGTACATAAATCTACAAACCGATACCATCTACATTCTATTTGTATTTTAATTGTCCTGTTAATTATTTTCAAATTAATTACATTTTGATCTGGTTCAACCCAGGTATGATCTCTGTTTGAGCCTCTGCCCCAGACAGACCTCCAGTACAAAGCTGGCAGAGTGAAGAATGAACCCTCAAAAGCCCACCTTCTAAATTTCCCTTCAAACAATTAGAAAATGGCCTTGGAGTTGATCTGGCAACAAGAAAGAAGCTTTCATAACAGAAAAAACTGGTGAACAGTATGACAAAAAACATCCCATATCCTATACACCAAGAAATCTAGGGTACAAATTTACATATAATGAATATTAATATAAACAATTAGAAGAGTATGGAATAGTTTGTCAAATCTGTGAAAAAGAGCATTACAAAATATAAAACATTTTGATTCTATTCTAAATTTTGCACAAAAAGCAATGCAAGCAAAATTATAAGGAAACCAGAAAATTGGAGACTGGGGAGGGGGGTTTGCAACAACTATATCTATTAAAGACCTTGCCTCTCAAATATGTAGAGAACTGAGTCAAAGTTACAAAAATACAAGTAGCTCCCCAACTGAGAAATACAGTCAAAGGATATGAACAGATAGTTTTCAGACAAAGAAATCAAATTTATAATCATATAATCATCTAAGTCACTAATGATCAAAGCAATACAAATTAAAATCACTCTAAGGTACTACACACCTCATACCCATCAGATTGGCTAATATGACAAAAAATGAAAACAATAAATGTTGGATAGGATGAGAAAACTGATATACTAATATACTGCTGGTAGAGTTGTAAACTGATCCAAACTTTTTTTTAGGTTTTTTCCAAGGCAAATGGGGTTAAGTGGCTTGCCCAAGGCCACACAGCTAGGTAATTATTAAGTGTCAGACTGGATTTGAACCCAGGTACTCCTGACTCCAGGGCCAGTGCTTTATCCACTGCGCCACCTAGCCGTCCCTGATCCAAACATTCTGAAGTCCAAAGAGCTATCCAATATGGGAACATAACTCCAAAATGTTTTACAAAATGATTGGACTTATTCACAACTCTACAGAGCCCCAATTCTTAAGGGGGTTACAATTAAATAAACAGAATAGATATGAAATGGAATATACAAGAGGAACAAGGTACTATATAAAGTCTAGGGAATGGACTTTTCACTTGAATGTTGTTTAATAACTTTAATATGTAAACCCCTTGAGGGCAAAAACATTGGGGTTTTTCCCTCTACAATACTGGATATATAACAGATACTCAATGTTCACTGACAATTACCTCTAGTGACTTATACCCAACAAGACTTTGAACTCCATGTGGACAAAAAGCTTTACAATGTCTTCATTTTACATCAGTTCCAGAGCTGTATATGCTGTAAACACCTATTATGTTACTAACCATTTGCTAAATGTTGCTTGCATTGTTTCAATTAGTGACTTTTTTTTAAAAACTCACAGACCAGTTTCCATTCATCAGGTACCAATTCAAAGAAGGAAATGTTATTTCTACAGTTTTCCTGTGTATGCCTATGTCTTATATTTCCAGTGATATATATTAATGGGAAGCTATAAAGCATCTGCTGTACTGGTAATAAATCACTATCATGTAGATAAACAAACCTAATGTTGTTTAGGGAAGCAAGGTAGCACAGTGGCTAGAACAAAAAGCCTGGTGTCCTCCTCCTGAGGTCAAATATGTCCTACCTGGGCAAGTCCCTTACCACCAGTCTGCGTCAGTTTTCTATAAATGATCTGGAGAAGGAAATGGCAAACTGCTTCAGTATTTTTGCCAAGAAAACCCCAAATAGGATCAGAAAGTTGGATATGACTGGAAGAACTGCAACAAATGTTACTTAACATTTAAGATGAACAACGTAAGAATTACCTGATAGCACTCTCCTTTAAGATTGTCTAAGACATCTCCACATGTTTTACGCATGTATTTCTTACACCCGTCAATCACCATTTGGTCAATGTTTGAAACTTGTTAAGGAGTATGAAAATTCTTCCCATATATTCAATTGTTAACTGATTTTAAAAGAAAACATCAGCAAGAATATAAAGTCCTTGTGAACTCATCCAACCTTTCTGGAAAGCAATTTGGAATTACACCCAAAGGGCAACAAAAATGTGCATCCCCCTTGATCCAGCAATACCACTACTGGGTCTATAACCCTGAAGATTATGAAAAGGAGGAAAAAAACATCACTTGTACAAAAATATTCATAGTGGCCCTGTTTGTGGTGGCAAAGAATTGGAAATTAAGTGAATGTCTTTCAATTGGGGAATGGTTTAACAAACTGTGGTTTATGTATGTCATGGAATACTATTGTTCTATTAGAAACCAGGAGGGATGGGAATTCAGGGAAACCTGAAAGGACTTGCATGAACTGATGCTGAGCGAGATGCGCAGATTTAGAAGAACACTGTACACCCTAACAGCAATATGGGGGCAATGATCAACCTTAATGGACTTGCTCATTCCATCAATGCAACACTCAGGCACAATTCTGGGGTATCTGTGATGGAGAATACCATTGGTATCCAGAGAAAGAATTGTGGAGTTTGAACAAAGATTATTACCTTTAATTTAGGGGGGAAAAAAAACCTGTTATCTTATTATGCAGTTTTGCTATATCTTATACTTTAGTTTTTTCCCTTAAAGATATTTCTCTCTCATCACATTCAATTTAGATCAATGTATACCATGGAAACAATGGAAAGGCTAAAAGATTGCCTTCTGTGGGGTTGGAGTGAGGGAAGCAAGATTATGGGGAAAACTAAAACTCAAAAATAAAATCTTTCAAAAAGAATTTTAACAAAGAATATAAAGTCCTTATAAATGCACAAGCTTTAATATCATAATTCCAAGATATTTCAAAAGTCTTAGTTTCCCTTCCAGGAAAACATTGTTTGGGAAGAGAGAAAAAGAGAAAAATTAACTGTCAAGAGACAAAGCTTTTTCTTTTGCACGAAGGTCACTCAAAAGAACAAGGATTTCTTCCTGTAAAGTCCCTATGGACTCAGGCAGACTATTATGATTACAGGAGACAAAAAAAGGCATCAAACTAAAACTATTCATGTCTGCTGCCTTGGGTAGATTATTCTTGATGAACCAACTTGTTGGTCACTGCAACAAAAAAAAGAATAGAAAAAAATCCTAACAGGATTAAGTTAAAAATGTGGGATGCCTTATTTTTTTCAAGTATAATTTTTAATGAGTTACCTTACTAGGGGTTCTTAATTTTTCTGGGTCATGGGTACACATTCATCATAGATTCCGTCAATCTGGTAAAGCCAAAGGATTCCTCCAAATTAATACTTGTAAATGCATAAAACAGAATATAAAGAATTGCAAATCAAAAAAAAATTAAAAATTAAACAAATAGGGGCAGTTAGGTAGCAAAGTGTATAGAGCAGTGACCCAAGTCAGGAGGACCTGAGTTCAAATTCTGCCTCAGACACATAATAATTACCTAGCTGTGTGACCTTAGGTAAGTCACAACCTCATTGCTTTGCAAAAAACAAAAAAAATTAAATAAAAATGAAAGTTACCCAATTTTTTCTAAAAGTTTTCTAAAAGTTCAAAGACCTATTCAACACAATTTAAAAATACAACTTGAATAAAAAAAAAAAGTTCAAAGACCACAGGTTAAGAACTTCTACATGAAACAAAAGGAAAATGCATTATAAAGGCATAAGAAAAAAATAAAGACATTGTAACTTGACTCTTTCAAAAAGGATATCTCTACCATAGTGACCATCTTTGGTTTCAATTTGACTATTTCATATAATATACCCCCATCTCCACCCCCCAGAATCAGCACTTCTTTGTCAGTATAATCTTCCTTCCCGCTACCCATTATGGCCTGTGTATATGCCAAGTCACTCTCTGCCAAATCTAGGAAAAAGAAAATACAAACAGAAAGATAGTTAGACATTTTGAGTTTATCAAAATTCACTTACAACTTAGCTGGCCAGAATCAACAGTTTACACAAGTCTTTAGAATCTATACATCATAAAAAGTAAAACTATTTAATCTTTTTTTTAATCATTGTAATCCCTAAACTTTTTACCCTTAAGAATAATTATTTTTCAAAATAATTTTATTCTATGGATTGTACAGAGGAAAAAGGTTAATCTCCCTGCCACCTAGCACTGATAATTCAAGGGCAATTAAGCAACGAATAAGTATATCCAAGATATGTGTATTCTAACCCAATGATCTTAATCATTTATGCAGAGTATGGATTTATTCTGTGTTAAGGAGGGGGGAATAATATAAATAGAAAAGTAAAACAGCTCCTGCCCTCAAAGAGTTCATATTCCAAAGAGGAAAATAAAGACAGAATTCTGCTGCAAGTAAGATTTCGGGAAGGCCCTTGGTCAATCAGATGTAATGCATCTTATTTCAAGATCATTTCAAATCAATAAAGCCATACTGGTTTTTCTGTTGTTAAACAATTTAACAGTATAAGGACTTTGATGTCAGAAGAGTTCTAGATGCAAAACCATTCATTCAGTTCCCTCTTAGCTATTCACTATTTCATTTATTTAAAAGTAAAAAACATTTTTAAAAAATGAATATAGAATCTGTCCATTACTTAGTAAAAGGAAAAAAAAAACTAAAAGCAAACCAAGTCCCCATCCTTTGGAGAAATGTCTGAACAAGTTTGTAGAACATGAATGCAATGGAATATTACTACAATTTATACAAGCACACTTCAAAAAAACTTGAAAGTATGATATAAATACTACCTGTTACTGTTTTATCATACCACAAAAATATAAAGGGAATGGCCAGAAAAACAGAAATCTTGTATGAACAGGCACAGAATTAATAAATCAAGATAAATTATGAGACAAAATACTAATCAAAGGCCATTAATCAATGTCGGATCCAAATTATTGACAATAAAACAACTAACTTCTTGGCAGAAAGGTAGGCAATATCACATATGCTGTCTCCACTGAAGCCAATATAATAGTTGGTTTTTCTTAACTCTTTTGTGTTTCTCTTACAGAAAAAATATGCAAAAAGAACATATTAGAAATCAAAATGCATTTATACAACATTTAAAAATATATATACCCGGGGCAGCTAGGTGGCATAGTGGACAAAGCCCTGGAGTCAGGAGTACCTGGATTCAAATCCAGTCTCAGACACTTAATACACTACCTAGCTGGGTGGCCTTGGGCAAGCCACTTAACCCCGTTTGCCTTGCAAAAACCTAAGAAAAAAATATACCCTACACCAAATTAAATTTTTTTAAAGCCTATGAGTATGACAGGAAAATTCCTATTTACCAGTTTTGAATAATGTAGGAAAAAATATCAAGAGGCAACTGCAATTCAAGAAATAAAAAGCATTCATTTAAAATGTTAAAATATTTTAGTTCCATGAAAAGTCTTACAAAAATTTATGCTGGCAGGGCAGTTAAGGTGGCATGATAGTCAAGAGGACCTGAGTTCAAATCGGCCTCAGACACTTAATAATTATCTGGCTGTATAACGATGGGCAAGTCACTTAACCCCCATTGCCTTGCAAAAAAAAAAAAACCCAAAATTTATACTGGCAACATTCTAAAGGCTAACTTGAATAAAGTTCTACCAAGTCCAAAACATGACAGGACCAACTCAAGCTTGGCCTTGATTGACAAAGGAAAATACTTACTGACATCTCCACTGAGGATAAGGATATTTCCAAACTGCTTCGAATGCAGAATTTTAATGTTCTGGTAAGGTGAATCTTCATCATACACAACTTCATCTATGTCATACTCCACTAAGCGTCCATCAGCTGTAGGCCAATACTTATCGATCTTGCCTCCTCGTACCAAAGCTGGCAATCTTAAAAAACAAATATAAGCCTTTTTATAAAAGTTTATAAATGTCTTCTCTGTTCCATCTTCCTTTATGCAAAAAGGAAATGTACAGACTCCAAATGATAAATAGAACTAAATACTGATTAGGCCAGGAGAGAAATAATGACACAGACCCCCCCCCCCACAGACTCCCTTCCCACAGACAGACCCAGACAAGCCCCCCACAGACAGAACTAGACACAGACCACACTCAGATAGACACCCCACTCAGACACCCACAGACAGACACATACCCCCACAGTCAGTCACAGACACACCTCCCAGACGCAGACACCTCCCCCACAGTCAAACACAAACACACCTCCCAGTCAGACACACACCCACAGACAGCCACAGATACCCTCCTCCCACAGCCACACCCCCCACAGACAGACACACACACAGACCACAGACTCTTGAAAACAGAGATTAGGTTTATAGAAAAAATTTTTGTACAGAAGCTGCAATTTATATAGAAAGAACATCTTTTTATAAAAAGTTTATAGAAATTCTGCTCAACTGCTTCATTATAGTTCTGAAATCATGAATTTAAAGGTGAATGACTCTGAATCCTAACAAGGTTATATGAATGAAACACAAGCTCTGGTAGATCTTATCAAACTAGAAAGACCTTGAATATGACCCCAGCAGTCATAAGATGTTATAGATTTAGGGCTGGAATGAATCCCAGAAACCATCTAGGCTAATTCCCTCTTTTTATAGCAAAGAAAAATGAGGTCAAAGGAGGGTGAAGTCATCTGCCTTGGGTGACATATGTAATATCGGGACCGAAATGTATGATGTCATCTGAAGAGTAGCTTATTTAAAAATCCAAAGAAGTTCACACAGAAAACTTGACCATGGTCACCCATAAAAACCACACATATTAAGGTTTTTATGGGTTGCAATTGTTAGGGGGACATGCCTAAGTAATTTAGACATAAACAAATTTAACATAAAGTCAATTTTTATACTTGAGAGACTCAGATACTAATAACAATAGTTAAAATCTAAAATTCTAATTCCATAAATATTGTTAAAATCAGAAAAGCTGACTCACTTTAAAACTTAAGAGTACTGTTTGACATCTGGAAAATTACACAGCCTCAGTTACTAGTTGCTGTTTAGTTGTTTTCAGTTTCATCTGACTTATGACTATTTGGAATGTTGCCATTTCCTTCTGCAGCTCACTTTACAGATGAGGAAACTGAGGCAAATAGGATTAAGGGACTTGTCCAAGGTCCTTCAGCTATTAAGTCTCTGACACCAGATTTGAACTGAAAAAAATAATCTTCCTGACTCTAAGCCTGGTTCTATGTACCCACCTTCTCATCTGAGCACATCACTTAACCTCTATTGCTTCCATTTCTTCAACTGTATAAAAGGAATGAAAAATTCTACCTCCCAGAGTTGTGAGGACAAAATAAAATTAATACCTGTAAAGAGTTTGTCATAGTACCTGCACATTAGACCCTTAATAAATGCTTATTCTCCTTATGGAAATATTATTTTAATCTTTGTTCTATCAATTACAATTCTAAGCAATAAGAGTTAATGCAATTTCTTCTTTTCCTCCCAAATCCCCCCAATAAAAAATTTTACATGATATTTGTCTAGTATTCATTAACTGTGTTCCCTAGGAAGTTCCCTAACCAAAATGGCAGAAATAAGGAAAATGGTCTAGTCCCTCCTTTCAAATACAAAGTAGGACCACTACTATAAAAACTATAATCTGGCATCTATAATCTTTAAGAGATCATGCCATTAGACATCAAGGCCTGGCAAAAGTGTCCTGGAGGCAAGTGTCTTTCACTAAATTATCTTTTAATCTCTCCCAGTAAATGCTAACAGGCCAAGAACTATCAACTGAATACAATATCACACTGTCTTCTTTCTGAAGGTTTGTAAAGTGTTGTACATAATTCATCTCCTTTGGAAAGAATAGAATGGAAGTGGGGAAGAAAAGGATGGAGAGTAATATAGCTAGCAACAACTGGGGGGGGGGGCATCAAGCAACTTCTCTGATGGACTTAAGATAAATAATGGGATCCATCCCAATCAGAACCAATAGTATCTGAACACAGACTGAAGTACACTTTTCTCCTCTCTACTTTTCTTCAACTTTCTGTTTCTTTGTGGAGAGGGGGAATTATGATTACTTCTACATCAAGACTATTGTAGTAATATGAAAATAAACTAATTAAATGTAAAATTTTTAAAAATAATAATTTATGTCCTCTTTGCTGTTCATCACAACCCTGTGAAGTAGGTGGTGTAATCACCATTTTACAGATGGGAAAAACTGAGGCTCAGGATCACACAGTGAATGAGTATGTGAGGCAGAATTTGAATTCAAATGTTTCTGAATATTCAATTTAAGTCTTGACTATCTATTTTTTTTATCCAGGTGGTAGGATAGAACTTCCAGATAATTTATAACATGACAGACACATATGCTTCAAAGTGAGAGAATTTCAATAGTTATTACTAAGTCAGATTTGAACCAAAAATGCTTAGAACCAGGATTGATTCATTTTTTTATTCCTGATTTTTTTTTTCCCTTTCAAGGAAACAGGGGCAAGCTATGTTAATGAATATTTTCTTGTCTGATCTCACTATGGAAGAACTTCCTCATCTTCAAATGACCCAAGGTCCTTTTCAGTTCCAATATTCTATGATCACATTAAAGAGAAAGTTGTCTAAACTTAGAAACATCTGAAATAAATTTTGAACCAGAATATTTTAAAAAGAAGTTAGATATGTGTTGTCCACATGGACCTTATAGGCAACAACTTTTCTACTGACACCTACTGAGGGACATGAGAATGTTTGTGGGCTAGTGAAAAGATAGAATTATTTCCAAATTTAAGGGCAAAAACCTTCCAAAGAGATCCACAAAGACTGACCGATTTCTCCCAAAAGTATAAGGGAGCAAAATGGAAAGAAACTCATCTATATTAGAAAGGGAAATACTCACAAAGGGCAGAAACTAAAGGCAGATTCTAATGTTTTGCTTTCATAAAAGATATAGTTTGGGAAGGTAGTAGAGAAATGGACTATAAAAGAAATCTATGTATTTACAAGATATTAATTGAGCATTTATCTACTTGCAAAATATTCCATGGGGATCTGCTGGAAGTGATAGAAAATTACATAAAGATATGTAGCCCTGACCACAATAAGCAGCAACAGCAATTACTTCTACTACTTCAACTGTCATTTACTATTTAAAATAATAAACAATTTAAAATATTCAATCCTAAATTAATAGAAGTGTGAGAATTTTTTTTTTTTTAAATCTTCCCTTGAAAAGTTTTCTGGAAACAATTTGTATTTCCAATCCATTTTCTCCAAGCCACAGTACCCTTTAAAAAAAAATCCATGAATTTCTTCTATTTCTTTTAAGTTTTGTTTTTTAAATAGTTCTTGTGATAATCATGGTTTGGGGTTCTAATTGTATAATTATGGTTTGGGGCTCTAATTCTGCCTCAGCCTCACTAATTAAAGAAAGAATGAAATAGTCATTGACAAATGAACAGCAATATTTCAAGTGACTCTGAAGTATTTCTTGTTTTTTCAAGGACCTGATTTACCAAGTAAATCACTGTGAGGGACAAAAAATAAATAAAAAAATAAAATTTAATCAACAAACATTTACTAAGCCCTATTATATTCCAAGAACTACGATATCCTGCTATAATATGCTTTTTATGTCTAATATATTTCCATGTTGTTTTAATAACTAAAACTGTCCAAAGCACATACAAGATGCATATGAATAAATGAGAAATGAACAAAATTATACGAATGTCACTTTAGGACAAAAGCTTTTCTAGTGAGGTTTCTATTTATCCCATTAGATTGTAAACTCCTTGGTTTTTGCCTCATTTTTTCATGAGTTAGCAAAGTGTCTAACAAATAAAAGACACTTAATTGATGCTAACTGGTTGATTTAGAATTCCATAGATTCTAGTCCACAATTAATCATCCAAAGAGGAGAGAGAGAGAGACATATCATATTATCATCTCTTCTCCAACCTGCCCATAATCTAGTTTCCTTTCTACATTTTGTAGTAGATCATGTCAGGGAAAGACACCAAAGTAATTATAAAAACAAAAAATATAATAAAAAAACAACATACAAACACAAATTTCAAGACTCACCGTTTTAACCTTCCAATACTACCCTGACACAGTTCTTTCATTCTTTCTTCCAATTTGTTTAGTAGCTAAAAAAAAAAAAAAGGAATTTATATAGGCAACTATGATATGTGTATCAACTTATAACAGGCTTAACAGATTGCCCTTGATTTTCATAATAATCACAACAGACTTCAGTAGGGCTTAAGTGAGAGATCTAAACTAGGAAAGATCCCACATCAGAAAAAAAAGGTCAAAGCCCACATATCCAGGTTTGTTTAAGGAGTTCTGCCCTAGGTGAAGAACTTAGAGGCACTAAAACTAAAGTCAAATATTGGAATTCTGATACAATTCAGCACCCTGCCCAAGCCACCCCAGTTCTCTCTCTCCCTACCCCTGAAATACTGATTTAACTCCAAGTAGCTACAGTCAGAGTTTAAAGAGGGAGAGAATTAAGGGGAAAGAAAATTTGGGTTTTCTGTGTACACTAGAATGAAAGACCAAAAGTAACTATGCTCAGAGTTAAAGGGAATTTTAAAAGGGGGGGGGGGAGGAGAATATGACTATAAATCCTACATCTTACTGGTAGAAAACCATTTTGATAGACTTTAGATTAAACTAATTAAATTTTAGTAAGGGAGCTGGAAAAATCAAGCCACCAAAAAAATAAGCAAAAAAAATATACAACTTAAGTTATATTTTAATACTGTGGGTAACAAGCAAGAAATACCTACATTGTCAATTTCTTCTCTTCCTTTCAAATCATTGTTGTAACTCTGTACATCCATCAACACTAATCCATGTGGGTAAATTCTCAGACTGGCGAAACTTAAAAAAAATTATTAAATTTTAATATTTGACATTAAGATGGAAATAGTTGTGAGGATTTTTTAAATAAACTTTTCTATCCAAAATCCTATGCCATAAACTTTAGTATTCTCTCAGTCTTTCCTTCAAGTAGAACATCTACTTTAAAATTTCTTCTAAAGGATATCTAAGATTCAAGAGGGAATCTGTATAAACCTTAAATATGACAAGATTACGGTTTCTGCTATGTATATTCTGCTCAGGAAATTAAAATTAGAAGATTAGCTTTTTAAAAGAAAAGTGACTTTTCACTATACCTGCAAAAAAAATTTTAACTGGAAAGCACCATATTCCTCATAACCCTAAATTAAGCAGTTGATTATGAAGATACACAAAGAAAAAATTATGAAACAAAAATTCAATCATATGGCTAAAGCCAATGGAAAAAGAAATCCTACTGAAAATTGTAATGGACAGACACATTACATTTAAAATGTTGAGTTAACTATCCATTTCAGCTAAGGAAGTTACTGAAGGAAAATTCAGGAATGTAGAAAGGTAACTTAAGAGAACTTGGAGATTTAGAAGAACATTTTTGAGGCCTCTTCATCAGGTTTGATAACAGAAAAAAAACAAAACAAAAATAGTCATGATTTATGCCAAACAGCATTGTCCCTGATTATTTGAGTCCATAAATATACAAATATAAAGAGACAGGGGTAAAGGAAGACAGAGGGTTATAAATAATACACAGGGTTTCTGAAAATATAAATGAAAAGACCATTACATTACATGTAATAATAACAATTAAGCTTGAGTTTAAGAAAATGTACTTCCTTCCATTCTTTGTACAGGGTGGGAAGACCACAGGCAGACTGTTAGTCTCAGTTTATGCATTGGTTAATTTTACTGAAAAGATTTTTTTTCCCCTTCTTTCTTTATTAAAAGAAATGATTCACTGGGTGGTGATGGAATATCTGGATAATCTGATGGTTGGGGGGGAAATTTCTTTTTAATACTAAATCACATTTCCTAAGCTTTCCTGAAAGAACACCATTCCCTACAGATTTCTTCCAACACTATTCCATCAATCACCTCCTTTTGTACATCTTTAATTTCTTCTTTATAATTATATATTAATTGTAGAAGTACCTACATAAGTGTTATGTGAGAAAAAAAATAAGGGGAAGCTTCATGTAGAACATCTGAATTGGACTTTAAAGGATGTAGAAATTCAATCATGAAAAAGTTAGACATTTTCATCACAGTTTCAGCAAAGGAAGGAGAGACAGCTATAGGGTTATGTTCCAAGGACAAAGAGTAATTGAGTTTGGCTGGAATATGTACAAAGAGGGTGAGCTAGGTGGCGTAGTGGATAAAGCACAGGCCTTGGAGTCAGGAATACCTGGGCTCAAATCCGGTCTCAGACACTTAATAATTACCTAGCTGTGTGGCCTTGGGCAAGCCACTTAACCCCGTTTGTCTTGCAAAAACCTAAAAAAAAAAGGAATATGTACAAAGGGGAATGATATGATATGGTTGGAATGGAGGCTGGTGACACACAGAGTAAGCCTTGACTGTCAAACAAGAGAGATTGTATGTTACTCAAAAGGCAACAATATTGTAAGCTCATATATTTGGGAAAAGAAAGGGATCTTCAAGAAACTGAGGTCAAGAGATGTTAAATGACTAGCCCAAAGTCACACAGGTAAACACAAGAGGCCAAATCCCACTGTACCCTGCTAAATCTTAAAGGAGTTACTGGAGAGCCTCTTGAAACCATGCCTCAACCAGGTTAAGTCTGGCAAAAGCATGAAGAATAAATGCTGAGAAAGTATCACAGTAACTAAGGGAGGTGGAAATCAAGGCCTGCATGAGAGTACTGAATTCTAAAGGTATAATCTGCAGGAATGCAGATGAAACTGCCTCTGTGGAAGCTGATCAGAATGGGGTAAGGACAAAGTAAAAGGTGAGGAAATGAAGACAACTTTTCCAAAATATCCTTCATTCATATAAATATATATATATATATATATATATATATATATATAAATATATATATATATATATATATATATATACACACACACACACATATACATACATATATATATACGCATGCATATATGTATATATACATATATATGTATATTCATATCTAATACACAGAACTAATTTATATGCTATGGTAAACTAAAAATAATACCATAGAACTTCCCTCTCTAATTCCACAAGGTGCCCTGACCTAATTAAACTGTACCTCCCCTCCTGTTTCTCTATTTCTACTGAAGGCACAAATATAATTCCTTTCAACAAGCTTATCCTATTATGAGGAATTATTTTAAATACTAGGGACACAGAAATTTAAAAGAATCCTTTAAAGAATTTTCATTCTGAAGTCAATATCCTCAAATCAACCAAATTTAGAATCAATTTTGATCCTTTTCTCCCTCAGCCCCTAAAGATGTCCCATTAGCTAATTAACTAACCAGTCCAATATCCTCTCTACAACAAAAGGGGGTTCAGCCTTCATTAACCTCTTATTATAATCTTAACAGCAAAAATTGTTAATGTCACAGTCTAGTATTTCCTTCCAGGAAAACAGAAGTCAAGAGGACCTTGGTTCAAGCCACATAAATACTGGGAAGGTTTTAAAGTCTCCTCCATATTTAAAAATGAAAGAAAGGGGGTGGCTAGGTGGCACAGTGGATAAAGTTCCGGCCTTGGAGTCAGGAGTACCTGGGTTCAAATCCGGTCTCAGACACTTAATAATTGCCTGTGTGGCCTTGGGCAAGCCACTTAACCCCATTTGCCTTGAAAAAATCTAAAAAAAAAAATGAAAGAAAGGATTTGAAGTAACTGAATTCTAAGTTTGCTCTATTTCTAAATATAAAATTCCAAGATCCTAACTATAATGTTTACTACCAGAGAAAATTGCCTACTAGATTTTAAAACTATGAGATGAGAAAAAGCTCAGAATCACACCCAAAAGGTACACACTTAGCCTGTATCTGTCTTGTTCTTCTCTCTTCCCTTGTCTTCAGGCTCCACAGATGCCATTCAGGATAGAAAGTAGAAAGACTATGATCCTTGCAGCCCTAGCCCAGCCCCTTGCCACTGCATTCTAAGGTACTCCAGAGGCCATACCATCTACCCTGCTGCTATACCTACCAAACCCACAAACATCATAGTTCTCTAGCCACCTAGAACCCTGGCCTAATTACCAACCTTTTAGGTAAATTTCCTTATGTTTTATCTCCCCACAAAAACTATGAGCTCTTTGAAAGCAGAGAATGTCCTTTTTTCATTTTTAACCTTAGTGCTTAAATCACTGTCACACAGTCAGCAACACATTGGAAAAAAAAAAACTATTGGCAAATGGAATAAAAGTATTTTGTTGTTCAATCATTTTTTCAGTCACAACGAAAGGTTTCGTAACTCCATTTGGGTTTTGCTTAACAAAGATACTGGAATAGTTTGCCATTTTATTTTCCTGATCACTTTACATATGGGGAAACTGAGGCAAAGGAGGTTAAGTGACTTGCCCAAGGTCACATAGAAAATGCATCTGAGGTCAGATATGAACTCAGGATGATGAGTCTTGTGGACTTCAGGCCTAGACTCTTATCAACTGAGTCACCTAGCTGCCCCAATGATATAATAGTTTACAATTGCTATTTAGTCAAATGATATAAAATACGAAACACAGAGCTGGTCAGAGTAAGAGCAAGGCTAGTTAGTTAAAAGCTTGAATGTTCCATTGTCATCCACTCAATATCAAGAGAGCTCAAGAAAGGTCCCAGTGGGTCGGATGAACCTCTCTGGAAACAAAATCAGAAGAGGACTTCATCAAGACTCATGCTGAGGACTCACTCATTCCATCAGTGCAACAATCGGGAACAATTTTGGGCTGTCTGCAAAGGAGAGTGCCATCTGTATCCAGATAAGGAGCTGTGGAGTTTGAACAAAGTGCAAGGACCATTAACCTTTAATTTAGATATCTTATTGTCTGATCTTGTTACCTCTTAGACTTCTCTTCTTTAAGGACATGATTTCTCTGTCATCATACCCAATTTGGATCAAGGTACAACATGGAAACAAAGTAAAGACTGACAGAGTGCTTTCTGTGGCGGGGGGGGGGGGCCGCCACACACAAGATTGGGGGCGGGGATTGTAAAACTCAAATTTTTAATATCTTTAATAAAAATAAATTTAAAAAATATGACTCATGCTGAAAGGAATCTCTACATTGATATAAAATCTGCTACATACATAATAGAGAACAGAAGGAAGCACAAAAAAGTAGAACATTTTTCTACATGTATAGAATTTATTTTTTTCTTTAAAACCCAAACAAACCAAAAAACTCCAAGAATTATAAAAATGGAGATTTATGGTTTCATATGGAATCCTGTGTTCAAGTTCAAAATACAATTTATTTTAGAAAAGCTTCACTTACCTGCCATTTTTGTTAATATAGGTTGCTAAATATCCATGATCTTCCCAAGAATGAATTGTTTCTGTCATTGCCTGCTCTTCAAAAACAGACTGTAGACCTTTAAGAATGGCATCTCCATCAGCTATTAAGACAAGGTTAGAGAAAAGAGAGAAAGAAGGTGAGTCAACTAAGAAACCTTAAAATTTGATTGATAACCTACATGAATATAATGAGAGTATCAACATTTTCATACTATTTTTCAAAGTTCACCAACTCAACTTGTCAAAAAAAGGGAAAGTCAATATTTGAAGAGGTTGTTGAAAAAGAAACACTAATACCTAGTTGGTAGAGCTGTGACCTCATCCAGCCAATTTGGAACTATTATTATGCTAAGAAAGTGACTAAATTGTTCATACACCATTGTCTTAAATCTACCCCAAAGAAATCAAAGATGGGAAGATCAGTTTATATTTTATAACAATGCCATACAGTGCTTGTGACTTAGATATTCATATAAAGGATATACGGAATGATATAATGATATAATACGGAATATAATGAGTTACTTTTAAATTTTTCTAACCTTGAAATTTAGGGGTTTTTTATGTAATTAGAATTAACCCATAATGAACACAATTACTTAGGAGTAGTACTTTTATGAAAGCAAAATGTTGACAACCAAGCAGATGCATGATTGGAGAATAGCTCAAATTGTAGCTCACAAATAAAGGCAAATTACTAGGCTGAATAGATAACTAAGGAAGGAGATATATTAGTGATTCTCATGGGAAGTATACAGAATCAGAAAACCCATAAATACAGTAACTACTACAATGCAAGTGAAGAAAAAAAATTTTTTTTTTTAAAACTCAACTCATAGCGGAGATGTGCACTCTCTATAGATGGGCAACAATGGCATGCACTACCTTACTTTATTGCCACCCATAGCTAAAGCAGCAGAGCACCCTGAAGTAGAGGTAAGAAAGACATGCTATGGGGGCGGCTAGATGGAGCAGTGGATAAAGTACTGGCCCTGGAGTCAGGAGTACTGGGTTCAAAATCCAGTCTCAGACACTTAATAATTACCTAGCTGTGTGGCCTTGGCCAAGCCACTTAACCCCATTGCCTTGCCAAAAAAAGACATGCTTGTCCTCTTGATGAACTACCAGTTTTCCTTATGGATCCCCTCTGGCTTTCTGTTAAAGTCAGTGGACCTCTTCTCAGAATAATGTTTTAAATGTATGAAATATAAACTCAAAAAAGGAAACCAACTACACTGAAACAGTTACCAAAATAATTTTTAAAATAAGTTCATGAACTCCAGGTTAAGAAGTCCTGGGCACAGATACATTCTCTAAGGAAGAATATAAGAAACAAAAGGAGTGCCTTGAGGGAAGTGAACAGGGATTTCAATGGGTATTTGAAGAGTCAGCTCAGGAGATGAAGAAACCATAGAATAGCATGTAGGAAGAAAACCCTAAGCTTAAGAGACAAAGAGTTCAGATAGCATATACCATAGGGTAGCCAAACTGAAAAGATGACAGAGAGCAATTTAAAAAAAAAGATGATATTTTTCATGCTATTTTTGTTTGTTTTGGAAGAGTTCTATTACAATAAAACCTAAGAATATATAAGGCTAAAAGAAGGGATGGACTATGATGAAATGGAGGCAGCACATATAAACCATGTTTATGAATAAGTTTGCCAGTGAATAGCATGCTATATAAACCACTTGTTTATGAATGCTCACCAGTAAAAGGAAAGGGAAAAACAGTAAAATGATTTTAAAGTCCACAAATCTCACTTTTATTCACTGGTAACCACTAAAACTTCCATGAGAGCTGTTAGAAAAGAGCTAAGTTATCCAATATAAAGACTAACAGACTGCCTTCTGGGGGGGGGGGGGGGGCTGAGGAGAGAGAAGCAAGACTGGGGGAAAATTGTAAAATTCAAACAAAATAAATGTTTCTTTAAAAAAATAGCTAAGTTATCTACCTAGGCTTTTAAGTTTCATATTCCCTTTCTACACTTGCCTTGTAAGTATAGAAAGAAATTGAAATAAAGGGCTTATTTTCAATCAAGGGCTAAAAAAAAAATCTTCCTGAGAAAAATTAATAATGCTTATTTAGATAGTTATTAGCTATAATTAACCAATCTGGTGTTTGTCCTTTCTTAAAGAGGAACATGACATCAGAAAGTAAACTCACAAGTAAATTGGATTTAAGGAGGGACACTATATCTAAAATGCTTATCTGTATTTTTATGTTCCGAGTAAGAATTTATCTTATGCCTCTCAATTTTCTTTTTTGAAAGGGAGAGGGAGGGATTTGAAGGTTCTTTTGGATGAGCTTGAAAGAACCAGGAAGGATATGTCCTTGTACAGAGGAATGGTTTCATTTTGCTTAATAAATGTTTATTGACTGATTGTCACTCAACTATTTGACCTTGAGTGTTTCAACTCTCTGGGCTTCACTTGCCCTCATTCTGCAAAATAAGGAATGACATCAGATGGCACCAATGTCCTTTTCTAAATCTGATTCTATTCTAATTTGGAATCCCTTCTATTTTACTGACTGCTTTAGGGTGTCAGTGTACCCAAACCACTCGAACTCTCAACTCCCATTTTCTAACTACTAAATCATTCAGGCAACACAGAGAGATAAAGCAGAGCAGTCAGTCCTGGTCCTAGAAGCTAGAAGGGACCTTGGATTTCATTAGTCTTCAAGCCAGTCATCTTGTAGGGAAAGCAAACTGGGTCAGAAGTGATTTGCCTAGGTTCACATTACTAGTTAAGTATCCAAGGTAAAGTATGAACTCAGGTTTTCTGACTCAGAATAACAATTTATGAACCTGTCCATTTTTAATCCTGCTATTTTGTGTTTTAATAGCTTGGGGTCTGTATCTATGTCCTTAAAAAAGTAAATAATTAAAAACTATCCTTTCCAAAAAAGAAAGTTGCTTGAAAGCATTTATTCCTTCTATAAATCTTTGTCAAGCTAGTATCTTCTATTTAATAGTCAGTAATACTTATAATCTTATGGTGACAGAATAGAGAGAACCATTCTTTTGATATTAAGGTACGCTATAAGGTTACAACCTACAAAAATAAACTTATAAAAACAATATCATTTCTATAATGACAAATCCAAGAGGAAATAAAAGAAAGGAAAATACTATTCAAAATTAACTACAAATGCATAAAATATGGAATACACTAGGTCAAGGTAAAATCAAAACGAATGGAATCCAGTAATTACGTGTTCCAGAAAATATAATTTATATTTCATATTCCTTTTTTTCAGAAAATATAATTTAGAAAAGAATTACCTATTTGATTAAAACAATTTGCTGGGAAAACTGGAAAACCGTCTGGAAGAAATTACACTTAGACAAGCATCATAATAAAGCTCATAACATTAAAGTTAGAAGATAAATTTACCTTTTACAACAAATAGATTTATTTTTCATCAATAAAGGGATGTTTGGGGCAATTACACAAGTGAAAATATATTTTTTAATTATGTGAAACTGAAGAACTTCTAAACATTCAATACATCTAGGATAAGACAAGAAACAAGTCAAGTGTAATTAAAATCTTTTGATTAAATTTCAGATAAGGAATTGGTATTCAAGATATAAAAATAGCACATATGTAGAAAAGCACAACTAAAAATATTTTAGCACAGAGGGAGATTTTTTTATCAATGACCTCCTTGGGCTATTAGTCTAATAATACACTCTCTGGGTCTTAAGGATATTTTAATCACTTTATCTGCATAATTCCAAATTACTTTCCAAAGCAGTTTCACTGATTATTGTTATCTCTATCATACTAGAGTGCCTTCCTACCACAATCATTCATTCAACATTGACTATTCCCACCTAGACATTCAAGAGATATTTTCTTTTACAGCTCTTCAACTCTACATAATTATAGCTGTCATTACATGATATGTGGTAGGAGCAAGAACTGTACCTTAACTAAACTGTCCTATAGCAGTACCTAAGCATAGTGAAACACTTTGAGAATGACTGAAGTTTCTCAAAGTAAGGACAACTTAACTGAAAGATGACACTGAAGATTTTTTTAACAAAATGTATGAATAGTTTGGTCACTTAACTAGGTTAATAAGATAATGAATTCTGTTCTTGTAGGAAATATTCTAATAAAATGGAAAGGACAACCAATCAAACAATTCCCTACAAATGTCCCTGAGGGGAATGACATAGGCTGGGAAAGTCAGTCAAGGTTTGGATATAATAAAAAGATGAAAAATCCTTGAGGTCAAAGTCTCCTGAACCTTGCCTACTCCACTTCAGAGCACTCATCCCTATTTGTCCTGTTAACTGTACTATATATCACAAAACACTACTATGGTCATCTGCATTTGCATAAGCATATAAACTCTTTGTAGGCAGGAGCTGTCATTTTCCTTTGTAATCCCCTAGTAATTAAGCACAAAGAGCATATAGTATGTACTAAGGAATGCTTCTTTCCTGATGAATTTGTGTCTTATGAATCTACTTCTTTAAAGGACTATATTTTTTTTATTTTCCTAATCATGAGATAACTAAGTCCTCTTTTTTTCCCCTTTTTTTGAGGGGTGAGGGAAACAATTGAGATTCAATGACTTGTCCTGGAACACAAGTTACTGAATTCACACTTGAACTCAGGTCCTTCTGAGACCAGCTAGATGGCCCCACATATATGTATTCAATATAGGGATTCTGATGAGTTCTAAAGAAAAAGTCAAGCCCCAGGAAAAAAGTTAATGACTAGCTAACTAAGCGTTAGTTGCTCTTGGGGTAGCTAAGTGGTCCAGTGGATAGAGCACTGGCCCTGGAGTCAGGATGATCTGAGTTCAAATCCAGCCTCAGACACTTAAATAATTACCTAGCTGTGTGATCTTGGGCAAGTTACTTAACCCTGTTGCCTTGCAAAAAACAAAAAAAATAAAAAATAAAAAGAATCAGTTGTTCTTAGATAGCAATTGCAGTGATATCCCTGTTTTTTTTAAAAAGTACTCGTTTTGCACAAACCTAAAACATACTCCCCTCTTAGAATCCTAACTTCTGGATAAACACAGCTGGGGGGGGGGGTCATTCCTACATGAGGCCCTCCCAGATTAAGTGCTCTAGTCTAAAAGGTGACTTTAGAAAAGGACTTTTCCATGTTTGTACCCCCATTATCAACTAAGAAATGCCTTATTAAGAATCAAGAAATGCCTCATTGTTGTTCTCCTTGTCCTCAGCTCTCAGCTGGTTTCACATTTCTAGGTTGCTCTACAACTAACTGCTACACAAATCACCAATCTCAAAATTAAGGGGGATGAGAGGGAAAGGCGAAAGAATTTGAGTCATTAAAACTGTATTAAAGTCTAATTACACCTATAGATTGAAGTAGAAAAATGAAAAACTCAAAATCTTGCCAAAGAAAAAAGTGAAAACTAGGGTTGCATATTGTTGGAAACACAAATAAAAATACTAAAAACAAACTATTAAATCTTTTAACCTGCATTTTATAAATAAATCTAGCATTCAAAATGTATGGCAGTTAAGAATGCACATAACCACTTAAAAAAAAAAACCAAACCCACCTAAAAAGCATTGCACTAATTCTAAAGATCAAAGTGTGCATAGAATTATGACTACAATTGGCAAAGGATGAAGGAATTTCTACCAAGCACAAGGTATAAACATTATCACAGTGATGGAAAGATGCCCAAGTCTCTAAAAGAATTTTTAAAAACCTAGTTCTGTGCTTCTTTTAAAAAGTGTTTCATTTGATTTGTGTTGAAAGATTTCATAGGAAGAAGTTAATCTGCAATTCATTAATAATTACGTGACTTTTAAACCTAAAAATATGTTCATGACAATTTTAATGGTAGAATTTTTTCCAAGACACTCAAGTCAAAATACACAATCCAAAAGAACCCTGAGGGTTTAGAAAAACTTTTAACACGATAGGTCTCTCTTGATCAGAAATCTAAAATTTTCACATTAATGGGCATAAAAAAAAAAAAATCAAGCGTTGGGGGGGACTAGTATTCACATGCTCAGGTGAGTACTCCTTACCTTAAAACCAAACCAACTACACTGTAGATTTTCTTACAATAGGGCTAGATAAAGGAATAAAGGGAGTAGGTAAAAGTTGGAGGTGGTAATAGAATCAAAAATGTAGGATGATAAACAAATAAAGAGGAATGTTTAAACTTTAAAAGATTTGGGAAATTTGATCAATATAATGCTGAAAATCATTTTTGCATGTAGTTGGGAAAATTAAATAAAATATACATTTTAAACGTAAGTTTTTTGTTGGTTTCTTCTCCCTCAATGGGGAAGACAGGTAGAGGGAAAATGTTTATAGCAGAAGATAGCATTCTAGAAAGATGAACCAAAGGAAAGTGTAATCCATTGGTACTTGAAAAAACTACAGTAAGGCTTTTAATTAATGACACCAATGTCCTAAATATGTTCAAGGTATAACCTGGAGACAAGTGAAAGAAAAGGCCACTCCTCATCCTCAAGAGTCACATTCAAGATGCTGCCCTATGTTGAAGGTTTGCCAATTCATTGAAGCAAAAAATTTCCTGGTGTTTATTCCCAGGTTGACTAACATTCTGAAAGGGTCAGAACCCCAAAATCATTCTAGTGGAAATGCCCCAACTGAAACATTCCAAATGATATTCAGATGGGGCAAGACAAGAAGTGCCTTGAAGGACTCATTTGGACAGAAACGGCCTTTACTCGAGGGACTTGCAAGTAAGGGGGTAGAAGGTAAGGCAGAACTGAGTCTCACCTGTGATTGCAAAGGGCTTTTAGTATATGTACCAGATGTACGGATCAACCCTTTGCAATCTCAGGTGAGGCTCAGCTCTGCCCCTCCAGTCCCTAATGCCCGATACACTCCACTTCAAGTAATAGAATAAAAGTACCTTGGAGTTGGAGCAAACAGCTAAAGTCCCTACGAATCCTGTTACTATTTTAGTTATCTGTAAGACTTATTCAAGATCATTTTGAAGTCTGTTTCATGTTCCTAGACTGTGAAAAGAAAGGATAGTACTACCATATTGGGGGTGTGGGGAACGTTCCTAAACCTGATTTATAAGTTTAGAAAAGTAGATTTTCAGGGAATCTGTGAACTTGGTAAGAAAAAAAAAATCTTTAGTATCACTAAGTTCTAAATGAAATTTAGCATTTCCTTCAATTATGAGTTTTAGGAAACCATTCTGAGAAGGTTTCACCTAACTACCAAAGGGATCTATGACACAAAAAGCTTAAGGAGGATTAGACTGGATGACCTCCAAGATCCCTTCTAGCTTTAAATCTACTGTCTTACAGGACCACAGAGAATATCTAGAATTTATAATAAAATAGCAACAATTGAGAAAATAACATAGGACATCATTAAAGGTTCTAGAGAAAGCAGTTTTATTAAGAGTTTTCAAGTCAGAAATCTACTAACAATATTGGGGGCAGGAGGTGGGAGGAGAGCAATGTGTTCCCCAAATGTAATACTTTTGAAGAAATTTAGAAGAGATGGGGAGAAAAAAATGTTAGAGACCCCAACACCTGATGGGAATAGTATAATGTACTAAGAGGTTTATGAAGATTGTTTAAGGTTAGATATGTCTGTATGTAGGCTGAGGATAGGAAGAGAACAAAAATTAGAGAAGAGTTGGAAATAAAAGGAAAAAAGAGGGACCCAGTCTGGCCTCTTCAGAGACTAGAGTGGGAGATGTGGGTTGAGAAGGGGTGTGGGGGATGTGTGTGAAGGAGGTTTAAAATTGCTGCTATGCCAGTATCAATGAGGGAGGAAAAGTTGGCCTAGCTGAGAGCAGGCAGCATTATAAAGGAAGCAATCATAGCTTCATGACTTCCTCCTGCTCTGTTCAGCCAGACAAAAGTAGGATTAAGAGTCGGGAAACAACATGGAATAGCTAAAAGAACACCAGACTTACAGGCAGAAAGACTTGGGTTCAAATCCTGCCTCACTCACTTACAGGATGTGTGACCTAGGTAAAGTCAGGTCAGGAAGCATTTATCAAGTGTTTACTCTGTGCAGTGCCTACAACTATTAGAGCAGGTTTTGTGTGTTTTATTTTCTTTTGAAATAAAAGAGGAAGAGAGGCAGAAATAGAAATTAAGGGTTTATTAAGATTAGGGGTTATTGCTAGCTTTTCCCCCCAATAGTAGACCTTCTCAAGCAATGAACAAGGGACTACTGTTCCTGAAAGAAAAACCAAGAAAACCCAAACTACAAAGAAATAGTGGAGAAAGTTAAAAAAAACTAAGAGTAACTAAAATCTGAATGAAAAATAGACTTAACAAGGAAATTTTGGTTTATAAAAAAAAACCTGTACTTGTTTATCATTATTTACTTAAAAATAAACTGTACCAAGTTTTCAGAAGAAATTAAAGCTATCCAAACTAGAAGATCAAGGACTAGTTTACCTGTCAGATCTGTGGAAAGGCAAACAGTTTATGACTAAGGAAGAGATGGAGAACATCACTAAAAACAAACTAAATGATTTCGATTACATTAAATTAAAAGGCTTTTGCACAGATAAAACCACTGTAACCAAGATCAAAAGAAATGTAGTAAAGTGGGAAACAATCTTTACAACTAATGTTTCTGGCAAAGGACTCATTTCTAAAATAAACAAAACTGAATCAATTAAAAAAAAAGCCATTCCCAAATTGACAAACGGTCAAAGGATATGCAAAGGCAGTTTACAGATGAGGAGATCAAAGCAATCCAGTCATATGAAAAATTGCTCTGCATCATTTGAGAAATGCAAATTAAAGCTTCTCTGAAGTACCACCTCACACCTCTGACTAGCCAATATGACCAGAAAGGACAATAATCATTGTTGGAAGGGTTTTGGGAAACCTGGGACACTACATTGTTGGTGGAGCTGTGAACTCATCCAACCTTTCTGGAGAGCAATTTGGAACTACACCCCAAGAACAACAAAAATATGCATACCCTTTGGTCCAGAATACCACTACTGGGTCTATACCCTGAAGAGATGATGAAAAAGGGTAAAAACATCACTTGTACGAAAATATTCATGGCAGCCCTGTTTGTGGTAGCAAAGAATTTGGAAATCAAGCAAATATCCTTCAATTGGGGAATGGCTTAGCAAACTGTGGTATATGTATGTCATTGGAACACTACTGTTCTATTAGAAATCAGGAGGGAAGGGATTTCAGGGAAGCCTGGAGAGATTTGCATGAACTGATGCTGAGTATGAGATGAGCAGAACCAGAAAAACACTGTACACCAACAGCAACATGGGGGTGATGATCAATCTTGATGGACTTGCTCATTCCATCAGTTCAATCAGGGATAATTTGGGGCTCTCTGCAATGGAGAATACCATCTGCATCCAGAGAAAAGAACTGAGAAGTTTGAACAAAAGACCAAGGACTATTACCTTTAATCTAGGGAAAAAAAAACTGATACCTTATTGTCTGATCTTACTATCTTACACTTTGTTTCTTCCTTAAGGATATGATTTCTCTCTCATCACATTCAATTTGGATCAATGTATACCACGGAAACAATGTAAAGACTGGCAAATTGCCTTCTGTGGGGGATGGGGGTACAGAAATAAGATTAGGAGGAAAATTGTAAAACTCAGAATAAATAAAAGCTTTAATTCAAAAATTAAAGTTATCTATACTCATATGGAAAATGCTCTAAATCATTATTGATGGAAAATGCAAATAAAAAAACTCTGGGTGTGGTATCTGTATGTCATGGAGCATTATTGTTCTATTAGAAACCAGGAGGGGGGCAGCTAGGTGGCGCAATAGATAAAGCACCGGCCCTGGAGTCAGAAGTACTGGGTTCAAATCCAGTCTCAAGACACTTAATAATAATTACCTGTGTGGCCATGGGCAAGGCCACTTAACCCCATTGCCTAGCAAAAAAAAACAAAAAAAACAGGAGGGATGGAATTCAGGGAAGCCTGGAGGGATTTGCATGAACTGATGCCAAGTGAGATAAAGCAGAACCAGAAAAACACTGTACAACCTAACAGCAACATGGGGGCAATGATCAACCTTGATGGACTTGCTCATTCCAATAGTGCAACAATCAGGGGCAGTTTTGGGCTGTCTGGAATGGAGAATACCATCTGTATCCAGATAAAGAGCCATGGAGTTTGAACAAAGTTCAAGGACTATTCCCTTTAATTTACAAAAAAAAATCTTATTGTCTGATCTTGTTATCTCTTATACTTTTTGCTTCTTCCTTAAGGATATGATTTCTCTCATCACACTCAATTTGGATCAATGGGAAACAAAGACTGACAGACTGCTTTCTGGGGGGGGGGGGATTGTAAAACTCAAATAAAATTTCTAAAAGAAAAAAAACTAGGGTAACACCTCACACCAATATGACAAAAAGAAAAATGATTAATGTTGTAGGGAATGTGGGAAAACTGGGATACTAATGCACTGTTGGTGGAGTTATAAACTGATCCAACTATTCTGGAACTATGCCCAAAGGACAATAAAATTGCACATCCTTTAATACAACTATACCACTATTAGTTCTATAACCCAAAGAGATCACTAAAAAGGGAAAAGAGACCTATGTTTAATAAGATTTGTAGGGGCAGCTAGGTGGCTAAGTGGATAAAGTACGGGCCTGGAGTCAGAAGCACCTGGGTTCAAATCAGGTCTCAGACAACTTAATTACCTAGCTGTGTGGCCTTGGGCAAGCCACTTAACCCCATTTGCCTTGAAAAAACCTAAAAAAAAAAAAAGATTTGTAGCAATTCTTTTTTTGTGGTGGCAAAGAACTAGCAATTGAGGAGATGCCCAGCAATCTCGGATTGGCTGAACAAGTTGTGGACTATGAAAGAGACGGAATGCTATTGTTCTATAAGAAATCATGAGTCAGAAAAGCCAGGGAAAAGACTGCATGAAGTGATGAATGAAGGGAACCAGAATACTGTACACATTAACAGCAAAACTGATAATCGACCTAGATGGACTTAGTTCATCTTGGCAATACAAATCAAAAACAACTCTGAAGAACTTGTGATGAAAAAATATCCACATCCAGAAAAGGAACTATGGAGTCTGAATGTACACCCAAGAATACTATTTTCAATTTTTAAAATTTGTTTTATGCTCCGCCCATGGTTTTCCCCCCTTTGTTCTGATTCTCCTTTCACAGCATGACTAAGATGAAATGTTTAAAATGCAATTATGCATGTATAACATATCAGATTACTCCACTCTCAAGGGGAAGAGCAAGGAAAGGAGAAATGTGGAACTCAAAACCTTACAGAAAAAAATGAATGTTGAAAATCTTTACATGTAGCTGGAAAAATACATTTTTAAAAAACAACTGCACCAGACAATGACTCATTTGAATCAGAACTGAAACCAGAAAGGAGACAATTAAGTTGGCTGAAGAACAATTTAGAGTAAAGCATTATTATGTAAGAACTATGGAAGTGCTACAAACAAGTACTGCTTTTGAAATTCAGGGAGGGTTTCATAAGCTGTGAAAGTAGTTTATTAAATTTAAATTAAAAGAATCTTAAATCTTAAATCATTTTAAAAATTACAAACTATTAGCAACCATATGAAAGTATGTTCCAGATCACTAATAAGATTTTGCCTCTCATAGTCAGTCAACTGATAAAAAATGACAAAAGATGGGAATAATCAATTTTGGAGGCATTTAAAGCATTGTTGGTATTGCTGTGAACTAGGTGAACCATTCTGGAAAGCAATATGGAATTATGCAAAGAAAGTGGTTATAGTGTCCATATCTTGACCCAGAGATCCCATAATTAGGCATATAAACCAGGAAGGTTGATGACAACAAGATCAACAGATACCAAAATACTTATGATAGCACTTTTTGTGTGGTAGCAACTGGAAACAAAGTAGATGAGGGATCAATTGGACAATGGTTCAAAATGCAAATACAAAATATATGTCTAGTATTGTTTTGTAAGAAATGAGAAATATACTTCTATCCCCAATAGATCAAAAAGAAAAGCAACTATGTATAATATTTATGGCAATGCTTTTTTATAATGGCAAAGAACTAGAAATTAAGGGTTATCCATCAATTGGGCAATGGTCAACTTACAAAACTACTTTATGTAATACTACTATGCTGATTAAATAATGAAAGAATACCCCTAAATTAATTAAAATGTAATTGGATAATATTTAACATAGTAAATAAAAAACAATACAACATAGATAATATTCATGTGGGGTTTTTTTTGTCTTTGTGCCTTCAGAGATCCTTATGTAGAGTATATGGAAGCTAGAACTTCTAGAGTTTGCCATCATTGACAAAAGTAATGGTTACAGAGAAATAAGAGAAGACCTGTAAGACCTAATTAAGAATAAAGTGAGCAATCAGGAGAATTATGTATATATTAATATTATAAAAACAAACAACTTTGAAAGACTTAAGAAATCTGATCAACCACCCACCACTCCAGGGAACTAATGAAGTATGCTATCATAACAGATATTCAAGGTATAGAATGAGACATATTTTTAGACAGTTAGTGAAGGAATTCTACTTAGCTATCTCTATTTGTTATAAAAGTAAATATAGGGGCAGCTAGGTGGTGGATCCACTGGCCCCAGACACTTAATAATTACCTAGCTATGTGACCTTGGGCAAGTCACTTAACCTTACTGCCTTGCAAAAAACAAAAACAAAAAAAGAGTAAATTATAGGCTTGAATTTGCAAAGTTAAGTTCTATGTAAATGTGTTATTTCCACCCAGACTGCTTCTAGTATTTTATATGCATGTTTTTCTACATGCATATAAATATGGAATGATAGTGAACAAAATATGCATGTTGTGTTCACTTGCTTCTAGTATTTTATATGCAGATTGTGTTTATGTACTTCTGGTATTTTACATGCATGCTGTATTCACTTGCTTTTAGTATTTTATTCGCATGTTGTGTACACATGCATATAAATCCAAAGAATTTGATGGTGAACACATGCATTTAAAATACTAGAAGCAGTCTGGGTAGAAATAACACAGTTACATACGGTATTTAAAAATTGGAAGATCCAACCAAGGCTTGAAGGTCTCAAAGCTGGAGTCCATTTTCCAGTAATTTTGAACTAATTTAAAAATGGTAATAGGTGGAGTCCAGAATCCCAATATCCTCATCAGGTGACTCAAGTTATCTCCTTAATTTCAAAAAGTGATGACAAAGATCAAGTAAGATAATGGCTATAAAAGTAATTTGTATACAGTGAACAAATACAAATCACTACTGCTCCCTTTCCACAACTTCTCCAGCAGATAAGTGAATGAATAATTCACTTAGAAGATAGCTTTTCATCCAGTGGAATTTTTGTCCATGTTCTCCTAAAGTTTCTACTCAAGGGGCTTGAAGTCCTTTCCAATTATACTCAACCTGTGGTTGAATGAGCCATCCATTTACCTAAATTTTCTAATTTCAAGTCCAGTATAAGATTTTTTTTAATGCCAATCCTTTCACATAATCCAGTCACTATTTATATATGCTAATACCAGTTTTTCCCACCTTGTGGTCTTTCAATTTATAATTAACTCAAGAAATGATGAACTCACATAATTGTTAGGAAATTATTTGGTAATAAAGATCTACTTTTTGGCAGGGATAAAAACATGTAGACAATTTCCCAAATGCAACTAGCCCAGTTTCTTCCTCCTTCATTAGACTTGAAAACTAACAACAAACATTATCTTTTAATATTTCATTTGAGGCTAGAGTGTGATCTATCACCTTAGATCAGAAAATGATTCTAATAGCAGCTGATACTTTGAATGTTTACAAATGTTTTTACAATAATTCAGTAGACAGATCCTACATGTGTTATCCCAGTTTATAAGCAAAAACACTGGAAAAGTATCAATGACCCTCCAGAACCTTTCAGGGGGTCAGAGATCAAAACTATTTTCATAATACCAAAATATTATTTTCCTATTAAAAATCTCTTTCCTTTTGTAACAGCACGTGTGAGGCTACGATATCTTTATATACTTCAACCAGACTGAATGTAGAAAGAGAATCCAAAGGTCTTCAACTGAGTCAAGACATTAAAGAGATTTGCAAAAAAATATTTAAAATGCCACTCTTCACTAAATTTGATTTCGTTTTCATGAAAAAATATTGTTCATGTTAACATGTAATGGGTTTGTTATTTTGAATGAATAATTACTTTACTTAAATTTGTCTGTTTTAATTTCTAACTGATTCCAACATGTAGATGTGGTTTCTATTGCATACATGTGAAATAATCTAATCTATCCCCTAAATCATAGTAATTTATTAAGAAACCCTGAACTTTAAATCATTTTTCTGATATATAGTAATTGAAGTCTCACCTCTAAGCTCTCCCTGAGAAAAATAATACTAATTTACAGATGGTAACTATATGGATTTTCAGATTCAAAACAAAGAAAATCAACTTGGTATCAGCAGTTTTTATCTCTAATGTGAGATATAACCCACCTTTTTTTAAAAACTCTCTGGGGTTCTCAATTTTTTTAAGAATGCAAAATGGTGACTCAATGAATAGAGCACAGGCCCTGGAGTCAGGAGGACCTGAGTTCAAACCTAACCTCAGACACAATAGTTACCTAGCTGTGTGGCCTTGGGCAAGCCACTTAACCCCATTGCCTTGCAAAAAAAAAAAAAAAATGTAAAAGGAATCTGAGACCAAAAAAGTGGAAAGGGAATCACTGCAACCTGAACAGTTATCCAATTCAAGTTTGTCATGAACACAATAAAGCTATCTTAAAAATAAGTCATACCTTGAATTCATACGCATATGAAGTTACTCTCTACCTTGTTATAGGGAAAATATCAGTTAACACCCATCTGGTGAGAACTTAAGATAGTCTTTTAAGACCCAGCCTATTGCTAATATGACCCTTTAAATAAGTATTTCAATATTCAAATAACACAAGTCATTAATTTTGCCTGTTCATTTGCCAACATAATTTCCTTTTATCTTGAATGAGTCTAAAAATAGCATGGTATGATGATCTACCTTAATTTACAACACCTCATTATAACCCAGTATCTTTGTATACTGGCAAGATTCCACGATTCTACTAAGGCACTATGCCCAGAAAGTTTACTGAAATTATTGAGTATTTTACAAGCTACTTACTCCATGTCATTAAAAATACTTTTGCTATTTCCCAAACAATAGTGAGTGGGGCATTTTTATGACCCACAATATGCAGATGTTGTACACATGTGAAATCTTCAAATCTATTCCTGTCATAGTAACTTATTAAGAAACCTAAACTTTAAATCAGAGTTCTGAAATATACTATTGGTGCAATCCTAGTTATATCTTCTAAATTCTAAGTGCTACCTAGGAAAATAATGCTACAATTTATTGAATACTGGTTTATAGGTATATGTTTATATGTTTATAGGGGGCTCCAGATTCAAAAACAAAGAAAATAAACATAGCTTTAGAGCTGGAAGGGACCACAAGTCATCTAATCCAACACATTTGTTTATATACAAGTAAACTGATATCCAGAAAAGATAAGTTCAAACCCAAATTCACAATGGTAAATAACAGTCAGATGGGTTTCCACCTAGGTTCCTAGGCTCTGGTCAAAAGTTAGGTAAAAGTATAAAATGAGCTGAGGAAAGAAATGGCAAAAACACTACAAATAGCTTTACCGAGTCAGACACAAGGAAACAATAAATGGCTGACAAAGGGAGTTAAAAATTCTGGACATTAATTTGTCTTTAGTCTTTAAGACTCTTCAATGACCCAAGTATTATATCTTGATGTTTTTATGAGTGCAAATTCAGCTTAAAAGATTTGTTCACCCCTTCCTTAGAAGAACATCAGGTGATAAGTTCCTTGGTCATTTGTTCCAGCCCACCAAATATAGTAGTGATTTAAGGGTCAAAACTCAGGGAGAACACCTCATTTTGTTAAGAATAAGCAAATCAAATGATCTTTAACGGGCCTGGCTTACCTGCTCACACTGGTAAGGTTTCTTATTTCCTCACAAAGAATCATTGATACATTTTGTTTTCAAATGTACATTAAGGAATGGAATCACAAACAGGACAGCTTTGAAAACTTAAATGTTGAATTTTATTATATTCTTTAAAAAGCTCCACAAGGGGTGGCTAAGTGGTACACTGGATAAAGCACCAGCCCTGGAGTCAGGAGTACCTGAGTTCAAATCTGACCTCAGACACTTAATTACCTAGTTGTGTGGCCTTGGGCAAGCCACTTATCCCCATTGCCTTGCAAAAACCTAAAAAGCTCGGCAACAGATTTGCAGCTTCACAAGTATTGTATGGTGTTCACTTCTGTTCTACTCTAAGAAAACTGAAATCTTGTTTTATTATTCTTTAAATTCAACATAAAACAAGAATTTTTGAGCTTAAAAGACAAAAAGAATACGAGTGGGAGCAATCTGCAATATTTCTCTGAGTCTCTAAGTTCAAATTATATGTCACTTATTAGCTATGTATCTTTTCTGGGCGACTCATCTAGCCTATCTCTGCCTCAGTTTTCTTATTTGCAAAACAAGTTAGGACTTGATGTTCTCTAAAGTATATAGTCTAAGGTGTTGGTTAGTATTTTTGTCTATTTTAATTTTGGGGAAAGATTTCTTTTCAAAACTAAAGGCAAGGTGGGCAGCTAAGTGGCACAGTGGATAGAGCACCAGCCTTGGAGTCAGAGTACTGGGTTCAGATCTGACCTCAGACACTTAATAATTACCTAATTACTTAATCCCATTGCCTTGTAAAAACAAGAAAAAAAACACTAAAAGCAATGTAAAAAAGAATTTTAAAATTCAAATGCAAAGAACTCTTAGGGTGAACTTGCCTGTAACAATGTACAACTTTAAAAGTTACTGATACCTTCCTTTTTTTTGTAATACCTATATTTCTTTTTTTTTTCTTTTTTTTTTTCTTTAGTTTTTGCAAGGCAAATGGGGTTTAAGTGGCTTGCCCAAGGCCACACAGCTAGGTAAACTATTAAGTGTCTGAGACCAGATTGGAACCCAGGTACTCCTGACTCCAGGGCCGGTGCTTTATTCACTGGGCCACCTGGCAGCCCCAGTACTCGTATTTCTAAAAACATCTCTTCCTTAATTGCAAACCCACAACTTTTTACAAACGGCTTTGATGTAACACTTCCTTTCTGGATATCAGTCTATATTTCAATATTAGTTTTAAAGATGGCTTAATATTCTTGTTCACATTAAAGAGACAAAAAAACTAGCCTGAAAAATTTTAGAAAAATAAAACCCGTATAAAGATCCCAAAATGAAATTTTTACCCAGAGTAAAGTGTTTACTGTAAGTCCAATTAAACTCTTGCTTTAGAAGCAGTATTTTCTTAATAAACACAATGAAGTATTTAATGCCAAACTTGGCAGATGTGGGTAAGAAAGACAAGTCATGCACTGCCTTTAAATATTTGCCTCCCCAAATATCCAGTCTACAAATCATTTAAAAATCAGTCATTTTATTTTAATGTAGGAGACGTATATGCATGGGAAGAAAAATTTACTTTGATTTACTTAGCTCCCAAGAAGTATCACAATAATCTGGTATAGTTCAACTACTTAGAAAGTCTAATGCAGCATTTTTTAATCTGAGATCAGGGAACTTATTTATTCTGATCACTAACTTTCCTTTGCAATCCTATGTATTTTATTTAAAGCATTTAAAAAATATTCTGTGAAGGGAGCTTATGTTGGCTTCTTCAGACTGCCAAAAGGGCACATGATACTAAAATGGCTAAGAATGTCTGAATAAGAATATTCTTAAGGCAACACATCTGACTTATCTTAGAAAGAAATCTTCAAAATTTTAGAGGTAGTAAGAACCACAGCAAAAAGGTTGAACCAAAGGACACTAAGCCTAAAGGCACAATCTCTTAACTAACCACTCCTCCCCCTTCACTTTACAGATGAGGAAAACTGGTCAAATTTTTACAGTTAGTGAATAGTAAAGTCCATATTAAAAACTAGGTCTCTCAATTCCCATCCCAATGCTTTTTTTGCTTTGCCATCTCAGACTAGGTTTACTTTACCCATATTCCCACCCCCTGCCCAAATAGGAATAGTTGAAACATGGCTATCAATTGAGTTGCCTAAAATAAGTTGATTTTTTCACTAGATTCTTTGAATAAATGGAAATTATGACACTATATCAGACAATCTTGTTATTGTTATCTGGTTAAGTTAAAATCTCCCTTTCCCCCCCCATTCTTTACAATGATAAGCAGTCTCTCATTTAAGTAGCCCCCCCCCCAAGATATTTCCTCAGAAATGCAGACCTGGGTCAAACTCTGTGGTCATTGCTATTTCCTAATCCTTTGATCCCTATAAATTAGCTATTTAAAGTATTTGTAAATAAAGAAAGGTTAGGCAATTTATTCAGGGTCAAATAGCTAGTAACAATCACTGAAAAAGTCTTCCGGGAATCCAAGTACTCTTTCACATAAATCATTACTCCTCAGGTCACATATTTAACTGCCCCACCAGAATGTGGGGAAGATCTAATGGCCTATGCAAGGAGAATCTTAAAAACTTGAAGATTTTATGCCATGAAACATATTAAAATGCTTCATGTCGTAATAGATGGCCTGCTTAGGAGTTTAGCCCTGTATTCAAATGTAGCAAAGATAACTCTAAAATCCAGTTTTAGGATATGCAGATTCCTGGCTTTCTTTGGTTTAAGGAACCTTTTTATTGTTCAGTTTCATCCATCTTTTGGTGACATCTATTTTAGGGTTTTCTAGGAAAAAGATAACTAGGATGCTTTGTCATTTTCTTCTCGGCTCATTTCATACATAGAGGCAGATAGGGTTAAGTGAATTACCAAGGCTCAAATTTAAGTATCTGAGGCCAGATTTGAACTCAAAACGAATCTTCCTGAGTTCATGCACAATCTCTTATTCACCCACCACCTCGCTTCCCACAAGGAATCTTAGAATGCAAAAATAAAGATCAAATTTGATTGCAACAGCTCTCTTTCTTTTAAGGAAAGTATAGCTAATAACACATGAAAGGAGGGGGAGGGGAAAAAGGGGAAGAATGAGAGGAAGGAAAGAAAGGATGAACAGGAGGGAAGATGGAAATAAACGGACTAAAAGGAAAAAGGAAGTTAAGAATAAAGCAAGACATCTCAGACACTTAATAATTACCTAGCTGTGTGGCCTTGGGCAAGCCACTTTAACCCCATCTGCCTTGCAAAAAAAAAAAAGCTAAAAAAAAAAGGAAGACAATTCCTGAATTTCCAAAGAGTAACTTAACAGAAATATGTAGTAGCTTCGTGATTAACAGTATGACCTTGGAAAAGTCACAGCCTCTAAATTTGTTTCATCTGTCTAGCAAGGCCTTGAGATTAGATAGTCAAAAATCTCATAGTCTTCTATAAGCCTAAGGATGTTAGGAGAGCCAATTAGCTTCATGTAGAGAGAATCAATGAAGGCTAAAGCTGCAATTCACATTAGAATTTACTAGAGGAATTTTAAACTTCAGGTTGAAATGAATTACTGTTGAAAAAAATCATTTTTGGCTACCTTTTGTCTCTTTGCTAAAATGAATGTTATTCCAATTACAAAGGAAGAAACAATTTAACAATTTTAGGGAACTAAGACAATTTAACAATTCATCAAGTTGAAATTACCCAGTTCTAATTTTATAGAGGAAAATGGGAGCCACAGTTTAAGTAACTTGGTCAAAATCAATTCACTGCAAAGAGAAAGCACCCAGGTCTCCTATTTCAAGTCTCTTCTATCTTCAATCTGATCTTGCCTATATATTTCAAACTAGACCATGTCTTGTGGATGATTTTTTAAAAATTATCCATCAAGGTTAGTGGCATTTTTGAGTTTTGTGGCTTCTACTTTAACTCAAATTTAGATTCTAAAAATGTTAACAAAGCATTTACATTTTTAGCCTACTTTGCTAAGTGCTGGGGGGGTATCAAAGAAAGGCAAAAAAAAAAACCAATCCCCTGTTCTCCAGGAGTTCACAATCTAACTGGGGAGACAAAATGCAAACAATTAAAGTTATGGATAAACAAGGAATGTGTAGAATAAACTGGAGATAATGAACAGAGAAGGCATTAGCATTTAGACAACTTAAAAATTATATTTCCAGAGAAACTAAAAGGCTTCATGGTATCAATAGCATTGGAAGAAAACTGATTGTCCTGTAAGGATGTCTTGCTCTTAACAGCTATAATTCAAAAGATAAAAAAAAAAAAAAAAAACTACTATGTGAACAGCATGGGGGAAAATACTGAAATGAAAAAATAAGTAGGTTCTCAAAATCTCCCCGGATTCTTCAGACAAATGGGGGAGAAGAAGATGAGAAAAATAGGACCTGTAAATATGGAGACCCAAGAAAAGGACTACAGTCAAAACTGAGAGCCACAAAAAAGTTCCCAGAAAACCTGAGGAAAAAAACCAGTATTCAGCTCAGATAGAATGCAAGGCTGTTTCATGGTGAGGACATAATGGATAAACACTGGTCTTGAATCAGAAAGACCTGAATTCAAACACAACCTTATTTGCTGTATAATCCTAGCTAGGCAAATCACCTAATCTACTGCAATTTCCTCGTCTGCTAAATGTGGATGATAGATAGCACTTTCCAGGATTGTTGTGAAGATTAAATAAGATATTTATTACTATAATTCTAAACTGCTAGCTATTTTTATTACTTACATGGAAACAAAAATTATTTTGATTTCCTGAAGAAATCAAAGTTTTTCCTAATTACCCAGGTTGCAGAAAAGTCTCCCATGCAAGAAAATGCATTAAGAAATTCTGATGTTCGAAAAAGGGTAAAAACATTACTTGTACAAAAATATTTATAGCAGCCCTGTTTGTGGTGGCAAAGAATTGGAAATCCAGTAAATGTCCTTCAATTGGGGAATGGTTTAGCAAACTGTGGTATATGTATCTCATGGAACACTATTGTTCTATTAGAAACCAGGAGGGACGGGATTTTCAGGGAAACCTGGAGGGATTTGCATGAACTGATGCTGAGTGAGATGAACAGAACCAGAAAAACACTGTACACCGTAACAGCAACATGGGAGTGATGTTCAACCTTGAAGGACTTGCTCATTCCATCAGCGCAACAATTGGGAAAAATTTGTGGCTTTCTGCAAAGGAGAGTGCCATCTGTATCCAGATAAGGAGCTGTGGAGTTTGAACAAAGTACAATGACTATTCCCTTTAATTCGGGGGGAAAAAAAAAACCCAGATGTCTTATGGTTTGATCTTGTTACCTCTGAGAATTCTGTTCTCTTTAAGGATATGATTTCTCTCTCATCACACCCAATTTGGATCGAGGTACAACATGGAAAGAAAGTAAAGACTGACGGAGTGCTATCTGTGGGGTGGGGGGGGGGGGAGGGAAGCAAGATTGGGGGAAAACTGTAAAACTCAAATAATATCTTTAATAAAAATTTTAAAAAATTAAAAATAAAATTAAAAAATAAAAAAGAAATTCTGATGTTCAACTAAAAGGGGGGGGGGGGCTTTAGCCCTAAATGATACCTAAAAATCCACTAATCTATATTTTAAAGGAGGCAACTAAAAGTTGTGATTTTCCTAGGAGGCAACTAAAGTTGTGATTTTCTTAGCATCCCATATTCTTGAGGATTTCACTGATTCTCCTCATTACCATGTTCCAGTTAGTTGTTCAGCTGAAATTAATATTAAACCGTCAGCAAGCATTTATTAAGTGCCTACTAACAAATGGAGATACAAGAAAAGTTAAGACAGTCCCTGGTTCTCCAGAAACTCAAGTCTAATGGGAGAAACAACTGCAAACAAGAAACAAAGGGATAAATAGGAGAAAATTCAAAGGGAAAGGTTCTGGTGTACCAAGGATTGTAAAGATTTTGGTAAAATAAATTTTTATTCCTAGAGAACAAAAACTGATCAGATCTGGGAAGGCCCAGGAAGATCTCAAGGGAAAAGCCATCCTCAAACTTCACTGCCCATAATCATTAAAGTCCTTAAATAGAGAGCTGACTGGGCATTCTTTTCTTCTGATACACACTGGAGGGGAAAAAAAAAATCTAAATACATAGTTATTATATTTCAGGCAAGCACACCCTCCAGGAGGCTAAACTCTGCTTTGTAACAGGGGATTTACCCTATAAAAGCTTTTAATTCCACTCCCCATACCACACTTTGCCCTGAATCTGTCTTTTCACCTTTTAAATTTTGTTCTCTTGGCGTGCCTTTAATGGTATTTGGATAATACTTCTAAACACTGCCAAATTGAGCTCTGTTAATTCCTCACCTGGCTGTACCAAGTCCAAGAGTCTTTCAATTTTTGGAAGTTGGACCAATATTAAATTCACTCTCCCTTCACTTGTGGCTTCTTGTGGTTTTCAGATAGTTGTGGTAAATAAAAACATGTTCATGCTTTCAACAACCTAGAAACTAGGAGAAAGTACATCTGTTCCTTAGAAGTTAATTTTGTGGTGGATAAAGCACCGGCCTTGGAATCAGAAGTACCTGAGTTCAAATCCGGCCTCAGACACTTAATAATTACCTAGCCCTGTGGCCTTGGGCAAGCCACTTAACCCCATTACTTTGCCAAAAAAAAAAAAAAAAACAAAGTTAATTTTGTTTGTTCTTTCACTTGCTGTAGGTCTTTTGGGGAAACCAAACACTTAACAATTAAATTTATTAAGCAAATTGTGGTAAGGAGTATTGCTAATTTAAGGCCACAACAAATCATAAGGTTGATCAAGTACTAGCCCATGTCTTATAACTGTTCTGTGTAGGAACTAAATTTTTTTTTAAATGAAATAATTATATGGACATCGTTTTAAAACAATGGATCCAATTTTAAAATCAATATTTTATGAGAAATTATTATTTAAATATGAATCAATGTCATTCATCCATGTCATTCTCCTACTCAATAAAGTCCAGTGGCTCCCTATTGACTCCAGGACCAAATACAAAATGCTCTTTTTGGCAAAGTCCTTCATAGTCTCCGCTTCATAGCCTTACTACCTTTCCAGTATTCTTAGACCTCACTCTTTTGAAAGTGGTCTCCCAGCTGTTAGCTCTAAGCAATCTGTCCCAGAACAAGCCAGAATGCTCTTTTCCCTAAATCACCAATTGACTTCCCAGGCTTCTCCAAGTCCCAAATAAAAAGTCTTTTTTTTTATAAGAAGTCTTTCCCGGGATGGCTAGGTGGCGCAGTGGATAGAGCAGCGGCCCTGGAGGAGTCAGGAGTACTAGAGTTCAAATCTGGCCTCAGACGATTAATAATTACCTAGCTGTGTGGCCTGGGGCAATCCACTTAACACCATTGCCTTGCAAAAACTAAAAAGAAAAGAGAAAAAAAAAGTCTTTCCCAAAGGCTCTGATTGCTAGTGCTTTCCCTATGAACAGTTTGCTTTGTTTTGTTTGCATGTTTTTCTCAGATATTAGAATGTAAGCTCCTTAAGGGTAGCGTCCTGTCTTTGGCCTGTTTTTGCATCCCCAGCATTTACACAGTGCCTGATACGTAGAGGGTGCTTAACAAATGTTTACAACTGACTGATCAATTTATTAGTAGCTAAAAAGACTGCCAGGCAGGAATACCAGAATTCACCAGCTTCCTGGTCCTAGCTGTGTTTCCCTGGACAAGTCATGAAACCCTATGGTTTCAGTTTTTTTACTACCTTCCTAGATTGCTGATTAGTTGATTAGTTTTGATAGTCAATATTATAAGCAATCTCATCGAAAAATAACTTCCAACATAAAGAGAAGTGTTTCCTTGACCTGAATCATAAATTTGGAGATTTAACCATTCCTTGGGTACAACATCTACATCCCTTTAATTCCTTATTAATAAATAATCTCATTATCTTTGAAATCTCACTTCCCTCTTGTGGTTCAGACTATATAAATCTGAATGCTATTTATAGTTCTAATTAAGACCTCTTCCTGATTATCACAGCTCTTCAGCTGGAAGGGACCTGTGTCCATAGGCTACCTGTGTCCAGAGATTAAGTGTTCCTTCAAACTTAAATTCTAAACCCTCGAGGGGAAGAGAGGTGGGAGGAAGAAGTGAGTATTAAACGGAGGCTATAAAAATAGTGAAAAGTCTGGTTATGACAAAGAACTGAGCATAAAGAAACTGAGGGTCAAGTCCTCCTGGTTGCCATCACCCTGGGAAACCCACACTTGCGCTGGCATTTGAAGTGGAAGCGTGGGGAAGAAGCAAGCCTCGTGCAAGGGGGGGAGACTGCTCTTCCAGTCACGCAGCAACAACAATAACTGTGGACGGGGCAACACCAAGTCGGTTTTCCCAAAACGTTCCATTTCATTCCTTTTTTCTGTGGCCCTCTGAAGGAGGAAATGGGGGTGTCCTTGATAAATACTTCAAAAAACCCGACTTTTCCCCCCGAGTCCTATGCATTCCCGAGCGCCCCGGCCAGATGCTGCCAAGGCGGCGCCGCGTCTCCGGCTTGCAGGGATGGTGAAGGCGGTCAGGCTGGGCGGGCGGCAGAGGGCCGGGAGCCGGGGCGCACCTTCCTGTCCGGGCGGCGCTGCACTTCCTGCCTCCGGGGGCCTCCCCGCACCTCCGGCGCCGGCGGGCCGGGCCGGGCCGGGCCGCGCCGCGGCAGGGGGCTCGGGAGCGGGCCGCGCCGCGCCGCGCAGGGAGGATGCCAGGCGGGGAGGGCGGCAGATGCGGCCGGGGAGCGGGAGGAGGCGGCAGGAGGGCCTGGGGATCGGGAAGGTGCGCGCACACGCGTGCCGGGCGGCGGCGGGGGGAAGGGGCGCGGGGAGCCCGGGCCCTCGCCAGGGCCGCGACCAGCCCGCCGCCGGCGGGGGAGGGGAGGAGGCGCGCCCCGCATTGTTCCAGCGCGCGGCCCCCCGGCTGGCGCAGGGGGCGGGAGGCTGGCGGGGAGCCGCGCGTTACCTTTCGCACTGAGCTGGAAGTCGAGGGTGTTGTGTCGCGCGGCTGCCATGATGAGGTAGAGCCCAGTGCCATGCCTGGTGGAGGCGGCCGCGGCTGCTGCTGCTGCTGCTGCGTGTGCAACCGAGTGCGCGTGTGTGTGAGCGCGCGTGTGGGGATGCGTGTGCTGGGCCAGTGCGCCTCGCTATTTGAGGCGGGGACGGGGGAGGGGAGGGGCGCAGCGGGGCGCGGGGCGGCGCAGGCCCCGCGGAGGGAGGAGGGGCGGGGCGCGACGGCGGCGCTCCGAGGGGGAGGGGGAGGGGGAGGGGGAAGTGAGCCGGGGAGGGCTGCGCGGCCCGGGGGGGCCCGGGAGGCGGCGGCTGCTCCCCTTGCCGCTTCTTTCCAGACTGGGCTGCGCGTGCTAAAAAAGCAAAACGGCACAAGGCGGGAGAGAAGAAAGAAACGTGAGGGGGAAACGGGGGGCTCAGACCCTCTTTATCCTCGTGCAAGCAAGTCTGCGCTCGGCCTGGTGCTGGAAAGGTGCAGGAAAGAGCCAGTCACGCTCATGACTCCTGCAGACCAAGCCCTGGGGATGGCAGTCGCCCAGTGTCGGTGACTAAGAAGCAGAAAAACGATTAAGAAAACACCGTTTAGGGATCGCTCACCTTTGTCCCGCCAGGGCTGGTCTTTGAGAATAAGTTTAAACATTGTCTCTTTGGGTAAAAATAACTTAGAGTAGTGACTTTTTACATAACATTCAGAACTTCCTACTTCACTGAGGGTTGTTTTAAAGGTCGAGTCATTTTTCAGCTGCTTGAACACAAAAAAGTTAATTCGAAAGGAATTCCAAATTCTAAGCACTCCTTAAAGACACCTGAACTGAAGTTTCAAAGGCACAGTTAGGAAATGCTACAGAATGAGACCATTGGATTAATGGCATGAATAACTTTGGGGGACTTTACCACAAATTCTACCTTGCTTATAAATATCATCTCTAATTCCATTTTAAGTCAAATTTTGTTCAATATTGAATTCATTTAACGACCAGTTATTGTTCCATCGTCTTCTTTTAGATGGAAAGCAAACATTCTGCAGTAAATTTCGATTCTGAGTCTTAAAGTTGTTCCCCTCTTTTGGGGGCATCCAGTCACTTTGGAGGATCAACCCTCTACAAAAAAATGCCAGGAAGAAAAATCATAGATCTGGAAAGTGAATTCATCTTCATGGATTACAGAAAGTTTGTCTTTGCAAGACTTTTCTCATCTATTGAGAATTACTATGAGTTTAACCCCACTGGAGATGAAAGGTACAAAAAAAAGTGTTTCATCCCTGGGGCATGAGAACTACCCTTGCTTATTCTAAACAACGTCAGGTTCTCCTCCCATTTGACCTGCCTCCCTTTGTTTTATACCATAAAAACAAGTTCATGGGGAAGCACGTGATTTGGTGCTCTAGTGTAATGGAGATTCTGAAGTCTGTTTCCTGCTCTTCCAGTAATTCACCTTCTGCCCTTGGGAAGGTCAAGATCTCTGCCTCAGTTTCCCTATGCAAACTGAAGGTTCCCAAAGTATGATAACCTTAACCTTAAGTTGTTTATTTACTGTTTTCAAGAATCTTTTATGCTGGGTGAAGAAGAATTAAATGCATGTGTGGAAGTAGAAAAAATTTCAAGCCCTAGCCTAGGCTAAACTGGGGTAATGAAATACAAAAGGGAGACCTGTCTATTGCCATCGGAGATCTTATATTCTAATTGAGGAGGCTGTAGATGTGTGGAAGGCTAAATTCTGGTGGAAAGGCCTGAGGGATTTGGGAAGTTTTACTGACATTCTTTCTTCTGTTGTGTTGATGTTGATTGCATTATAACTATCTGATTAAAAATTGGAATCGAGGAATGTAGGAAATACTTGTGCTCCTAGAGGTGGGAAAGAAAATGGGGCAGAAGCACTTTCCCAAATTGGGAGTTGGAAGTCTTCAATAACTAATATATATAGCACTAGTGTTGGCAGAGCACTTTGCAAATATTACCTTATTCTCACAACAACCCCTTAAGTAGTTACTATTTTTAACCTCCACTTTACAGATAGTAAAACTGAGGCAGTCAGTCAATCTGACACCTGAATTTTGTGAAATAATATTTCACCAAAATATTCACAATATTTTACCCTCTGATTCTAAGTCAGAGGGTAAAAAAGAGCACATGTTGGATATGAGCAGGGTTCAAAAATATAAGAAAGGATGAATAGGAAGAATACAGAGAGGCCGGGTGAAAGGTGAACTAATGCAAAGTGAAGTTAGTCAGAAAAAAAAATGTTTGTCCTTCCTTTTCCGAAAAAGACCACAACAATAGAGAGGTGATGACTTGACAATCACATGAATTGGATTTGAGTGAGGGGGTGTTGAGCTAAGTCACTAGCCTCACTTTCTCCTCCAGAGTCATCTGGGTCCAGTGGCCAGAGAAGAACAGGACAACTGGAGATTGCCGTGGATGCAGAGCAATCAGGGTTAAGTGAGGTTAAGTGACTTGCCCAAGATCACACAGCTAGTAAGTGGCAAGTGTCTGAAGTAGGATTCCAACTCCTGTCCTCTTGAATCCAAGGCTAATGCTCTATCCACTGCCTAGCTGCCTGCTGAAAAAAGAAAAAAAAAAAAATATATATATATATATACATATATATAATCACCGAAAAAGTATAAAGGAAAGAACAACCAGGAAACAAAAACAATACTGTTTAATTGGACCCAGGAGGGGAAAGAAGAATCAGGTTTTAATAGCCTATTATAATCTAGTCATTGTGGTAAGTGATATATGGGTATTATTTCATTTAATCTTTATAAAAACCCCTGGAGTTAACTATTATTCCCCTTTTACAGTTGAGGAAACTGAGGCTGAGGTTGTGTCTGGCCCAGGGTCAACTAGTAAATGTCTGAGTCTACATTTGAACTCAGGTGTTTTAGACTTTAGGCCCAGTTCTTTATATTCAATACCTCTATCCCTTTTTTTTTTTTTGCAGAGATAGGGAACTAGAAAGAGCTGTTTTATATGGTTCACTTTATAGAATTCAAATTTAGTTTCAGACCCTAGCTATGTGACTCTGATCAAATCACTCAATTCTGTTTACCTGTTTCCTCATCTGTAAAATGACCTGGAGAAGGAAATGGCAAACCACTTTCCAGTCTTTTTGCCAACAAAACCCCAAATGGGGCCCCCTAAGAGTCAGACATGAGTGAAAGGAAACTATAATATCTTAGTCTTGAATTTCTTGCTCACTCTCTTTCTCTCTCTGTCTCATTACATTAATACAAAAAATGAAATTCTGGGGAAGGGAGGAAGAAGATAACATAAAGATAAAAGATCAGGGTTTTTTTTTCCAAAATTACTCAAGTAAATGAAGATATTTGGAGATTTCCCTGTTTACCAAAACTTAGCAAAACAACAGAGGTCAGCATAACAACAATCTCTAGTACTCTGCATGATCTCTCCCTAGGAAGCCTCAGCAAAATCCCATTATTGTTTCTTTTTTTTTTTTAGGTTTTTTTGCAAGGCAATGGGGTTGAGTGGCTTGCCCAAGGCCACACAGCTAGGTAATTATTAACTGTCTGAAGTCAGATTTGAACTCAGGTACTCCTGAATCCAGGGCCAGTGCTCTATCCACTAATATCAGGTGGTCTCTGAGCTTGAACAAGTATGAAGTTAGTTCTGCTATGTTCATTGTTACTGTCACTTCTCATTGTCAGAATTAAAGCTCATTGAGCATTCATAGGTAGAAGTCCTGAGATCGCTCCACGTTGCCTGGAATCCCTCCCATTGGGGCAGGACTTGTGTGTTACCTGTCCTCACTCTGAAATTAAATTCAGGTGTTCTAAACTCTGGGCCCAGTTCTCTATCCACTATACTTTCATCTCTTTTCTCTTTTTTTTTCCTTTTTGTAGAGGTAGGAAATTATAAAGGACTGTTAAGTGGTACACTTTATAGAGTACTGGCTCTGGGGTCAGGAAGACCTGAATTCAAATCTCTCCTGTCTCTAGCCTGCTCTGTTCAGTTCCTTCCATTCCCAGGTTAAAAGGTAGATCTGGCCTGGTTTTGTTTCAAGCCAAGGATCAGGATAGTTTCTGAAGAATTAAAACTGATTAAAAGTCAGAGGGTAAAGGAAAGGCTCCAAAATATAATAAATGAACAACAGAGTAAAGGATGTCATCATAGAAATGTATGAAAATCAGATGGGTAGATCATGTGGTAGGAATAACCAAGGGACAACCAGTATATAACACCTATTATGTCAAGAAAAAATGAGAAAGGCCCCCCCAGTGGGCTCCCCATGTTGACTTTATGAGAAAGATTGACCTGATAGAGGCAGACTTGAATGACTTATGATCTACATTTTTGGAAGGAATGAACATCCACAGTGTAAGGATTATAGATCTGAGGGAGTTTCTAATCAAATATAAACTGTAAGAAAAATTATGTAGGGGCAGCTAGGTGGTGCAGTAGATAGAGCACTGGTACTGGAGTCAGGAGTACCTGAGTTCAAATCTGGCCTCAGACAATAATTGCCTAGCTGTGTGACCTTGGACAAGTCACTTAATCCCATTGCCTTAAATAAAAATAAAAGAAAAATTATGTCAAAGAATCTTCAGATAATGCCAAGTAAGACCACTTCAGATAAGGCCATTGAAAGGGGGAAATGCCTGTGGTCATGACTGTGTCTTGACTTGAACTTGAATACATGTTAGCCTGTTAAGAAGGCCAATTTTCTATATATCCTCTAGATCACACATCTCTATTTTGTATAAAAACAGATTGTAGTCAGAGGACTTTTAATTTTTGTTGCTTTTGTAACTGAATAAATTTCATGCCTCTCTAGCTCTCACTCTTCCATCTATAAGCAGTCATTGAAACCTGGCTTCTTCTAGACGACACAGAGTATTATTCTGTCTAACACCTTTTTCCCATTCTCTCCTCATACACATTAATATTTATCAATAATAGCTATCATTTATATAGTGTTTACCATGTGTCAGATACTTTACTAAGCAATTTACATTTATTATCTTATTTGATCTTCCCAACAACCTGAAAAATTGGTATTATTATATTTTACAGATGAAGAAACTGAGACAAAGTAATTTGACCATGATCATATGATTAGTAAGTGTCTGATGTTGAATTTAACTGCAGAGCTAGCTGAATTCAAGTACAATTGGCCACTGTGCCACCGGGTCCCAGAAGTGGAATTAAAATACATCTTTGCTCTACATTGTCAGTGAAAGCCTCTTTCTTTATATTCATCACTCAGCAACTTTATGTCCTTTGAAGTTCACTCAGATAAAAAAGTATGATAATGTTAAAAATAAATAAATCAGTAAAAAGAAAAAAGTAAGAAGAAAAAAGTTATCTATACTCATTATCTATTCTTTTTCTTCTCCCTTACGCCTGAATTTTTTGTAATTTGACTACTGAATTTGTCACTGAAACTACCCTTTTCAAAGTTGCCAAATCTGATGTCCTTTTCATCCTTCTCTCCTACTCCCTTGCAGTTGATACTGATGACCTCTCTCCTAGATACTCTCTCTTCCCCTGGACTTCTATAATACTTCTCTTACTGCTTTAGCTCCTACCAGATTATTCTTTCATCTCCTTTGCTAGCTCTTTATCCATATGATGATTTTAACTTGTGGGCTTAGACCACATTCTCATTCTTTTACCTACCTACCTACAATTTCTCTCTTGATAATCATCTCCCAAGAATTTAACATTCATTGCAATGCAGATGTCTTCCATATGTTTCCATCTAGCTTTAGTACTCTATCAACAATGGCCTATTACACATATCAAATCATATTTCTCAAGAAGTATCTTAAACTCCATATACCCCAAACTGAACCCCCTATCTTTTCCCTTTGACATACTTTCTTGGTTCTACCAAAGGCACCTCCATCTTTCCATAAGTCCATGATTTGTAATTTTGGCTTTAACCTGGACTACTCATTTTCACTCAATCCCCATATTCAAATGATTAATCCATTCATGTGTAAAGTAATGGGAGTTGTCAATTTCCTTCCATTTGTCTCTAATACTTGGGTTTTTTCCAAGATATGAAAATTAGAGGGGCGGCTAGGTGGGGCAGTGGATAGAGCACTGGCCATGGATTCAGGAGTACCTGGGTTCAAATCTGACCTCAGACACTTAATAGTTACCTAGCCGAGTGGCCTTGGGCAAGCCACTTAACCCCATTTGCCTTGCAAAAAGAAAATTATTTTGGGTTCTGGTGTCCTAGACCATGTAGATAGCTGAAGTTGCTTTATTTTGGCAATTAATTTGTATTTTGGAAAGGCATGAGAAGTAATAAGGATCAAAAAAAATATCTAGTTTTGTATCTTGCTGGTCAGGTGACCCAAAAGTCCTTCTATTTAGTTTTTAATGACCCAACTTGTCTTTCTAGCACATTAATCTCTCTCTCTCTCTCTCTCTCTCTCTCTCTCTCACTCACTCTTCAATCCATCAAACTAGCTTTTTCACCCAGTTCCTTTGCACTGGTCACCATACATGGCTGAATGCACTACTTCCCTCTCTTCTTCTTCTTTTTTTTAAAAAAGATTTTTCAAGGCAATGGGGTTAAGTGGCTTGCCCAAGGCCACGCGGCTAGGTAACTATTAAGTGTCTGAGGTCAGATTTGAACCCAGGTACTCCTGACTCCAAGGCCAGTGCTCTATCCACTGCGCCACCTAGCCGCCCCTCCTCTCTTCATACATAATTTTCTCACATTAGAACATAAGCTTCTTTCAAATAAGGATTGTTTCATTGTTTGTATTTGTGATCCCAGAGCCCAGTACAGTGCATGGCCCATAGCAGGTGCTTAATAAGTGCTTATTAAGTGATTGACTTCATTTATTTTCTTTCATTTACTTAAAAGTTTTCTTTTTCAGGATTTCATTCCTTATTGCCTAAATTTTCCTTTTTTTAAGATTTTGTTTCTCTATTTCATTTTTCTACCTTCCTGTTCTCTTAAGACTTTTAAAATGTGTATTTGTGAAATATTTACTAAAAATGGTTACCAAAATGGTATCCTATATTCATTCTCCTTCCAGCTATTCACTTGTTTAACTGACTTCAGTTAAGAGATCACCTACATATATTGTTTTAGCCTATATACTTCTCCTTATAATTCTTCACTAAGTAGTCTTGCCCATAACTCTGCCAGTACTAACATCTAGTTAAAACATAAACTAGAGAAACTGCTAAGGTGATGATCTGTAAAGCTATCAATGATAGCCAAGCTTTTGTTCCTTTGTTGTCTTTATCACTGTCAAGAACAAGGTCAGCTTCAAGGACATAACAATATATTCCAAAGTCAAGATTTTCCCAGCAGGCTTGACTGACATAAAATGGATATTCTTAACTAAATATATTATTTAGCTTAAGTAGTATTAATTTAATAATAACCTTTGTGAATGCTAGAATGACAGCCTGAATCATTAGTGTAGCATGAGTTATATTTTGTTTTATGTCACAATGTGGCATCTATTGCCTTTGCATAATACTCATTCCATTTAGAAAACTTAGTTATATAGTAACTTGAGGGCAAGACCTGCAAAAAAGTGAGTCACGGGGGCAGCTAGGTGGCGCAGTGGATAGAGCACTGACCCTGGAGTCAGGAGTACCTGGGTGGGTTCAAATCCTATCTCAGACACTTAATAGTTACCTAGCCGCGTGGCCTTGGGCAAGCCACTTAACCCCATTTGCCTTGCAAAAACCTAAAAAAAAAAAAATTTAAAAAAAAGTGAATCACATATTTAAGTGAATTCCTTTAAAGTAAAACAGGGAAAGCAAAAGAAATGTAATAAGGACAACCTGAAGCATATCTTCAAAAACTGTATAACTATGAAAACTAAAGAAGCAACTCAGTCAATTTTTGAATTGGGCAACTATCTGAAGGTAGGCAGAATAGACTTAGAGATGAAGAGGCAGGACCTTGCAGATCAACTGGGATTCACAAAAGCCATTACAGCTTAAAACCAAAGGATACCAAATTACTGATAGTGGCACTTTTTTGTGACAGTTAAGAATAAGAAACAAAATACCTACATGTTAGTTGAATTATGGCTTGGTAGACAAATTGTAGTTTATGAATTTAATAGAACACTACTGTGATATATGAAATAATGTGATGAATAAAGAGAAGTATGTGACATGATAAAGTAAAAACAATATACGCAATGACTACTGCAATGTAAACAAAGAACAACCACATACACACATAAAGAAAAGTGAATTATAAAGTATAAGCATGGTTCCAAAGAAGAGATAAGTGAAAATAACCCAATCCCACCCCATTGCAGAGGATTTAAGTACACATATAAATTGCACATATTTTCAGACTTTTCAATATATTGATCACAGACTGATTTTTTTTCTCCCCCCCTTTATGTCTTATAAAAATACTTCTGTTTAATGGAACAGCTTTCCAGAAGGGGAGGGGGGAAGGGAAAAGGCTAGTGAGAGAAATTATGGTGAGATTTTAAAAAGATAAAAAAAATTAAGAAATAAATAAAATTACTCATTCTTTTAAAAACAAAAATTTATCTGATCATTATGAAGGATACATTTACTTTGAGCCTTACAACTTCTCACGTGTGCCAAAGTGAAAGCAACTTCAAATTGTCTCCATGGTATAGGAAAGTAGAAACCCAAAAGAAGGTTAAAAAAATAAACATGAGCTAATATTTAAAACTCATTCAAGACCCTTTCTACCAATACTCACCATGCTTCACCCGTGAGGCTATACTAGCTAACTAGACCCATAGGAAAATTTGTTGAGACCTAGACAATAAAAAAAAACTGAGTATCTTATGCAGGAAAAGAGGGTAAAGGAACAAAGGGAAGAGGGCAAGAAGTATATGGAATTGAAATCAAGCTACATTGAAGGAACACTCTCAGAGTCTGAGCCCCAAGAAATCACTCCACACATTTAGCCCCACTCCTAGAGTTTTAAAAATCAAAATTCCAAATGACAGATATCATCTTTGCCTGCAGTTGCACCAGCATGGCAAGACTCTGAACTACTGAGCCAGAAAATTGAGGAACAGAGGAAACCAGACAGGATTCAATGTGGTAAAGTCTGTGTGGTATTCCACTGAGACTGAGGAAAAAGGTCTAGTATCTTGAACCAGTTCTGTACCCCTAAATCTCTTTGAATGTGGAAAGAGGCTAAGGTGCTTTAAGATCCAGCCCCCAAGGATACCATCAAAAGAAAGTCAGTGAACAATTTGAGGGGGAAGGGGGCAAAAAAGATTGAAATTGCTATGGCTCTTAAGAGAAAGAAAAATCATAAACTTTCAATTCAAAAACTTAAAACCAGAAACAGATAAATTAACAGAGAAAACATTAACAGAAAAATATATAGTATATGGTATATAGTAAATGGGTTCAACCATCTATAAATAAATAATACAAAACAAAAGGAAATGATTCAATACTTGGTGAAAGAGAGAGGACCCTGTAAAATTGGAAGAGAACAAAGAACTACGAAACACTATTTCTAAGTGGTTTAAAATACAAATGAGAATTATGAGAATGCAATTGCCTGTGCAACAGAAATAATTTTCAAAAAACCTTAAATCTGCAATGACAAGTCTTATCAAAGAAACAAAAGAGAGAAAAACTGTTTGGGAATGGAAATTATGACCGGAAACTGTGAGAGTCTTTCCTTCCCAGGTTATTTATTTTTTGGAAGCAGTCATTCTTGGTCTCTTCCCATCTATTTTACCAACCTTAATGACTGAATGGGCTTGTTTGTTTAAGTCAAACTATGACCTGGGATAGACCTAACTTTTAAAAGACCAAGATCTCCCACTTCATCCAGGGCTTTCTCCAGTTGTACTAATCTGCATCTGGTCATGGAATGGAGAAGACTCTGGAGAAATTGAGACTGGTGACTTTGCACAACACCACCTCATTCACTTGAAAGTCATGGCATCACTTCCTTTATGTCAAGTTATTCAAGAACAAAGGACAAACATCATCTACAAAGAAGTAAAGGGTAAATAAGAAGAAAAGCAAAAGGAAATACAATTAAAAGGAAATATGCTCTCTAAGCACTGATCTTGAAGACAGACTATGTAGAGACAACCTAAGTTCAGTAGGATTCCAGAAGAACATGATGCATCAAAAAACTTGAATATCATTATACAAGAAAATTGCCTAAAACTTCTAAACACAGAAAAGGAACAAACTCATAAATCACTTCCAGAAAAACAAGCAAAAAAAAAAAAACAGGTGACAAATTCCAACACACATAGTGGTTGAATTTAACAATTCACTCCAGGAACAACAAATTCTACTAGAAACCCAGGAAAAGGAAAATTCAAATAACATAAGACTATTTGAATAATACAAGACTACTTGAGAATACTAGGAGGAATGGAACTATCAGTTCTAAAGAGCAATGGAGCTCAAGATGCAGCCCAGAGTGACCTACACAGCAAATCTGAATTTAAATGAAAAAAGATTCAGTATTCAATAATAAAAAGGCATTCTTAGTAAGGAAAGTACCCCCAGACCACAGAAATGTATGAGGGGTGAACAAATGTAGCAGCCAGGGACAAGAACAGCAACAGAATGAGAGCAGAGATCAGTAAGAGATTTCTTTCTAAATGTTCATAAGAGACGGGGTGATGTTGGAAATCAAGTGGAAGTAACAGTAGAGAGGCAGACTTGGATCATTTTCAGTAGAATCTTGGGACATGTCATCTACAGATAAATCAAAGTTTTATTTGGGACTACATTACAAAAAGAGGAGAGGAGGAGGAAGACAAAAGAGAGTATGTGATTTATCCAGGTAAAATTGAGGACTAGCTATGAGGGGAAGATAATCCCTGTGGTTTTTCAGAATAAAAAGAGCCTGTAGAGGAGTGAAGGAAGGAGGAAGTATTAAGAAGAGTAAAGAATGGAGGCCTTATTTGGTGATAGGAGGGGGTTCTATTTAGGGAAGTAGTGGGATTTTTTTTAAACTGCCCTTCCTCCAAATCATCTATATTTCTGTATATTTTTTATTTTTTATTTTTTTTTTATTTTTGCAAGTCAATGGGATTAAGTGACTTGCCAAAGGTCACACAGTGAAGAATTAAGTGTCTGAGACTGGTTTTGAACTCAAGTCCTTCTGACTCCAGGGCCAGTGTTCTATCCACTGTACCACCTATAGCTTCCTCTGTATTTTTTGTTTTTGTTTTTGTTTTTTATTTGTTTTAAGGCAATGGGGTTAAAAGTGACTTGCCCAAGGTCACACAGCTAGGCAATTAAGTCCGAATTTGAACTCAGGCACTCCTGATTCCAGGGCCAGTGCTCTATCCACTGTGCCACCTAGCTGTCCTTTTTTTAAAAATTTATTTATTTATTTTGCATTTTACAATTTTTCCCCTAATCTCACTTCCTTCTCCCCCCCCCCCACAGAAGTCAGTCTGTTAGTCTTTACCACTGTATATTTGTTAAAAAATTAAAAATCATAATGAGTCATTTTCCAGCTCAGGTTTGCATAATGAGGCAGACAGAAAAGTCTTTGGACACTGGAGATAGAGTAGCTCTGGTACCAAGGAAGCAGTTGTACAACAGGGCAAAAAAGAGGTTTCAGATCCAAAATGGAAAGAAATAGGTTGTTGCAACAGTTTTGTATATTGTTCACTACAGAGTTCTGAGTCACAGATTCAGGGGAAGCTGCAGAAAGAGATCTGTACACAGGAGTAACATTCAGGAGTAAGAAGTATCCATAGTACCTCGTCTGAGAGTAGCAAGTTTTGATGTGTCCAACTCCAGGAGCCTAACAGGTCTCAAGTTCAATTTCTAGTACAATCTAAAGCCTAGAGAGAAATGACCAAATCAGAAATCCCACATGAAAAAGTAACCTATGGTTCTGTGCCCAATAGATGAGAGAAGCTGAGTCCAGAATGAGTCTACTATTGCTTAGAAACAGGACAAACCTCAACTGTGACCATTGAGGTTACAAACCTCAAAGAGGGTAGTGATCAGATTTTGTCCAGAATCAGAACATGTTGGGAGCAATGAAAATTTGTAGGTCCCAGGTCTCAGCCTAGAATAATAGAACTTATTGCTTAAGAAAACAGCAAGGCAACCATCCAGACTTTTCCTCTAGAAGTGTATAGAGCCCAGCCCTGAAGTAATGTAGCAGGCTGGAAAAATGAGCAAACTAACAAAAACAAAAATCCCACCACCAAAACATATTATGGTGATGATGATATCCAAAATGTAAACCCAGAACAAGAGACTGAATGAAGAACTTCTTTAAAAAGAACCTCAAAGAAAAATACAACTTGAGCACACATTAAACTAGAATTTTAGGAGGAGATGAAGCAAGAGTTTCTTTTTAAAGAATTAATATTGGAGGAGGCGACTAGGTGGCGCAGTGGATAAAGCACCGGCCCTGGAGTCAGGAGTACCTGGGTTCAAACCCGGTCTCAGACACTTAATAATGACCTAGCTGTGTGGCTTTGGGCAAGCCACTTAAGCCTATTTGCCTTGCAAAAATCTAAAAAAAAAATTAATATTTTTACAAATGAAATAAAAGCACTAGTGGAAGGAAAAATGGGAAAATAAGTGAGAGCAAATCGAAGAAAGAATTGAAAAGTAAATTAATATCTTGGCACAAGAAGGAAAAAACCTTGCCCCAAAACAACAGACTGAAAATTTGGATAAAATAGAAGCCAATGATTCTATGAAACAATATAGAATATTCAAAATTAAAACATTAAAAATATAGTAGAAAATATAAAACACCTCACAAAAAATACTGAAGAGGAAAAAAATTAAGAATTCATGGACTTTTTTGGGCACAATCAAAACAAAGAAAAATCTTAGATATATATCAAGAAATAGTAAAAGAAAACTACCCAGTTCTATTAGAACCTGAAGGAAAACTGGAAATAAAAGGAATTCAATGATCACCATCTAAGAGTAAACCCTAAAATGAAAATTTCCAAAATCCCAGCTTTTAGTTCAAAGGAAAAAAAAGTTCTGCAGGCTGTCATAAAGAAATAATTAAAATACTCAAAAGTTGCAGTCAGGATAAGGTTTAGCAGTCATCTTTTTTTTTTTTAAAAAAAGGAAAATTTGACATACAAAGCAAAAAAACATGCTTGCAATGAAAACTAATTTGCTCAGAAAATTGAAAATAGTCCTATAGGGAGAAATATAGATTTTTAATGAAATAGAAGACTTCTAAGAGTTCTTAATGAAAAGACCAGTGTTCACAAGAAACTTTGAATTTCAAACATAGGATCTAAGAAAAATATAAAAATACAAACATGGAAGATCAAGGATAAAGAAATAACAAAGAATAAGGGGTAGCTAGGTGGTGCAGTGGATAATGCACAGGCCCTGGAGTCAGGAGGACCTGGGTTCAAACCCGGTCTCAGACACTTAATAATGACCGAGCTGTGTGGCCTTGGGCAAGCCACTTAACTCCTTTTGCCTTGCAAAAACCTAAAAAGAAATAACAAAGAATAAATTTTGAACTCAATTATCATTAGAGATCATAGAGTGACTCTATTAAGTCGAGGATTTGGGAATGGTTCTGTTATCACTTGATGATTTTTTTCTTTGTTTTTGCAAGGCAGTGGGGTTAAGTGACTTGCCCAAGATCACAAAGCTGGGTCATTATTAAGTGTCTGATCCCTGATTTGAATTCAGGTCCTCCTGACTCCAGGGTTGATGTTCTATATACTGTGCCACCCAGCTGCCCTCTTAATGATCTTTAGGGAAGAATGGAAAGAGAGGAGAATGGTTAGGGAAAATTGTCTCATATAATCAGGTTGTGCAAGTGGACATCTATAAAACAAAGAAAAGAGGGTGAGGGTAGTGGCTTTAAATGAAGTTTACTTTCATCTGAATTGTCAAAGGAATGAAGAATATAAACAAAATTGGATACAGAAATACATTTTACTCAATAGGAAAATAGTGGAAAGGGAGAAGGGAGAAAAATGAAAAAGAAGATTAAGAAAGGAATTCATCCTAAATGAAACAAACTAAGAATATACAAAAACATGACAAAGAGTGGGAATCTGAGAGGGTACCTGTAAATTGGGGAAGGACTGAACAAGTTATGGTATATAATATGATAGAATGTTATTGTACTGTAAAATTGTGATGACAATAGTTTCAGAGAAACCCTGGAAGAATTATATGAACTAATATAGTGAAGTAAACAGAGGCAAGAGAACATTTTATACAATGACAACAATATGATAAAGACAAATAACTTTGAAAGAATTAGGAACCCTGATGATCAATCACGATTCCCAAAGACTAACGAGGAAACATGTTTTCACTACCTGCTAAAAAGGTGAAGGACTCAGAGTGCAGAATGAGATATATTCCTCTGGGCACATTCAATGAAGAAATTTGTTTTACTTGTCTATACATGTAGGGAACAGGGCTTTTGTTTTTCTTTCATTCTCATTTTGGGTGAGGTTTAGAGTAGAGGGAGAGAAGGCAGATTTTTTGCTGATTGAAAAAATATAATTACAAAAAAGATTGAGATTCAGGACATGCTTGTTCCTACCACCCCTTCTTCCATATTTATATAACCTTCTGAAGTAGTAAGTTCTTCCCCCTCCTTATCATTTCTTTTCTAGTGTATTCTTCTTCCTTTCTTTCCCTTTTAAAACAACATTAGTACACAATCTCAACAAGACTCTGTGTTAGTCTTCCTTAGCTCTTTCAATGATCTTTGATGACCTTTGGATTCTGAAGAAACTTTTGTCTTCTTTTCTTTTGTTAGTGTGTAATTACTTCATCATCATCTAGGCCATTCCAATCACTTAACTCTACTTTTCTAGGATTCTCTTGACTTCTTTGTTTAATTTTCAAAGTTCTGATCTTTTTAAATCAGAAATATTTAAGAGTATTTTATTCTGTTAAAGATTCAATATCCTCTGTAGGATTATGCACATTTTTTGCAAGTCAAGTTGTTCTTGGTTGTAGGTCTTTATATTTTTTTCTTTAGCACATTTTTTATTCCAAGATTTTCTCTCCTTTAATTCAATTACCATTATCTTGTATGAGGTCAAGTTGTTCTTGGTTGTGGGTCTTTATATTTTTTATCTTTAGAACATTTATTTTTAGGTTTTTGCAAGGCAAATGGGGTTAAGTGGCTTGTCCAAGGCCACACAGCTAGGTAATTATTAAGTGTCTGAGACCGGATTTGAATCCAGGTACTCCTGACTCCAGGGCCGGTGCTTTATCCACTACGAGCCACCGAGCCATCCCTCTTTAGAACATTTTTAATCCAAGTTTTTCTCTCCTTTAATTCATTTACCATTATCTTGTGTGATAATGATTATAGTTTATTGATACTTGAACTCTTTTGTTTTTAGTTATCTGAAGATTGTTTTCTTTGACTGGGAAATTCTAGATTTTGGCCATGACTTTACTATAGTTTTTCATTTGAACTTTCAGAAGCTCATGCTGGGATTCTTCTTACTTTTACTTAGTACTTTGATACTAATAAATATGAATGGGCTTATAGATTTCTTAAAATTTTCTCCCTAGGCTTTTGCTTGAACATAGTTTTCAGAGATTTTGATATTTCTTAAATTCATTTCATTTTAATTTTTTCACTTACATGTAAAGTTAATTTCCACATTAATTTTTTGTAAGATTTTGAGTTCCACATTTTTCCTCCCTCCCCCCCTCCCCAAGACAATCAGATATAGGTTATACATGTACCACCATGGTAAATGTATTTCAATATTAGTCATGTTATGAAAGAAGAGTCAGAAGAAAAGGGGAACAAATCATGTATTTATTTTTAATTGTGAAGTCACCCAAAACATATTTCCATATTAACCTTGTTGAAAAGAAAACAGACCAAAAAAAAGAGAAGACTAGAAAAAGTATGCTTCAATATGCATTCTAAGGACAGCTAGGTAATGCAGTGGATAGAGCCCGGCCCTGGAGTCAGGAGGACCTGAGTTTAAATCTGGCCTCAGACACTTAATTATCCAGCTGTGAGACCATGGCAAGTCACTTAACCTCATTGTGCAGCAAAAAAAAAACAAAAAAAAAACTGGAATAACCAAGCAGTACAAAAATTGACCTTCTCCTTAGTTTTGTTCTAGCTCTGCTTCTGTTATGAGACCAGAATTGTCATCTTCAAGCTAAACACATACATAAATACACATATATTTACATATATATACATATCTATTTGTTTTGTTCTAAGCTTGATCACAAGTGTTCTATTTCTTTTCAATTTTACTGTATGTTGCTTTGTTTAATGCCTTAAGATATTTTTTTCAGATGTACTGAGGGGAAAAAAAAGAGATGTATTTAGGAGAGTTGAGCTCCTCTATAAGCTTTCTTATCACCACTTTAACCAGAAGTCCTGAATTCTTGTTTTCTAAGTGACAAAATGAAATTTAGAAAGGTTAGGTGACTTGCCAAATATCACAGAAGATAATAAGTTTTGGATATGGGATGGTAAGGGTGGTCTTTATAGCAACCTCAAGTTTATTTCTCTTTTTGTTCAGTCATTTTCAATTGTGTCCAATTCTTCATGACCCATTTGGATTTTTCTTTGTAAAGATACCAGAGTGGTTTACCATTTCCTTCTCCAGCTCATTTTACAAATGAGGAAATTGAATCAAACAGGGTTAAGTGACTTGCCCACTTGTCACACAGCTAATTCTGAGGCCATATAAGAGGATGAATCTTGTTGATTCCAGGTCCAGTATTCTATCCACTGTTCCACCTAGCTGCCCCCATCTCTTCTTAGGAGCACTTTAGTGTAAATGTGGTTGAAGACTTTTATCTGTTTTCTGATGTAAGAAGTAGGATTGATTCACTAGAGAGAGGAGGAGATTATGTTGTTACAGGTTCCTGTGAGGTCTTCTTTGTTTAGAATTTTCTGTGGAATGAAATAAAATGTGGCTGTATCCAAAATGCATTGTTATCTTATGTACTTACATGGAAACTAAGAACTCTTTTACTCATATTTGTGGAGACCTATATAGGAGCTAAATCCTGAGATTTCCGAGAATATCTGGGTACAGGCAAATCAAATCAAAGAGTAATTTTAGAGAGGTATATAAAATTGATGCAGCAAAGAGTTTGGAGGGCAGAAGCCGAGGGATGCAGATGAATGAATAGTAAATTCTAGAAAGGTCAAACTCTGGAGTAAAATAAATCAGATGGTTTGGGTTATTTTTATTCAGTTTTGTTTAGTTTAGTTTTGTTTTCAGAGAATCCCTATGTGATCCTTGAGTAGTAGGCCTGTTCTACACTTCCTTGTTTCTCCATATGAAAGGATTATGCCACTTCCTTCTTTTTCTCACCTTTGGTTCTAAGTATTTTAATATTAATAGGAAATGTCATTACTAAAACTCTCATTTATAGAGATATTGCAGTTGTTCAAGTTGTTAAACCAACACATATAATTGATTTTGCTGTGGTTCAAATTCCAATGGTCAAAAACATCTTTTCTTTATTTCAGTTGCCAAATTTGCAATACAGTGCAAATGTTTTCTGTATAAATGAATTCTAACTTTGCAGCCAAAAAAGGAAAAAAGTCTGTGATCATTTATGATGCTTTGCTTCCTCATCAAAGTATAAAGAACCAGGTTAGATTTACTTCTACAGTCTACCATTGAGACTGACATTCTCTAGACAGTATAATTAAAATATGCCCAGTACTCTGCAGGTAACCCATTTATTTCAAATGATATTTGCTGCACATGAAGACTTTAGATGATCCCTCATTTGACTGTAATGGGTTTTGATCTGTGGCAAGAAAACACTTCAAAGGAAAGAGAGATTTTTTATTATGATTGGTACTAAAGTTGTTATTCTCTTAGAGAAATATGCTAGTTGAAGCAAATAGCTCACTGCTTTAACATAGAGACTTTGTTCTTGGGTGATAGTTAAGAATAGGGATGCTGTTTTTCTTTTTCAGCACATGGAACTTATCCTAGAGAAAACCATTGAAGTGTTGATTTAAAACCAGAGATTCATTACATAGGCATAGGACTGTTCTGTTTAACAAAAAAAAAAAGTCAAACAGGGATGGATTACAGTTTGGCCTAGAAAAAACAATACTGAATACCACCCTTTCCTCTGTTCCTGGATCTCCTTACAGTTTTTTCAAAACAAAAAATAAATAAATGAAAGCCAGTCTTTTTCATAGATCATATTTTTGAATCTTGCCTTGATAGATTTCCCTACTTCTTTCACTTGGCACAAATAGTCCCATGGCTCTTTGTATTATTGTTTTAATGCTTTACTCTATTATCCAATAACCAGTAAATGTTAGGATCCAGGAAATTGTTGATTCCTATTTTTTTTAAATAGGAAAATAGACCAGTATCTACTCTCAGACATTTTTGGGCACATCCCAAATATAATTCCAATCTAATCCAATAAACATTTATTAGTCACCTACTATGAGTTTTGCTGGGTACTGGGGATATAATTAATAAAAAGAAAGACAGTTCCTACCCTCAAAGACCTTACAATCTAATGGGGGTGGGGACAGATAGACAAAGGAGGCAGAAAATCAGGTGTAGAGTTGAAAAGGGGCAAAGCAGACTATGCTATGGAATAGATTGAAAAGTCCAGAATCTCTGGTCTTTGTAAAAGAATGTGGGTGGAGTTCCATATACCACCCTTCAGCCCTCAACTGCTAAAGTCTTGGTGGAGCTTCATGTTTGTATTTTAATATTGGCAAATATATGCACTTCATTAGAAATTTTATCTTTCTCAAACTGGAATTATATCCAAAGGGCAATAAAAACAGTGCCTACTTTTTGATCCTGCAATACTACTACTGGGTTTGTATCCTGAAGAGATCATGAAAAAGAGTAAAAATCCTACATGTACAAAAATATCCATAGAAGTTCTGTTTGTAGTGGCAAAGAATTAGAAATCGAGGGGATATCCATCAATTGGGGAATGGTTGAACAAATTGTGGTATATCTTTGTGATGGAACACTAAAATTCTGTAAGAAATAAAGAGGGATAGGATTTCAGAAAAGCCTGGAAAGACTTGCATGAATTGATATTGAGTCAGATGAGCAGAACCAAAAGAACATTGTACACCCTAATAGCAACATGGGGGTGATGTTTTAACCTTAATGGACTTGCTCATTCTATCAGTGCAATAATCAGGCACAATTTTAGGGAATCTGGAATAGAGAATACCATCTGTAGACAGAGAAGTAACTGTGGTGTTTAAATGAAGACCAAACATTATTATCTTCCATTTTTAAAAGTTGTCATATATTACATAATTTTGCTATCTCTAATGTTTTCTTTCTTCCTTTTGGATCTGTTTCTTCTCTCAACACATTCAATTTTAATCTATGCATACATCATGGAAGCAAATAAAGATTATGGGGCAGCTAGGTGGCACAGTGGATAGAGTAATGGCCCTGGAATCAGGAGGACCTGAGTTCAAATCCTACCTCAGACACTTAATAATTACTTAACTGTGTAACCTTGGGCAAAATCACTTAACCCCATTGCCTTGCAAAAAAACAAAATAATTTTTTAAAAAAAGATTATATTAAATTGCCTTCTGTTGTGGGGGAGGGGAGGAAAAATGTAAAATTCATGCAAAAAAAATGATTGGTAGAAACTACCATTATGTATAATTGGAAAACAAATAAAAGATATAACTAAAAAAAGAAATAAATTTTATCTCTCAATGAATTTAAACATGGTTCTGTTTTTTCTTGAAATGTACCACAGATTTTAATTGGTCCTATCTCTGCATATCTGTACAACATTAAAACATACTGAAGGACAAAATTATCTTTTTCTTTTCTTTAAGTTAACAAACACAATGTGAGATGTTCAAGTTAATTCATAAAATAGCTAATTCATAAATAGTATTTTTAACTAATAATAGTAATATTTTATATTATTCATTTTATATATATATATGCATATATATATATATATATATATATATATATATATATATAATGTTCAGCTTTTTCAGTCATGTCTGACTCTTGGTGATCTCATTTGGGGTTTTCTTGGTAAAGACACTGGAGAGTCTTTTGTTGTTTCCTTTTACAGTACATTTGACCAATGAGGAAACTGAGGCAAACAGGACTAAATGACTTGGACAGGGTCACACAGCAAGTGTCTGAGGTCAGATTTAAACTCAGAAAGATGAGTCTTTCTAACTCCAAGTCTAGCACTCTATCCACTGCACATTCTAGATACCCTTATAAATTATTATAATTCTCCACAATGCAAGATATCTCCATGGACAAATTAAATTTACTTTAATGTACAATGATATTTCAATGCTTATTTGGTCTGTAATCTCATCAATATAAGGAGTCCCTCTCAGTCTTGCAGATTCTTCTCAACCTCTTGTCCATATCCTTCAATACGTCTTCTATAGGGGGGCAGTTGACCCAGTGCATTAGGGGCCCTCCCCTAGATCTCTTGGCATCCAAGGGTCCCCTACCAGTGAAGCAAACATGAAGTCTTTCCTTCCATCTTCTTTCTCTGTGACCCCTTCTTTTCCTATCTTGTATCACTTTGTCATGATCTTTTATTCAGCTTCACATTGTCATTTACAGTTCATTGTGATATTCTGCTGCTTGATTATATCCACAGGGCATTTCTCCATTGTAATTTCACCTAGGTAGCTAAATGGATTGAGAATCAGGAAGACTGGACCTGAGTTCAAATTCAGATTAAGACACTGGACCTGTCTCAGTTTCCTCAACTAGAAAACAGAGATAATAATAATAATAATAATAATAATAATAATAATAATAATAGCATTTACCTCACAAGGTTATTGAAAGATCAACAGAGATAACATTTCCAAAGTACTTAACACTGTTCTTGGGACATAGAAGGAACTTAATAATACTTCTTTCTTAAAAATATTCATGGAGGGGGGGGCAGAGCCAAGATGGCGACAAGAGAGCAATGTCTCTTAGAACCTCTCTCATAAAACTTCCAAACTAAGGACTCTAACTAAACTTTCCAGAGACAGAACCCACAGAGGGACCCAAGGAGGCAGTTCTCCTACTCAAGGTAACCTGGAAAAGAGCAGAAAGGCTCTGCTCCCCAGGGTCAGAGGGGCAACCCACCAGAGGGGTGGTCCACCAGAGCCAAAGAACTTCAGCCTCCTGGAGGCAGCCCCAGGGCGCTGGGAGCTGCGGCTCACAGCAGCAGGGGAGTCTCCTGAGCTACACCCCGGGGAGCACCAGCACAAAGTGGGGGAACGACAGGGACCTCTTCCAGAGAGGGCATGTGAAGCCCAGCCCTCAGGACACACAGCTAGCAGTGTGGTCTTTCCACAGCCCAGATCCAGGAAACAGAAGCAGGTGGAGCTGGTAAGCAGGAGCCCCCAGGGCATGAGCCCATTGAACCCTGAAGAGAGAGAGAGAGACTACAGAGCTCTGTCCTCTGGCTCTGGAACAGGACTCTGAGGCTCTGACCACATTCAGATCCTGATCGCAGTCTAGCCCCCCCCTAAAGAACAGCAGGGCCCCCCCCACCTCAGCCCTGTGGCAGATGGGGGCGCATATGGTCAGTCACAGACCAGGAGGGAGGACAGAGCCTCACACACTGAGATCCTTGTGGGAGTGTCCCAAAAGCTCAGGAAGCACCCCAAAACCAGGCTCAGGATGGGAAAATGAGCAAGCAGAGAAACAAGAGGAACACCATTGAGAAATATTTTGCATTTGAGCCCAGGAAGAATCAAAACACTCAATCTGAAGATGAGGAAGCACAAGCTCCTGCATCTAAAGACTCCAAGAAAAACAGAAATTGGGCTCAGGCTACGACAGAGCTCAAAAAAGACTTTGAAAATCAAATGAGGGAGTTAGAAGAAAAACTGGGAAAAGAAATGAGAGAGATGCAGGAAAAACATGAAAATGAACTGAATAGCCTAGTCAAGGAAATCCAAAAAAATATGGATAAAACAGTTCAAAAAGTTATTGAGGAGAAGAATGCTTTAAAAAGCAAAATTGGCCAGATGGGAAAAGAGATAAGAAAACTCTCTGAGGAGAACAAATCCTTCAGACAAAGAATGGAACTCAGGGAGATTGATGAATCTATGAGAAACCAGAATTCATTACTTCAAAACTCAAAAAAATGAAAAATTAGAAGAAAATGTGAAATGTCTCATTGAAAAAACAACTGATATGGAAAACAGACTTAGGAAAGATATTTAAAAATTATTGGAATACCTGAAAGTCAGCCTTGACACCATTTTCAAAGAATTACTACAGGAAAATTGCCCCGATATTCTAGAAGCAGAGGGAAAAATAGAAATGGAGAGAATCCACTGATCCCCGGGAGAAATGGATCCCAAAAAACCAACCCCTAGGAATATTATAGGCAAGTTCCAGAACTCCCAAGTCAAAGAGAAAATATTACAAGCAGCCAGAAGGACACAGTTCAAATATCATGGAGCTGCAGTCAGGATCACACAGGACTTAGCAGCAACTACATTGGAAGCTCGTAGGGCTTGGAATATAATATACCGGAAGGCAAAAGAGCTTAGAATGCAACTGAGAATCAACTACCCAGCAAGGCTGAATGTCCTCTTCCAGGGAAAAAGATGGACTTTCAATGAACCAGGGGAATTTCAAATGTTCCTGTTGGAATGGCCAGAGCTGAACAGAAGGTTTGATCTTCAGATACAGGACTCAGGTGAAGCATAGAGATTGGAGAAGGGGAAAATATGAGGGACTTAATGATGATGAGCTGCATGTATTCCTGCATAGAAAAATGACACTGATAATACTCACATGAACCTTCTCAGTTAATAGAGCAGGTAGAGGGAGCTTTTATAGTTGAAGCACAGGAGAAAGCTGAATTTGAAGATAAAATATGGTATAAAAATGGAGTCAATAGAAAAAAAGGGAAATGTAATGGGAGAAAGAAAAAGGAGAGGGGGGATAGACCAAGATATTTCATATAATAAGATTTTTTTATTACAATGAACTATTGCAATGATATGGAAGGGGGGAGGCAAGGGGGAATGAGGGAACCTTTGCTCTCATCAGAGGTGACTAGGAGAGGAAACAGCATATATACTCAATGGGGTATAGGCATCTGGAATAAGAAGGGCTTGGAATCAAGAAAATCTGAATTAAAATCTAGCCTCTGATACCTACTAACTGTATGACCCTGGCTAAGTCACTTAACTTCTGCCTCAATTTCCTCACCTGTAAAAATGGTAATAACACCTCCCTTTCAGAGTTGCTGTGAGGATCAAATAAAAAAATGGGTAAAGAGTAGTGCAATGCATACTAAATATTTGAGTACAATGCATGAAAATATTTGAGAGCATTTAATAAATGCTTATTTTTAGGCTTTCTTCCTTATTATGGCAGGTGGGTAGATCTAAGAAGCCAAAGCAAAACCAAACCAAACCTTCCTACTTAATAAATTTTAAAGAGACAATTACCCTTTTCCCTATTTTGCATTCTCCAGAACATGTGTTATGGATCTCCCTGAGACTTCCCATTCCAAAAGTTAGGGTAGCTACTCCTACATGACCACAGGCATGGCCAGCCTAGGTAAGGCAGAGCCTAGACAATGAAGTCATGACAGCTGATTTGGTTTATGTTTAGATAGTTGAATAAATAAATAAATAATGGTATACATTTCTGGTAGTAGAGATAAGTTCATGAGATTTGGAAGCTCCTGGGTTCTTTAGTCAGAGTTGATTAACAGCAAGAGTATTTTTCTGTAACTCTGCTAGAATATGTTTGCAGTGAAAGAATTGTTTAGAATAGACCATACAGGGTTGAATGCTTGATATTTCGCATGAGATATTGGTCTTTGCCTAGTTTCTGCCAAACTGCTTTCTAGGTTTACTGAGTGATTTTTGTCAGACATTGGAGTCATTGAATTCTGACTCCAAAAGCTTGGATCTTGGGTTTATCAAACTAGATTATGATGGTCATTTACTACTGTATATTAAGTACCTTTTTTCCTACCTAGTACCAGATAGTTTTGAGTATTATATTACTACATAAAGTCGCTTTTAAATATTTTGATATCTTTATATCAATATAATAGTCTTCTTTGAAATCCTATGTATTTTATTATATGCATTTGAAAATATTATTCTAAGAAAAGCATCCAAGGATTTCATGAAACTGTCTAAGAGGGGGCCCATGACACAAAAAGCTTTAATTCATATTCATTAATTTGTGAATGCTGCTATTAACAATATATGTGATAGTATTTATTATACACCAAATAATTAAAGTATTAATTTTACCCATCCATTTCCTAGTTTAATATTTCTAGTTATATGCCCTTCTGCTATTAGTATAAACTAGAAAAATCCATAAATAAAAGTTGGTTTATTAAGTTAATTAGAAAAAATGTATGAGCTAATGTGTTGAGGGGTTGGAAATAACTTTTTGACTTTGCTGCTGCTTTATGATTTTTCAGATAGACATATAAGGCAAACATCAACATAGAACCCTTAGTCTAAGAAATTTTAAAAATCTTTGAATAGACATTTTGTATGTATTATGGAATGCTTGGGCTTTTTCTAGCTTCACATTATGATGCAGAAAAAAAGTAGCTTTTCAGAGGTTGGGGGTGAGGATGGCAATACTCTTAGATGATTCAACAGGAAATGATTTTCAAAGGGTAGAGTTTATGTTCAAATTTCGCACTTAGGGAGCTTCTTCATTTGTGTGATGATCAATTTAAAATTTTACTTCTCCAAAAATGTAGAATGTTTCACTTAAAGAAAAAGGATTTTGACATGGTAAATAAAAAACTTTAAAACTCAAAAATATAGACTTTAAAAAAATATCTTGTTATTAACTTAACAATCTCCACAAATATAAAAAGGAAAAAGTCTCAAATAAAAGCAATATTTTTCAAAATAATAAGAAAAGTAGCTTGTTTATTCAATATCCCTTCTTGATCTTGCATCCATCGCTATACTTGCTGTTTTTAATGGGAGTTATAGTTAAGGTGTTTTTTTTCACTATTTACTATACATTTCTATCATTCCTTGTATTCTCCATATTTGTTACTTTTAATATGCTTTTTTTTAAGGCTTTTCTGTTTTTTGCAAGGCAATGGGATTAAGTGGCTTGCCCAAGGTCACACATCTAGGTAATTATTAAGTGTCTGAGGTAGGATTTGAACTCAGGTACTCGTGACTCCAGGCCACTGCTCTATCCACTGTGCCAACTAGCCCCATATTTGTTACTTTTTTCTATTTTTTTTTTTTTTAGGTTTTTGCAAGGCAAACAGGGTGAAGTGGCTTGCCCAAGGCCACACAGCTAGGTAATTACTAAGTGTCTGAGACTGGATTTGAACCCAGGTACTCTTGACTCCAGGGCCAGTGCTTTATCCACTATGCCACCTAGCCGCCCCCCATATTTGTTACTTTTTATGGTAAAATTAGATCCTGTTACATAAATGCTGCAACTTATATGAACATTCCTGAATCACCTGATATGTTATTTTCAGTTTTTCATTATTTCAAATGTAAGTTGTTATGAAAATTAAAAAATCTTTCCTCCTCTTTAATAAAATAAAATCCTTTAAGAACTTGTACTATTCATTTACAAAATAGAAGACATGAACTCCCTCCCTGATTTAAATCTATGATTCTATGATCTTAATTTTTCTCTGATATAATAAATATATTATTTAATTTCTATTTTTTGAAAATTTTTTTAATGTTAGGATCATTAATAGGAGCTTATTGGTACTTGGCATGAAAATGTGGATCCATCTAATTTTCCCAACTTTTTATTTGATAATGACCCTGTATCCTATGATTGTATAATCTTGAATTTACAAAAGCAGTGTTTTTTTCCCAGAAATTTGAATTCTATTTCTAGATTCTCTTTCCTGGCTCAAAGACATATTGTTCAGTGTTTTATCCTTTACCAAATAGTTTATATTCAGACATCATCAATAAAGCATGTTTGTTTTGTTTGATTTTGTTTTTCTATAATTATGTTTTATAAGAAACAACTTCAATGGAGGAGAGGGGGAGATTAGACAGAGCATCAGTAAAACATTTAAAGAATACATTTTTATTTAGTAAAAATTTTTGTATATTTAGTAAAATTAATGTTAAAAATATTCCTTGTTCTTTCATAACATGACTAATATGTAACTATGTTAAACATGATTGTACATGTATAACCTATATCAGATTACTTGTTATCATGGGGAGTAAAGAGAGGAGGAAGATAGAAAAATGTGGAACTCAAAAACTTTAAAAAATGAATGTTGAAACTATCTTTGTATGTAACTGAAAAAATAAAATAACATTAAAAAAGCACTCCTTGTTTCTTTATCCTAAATGACTGTCTGTCCTAGGTTTAGGAGAAAAGTACATTGTAATTTATCATAAGGTTTAGTCTCAAAGGAATTTTGAGAGACTTCAAAGAATCTTTTTCCTTAAAAGGGAAGGAATAATATTGCCGCAGAGGTTGCAACATACTATCAGTCTCAGTCACAGGAAAAGTCATTATTTCCAGCAGCAGGCAAAGATCTTCCTTGGCTAATATAAACACTTCAACTTTATTCTAAGAATGGGAAAAAATTGTTAGAAATCCTAGTCTCTTGACTTCATCAGACCAACAATGCAGCCTTGGGTATTTCCAACATGAAGAAATTACATTAGGAGATGAAATTCTGTGGGTTAAGATTGAACATATTGCCTTGCCAGATTCTTGCAAGAAGACAAGAGGTTTGTAACTGGACTGGATGGAGGAGAAATTGTGAACAAAATGCATCCATAAACTGAGTGAAGGTACAAGAGTTGCATAAATAGCTGAAGCTCAAGGGAGGTTTTTCTTTTGGTTTAGGAAACTGGGAGCAAGTAGAAGTGATTCAGAAACAAGTGGCATAAGGTGGCAATTGAAGCCTTTATTTCAAGCCCTAACCATTTGGCCCATATCTGGAGATAGGTTTAACCCTCCCCATTATCTTCAAAAACTAACACAAATGGTAATATTCTGACTTCTTCCCCCCCCCCCACTTTATTTTCTCCCAATAGGAAAGTATATATAAAAAATCCAAAATGTTCTCATTCCTTAAAGTAATGTTTATAACTTTTATTTAATGTTTGAATGTTTCTGCCCATGTAAATAGCTCATAACTGATTCAGTTTTATTTTATTTTTTAGATTTTTGCAAGGCAAATGGGGTTAAGTGGCTTGCCCAAGGCCACACAGCTAGATAATTATTAAGTGTCTGAGGCCAGATTTGAACCCAGGTACTCCTGACTCCAGGGCTGGTGCTTTATCCACTGCACCACCTAGCCACCCCGATACTTTTGCTTTTGTGAGTAATATGGTATAACCTAGTTTTGTGTACCAATTTTATTGCTCTTATTTGGGTATTAAATGAATTTAATATTAAGCTACCTTTTGATTTAGTTTTTTATATACTCAAAATGTTCATTAGGATCTGTCACTTTATACAACAAAATATGGTGTTAGAGATGGTTTGTTTAACAGGTTGTTAATTTATTTGAATCCCTCCACTAGAACACCAACCTTAGAATCAGGAGGACCTGAGATCAAATCCAGCCTCAGACCCTTAATACTCACTTAGCTGTGTTACCATTGCCTTGCAAAAACAAAAGCAAACAAAAAAAGAGCTACTACAAATATTCTCGTTCATGTGTGTCCATTCCCCCTTTTAATGCTCTCTTTGGGATACAAACCTAGTAGTGATATTGCTGGATCAAAGGATGTGTATTTGGGTATAGTTCTAAGAGTTTGGATCTTCTGTCTAATTTTATCACATTCTAACCTGGCTTGGAGGCTCCTGAGTGAAATGAAATAGAATTTTATGGATGATGATATTTTGTAAATTTCCTAAAATCAGACAAAACCTAAATCCTGAATTTTTCTTTGGCAAAAGTATAAACATGAATAAGTAGATTTAAAATATGGAAAGAGACTAGGTGAATAATTCTTTTAGGAACTTTCCTCAACTCTTTATTCTTTAATAGATTATGTAGTCCTACAGGAGGAGCAATATAAAGGCATTTAGTTGTTGCTGTTCAGTTGTTTCATTAGTGTCTGACTTTTTTGTGATCCGTTATTTGGGGTTTTCTTGGCAAAGATACCAGAGTAGTTTTATACTGAGGCTTACAGGGTAAAGTGACTTTCCCAGGATCACATAGCTAGTAAATATCTGAGACCAAATTTTATTCCAGGATAATAGCACTCTATCCACTGTGCTACTCAGCTCAGGAAAAATCATGTCTCATGATGGTTTTAAAGAGAAGTTGGGAAAGAGTGACTGCTCACTTAAAAATGGAAGCCAGCTAAGAGGGAATAAGTAGCTAGTTTTCTTGTTAGACAAATCACCTCTAATATCGTATACTGTTAGACCAACAAGAAACACAACTCAGAGGGCAAGCTAGATGCCATTCATCATGACCATGGCAATATTTGTAATGTTCACACCTAAGAATGATATTAAGGGTTATGCCAAAAAGGGGAAAAATAAAGACTCCCAACTCTTGCCCCAACCTTTGGAATGTGGCAACAGCCACACCTTTCCTTCTCCCACCAAGCAGTTCCTATGCTTTAGTCATCACCTTCAGTTTCCACAGAGAACAGGGAGAGGGGAAGGATGAGTGAGTTCACATGCCCCAACAGCCCAGCCTTATTCCAGAAGTAAAAATGGTGCTCTGACTCATTTTAGTTTAAAGGGCAGGAGGAAAACCCTGGATCTAGTTTAGTTCTAACTTTTGGGAAGTTTATCCAAAGTAAATAAATCAAAACCAAAAGATTCCTTCTCAGTTTAGCTTTACCCCCAGCAAATTCCAAACTGATTAAATTGAAATGTTAAACATAACTTTAAGGAACTAGAACACTTTGGGTTTGTTTGTTTTTAACATTTTCTGACCCTAGCAAGGGGCCTGGTGTTTTGAATCTGGGCACAAACCTTTATAATTTCTCTACATCAAAAGCAAACACTGTTCCTTCTCCATCTGTGGCCCCTGTTCACAATTAGGACATACATAAATCAAAAGAATTTAAATAGGTCAGATTTGTATCTATATTGAGTCAACTTTTAAAAAGTATGACAACACAACAGTAAAACAAATGCAAAAACCAGAAAATTCTGGACTATATTTTCATCCTTTAGGACAAAAGAAGAGAGAAAGGAAAAATGTATAGTGCAATTTTCTGGTCTCACGTTTTAGTCCCAAAACACCTGCCCAGTGAAGGAGGGTACCAACCCCAGTAATGCTCTTTATTCCACATTGTTGACCACCATCACTGCAGTCATTGCCCCATCTTCTCCCATGTCAGCAGACATTCTCCATCCAGCTGCCACCACAGTCAAAGTTGAACATCTCCATATACCATTCTGTCTAGAGAATCTCTTCCTGGGTGGAGAAAAAAAATCTCTCTTTCATTTATAATTACTGCATTTTCTCACCATGACTTCACACTCAGACCATCTCCCACCAGAAACTTGTATTCCTCCCAGTGATGATCTAACTGGTTCAAGAGAACTGATTGTTAAATTTTTGGTGTAAGCATTTTTGCCTCAAAAATTTACAAAAGTCACAAATCATATTTACCATATTCTAAGCCAAGGCTCTCTTGACAACTCTATTTTAGGATCCTTCCCATCCCCACCTCCCATAGGTGAGTTCTTTGCTTTTTCTTGCTTCTATATCACTTTCTATAATCTCTCCACTATGACCCTTATGGACCCTCTTGTCCTTTTTAGCACCCCCTTTTTATATTATCTCCCCCCACCATTAGAATGCAAGCACCTTGAGAGCAGGGATTTCTTATTTGCTTTCATTTGAATACCCAAGGACCCCGATATTGAGTAACTACTTCTTAAATGCTGGATATCTATTATGTATGTATGTGTGCACATATATATATATATATATATATATATATATATATATATATATATATGGATGCATGTATCTATCTATCTGTCTCTCTTGCTATCATCTTTCCTTCAAATACACTTCCCAGAATCTGTTCAACCATCCTCCTCAAAAATCTGCTACTTAACAAATTTATATAAAAATCACAGGAAAGTCCTGGATTGACCCCACTCACCAGTCACCAAAGCACAAATTCCAGATTGTAAGAATGAAATAAAAGACCTCTCTTTTTTGAAATTCTGAGACTTGGAATTCGAATCACAAGTTGGCAAATGTACACAGAAACTGTGATGTTCTGTTTTAACACAGTCTCTCAAGCTACAAATAGTCTTAGCTGTTTGAGTCACAGCTGGATTTCCATTTCCTATGCTAGCCAAGAGATTGCCTGCTGTGGATCACTGGGTATTCTCCTGTGAATTTCTATCTGTATTCCCAGATAATTAAATAAAACAAGCATTTCTATACAAAAAATTAAACTAGAAGGCAAAAGTTCTATATTAGAATTATTTATTATGGTCTCATGTTTTATAGGGACAGTGATTAAAGACCAAATAATTTATATCATAATGTATGAATTGTAAACTATCATTGCCTTCAATTTTATGAAATGTTATCAGAGATTCTACATTGTGACTAGTTATCAAGATATTATGGAAATAATTCTTGCTTCTAGCAAAGATTAAATTATCTGTCTTCTGGAGTCCCTTTCAACTATGATTCTATCAGTGTAGTTAATTCTAATCTATGTGTTATTTCACTTTTCATATAGTCATAGATGGCCTCTCCAACCAAAATATAAAGCACTGTGAGGGCAAGTATTGTATATAACATTACTTGGTGCTGGACCCCTGAGAGGTCCTAGATATGAATAAAGTGATTCTCTCTAAATATTTTCTGGTTTGAATTGATCTTGCTGGTTTGAATGGACATACTCATTTTTTTAGGCCCAAAATTAAAAAAAAATTATTCAATTAGGAAGAATAATTCCAGCCCCATCCCCATTTTGTTTTAAAAAACACCAACAATAATACTTTTCCAGTATTCCATGGAAATTAACTCTTTTTCACTTCTACAATCAGGAGGCAAATTTCTAAATAATTTACTTTGAATTATCTTAGAAACAATGACTTAGCACACAAATTCCAACTTTGGCTGGAATTCCCTGAACTTGGGAGTACAAACTTCACTTCTTTATTATTTTTTTTTGCAAGACAATGGGGTTAAGTGGCTTGCCCAATGCCACACAGCTAGGTAATTATTAAGTGTCTGAGGCCAGATTTGAACCCAGGTACTCCTGACTCCAGGGCCAGTACTCTATCCACTGTATCACCTAGCTGCCCCCCAAACTTCACTTCTTAAGAAACTACTGAAGTATTGGGACATTGTGTAAAACCAGGAGCTTTCCAATTGTAAGAACAGTAGTTTAGTGGACCTTACTTAGAAAGCTTAGTAAGAAGCCTCAGGTGGCTAAGATTTTTAGTTTAAGCTTCTTAAGTTACTCAGTATCAGAGTCCTGGGTATTCAAATGAAAGCAAATAAGAAATCCCTGCTTTCAAAACTTTTATAAGTTTTAAGAGGGGAAAGTAAGGGTAGTGCAGGGAACAGAGCCCTGCCCCTGGAGTCAGGAGGACTTAAGGTCAAATGTGACCTGACACTTGTTACTCACTAACTGGGTGTGTTGGGCAAATGGGGTTAAGTGGCTTACCCAAGGCCACATAGCTAGGTAATTATTGTCTGAGGCCTGATTTGAACTCAGGTACTCCTGAATCCAGGGCCGGTGCTCTATTCACTCTGCCACCTAGCCGCCCCCAAGATCATTCTTAAATAATGTGATCTGAACTGTCAACTCTGTCTTGTCCAAAGAAGGGTATTGCCTGGCAATCTAGGATGGGCAGGAAAACTCAGGAAGAGGCATGGAAAACTGACATCAGTTAAAAGTGTCTAAAATACCTTCAAGGCAATGGATAACTGAAGGGGCTCTTGATGGAATTAAGAAGGCAAGATGTTGGTTAACAATTGTAGGATCTCTCTCTAAGCATGATTTTCAGTAGCTAAATTGACTTGATTAAAGATGACTTGTTTTGGTATCTAAGTGAAAGTTGGACTTTGCCCTCCCAAACTCTATTTTTAGAGACCTAGAAATATCATTTAAATCATACACACACACACATACATGTACACACACATACATGTAAAAGTGCTAAATTCACTGTTTACAGGACACACCTAAATCATGTCATAAAGGCTTTTTCATGTGTGGAGCTACTATACTGCTTTAGAAAATTAATAATATTAGTAACAGGTTTATATAAGCATTTTAAAATTTGCCAAACCCTTTATATACCTGGAATTCTCTCCTTTACCTCTGGTTCCCCTGGTTTCCTTGAAGTCCCAGCTAAAATCCTACCATCTATCAGAAGTCTTTCCTGATCCTCCTTAGTATTAGGGACTTTCCTCTCCTTTTTATACTGTATTTATCTTATTTATACATTGCTGTTTGCTTGTCTTCTCAATTAAGTTAGTTTTTTTTAACCTTTCCTTATATTCCCAAAACTACCACAATGACTGGCACATTTATTTTGTTCATTTGTATCCAACTCTCCCTTTTCTTCTCTAGTTCCTCCTAGGGGTTAAGTGACTTGCCCAGGATCACACTGCTAATGAGTATCTGAGGGTGGATGTGAATTTAGATCTTCCTAACTCCAGGCCTGATTCTCTCTCCACTGCATCCACCTAATGGATGTGATCCTGACACTTTAACCAAGGATGAGCAATGCGAGGAGGCAGAAGAGTTAGAGATGTACCTCACCTGTCCCTCACCTCTGTTTGTGATGGGTTGAGTGAAAACATCTGGCATGTAAGTATATTCCATCACCCTTTACAATCAGAAATGAGCCTCATCTCTGCTTCCCCCTCCCTCTATGTCCTTGGATATAGCAAATGTTTAATAAATGCCTTAAAAAGTTAGATTATACAATTACAATACACTTTTCACATAAAATCAGATCTAAAGAATTTGGAAATTGCTCATGGTTAGGCCAAGCTATTATAATAAAAATGACAATTCTACCCAAATTAAATTTCTCATTCAGTGCCATAGCAATTAAACTACCAAAAAACTATTTTACAGAGCTATAAAAATAGTAACAAAAGTCATCAACAAAAGGATTCATTTCTAAAATATATAAAGAATTGAATCAAATTTATAAGATTACAAGTCATTCCCATTGATAAATGTTCAAAGAATATGAACAGGAAGTTTTCTGATAAAGAAATTAAAATTAAATATAGTAGTATGAAAAAATACTCCAAATCATTATTGATTAGAGAAATAAAAAATAAAACAACTCTGAGGTACCACCTCACTCTTATCAGATTCGTTAAGATGACAAAAAAGGAAAATGAACAGTGTTGGAGAGAATTTGAAAAAACTAGGACATTGTAAGTGGCTGGGTTGCACAGTGGATAGAGCACCGGCCTTGGAGTCAGGAGTACCTGAGTTCAGGTCCGGTCTCAGACACTTAATGATTGCCTGGCCGTGTGGCCTTGGGCGGGCCACTTAACCCCATTGCCTTGCAAAAACTTTAAAAAAATTAGGAAATTGTTGTACTGTTGGTAGACTTCTGAACTGATCCAACTACTCTGGAGAGCAATCTGGAACTATGTCCTAAGATCAATAAAACTCATCACACCCTTTGACCCTGCAGTATCAATAGACCTGTATCTGAAAGAAATCATAAAGCATGCGGAAAATTTCACATGTTCAAAAATATTAATAATAGCTCTTTTTGTACTAGCAAAGAATTAGAAATTGAGAGGATGCCCATCAATTGGGAAATGATTGAACAAATTATGGTGTATTAATATTATGGAGTAGTATTGTTCTAAAATAAATCATGAATGGTAAGACTTTAAAGGAGCATGGAAAGAATTACATGAATTGAGGCTGAATGAAAGGAGTTGCAACTCCTCTCAGTAGTTCAGAGATCAAGGACAATCCTGAGAGACCTTTTATAGACAATGCTTTCCACATCCAGAGGAAAAAGCCATGGAATTTGAATACGCACTATGTCCACTTTTTAAGATAATTTCACCATGTTGTTAATGTGTTCATTGTTCTTTTGGTTTTGCTCCTTTCATTCAGCCTCAATTCATGTAATAAAATTTCAATAAAAAAAGAAAATAAGGCTGTGTTCTGTTTAGTCTTTTTTTTTAGGTTTTTTTGCAAGGCAATGGGGTTAAGTGGCCCGCCCAAGGCCACACGGCCAGGCAATCATTAAGTGTCTGAGACCGGACCTGAACCCAGGCACTCTTGACTCCAAGGCCGGTGCCCTATCCACTACGCCACCCAGCCGCCCCTGTTCTGTTTAGTCTTGAGGAAAAGTGAAAGTGGTGAGGGGCTGAGTCAAAGACAATGAATTATAAAAATGAGGTTCTTCCAGATATTATAAATGAAGCATTTCACATCTTAGAAGGGTTATGGGACTTTAGTAATTCTATTGCTTCTGAAAAGAACAGCAAAAACAATGGACCTGCCCCAGAATGCAGATTGTCGCCATGTGTCTGTCCCCAGCTATTCAATTTCATTACATCTCAAATAGGGATCTCCTGGAGTTTATTGAATACAGGGCTGTTGTGGTCAGATCTGCACTATAGAAAGATCACTTGCCAGTTAAGTGGAGGATGGACTAGGGTGGAATAGTCTAGGTATGACCTATATGTGTGCATGTGTGTGTGTGTAAGAGAGAGACAGAAAGAGACAGAGACACAGAGGGAGAAAGACAGAGAGAGATACTCAGAGAGAGACAGAGATACACTGAGAGGCAGAGGGAAAGAGAAATCAAGATACAGTGAGACAGACAGAAAGAGAAGAGTGATGAAAGACAAAGATGAGAAAGCAAATCTTTTTTACCCTTCCCCCTTCTACTCTAGTCTACCATCCTGTGTCTGACACATGCTGGGTCAAGATGTATTCGATCTCCATCATTAGGACAGCTCCTCCCCCACCTTCCAGTCCCGTCCCGGAGGAGTCTTCTCAATAGCTCCATGATCAGGTTACTTTCCTGAATGGCTGCTGTCAGTACCACCAGATACATCTGATTGGTAAAGGAGTGTGTGATATTGTATTTCTGTGATAGGGCTCCTTAAATTTCTCAGCTATTGTCTGAAATGCTAAATCATTCTAAGGTATTAAGTTTCTCAAATGATTTTTCCAAAACATCCTTTGCTATGGAACACAGACACCCTATGGTTATTCCTTTCTATCTTAGCTTTCTTAATTAGACTTAGTGTCTATTAAAGAATCTCCAACTTTGCCTTCTTTTTTTGCGTGTTTTCAATAGCTAAACAACAGAAAGCTTGATATGGTAAGGTGCTTGTATTACATACCTTGAGTTTTAATAAAAGATTTCAGAGAATTTGAGCTTTTAAATCAGATGATACTATTCTATAAATCCCATGGTGAACCTGATTCTCAAAGTAGATTTTGTTCTTATAACAATATTCTTTTTTATTACTAACTTCCCTCCAACCAAGAGCATAATAATTTAATAGATAGCATTTATAGTTATTTGATCACAATTTTCTTTGTTGTTATTTCATTCCAATCAAGTGATAATTAGTTTATATATTCATATGTATTACATTCCTTAAAGTTATACCAATTTGACTAAGCATTATTGATTAAATAAAGTTCATCCACATTCAGCAATATGATATACCAGCTCAAATTCTGCAGACCATAGTAGGGTAATAACCTGTAAAGATTAAAGGAAAATGATCAGGCACTCATGTCTTAATTTCACAAGACTAACCTGCTTTGTGAATAGCATCTTTAGGCTTAGTTTACTAATATGACTATGGATAATGGTCTCCAAGCAAAGGTAATTTGCCAGAAATGGAACAGCTTGAAAAAGTCTGATTACTGCTGTAACTGATTCCCTTGTCCCGTGATTTCCTGGTTCAGGTTCTTGATTTCCTTTTCCTGATAGCCTACCTTATCTGATTGGGGTCTCTTCTACCTAGTCCTATTCTCTGGAAATACCTCTTGGAATGATACAGTTTCTAGAAGTATCCCTAACCTCTCTGGAAGCCACTAACACTCTTCAAGTCACCTGGTTCCTCTTCCCATGCCAAGACAAAATGGTAAATGTAAATTAAATTGAAGGTTTCACTTTTGTCTTTTTATTTCTAATTGAATTTCCCTTTTTATTGTTATGAACTTAACTAAATAAAGAACAATCATAAATAATTCTCTATACAAAGAAAAACAATTGTAGAATTGCATATGGAATTCTGTAGCCCTACCTTTTTTTTTTCTTTTTAGTTTTTGCAAGGCAGTGGGGTTAAGTGGCTTGCCCAAGGCCACACGGCTAGGTAATTATTAAGTGTCTGAGGTTGGATTTGAACCCAGGTACTCCTGCCTCCAAGGCCAGTGCTTTATCCACTACACCACCTAGCCACCCCCATAAATCAGTCTTATCTGAAAATGTAATTCCGTTTCTTCACATCCTTGCTAAGATGTAGGAAGTATAAGTTATCATTGATGTACTGGAGTCAGGATTGGTGAATACATTGATCATAGACTTTCAAAGTTGTTTGTTACAATGTTGCAGTCTTTGAATAAATTGTTTCCCTAGTTCTTCTAACTTTATTCTTTATCAATTTATACAAGTTTTCCAAAATTTCTCTGAATTTGTCCCTTTCATAATTTCATAAAACAATAATATTACATTATATTTATATGCCATAATTTATTAATTTATTTGATGATAAAATATTTTGCTTTTAATTCTTTGCTACAAGAAATATGCTGTTTTTGAACATGTAGATAATTTCTCTCTTTTGGGGATCTCTTTGGGGGTATATACTCAGTAATACTCTTGTGCTTTCTAGGAAGGTTGGAACACTTAATATCTTCCATAATAATATACTAATTCACTTGTACTCCTCCTACTTCTCTAACACTTGTTCTTTTGTCTTTTTTTTTGCCATTTTGACAATCTGATTGGTCAAAAAGTAAAAAAAAAATCAGAATACTTTTATTTAGCATTTCTCTTATTCTTTATGATTTGAGGCATTTTATATGGTTGCTGATAGCCTTTCTTCTTTTGAAAACTGCTCATTTCCACCTTTGACTTTCTACTGAGGTCCTACTTTTTTTTTAATTTAATATTCATTTATTCTCATTTTGTACAAATAATGTTTTTTTATACATTAATAAAATATTCTTGTTTAAGAGTAAACAAAATATTCCTCCCCCCCAAAAATATAGACTCACTTGAGTGATAAAGTAAAGGGGAGAGAAAAAAATAAAATGAAAATGAAAAAATAATAGTAATAATTGTAGGTATGGCCAGGTGGCATAGTGGATGGAGCACCAACCCTGGAGCTGGGAGCACCCGAGCCCATATCTGGCCCCATACAACCAACAATCACCCAGCTGTGTGACATGCAAGCCACCCCAACCCCACTGCCCTGCAAAAAACAAACAAAAAAAAAAAAGAAAAAACCCCAACATAAAAAAAATAATAATAATAGTAGGGGCCACTGGGTGGTGGACAGAGCACTGGCCCTTGAGCCAGGAGCACCTGGCTCCAAATCTGGCCTCAGACACCCAAAGATCACCCTGCTATGCAGCCCCAGGCCACCCAGCCCCATTTGCCCTGCACCCCCCCAAATAATAATAATAAAAAATGTGCTTCAGTCTGTGTTCCAACACCACCAACTCTGTCGCGGGTGGATCACAAAAGTTACTTCCATATTTTTCCACCATTTTGCCATTGCTGAGCACAACTCCCTCCTTTCGTATTTCTCTCCTATCATGTACTATATTTTCTCTCTCCTTTTACTCTGACTCTGCTGTAGGGTAGCTGAGTGGTGCAGCAAACAGATCCCTGGCCCTGGGGCCACGAGGACTCAAGCCCCCATACCACCCCTTAGGCCCAGCATCCACCTGGCCCTATGGTCCTGGACAGGCCTTCCAATCCCAGCCCCTTGCAAGAAGTAAAAAAGAAAATGTGTTATATATGACCACTTTCCCCCCATGGTCCATCATTTCCTCCTTCATTCACATTCCCCCCTTCCCCCATCCCCCCTTCTTACTCCAGATGTCTAGCCACCTCTGATGAGAGTGAAGATTCCCTCATTCTCCCTTGTCTTCCCCCCCTTCCATATCATTGCAATAGCTCATTGTAATAAAGAAAAATCTTATTATATGAAATATCTTGACCTATTCCCCTCTCCTTTTTCTTTCTCCCATTACATTTCCCTTTTTTTCTATTGACTCCATTTTTACACCATATTTTATCTTCAAATTCAGCTTTCTCCTGTGCTTCATCTATAAAATCTCCTACCTGCTCTGTTAACTGACAAGGTTCATATGAGTATTATCAGTGTCATTTTTCTATACAGGAATACATACAGTTCATCATCATTAAGTCCCTTTCCCCCTTCTTCTCCAATCTCTATGCTTCACCTGAGTCCTATATTTGAAGATCAAACCTTTTCAGCTCTAGCCATTCCAACAGGAACATTTGAAATTCCCCTGGTTCATTGAAAGTCCGTCCTTTTCCCTGGAAGAGGATATTCAGTTTTGCTGTTTTTGATTCAGTTTTGATTCTCGGTTGTATTCTAAGCTCTTTTGCCTTCCGGTATATTATATTCTAAGCCCTATGAGCTTTTAATGTAGTTGCTGCTAAGTTCTGTGAGATCCTGATTGCAGCTCCATGGTATTTGAATTGTGTCCTTCTGGCTGCTTGTAATATTTTCTCTTTGACTTGGGAGTGCTGGAACTTGGCTATAATATTACTGGGGGTTGGTTTTTTGGGATCTCTTTCCCTGGGGTAGGGGTCAGTGGATTCTCTCCATTTCTATTTTGCCCTCTGCTTCTAGAATATCAGGGCAATTTTCCTGTAGTAATTCTTTGAAAATGATGTCAAGGCTCTTTTCCTGATCATGACTTTCAGGTATTCCAATAATTTTTAAATTATCTTTCCTAAGTCTGTTTTCCATCAGTTGTTTTTTCAATGAGATGTTTCACATTTTCTTCTAATTTTTGTTCTTTTGGTTTTGAAGTATTGAATCCTGATTTCTCATAAATTCATCAATTTCCCTGAGTTCTATTCTTTGTCTGAAGGATTTGTTTTCCTCAGAGAGTTTTCTTATTTCCATCTGGCCAATTTTGCTTTTTAAAGCATTCTTCTCTTCAATAACTTTTTGAACTGCTTTATCCATTTGACCTAAGCTGGTTTTTAGCATGCTATTTTCTTCAGCATTTTTTTGGATTTCCTTGACTAAGTTGCTGACTTCCTTTTCATGTTTTTCCTGCATCTCTCTCCTTTCTTTTCCCTGTTTTTCTTCCAACTCCCTCATTTGATTTTCAAAGTGTTCTTTGAGCTCTGTCATAGCCTGAGCCCAATTTCTATTTTTCTTGGAGTCTTTACATGCAGGAGCTTGTGCTTCCTCATCTTCAGACTGAGTGTTTTGATCCTTCTTGGGCTCACAGGCAAAATATTTCTCAATGGTGTTCCTCTTGTTTCTCTGCTTGCTTCTTTTCTCAACCTAAGCCTGTTTTGGGGGTGCTTCCTGAACTTTGGGACACTCCCACAAGGATCTCAGTGTGTGAGGCTCTATCCTTCCTCCAGGTCTGTGAATGACCATAAGCGGCCTCCTCTGCCACGGGGCTGAGGTGGGGGGGGGGGCTGCTGTTCTATGGGGGGCCTAGACTGCGATCAGGATCTGAATGTGGTCAGAACCCCAGAATCCTGTTCCAGGGGTAGAGGACAGAGCTCTGTAGTCCCTCTCTTCATTCCCTTCCCCTCGGCCATGCTGCTTGCTGTGTGCCCTGAGGGCTGGGCTTTATGTGCTCGCTCTGGCAGAGGTCCCCTGCTGATCCCCCAAGTTGTTCCCAGTGCTCCCTGGTGCGTAGGTCAGGAAACTCCCCTGCTGCTGTGAGCCACAGCTCCCAGCACCCTGGGGCTGCCTCCGGGAGGCTGCAGTTCTTTCACTCTGGTGGGCCACCCCTCTGGCGGGCCGCCCCTCCGACCCCGGGGAGCAAAGCCTTTCTGCTCTTTTCCAGGTTACCTTGAGTAGGAGAGCTGCCTCATTGGGTCCCTCTGTGGGTTCTGTCTCTCAAAAATTTAGTTAGAGTCCTTAGTTTATAAGTTTTATGAGAGAGCACCTAAGAGAGGATCCTCTCTTGTCGCTATCTTGGCTCCGCCCCCCAAAAAAGATCGAGGTCTTACATCTTATATATTTGTATCAACTCCCTATATAACTAGATGATCTGATCTTTCTCAGATTCCCTTTTTCTCTGTTAATTTCTTCTAATTCCTGCTTGCATTAATTTTGTTTGTGTAAAACTTTTCAATTTTGTGCAATCAGAATTTTTCATATTATGTATTGTGAAAGTTTCTATCTCTTATTTGGTTAAGAACTTTCCTTGTATCCAAAATTATGAAAGTTATCACCTTCTTAGCTACTCTAATTTGTTTATGATATGACATACATCTAAGTTACATGTATATTTGGGGTTTATTGTGGTATATAGTGATAGAAATTGTTCTAAAGTCAATTTCTGCCATTACTACTTTTGAGATTTTTTAGAACTTTTTGTTAAATTAATGAATTTTTGCCCCAGTAGTTCTTGGTTTTATTGAACAATATGTTACTCTTTGTTCATTTTTTTCCTGGGTTTTGTGTACCTTATGTATTCCACTGATAGGCTTTTCTATGTTTTAAGCAGCATCAAAAAATATTGTTGATAACTGTTTTTCTACCATCAGACATTGACCCTACTGGGCAATATGATCCCTTCAGCCATAATGCTATAGAGTTCTTTCAATTTAGTGCAATAATCTTTAGAACTGAAAGAAACTTTTCTTTTGATTCCTTCAAAGGAAGGTTCAGATCAAAGGTTTTTTTGGGAGGAGAGGCTAGTGTCTCTCATTGACAAGTTATTCCAGGCTCAAAATTCCTTTTCCTCCTAAGCCACTCATGTTATGCAGTCTGGGGAAGTATGGCTAATTTCTCTGAAAAATATTTTTAAATGAATAATTCCATAGGATTACAAAGAAACTCAATAATATGAAAATACAGTTATATAATATAATATTTTGAAAACAGAGGTTCAAGGACTTCAGGTTAAGAATTGGTTTCATTTATCATTTTTCACCTCCCTAATTCATTTGGAAAATTTTCATAGATGAATATATAGGAGCAAAGATTTGAATAAAGTCCATACTTCAGAGACCCCTTTCATTTTCTGGCTGACTAAGATATTCACATGCAATTCAAGCATTCAAACCTCCTGCCCTTTTTGGTAGATATTTATATTTTCTTCCCAAAGGATTTCCCTTTGTCTTTGTATTATCTCAGTATTTTAACCTGATTGATCTTAGATTTTTAGTTTTTATATAGCTAGGTAGTACAATAAATAAAGAGCCAGGCTTAGAGTCAGGAAGACTCAATGTGAGTTCAAAATCAGAACTCAGGCATTTACTAGCTGTGTGACCCTGGACAAGTCACTGAACCCCATTTGTTTCAGTTTCCTCATCTGTAAAATGAGCTAGAGAAGGAAATGGTAAACCATTCTAATACCTTTGCCAATAAATCTCCAAATGGGGTCATGAAGAGGTGGATGTGATTGAAACAAGTAAACAGCAACATAGAGATAAAGATGATGTCAATATAGATAAATGAGACTTTTACCCAGATCAGTTTTGATTATCTTAGGTGTCTCTAGAATACTCAGTGGAGCCACAAGCTAATCAATCATCATATTCTTTCCAGTGATAAAATTGAGTTCATTTGAAAGAGAAGTAGTGGTTAATTCTCAGTCTTATGCACCAGCATAGAGAACTTTCAAATCTAAAGAATTGTTTGAAAAGGACTCAGTCAGGAAATAAAATTAATCTCTGTGATATTAACTGAGCACTATCATGTTGATCCATATTTCTATGGGGTTTTTTGGTTTCTATAGTGGTTTTGTGCATTATCTCATTTAGTCCTTTAAAAATTTTTAAAAAAAATTTTTTGTATTTTTGAATTTCTCCTCCCCAAGTTTCCTTTCCCAAGATATTCATCCTTTTTACTTCTCCCAGAGACCTACCCCTTATTTTTTTTTTTTGTGAGCTACCCCTTATAACAAAAAAAATAACAAACATAAGGGAGGAGAATAGTAAAACTAATCAAAATATCAATCAAGTCCGATATTCTGTCATTTCTATAGTTCTCTATTTTTACAAAGAAGGAAGGAAAATTCATTATCATATTATCAGACTTAAGAAGGTAGAAGAGATGGAAGATTAGATTATTTCAAGGAACATTTGAATGGATATTAAAGTCCCCTAGTATATGGGTAGGAATTGGAGGGGAGAGGAAATTGATGAACCAAGTGCTGAATTCCTTGAGAAAAGAAGAAAATAATTGGGAATTACTTATTCTACAGCTACAATAATTTTGATTGGGTAGAAAAATTTGGTTTAGTGTACTTCAAAGGAGTAATAATTACTCAGTGTTAAAAATGTCTGGAAGTAACCATTTGGAACCCTGAATATTCTAACTATTCTTTGTGATCACTGAATATGTATTTTTTTGGGGGGGATGTGTGAGAAAAGGTGCAGTCAGGTCTGGGAATGATAGCCAGGGATGCAGTCTTGTGGGAAAGATTTGGGTCTCAGAATGGTCTGTGTCTGAGAGAAAATGGCACAGCATAAAGGGGAGTTTTTTTCACTATAGAATGGGAATTTTAGAGTTGGATTGGGGCATAGTTCAGCTTGGTTGCTGAAGATTGAGATGAGACACCATAAGAAAGAGGCAGGAGACAGTTTTTTTTTCCCAATTGGTGGTTGATAGGGTAAGAAACAGGAGAAGCCATAAAGCTAATAGTGGATGGCAGATAAAGAGAAAAATTCGAAGTCACTAAGGGGTGTTGAAGAGAAAACTGATCTTGGTCTATATCTACTTCTTGGGGAAATGATCCCTCAGACAGCAATGGGTGATGGACTGACTAGACATAGTACTGACAATTCATAGACATAGAAGATGTATTGATTTGTTTTACACAACTTATTTGCTATGTATGAACTGGGATGCATGAGGAGAGAGTTGAGTGAGTCTTTGGGAAATGTCAATGTAAATTAAAAAGAAGAATGTCAATAATTTTTTTTTTTTTTAGTTTTTGCAAGGCAAATAGGGTTAAATGGCTTGCCCAAGGCCACACAGCTAGGTAATTATTAAGTGTCTGAAACTGGATTTGAACCCAGGTACTCCTGACTCCAGGGCCAGTGCTTTATCCACTGTGCCACCTAGCTACCCTAAATAGATTCTGTCACTGAACAATGTTGACTGACTAGCATTTCAACAATCTCACTCTATTATCTTAAAGGAACCATTTTCTTAGATATTAGATTAGATAGAAAAAGAATAACAAACTAAAGATTAAGTTGAAATCCATCTCTCAAGAACAACAATGACCAGGGTCTTTAGCTTTTCTCCTTACTTAGCAATTTCAAAATATGCTAACCAAATTTTTTGGTCATAATAGAATTATTAAGAGAAGTTTGCAGTAAACCTGAAAATATATTTAAGTCAGTTTCAGAACTGCTGCTCCCACACGAATTTTGGAGATAAAATGACTAAAAGAAGAGAAGAAAATGGCAAACCTCTCCAATATATTTGTCAAGACAACCCCAAATGGGGTCAAGAAGAGTTGAACATGACTGATCAACAAAATAACAAAGAGAACACAGAATCATTTCTATAAGGATTTAAGATTTACAAAACAGGTTCTCCACAAAAACTTGGTAAGGTAGTCAGTCAATTAGTCACTCCACAAACATTTATTAAATACTTACTACTTGATAGACAATGTAGCACTGGGAATACAAAGTAAGGCAAAAACTAAGTGAAGGAATTAATATTCTATTGGGAAGACAACATGCAAACAATTAAACAAATACTATTTTTGTTGTTGAAGTTCTTTCTTTCTTTATATTTTTAAGGTTTTTGCAAGGTAATGGAGTTTAAGTGGCTTGCCCAAGGCCACACAGCTAGGTAATTATTAAGTGTCTGAGACCAGATTTGAACCGAGGTAACTCCTGACTCCAGGGCCAGTGCTTTATCCACTGCGCCACCTAGCCACCCCAATGTTATTGAAGTTCTTTCAGTCTTGTACATCATGACTATACTTGGGGTTTTCTTGGCAAGGATACTGGAGTGGTTTGTTATTTCCTTCTCCAGCTAATTTTAAAGATGAAGAAACTGAGTGTTAAATGATTTGTTTTGTGTTACACAGTTAGTGTCTATACCATACATATACAATATATCAAAGTATAAATCAAGAATTCTTAACTTTTTTTTGAGAAGGACCACTTTGGTAAAGCTGATGGTGCTCTTCTCAGAATAACATTTTTTTAAATGGAAAAAAAAGGAGTACAAAGGAAATAAATCACATTAAAATACAGTTTTCAAAATATTAAAATAACAAGTTCATAGACTTCAGATGAAGAATTCAATTTCAGATGGAGGGCAAAATCAAAGGGAAAAGAGACTAACATAGGAGAAAGACCAGTTTGAGAAGGTAGAATTTGATCTGTCTTGGAGGAAGTCAGGGAAATTAAGAACTGTAGGTGAGGAGGGAAAGCATTCTAGCCAAGGATAGATTTCCAGAGCAAATTCCCTGAGGCTTGGAGTGTCATATTCCCTTTTTGACTATTTCAAGGAAAGGGCTACAGTAGGCTATAAAGTGTATGGAGGGGAGTAAAGTGTAAGAAGACCAGAAAAGTAGGAAGGGGCCAAAGTTGTGAAGGGTTTTAAATGCACTATTTTATATTAATCAAAAGATAGTAGGAAGCTAGGTAATGAGTAGGTAGGTGGTTGGTAGGTAGGTATTTAAGTAGAAGCTAGGTAGAACATAAAAGAGTGCCTGATTTGAAGTCAGGAAGACTGATAGTTACTAGCTGTATGATGCTGGACAAGTCACTTAACACCTCTTAGCTTTAGTTTCTTCATCTATAAATTGAAGATGGCCAAGTGGACAGAGTGTCAGGCCTGGAGATAGGAATGGCAAACCTCTCCAATATCTCTAAATGGGGTCACAAAGTTGGATATAACTGAAAAACAACTGAACAGCAAAAATAATAGGGAATCATTAAAATTTTTTGAATAGTAGGGTGAAATGGTTAGACCATTATATTTTAGGAAAATCACTTTGGTGGTTGAACCTAGGAAGAGGAATATTATACATACATACATATCTATCTATCTATCTATCTATCTATCTATCTATCTATCTATATACATCAACTTTTATACAGTGCCTACTTTGTGCTAAATGCTACTCTTATATATATATATATATTATTTGATCCTCACAACAACCCTGTGAAATAGGTGCTGTGATTATCTAATTTTACAAATGAGGAAAAAGACTGAGAAGGAAAAGAATGAAGTAGAGACATCTAAGAAATTCCAAATAGAAGACTGTTGCAATAGTCCAGATAGGTTTACAAAATGCATTTATGTTCATCAACTCCTTTGATCTTTACAACAACCCTGTGAAATAAGTGTATTACTCATATTTTTATTGTTGTTTTGTTGTTTTTCACTCATATTCAATACTTCATGAGCACATTTTGTATTTTCTTGGCAAAAATACTGACGATGGTTAGCAATTTCCTTCTCCAGCTCATTTTACAGATGCAGAAATTGAGGTAAACAGGGTTAAGGGACTTGTCCAGGATCACACAGCTATTAAGTGTCTGAATTCAGATTAGTATACCTGTTTTTCTATAGCCCTCCTAACAATCATCATTTTCCCTTTTTATTTTATTTTTTGCTTTTTTTGTCAGTAGGAAAGGTATGGGGTAAAACCTCAGAGCTATTTTAATTTGCTTTTCTTTAATTCAATCACTCAACATATATCTGGCTTCAATGATGTAATAGGTGTTAAGAATACAAAAAGAGGCAAAAGATAATCCTTGCCCTCAAGGACCTTGCAATTTAATAATTAATCTAATTATTAGCAATCTGACTATTTTAAATTTTTTTTGTTTATTTAAGGCAATGGGGTTAAGTACCAAGATTAAGGCAATTATTTAAGTGTCTGAGGTCAAATCTGAACTCGGGTCCTCCTGATTCCAGGGCTGGTGCTCTATTCACTGTGCCACTTAGCTGCCCCAATTTGAATATTTTTATGTGGTTGTTATTAACTTGCCTTTCTTGTTTTAAAAATCATTTTTTCAGGGCAGCTAGGTGGTGCAGTGTATAGAGCACCGGCCCTGAAGGAGTACCTGAGTTCAAATCCAGCCTCAGACACTTAAGAATTACCTAGCTGTGTGGCCTTGGGCAACTCACTTAACCCTATTGCCTTGCAAAAAAGAAAAAAAGAATAATTTTTTCCCATTCTGTCACCTACAATAGTTATCTTACGCTCTTTCATTAATTTTCAATTTCTCTCTCTCTCTCTCTCTCTCTCTCTCTCTCTCTCTCTCTCTCTCTCTCTCTCTCTGATCAGTTCCCACTTCATACAAAATATCTTTGTCTTCCCTCTCCTGAAAAAATCCTCACTTTGCCCTTTCATCTTCACTATCCTCTTATATCTCTTCTGCTCATAGTTAAACCTCACACACAAAAAAGTCCCTCTACAATAGATGCCTCCACTTTTTCTCCTTTTACTCTTTTTCACTTCTTGCAGTGTGGTGTCTGACCTTGCCATTCCACTAAAATTGCTCTCTTCAAAGTTACTAATGAGCTTGCAATTGTCATTCTCTTTGACCTCTTTGCAGCTTTTGCCCTTCTCTTTTTGATTCTTTGCTTTCTCTAGAGGTGTTCTGGACACAGCTCTCTCCTGTTTTTTCTCCTACCTATCTGGTTATCCTTTTCTGTCTTCTTTTCAGGATCCTTCTTCAGATCATATTTGTCCTCTGGGTTTTGTCTTGGGTCCACTTCTCTTCTCCCTTTGCGCTGCTTTACCTGGTGATCTCATTAGCTTTCATAGATTTAATTACCATCTCTTTGCTAATGATTCTCAAATCTACCTTGCCTGCTTGAATCTCTTTATTGGTGTCTAATTTCACATCTCCAAAGGGCTTTCAGGCATTTTTGAACTGGATGTTCAATAGACATCTTAAACTCAGTATGTCTAAAATGGAACCCCTAAACCTTTTCCATCTTTTACTTTCCCTATTTACTATAGAGGGCAGTCCCTCAAATTCTCAACCTAGGAGTCATCTGCATTCCTTGCTATCTCTCACCCTCCACCAATATCCAGGCTGTTGCCATGGCTTTTTCTCTGATTCTGCCACCAGCATTCTAATACAAGCCCTCAGCACCTCACACCTAGATTATTACAATAACTTGCTGGCGAATCTGCCTGCTTCAAATCACTTACCAGTCTGATCCATCCTCCAGTCAGTCACTAAAGTGATTCTCCTAAAATGCAGGTCTGATAACGTTCACTCTTCTGGGCCCGCATCCCCCATATATTCAGTGAACTCCAGCAACTCCCAATTGCCTCCAGGATCAAATACAAACCTTTTATAACTTAGCCGCCTCCTACTTTTCTAGTCTTCTTACACCCCACTCCCTAACATGTCTTCTTCCATCCAACAACACTGACCTATTTCAACACTCTATCTATTAGCTTCCAGTACTTTGTCTGGTTGTCCTCCATCCCTGGAACATTTTCCTTCCTGTACTGTCTACTAACCTCTCTGAATTTCTTTAAGTCTCAACTAAAATTCCATTTTTTCCTAGAACCCCACCCCCATCCTTCTTAATTCTAGGGTCTTCCCTTTTTCTATGTAGTCAGTTTATAGCTTGTTTTGCATATATTTATTAGCATGTTATTTCTCCAATTAGATTGTAAATATCTGGACAGGGACTGTCTTTTGCTCCCACCCCCTTTTTTTTAAATTCCCAGTGCTAGTATAGTGCCAATTTTCTTGACTAATTGATTAGATCAGAGCTGTCCAAAATATAGCCCATGCGTGCATGCAGCCTGCAGTGTGATTTTATGCGGCCCACCTGTGAGTTTGAATTTTCACAAGCAAAAAAATAAAATAATAATTTGCATGGAATGCATATTAAATTTTTTTAATTCCATTGCCAACCCTAAACTCATTTATGTTAATTTTTTTGATATTTTTCAGCATTATAAGGAATGGAACATATCGCATGGAATTTTCAATTGATCTGTAGGATGCATTCTGTCTGTATGATTCAGATTAGTCTGTATGCACTTACCTTCATACTGTTGTGTTGTTGCTTTGTTGTTTTGTGTTTGGTTTCCGAGCTTGCTTCAAGTCTTCACCTGTCCTATTGACCTGAGTTTCCCTACTTTCTAAGAAGTTAAAGTACCATAGTACCAAAGTGCCACTTTTCATAGTACTTGTTAAACCTAACTAAGGTATGGCTACAAATTAACTATTATATTAGTGTACTGTATTTTTATTCTGGGTGTGGCCCTCGAATTATTATTTTATTTTTATGTGTCCCTAAAATAACCTAAGGTTGGACAGCCCTGACTTAGACTGATTCTCTGGTCTAGGATTCCATATCTTGTCACCTTTCAAGATATCCAGAGTATAGTATCACTTCTCATTCATTCATTTAATCAGTTATATTAAACATTTACCATGTACTAGACATATGTCATAAGAGTTGAGGATAGAGTAACATTAAGAAACTCAGTCTAATGAGGGAAACAACATAAAAATGATTGTGCAAAAGAAATGATAACTAGGGGTAGCTAGGTGGCCCAGTGGGTAGAGCACCAGCCCTGGAGTCAGGAGTACCTGAGTTCAAATCTGGCCTCAGACACTTAATAATTACCTAACTGTGTGGCCTTGGGCAAGCCACTTTACCCCATTTGCCTTGCAAAAAACTAAAAAAAAAATGATAACTACAGGATAAGTTGGAGATAACCCATGGAAGACACTAGAATTAAGGAGAATTAAGGAAAGGCTTTCAGTTAGAATATGATATTTTAGCTGGGACTCGAAGGAATCCAGGAAAATCAGGAGGTAGTGAGGAGGAGGGAAAAAGATTTCAGGCATGGATTTTCTAATTCCTCTCCCTTTCTGTCTCACCCATAGACTCCACTCTGTTATATTCTACATTTATTAGGTGACTAATATGTTGCAGGCGCTATCACTGAGGATACAATGACAAAAAATAAAAACCATTTCCAACCTTCAAGAAACTTATCTTCCTAAACTTATCTTCTAAGACCTTATATTTCACTGGAGAAGAATAAAACATATACAATGATGAGTGTAAAAACAGAAAGTCAGGAAGTTTTAGGGGCAAAGAAGAGATCCAGGTAGAATATTTTAGAAAGGGAACACTTTCACTGGGGAGGTATAAGAAAGGATATATTTAGAAGGTGGCATCTAAGCTGAGTTTTGGTTTAATATGGATAACATATTAAAATACTAAGGGAAACATATCTATATGTGTTGGGCAGGATTACAAAATATCAGTACTATTCCCTAGTTAAAATTGGTTCTCTTAGCCCATCTAGGTGGTACAGTAGATAAAGCACCTGACCTGGAGTCAAGAGGACCTGAATTCAAATTGACTTCAAACAGTAGGTGTAAGATCCTGGACAAGTTAAGTCATTTAACCCTGCTTATATCAGTTTACTCATCTGTAAAATGAACTGGAGAAGGAAATGACAAATCAAATGGAGTCACAGAGTCAGACATGACTGAAAAGACTCAACAATAATTTATCCCAAACTTTTTTTGAGTTTATCTTTTGAGTAACTCTTCATTTGTTGTTATTATCAAATCATTCAGCTATGCCCAACTCTTCATGGTCCCATGACCATACTATCCATGGAATTTTCTTGGGAAGAAAACTGGAATGCTTTGTTATTTTCTTCTCCATTGGATTAAGGAAAATAAAAAATATGTGATAGTCAGTGGTCACACAGCTACTAAGTGTCTGAGATCTGAGTTTAACTGAGGTCTTCCTGACTCCAGTTTCAGTGCTCCAGACACCTTTTCAGTTTATCTTAAGACTCCCTGTGCAAACTATACTCTACACAACCTTTTGTTTTGTTTTGTTTAAAAACAATCTCTACTTTGTTACTCAGGAATAAATCAGGACTACCAAGCTTTGCAAATCACACCTACATGACTTCTTTGGTAAGGACAATACTTGTGACTATAGCATCATCACCAGTGATACTTCTGTCAGCACCAGAGGGTGGCCCTAAGGGTTATATTCTACTGCTCAGGTTCTAACTCCTGTCCTCCACTTGTTTTTAGCACTAGCTTCCAGTGTTCTTGTCAGAGATAACAGTGAAGATAAAAGGAGATAACAGATCTCAAAGTACCTTCATCTCTCCAACATTTTTGTTGCTTTGCTATTTGAGAAGGTCATCTGCATAGAGATAACCTCCACTTTTTTTATATATTTATTTGCTTGTGTGTACTTGCTATGAAACAGAAAGGAATTCCAAAGAGGGGTAGGAAGAGAGATGTCTCAAGGGACAAGTCTTTTTTTTTTAATTTTTATTTTTTTTAGGGTTTTTTTTGCAAGGCAGTGGGATTAAGTGGCACACAGCTAGGTAATTATTAAATGTCTGAGGCCAGATTTGAACTCAGGTATTCCTGACTCCAGGGCCGGTGCTCTATTCATTGCGCCACCTAGGTGCCACCTAGCCGCACCCCCCCTCCACTTCTTTTTGCTCTTTTCTTAACTCTATAGAGTCTGGCTTCCCAGATGGCATCATTTAAGCACCTCTTGGTATTTAGAGCCTTTCATAACCTAGCCCCCCTTTTACCTTTTCAGTTACCAATCATCTCTTAATGGCCATATCTAACAGCATTTTCTTCAGTCTCATCCTTCTTGATCTCTCTGCAGTCTATGAAATTGTCTCTTGAATTTTTTAAATGTCATATTGATGGGTTTCTTCTGTGTCCACTTCAAATAAGGATTAAATATTCAATGCTTCTCCTCTAGAAGATGATAGAGTAAAAAGAAGCAATTCAGCTAAGGTCCCATTCATAACTCCTCCAAACATCTACAAAATGCACCAGTTAAATTCTGGTTGAGAAATCCAGAAAAAAATACAGTGAGTCCTTTGTCTAGTCCAGTTACTCATAAAGAGACAGACAAAGAGGTCTGTAGATATTGGGGATAGGGTTGGGGCAGGAGCAGCTGGTGTGTAGATCAATCTATTGCCTAGGGAGAGGCTATTCACCAGCACAAAAAGGGGTCTCAGATTCACATTGTAACACTATGAAAGGGACAGCAGTCAACTGGGAGTTTTGATGTCTGCAATCAAAGGTTGGGACACAGATCCAGGGAGGATTGAGAAGGAGACCTATTCACAGCATGTATTTCCTTTCCCAGATAGAGAAGTCTCAGTTATTATACCACCCTGGAAGGAAGGAAAGTTGCAGTTCCTCATATAAAGCAGGAAGTTTAGAAGCCAATAACAGCAGTGGTATGACTTGGAATCCAAGCTCAGCATCTAGGCAAGCCCTAACATCAAGTCTGGTCAGGAAAGAGACTGGAAGAATGGGCAAACCAAAAAAAGAACCGCACCGTCATGAGTTATCATGGAGGCAGGGTTGCAGAAGAAGAAAAGAATGACTCCAAAACATCTATAAGTTATACCTCATAGAAAACCACAGCTTGGGCATAAACTCAACTAGAATTCCTAGGACAGATGAAACAAGAGGTAAAAAAATTATTAAAAACATTTTATAAATGGATTTGGAGTGTTTTAGGAAAAAATTGGAAAAGAAAAGAAAACTAATAATATGGCACAAGAGGTACAAAACCTTGACCAAGGAATAAACTACCTGAAAATTCAAATGGATCAAACAGATGCCATGAGGCAACAAGAAATGTTAATATCTAGACAAAAGGCTGAAAAGACGGAAATCACTGTAAAGTGCAACATAGCAAAAATAACTGACCTGAAAAACAGATACAAGAAGAAAAGATTTAAAAATCATTAGACTAAACACGACTAATATGTAAACATGATTGTACATATATATCCTATATCAGATTGCTCATTGTCATGGGGAAGGGAGAAGGAAGGGAAGATGATAGAAAAATGTACAACTCAAAAACTTGCAAAAGGATAAATGTCGAAAATTATCTTTGCATGCAATTGGGGAATTTTTTCTTTTTTAGATTTTGCAAGGCAATGGGGTTAAGTGGCTTGCCCAAGGCCACGCGGCTAGGTAATTATTAAGTGTCTGAGGTCGGATTTGAACTAAGGTACTCCTGACTCCAAGGCCGGTGCTCTATCCACTGAGCCACCTAGCCACACCCAGGGAAAAATTTTTAAAAAATTAAAAAGGAAAAAGTAATTAGACTAGCTGAATGTCACCACCAATAAAAGAACTAATAAAAGAACTAAGATATCCTTTTTTAAAGAAATCTTAAAAGAAAATTCCCCAGGTAGGTCTCTTAGAACAAGAGGATAAAATGGAAATAGCAGGAATGTGCTGGTCACCACCTGAAAGGAACCTTAAAATAAAAACTCCCAGGAACATCATAGGCCAGATGTAGGACTTTCAAAGAAGAAAAAATACTGTGTGTAGCCAGAAAGAAAGAATTCCAACACTGAGGATCACCCACCATTTAGTAGATACCAAGTAAAGTAGTAGACAACTTGTAATACAATATTCCAGACACTTACTAATAATGAGACCCTGGGCAAGTCACTTGATCTGTTTGCCTCAGTTTCCTCATCTGTAAAATGAACTGGAGAAGAAATTAGCAAATCACTCCAGTATCTTTTCTAGGAAAACCCCCAAACCCCATGAAAAACTGGATAGAATTGAAACAATTGAACAACAATAACATTCCAGAAAGAAAAGGATGAGTCAAGCATATATCATGGAACAAAACTGAGTATAATCCTACAAGGGAAAAAATAATTTTTAATGAAATAGAGGGCTTCCAAGCATTCCAGATGGAAAGATCAGTAACTGTTTAGATTTAGAATCTGTGAGATTCAAACACAGGAGTGAAGGAAAACATAAAAAGGTAAAAATTAATGATCCATCATAAAGGACTAAACAAGGATAAAGTTGGGGTGATGGTATATGTGTCTCCTCTGATCCCTTTCATTATCAGAGATCATAGATGGAGTTTAAATAGATAAGGACTAGGAGTGATTCTGCTATGTTTTGAAGATCTTAGGAGATTGGAAAAAGAGGGGAAGAGGAATACATTTTGTTAGTTGAGGGTAGAGAGAAGGGAAAGGAAGATTAGGAAAAATTATCTCATATGATCAGCGATAAGGAGATCTGTATACAAAGAGAAGGGGATAAGTATCATGTTTACTCAAAAGAAGAAAGAATTATATATATATATATATGTGTATATATACATACATGCAAGAGTACAAGAGTGGGTACAGAAATACATTTTAATTCATGGAAAATAGAAGGGAAAGGGGTCAAGGGACAAGGGTGAATCAGAGAGTGGATTAAGGAAGTATTAGTTCTTAGCAAAAATAAAGATGTACAAATACACTTATGGGTCTTTTAGAGATGTCAAAGATTGGCAATCTAAAGGAGTACCCATACATTGGGGAAAGGATAAACAAGCTATGGTACATAAATATGTTGGAATATTAATGTATTAATTACTGCCAACCAGAATTCCAAAGGATTAATGATGAAACATGCCACCTACTTTCTGACAGAGAGATAAAGGAGTTGGAATGCATGCTATGAATTCTTTTTGGATATGGCCAATGTAGATATTAGGTTTGTTTAAGCATTCATGTTTGTAATTGATTTTTTTTCTTATTATTTCACTTTGGGGTTGGGGGATGAATGGGAGGGTGAAATTTAAAAACTTATCCACTGGTAAGTCTGGATCACTAAAACAAGTTATCATAATAAATAAGAATTTAACATTTTCTTTCATTTTAAAAAATGAAATTAGTTGGAAATCTATTATCTCCTTTTATCTTTATTTCTGTGATAGATGGGAGTAAATGTTATCCTTTTACAGAGAAAGGGAACAATTAAGTTTTCTTTCTTATATAAAATCCTAAAGTTAGTGATGGATCTTGTTCTAAAACAAGGGTCCTTAAACTTTTTGTGTGCATTATGGATTCCTTTGGCAATTTGGTGACATTCCTGGGCCCCTTCTCAAAATAATGTTTTTAAATAATCAAAGAAAATGCTAAATATCAGCTAGTCAGTGAAAATAAATACATAATTTTTTTTCTTGATCCAAGGTAAAGACTCTTACTCTAGGAAAACTATTTAGAGAAAACATAAAGATGGACTTGAGATCTGTCATTCTACAACTATATTTCTAATGTCAGATTCCTCAAAAGAACACTAGATTATATATGCTCTGATATTAACTAATATATTTTATGAAGAATACTACATGCTCTAGTCTAATGATTTATAGCTTACAAGCATTGACTGCTGTTGTTTTCCGGAGAAATTATATTTGAAATGCAATGAGATACTATTCACAATTATTTACCTTAGAAGGAAATCAATTTCTAATGAAGAATAACTTAATGTTTAAAGATTTTAAGTCTTTTTATTTTGTCTTTTTAATATATATGTATGTGTGTATACACACACACACACACACACAATAGCATACTTTATCCTACTGAATCTTTACCTTTAGGAATCCCCAGCCACATGCATAGAAATGACAAAAGGTAATAGATCTAGAGTTAGGAGTACAACTTTTTAATGCTTTCTTATTAATATGTGTGCTTGTGGGTTTTAATTTTGAAATGACATCTTTTGAGAATTATTATGAATGCATATCTTAGGAAGAAAAGTTAAATGGAGACAATCTCTTAAGTTAAGCAAAAAAGTTCTAAATTATTAAAAATGGTATTAATATTTTAAATACATCTCAGCAACATAAAAGCAAAATGAATACAGTTCCCTAACAAAGCACAGGGAAGAAACAACAATCTCCTTGTATAACTAAAAGATGACAGTAATATTTTATCAGTGAGTGACCAAACTGTTTCATTAAATAAGATACATAGTCAGACATCTAGAATTTTTAAGAAGTTAAAGAAAGAACTTCAAAGTTATTTTGTTCATGAATTCTATATTTTAAAATTGGATAGTTGATCCAGCATAAATAAGAAATCTGATATTTATATCCCCCTTAAAAAAATCAGGGCAATTTAAAAACTTTTTTTATCATATCAAATAGAAAACACATTTAATTTGCCATCCTCAAGAAAATCCCTGTTTAAGGTTTGTATGCATGGTCAAAGTAAATTCCTTTCTTTGTTCTTACCAGTAAAACACCATTTTGGGTTTTCATAATAAAATATAAGCTTTACATTAAAAAAAAAAAGAATTTCTAGTTGTGTTTTTTCCTTGACTTTTCTATAGTGTTAAGGTATGCTAGAATAATAATAATAAAGGAGCAGAAGAGTAATTAATTGCATTTTCTCTTGTAAATAAGTGAAGATTAGATGAAAGATTTAGTATTTTTCCCTCCATGGTCTTATTTTAAAAAAGGTATATACAAAAATACAAGTATTCTACACATCATTTTTGGCAGGGATTTATATTCTGATGAAAAGCAGCTAAGTGGCCTTGGGCATTTAACTTCTCTAGAGTATTAATTTCATCATCTGCAAAATAAGCTTATTAACCTGGGAGTTGGTACATAATTTCTAAGACCCCTCCTAACTCTAAATCTATGATCTTGTGGAAAGGGGGAAAATACATTGGCTTTCTCTGTATGTTACTATATCCATAGCATACCCCATAAGGATTCTTGTAGCCTCATTATGATTTAGGAAAAAATTACATATTGACACTATGTTTTACTATATTTTTATTTACTTTGTTAGATATTTCCCAATTACATTTTAATCTAGTTCAGTACCAGAGGTAGCAGGAGATTTGTAACCCATATCATTCTAATAGCTAGCATTTATATAGAGCCAACTATATAAGGCCAGATACTGTATTAAGTGGTTTATAAATATCTCATTTGATCTTCATGACAATCCAGTGAAATTTGTGCTATTATCCCTATTTTATAGATGAGGATTGCGGCACCCAGCAGTTAAGTGACTTGCCCAAGGTCACACAGATCTGTGGGTATGTATGTGTATGGGTTTTTTTAAATGTGTATTTGTGTGTGTGTGTGTGTGTGTGTGTGTGTGTGTGTGTGTGTGTGTGTGTTCCCATTTATAAGGCTGGTGGTTTAGCACCTTTCTCCCAGTGGATGTAAGATAAGAATGAAGCAGAGATGGAATCTCAGTTTAAGAACCAGAAAAGCAAGACTATTAGAAACCCCACTCACCATATCAAAAGGTGCTCACTCCTGTTAGGTCCCCACTCATTCTCCATTCACCTCTGACCAATTATCTTGCTACCTTCCAAGTACCTGCTTGCCTCAACTCTGATCTCCTATGTCCCTCTGATTAATTTTTCAATCTTGTCCCTACTGGTTTTCAGAACTTTTGTCAAAGACCTGTCCCTGTTTTCATATCTCTTTTCTTCATGGCTTTAACTTTTTCTCCATTCTCCATTCAAATTTTACCTGATTCATGGGACTGACCCCATGTTTCTCTGACTTTGGCAGAACCTTAGAAGTCCATCATTTCAATATTCCAACATAGCTGAGTCAGATGGAGTGTCTAGGTGGTGCAGTGGATAGAGCACTGGCCCTGGAGTCAGTAGTACCTGAGTTCAAATCTGGCCTCAGACACTTTATAATCACCTAGCTATGTGGCCTTGGGCAAGCCACTTAACCCCACTACCTTGCAAAAACCTAAAAAACAAACAAACAAATAAATAGCTGAGTCAGAGCAATACAGATCTGATCTTGAAGGAAGCTTCCTATTGCCCTCTACTGGCACTTACAAATTTCCAAGGGCACCTGACCCCTTCACTCAGCCTTGGGTTAACCAGTTATGTCCAGTGGCTTCTATTCAGCAGTCACAAATGACTCATGCCTATTATCTTTTCCCTTGCTTCACTGAGAAAGTGGTATGAGACACCAGCGTTGAGTTGCTGGAGAAAACATAGCAGGTGTGGGAGGAAGGTTCCTTTCCCCACAAGTTCAAGTTGTGTCAATGGCCTTTGGCAGTGGTGGTGAAATTAGCTCTATCTCACAAGCCTATTATTAAGTTTTCACTTTGAGCATTTCATTGTGTGAAATTAGCAAATGATTCAAATTGACTTCATTTATTTACTTATTTTTAATTAATAACATTAAATTTAATTTTTTGTTTTTTAAATTTAAGAAAGTTATGTAGAAAATGTTATTATGCAGATTAAACTTAAAAAAATATGTTTTGCCTATAATTCACTCCCTGCCTTCCATTTCTTGTCAGAGCTGGTTGTTAATTATCAAATGCATCAAATTAACTTCATTTATTTACTTATTTTAATTAATTACATTAAATTTATTTTTTAAACTGAAAAAAGTGATGGAGAAAATATTTTTTTTTTTTGGTTAGGCAGTTTAACTTTATTAGCCAAAGGCAGATCTGGCACCTTAGATGCTCTTGGGTGAACAGGTTCTCTTCTTCTTCACCACCACAGGCTTCTGGCTCTGCAGGATGGCACTGGCCCCACAAAGAGTGGCCATGTGGAGATCTTTCTAATATTTATTCTTGCGGATGATATGTTGGACACTGTTGAGGGCAGCCCCAGCGTTTTTGTTGATCGTGGTCCTCATGTAGGAAGTGGCAGGCTTCCTCTGACCTGCCCTGCGTTTCAGCACCACCAGCTTGATGCCCACCATCTTCAGTGGATCAGCCCGTTGTAGCGGAACGAGTTCTGGGCCTTGAGGGTGTTGGACTCGGTAATGTAGGTCTGCGTGTTACACTTGATGAGGAAGCTGGAGTAGTTCCGCAGGACCATACACTGCAGGTGGGTCAACATGGTTGGGGGGGGGGGGTGCTCTCTCGGAGGCTCCCGGGAATGGAAAAGCAGGAAATGTTATTAATGCAGAGTAAACTGTACAAATATGTTTTGCTTATACTTCCCCCCTCCTATTTTCACATCTTCTCAGATTTGGTATTAAGCATTTACCAGAAGACTCCTTGACTCTGCAGGATGAGAAAAAGTATTTTTGAATATAATAAGGAATAAGCATTTTTGAGTATAAGGAATAAACAAGAGTCTTTTACATTCCAGACATTGAGCTCAGTGCTTTGAAAATATGATCTTAATGGATCCTCACAACAATCCTGGGACGTATATTTTACTATTTATAATACATCTCCTTAATACAGTTGAGGAAACTGAGACCGGGTTAAGTGATTTACCCAAGATCACACAAATTATACTAAAAGGTCATTATTTCCATAGTTTATCTAATCTCTATTACTTCCTCAAGGGAAAAAAGCTTTTATAAATAATTATCAATCACTATACCTTGACAACATTTAATAGTTTTTTTGTTATGGCATTTTGAAAAACATGTAGAATACTATTTAACCATTAGGTGGCATTGGTAGCCACTCTCTTCATGCTGCTCCACAAGGAGCATGAGATGCTATTATTCCATGTTCATTCTGGTTTTCTTGTGTGTTCATTCTTTTTTTTTTAAGTGTTTTGCAAGGCAATGAGGTTAAGTGGCTTGCCCAAGGCTACACGGCTAGGTAATTATTAAGTCTCTAAAGCTGGATTTGAATTCAGGTACTCCTAACTCCAAGGACAGTGCTCTATCCACTGTGCCACCTAGCCGCCCCTTGTGTGTTGATTCTACTGAAGAGTAATGCCAACCTCTCTGTGGTTCTCGGGAAGCAAACAACCGGGATCTTGAATTTGTCTTGACTCTTAAGTAGCATGGCTTTACTCCTTAGGGGATGTAGATTATTGAGGATTTCTTAATCAGGATCAGCACTCCAGCCCCCATGCTTGAAAAAACCTTCATCTTCTCTGGATTTGCTTTATTTCATGTAGTGCTAAAGTCATTCCTCATAGGCATGTTTGGAGAGTTTACTTTTGGTACAGAATCAGTAACAATGAGAAAGGGGAAGGGAAGAGAATGAGCATCTAGAAGAGAAAGCCTACTATGAGTCATCCATTGCGTTAAACATTTTACAAATATTAACTTAATTGATTCTCACAACTGCCTTGGGAGGTAGGGGCAGTTGTGAACCCTATTTTATAGTTGAAGAAACTGAGGAAAACAAAGGTTTGCCTAGGGTCATGTGGCTACTAAGTGTCTGAGGTCAGATTTGAACTCAGCTCTTCCTGTCCAGGCCCAACACTGCACCACGAAGTCACTATAAAAATAAAAATAAGACAACACATTTCAATTAAAAAATTATTAAAATGTCCTCCAATCAGCCTCAGTGTTGTAGACTCCCCCAGACTATAACATTTCCTAGAGAGTTTACAAGCTTCTTTGGACCCAGGAGTTCTAGAAAATGCCCAATTCAGATGACATTAAAAGGTGCTTGTTTCTTAGAAGTAAAGGTATAGGGGGTGGAGTCACGATGACAACAGGAGAAGAGCCTCTCTTAGGTGCTCTCTCCATGATATTTCAAAAATCTTAAAATTATGACTAACTAAATTTTGGGGAGACAGAACCCATAGAAAGATCCAGTGAGGCAATTCTCCAGACCAAGGTAACCTGGAAAATAGTGGAAAGGCTCTACTCCATGGGGTTAAAGGGGTGGCCCACTAGAGTGAAGAAACTTCAGCCTCCTTGAAGAAGCCCCAGGGCACCTGGGAGCCTTTGCTTACAGCAGCCAGGGCAGTTTCCTGACTTACACCCCGGGGAGCACCAGGCACAAATTGGAGGATCAGGGGAGGGGACTTCTGCCAGAGCAGTGAGCACACAAAGCCCCAGTCCCCCAGGGCAGTTGTGGCAGTCAATGTGGTAAGCTCAGCAGTGGCTGCCTCACAGCAACCCAGATCCAGGAAACAGAAGCAGGCATGGAGCTGGTAAGCAGGAGCCCCAGGCAACTGAGCCTTGAGTGCTCAGCTCACCGAAGGTAGGGGAGTGGAGAGAGACTTCAGAGGTCTGTCCTCTGTACCTGGAACAGGACTCTGGGGCTCTGACCACATTCAGATCCTGATCTCAGTCTAGGCCCCACCATGGAACAGCCCCACCCCCACCTCAGCCCCGTGGCAGAGGGGTGCGCTTGTGGTCATTCATAGACCAGAAGGGAAGTCAGAGCTTCACACAACTGAGATCCTTGTGTGTGTGTGTGTGGGGGGGTGTCCCAATAATACTCAAAAGCTCAGGAAGCACCCCCAAACCAGGCACAGGCTGTAGAAATGAGTAAACAGAGAAAAAAGAACACCATTGAGAAATACATTGTCTATGATCCCAAGAAAAGTCAAAATACTCAATCTGAAAATGAGGAAGTACAAGCTCCCACATCTAAGGACTCCAAGAAAAATGGAAATTGGGCTCAGGCTATGACAGAGCTCAAAAAAGATTTTGAAAACCAAATAAGGGAGATAGAAGAAACACTGGGAAAAGAAATGAGAGATGCAGGAAAAACATGAAAACGAAGTCAGCAGCATATTCGAGGAGATCCAAAAAGATGCTGAAGAAAATACCATGTTAAAAACCAGCATAGCTCAAATGGATAAAACAGTTCAAAAAGTTATTGAGGAGAAGAATGCTTTAAAAAGCAGAATTGGCCAGATGGAAAAAGAGATAAGAAAGCTCTCCAAGGAAAACAAATCCTTCAGATGTAGAATGGAGCTAAAGGAAGCTGATGACTTTACGAGAAATCAAGACACAATACTTTAACACCAAAAGAATGGAAAAATTAGAAGCAAATGTGAAACATCTCATTGAAAAAACAACTGATCTGGAAAACAAATTCAGGAAAGATAATTTTAAAATTATTGGGATACTTGTAAGTCATGATCAGGAAAAGAGCCTTGACCTCATTTTTAAAGCATTCCTACAGGAAAATTGCCTAGATATCCTAGAAGCAGAGGGCAAAATAGAAATTGAGAGAATCCACCAATCTCTCCGGGAAAGAGATCCCCCAAAACAACCCAGGAATATTATAGCCAAGTTTCAGAACTCCCAAGTCAAAGAGAAAATATTACAAGCAACCAGAAGGACACAATTCAAATATCCTGGAGCTGCAGTCAGGATGACACAGGACTTAGCAGCAACTACATTTAGGGCTCGCAGGGCTTGGATTATAATATTCTGTTTTAGATTTATGAATATTTATTAAGCACCAATTTATACATAGACAAACATGTACCAGGCATGAAAATACAATTAATGAAATAATCCCTACACAAAAGGAGTAAGGAGTAGGGGGCAGCAAGGAGGTGCAGTGGATAAAGGACCAGCCCTGAAGTAGGGAGGACTTGAGTTCAAATATGAGCTCAGAAACTTAATTATCTAGCTGTGTGACCTTGGGCAAGTCACTCAACTCCATTGCCTTGCCAAAAAAAAGTGGGGGAAGAGTAAGGAGGATTTTATTTTAGAGATGGTAGAAAACAAAGCTAATTTTCCCTAAAAAAAAAGGAGGGGGGAAAAATTAAAAAAGAATATGGAATTTGCTAGGCAGAGGAAGAGGTAGAAGACTAGAGTTGGGGCTTGTTTAAAACTGGGGAGAAAGGGGGCAGCTAGGTGGTACAGTGGATAGAGCACCAGCCCTGGAGTCAGGAGTACCTGAGTTCAAATCTGACCTCAGACATTCAACAATTACCCAGCTGTGTGGCCCTGGGCAAGCTGCCCAACCCCATTGCCTTTCAAAAAAAAATAAAAAAAGATAAAACTGGGGAGAAATGATGTCATGCCTGATGAAGGTTAACCCCAGAGAAGCAATAGCAGTGTCAAAGTCAAGAGGGGGGAAACTGGCCCCCAAAGTGAAGCTGCCTGGTGCAGAGCCATAAGCATAGAATTTAGCCACAGCTTCACTGGGGTTTCCCTGGGCTGGATCAAACCACAACTGTATACATTTGCCACTGCCCTGGCCAAAAGAGCTTGCACTAAAAGAGTGACTCCAAATGTTTTCACATAGGAAGGCTGGTGTTGGGAAGTAAAATGTAAAAGGATGGCAGGCAGCCTTAACTGGGCATTTGTTAATACCTGAAGTCCAATTCCAGCCTTTGTGCCAATTTTCTTTGCAGGTATATGAGGTTTGGCAGTCCTCCCACCACTGGTTACAGTCCTCCTTGCACATGGGAACATTCAAGATCTGTTCCTTTCGCCAACTTGAGGACATCGGCTGAATCCAAGGTCCTAGGTTGGGGGAGCATTCATAGAGACATGTGTCCTGGATAAAGTGCCTTCTGCAGGCTGGAGTCATCATCCCACAGTGGTTAAAGTTGAAGTTGTACAGGTAAGAGGTTTCTTCATTGGTGGTAAGGCTTGTATTTAGTGTGAAGCAGGCTCTTTTCTTCCATGGGCTACACTGGTTATGAAGCTGGTCTTTAGAACTAGGATTGAACTTGTGGTGCTTAGCATCCATGCATTACATTGAGCAGATCATTACCCTTCTGTAGTCCATGTGCCATAGCTATGAGGCCCAGGAACAGCAATCCCCATCCTGGTTGAATCATTGTCTATGGGATCTGTATCAGAAAAGGAAGGAACCCAAAATGGATTATAATATTCTGGAAGGCAAAAGAGCTTGGAATGCAACCAAGAATCAACTTCCCAGCAAAAGTGAACATCCTCTTCCAGGGGAAAAGATGGATTTTCAATGAACCAGGGGAATTTCAATTGTTTCTGTTGAAACAACCAGAGCTGAACAGAAGGTTTGACCTTCAAGTACAGGACTCAGGTGAAGAATAGAGAGTGGATAAGGTAAAATATGAGGGACTTGATGATGAACTACATGTATTCCTGCATAGAAAAATGATACTAATAATACTCATATGAACCTTCTCATTTAATAGAGCAGGTAGAAGGAGTTTTTATAGATGAAGCACAGAAGAGAGCTGAATTTAAAGATATAATTTAAAAGTGGAGTCAATGATTAAAAGGGAAAGTAAGAGAAAGGAGAGGTGAAATAGGCTGAGATATTTTGTATAAAAGATATATATATATATATATATATATATTTTTTTTTTTTTTACGATGAGCCATTGCAATGATATGGAGGGGGGGGAAGGTGAAGGGGAATGAGGGAACCTTTGCTCTCATCAGAGGTGACTCGGAGAGGAAACAGCATGAGGTATAGACATCTAGAGTAAAAAGGAGAGAAAGGGGATGGGGGGAGGGAGGGATGTGAGTGATGGAGGAAAGGGTGGATCATGGGGAGTGGTCAGATATAACACATTTTCTTTTTTAACTTCTTTCAAGGGGCTGGGATTGGGTGGCCTGTCCAGGACCATGGGGCCTGGTGGTTGCTGGGTCTCAGGGGTGGTATGTGGACTCAGGGCCTCTTGGCCTTAGGGCTGGTGATCAGTCTGCTGTGCCATTCATTTACCCTACAGCACATTTTAGAAGAGGGACAGAGTGAAATGAGAGAGAAAATATAGTATATGGTAGTGGGGAGGTATGAAGGAGGGAGTTGCAATCAGCAGCAGCAACAGTGGAAAAATATGGAAGTAGCTTTTGTGATGGACTTATCATAAAGAATGTGATCCACTTGTGACAGAGCTGGTGGTATTGGAACACAGGCTGAAGCACATTTTTTTCTCTTTCCTTTACTTTATTTCTCATGAGGGTCTGTATTTTGTTTGGGGGGGAGTATTATGTTTACTCTCAAACAAGAATATTTTAGTAATGTATAAAAAATATCATTTGTACAAAAATAAAAATAAATAAATTTTTAAAAAAGAGAAAAAATAAGTAAAGGTATGCCAAATGTGGACAGGATACTAAAAAGCAGAGACATTATCTTGCTGACAAAAATCTGAATGGTCAAGGCCATGGCTTTTCCACTAACAATGGGAGAAGTAGACTAGAATGAAAGTTGAGTGCCTCAGGATTATGGTGCTGGGGAAGACTTTTGAGAGTCCCATGGACAGCAAGGAGATCAAATCAAATTAAAGAAATTAATTAATTCAGACTATTCACTTGAAGGTTAAATATTGAAGCTGAAACTTAAATACTTCAGCCATATAATGGCCATAGAAGACAGAACTCATTGGGAAAAAACCCTGTAGTTGGGAAAGATTGAAGGCAAAGGGGACGGCAAAGGATGAGATAGTGTCATTTAAACAATGAACATGAACTCAGACAGACTTCAGGAGATAAGAGAGGATAGAAAGGCCTAGTGCGTTATAGTCTATGGAGTCATGAAGAATTAAACATGACTCAACATTGTTGTTGTTGTTGTTTGTCCTTTGTTCTTGAAGACCATGACATCAGGAATGCTATGACATGTACGTGAATGGATTTGAGTGAGAGAGTGCTGGGCTAAGTCACCAGCCTCATTTTCTCCCTTGGAGCCATCTTGGTCTAGTGGCCAGATATGCATATGGACAACTAGAGATGGTGCTGGATACGAGGCAGTCAGGGTTAAGTGACTTGCCCAAGGTTACCCAGATAGTTTCAAGTGTGAAGATCCCCTGACACTGCTCTATCCCACAATAACAACAATCAACAACATTAACAATATGGGAAGTTAGACCAGGATAGATGTTAAAATTCTTAAGAATGACATTCTGAAGGCACAAAGAGAAACAATTCCAAAGAGGAAGGGGGAAAAGGGAGAATTTTCTGAAAATCACCAATGTAAATCTCTGTCCACACTACTTAGGTAGTTTACATACACACACACACATAAACACATATTCATATGTGTATATATACACAGACATGCATGATATGTTCAGATAATCATGACTATATTCTTCTTTGGAGAAACTCTGTTTTTAACTCTTGGTATAGTATATAAATTTAATATCACAATTAACTTCAAACTTCTTTTGATTTCTTGTGTTAAAGACTTTTTTGGGTTTGTTTTTTAATCAAACTTGTGGTTCCAACTATTTCAAAGTAAAAAAATAATTTCTAAAAAGAAATGTTATTGGAGATCTCTTCAACTAAGGAGACAGAAGCAGGGACAAGTATGAGAGTGTGACAAAGTACTGTAAAAATAATGTTGAGGGTGCTTGCTATAATTTGGAATGAGGTAAGGCTGGTAGGACACAAAAGGTGTTTTTCTGTTTTGTTTTTTAGAAAGAAAAAATAAAATGGGGCAGCACTGTTTAGAATAAATAGAACTATGATAACTGACATTTGAAAAAATTGTCACCTCTTCTTTTCTTTTCTTTTTTTATTAAATTTTTTTTATTAAAGATATTATTTGAGTTTTACAATTCCCCCCATCTTACTCCCCCCCCCATGGAAAGCACTGTGTCAGTCTTTGTTTCCATATTGTACATTGATTCAAATTGAGTGTGATGAGAAGAAATCATATCCTTAAGGAAGAGACAAAAAGTCTAAGAGGTAACAAGATCAGACAATAAGATATCTGGTTTTTTTTTTTCTAAATTAAAGGAAATAATCCTTGAACTTTGTTCAAACTCCAAGGCTCTTTATCTGGATACAGATGGCATTCTCCTTTGCAGACAGCCCAAAATTGTTCCCGATTGTTGCACTGACAGAATGAGGGAGTCCTTCAAGGTTGAACATCACTCCCATGTTGCTGTTAGGGTGTACATTGTTTCTCTGGTTCTGCTCATCTTACTCAGCATCAGTTCATGCAAATCCCCCCAGGCTTCCCTGAAATCCCATCCCTCCTGGTTTCTAATAGAACAATAGTGTTCCATGACATACATATAACACAGTTTGCTAAGCCATTCCCCAATTGAAGGATATTTACTTGATTTCCAATTCTTTGCCACCACAAACAGAGCTGCTATAAATATTTTTGTACAAGTAATGTCTTTACCCTTTTTCATCATCTCTTCAGGGTATAGACCCAGTCACCTCTTTTTTTTTTTTTTTTTATGTTTTTGCAAGGCAAATGGGGTTAAGTAGCTTGCCCAAGGCCACACAGCTAGGTAAATATTAAGTGTCTGAGGCCGGATTTGAATGCAGGTACTCCTGACTCCAGGGCAGGTGCTTTATCCACTGCGCCACCTAGCCTTCCCCACCTCTTATTTTCTTTCAGATATCTATATCACCTTTGCATTAGTAAAATAATAATGATGATGATGATAGCCACTAACATTTATATAGAAATTTATAGATTTACAAATATTATCTCATTTAATCTTTACCATAATCCTATGATGTAGGTGCTATTCTTATCCCTAATTTACAAATGAGGAAATGTGGAAGCACACAGAGGGTAAGTGATTTGCCATTTCATTGCCCAGGAGAATAAGTGTCTGAGGCTGGATTTGAACTCAGATCTTTCAGATTCTAAGTCCTGGATGTTACTTATTACACCATCATATACAGGACAGGGAGGTGGACTTATATATCAATTTGTCTGAAAGAAATCTGGAGGTTTAAAGGATTTCAGATTTAGTGTGAGACAGCTGTCCAAACAGTTAATAGGACTTGGATGGCATTGAGAGGAATATCTTGTTGGAACAAAGAAACAGTGATTCTGTGTACTCTGCCTTTGTCAGACCACATCTGAAGTATTGTGTTCAATTTAAAGAAAATTGAAGAGTTCAAAGGACAAATGGCATAGTGGAAGCCAATAATAGTAATTTGTAGAAGAGGTAGCAGCAGCAGCAGCAGCAGCAGTAGCAGCAGCAGCAGCCATGGATTTCTTGTATTAAAGATTTTGGGGGGGGGTTTGTTTTTTAACCAAACTTGTAGTTCCAACTAGTTCAAAGTAAAATAATAATTTCTAAAAAGAAATGTTATTGGAGCAGCAGTAGTAGTAATGGTAATAGTGGTAGTGGTAGTAGTCATAGAGTAGTAGTAGTAGTAGTAGTAGTAGTAGTAGTAGTAGTAGTAGTAGTAATAGTAGCAGTAGTAGTAACTAGCATTTATATAGGACTTTAAGTTTGCAATGCATTTGGCATATATTATCTTTTTGATCCTTACAAAAACTCTTTGAGGTACAAGCTATAAGTCCTATTTTACAGATGTGGAAAGCTGAGAAATGAAGTGACATGTCAGGGTCACAAAACTATTAAATAACAGAGATAAGATTTAAACTCAGGTCTTTATGATCTCATATTCAGTATACTTTAAGTTACATCACCAAGCTAACTCCTAAGATCATCTTGCATGAAAATTGGTTAGAAGTATTGAACATATTTAATGTGAAAAAGAGGACTTAAAGGGGTCAGAAAAGCAGTCTTGAAATACTTATAGGGTTGTGATGGGGAAGTGGGATTAAACTCATTCCTTTTGGGCTCAAGAATAAAACTTGAAATCACAAATGCAAAGGAAAAATTCAGGCTGAATGTCAGAAAAAAATCCTTAACAATTACAACTGCTCAGAAATAGAATCTCATGCCCCAGGAGGTGAGGAGTTCTTCAATATTTGTTGCTGTCGATTCAGTTCTGACTCTTCATGACCTCATTTGGGTTTTCTTGAGGGTTAAGTGATTTGCCTGGAGTTATACAGTTAGTGTCTGAGGTCAGATCCTCCTGTCTCCAGCTAAGGGTCCCCTAAACTTGTCTTTTGAGTTCTTATATTTTCCAGAAATACCAGACCCAAAGAATGCAGAAGACCCTGAATGTGTGAAGAATAAAGCCTCCCCAGAGCTGACATAATTTGATGTTTGTATACCAAGCTGGACTCCCTTTGAATCCTTAGGAGTCAAGACAAGCACCAGTTAGTCTGTGACAGAGGAGAAACTGCTTGTGCAGCTGGGAATTTTGTAGATAAGCAGACTAGCCTATCTTCATTGTCAGCAGTTCCCAAGGGAAAAGAATTCTCCTTTTCCATCACTTTGCTCTTCCCTTTTAGGAGAATTTTTGTCCTTTCCCCAACTTTATTGCACCTTTCCTCTTCTCTTACCACTCCCTTTTAGGAGGAAATTTCTGGTACCTTCATGCTTCCTTGGTTGTACTTTTATAGATATAAAACTTTTATATAAGTTGGGAACTCTTTGCTCTGGTTTTGGATTCCATATTTCTCTTGTAATAAATTTATTTGTAAGGCAATGTCTCATGGACCTGTGAAAATTTTTTTTTATTTTTTGGTTAACACAGGCCTGGCAGTCTATGCATTGTACCACTTAGATGCCTTCATCATTTGGGCAGCTGTCTTCCTTCAAATTGAGACTGGATGATTATGTTGAGGGTATGCTATTGTGAGGTTTCCTTCTGCATATGGTGGACAAGATGGTCTTTGAGGTTTCTACCAGTTCTAAATTCTGTGATTGTGACTAGTCTCATTACTTCAGGGATAGACTCAAAAGAAGAAAGGAGTTTCTACAGCTGATGTTTTTCCTTTCAAATTTTTGTTGTTGATAAGCAAATATAAATAGTAATATAAAAAAGGGCAGGTCAAGAGCAGATGGAACCCCTCTCTGCTCTTCCTGACATCTTTTTTTGCCTCCTCTGCTTTTCTTTGTGTCTGATCTTGAATCCTATTGTTCCCATTTCCGAGGGCTGAGAACTGTCCAAAGCTTCTATCCCTTTAATTCATTTTAGTTTTTTGACTTCTTGGGTGAAGCTGATTGGAAATAAAGAGCTTGAGTTTTGTCAGGGGGCTTAAACATTTATTCCGTTAGTATTTTTTATAGCAGATAACTAACAGTTTTACATGTCCATAAACTCACCTGCCTAGAATTTTATTCTTATCTTTTCTGAATGGTAACTACCTTCCAATTTTCCCTATTCATATTCAGGCAGCACACCAGTCAAGTTCCCATAACAACAATAAAGAAAGTAAAATCACAAATCAGGATTTCTGAATTGTAGGACATCTCAGAGGCTAAGGTCAAGCCCTAACTTTTTATTGATTTATTTTTATCTGAATATAGCTTGTTTGAACATAGTTATTTGCATGCTATCTATTCCCTTAGACTGTAAGTCCTCAAAGGTAGTGACTATCACTAACCTTTCTTTGTATCCCTGATTTTAATAACTGTTGAGCAACAGATTCTTTATAATGTAATAATAAAAACTATTACATAGTACTTTAGGTTTACAGAACTTTACATTTATTTCATTTTATCCTCACAACCCAGGAAGGTATGTGCTATTCTAGTTCCCCTTTTATAGATAAGGAACCAAGACAGACAGAAGTTAAATGACTTGTCCAGGATCACACAACTAGTAAACATCTAAGGTTGGATTTAAATTCAGGTCTTCCTGACACCAGTGCTCTATCCATTGTGATAATCTTGACAAGGAGTCATCCAGTATTTGCTGAAGACTTCAGTTGAGGAGAATCCGCTCCTCCAAGATTATAAAGACTTCAAGGAAGGAGGGATCTCTCCCATTTATTATCCATTCCAATTCTGAATAGCTATAATTGTTGGAGCAAACTTCTTTCCACAGTGTAGATTTGCCTCTTTGCAGCCTCATTCCACTGAACTTAATCCTGCCCCTTGGAGCTCAAAAGAATGAGTCTAATCTCTGTTCTTCCACATCCCCTCTCAGCCTGTCCCTCCCTCCCCACCCCCTTCCAAAAGGTGAAGACAGTTCAGTTATTCCTCATCTGTTCTTCTTTAGATTAAATATGCAGAGATTCTTAAACAGAACCAGTTAAAGTATGAATTTAAGTTTCTTCACCATACTGGTTATACTCCTCTGTATAATATCTGGTTTATTAATGCTCTTCCTACATCATAATTGAACATCAGACAGGGGCTGCAATGGATAAAATGCAGGCCTTGGAGTCAGAAAGACTCATTTTCTTGGGTTCAAATCCGATGTCAGACAAATCCTAACTGTTTGACCCTGAGTAAGTCACTTAATCCTGTCTGTCTGTTTCCTCAACTATAAAATGAGCTGGAAAAGGAAATGGCAAACCACTCCAGTATCTTTGCCAAGGGAAACCCAAATGGGCTCACAAAGAGTCAGATGTGACTGAAACTAAAATTACACAACTGAATATTTGAGATGTCTGAATAGGGAACTGAAGTCTTATGTTTAGCTTACTGAATTACCTCTGGAGCAGCATTATTAAAAAGGAGCTGGGACAACTACTTATTAAATTTTAACTATGATAAAGAAAAACTGTCATGAATATTAGAACTAGAATAACAACTTGATATTTTGTAAATACAGAATAGCTTCATTAGAGATAGTAATCCAAATTTACCCAACTCCTTCCCTATTTATACTTTTTCTAAATATGGGGAAAATTTCATTACAATCATAGATTCATAGATTTTTTTTTTGCAAGGCAAACAGGGTTAAGTGGCTTGCTCAAGGCCACACAGCTAGGTAATTATTAAGTGTCTGAGACGGATTTGAACCCAGGTACTCCTGACTCCAGGGCCAGTGCTTTATCCACTACGCCACCTAGCTGCCCCGATTCATAGATTTTGATTTAGACTTTAGAGGTAATCTATTTTAATCCCCTCATTTTGCAGACGAGAAAATTGAGGTATAAAGAATAACTTGTACACGGTTTTACAGGTAGCAAGTGGCAGTAGAGGTTGGTTTTTAAGTCATATCACCTGAATCTACAATTAGCTCTCCTTCAACTCATAGATTTGAGAAGATAACTCTTGGGGGGAGGATTAGAATTAGGTGAGTTTAAAACATTTTAAAATAAGCAATACTTGTCTCAAAGATATTAAATAGCAATAAAAACTCAAATGCATTTTAGGTGAAAATTTATTATAAGTAGAAAAAATACTAAGATAAATTGCCAACAAATACAATTCAGATACATATACTCAAATTTCTTAGTTTTAACATTGTCAGAAAGCAAGACTTTCTAAAACTTACAAATAAACACTAACTATATGGGATGGCTAAACCAGAAATGCAGCATTCCAGAATTACAATTTAGTATACCCAACAGATGAGTATAAAGATTACACATTTTATTTTATAACTTACAGAACCATCTGTCATAGATTTTTTACATTTAATGTGAATGGCAGACAATCCAGAGAAAGTTATTAAAATCACAAAGCATAAGTAGCAAGCACATTTTTCAATTAACAAAACAAATTATATACATATTCTATGATGCATGTATACACACATAATTGGGGATAAAACATTCAACATTTATGGAAATGATATCTAGTGTACTTCAATGAAATGTGGCTAGAGAGAAAATTGTTCAAGTGTCCTATACATTTTAAAATACCAGATAATATATTCTTCCATAAGTATGTTATAGTATTTAAGGTTTCCTTGGGGGGATATTATTATTGAGCCAACAATAATGTTAGCACACACATGTTAAAAGATTTAAACTTCATTGCCAAGCATGATGGAAAGAATCCATGTATTTTTAGGTGCTATACTGAGAAAAAAATGGACTACACAGAAAAAAAAATCTCAAAACTAGAATTTTTCTCCCTTAACACACAAATTGTTAGATCTGTTAAAGGATAAATTTTCCAAGTAAAACTTCTTTACAACATAAGAATATTTTTCATTTCCTTAAGTATAAACTGTGAATACACTGTTATTTTAGGGCAAGGTCCAAGGTCACACAGCTAATTATTAAGTGTCAGAGGCTGCATTTTAACTCAGGTCCTTCTGATTCCAGGGCTGGTGCTCTCTATCCACTTCACCACCTAGCTGCTCCTACACTGTTAGGCTTGTTAGATATTAATACTTAGATCTAACATTTAGGTTAGACATATACAAAATAGCCCCCTAGAAAATAAGAGCTTCCAAGTAGGGTATGGAAGAGACTGAATCAGAGTGAATTAGGGGAAAAGTAGTCTTTGGAATGGGAAAAGTTATAGCAATGGGAGAAAACACAAGAGGAAATGCAAATATTCAGAAGCAAGTTAATGCTATCACTAACACATTCCTTAAATAAAGGAATTGATCTAATTCACCTCAGAGAGCAAACTCCTGGAGGGAATAAGGCACAGATAAAAAAAAGGATGACTCCATTGCCTATCTTTGTGCTTCTGCACAAACTAGGATGTCCTCCAAGTCTGAAATGCTCTGCCCCTTCATCTTGGAAGCATTTTTTCCTAGATTCCTTCAAGACCAGCTCACATCTCACATTTTGCAAGAGGCCTATTCCCTGTCCCCACAGCTGCTAGTGCCATGACTTCTTAGATTTGCCTCCTTTGATCTTGTATGCATCTAGTTTTTTTACTTTTTTACATGTTGTTTCCCTCTTTAGAAGGTATGACCCTCAAAGCCAAGAGCTGTTTTTTGTCTTTCTTTGCTTGACTAGCACTTAGCACAATGTTTGCATGTGGTTGGTTCTTGTACTTCATTATTGAAGAACAAAAAGAGACAAATTACAGCGGTTGATCAGACTAATATGAGCTTGGAGTGCTAAAATAGTCCATGTGATCACCTGGGGCATTTACTCTAAACTTACGTGTCTCTTGTTTCCTTAGACTGCTTCAGTTCTGCCTTGGTCATAGAGCACAGTCCCCTCTCTGATAAGGACATACCATGCAGGATGGTGCTGCTGCACCATCAATTCCATGCTGCACAATCATTTCTAAAGTTCTTCAATGAGATCAGGGTCTCCCTGCACCACTTCTTCTGAATCTCATGAGCACTTGCCCTGGGTGAGTTCTCCATAAAATAGTCTTAGCACAAAGTAAGTTGTTAATGATGCTTGTTGACCCCTTTAAAAAAGACTCATTAAAGGTAACAACTTTTGACAAGGAAGTGAAACTTTAACTATAGAAACATTTGCTACCTAAATTTATGTTGAGATATTTCTTTGCTTGCCTACTCTTTTCAAGTGCAAAATCTTAAGTACTAGACTGTCTTTCTCATTATTTCATTCTAGGCTATGAACCTTCTTTCTCAGTAATGGTTAATCATCCTAGGAGTTTGAAAATGTTAGAAACTGTTACATCAGCACACTGATAACTGATTTCTTTCATTTATTCCTTTTTTCTTGAAACATAAGTTAAATATTTTTTATGCTTGTTAATTTTTAACTGTAGTATTTTTTGTTTTGCTAAAAAGAAACCTAGTTTCTCTAGTTTTCAAGTTTATGGCCCTTTTCTTCCAATGGCTGTTCATCTTTTTAATATTTTTAGTTCTGTTATATGAAAATATCTCCCTTCTTTTGAGAATTATCATAAAACTAAAAATTTACAGAGTTCAGTTTAATTTTTCCTTGCTTCAATTTAAGACTCCCATAGATAAAGGAGAAATCCCTTTCTAATGACTTGGTTCTTTAGAACAGCACAAAAATTCATTTTTGATAAGCCATGTTCTGCCTTAGACAAGGAGTCTTGCCCTACCAACACATTTTTGGTTAGAATATTTCATAGGCTGAATTCTTTTGGATTTGGAGCATGTCACTTTCTGATCATAAGGAACAAATGGTTTTAGAATTCAAATTTGTAAATAATTTAAGCATTATCTTGTTCAAGAAACTTTCTTTGATCTTTCCATCTTAAAGTAACCATTTCCTTCTCCAACATATCCAGAGTCCTTTGTTTGGCTCTCTTCTTTGTCGTAACCATATTCTACCTTGAACTGTATTTTTGAACATATTGTGTAACTTTTTCATAGAGCAAGTTGTAAGCTCTGTGTGGGAGGAATTGTTTTATTTTTTAATCTTGGTATTCCTAGTGTACATAGAATGAACTTTAATAAAGAAGTTAATGTCTGTTGAAAGAGGGGTAATCTAAGCAAGTGTTGGTTCAGAGCCTTAAAAAAATGCTGGGGTCAAAATAAATCAGGCTATAGAAAAATGAGAATTTTAATAAAAACCAAAACCAAGTAGTCATTGATTATAGTGACAGGCAGCTAGGTGGTACAATGGATAGTCTGGAGTGAAGAGCTGAATTCAATATGATCTCAGACACTAGCTGTGTGACACTATGCAAATCACTCAACCTTAGTCTACCTCAGTTTCACCAACTGTAAAACTGGGATAATAATAATAGCACCTACCTCTCAGGGTTGCTGTGAGGATTAAATAAAACATTTGTAAAATGCTTATTAGCATAGTGTCTAGCATACAATAGGTACTTAATAAGTGCCTATTTTTTCCTTTGAGTCAAATAAGTTATTATGACACTTTAGAATACTCTACTTATATAAGGAAGGTCTGATAGGGAAGAAAATATATTTGAGACGAATGTGATGGGAACTAAACTAAGTTTTTTAAAGAAAATGAATGGTGTGGTAAAAGCAAAAAATATTAATGTAACTTTTTTAAAAAAAAACTGCATACTTTTCCTACTCCATGTGAAGCAGTTAGCCAAAAACTATTTCTAAGACAAAATACTTGCAAATGTTTCATAATTTATTCTGTTGAACCAAACAAGCTCAGCAGAACATGAAGTTTATATCATGTTCATCTCCTGAAACACGAAGTCATGAAATAAAGGCATTCCCCGCCCTCCCCCCCCCAATACTAAAGTAAATCACACAATAGTGAACCTGGGTAATTACAGTTGTAGCTTCCTGGATCCATTTTTCTCTATCTCCACCCTAAAGAGTACAACCTATTGTTCCATTAATAAGGTCAGAAATAGAGGTTTTCCTTTCATTGAATTCATTTGCCATGCTCTGATAAAATATACAATGGATCATTCAAATGAGTGAAGCCTCAGAAGCAAAATAAACATTTTAAATACATAGATTAAAATAGGTTTATTGTCTCTTAAGTAAAATGTAACCATATAGCCTATTTAATTTTCCCCATTCTTTTGAAAAGGCATATTTATTCAATTCAACAACAGACCAATACTACGGAAATGAAACCGACTATATGTAACCTGAAGAAGATGAAATATAAACTTGAGTGCTAGAAATTAATTTTGATTTTCCTTCTACTACTATCCATCATAAAAACAGAATTCACACTTTAAAAGGGCTCAGGAATATAAAAAGGTTTTCCCCTAGTAGAGAGAACAGAATCAGTTACTACAAGGTAAAACAATTCAGGCATGAAAAATCCTCTAGCCAAGTGGTCTCATTTGTACAAAGTAAAATCACAGTTGTTCCTAATGTTTTGATAACTGCAATTAACCAGCTTTAAGAAATACAGCTAGAGCTTGGGTAGAAAAATTCTTGGGAAAAAATATCAGATATGGAGGTTTAAGAACCCAAAACAATGTAAAACTAACAGCTAAAATTTCTTTCCCCAGAATCCCTAAAAATTGAATTAATTTAATGTAATTTAAGATTTTTTTAAATTAAAAAATTATTTTGTGAGGAGGCTAGGTGGCACGGTGGATAGAGCACTGGCCCTGGAGTCAGGAGTAACTGAATTCAAATCTGGCTTCAGACACTTAATAATTACCTAGCTGTGTGGCCTTGGGCAAGTCAATTAACCCCATTTGCCTTGCCAAAAAAAATTATTTTGTTATGTGTAAATAAAGGTTAAATATATAACCACAAACATAAAAGTTTCTGCAAAGGAACAGATTTTAGAACAGGCCTCAGGTTACTGTACCGATAACCAAAATGCGTGAAATTAATACAAAGAACCAATGATCATTTTCAATAGGTGTTTCATTTTAGACAAAAACATAAAACAATGGCAAGCAATTAAGATATTATTCAATCAGCAGAGAATAATTACATATATATGTATTATGAGAAAAAATGGAATCAAGTCAGTGTAAACATAAAGTACAAAATGTGGTTCCAGATTATTATTTATTCATATCAAGTTGCCAGCAATTAAATTGTCTTCAAGTTGAATTATAACTTTTTTTTGGGGGGGGGTAGGAGGTCAGACTGAGTCTTCTTATTTTGCTCAGTTTATCAGTTCAGCAACCACCGATGAGGTAATCTCACTACTGATCAGCATGGAAATTTTGACCTGTTCTGTTTACTGACCTGAACCAACCCTGATGATGCAGCCACTAGTCCCCTTCTCCCAGGGGCTAATAACCCTGTAGCTACTGTATTTAGTGCAGACATCTTATCATCTTTGGCCCTACTACAGCTCTGATTTCCTGAGCTTCAGCCTTTCTGAGCAGCAGGGAGTACAGGTTTGTATCACTGTGCCTGGCTATATCTTTTCTTTTTCCTTAAGAAAAGGATTCACTCTATATCTAACACAGTATGGGTTAAAAGACTTTTTAGAAAAAGAAACACTTATACACAACTTACATGTGGACATTTAATATGTGCAATTTGATGACTGTGACTGAGCCTAAAAGTTTAGAAGAAATATATTCACATATTTCAGTTTGGAATAAAGTTATCATCTCTATAGAAATATGACCAGAAAAGTAAAATTCAGCATGTTTGTGCAAACTGAGATGCTTTCTAGAAAACAAATTCTTTATATAACATCTCTAAGGAGAAAGAAAAAATATAACTGTGATATCATAATTAGAACATTACAGAGTGGAAAAATAAAGTTTCCCTGCAAATGGCAGCACAAAGACAATTTTCTTTATCCCTCATTTTACTAATCACATTAAACAATTTAAAAAAAGGATAGAATCTCATAAGGAAGACAAGTGATATGAGAACTACAACTTATACAACTTTTGTAGAACTATTCAATGGTACATCTTTGTCATTTTAAACGTGGAAGCATTTTTTTCCTACTCCATAAATCTTTCTTTAATCATGATCATCTTATACACATTTTTATCTAATACCACTATTTACACAATTTGCTAATGAACTCAAAGAAATGAATTCTATTTAGTTTCCTGTTTTTCAAAGTGGCATCAAGGGATGTTTTTTTCTGAGACTGTGCATAACTGTCTTCTATAATTTCATTCTCAATTAAGTGTTTAGAGTCATTTTTCACATATAGAAAAACTTTATTTCTCTAGTCCTCTGGTTTATCCAGGGTCTTCTGGCACACAGTTCCATTCCTTGCATTTTATGGTTTTTTTGGAGTTCTTGGAAACCTTTACATAATCACTCCCTATTGAAATAATAAAACTAGTGTGGTTGTTTCATTAAAAGAGACTTCGAGGACTCTATAAACATTGCACATGTGTGTGTGTGTATTTTACATATATATATGTATATATGTATATAATGTATATATGTATATAATACACACTTTAACTGAAGTTTTCCATAGCTATGGAACTCTTCAAGGATCCCAGGAAGCTGACTATTGTTCATCTTATATGCTTGGTTTTGAATTTACATAAACCTCCCTAAAAGCATTTTTTAGTTGTTTGCAGGCAAAAAATGTTTACCTTGGTCTGCTAAAAAAGTCCTTCTCAGATTCCTCAGGTAGTTGTCCAGTTCTGTATACTCTAAGCCAGGTTGAGTAATTCTGAGTGAGTCTATCCAGGAGATTCCAGAAAAAAAACTAGAGAGCTGTAAACCTAAAGTGGAAATGGTTTTAGCACATTCTTGGAAGTGTCTCTAAGCTCAAAAATCACCATAGACAAAGGACACCAGAACCCATAATTTTTCATGGTTGTGATAGATCTTAAAAAAAAAAAAAAACAATTGGTCCATTAGGGATTCTATCACTTCTTTATCTACCTCCCCAGACAGCTAGATGGTACAGTGGACAAAGCACTGACCTTAGATTTAGGAGGACAGGAGTTCTCTGACACTTACTAGCTGTGTGACCATGGGTAAGTCACGTAACCCTGATTGCCTCACATCCAAGGCCATCTCCAGTTGCCCTGATTCATATCTGGCCATTGGACCCAATGGCTCTGGAGGAGAAAGTGAGGCTGGTGACTCAGCACAGCACCCTCCCCCAGCCCCCACTCAAATCTAATTCATGTGCTTACCTCCTTACTTCATGCCTTACCTCCCTGATATAGTGGTCTTCTTTGAGAATGAAGGACAAAATCTCCCCAGCTTTCAGAGGTATGTGAGATCAAAAGGAAAGGAAGTAAAGAAGACATAAGACACAGGTCAGACAGTGACCCAATGAACTATATTCAAGAGGAGAATTGGGAACTAAGACCCTGAAGTTGTAAAGAGCTTCCCATAAACTGAGTAGACCAAAGAAAGGTCTAAAGAGGTAAGATAAACTGTAAATAGCAAGTTGTCTTGAACAACTAGAACCTGAGAACCCTTGTCCTCAGGAACTCTGTATTAATTTGGGCAACAGAAACTCAAGGAGATTCATTCTATACATGTACTGTGACAAACTGTCACACTGCTAGTGTCTAGGGGAGAAGTAGATTCAACGAACTCTTCCCAAGTGACTAATCAACCTTTCCTCTTCCTGGGAGAATAGATAATCCTCTCTTAAGGTCAAGCAGCTGTGAGATTAATTATTTCCATGGCTCCATACTGAATCATTATGAAGTCTTAAGATTCAATCTCATACCTCAAGGATATGTTTGGACTAGAATGGGATCCCATTCCTCTACTTCCACCTTCTCACTTAACTAACTCCCCTGAAAGGTATAACTCCGTCATCAGGGCTAGAGCTAATTGAAGCAGTCACAAATGCCTTTATTCTAGAGCAGGGATGGGGAACCATTCTTCTGTCAAGGATCACTTGGATATATATATAGTATCATTCACCTGCTACATTTGGTCAAACGTTTAATTAATTCTCTCCTAAAAAGTTCCTGGATTTATTGAATTTCAAGTACCACCTCCAGCTGTCATGGCAGTGCCAGACCAGTCAGTAGCAGGAGGTTTCCTGCCCCTGTACTAGGGTAATGTCAGTCTTCAGCCCAATTTGTCAGGCATGGTGCCCATGAACCAACCTTACATACACTGTGATATGTAGCTTTAAAAACACTATCAAGGTAGACTGATAGAATGTTACACAGGTAAGGACTCTTGCCTTAAATTCAAAACTAAACTCTAGAAAGGCTACTTTTTAAAGATAAGATGATACTTTATCCAAGAATCAACTGTTATTAAAAAGTATTAAAAAACAAACCTCATGTTGTGATAGGTCTCATCTTCTACCTTTTTTACTGTCCAAGTATATTTGAAATCACAGACAAGACCTGAAAAAGTCTGTATTTTTCTCTTTTTATGTCTATTTATACACACATACATACACATACTTACATATACACACATGTCCCTAAACAATTCAGGGAAATTTCTGATTACCATATCTATGTAAACAAAATTTTATCAGGAGAATAATGTTTAATGAGAGCTGCTTTATAGAAACAAAATTTTTGGTCTGGATCTGTAATTGCATCAGTGTAGGGAATTTATGATGAGGAAACTCCCTTTACTCATGTTAATCAGTACAATTCTGCAACTTACAGTCTTCACTCACTGTGTAGGGCAGTGAGACACTTTTATTGAGGGTCACAAAGCCTCTGCCTATGGCACATTCAGGATTTGCACCCAAGTCTTCTTGACTCAGAGGCTAGACCCCTTCTCTCTATTTCCCAAGCATCCTCTTGTGACAAATAATCCAACACTAAATTAAAAACATTGAAGATGAAAGATGTTTTCATTCATTTGTTGACAACCTAGAAAATTCTCACCCTTCCAATGTGACCACAGAATAATTAGCTTTTTTCAAAATCTGACATAATGATCTCTTTACTTATATTCATTCCTTATCCCAAGGTAGATATGACACAACTAATAATTTTTATAGATGAACTTATAAAGTCCAAATTAATGTATATGTTGTCATAACCAGAATGAAATCCTTTGAGATCAGATCTTTCTACTTCCTTTGTTAATGGGGTAACAAAAGGTATTAAGGAAAATACCTAGCAAAGACCTCTAGATTTAGTAGGATCTCATTAAAGGGTGCTGGCCACATAGTTTTAAGAAAGTTTCTTCATACCTTTCAAAACAAACAAAATGTTATCTTTTTCAATCAGCAACAAATGTTATGGGGTTTGGATTTTTTTTTGTTTTTTTTGGCATATTATAACAACTCACAGATTTTGTCATATGAGTCCAGATATATTATCGGGCTGTCACCATCCAGAGACCTAGGGCCACATTGGCAGCCAAAAGTGTACTACCAGCAAGCAAGATTAAAAATCCTAGCAAATCTCTATTTTGCTTGTCTATGATTAGTGAACTAAGGGTGGCTTCCAGAAAAGAGTTTAACATCCACTGTCCATCTAAAGCAAAGCAGGGTACAGCATTGATAACAGCAAGTGCTCCTGAAAGTGAAATTAGGTATCTGGGATAAATAGTTAAGCAGAACAAATAATAAAGGTACCAACAATGTGTTTACCATTGAAAATCATACTTGAATAATTCAGGGAAATTTTTCAGTACCACTGACTATAAGACTACTGTGTTCTTTCCCATGTAAAAGTGAAATCATTCTTTTTTCTTAAGCTTTCGCAATATAGAAGAGGCTATGTTTTTTCTTTTAACAATTAAATTCTTTTTTAAAGGTTTTTGCAAGGCAAATGGGGTTAAGTGGCTTGCCCAAGGCCACACAGCAAACAGGTAATTATTAAGTGTCTGAGACCAGATTTGAACCCAGGTACTCCTGACTCCAGGGCAGGTGCTTTATCCACTGCATCACCTAGCAGCCCCCTTTTAATAATTTAATTAAGAAATTTTTAGGTCTGATTAGCTTAAAGACAACAGGTAATGAACAAGGACAACTTAGATCTTCCTTTATCATTATCCCTTATAATTATGGCTACTAATAATCCAAAAAGGACAATAGTTGGGGAGGGAGAAGCAGAAAAGAATTACTTTTTGACCTTGAGTACATTGGGATAAAACAAATGAAAGCCTTTGTTTCTTGAACATTATTCAATGTAACTTCTTAGAGACAGACTGTGAAGGGATAATTCTCTCCTAAGATAACAGCAATTATACAAATTAAGTTTCCAGAATATATAGCATAGTACTATTGGTACCTTTGGAATTAACTTTTTAATCTAGCCTTTTTCCTTTTCTTTTTCTGTTAAACCTTTAAAGTAGGAAATACAGGAGAATAGAAAAATACTGCAGTTAAACTATTGTATCTTTTAAAGTAATATTATAGTAACCACCTAGCTTGTTAAAACCTGGTATTGTATTCATTTCCCCCTAATATCTTTTACAAATAAAGAAGATACTATTGATATACTACATGAATGGATTTATTTTTCAATGATTGGAGTGGTTACCAATCGATGCAATTCTGCTTATTCTCTCAAATGTTCTTTAGAAACATACTCCCTCTTAATGGCACAGATTAGACAAAGAGCTAACTGTGTTTGCAGACAGTCTGTAGCCATGACAAAAAATCAACCAAATTAACTGGTCCAAAAAGGGTCAGAAAGCCTATCTCTGATCTCATTAATAACTCAATTGCTTTACTCATCTGAGGTAGATTTTAGACTCACCCATCCAATTCCAATGTGGCTTCTATACATTCCTCAGAATATCTTAGGATATTTTTCTTCTTAGCAATCTCATTCCTTGTCTTATAATCAAACACACTTAATGCCTCTCCAATTTTAAAATGACTTCCTTTTGGCACAGAGATTTCTGCCAGGTCTTTATCTATTTTAAGGATACAAATTCACATTTTATATAGTATTTAAATACATATTATCTCAGTTGATCAGAGTGAGAAAGGCAAACAGGTTCATAAAAATTATGACTTGCCTTAAATGGAACTCAAATCCAATGAGAATTACTGGTCCTATAACCCCACTGCCTAATTTTTTCATACAAACCTCAATAAAGTAACTTATACATTTGAAAGGATACTTGAAAAACGTCTCTATTACCACAGGTAGATCAATGCTTAGAAAGTTGAATCGTGGGATGAAACTGCTGAGACTCACTAAAAAAAAGAAAGTGGTAATTATGAATATAATTAATGAGTCAAGAGATCACATGTAATTAATGATATATGCATTTATCCAAAGTTGATTAGGACTCTCCAATCTCCCAAAGACTGAGGAAAAATAATCACAAAAGTAAGTTCTTCCTCAAATTTACCTAGGAAATTAGGGGATTCAAAAGAAATAGGGGAAAAAAGCAGAGAATCCTACTGCTTCTTGAGGTGCTGTTTGGGCCAATATATAGTAGTAGAATACAGGGTGTAATGTCCAACATACACTCCTATTTAAGGTGGGAAATGGGGTAAAGCTGAATATATCTTTTTTTAATAGTTTTTTTTTTTGCAAGGCAAATGGGGTTAAGTGGCTTGCCCAAGGCCACACAGCTAGGTAATTATTAAGTGTCTGAGGCCGGATTTGAACCCAGGTACTCCTCACTCCAGGGCCGGTGCTCTATTCACTGAGCCACCTAGCTGCCCCTACAGCTGAATATATCTTAAATGTAATAAAAACAAAACAAAACAAAATAACAAACACCAGAAATCAGACACCAAAAATGAATGGCCATATCTAAAGGATCATGCTATTGTTATTTAGTTATACTTCCTTACCTGCCCTGGGTCCCATTTTTCTGTTCACATCTCAAAAAAAAAAAATCTAACCCAACTGAACAAATATTTATTAAGCACATGCAAGGTTCTGTGCTAGTTGCCAGAGATATAGAGACAAAACGGAAAATCTGTCCCCTCAATGAGTTTACAATATACCAGGAGGGAGATAAAACACTTGTAGACAAGTAAACACAAAATAATTTCAGGAGGGAGGTGGTCTTTGGGTAGATGTTCAGTTGTACTTGACTCTTCATAACTCCATTTGGGATTTTCTTGGTAAAGAGACGGAAAAGTAGGGGCAGCTAGGTGGCACAGTGAATAGAGCACCGGCCCTGGAGTCAGGAGTACCTGGGTTCAAATCCGGCCTCAGACACTTAATAATTACCTAGCTGTGTGGCCTTGGGCAAGCCACGTAACCCCATTGCCTTGCAAAAAAATCCTTAAAAAAAACAAAAAAATATAAAAAAATTTTCTATATGTAACTGAAAAATATTTAATGAAATAAATAATATATATATATGCATATATATATATATATATTTTTTTTAAAGTACAGTCCAGGTATGAGGTAATGAAAGCCTGAATTAGCCTGGGTACATGAGTAAAGAGAAGGGGAAATATATATTCACAAGGTGTTATACAAATGATAAATTTGCTAAGTGATTGACTCTCTGGTATAAGGGAGAGTAAAAAGTTAAAATGTTACTAAGGTTCTTGTGAAGCTGAGGAATGGAACAATAGTAGTGCCTGGTAGGGTAATAAAAAATTGGATGAAGGGGTAGGTTTAGAAATAAAGATTATGTAGATTATAACCTATCTTGTGTCTGGCTCATCCTGAGTGACTCACTCTATTCCACAGAAGAAATGAGAAAGAGGGAGAGGGAGGACTCCTTCTTCACTGTCTTTTCACAGAGGGCCTTATTTAAGAGAGTCATGAGGTGATCCAGGAGGAAGTGGGAAGTAGACATGCTTTGGGATGTGTGTATGTGGAATTTTCTTAATGCTGTCTGTATGACTGTGGCTGTGTCTTCCTGGGTAATAGAATTTACTTGTCCTAAAGGTCTCCATCATGGTGGAACCCTGCTGAGGAAGGAGTTGGTTGTGTTAGAGACAAATCCCAAGATTGCCTATCTTAAGAAGAGTGGGATTAGACCCCTCTTCTCATTCTGAATGTTTGGTAATACACTCCATAGTGTTGTCATAAGCTCTACTTTAGAGACCACTCTTCTACAGAAACAGAGAAACCCAGAGGAAGGACAGGTTTCAGTTAAACATAATGAATTTCAAAATCAAATGTTAAAGTTGGAACAGACTTCAGTGACCATCTAGTCCAACTTGTTTTTGAAAAGGAATTCTCATTATAACAATATGATTATCTAACCCTTGCTTAAAGATTTCCAAAGACAGAGAACTGGCTAATGAAGATATCCTTCTACTTCAAAGCAACTCAAACTGTTGGGAAATATTTTTCCTCAAACCAAGCCTAAATGTACCTTTGCAATTTCCATGTATTATTCTTGAAACTACAATGGAGTCAAACAGAGTAAGTATAATTATTCTTCCATATGACAGCCCTCCAAATGTTTGAACACAGCTATCATATTTTATCAATATCATCTCTTTTCCAGGCTAAACATCCTTACTTCCTTCACTATACTCATTTTTATTTACTTAAGATCCAATACCATCCTGTTGGTTTCCTCTGAACACTTTAGCTGAACAATACCTTTCTTAAATTGTGGTGTCCCATACTGAAGATAATATTCCTGATGAAATCTGACATGGAAAGTGCATGGATGGATTATCAACTTGTTTCTGGAAGCTATAATTCTCTGAATACATCCTCAAGCTTCATTAGCTTTCTTGGCTGTCATATCGCAATGCTTTCAACACACTAAAACCACCAGATGTTATTCAAACTGCTATAAAATAATGCCTCCCCTGATTTACTCCTAAGAAATTGATATTTTTCACCACAAAAAAAGATTCAGTAAGATCCTTAAATGAATAACATCTTATTTGATTCATCTCAATGTTCAAGCCTATCATGATCTTTTTGGACACTGACTCTCTCTCCAGCTTTGCATCATTTTGAATACCACTTTGGACATGCTGTGCTTAAGATGCTTCCAAAGGGACATCCAGATGTGAGTACCCAACAAACAATTGGTGATGCAAAAGTTCCAGAGAGAGATCAAGGTTAGACATTTAGATTTGGGAATTATCTGCATAGAACTAATAATTCAGCTGATGGGAGCTGGTGAGATCACCAAAAATGTAGAGTCATGAGAAATGAGCTCAGGAAGGAGCCATGGGATACCCAAGCTCAGTGGATAGGCAATGCATGAGTCAGCAAAGGATACTGAGAAGTTGTTGCCATCAAGGAATAGAATCAAGAAAAGGCAATATCACAGAATATAAGGGAGTAGAGCATGCCCAAAAAGAGGAAGTTGTTCAAAAGATGCAGAGAAGTTGAGTTCAATGAAGCCTTAGAAGAGGACACAATGGAGTCAACAGTTAAGAAAACACTAACAATCTTGGACAGAATTTTTATTGAGTAATGCAGACTGAAAGGAGGTAAGAACCCTATTACTAAATTAATTTTTTTTTTTAGGTTTTTGCTAGGCAATGGATTTAAGTGGCCCAAGACCACACAGCTAAGTAATTATTTAATGTTTGAGGCCAGATTTGAACTCAGGTACTCCTGACTCCAGGGCTGGTGCTCTATCCACTGCGCCAACTAGCCACCCCACTAAATTAGTTTTAAAAACAAATCTCTGAAATCATCTATCGCTTCTGATTTAGCAGTGTCAGTGGGGTTTCCTAAAGAAAGTCAAAGACAAAACCAAAAGTCCAACATATGCCATTCTTTTTGGATCTAAAGAACTGGAAACAAGATAGATCTTTGACTGGGGAAAAATTTTTAAAAAAGACTTCAAAACCATGGTATCTGAATGTTATTGTTTATTATTGCATTGTAAAATGATGAATATGAGGAACTCAAAGAAATATGGAAAAATAATAGAGAAAGTGGTGCAGAGTGAAAAAGTAAAATCAAAAGAATATATAAAAGGATTATTATAATAATATAAATGAAAAAATGACTATCAACAATTAGAACTGAGTAATTGGAAGACCAATATCAGAGGAGAGAAAATGAAAAATGCCTTTTTCTTCATGGTAGACAGGCAACAGACTACTGAGTCAGAATGCTATATACCAAAGGGATTACCTTAACTGATTTCTTTGTTGATTATTCTGTGTCAAGGGAGGGTTTGATATGGATAGGGGACAGATTTTATTCCAAAAACTGCTGTGAGGTAAGGATAAATGGCCTTGATAGAACATAGTTATTAAATAAACAAACCATAGCAGTAATAAAACCACATTAAAGTGATGAAAGTAAGAATGAGTGGGTCTGTCTTTGAGCTCTTCTAAGGGTATTTAATGCTGGAAGTTACCAGAGAATTTTCTCAGAGCACTACAGTGGAAAAAGAAATGGATTCAGAATCAAAAAATGTGGGTTCAAATGTGACCTTGAATTAGTCACATCTTTGAGTCTCATGTTCCTCATCTTTTAAAAATGGTGTAGGACTAGATAACTTCTAAGATTCTTCCTATTCTAAAGCTTTGACCCTATATGATGCTATGTATGAGAAGTAAGAAAATGGAGACAAATCTAAGCAGACATCTTTAAATCCAAATTGTTTGCTGAGTTCCTTGTATATTCACATAGGTCTCTTTGGACAACTTTCCCTCTGCCACAGAAAAGCTTTCCTTTGTCTACAGAATTTCTTTTTACAAGTTTTCCTTCCTTAGCTGGTGATAATCCTAGCTCCTATCTCCATGACTGTGTAAAAAAAAAAACAAAACAACACACCTCTCCACCAAGCTAGTAATGCAATTCTTTCACACCTCTGCCTCTTAAAATCCCCTTTAAAATTGAGAGCAAACACTATGAAATCTAACCTGAATGCATTGCTACTAGTGCCTCCCCTCCAAAATTCCTAGTATTAATTTTTGTATAGATTTCATCTGAGAAGTATTTCATGCCTTATAATAGAATTGTCTGGTTTTTGTCTGCTAACGGTGTCATACTCATCCCTGGACTAGTTTTTTAAGTGGCTTTCAGAGTGGAACTAGATGAGTTCTGTCTCACCTTACCAATATCAACACAAATGATAACAAACTATATTTGAAATGGACATATAGAGGAGCTATAGCTGTTGGAAAAGGAAGATTTTTCCCTGTCCTCTTTACTTTTATATATTATCCAGGAATCCAAAGAAAAATGGCCAGTAAGCATTCTAAGAACAATTTTAGTTTGTTTTGAGCACATTCTCAGAGCAGTCTTTGAAAAAAAAAAAGTAAACTTTAGAATAGAATCAGTGCAAAAGATTTTCCAAGAATATTTGGCATTTCAGGGATTTTCTGAGGCCTTAAGATAATAATTACTAACCTGTATACTGAAGGTGCAGTGGATGTCCTACAAACAGCATGTCAATCTGAGATGAATGTTTCACTCTTATTAATCGAGTTTGATTCTCCAAAGATGGTATAACACATAAACTTGAAATAAAGTCCTTTTGACAATCTGCATTGCTTCTACACACTTGATTGGCTTCAATTGTTTTCCGGGCTGGCAGACAAGCATACTAGAAATAAATTTTTAATTAGTCATAAAATCAAAAGCATTAGCTCATAGATATGAGTCATAACCATACCAATTATATCTCCTTATAAAAACAAAAGTGATTCATTTTCAGGAAAAATGAAGCAAGTTACATTCTCTCATACAAGATGATATATAGCACATCTCTTATTTGATACTTTTAAACTTTTTTGTGACATGGACTCCCTTTGTAATTCCGGTAAACCCATGGATCCTTTCTCAGAATAACTTTAAAAAAATTCATAACTGAAGGAATACATTTAAATAAAAGGTTTATGAAAATAAAGATCAATTTTTTTCTCATCTAAGTTCACAGATCACCTGACATCTGTCTATGGATTCCTTGGGGGGTCTTGCCATTAAGGACTTGTGATTTTATAGCTATGGACACTTGGGTTTTTTTTAAAAATTCTGTGTCTTTCACAGAGGTTCTACTCAATGCATGGGAATTCTTCTTCAGGTTCTTTTACTATCTTGAAAATACAACTGTATCACTCAAGCTACCTATCTTTCATTCTTCATATCTGACCAATTCATATTGTTTTGGTGGTGATACACATTTGATAATGTCTTTTACATCATATCTGTTAATTTTAACCTAAATGCTTCAGATGCTGTAAGGGAAATATATCTCATATAAATGAAGTGCTATGGAAAAAATGTAAAGATTATGAGATTGCCTTCTGTTGTGGGGAGGGAGGAGGAGGGAAGGGAGGATAGGGGAAAAATTGTAAAATTCAAAACCTTACAAAAAAAAAAGATAGGTAGAAACTACTATTGTATATAATTGGAAAACAAATAAAATATTAATAAAATGCTATATTATTCATCTAATTATGAGGACTTTCCTAGTAATACAGTGAACAAGTATTTTTTCCTCCTGGTATCAGTTTATCTATCAAATGAGAGAATTAAACAAATGGGTTGCAGTTCTAAAAGTTCTGACTTGATATGGCAAGAAGTCTGGCCTTTACAAAAATCATTCGATTAAAGTGAATGGATACTTACTGTGTGTATATCTCCCTCTAATTGTTACTGAGTCTATACCACTTGGACAGGAGAGAGATTATGGGAATATAGGAAACTAAGTCCCTAAATATTTTTTAACTAAAATGCTCTTCTGATGTCTTACCAAGGTGTGATAGTGAACTTAAGTAAACACAGGAAATGTGCCAAGAAGTACAAATGAAGCCTTACTATGTTGGAAAGATTTTGATTAGGGACTTAGAAGGGAACACTGTGTCTATCAAATGAGCACTGGCTTGGTTAAGTTCAAAGATTTATCACCAGAAGGTCAAACCTCAGGTGATCAAAGTTTTCAACTACCACAATTCAGGAAGAGTAGCTATTAAAATTATGCTGTATTTGGCCTCAATGGAAGTATTTTCTAGGCTTATCTTATGCAACATAACATAGTTTACACAGGATTGTAAAAATACAATCCTGCTATCTTTTGGTAAACTAGTTATCCAAAGTCCCAAGAATCATACCCTTGTTCTAGACCTAGACCTTATTTATTAGGGTCTTCTAAGGCAGTGGCATCAAATTCAAATAGAAATTGAATATTAAACTATATATATAAGGATCCATTTGGACTGTATATTAACTTAGAAAACCACATATGAATATTTTCTATGTTTACTGTATTTTAATTTCATTTTATTAAATAATTACATTTTAATCTGGTTCTAGCCCACTTGAGAGTTGTCCCTCAGGAAACCTCTAATCTAAAGCATAGGATCTGTTAACATCAGATGGCCAAAGACATTTGTATATTCCATCAGTAAGTGTATAAAACTCCAAAGCACAAAAACATTTCTGGTGCCCCTGAACCTCAAAATTAATTAAAAGCAATGAATGAGGATCTTATCAACAGTCATTTTTAAGGAAAAAACCCTGTTTTTAAACATCAGAAATTAGATGACTACCATAAGGATAGAGTCTAACCTATTTTGCCAAATTCAACATTGATTTGAACCATTGCATGTTGAGTTTGTGGGTTCCCCTAATGAAATACAAGAGCTGGAAACAACCTTCAGAATTATCTTCAAACAACCTCATTTTACTGATGAAAAAACTAAAAGTTTTAATCCCCCCATGTTAACTTTATTCTTCAAACATTTTCAAAGATCCATGAGTTCATCTGGGTGGATATTTCCTCCATCAATGCAGATCCCAACCCCTCCTTAGTAAATGGTTTCAGGAGAAATTGTGGCCAAAAAAAATATCATTACTAATAGTCAGGCAGCCTTCTAGTGAGGAACTTCTCTAAATTTAAGCAGATGGTCCTTTAATACTCTAGCATCAAGTCTGAAATTGCATCCTTTTTTATCTTAGAGAGTATGGCCAAAGTTTCAGTTCCACTGACAAAACTCTGAAGAGCTGGGATCACCTGCATTCTTCAACAAGACATGAGAGTTTTATTTTTATGAAGATATACTTTTTTTTTAGTAATTATACCTTTCATTAATTTTTCCATTGTTACAGTCATTACTATAGGCCTTTTCCAATAGTTGGTTCAGTTTTTGTTTATCAGTCAACTTCAGGGACTACTTACCAAATGAGTTTCCATATTATTACTGTAGGAAAAGCAGACATCTGTGAGGCTGTTGTTGCTACAACATTCAATTGTTCCATCAAGTCTTTTGTACACTAGAGAAAGATATAATCAGTTACATGAAAAACATCTATAATAAAGTCATTTGTCTTTAAGGTAGGAAAGTAAAATGATTTATATGTGAAAAAGACTGAATGACTTCTGGAGTTGCTATGCCATGATTTCTATTTTACTTAATGAATTTTTCCAGTTTAATCTTAAATTTATTAATATTATGAGGTATATGACCATTTTTTCTTTTTTGTCCATTTTTCTAATAGGTAAATGAGATTGATAAGTAGAGTTTGGTTTTATATAGAAATTTAATTATATTCTAAAGTCTCATTATAGTTTGCCAAGTCACTCTCAATGAATTAACTAACTGGACTATATTGAATACCTATGTGCCTAGTATATATAGTAGGTCTAATATGCCATAGACTTCATTCATTCAAGTTTTCCCCTGGAAGACCCATATTGCTGCTAAATTCAGAACCTACAGAACACAATGTCTAGGAACTATCTATCATTCTAGAGGGATATGAGATTTGTTATGCTAGGCCCTATTAGGGACAAAAGGTAGAAGCTGCAAAGAAGCAGATTCAGGCATGATGCCAGGAAAAACTTCTAATGACACAGTTCAAAAGTAGAAAAAGTAGTCCTAGAAAGCAATGGGGCCCTAACTAGAGATCTTCAAGCAAAGGTTGGATGACCAGTTATCAAATCTACTGGAGAGAGGATTCTTGTTCAGGTACAGTTCAAACTAAATGGGTGCTTTTCTTAGATCCTGTGAAGTTTGCCACTATAATCCACTCACCTTGGGAATGTTCTCAATTCTGACCCCTTTGGACTGTCTGCTGCTATTTATGTAGATGGTCTTAGGGACCATTTTTAGAATGCAGTGGCTAGGGAGACTGCTTATCTCTATGGGTTTTTTCCAAATGTTCTATGGTAGAAAACAAATAGATACCACTTCCACTTGTGGCAGGTTAAAGAAGCTAGATTGCTGATCCACTTGGGAAAAAGACATTTTATTTCATCATTCCTAGTCTTTTTTTTTTTTTAAGATTTTTTCAAGGCAATAGGGCTAAGTGGCTTGCCCAAGGCCACACGGCTAGGTAATTATCAAGAGTCTGAGGCTGGATTTGAACTCAGGTACTCCTGACTACAAGGCCAGTGCTCTTATCCACTGTGCCACCTAGCCGCCCCTATTCCTAGTCTTCTTTACTGATTTTAAATGTTTAAAATTTCAAAGGTAGTAAGCATAAAGGACTAAATTCAGAATTTCTGATTTAACCAAAAGTAATATACTCAGACTGATAAAACTATTTCAAGAAAGTTTTATCTTTTATATGTGTAATTCTTGGGATTACTACTATATAGCTTTAATAATAAGCCTAAGATATTATTGTAATTGAATTAATGTAATTCAAGAATTTCTTTAATAAATTAACAAATGCTTTACATGATAATTTGACCTCTTCTAGTGCACTCAGCTAGGATACTTACAAGTTCTATTACCTTTGATCTTAATCTTAGTTTTTTCATCAGTAAAATGAGGTTGTTTGAAGATAACTTTGAAGGTTGTTTCCAGCTCTTTTATTTATGTGTATTAGATGTTAATAAATGATATCCAAATTATACACATAATAAAGAACTAGAAAATAGTATGTAAGCTATATTGTAAATGTGATATATAATTATATAAAAGAACTAGAAAGAATCTTCAAAACCATCTAATTCAATTCCATCAATTCATAATGAAAAAACTGAGGTCCAAGGTCACAGATATATTAAGTGTCAGAATGAGGAAGAAGAGAGGAGACAAAATGTTCATGCCAAGAAATGCTGATATAACTCATCTGTTAATGAAACTAAAATAAAGTCTTGAACTATAGAAGCTTAGATTTTTACACAGTTAGGAAGGCTAAATTCAGCAATAGAAAAAACAACTTTCTTCCTAATTATGTAGTCTTTTTAAACTGAATAAATAAAAATTGAATTAAACCAGAAATGTAAATGGTCTAAGAGTAAGTCCATTTGATCTTGTCAGGAAGTCCACATGGAGATATGATTGCCCATGTGTGCACAGAGACATACAAAGACACTTTAAAAAGACTATTTTGAGAAGACATTTTTTTCCCAGCCTTCCTGATCTATCCAGGTTAGCTGTTTCTTTATAATGAAAACAAACTACAAAATACAGGTCATTATAATTCAGGTAAGTTATGTTCAGATTTTCAAAGTATGCTAATAGTTGCTTCAAATTTCCAGTGGTTTTGGCTATTTTTTTAATAATGACTAGAAAAATTAATATTTGAAGATGCTTAAAATACCTCAAAGACCCATGATTTAATTGTTCTAAGTTGGAATAAATAAAAAAGAAAAAAAATGGCCACCAAACTTTCCAAAATTCTAAGCATATAGCAATTTGAACTTAAGTAGTTTAGTTGTCAATCAAAAGGTCTAGAGACCACTCCAGGATTGAAATCAAAGTCTTTTCAGCCTGAGAGGGCCTGCCAGAGTATGTAGCATACTAGAATAATCTTTAAGAACCTTTATACTAAAATGAAATAAAGAAATTGAGAGTAGGATTTTAATGGAAATTATTGATGCTCACATATTTGAAACTCTATTGCAAAGTCCTAAGTATCTACTGGCATTGACATATCTAGTATATATCCTGCTTACAATTACTTGTCTCATTTTAGCTACCACTCAATCACCAAGTACCAATCAATTATCAAGAATTTACCAAGTATTTGTTATTTTTCCAGGCTCTGTGTATAAAAACTGAGGATAAAAAGCAAAAATGAAATAGTCTATGTTCTTTAGGAACAAGGAGACTGCTTGTATAAATATGTGTACACACAATAAAATACAAGTTTGTTTAGGAAGAGAGGGGACTTGCAGTCGGAGTGATCAAGTAAATCATCATGTCGAAGGTACTGTTTGAGATGAGTCTTGAGGAAAAAAGGAATTCTTTAAGGAGGAGAGAAATCAATCAAGGAACAGGGAATGACCAATGCAAAAGCACTGAAATAGAAGGTAAGAGAGGGTAAGAGAGGGTGTGTGTGTGTGTGTGTGTGTGTATGTGTGAAATAGCAAGAAAGTCAGTTTGGTTAGTCTAGACACTAAAGGAAAGGAAGTAATGTATAATGAAGCTAGAAAGGTAAACTGGGGAACAGATTATGAGTCACTTTAAAAGCCAGAATTTACCATTATATGTAGAGGCAATAAGGATGCACTAGCATTTATTGACGATTATCAGACTCATGCTTGAGACTTAAAATTAATTGCTTAGTTTTTAATAATGAACAGCAAGTGTAATTAGTATCATGTGGTATTTTTCACTAACATATTTCTTTAAAAATATTATACAACTAAAACTATTGAGTATGACTATGTGGCCTCTGTATTTCATATATATAAATAAAAACTGTATGTATTATATATGTATATATCCACATACATATACATATGTACACAAATATACATATATATTCATATACTTTTTAAATTACAAAAATAAAATACTGAATCTCCTAATATACACACACATGTATATATCAAGTGCTGAATCTGGAATCGTTAATAAGATTGATTTGAAAACTTGGCTCTTCTGGTTGGCAGCACAAAAACCAAGTTACCTAGCTAAAGTTACTGTGCTTTAATTTTAAACCTCTAAAATAGGGATGCCTGAAATGTAGACTCTGTATACAATAGCTAATATCACCTTATTCTTAAGAATTTTTAGAGATGATAAGCTGCTTGAGGACGAGGACTGCTTTATTTTAGTCTATGTATTCCAAGCATATAGCAAACTTCCTTGCACATTGTAGATCATTAATAAGTACCTACTGAAATGAAAAGGAGAAGTAAATCTAATTCTGGTCCAGGAAGTAAAAATTAGAATGGGATTGAGATGAGCCTTAGAGATATTCTTCCTAGAATCAAAATTCTGGAAAGTCATAATTTAATCTGGCCTATCTTTCTTGAAAAACATAAAACTAATCAGGCCCCAAAATCTATTCTAGGAAAAGTTTCAGTCTTCAAAAAATACCCATGTGTCTTCTTTGACTTTGTCCCTAGAGAGGTCCTGAAGTTGCCTCTGTCTTATTCTTCAGAGATGACTTGATGCAGGCTGAACTGAAGAAACTAAATATCAATCTATATAGTGCAGGACCACTCTCTTTTAAACAGGAATTGAGTAACACTACTACTGCCAAGGGCAAATTTAACAAGGTATCTAAGGAACAAAAACAATGAGTATTTATGTAGAGTACCAAAGAAATGAGTAAGAAAGATGTAAAGGCAAATCAGTGTTAACTGAATAGTACTCAAATCCACAGTAGATAGCCTAATAAGTATTGACTACTGACAAGTCATTTGAGAATCCCAAATGCAAAAACTTTTAAGAAAAAGCAATTATACTGGCAGCTAGGTGGCATAGTAGATAGAGTACCAGCCCTGGGGTCAAGAGGACCTGAGTTCAAATCCAGCCTCAGACACTTAATGACTGCCTAGCTGTGTGACCTTGAGCAAGTCACTTAACCCCTTTGCCTTAAAATAAATAAAAAAAAAAGAAAAAGCAGTTATACTACACAGACCTATACAAATTAATTTAATTTCTATATACCTGGGATATACATTACATTATTGACTATATTTTTATTATACACTGAGATTCTCTCTAGAAACAATCTAGTACTCACACAAGGTAGGGATTTAAGGGTCCAAGGAATTTTAGTAGTATTAGTCTCTAAAGTTAAGTTAGGATGATTCTTGTTATATTACTTCCTTTGTGTAAAGTCTAATTTGGACAATATAATAGTCCTATCCCATTCCACTAAGGGTGCCCTCACCTCCTTTAGATGGGGATTAAGGTTGTCCAAGTGAGATTTGACTCAGAGCTTCATTTAGGGGTCTCAATTTTCTCCTTTAGTATTCAATCCCATTCTCCTTAAAATAGTAGGTTCATCGAGGGCTGGATTTGCTGAATATGTTGCCTTTTAGCCAACACAATGCTTTCAAAAAAGAAAAAAGGAATTTAAGCTCCATGAATATATGAAATACAATGGCTTTCAAACAATGAAAAAGAAGGGGGGAATGTGAACTACCTTCAAGGTTAGAAACAAAACAGAACAATTAACTAAGAACCAGGATAGCAATAACTTTCATTTCTATTCAAAACACTAAGTGGGAGATGAGTGTATAAGCAAGATAAATACCAAGAAGGGTCTTGACAACAGACCAGTAGATACTCAGGAATTTGGATCTGAATGCTGAGCTAGGGAAGAATTTGCTTGCTGTCTCCTCTGACTCACAGTAGTTACAGAAAAGTCCCTGAATCAGGAATTTTTAGTTCCAGAGCCACACCAGGAATTTTAGTCTATTCTTGAGCTTATTATACACCCCTGCTGAGAGGCAGTGTGAGAAGTGGATAGAAAATTGGCTTAAAGAGGTAAAAACGTGTGGATTCAAGAGACTAGCACTATCAATGTGGTCAAATCACTTAATTCTCAATACCCTGGGCAAATTTCTAAGACTAAATTGTAGAGATGAAGATTTGCATTGATATGAGTTGAATTCCTAACTGGAATCTCCAAACAGCAATGAAATCACAGGTCTGGACAAAAAATAAAATTCAAGAATATACAACTATTACAGACTTAACACTTTGCCCTTCCAAAAATTCCATTTTCTCAAAGCTCCATGGGTAAATGCAAAAAAAAAAAAATGAGGATCCTCCCAGATTCAGTGTTATCTTGCTCCCAACTCCAAGGGTTGTCCAAGATTAGACTGTTTTTCAAGGGTTAAGGGATGAAAATAGTAAAGTAAAGTGATATTTAACCTAAATTAAGAAAGTGATGAAGATTAAGATAATAAGAAATTGGCTCTAGTGAGTTTTATAAAAAAGTAAAGCTAGAGAGATTATCTCTAGGAGTATCTATTAGTGCTTTCACTTTCAAGTTCTTAGTAAGAATGCCTTTTAGTTTAACCAAGTTGACTTTTCAATATAGAATTCTTATTTTCTATTTGAACTAGTGTCAGAAGCAACCTGTGCAATGGACATTTCTTTAATTCAAAGCGCTTAAATACTTCCTTTACCTACCTTGGGAAGGTCAGAGTTTAGACTAGTGGTTTGTATTAAATTCCAGAAACTCCAAAATCCATTCCCAATAACCAATACAAAAAAATGGGGAAGGGTCAAGAAGAAGGATCAAGTAAGGTAGGCAAAATGGTGAAATAAGACAGTTCTTCCCACAGTAGTTTAATGACTGGATATATTGTGACATATCCTCTTCTCAATTCTATATGTCAATATAAAAAAAGAAAATTTAAAAAGCTTATTCCATATTTCATATAAATGACTTTTAAATGACCTGGGCTTCTATTTTTTCTCTACTCATATTAAGAAATGACTATAATTCATTTTATTGAAAAGGGCAGAAAATTCACTTTTAACCAAATGTATAATGGCTTGTTTATTACCTTAGTGCCTACCCATTTGGCACATAAATAATTTTCTTTTAAAAATACAATTTTAAAGTCATTTCTAGTTCTAATGAATGATATGTCTATAAATGAATGAACTATGCCCATTTAAAAAGTGATTAAATTGAGACAAACATTTACCTCATGCCATTAACACAATAATGGAGTTGGTATTAAAATTAACTGTTCTAAGTTCCAGTCTAGTTTCAGTTCATCATGCCAAATTAAATATGAATACAATAAGTATAAGAATGAAGGCTATAGAAATATATTTTGATTTTGATTCTATCATTTTTTTAAAGCTTTATAGCAGCAAGGCAAGATTAGTAATCATTTTTGACTATTTAGAAATACTTATCAGAAAGCATTTGAATCATGAAAGCAATAAGGAAAAAATTCTTATCTGAATTCTATCTGGTAAAAAGAGCTATATTGCATTTGGCAATGCAGGCATCCTTACAAAACTTCTCATTAAATTCAGAATTGGTCAGATTTCTTATTAGCTAATATGTCATTTGAGATTTCAAGTTTAACATGGAGATGAATCAGAGGAAGGAAAAGAAAATGACAAAGGACTGAAAATAAAATCTTCTGAGCAAAAGCTTAACATTACCAGAGTTATTTATCTAATAATCTAAATATCAGGCAAAGGGATAGCTTAATAGTCTTTGGTTATTTGAATTCTTTTTTTTTTTTTTTTTTAGTTTTTGCAAGGCAATGTGGTTAAGTGGCTTGCCCAAGGCCACACAGCTAGTTAATTATTAAGTGTCTGAGGCCAGATTTGAACTCAGGTACTCCTGACTCCAGGGCTGGTGCTCTATCCACTGCACCACCTAGCCGCCTCCAGTTATTTGAATTCTTAAGGAATATGATGTCCCTTTTCGGTCATCCTTGAGTCTAGATAAAGAAAAATGTATAAAAAAAAAATCAACCTTGAAGACCTGTATTAGGTATAAGGAAGAACATCCTTATTATAAGGTCGAGAATTTTTTTTTTAACTAAGCATTCACCATTTACCTTATTATAAGCTGTATCTATAGTATTATCATCTAATCTTTTAATTAGAATTCTTTAAATTTCATAAAGTGTTTTTAATAATCCACTTTCTGATCTGATTCTTGAAATCATCTATTTGGTTAACAAGAGAGGTATTATACTAATTCAAAGCTGTGACTACTGAGTGAAGCTCAGGGAAATTAAGGGACGGCAGGAATAGATTTAAACTCCAGTCTCTGATTTCATAGTCACTGCTCTTTTAACTATGTCACAAGATCACCAGTCTTTCTTTAATACTCCACTCCAAATTGCTTTTTTCTTAAGAGGGACATAAACACTAATCCAAGATACTTCTTTCTAGCAATAAAGATATATCCTGTGTTCTCAACTCCAATAGTCATAGAACTGAGGTAAGATAGGTTATTTCAGTTTTTAAATTACAAGAGTGAAGTGTTTAAATCGGGTGAGTTTGTAGGGCTAATAGAGACCAAAGTCAGTCTTGTGTGTTCATCAAGGACTAGACCTATACTTGGACAATAAGGGCAGAAGAGTTCCGTGAAAACTATGCTACCCTAGAATCTGACTGTCCATGAATTTGTGTGCTCCCACAAACATCAGACATTACAAGAAAGTAGACAAAGTCCCAGAGTCACAAGACTAGAACTTAATTCCCTGATTTGGTTCTTACTAGCTACATGAGAAAGCATCTTAGCCATCTGAACCTCAGATTCTTAACATGTAAAATAGGGGTAAAATACCTGACTTGTCAAGATCACAAAGGTGTTAGGAACTTCCAGTAAGATGATGCTTATGAAAAGGCTTTTGTAAGTTATGAAAAAATATAAATATAACTGAATGCTAGTCTTTGCACAGTCACCTTTTATATAGTTAGGCCTTAAAATATACTTATCTAAGTTTTGATACATTTCTGACAGAGGCAATATGAAGTCCAACTTTTTTACTCTAGTTCTGAGTTTCCATATCGGTGTTGACTATACATATTTCTGAAAGTATAGAGAAGTAACTTTAGTAATCCTGAGATTTTAAGAATTAAGTAGGAGAACTGGACATATGGTTAAAATGGATTTATGAAAAAAAATTTGGACGTTAGCATACAATTTATAGGGTATGATCACTGATTATTTTTTAGTATATGGCTATTGAGCTTTAAGAAATCTATCTTTGAACAAAGAAGCAATAAAGAAATTAGAAGTGAACACAATACTAAAAGTTTGTTGAATTCAGCATACACACACCTCTGGCTGGGTAGCTTAACTGTTGCAAAGTGGCTGAACTTATACAGTAACCAATCTGTGGTTCCTGTGAGATGATCCCTAGACAGGAATTCCAATCTTCCACTTTATGAACTGGACAGTCCTGTAGCTGGGTGACTATGTCTCCCACAAAGAGGCCTCTGGGTCCATTGGCAGGTGAGTCCTTGAGAATAAGAATGGGGAGAAGGGTTTGGAAGAGGAGGAAAGGAAAAACAGGTTGGAAACAATTCCTAAAAGTATCTTCACTTTACTCTATATACATAAGTGTCTATACATGTCATGTCAATTTATAATTACTCTAACTATATATTACTTTTAAAAAGTAATCAAAGGGGCAGCTAGGTGACACAGAGCACCAACCCTGGGGTCAGGAGGACCTGAGTTCAAATGTGGCCTCAGACAATAATTACCTACCTGCGTGGGCAAGTCACTTAACCCCCACTGCCTTGCAAAAACCAAAAAAAAAGTAATCAAAGACCAATATTATTTTATTTAAATCAATGTTAGAAGTTTTCAGCAACATCAAACATACTTATTATGGTGTAGCAGTAAACTAAAAACCTTTATCATCTACAATCAGAATTGATATTAAAACTTTTTTTGAAGTACAATATTTTAAACTCTTAATTTAACATTTTTCCTTCTAACTAAAACTTTCTATGATCTACTGATCACTATCTCCACCTGGAAATTATTATTTTCTTCCATCCAGAATCTACACAAAAATTCTATATAGCACTCAGTATTTTTTTGAACTTAGGGAATAACTTGTCTTCCCCTAACTCTACTATAAAGCAAGCTTCAGTTTAATTTGTTTATTTCTTAAGAATCATCACACATATATGATGGGGGACTATTGTTCTGTAAGAATCATGAGTGGCTGGACTTTAGAAAAGCTTGGAAAGACTTGTATGAACTGATACTGAGTGAAGTGAACAGAACCAGGAGAATATTGTACACATTAACAGTGACATTATGTGATGATCAACTGTGCTGAATTTTGCTCTTCTCAGTAATACAAATACAATTCTTTTCTTATTATATAAATATTTTATTTGGTTTTTCCCAATCTTTTTTTGCAAATTCCCTACCCTGAGAGAAAGCAATCTGATACAGACTTTACATTTTGTAACCATACTAAATAGATCAAAATCAAACCTGTTGCAAGAGAAGAATCAGATCCAAAAAGAAGAAAGAACATTAGAGATAACAAAATGACATAATACAAAAGACAACTTTATTTTTTTGCAAGGTAATGGGGTTAAGTGGCTTGCCCAAGGCCACACAGCTAGGTAATTATTAAGTGTCATGAGACTGGATTTGAACCCAGATACTCCTGACTCCAGGGCCAGTGCTTTATCCACCGTGCCACCTAGCCGCCCCTTGGGTATACACATTTTTATCACCCTTTGGGTATAATTCTAAATTGTTCTCCAGAAAGGTTGTATCAGTTCACAGCTCCACCAATAATGCATTAGTGCCCCAGATTTCTCACATCCCTCCAACATTGATCATTATCCAAGCAAGACAATTTGAAAAGACTTGTCATGGAAGATACCATCTGCATCTAGAGAAAGAACTATGGAATCTGTTTTTTCTGCTTTGTTTTTATCCCTCTCATTTTCCCCCCCTTTTATTCTACGTCTTCTTTCACAACATGTCAAATATGGAAATATATTTAACACAGTTGTACAAGTATAACCTATAGGAGAGGGGATAAGGGAAGGGAAGAACAGAGAAAAATGTGGAATTCAAAATATTATTAAAAAAACGAATGTTGAAAACTAGCTTACATGTAATTGGAAAAAATAAATTCTACCCTTGATGGATTCTATCACCTTATAAATCTGGTTTTTAAAAAAATCTGGTCTTCTTCACAGTATAATTTACTAGAATTTTGAGGCGGGGAGTAATTTCTCTTGAACAAAACTGAATCTTCTGCATTTAACGGACGATTATTGTTCACATTAAAGAATCTTATACCACATGAAGGTTGACAAAATCTTTGCTGCTGTTAACCAAATGATCAGCCTAACTTGTCTTACCTCAGTGATATCTAGGATAAGGGCTCCAACCCCAGTGTAGTAAAGGGGGAAAAGAATTACAGGTAGCAGAAAGAGAGCTGCAAGACTTAAAACTCCAAGCACAAAATTGTGCCAGACACCTGAAAAGAGGGGAAAAAAAAGTTTATGAATAAGCGAAGACAATAGCAAAATGTAGACAATCTTAAGAGACATACTAATTAATTTATCTTTTTATTTTTATTTTAGATTTTTGCAAGGCAAATGGGCTTAAGTTGTTTGCCCAAGGCCACACAGGTAGGTAATTAAGTGTCTGAGGCCGAATTTGAATCAGGGTCTGTGCTCTATCCATTGTGCTACCTAACCGCCCCTATACTCATTAGTTTATATAGGATATTATAAGTGAAACAATTTTGAGAAGTTGATCATTCTCCTAACCTCTTAAAGAGAAGGACATAATGTTGAAATCATTCTAGATTCCTGGTTCCCTTCTAATTAAGGTACTAAAATATGAAAATAATCAATATATTCATTTCTATTGAGGAAATAAAGTAGTCTTCACAATTTTTTCAATTAAATGATTCATTTAAATTAAAAACTAATTTTTCCAAAAATGTTAGTATCAATTTTCTAAAATTTCACTTTTTTTACTATCATTAATTCAACAAATAAATGAGTAAATAAATGTTCCACATCATACATTTAGGTTACTTGTGGCATCTGAGATAAAGCTCCCTGGCATATTTACAAAACCATTAAATAAAAGAATACTAATTTATCATCTAATATTAACATCCTAATGAAATGTCATCTTCATTCTACTCCCTAAAATGGGTTTATGTTCAAAGTAATCTGGCTAGTGAATTCATTTTTAATTAATGTTCTCTGGATAGAAATAAAAAATTTGGGGGAAAAAGAGATATGTAGTGGCACAGTGAAGACAGGGGGTCAAATTTGGAATCAGAAAGACCTGAAATCAAACCTGGCATCAGATATTTATTAGTTGTACAACCTTGGTCAAGTCACTTAATCCTGTTTGCCTCAGTTTCCTCATTTGTAAAATGAGTTAGAGAAGAAAATGGCAAAACCACTTTGCCAATAAAACACCAAATGGGATCATGAAGAATTGGAAACAACTGAACAATAACACATATGTCCATTGAAGATATCTGAAAGTCACAAACTAAAAAGCAATATTTTGGTCCAAATATGGAAAATACATCATGCAACAGAATCTGCTAAACTCAACAATTTATTTGTTTACTTAGGCACATTTATTATACATGTACTTTAAAAAAAACTGTTGTTTGTAAAGTACTTCACATACACAATCACATTTGATCCTCAAAACATGGTCGTGAGAGGTTATGCCTTTATTATCCTCACTGAGATTGAGAGAAGCTGAGTAACTTCTCCAGGACCTTATAGCTAGTAAGTGATAGAGACAGAATTCGAATTTTGGTTTTCCTGACCTCAAGATAAGTTCTTTGTTGACTATTTTCAAAGTACAAATCAACAAACCCCCCCCAAAATTTATTTATGCAATTTTATTTTAGTTTTAAAGGATGTAGTGGTAAAGGGGTTCTTAGAGATAATTTAATCTCTTCTCTTCATTTTGTATATTTGCTAATCATTCCACAAACTCTAATTTTTTATTCTTTTCTTATTCAACTAAAGACACAAAAAGTATGCTTGTACTTCAGTTTTCTTACAACTCTTTAAAAGTCTACCAATTTAGCAACATGCCACTCTATTTCCCAAAGTTCTCAATACTGTGCTTAAGGCTACTTAAATGTAGTTGAGAGTGATTTTATATTAAAATGTGAGAGGATAGGCAAAATTTGAAGAGGCATAAAAAAGAAGTGAAAATTCAGTCATATCACTATTTTTTTTAGGAACAAGATTCGTCTTCTAACATTTCTCAGTATGAAAAGGGCAGCGAAGCTTAAAGTGTAAGTGTGGCAAATGAGAAATTGGCCTAAGAGATTTATACTGAGTCAAAGCCAATAAAAGCCTTGGGTAAATCATCATGGTGGAACACAGGTTCCTGTCCTTAAGAATCCTACAATATTAGAGAAGGGATAAAACAAATACACAAGTAAGTACAATGCAGAGAGCAATGTAAGTATCATGAGAGGTCCAAAGTCTTATGACAGTTTAGAAAAAGATAAGGGGAATAACTGATTGTTGGGATTAGAAAAGACATCATGGTTATTGATGATGAGTTGTTTTCAATCATGTCTGACTCTGTGAGCCCCATCTGGATTTTCTTGTAAAAGATACTGGAGTGGTTTGCCATTTTTTTCTCTAGCTCATTTTACAGATGAGGAAACTGAGGCAAACAAGGTAAAGTGACTGGTCCAGGGTCACATAGTTAAGAAATATCTGTGGTCAGATTTGAATTAGGTCTTCTGATTCTAGGCCTGGCACTTTAGACACTGTCATCTAGCTGCTCGATGATGGCAAATAAATTGGTCCTCTAAAAATAAGTAGAACTTCAATTGTTAAAGATCAAGGGAAGGAGCTCCTTCTCATGTGGGAGTAATAGTAAATGAAAAGACAGAGAATGCTGTCTTTTTAAAGTAAAATTTAAAATGTTTTTTCATTATGAACAAGAAACATATCACTAAACATGAATTTCCACATACATAAAAAACTGAAGAACTTAGTTTATTTTAAAAAAAACATATTAAGCTAACAAACTGAAAATAAGCATAAAAGAGAATATTTTGAATATTATAAGAGACTTAAGACTATAAGAGAATTAAAGCAATGATAAAAGTAAATGTTGTTTTCTTTAAAAAGACTAACAAAATTGACAAACCTTTAGCATCTAAATTAAACAGAGAAGAAAGTCAAAGTAAAATAAAAAATGAACAAGGTGAAATCACAATAAATTCAGAAGAAAACAAAAGGGAATGATCAGAACTTATCATATGGTTACTTCCTAAGAAATCTGAGTATTTAAAAGAAATCAATTAGCTACAAAAATATAAAACTTTCAAATTAACAGAATATCATAAAGAGGTACTGAATAATTCAATCTCAGAAAAGAAAATTAAACTAACTATAAAGAAACTACCAAAGAAAACAATCACAGTCTAAATCAAACTTTTAAATAACACATAAATGGTTAAAAGTATCAAATGGTGGAGTAGTTGAAAAAAGATGGAAACTGAGAAAAATATAATCAATATGTAGATTAGAAAGTCACAGATGTCTTTCTGAGAGCAATTCTTATAAAGTAATGGAGACAGTTTGGAAGGATAAAGGAATTAGGAGGAAGAGTAAATTACAAGTGTCAACAATGTGTTGAGAAAAAGATGCTAAGGTAAGCAGGAGGAGGAATTTTGAAAAACAGAGAAAGTAAAAAAAAGTGAAAGACAATGATAAAGAGAACCTAGAATATGAAGGATTCAGCATAAAAAGTCTATTGGAACAGTCACCAGAAAGACATAAAATAATAACAAAAATTAGAATATTAAAACAAATATTAAAATGAAAATAAGAATATTAAAAACCAAAGATTAAGTGACTTGCCTGGGTGCCCAAGGTAGTAAATGTCTGAGGCTGGATCTGATCTCAGGTCTTTCTGATTCTCCAGATCCAATGCTCTCTACCCAGTGTACCATTTGGCTGACTACTAAAGTAGAAGAAATAAGAAATACTGGAAACATATGCTTTTAAAGAAGAATTTAAGTTTTTATCTCTATCATAAGAACTTGCTTTTTTGGTAAAAAAAGGAAAAGGTATTAACTAAGAATGGTTAATGATGCTATTGTAAAATTTCATTTAAAAAATGTATAAAAATACACTGGGGGCAGCTAAATGGCACAGTGGATAGAGCTTCAGCTCAACCTGAGTTCAAATCTGGCTTCAGACACTTTCAAGCTGTATGACCTGGGCAAATCACTTAACTATGTTTGTCTTCGCTCCTCATCTTTAAAATGAGCTGGAGAAGGAAATGGAAAAGTGCTCCAGTATCTTTAATAAGATAACAGCAAAATGGGGTCACAGAGAGTAGGACACAGCTGAAACAAAGACAACAACAACAACAACAAAAGAAGACATTGCTATAGCAGGGCTTCTTAACCTAGAGTTCATACACTTTAAAAGAAATATATATAAATTCTGACTAATGTGGAAATATATTTGATATGACTGTGCATGTATAAGCTATATCAGATTGTCTGCTCTCCTGGGGAATGGGGAAAGAAAAGAGGAAGGGAGAAAAATTTGGATTTAAAATCTTACAAAAATGAATGTTGAGGGGCAGCTAGGTGGGACAGTGGATAGAGCACCAGCCCTTGAGTCAGGAGGACCTGAGGACCTAGACACTTAATAATTGCCTAGCTGTGTGACTTTAGGCAAGTCATTTAACTCCATTGCCTTAAAGAAATAAAATTTTAAAAAAATGAATGTTGAAAATTATGTTTATTATGTAATCAAAAAAGAAATGAAATGCTATTATGAAAAAATAAATGGATATAATATATATATCTGGATAATTCTTTTTCAATATAATCGAGTTTCCTTTGTCATTCAATGTATTTTTCTTTTATTCTGAAAAGGCAAATCACTTAACTAATCACTAACACAGCTTTCTCTCTATAGGTAGTGGGGGTGAGGAAGGAGGAGGAAGGGGATAGGAAATGAGTTCCTTCTGCTTTTAGAAAGCCAAAGGAATTGATTAATAATAAAATAAGGTTGAGGTCATTTAAATTAAAGTCATTTAAATTACAGCAAAAGGAATTCAGATTGGCATCAGTTTCATAAAGAAAGAATGCCCTCTGTTAAGCTCATCTAAATAATGTTTCCAAATATTTTAATGTTAAAAAAGCAGAGTGATTAGCTGATTCAACATATATATATGTGTATACATAAAAATAGTAGCAAATCATATGTAAAATATGAAACAAAACTAGGGTACAACTACTAATTATAATTTACAAGAATGTCTTTAGAATTTTTTTAAAGATTTGAAAAAAAATCTGATTTGGAATACAGAATATGGTGCTTTATATAAAGTTCAATTATATACCATACCTGAGATGAACTACACAACATTGTATATGTACAACAGAACTTTTAAAAGCCACTTTCTTTGAGAAGCAATATTGATATTGAAGCAAAGTTTAATCAAGGCTACCCTTTCCTGTCCCGAAATTATGCTAGTGCATAACCCTTTTTAGTATTCTCACTAGAATTGAGGAAGACTCTTAAGTGCACTGACTGCCTACTCTGGAAATGTGATTTCTAAATCTTACAGAGAGGGAAGCAGTTATAGCAGTGCAGGGAGAAGTGTCTAATTTATTCAGAGATAAGTAAAATTAGATAGTCTTACTTTACATAGTATACCTCCTACATTCCCAAGACCCACCATCTCTTCAAATTTCTTTTCTTGTACCAAAGGCCTCCCTAACTTCACAAGAGAGAGGGACTGATCAATCAATTAATCAACAAGTATTTATTAAAGACATGCCAAATATTATGCTAGGTGCAAACAGAGAATGAAATAATTCCTTGCAATGAGCTTATATTTTAGTGGAGAAAAAAATTTTATATATATACATATATATATGTGTGTATATGTGTATATATATATATATATATATATATATATATATATATATATCCATTACACATACATATATACATACACAGACATATAAGCATATACAGAATATACATTACATGTATACAACATAAATATAAAGTTTCTATGAATGTGTATGTGTATATATGTGTGTGTGTGTGTGTGTGTGTGTGTGTGTGTGTGTGTGTGTGTGTTACTATTCTGTGTACACAGATGTTGTAGGCAAAAATTAAATACAATTTAGTTTGGGAGCAAATACAAGGAGGGAGGGCACTAGCAAACAAGGTAATTAGGAAAAGCTTCATATAGAAGACTGTATCTGAAAGGCATCTTAAAGGAAATCAGGGACTGGAGAAGTAGGTAAGGAAGGAATGTCTTCCAGGCACAGTGGATGTTAAATGCCAAAGCCTGGAGAAGGAGATGAGAATATCATGAGACATAGAAAGAAGGCCAATTTAATTGAAGTACAGCCTGATGGTGGAGAATAAAGTCCAAGAGGCTGAAAAGGTAGACTGGGGTCAATTTTAGTAGAACTTTAAAAGTTCCAAAGAGACATTTTAATTTTATTCTAGAAGCAATAGGTATCTAATAGAATCAGTTAAGTATAGGTGTCACATGATTGGATCCACGCTTAAGGAAAATTACTTTGGTAGCAGCCTGTAAGATGGCTTAGAGTGATGAGAGACCTGATACAGGTGGTCCAAAAAGAAGATTATTGCAGTAAGTGATAACATATATTCCCTCAAGCCTGGATCAAATTTTGGAAATTCTTTAGTTATAAAACCTTAAGTAATTTAGAAATTAACAAGGGATTTAGAATAATTTACAATGTCCAGACTTCTAATTCTGAGGATGGAAATTCCCTCTGGGGATACAAATCAGTAACTTTAATTTACATAATTACAGTTTTTCACAATTGTTAGGGACATGGTGAGGTTATTAAGTGATTTCCCTATGGTTACAAAGCTAGTATGTGCCAGAGGCAACATTTGACCCCAGGCCTTTCTGACTCCAAGGTCAGCTCTCTATGTTTCTTCACATTTAAATACACCCACATACCCACACACACACAAATGTGCAGACTACAGAGATGAAGAAGTAATACTGAGATTAAGCCAACTGAAAGTACACTTTGCATAATATCTATTTGTTGAAGCATTTACTTCCAGATATAATCCAAGCTTTCTTAGTACTTCACTATAAATTGCTTTTAGGGTGCACTAATATGCTAGAGGCTGGATTTGGAATCAGGAAAACATTCAGCCTCAAACATTTACTAGTTGTATGATATTGGGAAAGCCAACTTAACCTGTCTATCATGGTCTCCTTCTCTGTAAAACAAGAATAATATAATTGCACCTACCCATTGTGAGGATTGTGAGTGGTTTAAAAGAGGTGAGTGGTTTAGTTGAGGATAAAAGATAATATTTGCAAGTACTTTACAAACCTTAAAGTATTATATGCTAGCTACTATAATGACCATTATTATCATATCACTCATTATTGAGTGCCTACTCTGCTAAGACAGTGCCACTAGCAGGCACTGTGTAAAGTGCTAAGGATACAAAAAAAAAAAGGCAAAAGTGTACCTGTCCTTAAGGAGCTCACAATTCAATAATGTCATTATTATTAATAACAAACTAAAAACCAAAATTAGCATGATGATATGAAAAAGCATGAAAAGAAGTGAGAAAGAGATAATAGCTAAAATACTTTACAATTCCAAAGTATCCATTTGAGTCTCCAGATTTCTAATTTATACATCCAGATGGACAAGTTGCAGAATGTAATCTTGGCAAGTAACTATATATTGCAACATGCATAATTTTCCAATTTATATAAGGGCATTTCAATGTACCATGAAAATTAATTCATTATAACCTTATCCAAATACTGGCATAAATGAATAGTTTATTTTTTAGGTTCAACTAATCCTTAGTCTACTTACCAACCATTCCCACTAATTGCAGTAGTGCCTGTTGCATGATATGGACAATCACTAAGAAACAAATTCTAACAAAGACATGATTTCTTCATTTGTGATGCTGTAAGGGATAAACACAAAATGAACTCATAAGGAATAATTTCAAATCACTTACCTGCACAGAATATTCTTAGCTGCTGGACTGGAGATATAAGTTGCAAATGGGTAGTAAATAGATCTACAAATGCTCCAGGATAAACAATGAAGATAAAAATTCCAAATCCATTAAATCGAACTTGTTCTCTAAGAAAGAGAAAATGGAGTAAGAATTTAGTAATGTTATTTCAATTCACAAACCAAGAACTAATATAACACCAAGCTCTTACACTCCCAATTCAAAATTTAATTAAAAAGTCATTTTTACTTCAAGAAGTTTTCAATTTTTGTTCTTGCCATTAGTACAAAACAATGAAGATAATCTATATGTAAACAAACTAAATGAACTGCCAACTTTTGTAACAGTATTAGTTCTGGCTACCTTACATAGGATACCATTTTGTAAATGGACAAATTTAAAACGTAACAAATAACTGAAAATAAATTTTTCCATTTAAAAATTGTTATTAGATGTCAATTTTGAAACTATTTCTTTCAAAAGCTTTGGTTACATACAAGAGAAGAGAAAAAGACTGATTACATTACCGGATAGCTGCCACCCCATGGCCAATTTCATGTATGACACCACTAATAAGGATTGCAGTAAAGAAATAGGTCAGTTGGCTGACAGGTAAATTTACACCAGGAACCTGTTCAAATCAATAATAAAATATATACTAGTATACTAAATGACTTAAAAATTATTATTTTAAAGTTGTTCCTACCATGGCTTATTATTCTTATACTGTCAGGACTTTTCTGGATATTTCATATAGCTAAAATAGGTATGAAAATAAATGACTCAGTTTTTCATTTCTACCATAAATATTATTTCAATTTTTTTTTATTATAAGCTAAATAAAAACATTCAAGCTTACTATAAGCCAGCTAGTGCTAAGCTCTGGGGATATAAAATTAAATAAAAAATTGTCCCATGCCTCAGAATACTTTTGAGGTACTTAATATATAACAGAGAATATGTCTATGATGATAAAAAAGAAATAGGCCCTGAATTCAAGGAGTTTCTCAAATGAAGGACACAACATATATATGTGTGTCTCTGTGTATGCATAGTAGAAGAGGGAAATTAAAGTTTATAAAGTTCTGATCTCACTTCACATTTTCTTGGATACTTCTTATACTTATCACTCATTCATAGCTCTATGAGTTAGTAGTCTGAATATTCTATAATTCATAATTCATTTAGTCACTCTTTAGCTATTGGGCATATAGATTATATCTAGCTTTTTGCTTTTACAAATTAAGCAGTATATTTCTAAAGGCAATAATATTATGAAGATATATAGATGTAAAAGTAGATTTACATTTATTTATATGATATATATGCAAATATATTTAGATAATATATACTTAAAAGATAAAATGGCTATTTAATTATATGAACTAAGGTCATTTTCCTGTAATATATATATTTCAAAGATTAAAAAAAATGACCTTTTTTCTTTTTCTAGTCATACAGAAGGGAGAGCAGTAAAAGGAATCATGTCAAGGCAATGGGGTTAAGTGACTACCCAAAGTCACATAGTTAAGTATTAAGTGGTTGAGGCCACATTTGAACACAGGTCCTCCTGACTCCAGTGCTTTATCCACTGTGCCATTCAGCTACTCTAAATGTTAGGCTAACTAATACTTGGACTACCTCATGAGCTGAGAGTAGTCCCAAGTGAAAATGAAGGTGGTAATTCTCCCTCTTTCTAGGAGTGGGGGAATACTACATACATTGTCAAATTCCCCTGAGGTGCTGATTAGTTTTGCTGAACTGCTTTTTTATTTTTATTTTTTTAAATTCCCTACTCTATGCCCAAAGGGCAATAAAATTGCCTACCCTTTGATCCAGCAATATCACTACTAAGGGTGTATCCTGAAGAAATCACAAAAAAGGGGAAAAGATCCACATGTACAAGAATATTCAGAGCTGCTCTTTTTATGATGGCAAAGAATTGGAAACTGGGGGGATGCTATAAGTTGAGGAATGGCTGAAATCAGTTGTGGTATATGAATGTGTTGGAATATTATTGCTCTATAAGAAATGATGAGCAGACAGATTTCAGAAAAATCTGGAAAGACTTACATGAAGTGATGCTGAGTGATTTTAGCAGAACTGAGAGAACTGCACACCTCAACAGCAACTCTGTGCAATGATCAATCTGATAGACTTGGCTCTTATCAGCAATACAAGGATCAAAGACAAATCTAAAAGTTCTGAATTGGAAAATGTCATCCACATCCAGACAAAGAACTATGGAATCTGAATGCAGATCAAAGCATACTGTTTTCATCTTTTTAAATTTGTTTTTTGCTTTTTCTTCTAGTTTTTCCCTTTTTAATTCTGATTTTTCTTTCACAGCATGACTAATATGGAAATATGTGTGTGACTAATCTGATGTAGATCATACATGTATACTATTTGCTATCCTGGGGCATGGGGAGTGAAAGGTGGGTGGGGAAACTCTACACAAATGAATGTTTGGGGCAGCTAGGTGGAAAAGTGGATAGAGCATTGATCCTGGAGTCAGGAGGACCTGAGTTCAAATTTGGCCTTAAACCCTTAACATTTACTAGCTAAGTGACCTTAGGCAAATCATTAGACTCTGCTTACTTCCAAAAAAAGGCAAATGTTGAAAATTATCTTTTTATATAATTGAAAAAAATCCCATGTTATTAGGCATGATTTTCTGGATGAGGGAAAGAGGAGGTATACAGTTGGGAAAAAGATGATGCAAAAATAAAAGATTTTATTGATAAAATTTTTAAAAAGAAAAAGAAAAGAGAAATCACTGTCAAAACTAAAAAGCCTGTACAAGAACACATGTTAGCATTCTCAAAGAGCCCTCTGTTATTACTACAAGGTTCTAATCATTTACCAGTATGACTCTGTTCCCTTGAAAACAAAATCTTTTAATTTTAATGTTTCCTTACACAAGTAATATTAGGTCCATGTATATGTGTATATGTATGTATGTATGTTTATATGCATGTAGCTATAAATCTATGTATTAGGTAGGGTATATAGTATAATATGGGACCTATAGTTCCCTCCTTTAAGTGTTGTGATTTTAAGAGAAAATCATAATCTTTATTTCTTCTGTTTCTTTACTAGAAAATTATATTTATGAGTGTATAAACCTAGATATACAAGTATTATTAAAATTCAAATAATGCAGAAAGTATGGTATTTGCACATATAGCAATATAGGATGGCTATGCAGGAAACAGGCTCATGTCTTGTGTAAGTGTGCCTTTAAAGAGATGAATTAACCAAACAATTGTTTACAAATGTATTTATAAAGCTATTGTTATTTTGAATGTACTGGGGAAGTCTATACTTTAAAAGGAAATTTATAGCACATGCTCTGGTAAAGATGAATAAATCATCCCTAATGTATTTGCTTTGTAAAACACTAAGACTTCCATTTACAAGTGGTCTCTCTCTGCTTAAAGGTCACCAGTATTCTGGCCCTCCTTAAATCTGCTCAGTGAACCTGAGTATTTGCAATGGAGAAAAGAAAGATGGGAAAAGCAACAACAATGACCTTGGAACAATCAAAGGTGGTCAGCCCAGTAAAAGAATCCTTTCAGCTTACGTGCCCATGAGAGAGACCCTACTTGAATTTCTTTTATTTCTATTTATTATTTAAAAAAACCCAACAGAAAATATTGATAGGTGAAGGTGATATAAAAAAGTTTTAAGAACTTAAAATTGCAGTAAGATGTTGGGGATGCCCTGCACATCCCTCCCCTACTCCCATCTTCTAATCCATCCCCTGAAACACAGAATTAAGGAAAAAAGAGGAAAAAAGCAGTTCAGCAAAACTAATCACAATCAACACATCACCCAAGCCTGCTAGGATATGTAATATTCTAGTCCCCTTCTTATGTCTTCTTTGGGCCAAGCTTGGTCATTATATTTAGGATCATAGCATCAGAGCTGAAAAGGACAACAGAGATCATTTAATCCAGCCTCTCGATTAAATGGTGAAGAATTAGAGTTCAACAAGATTAAGTTACTTGCCCAAGGTCACATAGCTACTGAAGAGTACAGCCAAGCTGTGGTCCTAGGTCTTCCAGTTCCAAATCCAACATCTTTGCCATGGCAATAAATGTGCAGTTTGTTTGTTATTGTTATTGTTCTTTCCATTGACACTGTTAAGAGTCCCTGTGAGTATTATTTTCCTAATTTTGTGGCATTCTTTTTTTATGACATGTTAATATCCATGGGAGTTAAAGGACTCTATCAGTCATTAACTTATAACTATAATTAGTTCAATTGGACTTTTTTAATACTATCACTTAAGATCAAATATAACCAGAGAATGAGAGTTTTGATTGACAAGGTAGAAAAGAAGATAATTTTGGAGTACAGAGAATTAAGGGGAGCCTGGGAAGGATGCTACAGGAGGAAGCTTGAAGCAGCATCAGGATATTGGGTACCTGAGGATAGGAGCACTAAGAAGTGGGAAAAGGATTCATAAAGGAAGATGGGAAGATGAATGTTTGCTCTAAAACTTTTTCTCTATATTACAAATTACTTAGTCAACCTTAATGTTATTTGAAATAAATCAATAGATGACCAAAGAGGCCATATTTTCCTTTACTGAGAGACAGGCAAGCATACACTTGTGACAATATAAAGATAACTGTTGCCAGGTCATCATATTTGCTGACCATCACCTGATTTGACCCTCCCTGTAGAAGCCATATTTTCCTTTACTGAGAGATAGGCAAGCATACACTTGTGACAATATAAAGATAACTGTTGTCGGGTCATCATATTTGCTGACCAGCACCTGATTTGACCCTCCCTGTCCCTTGTCTGTGCCATAAGCACACTAGAAATTGCTTGTTCTAGAGTACTGATCTTTAAACAATTTGGGTTCTGAAACAATAGACTAATTCTGCAGGGCATTAGAAAGCTAGGTAGAAAACATATTCCTGCAGCTTCAGAAGTTCAGTTTAATTCTGCAGATATGACACTTAAACATGAACATGCAAAATAAAAATATACAAGGATCTCAAAGCAGCCTAGAGTTTATCCAAATAGAGCTCTAACAATACAATGAAATGCTTTAGTAAGCACAATAAAGTGAGAGGCCAATCTTGGAAATAACTTGTTCTGTACATGAATGATATTTTGCCATTGTAGTGATAAAAATAAGGTCAAATATCCTTTCTAGACTCACTTTTAGATAAGCCACAGAGTATATACTACTATCATATGACTAATTCTCTGTAGTTTTCTGCAACTGATTTCTTTTTAAATTTTTAATTATTATTTTTAGCATTCTTTTAAAATTTTTGAATTACAAATTCTCTCTCTCTCTCTCTCTCTCTCCCCTCTCCCCAAAATTAAGAAGGTAAGTAATACAGCAATTACACATGAAAAATCATGCAAAACATACTTCCATAATACTCAATAAATAATAATAAAATAAAAAAGCAAGACAAAGTGATAAAACTATATTTCAATTTGTACGGAGAGATCATCAAGTCTTTCTCTATAGAGGGAAATTATTTTTCAGCTACGCCTTCTGGAATTATCTTTGATCATTGTATCATTGTATCAGAGTAGTTAAATCTTTCACAGTTGATTATCATTATTTTATTGCTGTTATTATGTACAAAGATCTAGTTCTACTCATGTTCTGTTAACTAATTTCTAACTACTAGTGACCATAAGTAACAAGTTTATAAGAGAGACCTGCTATTAAAACTTAAAGACACTTTTCAGTTAATGTGTATCATGTCAGTAAGCAATTCATAATTGGAACTGAGATGACAACTGTAAACACTTTTGATAAAAATCAACTGATACAAGCAGAGTCAACAGGGAAGAAGCTATTTACTCAGGAGAAATGTAAAGTTGCGTCATTTCTGCTATTTACATGATCCATAAATGTAAACACAGATACTTTAAAGAGACAAGAATGTGTCCTTAGAAAGAGCTCAATGGAAAGGGTAATGATCTTAGCCTCAGAAGCCCAGAATTCAAGACATTGTTCTGATACTTAATAGTTGTATGGAAGTAGTCACTTTGCTTTCTACATCTGTTTCCTCGTCTGTAAAATGGAGAAGATAAAACTTGGAATACCTAACTTGCAATATCCACTTTCAAAGGGCAGTTTCAAAGGTTTTATAAACTTTTTTTTTTTGCAAGGCAAACGGGGTTAAGCGGCTTGCCCAAGGCCACACAGCTAGGTAATTATTAAGTGTCTGAGACCGGATTTGAACCCAGGTACTCCTGACTCCAGGGCCAGTGCTTTATCCACTATGCCACCTAGCCGCCCTGGTTTTATAAACTTTCAAGTATTAGAGAAGTGTGAGTAGGTGTCACTGAGAGATCCTATACATAATAGACAGTATTTACTCAGAAAAGCATTTTGCCATAAATTGAAAAAAGGGGGAAGGGGGAATTAATTCACAGAATTTAAATATATTCTAAGAACTTTGGAGGTATAAAATTTGACCAAGAATGAAAATGCAACTTTCCTGTATAGTGAAGCTGGCCCTATTATCCCTTTACTATACTACTTTCAAAGATAATCTTTATTTTTTTTAGTTTTTGCAAGGCAATGGCATTAAATGACTTGCCCAAGGTCACACAGATAGGTAATTATTAAGTGTCTGAGGCTGAATTTGAACTCAGGTCCTCCTGACTCCAGGGCTGGAGTTCTTTCCACTGCGCCACCTAGCTTACCCCCAAAGATAATCTTTAAATAGTAACATGAATGAAATATATTTTCCCCAAAGTATTAACTCAACTTCTTGGTAGGTTTGAAGAGTAAAAGAAAACTTCTACCTTTAATATCAATCTTGCACAAAAAATGTAAGCATGTAATCTTTCTAGTATTCTCATCTTTATTAACAATCTATTATTTTATTATTACTATTACTGATTTATTATTAATCTTTATTCATCACTAATTATTTCCATTAAGTCCATAAGGTTTCACACTAATTCCTCTCATTTTCAAAACGATATCTACATATATTTCGGCCAAGTATTTGGAAAATTATGAGATTTCTAATATATTTTCACATCTATCTAGTGAAAAGCAGTTATGGAAATATTTTCTTTACATATTCCAGAAAGCAGGGAAGAAAAGGAAAAGAAAAGCTACTGACCACAACTTGTAGCATCCGATCATTCTGGGCAGAAGGGGCTTCAGTCAACATTTGTGATAAAGTTTGTATCAGGGTTTTTCCAAGGAGGAGAATAGAACTGAACATGGCAATTATTCCAAACACCATTCCTAAATTGAACCTGTCGTGGTGAAATTCAGATTAATACAGAGTACTTCACACCTCAAATATCATTAGGTTAAATGATCAGTGATATATTTTACTTTCAAAATCAAAATAATAACAAGTAAAAGAAATAAAGCTATGTCTTTACTGCATCAGCCTCAGACATATCTACTAAAGGAGAAACTGATCATTCTGCTAATAAATTATACATACCTTCAAAAATTCTTTTGTTGAAAAAGGCACAAATGACAACTTTACCTAACTTTCCTAATATAAGCGAAGAGAAAAATTAAAATTGTGCTTGGAACTTTATCTAAACAATGTATTTTTCCCATTCTTGCAATTAATGATTTATAAATTCTTGTAATTATTGGATTTATTTATACATATATCTCACTTGTTTTACTGGACAGAGGTGATGTATGTGTACATACATTACCTGAATGTAATGAACATCCAAGTGTTCAGTACAGTTATGTATATGTTCTTGTACTACTTTTGTTGATTAAGCATTTTGCTTTTAAATCATAATTTTATATTGAAGTAGAAAATTATGAGATTAACAAATGTTAATATTAACTCCAGTAACTGATATCATTGTCCTTATCAATTAAAGTAAAAACAGACAAGCAAAGAATACCACTGGTAAAGCAGCCTAGGTTTCCAACGTCCCCAGTCGTAAAAGAGACGATTGAAGAAAGGGGTTTGCCATCGTATGTGAAAAGGGGAGATGCTCAATCCATAAGATGTCAACCATTCTTCATAAGAAGTCTTCAAAGAATCTGATGCCTAGGAGAAAGAAAAGAGTGGTTTTGAAGATCGACCTTTTAAGGTACTTATGAAAATTAAAGAGTATTCCTATAGATAATCAAGATTTGGATAATAGATCTGAGGCTAGCAGGAGTCCAAGATATCATCTAGTCCAACCCTCTCATTTCATAGATGAGGAAAGTGAGCATAGAACTGTTCTCTGACACTGCTCTGGACTGACATACTCCAGAACAAAAATGATTCAAGTAATGATTACATTTGGCTCTTTAAAAGTTAAAAAAAACTCAATAATAACCTATTTGAACAATTTAAGTTTTAAATTTTTCTCATAAGTCTTGATGGAGAGAATATATTACCATGCCTGTTTTAGAGATGAAAGCAACTAAGCAACAGAAAGTTATGTATGTTATTTATATTCAATTAGGAAGTACTAAGACTTGAACTCAGAGCTTAAAACCCTAAGTTCAGTGTACTGACCATTTTATGGGATTTGGAAGAAAGATGTTCCTTTGTTGTTTTTTTTAAACTATAACCACAGTGGAGGTGTTAGTTTCTGTTTACAATTAGAGTGGTGAGGGACTTGAGAAACCATCTAGAGCAATCTTCTCATTTTACAGATGAGGAACTGAGGTCCAGAGGAGAGAGGAGAGAGGAAACTTCTCTGAGGTCACATAGGTAGAAGGGACAGAGATAGGATTTAAACCCAGGGCTCTTAAGCCAGAACCCTTTCTACTGTACCAGTCTAACATTTCATTATTATTAATGTAGTCCAATAACAAACTATCCTATTCCATTTAAAAACTGATACAGTATAAAGACTGCTCACTCTGCTCCCTGGTTCAAATTCCACCAGTGATGAACTGTGTTAATATGGCTAAATTGTTTAAACTCTCTACCTCAGTTTCCTCATCAATAAAACAAGAGAAGAGGACTAGAGGGCCTGTGAGGCCTTCTCCCTCTCTAAATCTACAATAATGATATTTATGGAATTTTCTTTATGTTATTATCTTGTTAGGGGCCCGGGCAAGGGGAGAGGAAAAAAAAACCAGGGGAAAAAAAATCAACCCAGATTGGAAACTAAGAAATTTAGTTTTTGTGGTACATGGATAGAGTATTGGTCTTATAAACTTAGGGGGATGGGAGTTTGAATCCAGCCTCAAACAGTGGGCATTTATTAGCTGTGTGACCTTGGACAAATCACTTAACTCTGACTTCCCTGTATCTAGGGCCATCTTCAGTCGCCCTGATTCATATATGGCCACTGGACCCAGATGGCTCTGGGGGAGAAAGTGAGGCAGGTGACTTGGCACAGTACCTCCTCGCTCAAATCCAATCCATGTGTTTGTCATAATATCATCTCTCTGATATCATGGTCTTCTTCCAGAAAGGGCAAACATCATCATTAATTATCATATACCTTTGTTTCCTCTGGAACTCAATTTGCTCTTCCATAAAATGAGGGGCATTGGACTAGAACAGGGACTCTTAGCCTGTGTCTGTGTGTGCATGCATGCATGTGTGTGCATGCATGCAGGAGCCCTAACATCATGGACCCCCTCGGACAATTAGATGAAGGTTATGGATTCTTTCTCAGGAAAATATCTTTTTATTTTTTTTTTAGATTTTTGCAAGGCAAATGGGGTTAAGTGGCCTGCCCAAGGTCACACAGCTAGGTAATTATTAAGTGTCTGAGACTGGATTTGAACCCAGGTACTCCTGACTCCAGGGCCGGTGCTCTATCTACTGTGCCACCTAGCTGCTCCTATCATCCTCATTTTAACAATGGGATAACTGAGGCTGAGAGGTGTATAGTCTCTTTAGTCCAGAGTTCTGCTCTGCCTCCTTAGGCGTCTTGTGGTAGCATTTGAACTCAGATCTTGCTGACTCCTCTGGGAGAAAGTGAGGGGGACTAGCTCAAAAATCACATCACACGCCTAAGAAGAAGAACTTGTAAAAATATTTCTTAGAAAACAGACAAACAAATAAGACAAAAGGCCAGGAACTTGACCCGCCCTCTGCTGGGCACCCCCTCACTGGACACCCCGCCCTCCTGCCACTGAGTGAGACCACATGCTGGGGAGGAAGGGGGTCGGATTGGGAGGGAAGAGGGAAGGGAGGCCTGGGGGAGGGGAGGACTGAGGAGGAGGGGGGGGCCTGCGGGGGAGGGGGAGGGGAGGCGGGGGGGGGGCACAGGACTGGAAGAAGAGCCTTCTCTTAACCCCCCCGGCCCCATCCCCCACTCACACCCCGGCCGGCTCCCCCTCTCGGAGCCTGAGCGGAGAACCAGGAGGGGGAGGGCCCGGGCCCTCACCTTCAGCAAGGTGTCGGCCAGGTAAATGGCGCACCAGCCCCCCATCACCAGCACCACCAGCGGAATCGGGATCATGGCGGCGACGGCCCGCGAGGGAGGACAGACCTCCCCGCCGGCGTCCGCCAACCCCTTCTCCGAGCCGCGGAGTTCCTACTGACAGAGCATCTGGCCCGGAACCAAAGTAGTCCCGGTCTCTTTGTCTTCAGCAGTTCCGTTTCCCAACCGGATACTTCCGGCCAGAGAACGCGGAGCCTCGCAAAAAGGACGTACTTCCTCCTCTCGGCGCTGGGCGGCGGCGCGCTTGCGTCTGACGTCAGCGTTCCCGGCCTGGGAATTTAACCTTTGCCTGGCTGCAGGCTTTCCCTCCCACGTGACAGTTTCCCCTCTATTAAATGGTCTTTATTCTTTTACTGGTCGAAGGCCTACTTGTCCACGGAATTTTGCAAAAAAAAAAAAAAAAAAGAGTAGTTAGATGATATCTAAAGAGTGGAATTTCTTTAGTGAATTTAGAATAAATCAGACACCTTTTCTTTCTCAAATATTGTAATGGCTTTGAAGAAATTCTTCAGTTTGATTGGAGATGTCTAGGCTCACTGTCTCACTTTCTAGGATCCAGTCCCTACTGCTGGTGTAGGGATAGGGGTAGGTTGCCTATAAACTTCAGTTCCACTTAGTCACTAATAGATTAACTTTATTTTTTTGGCAAGGTAATAAAGTTAAGTGACTTGCCAAAGGTTTCATAGCTACTTATCAAGTGTCTGAGGCTGAATTTGAACTTAAGTTCTCCTGACTTAAGGGCCCATGCTGTATCCGTAGGATCACATAGCTATCCCTAACATAAACTTTTACAAAAGAATATTTAATTCCTGTGTATATTAACAAATATAAAAGCATTCCTTCATACATGGAGCACAATCCCCACATATTAGGCTCATTTTAGCTCATTTCTTTTTTAGGTTTTTACAGGGCAAATGGGGTTAAGTGGCTTGCCCAAGGCCACACAGCTAGGTAATTAAGTGTCTGAGGTGGGATTTGAACTCAAGTACTCCTGACTCCAGAGCTGGTGCTTTATCCACTGCACCACCTAGCGGCCCCTTTTAGTTCATTTCTTAAAAAAAGAGTATAATCCTAACTTTCAAGCCCATAACATTCTGTTTGAGTCCAGACACTCTAGATGCTCAGGAATTGTCTGTCATATTGGTTGACTGTAACATCCCATCTATAATGATAGTTCCAAGGTCTTGATGACTTAAACTTCTGAGTTGGTGAGGATTGCCTCCTGCTCCTGAACCCCAGTCCAAACAAGACCTAACAAATCAATCAATACATATTTATTAAGTACCTGCTATGAACTAGGAATCAAAAGTAAATTCAATTTTTTAGAGTTTGAAGACTCTATCCTCTCCCCCTTTTTTAAAATTGGGGGTAACCATTTTTCCTTCTCTAATCTGGTAGCACTTTTCTCATTTTTTACATATTTTCAAAGATCAGTGATGGTGATCATATCTACCAGTTTCTTGAGTATCCTTTTCTGAGTCTGATGTATTATATTCATTGAAAACATCTAGGTATTCTCTTATTATCTCCATTAATTCCTTACTTATATACTTATAGTTACTTATATTTAAGGTAAGATCCTTTGACCTAGGGAGATTTTGTTCTAGCTGAGGGCAAAGTAGTTTTGATCTAAAAAAAAAGGAAAAATAATCCACCACTTTAGCTTCATGTAATTAATATAGGGGAAACTAGGTGGTGCAGTGGATAGAACATTGGTCTTGCAGTCAGGAAGACAGGAGTTCAAATTCAGCCTCAAACACTTGCCATTTACTGGTTATGTGACCTTGGGCAAGTCACTTAACCCTCATTGCCTGTCATCCAGGGCCATCTCCAGTCATCCTGATTCATATCTGGTCACTGGACCCAGGAGGCTCTAGAAGAGAAAGTGAGATTGGGGACCTGGCATAGCACCCCCTCACTCAAATCCAATTTATATGCTTTTTCATGACATCATGAGAATGAAGGACAAATATCATCAATTAATATAGCAGCTAATTTTCTAACCTAGGTAAAGAAATGAATATTTTCAATTTTGAAATACAAATATATGCATGAAATGGATCATAACAAAAATTTACTTGCTGCTTTCTGTATGTTTTAAATGTATCTTCCAATCAGTCAATAAATATTTATTAAATATTTACTATGTACCACACACCATGCTAGGCTTTAAGTATACAATTAAAAAAAATGAACTGAATCCTAATAACAAATAGGTTTCATTCTAATGAACTCTACCTTGAAGAATCTATCTTGAAAGATATGATTATTTTTCTCATATTAATAACCAGTTGTTATATTAGGACTAAGGTTTCCCCTCATTTTATTTTCTCATTCCCTGCAGACTTTTCTACTATAAAGGGCAGAGCTGAGAAAGAGATGAAATCTTGGGTAGAAGCATCCCACTGGGAAAATTTAGATCTGTTCAGAAGGTAGAGAAATTGTAGTTTAGGTGACTTAATGGATTCTAGTCCATTGTATTTTGGAAGGACAGCAGTGGATAAAAGTGGATTCCCCTATTGTTTTGCTTACCCTAGATAGGGTGACATGGGCATATATATATCTTTGATCAATTCTGAGTGATCAGAATCATGTCTCCCAGACCCTCATTAGAATAAGCCCATATTTCAATATAATATTCATTCTCTCATTAGTTGTTAACTAATCAGAGTTGAATTCTACTCTCAGGAACATCTACTTTTCCAAGGGCATATTAGTGTTGAATGGGTTCCTTGGCATGTCTTTGGCATTTGAGAGTTCCACTGACACCTTTTATTAATTATCTGTTAATATGATTGATAAAATGATTAATTACCCAGAAACTATGTCTCTTTAATTTTTTATGTCACCAGCTTCAAATTCTCTTTTGTTAGTCTTTTGTAGTCTGCACTGTGGGAAGACAACTTTGGAAAAAATGCCATCTTTGGGGAAAAAATCATTGAATTTGGAATTTGAAGCAAGATAAAATTGTACACATTAACAACCCACATTATGAGATGATCAACCTTGATAGAAGCAGCTCCTCTCTGCAGTTCAGAGAGCTAGGACAACTGTATTAGACTGGCTATGGACAATGTTATCCCCATCCAGTGGAAGAAAAACAAAACAAAACAAAACAAAAAAACAAACCAACCCTTCAGAATCTGAAGGACACTTTATAAAAATTATCTCTTATGTATCTCTTTCCCTTAATCTTAATTCTCATACCAAATATGACTAATCTGTAAATACGGGAAGGGAGGGTGGAAGGAAATTTTGTAACTTAAAAATATACATGTGCATGTAGATGGAAAATAAAATAAATAAAATTGAAAAGAGAATTTAGAAGATTTTGGACTCATAATCCTGCTACTCAATTAGTCAAATCTTGGGTAAGTTCTTTACTCAGCTTTGGGTTTGGGATCTTTAAAATGGGGATAATAATACTTGTGTTACCTTATATAGTTGTAATTAGGATGAATTGAGATAATAGTCCAACTTTGTCAACCAACTGGATAGCTTTGCCCATAAGTCATTTGGCCTAATTGGATCTCTCTCAAGGTTTCCTCATCTTTAAAATAAGGAATCTGTACAATGTGATCTCTGCCATCTCTTCCTTTTTTTTTGTTTGTGAATCTATGAATATTAAACACTTTGTAAACCCAAAGTACTATGTGACATAAACAAATGCTTTAACATTGAAATAATATATATATATATATATATCTGAAGAGACACTTTATCTATTAACTGCAATAGTTCCACTAATTTAATGTGTAATTTAAATATCAGTTAAGCTCTCTTAGCAGATAGGCATACAAAAGATGAAGACATCTCCCCCCATACTGGAAGGTGGGAAGAGTCTGTAAAAGAAATTGACCTCTTTGTTATTTTTTTACAACTTGCAGAATTATTCTTAACTGACACATTTCTCAGTTAAAGGGACATAGCTGTTGCACGCTAATTATTTTTTCAAAGAATAGTATACAGATTATTTGGTATAAGTCTTACTTCAGGGATGGTTTCTGGATAGGGAGGGAGTGATGATAGTCACCTACATACACAATAATGCATGAAAACACCAGTAAAAGTATTTTGATTTTAGAATATAAGGAAGGAGGAATTGGTTTTTATTTCATCCCAAAACTCTGAGGGTCCTTCCTCCCAGAGTGATATTTTTGGATGGTAAATTGGACTATCTTGTTTCAATTCTTACCTGGCCCTTATTCATTAAATGGGAATTGTCTCAGACAAACTAAGAGCTGGGAGAAATCTTAATTTAGAAAGGTCAAGGTAACCCACTGAATCTTTTTTTTTTTTGTCTTTGGAATTCGATAACTTTGGAGGAGAGGGAGGCTACAACTTTGCACAGATCTGCTTCACTCAAATCCTGTCCACGTGTAAGTCAAAAAGACATTACCTTCGTGATACAATTGGTACACTTAGGTGAAACAAGGATGAACAATAGCAACAATAAGAAAGGAGCTTTTCATAAAGGTGACAAACATTCCAATGTCCCCAGTGAAAAATAGAAATATCAAAGGAATAAGCATTTGAGGGTTATTGGAAAGATGTAAGAATCTCTAGGATATGGATTTGTTAACTTCCAAGATTTAATTGCCATCTGAGGTTTTATTCTAACTTCCTTTTTAAATTCTGATACTAACTAAATTAATCTAAAATGGCAACAGAAACAGTACAGGACTCACTTGTCTTCCCTTTTCTAGGACAAGAAATTTTAACCATCTCCTACCAATTTAATATGAGCCATATTAATAATTCATCATATTTCAAAATTTAGTTTGTCAGAATTCTCAAAAGAGATTCTTAGGTGAAGAAATCTCATTCTTTATTTAGAGACTCTGTCATTTATTAGGAAAAATGAGTTTCCTTGTGAAACTCAAATTATATGGATTAGTTTCAAACAAATATTTTCTAGGAGCTAAATTCTTAAATTGGAAACAGAATATAAGCCAACAGCATGGTGCATTAACAGATTGCTTGGCTGACCTGACAAATTCTATTCTGGCCAGGTATTAGAATGAAATTCAGAACTGATCCCAGTTAGTACTCATTCCAGGACTGGATTTAAAGAGTATATTTCTCATATATTGTACAAATATAGTGCATTTTGTGCAAACATCATCTAATTTTATTCTCACAATAATCCTGGTAAATAGGTGTTATTATTATCATTCCCTATTTTACAGAAGAGGAAACTGAGGAAGACAGAGATGGAATGACTTTGTCCAGGGACACACAGTAAGTGAATGAAGCTAAATTTGAATTCAGATTTTTCAGATTCTAGTTCTATGTTCTCTATACAGTTTAGCTACTTCCAAAAATGGCATGTTGCCACCTAATCTTACCTTTGTTCATTATACTCCTAAAGTTTGCACAGGGGTGGGATACATCTAACAGGCTGGGGATGGGTTGGGGATGGGGGCCGAGGTGGGGGGGAAATGGAGCTAGAAGTGGGGCTGGTTAGGAGGTCTTCCTTTAAATCAGGGATGAGAAAACTGTAGGCCATATTGGTTTGTCATTGCCAAGGCAACCTCAGGTGGGACTAGAAATTCAATATATCTTGGAGATTTTTAGGGATAAATTAATTAAATGTTTGATGAAATAGAGCCCTTAAATGATGTTATAAATATCCAAATGGCCTAGGCAGAAAGTAAGTTTCCTACCCCTGCCTAATTCTCTGGATACCATGAGATCAAAAGTTGTTTATTCTTTGTTTTTGTATTCCCAACTTCCAGAACACTATGTGGCATAAAATAAGTTCTTAATTCCCAGTGAATTTATTGATTGGTTATATGGATATTAATAAAACATATGGGTTGGGTTTTTTTTTTTGCTTGCTTTAACTGGACCTGTGATTTCATCAGTGCATAGAAGTCCCAGTGAGAAACTACATCTATTAACACAGATTGGCATCTTCTATGAAATTATAGACAGTTGCTTGGGACACAGAGGAGAAGTGACTTTTGAGACTAGCTCAGACAAATTATTTGATACCACATGAGAATTGAACTTGGGTCTTCCTGATTCCTAGGCTGTTTTTCTTTCTACAATGTTATGCAGTCCATTGGTTGTTCCTCACTTTGGTTACAAGACTGACCCATAGATTTCTGATCATCTACTATTTTGATGGCATCTTTTACACCACTTCTGTACAATTCTTGGTTTGTTAGATGTTCTACCTTGCTCATGTTCAATGTGCTCCTCTTTGTGTGTGACCCTCTATTCTTTGGAAGCTGTGAGAGAAATGATTATTAAAGACCAATTACCAGTATATTGGAGGGGATCTAGACTTTTTTCCTTTTCATTTTTTCTCTTTTAGAGAGGAGGTCAAAGCAGAAGGATAGGATTGATGACGAATCTTAGATGGGATCTCACACAACTGGGAAAGCTTAGTTCTGATTAAATTCACTTTATCTAGTTGAATTTCAGCCCAGAGTTCAACTATGTAAGTCTTCTGAATGGAGGACAGATCATTTTGTACAGATTGCTTGGAGGGGGAATGATCTGTGCACAGAGGTGAGTCTCTTTGTCCAAGACCAGAGTTATCCTTACCCCAACCCCTCATTAGAATAAGCCCATCTCTTATTACAATATTCATTCTCTCATTAATTAAACAGAGTCAATTTCCTCCTTTCAGGAACACCCATTCCCCAAGGATTTAAATGTTCAGTGGCCCCCCCCAATTTTGTCTTTAGTTAATAAGAGAGAGCCACTGACCTCAATGTATTATTTGCTAGCTATAGTTAATTACCCAGAAATTATGTCTCTTGGAGTGTTCATTCATCACAGTTTTGATAATTCACACTATATAGGCATATATGAGAAACATATCACAAAAGATGTACTTGAAAAAAGTTTACCTAAATATACATGCAAATATGAGGAAAAAAACTACTGAAAATAGTCCATGGCAATAAATGCTATGTCAAATGAATGACAAAAGAATACTTACTACTGGCAGGGTAGTTATGGAAGGCTTTCTTTAAAGAAGGAGGAAGAAGAATCTGATTTGAAACTTGATAGAAATATGTGTGCTGGTGAATGTTTTAAAATCTTTAGCTTTCCAAAAGAAAATTGTACACATGGTACCTTTTTATGTTTAAATCTTTAATATTAGTATTTTGCCATTAAGAGTTTAGACAATCTACAAAAATAATAAATCAAGATATGATTTATATCATTTGCATTTCTAAGGTGTAAAGGATCATCTTGAAAATTTGACAATTGACTTTCATAAAATAGATAGAGTTGGTTCCAATAAACCCCTGAGTACAGTACTAAGGGAACAGTGTAAACCAAATCTCAAAGGCAGTAAAGTGAAAGCACAATGATCAGGTCAGTAAATGCAGGGTTTTGAATGTTTGTGTTGGAGATACAGCTAGCAAGGTAGCTTGGGGTCAGGGAGTGGAAAGCTTCATGGGATCATTTGATTTAGTGGTGGATATAGCTTGGAGATTAGTCTAACACCTTCATTTTTAAGATGAGAGATTAAATGACTCATCCAAGGTCACACAGGTTAAGAGTCTGGATTTGAGTTTCAGTCTTTGGCTCCAAATCCAGCTCGTGCTGGGCCATCCTCAATTTTATTTTTGAATACTACATGAAAATATTCAGACCTTTATCTTGTAGTTAAAGAAAACCACTGAAAGTTTTTGAGTTAGGTGAGTAGAATGATAAAAAAATGTTTTAGGAATTCAATGAAAATATTTATAAAGTGCCTGTTTTGTTTGAGGTACTATTGAAAGCTTTGAGGACAGCAGAGTCCCCGTCCTCAGGATGTTTATAATCTACCAGGTGAAGTTGACATATACACAAACAGATATGACTCATCATAGAATTGAGAGAGACAAAGGGAAGATTCATACAATGAGCCATAATAAAACTGGAAGCGGGAGAGAAAGATTATTAAGTTGAATGACCTTTTACTGGCCAATTCAGGGAGCATATCCCCTGGTATCTCCTGGCAACATCTGTGAACTCCAAGGATAAAATCTCTCATTTATTGCTTGGGAAACTTCCTGGTTGCTCCCAACCATGTGGAGGCCCAGACCTAAATGCACTTTTTAAAATTGATATTTTAGTTTATGTTCCCAGTTACGTGTTAAGAAATTTTTTCCAGCATTCATCCACTTATCTTGGTACAGGGTATTAGGTGTTGGTCTAATCTTAGTTTCTTCCATACTAACTTCCAATTTTTCCCAGCAGTGTTTATCAAAGAGGGAGTTTTTATCCCAATAACTGGACTCTTTGGGTTTATCAAACAGCAGATTGCTATAATCATCTCCTGCTTTTGCAGCTAGTCTATTCCACTGGTCCACCACTCTATTTTTTAGCCAATACCAAACAGTTTTGATGACTGATGCTTTGTAATATAATTTTAGATCAGGTAGGGCTAAGCCTCCTTCTTTTGCACTTTTTTTCATTAAGCTCCTGGAAATTCTTGACTTTTTATTTGAAAAAGTATTTCTTGATCTGTTAATTGGTCTATGGTATCTCTTTTTAATGTCTAAATCCTGTACCCATTTTGACATTATTTTGATATGGGGGTGTGAGATGTGCATCTGAATGGATTTTCTGATGCTTTTGAATGACTTGATAAGTCTGGATTATTCCCTTTTTCACTTCCCTCCCTATCCCCCTCCTCCCCAGGGAGGTGTTAAGATAATTGGTGCTAGATGATAAAAGAAGTTATTTCTATGCCCCTTCAGATAAGGTAGAAACCCTCCAGATGACAACATAAGAGAAGGATTGTCTCTTTTCTACTTTTCTACATATTTGTGTTGGTTGCTGAACCTCCTCCATCGAATGTAGATTCAGTTAACTTGGCTGAGACTAATCAGCTGCTTGCCTGGTTACAGTTCCACAGATCAAGATGCCCCTCTCAGGCTAGGCTCTTTACTTTCAAACTCCAAGGGGCTTCTCAAACCTTGATTGACTCCACCTTCCTCAACCTCCACCACTCTATTTGGAGGACTCGAGGGTGGAGTGTCCCAGTGCCTTGAGGGCAGAAACTGAATTCTCTTGGTTTCAACTTCTTAAAATAGTTGACTCTTGCCTGATAGACTGATCTCTGGCCACCCTCCTACAGCTAGAATAAATTTGAACTGAGATCTTCTTGACTCCAAACCTTACACTCATTACCTAGCTGCCCCAGAAACAAGTTATTGAATTCTGTTCTAATCATTTTGCCATACATGCTATGACTCTATTTTGATTAGTATTGCTTTTGGTTTAAGAATAAATTATTTTTTTTTCATGTCTAATGTTTATGATACATTGACTATTTGTATTTTTACTTCCCTTCTTTCTGGGGAATCTCTTAGTCTTTTAAGAAACAGCAATTTTTAAATGAATTTTTATTGAAATCCAAATTCTTATGTTAGCAAAGTTATCCCTAATATTCTCCTTCCTTCTCTTTCCAAAGAGCTATCCCATATAACAAAATTAACAACTTTCTCTGAATTGAACTAATGTCGGTATTGAGACACTGAATGTGAGAATGGGAAATCCAATTCCCTAAGGAAGAGGTAAAATTTCTCAGCACTGAATCCATTATACAAATCAGGAAGTAGAAGGTTCCTATGAAGCATAGCTAGTATCTTTTCCTTCTTGAGCAATGCCCCCACCCCTCAACTACCAGATATCCATCCTGTCCTTAGTTAAGACTTTAGGAAGAGATCATTTTTTGCTGAGGTATGTTTAAGGAAGATTAACTTTGCAACAGTATACAGAATGGATTGACTTCAGAGACCAGAGACCAAGAAACCAAGTAAGAGGGTATTAAAGCGATATAAATATGAATTGATAATGGTCTGGATTTGAGTGATGGTTGTTGGAATTAAAAGGAAAGAATATATATTATATATATTATATATATATATATATATATATATATATATATGATATTTCTAAAGAAAAATGTATAGGACTTGTTTGGGTATGTACGTGTGTGTGTGTGTGTGTGTGTGTGTGTGTGTGTGTGTGTGTGTGTGTGTGTGTGTGTGTTGGGAGAGGGAAAAAGTGTCACTGAGAAAGAGAGAAAAACGAATTAGGATCCTATCCTATTCTGTCCTACATTCTGGAACCTGCATGTCTTGGCCTTTTTCAAATGCTAATTGAAACATAGCATGAAAGAACATAAAGGAAGTGGGGCAGCTAAGTGGTAAAGTGGATAGAGCACCAGTCCTGGAGTCAGGAGGACATGACTTCAATTTCAGTCTAAGACAATTAATAATTGCCTGGTTGTGTAATCTTGGGTGTCTTGGGCAAGTCACTTAACCCCATTGAATTAAATAAATAAAATTTAAAAAAAGGATTTAAGGGCACTAATCCCTTATGGTTGGAGAGAAGATATAAGGATAAAGCATAAAGAAGTTTTGCTGTTTACTCCTTTCAATTGTTTCTGCCTCTTTGTGTCCTCATTTAACAAAGATACTAGAGGGATTTGCTAATTTCCCCCTCCAGCTAATTTTACAGAGAAGGAAACTGAAGCAAATGGGGTTAAGTAACTTGCCCAGGGTCACAAAGGTAGTAAGTGTATGAGGCTGAATTTGAATTTCAGAAGTTGAGTCTCTCTGACTCTAGGCTTGGTGCTCTATCCACTGTACCTCCTCTCTGCCCCAACATTAGAAGGTGGGTCCTGAAAAACAGACCTGACCAATTTAATAATTTTATTGAGGGATATCTATTCATTTAATGGAGGAATCATGGGCTAGTGTCTATAGAGCCTGACCTGGGAGTCTGAATTACCTGGGTCAAAGTCCTAACTGGTCAACATTGGTAATTTAACTACTCATTCAATGCTGTAGGTATCCAAATCCTTGAATTAATATCAGACTTGTTTTGGAATATATTCATCCAAATAAGTACCTATAATGTAATTATCATTTTGCTAATTGATGTTTTGATATAAAAACTTCTCTTTTAGTGGACCATGCAGTTTAGTCTGGCAATATGGTAGTTTATCTCTCTCTTCTCTCTTTATTACTATTCAAATATTCAGAGTAAGAAGAGTTACCTGTTGGATTACTCCAAGAAAGTATGAAGCAAAGTCTACTCACTGCAGCTGCTATATAGGAAATCCACTTTCACACTTGAATACCAACATCAGACAAGTTAGAGTAATTCAGCGTTCTTTTTTTATAGTAATCTCATCCAACTGTCTAAGATATAACCTTTTTCATCTGTTAAATAATATGTCAGATAAGATATAGAAAAGGTAAATGGCAAACTAATGACTGTAAAGGAAAATTAATATAGTACAGTGTCCTAACAATAACAGTAATTTCTCTGAATAAAAACAATATCTAGTATTTACATAGTACTTTGCAAAACACTTTATAAATATTATCTTATCCTTGCAATATGATATTATACCTGTTTTACAGATGAGAAAATGGAGGTAGCCAGATATGAAGTGGCATGCTCAGAATCTCACAGAAGTGTCTGAGGTGGAATTCAAAAATCAGGCCTTCCTGACTCTAGGTCCAGCACTCCAAGCACTGTACAGCCTATCCATCTGCCTCTGCCATCATTTTAACTACAGAAATAAAAGACAGTTTTGTACAATATTCTAATTATTACATGAGTCACAATTTCTATGTTCATTTCTCAACCCTTCTATTCTTTTATCCTGAGCCTCAGGCTGAGTTCATAATTCTCCCAAATGCCACTTTTATCTATAAAAATAGGATATGAAAGCAGGTATAAAGAAGTTGTGGAAAATGTTTAAAACATTTTCAATACATAACTTTAAAAATTTTCATTGATAAATGAAAGAATCTAAATAAATGAGCTCAATCATCACTTTAATAGAACTACCATAGTAGACTCTATCCATGTGGTTATATTCTACTATGGTTCTTCCATAGTAGAATCCATCCATGTCTTCTTCTCCTATGTGCTTTTCAACAACTTTCATTTATTTATTTATTTATTTCCCAATTACATGCAAAGGTATTTTTCAACATTTATTCATTTGCAAGCTTATGAGTTCCGCATTTTCTAACACCTTTCCTTCCCTCCCCATCCCCATGGCAGCAAACAACTTGTATATGTATGATTGTATTTAACATATTTCCATGTCATGTTGTGAAAGAGGAATTAAAACTAAGTGGGAAAAAATATGAGAAAGAAAGAAAAACATAAAAGAAATTTTAAACTGTGAACAAGATATGCTTTGTTCTGCATTCAATCTCCATAAATTTTTTTCATGGATGTGGTTGTCATTTTCCATAGCAGGTTACATAGGATTGTCTTTGATCATTGAACTTCTGAGAAGAACTGAATCTATCATATTTAATCCATCTCAGAATGTTGCTGTTAATGGATATAATGTTCTCCTGATTCTGATCACTTCACCCAGTATCAGTTTTTCCATGCTTTTCTAAAGTCTAGCAGTTCTTATATGTGGTTTTTAATTCTTAGGTTCTTTGGCCAAGGAGAACCCAAGGGTACCCAATGGAGGGTACCCAATGGTTAAATAACCTCAAAGATGGACACATGGTCTTTAACATGGTAGAACTCAGCATTATGCATTGAGAAGAGTACTTGACTTGTAGTCAATGATGATCTGACCTTGAGTCCTACCCCTGACACTTAATAAATATGATCTTGGAAAAGTCATTATATAGCTCTGGATCTCAGTTTCCTCATCTGTAAAGTGAGGGAGTTTAACTGCATAGCCTCTAAGTTCCCTTCCCACCCTAAATCTACAGGGTTATAACTTTATGATCTTGTGAAGTCATCTAATTTCTCTGAACCTCAGTTTCTTTATTTCTAAGATGGAAATGATAATACTTATAGAGCATACTTTGAAAGACCATAGTGAAGATTAAATGTAAAATACTAGGTTTTAATGAGCATGAGTGAATAATGCTTTGAAGTGGTTAGTGGCATTACTTCAATTTGCAAGGTATATAGGTCAGTAATAAATCATCATATATTGCATAATTATAACTCTGGATAGTTCAAATTTGAATATATGGTACCACTTGCTAGATTTATTTATTTGCATTTGTATGTAAAGCCCTTTGAAAACCTTGAATATAATAGCAATGTCCCCTTACCCACTTTGTTCTTATCTTTGCAACCCATTTTTATTTTTTGTGTTTTTAATATTAATTGCTGTTCAAATCTTTCACTACATAATAATAGTCAGTATGTGAATTCTCCTTTTGACTCTGCAATTTTGATTCTGTCTTAATTCATATAAAGACTTCCTATAGGAATTTTGATTAAAGCTTGGAGAAAGAAGAGGAGATCACATTGGGAAAGACTTCAAATGCCAGGAGCTTTTATATGTGATGCTGGAGGTATTAGAGAGCCATTAGAATCGTGTGTGTGTGTGTGTGTGTGTGTGTGTGTGTGTGTGTGTGTGTGTGTAGAGGGTGGACTGGAAAAGGGAGAAATGAGGCAGGGAGACCAATTGGAACTTGTGTGTAATAGTCCAGGTCAGTGGTCAAACTCAAATAGAAAGAGGGTCATTAAACCATACATGAAGATCCTTGTGGGACACAGATTGACCTAAAAACATATCAACATCACCTATATTCTATTGTATTTTTACTTTGTTATATATTTTCCAATTACATTTTAATCTGGTTCTGACCACAGGCAGGAGTGGTTTTCTATTATTATAAATCATGAACTCCATCTTCTGTGCTTACCCTATGATTATCAATTGATTTCAGTTAGAGTTAATTAGCTTTTAGAAAGGAATTTTTTAAAAACTAAAACAGCATAGTGTGAAGAGTGATATAAATATCTCCTCACTTGAAGTCTGTGAGGTACTTTTTCCCCCAGTTACCTAGTCTGAGGGAAAGTGGGTTAAAATTAGGGTCTATTTGGCAAAATTCATAACTCCTGAATGTCTATTTGTTAGAAGTTTTTTTCCCTGTTTGGAGGCTCTCATGAAGTTTCCCTTAGGCATGGTATAGTTTTCTGTTGAGTTCATTGTAGCTATGTCTCAGTACTATCTTTATTCAATATATCTAGTTTGTCTTTGCTGCCTGATAAGGATGCTTCAGTTAGCTACTGTCTTCACAAAGATACTGCTAGGATTCCAAGGAGAGGTCTAAATCCTTTGACCTTCCCAAAGTTTACAAAGTTTCTTTCCAGTCAAGGAGGATGATAAAGATATGGACATGTTTCAAAGAGTTTTGATGATGACTATTTTTATTACTACTTTGAGATTTATTATTTGAGGTCTTCCCATTGTTTTCATGATTTCTCTTGAATTTCTTGACCTTTTGTTCCACAAGATTAATTTTTGTTATTTTTTCCTGCTCTAAAAAGTAAAACTTAACTAATTTGATTTTTATGGTAATATATATATATAAGTAAAGTAATTTAGGTAGTACTGTCATTTTGTAATTTTGGTATTGTCAAAAAATTAGTAATTAATATTTTGACAATGATATAAGTATGTCTTTATTCAAGTATAGAGTGGACACTCCATTTCTGAATTCTATGATTGACACTTTGGTGTATGCTTCCCCCCACCCCCAGTATTTAGAAAGAAATGCTCTGGTAAACTAAAGTGTCATTCCCTAATGAAGATTACTATATTTATATGAAATTCAGCTCCCTACCACATACTACCTACCTGACCCTGTTAGGAGATCCTCTCTGCTTTCAAAGAGCTAACATTCTAATCACAGCTACTGAGTGGTTTTCAGTGATAGAAATCTTTTGTTTTAAGGGGGGAAATGAGCAGATAGAGATTTAGGATAAAAGAATTATGATGATTTATTTATTTATTTATAATATATAAAGTTTTGGTTAAATAAAGATTTGAGCAAATAGCTCAGTTGCTGAATGAGTATATGAATAAAAAGATATTGGTTAAAAATGTGCTATGTAAATTTCTTCTGTGACAAATGCAACTTTTTTTCTTTTTAGGTTTTTGCAAGGCAAATGGGGTTAAGTAGCTTGCCCAAGGTCACACAGCTAGGTAATTATTAAGTGTCTGAGACCAGATTTGAACTTAGGTACTCCTGACTCCAGGGCCAGTACTCTGCAAATACAACTTTTTGACTAAATACTAAAGAATAGGTATCTTTAAAGGACAAGAAAGTGACTAATTCTCAATTGCTTGATTCAGAAGTCCCAGTTTGGGCTATCTTGGTCTATGACAGAACATATGAGCATGGATAAAGTGAAATACCATTCTGTCAATGAGGATGGACCTATGCTGCCATCTGCACTTGGGTCTTAGGTTTAGGCCATGCTTCCATGACAACAACATGAAACAGCACCTGATGAAGGCTGCTGTGTAACCAGATCTGACAGTTAAATCCAAGATGGTGTGTTTAAAGCCAGAGATGAGTCATTTATAACCTTTAAGTCTCACTGAGCTATAGATAGCTTGGAAGATCCATGAAGGAGGGATAGAGGTGGGGGATCAGAGTCTTCATCTCATTCTTTATGTAAGAGCTTTCTTTCTGGATGGTCTCAATGACAATCAAGAAGGGTGGATTGGTTGATCCAATTTGAACCATGGACAGATGGTTGACCATTCTAGATTTGGGGGCCTTTTTCATGATTGTCCAATATATTTAAGATGTGGAATTCCAAGACTATACATATATATATATATATATATATATATATATATATATATATATATATATGATTTCCATAAAAGATCATAGGACATTATCCAGTCTCTCCTGTTATTTCTAGATAGAACTTTCAGAACTACACCTTTACATTAATATACTCACCTTAAAAATCCCATGTCAGTACCCTGTCTGTGATGGGATGGGGGAAGGGGGAGAGATGAGATTGAGTGTAGTGATGATTAAGAGTAATTAACATTATGATTATGGTTATTAGCTTGAAGCAGAAAACACTCTTGGGAAAAGAAGGCATGATTTAAATCATGGTATGGGAAAGCAAAGAGAAAATCATTCATAGAATAATGAAATCCAAGGTCTACATAGAAGTTAGAAAGAATTTATAGTAGATCAGAGCTAAGAAGATCAGTATAGAATGGGTTAGAGATATACAGCATGGAATGGGTATTGGCAAAATAGTAGTTTCTTTCATGCAACTTTTCTACCCATGATAGCATTCTTTTATGGCAGTGGTATGCTGGACATGTGGGACATCCTCATTCCTCAGCCTGGTGAAGTATGGTGTTAGCCATACTATAGTGGTCCAAATATTATAGAGTGTTTTATATATGCTTATTTTCCATTGCTAGATAAGATGAGAACTGAAGAATTTAGTCATTTCAATTCAAAGAGGCAGTTCTAGGCTGGATTTGACCAATAGTTTCATCATTATTGTCTCCTTCAATTCTATTGCACATAGGGTGTGGGGTCTGGAGCATCATAACATATCAGCTTTAATTAACACAGACACTAATGAAACTTTTCCATGTAATACAATGATGAAACATTGGAGGCATCACTTGTCTGGGTCTTAAATGATCCCTTCCCTGCATTCACTGTACTTTTATTCCCACAACATTATCCATTTACCATGTATAAACTGGCTTCTTAAAAAGTTCACTTGCCCCTTTTCTATTATCTAGCTTCCCCAAATTCCTTGGCAAAGTTACTAATGTAATCAGCCCCATCTTCTTCATTGGTTTTTGGAGCAGTTGAACCTAACAGGACTGGCCTTTCTTCTGCTTCTATACCTGACACTGCCCCATTTTGGCTAAAATATTATAGAATATGTCCTACTTCAAGAAAAGTAATCATAAAATGAATTCAGAATGTGTATGATAAGAGGAATCATTTAAGGATTTACTTAAATCAATCAGCTAAAAATTATTTTATAATAACTGATGATATGCTAGGCATTGTTCTAAGTGTAGGATATACAAATTTAATGGGAACATTCACTAAAGAGAGCCCAGTGACCCCACCTCCCCCCCACATTACTCTCTTCTGCTCCCAAGGAGATAATATATAAAGAAATACATACATTATATATAAATATATATATATGCATCTTTACATACATACATATATAGGACATATACAGAGTAGATGGAAGATAATCTTAAAGGGGTACACTCTAGAAACTGGGAGATCTGAGAAAGATACTCCATTATTCCCAGAAAGTAGTATTTAAGTAGATTGAAAATATGATTCTATAAAAATAAACAAAAATTCTTTTTATATACGACATGTCAGGGATACACCTTTTCTTCTAAATGATGAGTCTACTGAAATTATAAATATTCAATCTAAATTTCTCATGCTCCTATTTATATTTCTTTTGTTTTTTTTCTTTGGAGAAATTTGGGAAGCCCTTTTCAACATTTTGTATATAGCATTTTTTTAATGTGGTCATAAATTTAGATATCACTTCTCTCTTCTCCAGGTTTAAAATACTTCTTACTTCTCTATCTTTTCCTCATCTTTTTTTTTTTTTACTACCAGGGATACTATTGGCTACTTGCTTCATCACATTGAATAATGGTCATGACAATCCCATGTTTACCCTAGAGGATGTTCACCATCCAACATATTCACTTCACATCAGAGGTCACTCCAGGAAATTTTGTTGTCAGTCTGTTGCTTTTTCATTTGTCTGACTTTTGGTGACCCATATTTTGGGGTTGTTTTTTTTTGGCAAGGATACTGGAATGGTTTGCCATTTTTCCAACTTATTTTACTTATACAGAAACTGAGGCAAATAAAGTTAAGTGACTTGCCCAGGATTATATATCTGGTAAATATATGAAGTCAAATTTGGACTCAACTCTTCTTATACCAGGTCTGGGGCTTAATCCACTGTGATATCTAGCTGCCCTATCAACTTTGGGAAATAACAAGCTCTTTATGGTTCTTTGAGAACTGACTAAATATAATCTTTAGCTCCACTCAATCTGTAGGTGACATATGCTCTCATTCATCTAAGAGTATTGACAATGTAGCTTTATCCAATTAGTTGTTGACTCAGCTGCCAATCACTAGGCAAATCCAACCTCTTTCCTTGCTTCTGAGTTTCAATGGATTTTAATTATAGGAACATAATATAATGGAAGGAACCATAGAAGAATGACTTTACTGTATATAGTTCTTTACTTATACACAAAAGAATAACATTGAATAACTATTGCATAAACTAGTTCCTTATTCTGGCAGCTTTTATCCAATCTATCAGTGATGCCCCAAACCTAAAAGTTCCACAGACGCAATTAAAATGCTTAGGTTTAGACTTCCCTATCAGCTCTTCCTAGAAGGTGACACATGTCCTCAGACCTCCAGGGGCAATGGTGTTCAATAAATTAGACCTTGACCACTGGTTGCCTTCAGTTCACTTTTCCTCTCTTGGTGTTAGGTTGTTGGGACCTCAAATGATGCTCTTTGCTTCCTGGTGAGACTGGCTTATCATCTGGGCTGTATGAGACCCTGATTATTCTCTGCTGACTGTAGGATGGTGAAGAGAAAGGAGTTCAAGGGTAGGATCATACAATGAAGATAGTGTGCCCGCCATTCCTCCTCAAAAATAGACCCAGACAGCTATCTTCTCAGTCACTTCTGTAACATGTTGCATAATTTTTTCCTTCTGTCCTCCTTTTATTTTTCATTTCCTTTTTATAAGAAGGTCTCCACACAAATTTGCTCTTTCCCACATTGTTGACAAAAGCTGTGTGGGTGGGTTCCCCAGATATGCCTATTACATCAATATTGCTTCTTTCTCAACTATCTGTTCTCAATTTTTCTCATATGTAAAATGGAATAATGTCATTTAAAAGCAAGAGAGTTTTAAATTTTATGTTATTTAGACTTTAGTATAAGCAGCATTATGCTGGGAGTATTTCAGATAATTGTGCAAAGCAACATAATTGACCTTATGACTGAGGATGGTACACACAGAAGCAGTTATTAGTCATAATGAGCTCAGGGGAGATGATGTCCTGGGAAAAGCTGGCAAAGAACAGCCAGAGAACAGAACTGAGTAAATTTCCTCTATTAATCATTGTACAAAAAGAACAGTCAGCTCCTTTGTACCCTCTTAATCAAAACAACACACCCACACTATGAAGCAGTTAGACCTACAATATACAGTTCCCTTCACTCTGAATTATCAACAGTCATACCTTCCAGAATCAACCAATCTTTTAAAAGTGAATATGTCAAATGCATTAGCATTTTAATTTTAAAAGAATTCTTTATTTTACCTCTTCTAAATTCATGTAAAAACAATTTTTAACATTCATTTTTATAATTTTTGAGTTCCAAATCCCTCCCTCTCTCTTTCCCCTCCCCATTCCTTGAGAAGGCAAGAACTTTTATATAGAGATACTGTCATGCAAAACATATTTCCATATTATCCATGTTGCAAAAGAAAACAGTATGCTAGGTGCTTCTAGAAAAAATCCTGAAAAAAAGTATAGAGTGAGGTAAACTGAGGACTTTGAAGTCTCATTGACTAAACCTATGAGGTTTAGGTGGGGGTCCTGTGTCTTTGCTGAAAGGTTTGCTTTGTTCTTTCCAGAAAAAAATGTAAATGTACTTGAATAATTCTAAAGGATTTATAATCCTTCTTTTAAGATTATTTATTTATTTATCTTTTTTGCAAGGCAATGGGGTCAAGTGGCTTGCCCAAGGCCACACAGCTAGGTAATTATTAAGTGTCTGAGGCTGGATTTGAACGCAGGTACTCCTGACTCCAGGGCCAGTGCTCTATTCACTTCGCCATTAGCTGCCCTATTTCTTTTAAGATTATTAAGATAGAACCACTTCCAGTCCTTCTTTCCAATTAGACTCCCTTTTGTCAACCTTGGTGATGAAAAATTCAATAGAGTCACAAGTATTATCTTCCAATATTAGAATATATCCATGTTTAGTCCACTGTTACTTCATTCATGTTTTCCTTTTTATGTTTATTTTCTTAAGTAGATTACATTCAAGCAGGAAACAGGATGGAAATAAGTATAGAAATAAAATATGCTAAATGAATACAAAGTAATTTTGGGAAAGATTACACTATCAACTAGGAATGGAGGATAGATAGGTTAGGGAACTGGGTTAATCTTGAAGGAAACTATGTATTCCAATAGGATGAGGTGAGAAAAGAGTTTTTTCCAGAAATGGAAATGCAGCCAATTTCTCAGAAAGGCATTGAGGTAGAAGATAGAGTGTGGTGTGTGAGAAACAACAAACAATTCATTATGGTTGAATGTGAAGTATATAGTGAAAGAATAATGGAAGGATGAGAAGGGACTATGTAGAGAAAAAGAAGTCAAAAAGGAGAAGGGATCTTGTTATGCAGAACTTTACATGCCAAATAGGAATTTATATTTGATCCTAGAAATAAGAAAAAGCCTTTGTACTTTATTGCTTAAAGAGGATGACATGGCCAACTTTTGAAAAATCACTGTGACAGGTGGAAAGAGACTTGAGACAGTAAGTCCAATTAGAAGGTATTTGCAATATTTGGGGTATTAAGGTCTGAACTAAGGTGGTAGTACTATGAGTAGAGAGGAGACATGCAAGAGTGTGGAGATAGAAATGACAAGATTTGGCAACTGATTGGATATTTGGTTTGAGAAAGAGTGAGGAGTCAAAAGATGACATGGGTTTAAAACCTGGAGACTAGAAAGGTGACATGTCTGTAGAAACAGGAAAATTTAGGAGAAGGAAAGATTTAGGGTGAAAGATCAGGGGCTCTGTTTTGAACATACTGAGTTGAAGATGCTTATGGGTTATCTGACTCAATATGTTAAATAGGTTAGTGATGAAATATTGAAGCTTGGAAGAGAAATGAGAGCCATCTCTTTACTTTGTGACTTTAAACTCCAGGGAAACCAGGGCTCTCTATATAAATTTGGGAATCATCTGCATAGAAAAAACTGAGTACTCAAAGTTAGGAGATATGAGATGTGTGATAAATCAATGAAGAAACTGAGAAGGAAAATCAAATGATACTATTTATTTTCATGGAATTCCATAGGCAGAGCATGCAGGAGGAAAAGATAGTAAATAAGTCAACCATTAATTAAGTGCTTACTTTAATACTATACACTGTGTTTAGCAATGGGGATACAAGTAAGGCAAAAAGAGTTATTGCCTTCAAGGAATTAATAATCTAATGGGAGAGACTAAATGCCAACAGTCATGTATATGTAAAAAAAATATATATATGTATATATACATATATATATATATATATATACAGGATATATTGAAGATAAACTGAGACAAAAGACACTAACATTGAGGAGGAAAAGGAAAACCTTTTTAAATATTTTATTTGTTCTCCAATTATATTAAATAGTAGTTTCTACCTATCATTTTTGTAAGGTTTTGAATTTTACAATTTTTCCCACATCCTCCCTTCCCTTCCCCCAAACCCTCTCTACCACCCCACAGAAGGCAGTCTGATAATCTTTACATTGTTTACATGCTATATATTGATCAAAATTGAATATGTTGAGAAAAAAATCATATTCTTGAGGAAAAAATAAAATAGTAGAGATAGTAAAATGAATTACATAAGAATTTTTTTTTGCAAGGCAATGGGGTTAAGTGGCTTGCCCAAGGCCACACAGCTAGATAATTATTAAGTGTCTGAGGCTGGATTTGAACTCAGGTACTCTTGATTCCAGGATGGGTGCTTTATCCATTGCACCACCTAACTGCCCCTAAGAATCTTTTTTTTAAATTGAAGGTAATAGTCTTTGGTCTTTGTTTAAACTTTCTCTGGATACAGATTATTTTCTCTGTCATAGATACCCCAGAATTGTCCCTGATTCTTGCATTGATGGAATGAGCAAATCTATTAAGGTTGATCATCACTCCCCCCCCACCCCATGTTGCTGTTACAGTGTACAATGTTCTTCTGGTTCTGCTCATCTTGCTCAGTATCAGTTCATGCAAGTATTTCTAGGCTTCCCTGAAATCTTATCCCTTCTGGTTTCTAATGGAATAGTAGTGTTCCATAACACATATACTATAATTTGTTCAGCCATTTCACAATTGATGGTCATTCACTTAATTTCCAATTCTTTGCTACCACAAACAGAGCTGCTATGAATATTTTTGTACAAGTTATGTCTTTACCCTTTTTTCATGATCTCTTGACCTAATAGAGTATTGCTGGATTAAATGATATGCATTTTTATTTGCCCTTTGGCATATTTCTAAATTGCTCCCCAGAAATGTTGGATCAGTTCCAAGCTCACAGTGTCTCAGATTTTCCACATCCCTTCCAATATTGATCATTGTCTTATCTGGTCATATTGGCCAATCTGAGAGGTGTGAGGTGGTATCTCATATATGCTTCACTTTGCATTTCTCTAATCAGTAATGATTTAGAGCAATTTTTCATATGACTATGGAGAGCTTTGATTTCCTCACCTTTAAAATGCCTTTGCATATCCTTTGACCATTTGTTATTTGAGGAATGGGTTTTTTAAAAAATAAATTTGACTCAGTTCTCTATATTTTAGAAATGAGTTCTTTGTCAAAAATACTAATTGTAAAAATTGTTTCCCAATTTGCCATATTTCTTTTGATCTTGGTTATAGTGGTTTTGTTTGTGCAAAAGCTTTTTAATTTAATCAAAATTATCTAGTTCATTTTTTTTTTTAGGTTTTGCAAGGCAGATGGGGTTAAGTGGCTTGCCCAAGGCCACACAGCTAGGTAATTATTAAGTGTCTGAGACTAGATTTGAACCCAGGTACTCCTGACTCCAGGGCTGGTGCTTTATCCACTGCGCCACCTAGCCACCCAATCTAGTTCATTTTTAATGATATTCTTCATCTCTCTTCCTTGGTCATAAACTGCTGACAGTTAAACTATTCCTTGATCTCCTAGTTCGCTTATAATACTGTCTTTTATGTCTAAATCCTCTACCCATTTTGATTTTATCTTGATAGAGGGTATGAGATGTTGCTCTACTCCAAGTTTCTGCCATACTAACTTCCAATTTTCCCAACAGTTTTTATCGAAGAGAGAGTTCTTATCCCAGAAACTGGAATCTTTGGGTTTATCAAACAGCAGATTACTATAATCACTTCCTGCTATTGTACCTAGTCTATTCCAGTGATCCACCACTCTATTTCTTAACCAGTACCAGACAGTTTTGATGACTGATGCTTTATAATGTAATTTTAGATCTGATAAGGCTGTCACCTTCTTTTGTACTTTTTTTCATCAAATCCCTTGATATTCTTGAATTTTTGTTTTTCCATATGAATTTAGTTACAATTTTTTCTAGCTCATTAAAGTAAACTTGCTTCCAAAAAATTTTGGAAGTTTGATTGGTAAGGCACTAAATAAGTAGTTTAATTTAATTTAGGAGAATTGTCATTTTTATTATATTAGATTAGCCTGTCCATGAGCAGTTGATATTTGCCCAGTTATTTAAATCTGATTTTATTTGTGTGAAAGTGTTTTATGGTACTTTTCATAGAATAAGGAAAAACTTCTTACAGAAGGTGAGATTTTACCTTAGATTTGAAGAAGCCAGGGAATCAGGAGGCAGAGACAAGGAAAGAGAACATTCTAGACATGGGAGACAGTCAGTGAGAAGATAGAATTCCATGCTTGAGGACCATCAAGGAGTCCAAGGATTAGAGAGTATGAAGTGAGGATTGAAGTATAAGAAGATTGTAAATGTAAGTAGGTACTAGGTTGTGAAGGACTTTAAAAGTCAAAAGGAGGTTTATATTTAATACTCAGGGAATAGAGAACCACTGGAGTTTATTGAGTAGGGGATGACATGATCAGACTTGTGCTTTGGGAAGATTACACTGATTGCTAAGTAGATGATGGACCTGGAATGGAGAAAGCCTTGAGTCAGGGAGACCAATAAGAAGGCTATAGCAATGATCTAGACGTGAGATGAAAAGGGTTTACACCAAAGTGGCAGTAGTGTCACAGAAGAGAAGGTGTAGTGTATATAAGAGATATGAAGAAGGTAGAAATCACAGGACTTGACTATGGGATAAGAGAGAGAGTGAAGAGCTAAGGATGATTCTTAAGTTGTGAACCTAACTGTGAGGATAATGATGCCCCAGAAGTGAAAGAAAAATTTGGAAGAGGAAAGGATTTTGGGGTAAAAGATAATGCATTTGGGTTTGTATAAATTGAGTTGCCACTGAGCATCCAGTTCAAGGCACTGGTAAGAAATGTAGCAAGAAGGTCAAGATGAAGACTTGAGACAATGAACCACCCTTTGGGTTTAATCCTTCAGCTATTTAATAACACAATTGTATTATCTTTTAGATCACATCTACTTTTTTTAAAAGTAAAAGAATGGCATGAGAGACTCTACCAAATGCTTTGATAAAGTCTAGGTAAATTATATTTGCAATATTCTCTTGATCTACTTGTTTGGATTTTAGAAAGGAAAATAAGATTAATCTGGCATGACATGTTCCTACTGAAACTATGCTAGTTCTTTGTGATCTTTGCTTCCTTTTATTCTTCTCTTTAGTAATAAACCTTAGCATTTGGACAGGAATCAAAACCAAGCTCATTGACCTGTAATCACACACAATTCTCTTTATTCTTCTGCTTCTTCTTCTGCTGCTTCTGCTTCTGCTTCTGCTGCTTCTCTCTCTGTCTGTCTTTCTCTGTCTGTCTCTATTTGACCTTCTCTGATCCTGCAGTTTCCCTCCTTTGACAGCTCATTGATAATGACTCAGCAATCATGTCTGCCAGTTCCTTTGGTAGTCTAGAATATATAGTACTTCATCTGGATTTGTTAAATCTAAGACATTAATGAAAACTAAGTATTACTTTTTTTGTTTTGCTAGGCAATGGGGTTAAGTGGTTTGCCCAAGGCCACACAGCTAGGCAATTATTAAGTGTTTGAGGTCGGATTTGAACTCAGGTACTCCTGACTCCAGGGCCGACTGGTGCTCTATCCACTGCACCACCTAGCCACCCCCAAACTAAGTATTACAATACTAACTCTCTACTATCTTGAATACTTTCCTATTTCCATCTTTTCTCATCTGAAGGCAGAGGAAATAGAAACAAACTAAGAGCAAATACTCAGTCCTAGATCTGTGTTCCTTAGAAATAGTAGGATTCTGAAAAGAATCATCATTTAGTTCCATTCTAATCACTTATGTATATATACTTTTCTATATTTCTCTTAACTCTAGTGTTTACATTTCCAAGTTTCCACTAAGCTCTTTTTGTTTGTTTGTTTGTTTTTTTAATAAGGAATACCCACAGATCCTCTATTCTATTAAGCATTCATTTTCCCTCCAGTCTTGGAGTGTAAATTATTCTTAGTTGCAACTCTTTATCTTTTACTTTTCAGAAAACTGTATTCCAAGATTTGTTATTTAATAGTAGTCAATTACTGGCAATCTTATGATTAGAGTCCAATACTTTCTCAATAGTATTTAATTCTGGGTTTATTTAAAGTCCTGACCCTTATTTACTTCATTTGCTAAGCCTCCAGTAGCTGGAACTTGGCTGTAAAATTTGCCTAACTTCTATGACATCAAACAAATTGTTAAGAAATCCTTTTGTAGGATTGGGAAAACCTGGTCATGTCTGTAGGCAGAAAGGGAAAAACTAGTTGTGAAGAATAGTTTGAAAGCAATAAGAGATAATTAAACAAGGATCATGAGGAGATCAGGATTTACTGACATTTTGCATTTTTAGGAAAAAAATCCTTTAAGGAAAAATCTAAGTTGCATCTTTCTATCTCTAACTCTCATATATCCTCATTGAAAAGAACAGTTAGTAGACAAAGAATAATACAGAGGAAGTCTGTATTCAGGGAGAAAGAGAAAGGTTTTGGGATTGAAGCCATTTTATGCTATAATGGGAATATGAGTTGCCTTTTGTTATTCTCGTGCAAAAGTCATCTGAGCAGCATCTTCTAGCACCAGGCAAGAACAAGATGGATTCTCTAGACTCACATTAGATTTTTTTTTCTCTTCTCTGCTATTTAAGTCCATTCCTTCTAATACTTTCCTGACCTAATAAATCCCTTTGTGAACTTAAGGAGTTTACTAACTCTCAATTCCCTCCCCTCTGTATGTTCTTATCTTCAGAAGGTTGATGTTGTATGTCACACATTCTCTTGTCATTCCTGTTTTAAGTCAGAGACACACTAAGAAAGATTGCTGCTAGGGATCAAGTTGTAACTTCACAGGCATTTCTCCAAGTGTCATCTACAGACATTGGAAGTCACTTTGCTCTTATATTGGTATAACTTTCTTGAGATGCAGATAGTAAGTTTTAGATGGGGTCCTCAAACAAGAAAAAACAAAAAAGAGTCATTTTCTTACTTCAAAATAGTAAAACAGAGACCCCCTGTTAAGGCAAGACCCCCTTTCTCACCTGCAAGGAATGCAGGGTCTACTTAGGCAGCTTTAGTGTTTAGATAAGTTTTACTGACCCTTGGACCTTTTCCCTGTTAACTCAAGGACAAAGGAATAAGTTAATATATATTTAGAAATCTGATCCCTGAGGGACCAGATGAAAGCCACTAGAATCCAAACTTAATTACTACCCTGTAGTGCCTTTGGGGCAAATTGTTGAATTTCTTATTCCTTTTACTATTGTTTTATTTGCAAACTGAGCAGGATACTTGCCTTGATTTTATATCTTCAGAGTCCCTCAGATTTCTCAAGCAAAAATTTGCAAAAACAGTATAAAACTAATTCTTAAAAAATTATATTCACAAGTGTTTATAAGATTTAAATGTTCACACTTAAGGTTTATTCCAGTTAGATGTCAAAGAATGCTATAGGATACTTATTCTGTATCTAATTATAACACAATTCAATCCAATAAATTTAAGAAGCATTTATAAAGTGGCTTCTATGTGCATTGTATTGTCCTGGTGCTAAGGATTCAAAGACAACCTGAAAAGTAAGAAAATGTCTGGAAGACAGTGACTGGGATGGTGGAGGGCCTTGTCTATATACCACAAGAGAAATAGTCTGAAAAAAGTAAGGATGGTTTATCTGGAGGGACAGCTAAGTGGAAAAGTGGATAAAGTGCTGTGAGGAAGACTCAGCATTATGAGGTCAAATCTGGTTTCTTACTTACTAATTGTATGATCCTGGGCAAGTCATTTAACCATTTGCCTTAATTCCTCATCTGTAAAATGAACTGGAAAGCAAATGACAAACCACTCTAATATTTTTGTCATGAAAGTCAGACACAACTGAAATGACTGAACAGCAACAACAAAATAGAGAAAATATATACCACAGGATCATAGTATCTATTATTTGAAATATTTAAAGGTCTGCCACATAGAAAGAAAATGAAACTGATTTTACTTGACTCAAGATGGTAGAATTTGGAACAATGGGAAAATATTTCAAAGATGCAAATTCAGACAAAACACTGGAGAAAAAAAACACTTGTCAACCATTAGAACTTTCTGAAAGTAGAGTCTAATTGTCCTGGGAGATAGTAGATGATAACTATTCTTACATTATCATCTTCATTGTCATTGTGTAGGTGTTACTGCCATGATCATCATTATTACATTGCTGGCATATACATAGTTCTTTAAGGTTTATGAAATGCTTCATATTTACTATCTCTCAGTCCTTATAATAACATTATGATATTGGTACCATTATCTCCATTTCATAGATGAAGATGCTTGAGAGAAGTTGTAGTTCGATCATAATTTCACAGTTTATAGGTAGACTAGTCACTTGTAGAATATATTTTAGAGCAAGAATTCTCTCTCTCTCTCTCTCTCTCTCTCTCTCTCTCTCGTTTGATATTCTCCTTTGGCAGTCTGATGAAGCCTATGAAACCTTTTTTTTCAGAATCATGTTTTTATGAGCGTAACAAAAATTATAAAAAATTAATAAAAATAGTGAACAACAAATATATTTTTAAAAGTTCACACAGGGGCAGCTAGGTGGCGCAGTGAATAGAGCACTGGCCCTGAAGTCAGGAGTACCTGAGTTCAAATTTGGCCTCGGGCAAGCCACTTAACCCCATTTCCCTTGCAAAAACAAACAAACAAAAAAGATATAAAAGTTCACACACCTTAGATTAAGAACCCCTGTTGTTGAGTTAATTGTTGTTTAAGTATGGGCTGAAATAGTTGGTCTTTTTGATCTCTTTTAATTCTGAGATGCTCTTATGCTGTGACAAACTTCACATGGAGTACACACAGTGAAGCAGAATGTCACATCTGGCTACTAAAAGAAGATAGAGAGAGCTTTATGAATTAGAATGCGGTCACCTAGTAGCAATGAGTGAGACAAATCTCAACATGAAGCAATTATTTTTTCCTCAGAATAGACTTCATAAGCATTGTTAAGTGTCTCCAAAACTTTGCTCTCTTAAAACTAAAACTAACTCCTTCAATTTAGAATAAATCGCTTTAAAAAATTTGGTTGATTTTTAAAAAAAATTTATTTAAGGCCATGGGGTTAAGTGACTTGCCTAAGTTCACACAGCTTGGTAATTATTAAGCGTCTGAGATCAAATTTGAACTCAGGTCCTCCTGACTCCAGGGCTGGTGTTATATCTATCCATTGGACCACCTAGCTGCCCCCGGTTGATTGTTTTTAAAGAAAGAGAGAGACAGGTATTTATTTTTGGATAACCTTATTTAGTTTGGTGAACCACCTCTTCAAATACAGAAATCTTTTAGTTCTCAGCATTGACTCTCCTTCTTGAGGAAAAAAAAGATGATTCAATATGACTTGAGACCATATGGGAATGTCATGCCATTCCTAGTTCCACATTTCCTGATTTAGAAAGCAGTCAATGATCATTCTGGTTATTGTCTGCATTTCTTAACTAATTAAAATCTTTTAAGCTGTTATTCTCTTTTGTTCCACTTCAATGTGGTATAAAAAAGGAAGCATGTATTGTTTTCTGTGTTCTAAAACACTTCAACTATGGAAACCAAAAGTGAACAATTTACAAGGTTGGGAACATCTGTTCTCTATCTAGAATGGAGAAGTGCACTTGTGACATGCATAGGAACTCTTTATCATCTATGTGTAGATGGAAAGTGTTCTCAAAAGAATTACCTGAAGAAGGAACTAGTGTAGGGAGAAGTTGATGTTCGATCAGAGTAAGGATGTTTTTGTTATATATGTCCACACAGCCTGGACACTCTCAGAGATTTACTGCATTAAAAACATATCCTAAAGCTGCTGTTAAAACAATGATATAGAATGAGACTACTGATTGATGAATTCTCCTTTTCAATTAAAGTCTGAACACAAATTGGACTGGGAATTGACCAGAATCTTTCTAGAAATTAAAGAAATTTCCCCTTTTTCATTTTTTTCCAACTCTAACTAGATTTTTTCCTCTTCCCTTTAACCCCCAAATACCTCTCATTTAACTTTTGAGCACTTTCATGGCCAATAATGGCCAATATTGATCTTATTAAGATTTTCTCACCTTTTATTTCTTCTTCCTCAACTTCAATATATTGCTACTGATTTTTAAAGCTAATGGATTAGAGAAATGGAGGTAGAGAAAGGGTAAAGTATCATTGACAAATAAGACAGAGAAAGAAAACATTTTATCTGAACAATTAAGTCTGATTTGAAAAACTGAGGTTGAATTGGTTCTTACAAATTTGTTTTTTTTTAATTTTTACCCCCAATTAACAAGATTTTTTTTCTTTTCTTATTAGCTTACTTCTTCCCACTTAAAAAAAGAGAGGAAAAACATTCTAGGAATAAGTAGTAGTCAATAAAATATCTATTCTGTTATGTCCAAAAAATCATGTATCACTCTATATATCGAGTTCAGGATGGGTGCATTCTTGTTCTTATTTTGTGATGGAAAATTCCACTGGTCTTGTACACCTTAGGAAAGGAATGAGGCAATACAATATAGAGGAAATCTCTTTGAACCTAGGAGACAAGACCTGAGTTTGAATTTTTCCTCTTACTTTATAATTTTGTGCAAATCAAAAAGGAAAATATTGATGACCTCTTAGGCTATTTTTTCTAAATCTTTTCCCTCATCTTTAAAAATGGGGAGAATTGTTCTTTTATTATCTACTTTATAGAGTAAGATAAAGTAAAGTGTACATACACACTTTATGTAGTCAAGTATCATGTATTAGTCTTCAAGGGGAACCTACTTTTTTCTGTCTTTTTTTCTTAATCTCAACTATTATTTGATTATTATTGTTTAGATTTTTCACTTATTTCCAATGCTCTGTGACCCCATTTTGAGGTCTTCTTGGCAAAAATATTGGAGTGGTTTGTCATTTCCTTCTCCAGTTCATTATACAGGGTCATACAACTAGTATGTGTTTAAGGCTGTATTTGAACTCAGGAAGATGAACTGTACCATCTCACTAACATTATTGTTTGTTTGTTTTTAGGTTTTTGCAAGGCAAATGGGGTTAAGTGGCTTGGCCAAGACCACACAGCTACGTAATTATTAAGTGTCTGAGATCAGATTTGAACCCAGGTACTCCTGACTCCAGGGATGGTTCTTTATCCACTACACCACCTAGCCACCCCTCACTAACATTATTGTTACAGATTCACATTATTAATTTAGGAACTCCTTGGAAATAAAATTCTAGTACTGCTAATCTTCAAACATGATAATTTCCTCTGGGATACCTATGTCCCTCAGGATCCTCCTTGAAGTCTTCCCACTAGTCCATTTTCCTTGATAAAATAAACTCTCTACTTCAACTTACCATGTCCATCCCAATATTTGAGATTCTTTGTCAATGAGGTTTCTCTTTTTGCCTTTCTCAGGTTACTATGCATGTTTACTATAGTATGACTCTGATACCTCACCATGGGGAGAAGGGGACCCTGGGTTCTTAGGGTCAATAAAGTACATGCTCCAGCAGATTCATTCCAGAGAAGTTATAGATTTGGACTCATTGTTGGATCATATGTCAGTCATGTGAGGATCATATTGATTATATTCAAGGAGGCTACTCACAAAGTTTACTACAGGGGAATTCATTTTGTAGCCCTAGAAAATCATGAAAGTCCTTAGGACATGAAGGGGTGGTAACCTGTATTAATTGAAATGCTGTTCCCATTTCATTGGTTGGAATTGTGGGTACTTCTTTCAGCCTGTTTTGAAGGAAGAAGTGCCTAGCGCTGTCTAAATTATAGATCCTTAAAGTAATGGACCAGTGTATCATATGCTTCTTTTTATTGGAATCTTTATCTTTTGGGAAAGGAGGAGCTGTTTCGAACTGTCAATATTCCATAACCAGGGATTATGTCCTTTTAAAGGAGAAACTGAAAGATTACTTCCTGGTATAATTGTGAAGGGGGTGTAGTATGGGCTAGATAGCTTCTGACATCCCAACATCACAATTCTGTGAATTTGTCATGGCTTATGACTTTTGAACATGGCTTGAATTTTTTTGGAATCACAAATTCTGATTAATTCTGACATCAATCCCTAACATCTTCACAACCATTGTCATTGTTTGATTGTTGTTGACCTCATCACAATCATCATCACCATCATTACTGACCTTTATCTAGTGCTCTAAGGTTTGCAAAGTTCTTTGATTACAGTATTTAATTTGATCTATATCACAAAACTGTGAAATAGGTATTATTATCCTGTTTTTATGGATGAAGACACCAAGGCTTAGAGCAGTTTAAGACTTGACCACAGTCACACAACTAGTAGGTTTCTGAGATAGGATCTGAACCCAATTTTCTTTCAGTATCCTTTCCAACATACCATGGGGTCTCTCATATTAGTTTATTCATTTAATCCCCCATTGATGAAGACTTCATTGTTTTATACAAAGAACAGATGGTATCTGAAATTATGACTTGGGCAATAATACAGCTGCTCAAGGATTATATTTCAATGTTTGTGTGGGTTATGTTCAGAATACAGTTTGTAAAAGCTTAATATAAATTCTTGGAACTCAGATAATACCTCTGTGGCTATTAAAAGAAGCTGGAGCTTTGGGGTTTATAGTGAGGTCTCCTAGCAACAATAAATGAAACAAGTCTTCCGAACACAGAGCACATATTTCTCCATTGGACAGATTGTCACAATAAAAATGTTTTCATTTGTAAAAAAACTATAAAGTTAAAAATAAAGTTACACATTTTGCAATGAGGTAACCCTAGCATCATTTGCTAATTTCCTGTCTTATTGGAAAATTGGTAATAATCAGAACTCTGCACTGTATGACAATTATGTTTCTGGAACAATTGAGAATGCTGCATCCTGTTGTTAATGTTTCTTGTGTGGTTGTAAAAGAACTGTTGAAATTGGGTGGTATTTTTTGACTTATAAGAGTGGGCACAAGTGTTCCTAAGAGCACAGGAGTGAAAAGAGATTAGGGAAATTGGAAGTGGGATTATTCATAGTGTAGGTAATTCAAAGTGTGACAACTTCCTTCACTTATATAGAGCAATAATTTATGTCTAATTTATATAATCTTAGTTATCTGGAATACTTGAGAGATGAAGTATGATACTATGTGTCAGAAGGCAGCTGGGTAGTAGTGATTAGAGTATGAGGGCCTGAGGTTGGAAAGACATGTGCTAATCTAATCTCAGATACTCACTAGCTGTGTGACCCTGGACAAGTCACTGTTTCCTCATCTGTAAAATGAACTGAAGAAGAAAATGACAAACCACTCCAATATATTTGCCAAGAAAATTCCAAATAGGGTCACAAAAATGTACATAACTGAAATGATTGAACAAATTTGTGTCAGAATCAGAATTTGAGCTCAGATTCCTCTGATTCCTGGGTCCAAGATCATTAAGAAACTCCAATATTCTTGATTAATGATAATGAGGCAGTTTGATGTAGAGAAGCAACTGGGAATGAATTACTTACAAAAGGTAACCAAAGGATGCTTCTTCTGTTTTGATATTACAAAAGATTTATGATTTCTTTATTATGGATACCTTTATCATTTACACAGTTTAACACCTTTCTTCCCTTTCCCATTATGTGGTGGTTCAGTAGAGATTGGGCCAGAACTGTGTTCAAATGAAGCCTAAGATATTTACTAGTTATGTGCCTCTAGGCAAGTCACTTACCTTCTCTCTGCCTCAGTTTTCTCAATTGTAAAATATGGACATTAATAGTACCTACCTCCTTAGGGTTGTAATGAGAATCAAATGAGAGAATAATTATAAAATGCTGACAGACAGTAAGGCCCATATAAATGTTTGCTACTGTGTTGTACCATTAATCTTCCATAGAATATCAGAGCTGGAAGCCTTTCTGTTTCAGTACCTAATACAAAAGAATGAATTAGGTTATCTATGAGTCAAGTCAACAAACACTTATTAAGGAGCTATTATGTGTCAGACACTGGGGAATACAAAGAAAGGCACAAACAAAACAAAACTTAAAAAACCCTCAAAAGACCTGTATCCATTGTTGCTCATTGTTAATGAGATCCTTCATAAACTAACTCCAGTCTACTTTTCTTGGATTATTACTTAGCCCCTTCAAACACTCTGTGGTAAAGACAAATTGGCCTTTTTGTAGTTCATTTCACATAACTCCCCATTTCTTGGGTCTATGCCTTACCTTTCAATTTACACCCTTCCTACCCTTTTCTTAGTCCTAATACCTGAAATATGCTTTCTTCACACTACTGTGTCATGGAATTTCTAGTTTCTTTCTAAGTTCAGCTCAAATTTCATCTCTTATATAATTTTTTTTAAAGAAAGATTTTATTTATTTTGATTTTGACAATTCCCTCCCCCCACCCCCCACAGAAGGCAGTCTGTTAGTCTCTGCATTGTTTCCATGGTATGCATTGATCTAAGTTGAATGTGATGGGAGAGAAATTATATCCTTAAGGAAGAAAAATAAAGTATAAGAGATAGCAAAATTACATGATAAGATAATGGTTTTTTTTTAAAATTAAAAGTAATAGTCTTTGGTCTTTGTTTAAACTCCACAATTCTTTCTCTGGATACAGATGGTATCTTCCATCACAGATACCCCGAAACTGCGCATGATTGTTGTACTGATGGAATGAGCAAATTCATTAAGGTTGATCATCACTCCCATGTTGCTGTTAGGTCTGGTTCTGCTCATCTCGCTCAGCATCAGTTCATGCAAATCCTTCCAGGCTTCCCTGAATTCCCATCCCTCCTGGTTTCTAATAGAACAATAGTGTTACATCACATACATACACCACAGTTTGTTAAACCATTCCCTATTTGAAGGACATTCACTTAATTTCCAATTCTTTGCCATCACAAACAGGACTGCTTACATGATGGTTTTAAAAAATGATTTCATCCTAAGGAATCCCAAAAAGTACATTGATCAAAAAAAATTTCTTTTTAATCTCTTTAGCCCTTTGTCCTCCTTTCAGAACAGATCAGAGGAAATCTCTAAAGGAAAACTTAAAATAGCTCATGTCTAATGTATTCCCCCAAAATGGGTAACAGTATCTTTTTTTTAAATAATTCAATGTAGAAGATTATTTTTTAATTTGAAAAAATCTTTTTTCTTTCACTCACCCTTCTTTCTTCCTTGAGAAATTAAAACAACCCCCCCCCCCCCAACAAATTCCATTGCAAACATGCATAGTCAATCAAAACAGATTTCCACATTAGCTTTGTTAAAAAAATTCTTTTGGTCTCATTCTGTACTCTGAGTCTTTCACCTCTCTATCAGGAGGTAGGTAACATGTATCATCACTATTTCTCTAGAATTGTGGTTGGACATGACACTGCTGATCAGATTTCCTAATTCTTTCAAAGTAGCCTTTACCAAATCTTTATCATTGTACAAATTGTATCGCTGGTTCTAATCCCTTTAATTTGTACCACTTCATGCAAGTCTTCCCAAGTTTCTCTGAAACCTTGCGCTTTATCACTTCGTCACATTTATATACCACAACTTGTTTATCTATTTCTCAATTCATGGATACTCCCTCAGATTCCCATAATTTACATCTCAAAAAAAAACCCAAATCCAAAACACCCTAGAAACATTTTTGCATATCTTTAGAATTTGTTTTGCTTAGTGATAATCTTTCTTAATACACCCTCTTCTAATTTCTCCTCTCCCTTTTCTTTTTCCTTTTCCTTGTTGAATGAAATATATTTCTGTATTCCATTTTCTCCCTCCCTCTTTCCCTCTGCTCTCTCTTTTTCTCTTTCTTTCTCTTCCTCCCTCTTTCTACCAGTTCAAATGAAAGTGAGATTAAACTGTCAGTTAAACTGTCATCCTTCTTTGTATGTCTACTTATTCTCCTTTATTATGTGAGATAATTCCCTTAATTTTCTTTTTCTTTTTTCCACCAGTGTTTTCCTTTTCTTCTTCTTTTCCATTCTTCTCTTAAGATTATCAAAGGATAATAGAATGATTTCCAACCCTTTATGATCCCTGATGATACTAGGGTTCAGAGGAATACATGCTTTATCTCTGAATATTAGATTTTAAAGTTTAACTTTATTTAGTCAATTGTCATTGTTCATTCTTGTTAATCATATATATTTTTATTTATGCCTGTTTGAACTCCAAAATTTCTGCACAACTCAGGAATGCTGGGAATCTTCTCTTTAATTAAAAGTTCATTTTTTAAATTCTGCAGCATTATACTCAGTTTTGTAGGGGAAATTATTTTTGGATGTAAGCCCATATCCTTTACCTTCTGTGATGTTATATTCTAAAAGTCTCCATTCTTTTATAATGGTAGCTCTAAACTGTATTTGATCCTTCTTGACTGTGGTTCCTTGCTACTAGAATTCTTTCTGTTTGATTATAGTTTTGTCTTCAGTTTTGATTTGTTTGTTTTGATCTATGAGTTCTGGATTTTTGCAATGATACTCCTGGGTAATTTCATTTTTGACTTTCAGATTCTTTTTCTACTCTAGTTCTAAGATATCTGGGCAGTTTGCTTTTAAGATTTCTTGAAATGTGTCTAAATTTTTGGTAGAAAGAATGCTCATGGTTTTCAGATAGTCCCTTAATTTTTAATTTTTTTTCTCCTCAATTTCTTTTCAATTTGTTTTCCAATTTACCTTTACATTCTCTTCCATTTCCCCCAGTATTTTAAATTTTTAATTTTTCTTTGTTTTTTTGCAAGGTAGTGGGGTAAGTGACTTGCCCAAGGTCACACAGCTAGGTAATTATTAAGTGTCTGAGGTCAGATTTGAACTTAGTTCCTCCTGATTCCAGGTCGATGCTCCATCGTCTGTGCCACCTAGCTACCCCAAGTATTTTAACATTCAAAAATTAATTTTATTGTCTCATGATGTCATTGACTTTTATGATAGTTTATCTTTCAAAAACATATATTTAATATCTATTTACTTTAAACATTCTATTTTTTTCATTTTAGCTTCCAAATTTTCTCCTTCCTTCTCTTCTTTCCTGCTCACTGAGAAGACAAGCAACATGATATCAATTACACATGAAGTCATGCAAAACTATTTCCATGTTAACATTATTTTTTTCCTAGTTTTTGCAAGGCAATAGGGTTAAGTGACTTGCCCAAGGTGTCACAGCTAGGTAATTATTAAGTATTTGAGGTAGGATTTGAACTCAAGTCCTCCAGACTCCTGGGCCAGTGCTCTAACCATGGCATCACCTAGCTTCCCTCCATGTTAGCAATATTACCCCCCCCCCCCCAAAAAAGCAAGAAAAATAAAACAGGAAAATTGTATTTCATTTTACACTTAGAGTTCATCAGTTCTCTCTCTCTGGAAATGGATAGTATTTTTGATCATCAGCATTTGAAATTATTTTAGATCATTGTATTGATCCGAGTATCTGTATTTCATAGTGGGACATCATTATAATAGCGCTATTACTGTGTCTAATGATCTCCTAATTTTGCTTACTTAACATCAGTTCATATAGGTCTTCTCATGTTTTTCTGAAACTACATCCTTGCTATTTCTTTTTTTTACTTATTTATTTATTTTGAATTTTCCAATTTCCCCCCAATCTTGCTTCCTTCACTCCACCCCCACAGAAGGCAGTCTTAGTCTTTTTTAAAATTAAATTTTAAATTTATTGATTTTTATTCATATTGATTTTATTTTTGTACAAATGATGTTTTTTTATACATTATTAAAATATTCTTGTTTAAGAGTAAACATAATACCCCTCCCCCCCAAATGTAGACCCTCACCTCATGAGCAATAAAGTAAAGGAAAGAGGGAAAAAATTAAAATTAAAATAAAAAAATAATAACGGGCAGCTAAGTGACACATTGGACGGAGCACTGGCCCTGGAGTCAGGAGCACGTGAGCCCAAACCTGGCCCCAGACACCCAACAATCATCCAGCTGTGCAACTCTGGGCAAGCCAACCCAATCCCATTGCCCTGTAAAAACCAAAAAAACCCCAAAATAAAATAAAATGAAAATAATAATAATAGTAGGGGTGATAGTCTTAGTCTTTACATTGTTTCCATGGTATACATTGACCTAAGTTGAATGTGAAGAGAGAGAAATCATATCCTTAAGGAAGAAAAATAAAGTATAAGAGTTAGCAAAATTACACGATAAGATAATGGTTTCTTTTAAAAATTAAGGGTGATAGTCTTTGGTCTTTGTTCAAACTCCATAATTCTTTATACATTACTAAAATATTCTTTTTTAAGAGTACACATAGGGGTGGCTAGGTGCCACAGTGGATAAAGCACTGTCCCTGGAGTCAGGAGTACCTGAGTTCAAATCCTGTCTCAGACACTTAATAATTACCTAGCTGTGTGGCCTTGGGCAAGTCACTTAACCCCATTTGCCTTGCCAAAAATCTAAAAAAAAAAGAGTAAACATAATACCCCTTCCTCCCACAAAAATATAGAACCCTCATGAGAAAAATAAAGTAAAAGAAAGAGAAAAAAATTATGCTTCAGTCTATGTTCTAAAATATGCTGTAGGGTAGCTGAGTGGTGCAGTGGACAGAGCACCAGCCCTGGGGGCCAAAACCCATATACCACCCCAGAGACCCAGCAAGCACCTGGCACCATGGTCCCAGACAGGCCACCCAATCTCAGCACCTTGCAAAAAGTAAAAAAGATAATTTGTTATATCTGATTATTCTCTCCTGTGAGCTACCCTCTCCTGTATCACCCACATCCCCCATCTCTCCTTTTTACTCTAGATGTCTATACCCTATTGAATGTATATGCTATTTCCTCTCTGAGCCATTTCTGATGAGAGTGAAGGTTCCCTCATTTCCCCTCGCCTTCCCCTCTTCCTTATCATTGCAAATATATATATATATATATATTTTATATGAAGTATCTTAGCCTATTCCACCTCTCTTTTCTCTTACCCCAGTACATTTCCCTTTTAGCCATTGACTCCATTTTTACAATATATTATATCTTCAAATTCAGCTCTCTTCTGTGCTTCATCTACAAAAGCTCTTTTTACCTGCTCTATTAAACTAGAAGTTTCATATGAGTATTATCAGTATCATTTTTCTATGCAGGAATACATGCTGTTCATCATCATAAAGTCCCTCATAATTTATTCTTCTCCATTCTCTATGTTCCACCTGAGTCCTGTATTTGAAGGTCAAACTTTCTGTTCAGCTCTGATCATTTCAACAGGAACATTTGAAATTCCCCTGTGTCAATGAAAGTCCATCTTTTCCCCTTGAAGAAGATGTTCAGTTTTGCTGGGTAGTTGATTCTCAGTTGAATTCCAAGCTCTTTTACCTTCCAGAATATTATGTTCCAAGCCCTACAAGACCTTAATGTAGTTGCTGCTAAGTCCTATGTGATCCTGACTGCAACTCCATGTTATTTGAATTGTGTCCTTCTGGCTGCTTGTAATATTTTCTCTTTGACTTGGGAGTTCTGGAACTTGGTTATAACATTCCTGGGAGTTTTCTATTTTGGATCTCTTTCCAGGGGCGATTGGTGGATTCTCTCAATTTCTATTTTGCCTTCTGGTTCTAGAATATCTGGGCAATTTTCCTGTAGGAATCCTTTAAAAATGGACTTAAGGCTTCCTGATCACGATTTTCAGGTATCCCAGTAATTTTTAAATTATCTTTCATTTAAATTATGTTTTCTAGACCAGTTGTTTTTTCAATGAGATGTTTCATATTTTCTTCTAATTGTTTGGTGTTGAAGTATTGTGTCTTGATTTCTCGTAGTAGCTTCCTTTAGTGCAGGGGTCCAGCCTCCGCGGGGTCCTTGGAACTTGACAGGAGGGATAGAGTCAGCGAAATGAATTGAGTCAACAAGTGGGTAAAGGCAGGAGCAGGTTGACTGACTGTCAGCTGCTTAGATTTATTTTTATAGTCTTAGAATCATATGAAACAAGCAAACTAAAATCATTTCCTTGGTTACAAAAGTATACAATTTTCATCATTAATCACATAGTTCATATGGTTACAAGTTTGATCATGTAGTGGTTACAAGTGTGATTATTAATCATGTAGTTATTTTTCTTGTCCCTGCTCAGACCATGATGACTTCAACCTGCCTGTTGCCTAGTTTGTTGCTGCATAGTAAAGTTATTGATTAAACAGAACTTTCCTTAGAATAATCTTTGATATAATTTGTTTAATGGAATACTTCTATGTTTTTGTACTGTATATGTAATGTTTTTCGATATGCTCCCTTGACAACCTATAGTGAGGGTAGCTATGTTTGTCCACCTGTCTGTTGACTCCTTCAATAACTAATTTTCCTTTCAGCCCTTGTTGGTAGATGCTACGGTTTCTATGACTTTTTATTCTTTGCCAATAAACTAAGGCTGTTAGAGTTCACATATTGGTTACCTATACTAACTATTCTCTCACCATCTTTATCATATATTCCTGTGTATGATAAGGGGGGCAAAACTGTTAATTTCCCTGGAATTCTATCTGACCCATCTTGTATCTGGTTTCCCTGTATATATTCTGACATCTCCCTGGAACTCCCAGTGCTGTATCTTCCAAAGATTTCATAATGTTGAAGCCTTTTGTATGTCTCAGGGAGAAGCAGTCCTGTTAAATTTGGACAGAGTTCACAATCTGTTTTATTCAAGGAATTTCTCTGAAATCCTTCCTTTATAGTCATTCCACTATTAGGATGAGTAAGTTTTGCAATCAATAATAGACCTATAAATATGGGTATACATGGAATCCCTATATATAGATATTGAAGAAGGAAATGTTGTTCCATCAGGCAGTGTGACTGCCCTGAGTCTTCTTGCTGGGACTGTGTCAAACAGCTTAGAGACCCTGGTTCCCAACACTTTAGCTCCATTCCACATCTGAAGGATTTATTTTCCTCAGAGACCTTTCTTATTTCCTTTTCCATCTGGCCAATTCTGCTTTTTAAAGCATTCTTCTCTTCAATAACTTTTTGAACTGTTTTATCCATTTGACTTAAGCTGGTTTTTAACATGCTATTTTCTTCAGCATTTTTTTGGATCTTTTTTTTTTTAAGGTTTTTGCAAGGCAAATGGTGTTAAGTGGCTTGCCCAAGGCCACAAAGCTAGGTAATTATTAAGTGACTGAGGCCAGATTTGAACTCAGGTACTCCTGACTCCAGGGCTGGTGCTCTATCCACTGCACCACCAAGCTGCCCCTGAATCTTCTTGACTAAGCTGCTGACTTTGTTTTCATGTTTTTCTTGCATCTCTTTTATTTCTTTCCCCAATTTTTCTTCTCTCTCCCTTACTTGTTTTTATTTTTTTTTAGATTTTGCAAGGCAGTGGGGCTAAGTGGCTTGCCCAAAGCCACACAGCTAGGTAATTATTAAGTATCTGAGGCCGGATTTGAACTCAGGTACTCCTGATTCCAGGGCCAGTGCTCTATCCATTCCACCACCTAGCTGCCCAACCTTACTTGATTTTCAAAATCTTTTTTGAGCTCTATCATAGCCTGAACCCAACTTCCATTTTTCTTGGAGTCTTTAGATGCAGAAGCTTGTACTTCCTCATCTTCAGATTGAGTATTTTGATCCTCCTTGGAATCATAGACAAAGTGTTTGTCAATGGTATAGTTCCTCTTTTTTCTCTGTTTACTCATTTCTCCATTCTGTGCCTGGTTTTGGGGTGCTTCCTGAGCTTTTGAGTATTATTGGGGCACCTCCCCCCCCAAGGACCTCTGTATGTGAGGCTCTGACTGAAGTCCTGGTCTGTGAATGACTACAAGCACACCCCTCTGCCATGGGATTGGGGGGGGTCCTTGTTCTATGGAGGGGGGTTTAGACTGAGATCAGTATCTGAATGTGGAATGTGGCCATAGCCCCAGAGTCCTGTTCCAGGGACAGAGGACAGACCCCAGAAGTCTCCCTCCACTCGCCTACCTTCAGTGGGCTGAGCACACAGGGCACAGCTGCCTGGAGGCTCCTACTTGCCAGCTCCTGCTTCAGTTTCCTGGATCTCTGCTGCCTTTGCAGCTGAGCTAAGTGCTGCAACTGCCCTGAGGGCCTGGACTTCACACTTGCTCTGGCAGAGGTCTCCCGCTGATCTTCCAAGTTGTGTCCAGTGCTCCCCAGGGTGCAGGTCAGGAAAGCTTCTGCTGCCAGGATCTGAGGCTTCCAGTCACCCTGGGGCTGTTCCCAGGAGGCTGGAGTTTCTTCATTCTGGTGGGGTTGCCCCTCTAACCCCATGGAACAGTTTTCCACAATTTTCTAGGTAACCTTGGACTGGAGAATTGCCTCACTGGATCTTTCTGTGGGTTTTGTCTTTCAAAAATTTAGTTAGAGACATAATTTTAAGATTTTTGAAATATTTTTTGGAGAGAGCACCTAGGAGAGGTTCTTCTCTTGCTGCCATCTTGGCTCTGCCCCCCCCCCCATTTATTTTTTTTAAGAAAGATTTTATTTATTTTGAGTTTTACAGTTTCCTCCCTTATCTTGCTTCCCTCCCCCCACAGAAGGCAGTCTGTTAGTCTTTACATTGTTTCCATGGTATACATTGAACTAAGTTGAATGTGATGAGAGAGAAATCATATCCTTAAGAAAAAAAAATGAAGTATAAGAGAGCAAAATTACATAGTAAAGATAATGTTTTTTTTTTTTTTAAATTAAAGGTAATAGTCTTTGGTTTTTGTTCAAACAATTCTTTCTCCGGATACAGATGGTATTCTCCAACACAAATATCCCAAAATTGTGACTGATTGTTCTTGCCATTTCTTATAGAACAATTGTATTCTGTCACAATAATGTGCCATAACTTGTTCAACCATTCCCCAGTTAATGCATATTCCCTCAAACTTCAATTCTTTTCTAACACAAAAAAGTGTTGCAATAAATATTTTTGTACATACAGAACCTTTCTCTGTGATCTCTTAGGGGTAAAGATCTACTTGTGATATTGCCTGGGTCAAAAAGGTAGACACAGTTTTTAGACTTTTGTTTGTTTGTTTGTTTGTTGTTTGTTTTCCAGAATATTTGGACTAGTTTGGACTAGTTCACAACTCCATCAATAGTTCTTAGTATACTAATTTTCCCTCATCCTTTCCAGTCTTTGTCATTTCTAATGGATATGAAGTGCTATCTCAGAGTTTCTTTACTTTGCCTTCCTCTAATCAATAGTGAATTAGAGTATTTTTTCATATTGTTGTAAATTGTTTTGTTTTTTCTTTAGTACTTGTGTTTGAATATCAAATTTTCCATTTAGTTATGCTCTTTGCATCAAGAAAGCTTGAAAGTTCTCTTTTTCATTAAATAATCTATCTCCCCCCGCCAAGGGATTATACTCTGTTATGCTGATTTGGCTATTCTTTTTATGATGATTTGGCTGTTCTTATTTGTTATCTTGGTTCCTTTCCCTTCCAGAATATCATATCCCAAGTCACTGGGCTTCTTTAATGTGGAATCTCCTAAATCTTGTGTGATTCCATGATATTTGAATTGTTTCTTTTTAGCTACTTGCAATATTTTCTCCTTGCCCTTAGAATTCTGGAATTTGATTTTAATATCACTGGAAATTTTCATTTTCAGTGCACTTTCAGGAAGTGATTGGTGGTTTCTTTCAATTTTTTTTTTTACCTTCTGGATCTAATATATCAGTGTAATTTTCTTTATAATTTCTTAAAGTATAATGTCTAGACTCATTTTTAAATCTTGGATTTCAGGTAGTCCAATAATTTTTGCAGTCTGTCTTCTCAATCTATTCTCCAGATTATTTTTTCTGATGATGTATTTCATATTTTCTTTTATTTTTCATACTTTTGACTTTGTTTTATTGTTTCCTAATGTTTCATAGAATCATCAGTTCTTTCTAGTCCAATTCTAATTTTAAAGTTCTTTACTTCAGTGAATTTTTATGCCTCCATTATCATTAATTCTCTATTTTTAAACTTATTTTCATTAGTATTTTCGTCTTTTTTTACCAAAGTATTAATTCTCTTTTTTATATATTGTTTTGCATCATTCATTTTTTTTCCATTTTATTCTTTATTACTCATATTTCTTTCTTTAACTCTTGCAGGAATTCTTGTTGGGATTGTATTCAATTAGCATTCTTTTTAACTTTTGTTTCTTTGGGTTTTCTATTTGCTATCTTCTGAGTTTATGTCTCCATCTTCCCTACCACCATAGTAGATTTTGGCAGAGTGTTTTTGTTTGCTCATTTGTCCAACTTATTTCTTGACTTTGAGCTATATATTAAAGTTGGGTTTTGTTCACCTGGGGATAGTGGGATATGTCCTAAAATTCAGACTCTTTTTTGCTGCAATTTTCAGAGCTAGTTCTGGGGGGAGTCTGCAAGTATTTGGTACTTTTAAGATGGTGTAATGTGGGAAAAGATGTGGTACCTGTTTTCCTGACCTGTGCTTTGGTTTTTATTCAGTAACTGTGACCAGGTCCCTTCCTTTTCTGTAACCAGAAGTGCTAGTGCTTCTCTCTGCCTTGTGAATGACCACGAATGCTCTTCTCTACCCTGGAACTAAATAAAACCCATAACTGTTTGTGAGTATTAGAGTTACCAATCAGTGCCAATCACCCCAAGTTCCAACAAAGAGTCCCCTGTAATCTTTTTGAAATCAGTTGTCTGATCCCTTTATGTCCCCTGGTCTTAGGGCTCCTGAAGTTGCTGCTACTGTGAGAAGTGAGCCCTGGGCCAGCCCCACACAGCTGTCAGAGACCTCTTTTTTTGACTTCCTGAGTTGTCTCAGACTGGGAAAATTTCTAAACCTAATGTGCCACTCCAAAATTTGATTTGAGTCATTACTTTAGAGTTGTTTGGAGAACATTGGGAGAATTTCTTTCGATTACTGCTTCTAATATGTCTTTATTGGTCCATTCTAATTTTTAGGTAATTTGTTTCTTGGATTAGTTTTTTTTATCTCTTATGCCAAGCTGTTTCCCTTTCCAATTCTTTCTTCCACATTTCACATTTCTTTTTCAATTTTACCCTCAAGCACTCTTATTCTCATTTGTAAAAACATTTAAAAACCATTTTAAGACCTCTGCTTCATCTCTTCTAGGAATTCTAGTTGAATTTGTGTCTGAGTTCTGTTTTTCTCTAAGGCATAGCTTGTAGAGGTTTAGAGTTATTATCTTTCTTTGAGTTTGTGTCTTGAACATCCCTGTTAAAAGTTAAAAGCTCATTATAGTGGGTTTCCTTTTTGGTTTTCTATTACATTATCCACAACTTTTATCAGAAGACTGTACATGGACTCTACATTCTCCTTTAAGTCCATCACCATTTCTTTTTGTGTTTCTACTAAATGTATGCTAACTCATAATTTAATAACTGTATTATTTAGACCTGAATGACTATAGATTCTCCACAACATTCATGCACACTCAATGGATTCTTACTCTGTCTCTGCTAAAGCAACATCTTTACTCCAGTTTTACTACTACATAGTAAGCATACATATGGAGAGATGAATATGTGGTGAATTTCCACACTAAAGATTTTAAATTCAAGATTGGATGCCAATTGTTAAGTACATTGTATATAGAAAACCTAAAGATTTGGTTTGGATTAGATGAAAATTCTGAGTTCTCCAACTCTAAGATTCTATGATATAGTGCAACCATTGTGAACTGGGAGCAGCTTGGTGGTACATCTTTGTGAGTTCAAATCTGTTCTCAGATACTTACTAGTTATGTGGCCCTGGGCAAGTCACTTAACCATCCTCTGTAAAATAATTTGGAGGAGGAAATGGCAAACCACTCCAGTGTCTCTACCAAGAAAACCCAAACAGGGTCAACATGAATCAGACACAATTGAACAGCAATAGTGATATGAGCCAGTGAAAAATTATCTGACTTATAATGGTCCCAGTCATTCCTTTCCTTTTTTCATTTTCTGGCTGGATTGCTGCAACTGAGGTTAAGTTCCCTAATTCCCTGCTCCTCATTTCTTATTCTTTATTAGGTAATTTAGAAAATGACTTCACTTTATTAGTTCTATAGATAATGGACAGTCTCATTTATATCATATTGGCTCTAAGTCAAATGATATCCAATTCTGAGCCCTGAGGAATTCTAAACTATTTCACTGCCCACTACAAGAATAGAGGTTGCACACTGAATTTGTCCCGGCTAACAGTTGTCTTTCTCCACTCCCTTTTTGAGTGACATTAAAGTTTGTTAAAGCTATCTTGGTGGGCACTGATGCTATTCATCTGAATTCCCCAGCATTTTGATGATATATGTCTTCAAAGAAACCACTTGTTAGAGAGAGGACCCTGCGAAGGGAAATCTCTCAGATAAATAGAAACTTCATTTGTACCCAAAGTCAGACTAATGTTAACTCTTTTTTTGTGAGGCAGTTGGGGTTAAATGACTTGCCCAGAGTCATACACATAATATATGTTAAGTATTTGAAGTCAGGTCCACCTTAAGTATCTGAACTCAGATCCTCCTGACTCCAGTTCCAGTGCTCTATCCGCCTTGCCACTCTTATCTACTGTGATGTAAATGTCTTTCAAAATAATTATTAATCTTTTGTAATATTCCTCTGGATTCTAAACAACATCCTCATTGTGATTTCTTAGAATAAGGTCAGCCTAGAAGATTTCTTTCCAACAGACTTTCCGAGACTTGCCATTCATCCTGAGGTTTTTTCTCTTTAGTTAACTGCTAGGATTTTAAAATCAATTGTGCAAAGTTGTCCTAGTCTTAGGGAAGGCCATGCCATCTCTCCTAACCTCATGAGTTTTATTCTAATGGTTTTTTTAAGTTTTTTTAAGGCAATGGGGTTAAGTAGCTTGCCCAAGGCCACACAGCTAGGTAATTATTAAGTGTCTGAGGTCAGATTTAAACTCAGGTCCTCCTGACTCCAGGGCCAGTGCTCTATCTACTGTGCCACCTAGCTGCCCTGACTTCATGACTTTTAAAACTTCATTTGATCTTTCAATTAAGGATTACCACTGGAATTTACTGCAACTTCTGGATCATACAGCATCTTGTTCATATCCTCCAGACAACAAATGAGATAATAATTGTAAAGCACTGAGCACAGTGCCTAACATAGTGAATGTTATATAAATTCTTATTTCCTTTTCTTACTCCTAATACAAAATAAAAAATAGAAAAAGGAAAAAATATTCAGCAAAACTAACAAAACATCAGTTGAATATGATAGTAAATGCGATGTTCATATTTATTTTTTCATTTCTTCTTTGGGGCCAAATTTAGTCATTCTGATTACGTGACATTTAGTTTCACTTGAAAAAAATGTTCTTTCCATTTATATTGTCATAGAAATGTTGTATTTCCAATCTTATTTACTTCACTCTGATTAATTCATATACATTTTCTCATGTTTTTTTTCCCCATAGCTATCATTCCTTATTGCACATTATATCTTCATCTCCTCCCACTAGCTTCCCTGGTTTCCTTCAAGACCCAGTTATAATCTTTTCTTTTATAAGAAACCTTTTCTGATGCCCTTTAAGACTAGTTTCTTCCCTCTGTGGATTAACTACAATTTATCCTGTCTATAGAATGTTTGTACATAGTTATTATACACTATTTCTTTCTCCCATTAGACTGTCAGATCCTTTAGGGATGGGATTGTCTCTTGCTTCTCTTTGTAACTGTGCCCTGCACTTCATAAATGCTAATCAACTGACTTGAGTCTATTCCATTATATCTATTTATAATGTGTTTCTACCACAAAATGGAGGCATTCCCTTTATCACATATTGA